>NC_090445.1:1178917690-1180170190 GCF_031143425.1 Pleurodeles waltl | reverse complement strand
CTTCCTCGAAGATATAACAGTGGCTGAACAATGAGTTTATAAAGTGTAATTTGCCATTTGACTTTCAAACCCTACCCCCCTCCCAGAGTAAGCTTTACGGTTAGACTTACTGACCCTTGGGCAGTCAAAGTGCATAGATGGATTGTCCAATGGTTGTCTAATTGGAGTGCAATAGTTTTTAACACTGGAATTTAAAGGGCTAAAAAAATAAATTCACACAGGATACTGCCTTAAAACTACTTACTGCTGCCCGACCTGAAGGCAATGTCTTTCAAGTGGTCACACAATAAAAAAAAACTATATTGTGTTATTTTGTGTCTACTGTTAACAAACCTTTGACTGGTTTATAAATGGCCAAGAGGAGTAAAGGTAGTATGAGGAGAATATTCTCTGGTTCCAGGAGGGTGGACTGACTTCTAATTAGCCATCCTTTAAAATAGAGACAACAAGCTAAAATTATTTTCCAGGCTGCATAGGTGTAGGATAACTTGAATGGGGCATGTATTCGTAATAGATTTCCTGTGCTGCAATGGCGATATGAAACAAATGCATCCTCTGATTTTTTTTTAAGGGTCCCAGAGCAGACAAGCATACTGGCCTCTGCCTGTGGCAATCACATTTTACCACTGGTTTCAAAGGCTCAACCTTACTATTGAGCCACAAACTGAACTCCAATACACCTCTGAAGCACCTAACTCCCAGGATGGTGAAGTTGAGCAGTTCAAGGCGTACTCACATCAAAGATGTGGTTTCAAAGTCTCAAAACTGAACTCAACACACCAACTAATACAAGCCAAAACCGAAATGTTCAATCAGTGTTTAGTCTCTGAATTAAAAAGTACTTTGGGTAAATCACCCACAATGTAATACAGTACACAATAGAGTCACAAGCAATAAATAAAGTGGACATCACTAACACCCTTCAGTGATTACTGAAGGAGGTAGCTTTTGGGGTCTCCCATGCCATAGGTCATCCTTCTAAGATATTAATTCTACAACAATCTCTTAATCTATCCCCTGCAGTTTCCCTCAGACCTAGGGGTTTTGGAAAGACCTTAAAATGTAACAGACTTGGTCATGGATTAATTCTGGAGTTCCTCCCCTGCCTGTTAGTATGGGCTTTGCTCCCCCATTTGCAGATTCCCTTTGGTTGCACATTACCTTATGCTGTCAGCTCGATCATAGCATAAGTTGGTCCTGCATTGTTTGGGTGTTTTATCTGGTCATGCTGCTCACAAGGTTTGCACTGCACAGCCCCTGGGGCATATCTGTGAGCACTTGCGGTAAAAGTGTGAAAACTAAATCAACTCCATCTTGCTTAAAATCACGTACAGAGCTGATTTTAGGGTGGTATAGAAAGACCAGAGAGTGAAATATGGGGTTGTCATTCTGGAATTTTCTTTCTTTATTATTTGATTTTTAAGCCAGAATTAATCACATCCAGTACACATTAATAGAAGAGAAAAAGGGTGCTAATACTCAATACATCCAAACAAAAACAAAAAAAAGCATGTTTCAGTAACAGTTACACTAGCCCAAACCGATGGTTTGGTATTCTATATGGGAGGAAAAAACAGTCAGAGAGAAAAGACAAGAAGGAAAATAAAAACAATAGCTGGATTAGATAGAGGGCTAAGCTCACCCAGAACCAGAGAGGTAAGTAGCCGACTTCTACCAAGTCCCCCAATTAAATCTTACCCAGATTCTTTCAAATGTTTTTTGGGGGCATCAGCCCACCTTGTCTTAACCAAAGCTTTTTCAAGATCCTATATTTGAGGTATAGTCACCCATCATTCTTTAAGGCATGAAGGGGCTGCCGACACCCACAATCTAGCAACACATAATATGGATGAATTGATTATGATCAACAGCAGTCACCTTATCCCAATGTCAAACTCATGCTTATACCCTAGCAAAACCTCCAATGACATAGGCGGAGTCTTGTATCCAACAGCTGTCCGGATTGTGTTAAACACCTTCTCCCAAAACGTACAGAGCTTGGGGCAGGTATAGAACATGCGTAGAATATCTGTAGCCAATAATCCACATTTAGGACATTTAGCTTTGTTTGATCTGAAATTTAAGCCCCCAACTCACCGTTTTCTCTGGGGGTAAAATAGAGCATACAGATAGTCCAAAATTGGTGGAGTTTAAAATTTGAGTGCACAGCTCCTGCTGCAGTCTCCAGAGCGCTACGTATCACTGCAGACAACAAATCATATGAAAGAGCTCTGCTCCATTTGCCCGAGAGTAGTGGTGGGAGGGGGTGGGGGTTCATCTCTCCACTGTTTGCAGAAACCCAGGTACACAGTCCTGATCAGGTATTCCCTGCAATGTCTAACAAAATGTTACATTACTGAGGAGATCACCAGATCTGCGAAGCTAAACCTTCTAGAGAGAAAATAATTCCTTAACTGTAAATATTTTAAAAAGTGGTGGCAGGGCAAGCTAAAATCATCCTGCAGATCTACAAATATATGAAAGCCATTATCATCAAATAGTTGCCCCATAGAGTCCAGCTCTTGTCTTGCCCATGCCTTACAGACTGGGTCACAGAAGACAACTAGGAACCCTGGATTATGCTAAAGCAGTGTTTCCTGATGAATTAATGTAAGTGAGTACTTGGAGAAGATCTCCTGCCAGATAGGTACAGCGTCCAGGATAAACTTAAAACGAACACGCCTGTTATAATTGGAATCATTAATTCAATATAAGAAGAGCTGATGACTGGGGTCCAGGGCCAGATGATAAAAGAAAGCAAATAGATTAGATTCCACTAACGTTAACAGGCTGCAGAGATAACCCACAAAATCTGCCCAAAACATATAACCTAGAATCCGGTAGCTGCAACCTACCCTGCCTATTAGACAATTTTAGCTGTCCTACTGCCTGCCTAGCTTGCTTATAGTACCAAATGAAATTACTAATAACACCATCCAGCTTCTTAACCCCTTCTGTGCCGAGGACGTAGTGTTACGTCCTTCGGCACAGTGCTGCTGTGCCGGGACGTAACCACTACGTCCTCGGCACACAGCCCAGAGGGAGCGCTCTCGCTCCCTCTGTGGGGTTCCCCCGACCCCCCCAAGTCAGGGATGGAAGGGGAAGCCATTCCCCTTCCACCCCCGACCCCCCCAACCCCCTCTGTGACGTCAGCGCGCGAGCGCGCGCTGATTAGTCACAGGGTCTCCCCCATTCTCTTTCAGTCCCATGGGGGAGGCCCGGAGGGGCTTCAAAGGGAAGGAAATGTATTTCCTTCCCTTAGAAGTCTCTCACAGGGTTTCAAAAGCCGGATTGCTTGCAATCCGGCTTTTGAAACCCCACTAGACACCAGGTTTTTTTTTTTTTTTTTTAACTGAAATTGTCAAAAGGGCGCGACCCCTTGGGCAAGGGTCGCTCCCCTAGGGGGCAAATTATATTTAGGCCATTTCTGCCACCCTTGGGGGCAGATTGGCCTATTTTGATGAGGCCAATCTGCCCCCAAGGGGGGCAGAAACCATTAGACACCAGGGAGTTTTTTTTTTTCCGTGAATTTCACGCAAGGGGAGCGACCCCTTGGGCAAGGGTCGCTCCCAGGGGGGGGCATTTTTTGGGGGAAGGCCTTTTCTGCCCCTCCTGGGGGCAGATGGGCCTATTATTAGGCCGATCTGCCCCCAGGGGGGGCAGAAACCTCTAGCCACCAGGGATCTTTTTTCTTTTTGTTATGTTTTCTTATTTTATTTTTTTGGTGGCGAGCGACCCCTTAGGCAAGGGTCGCTCCCCTCGGGACAAATTATATTTAGGCCATTTCTGCCCCCCTTGGGGGGAGATTGGCCTATTATGATGAGGCCAATCTGCCCCCTAGGGGGGAAGAAACCATTAGACACCAGGGAGGTTTTTTTTTTTGCGTGAATTTCACGCAAGCGGAGCAACCCCTTAGGCAAGGATCGCTCCCTGGGGGGGGGGGAATTATTTTGCCCCCGTGGGGGGTAGATCAGCCTATTTTGATTAGGCTGATCTGCCCCCAAGGGGGGCAGAAACCACTAGGCACCAGGGATTTTTTGTTTTTTTTGTTTTACAGATGGGGAGCAACCCCTTCGACAAGGGTCGCTCCCCTGGAGGGGCAAATTGTATTTAGGCCATTTCTGCCCGCTTTGGGGGCAGATGGGGCGATTTTAGGTCAATCTGCCCCCAAGGGGGGCAGAAACCACTAGGCACCAGGGATCTTTTTTTTGCGCCGTCACGTTAAGGGGAGGGAGGGTGGAGGGTAAAATTTATTTTAGGCCATTTCTGCCCCCCCCTGGGGGCAGATCGGCCTATTGGTATTAGGCCGATCAGCCCCCAGGAGGGGCAGAAACCTCTAGGCGCCAGGGCAAATAGTTTTTTTGTGTTTTTTTTTTTGTTTCTTTGTTTTTTTAGAGATGGGGAGCGACCCATCAGGCAAGGGTCGCACTCCTGGGGGACATATTGTATTTAGACCATTTCTGCCCCCCTTGGGGGCAGATTGGCCGATTGTAGGTCAATCTGCCCCCAAGGGGGGCAGAAACCACTAGGCACTAGGGATCTTTTTTTTGCGCCGTCACGCAAGGGGAGCGACCTTGTAGGCAAGGGTCGCTCCTCGGGGGGGGTAAATTTATTTTAGGCCATTTCTGCCCCACCTGGGGGCAGATCGGCCTATTGGTTTTAGGCCAATCTGCCCCCAGGGGGGGCAGAAACCTCTAGGCGCCAGGGCAAATAGTTTTTTTGTGTTTTTTTTTTTTTTTTTTGAGATGGGGAGCGACCCATCACGCAAGGGTCGCTCCCCTTGGGGGCAAATTGTATTTAGACCATTTCTGTCCCCCTTGGGGGCAGATTGGCCAATTGTAGGTCAATCTGCCCCCAAGGGGGGCAGAAACCACTAGGCACCAGGGATCTTTTTTTTGTGCCGTCACGCAAGGGGAGCGACCTTGTAGGCAAGGGTCGCTCCCAGGGGGGTTAAGGGGTGGGGGACAAATTTATTTTAGGCCATTTCTGCCCCCCCTGGGGCCGGCTGAGCTAGAGGCCAAAATCCACAGGTAGGCACTGTTTTCTATGAAAAAATGTGATGTGTCCACGTTGTGTTTTGGGCCATTTCCTGTCGCGGGCACTAGGCCTACCCACACAAGTGAGGTATCATTTTTATCGGGAGACTTGGGGGAACGCTGGGTGGAAGGAAATTTGTGGCTCCTCTCAGATTCCAGAACTTTCTGCCACAGAAATGTGAGGAACATGTGTTTTTTTAGCCAAATTTTGAGGTTTGCAAAGGATTCTGGGTAACAGAACCTGGTCCGAGCCACACAAGTCACCCCATCTTGGATTCCCCTAGGTCTCTAGTTTTCAGAAATGCACAGGTTTGGTAGGTTTCCCTAGGTGCCGGCTGAGCTAGAGGCCAAAATCTACAGGCAGGCACTTTGCTATAAACAGCTCTGTTTTCTGCGTTGTGTTTTGGGGCATATCCTGTCGCGGGCGCTAGGCCTACCCACACAAGTGAGGTATCATTTTTATCGGGAGACTTGGGGGAACATAGGATAGCAAAACAAGTGTTATTGCCCCTTGTCTTTCTCAACATTTTTCCCTTCCAAATGTAAGACAGTGTGTAAAAAAGACGTCTATTTGAGAAATGCCCTGTAATTTACATGCTAGTATGGGCACCTCGGAATTCAGAGATGTGCAAATAACCACTGCTTCTCAACACCTTATCTTGTGCCCATTTTGGAAATACAAAGGTTTTCTCGATAGCTATTTTTAACTCTTTATATTTCAGCAAATGAATTGCTGTATACCCGGCATAGAATGAAAACCCACTGCAGGGTGCAGGTCATTTATTGGCTCTGGATACCTAGAGTTCTTGATGAACCTACAAGCCCTATATATCCCCGCAACCAGAAGAGTCCAACAGACGTAGCGGTATATTGCTTTCGAAAATCTGCCATTGCAGGAAAAAGTTACAGAGTAAAACGTAGAGAAAAAGTTATGTTTTTTTCACCTCAATTTCAATATTTTTCTTTTTCAGTTGTTATTTTCTGTAGGAAACCCTTGTAGGATCTACACAAATTACCCCTTGCTGAATTCAGAATTTTGTCTACTTTTCAGAAATGTTGCGGTTTCTGGGATCCAGCGTTGGTTTCATGCCCATTTCTGTCACTGACTGGAAGGAGGCTGAAAGCACAAAAAACGTAAAAATGGGGTATGTCCCAGTAAAATGCCAAAATTGTGTTGAAAAATTGGGTTTTCTGATTCAAGTCTGCCTGTTCCTGAAAGCTGGGAAGCTGGTGATTTTAGCACCGCAAACCCTTTGTTGATGCCCTTTTCAGGGAAAAAACCACAAGCCTTCTTCTGCAGCCCCTTTTTCCCATTTTTTTAAAAAAAACGAAATTTTCACTGTATTTTGGCTAATTTCTTGGACTCCTTCTGGGGAACCCACAAAGTCTGGGTACCTCTAGAATCCCTAGGATGTTGGAAAAAAAGGACGCAAATTTGGCGTGGGTAGCTTATGTGAACAAAACGTTATGAGGGCCTAA
This sequence comes from Pleurodeles waltl, assembly GCF_031143425.1. Lineage (NCBI taxonomy): Eukaryota > Metazoa > Chordata > Amphibia > Caudata > Salamandridae > Pleurodeles > Pleurodeles waltl. Next base: position 1,180,163,675 of record NC_090445.1, on the reverse strand, counting down.
GCGCGAACTGCTCCAAATAGCCAAAAAAAGGCTCAGCACAGGAGGGGGGAAAGGCCTGGCAGCGAAGGGGTTAAAGAACAGGGCCAGACCTCTAATCATAACTGCCTGAAACAAATATAAGAAATTAGGTAAGACATCCATTTTTAATAATGTTACAACTGCTTATGATACTTACTTGTAGTAAGCCTCTGCATTCTGGAGGCATTTTTGCAAAACTGTATCCGGCATCACAAAATCATTGTGGCAGGCGACTTCAACGTCACATTTGAACCTCTTCACTGGGATGATCTTGGGTCCACCCACGAGGAGGATTGGGTATGGTCTATCCCTACCCTGGATATCCCGCCCATTAAAAGGTGGTCACAGGTTGCTGTCCAAGTAAAATCATTGACTATGGAATTTGGACTTAGGGCACTTAATGGCAGGACCAAATCAGACGCAAAAGGTTGTCACATGTATAACAAAGTCAACCATACTAGAAGAATTGATTATTGTTTAGTTGACATAAGATTATGGCCTCTAGTCATTGACATGATGGTTATTGAGAGATCTGAAAGTGACCATAATCCTCTCTGAGTCCATATGTCAGCTTTGTGCAACCACCTACCCATAATCAACACCTCAGTAAAAGCATCAAAGGGAATTAGTCTGGTTAATGACCAATGCCACCTAAAGTGGAACAAGGTTCTGCCTCGACCTACACTCATCGACGCCGCTAACAACACCTTGAGGACCACATTGATGGAGGTTGCGGAGCCCACCTCGAAGCCCAACGAGGAAACAAGCTTAACTCGCACCTCATGTTTCAAGGGTATTGCGGCCCTCTTCTTGGCTGACATAGCCTCTGATAGTAAGAGGCTCAAAGGTAGGCATAGCTGGTTTAACAAAGAGTGCCGTTCCTCAAGCAAGCATTTAATCCAAGCTACCAAATCTCAGGCTGTAAATGCAATTCGCTCAGCCAGAAAGGTTTACAAATCAGCTATCGACAAAGCTAAGCGTGAACAAGAAGACAAGTGGTGGCCAGCACTTCGTGACGTTGCACAAGAGAGGAACTGCAGCACATTGTGGTCCCTGGCAGGACGTGGCCCAGCAAATAGCGAGTTGAACATTACAACTAATATTGCACCAAAGGACTGGGTAGACCATTTTAGTGGGTTGTACTCTTACGACCATGATAGCTCAACCTCTGGACACAAGGACATTTGTTCAAATATTACCCTAACACCCACCCCTCCAGCGCTGCAACTATTTTCCCAAGCAGACCTAGCATATTCTTCAGGTACTTTAAAGCGCAGCAGGGCACTTTAGAGCAGACCTATTCTTAACCGATATAGCAATCTGGTCAAGATATATTACCATCATAGCAAATGCAATAGCATCTGGGGCACCAATCCCGGAGTCCTGGAAGGGGGCCATTATTGTCCCGATCTTTAAAAAGGGCAACAGAAGCCTCCCCAGTAACTATAGGCCAATTAGCTTAATATTTTGTGTGCAGAAAGTGTTTTGTCACTGCTCTGTCAGACCCCAAGTGGATTATGTGAACTCCACGTGTGTTTTGAGGAATTTTGCTTTTGGTCCTGCCATTAAGTGCCCTAAGTCCAAATTCCATAGTCAATGAATTTTGCTCCACACAGGGAGTTGAAAGCAATGCTTCTAAAACGAAATTGATGACGTTTAATCCACACAGATTCTTTAGAGCAGTGGTTCCCAACCTGTGGTCCGAGGACCCCTGGGGGTCCGCGAAGCCTTCTCAGGGGGTCCGCGAGAGCCTAGAAAATTCAAAAATATTGACAAATTAAGTCCCCAGTTTCCAGTAATGATTCAGGCAGGGGTCACCGGATTCCCATGATGATTCACTGGTGGTCCCTGGGTTCCATTAATGTTAAAGTGGGGGGTCCACAGAAATCAAAAGGTTGGGAACCCCTGCTTTAGAGGAAAGTTCATTCTCGAGGGAACCCCACTTGAAAAGGTTGGCACTTTTAGTTACCTGGGCATAATGATAAATGAAAAAATGTCTTGGAAATCACATATTGCAAAGCAAGCACTAAAGTTAAAGCAAAATACGGGGGTCTTAATAAAGGACTTTATCCTCTCACATACTTAACCAATACGCCCTGCAATCCATATATATGAAACCAAGACAGTGAGCTCAGCTCTTTACGGGGCTGAACTTTGGGGCTATGCCAAAGCCCAAGAAATAAAGATTTCTGAAAATAATTTCTTAAGAAATCTAGTGTCCCTCCCATCAAGTACTCCATTGTTCCCCTTTTTTAAAGACCTAGGCATGAAACGCATTGACCACAAAGCCCGCCTACGTCCCCTCTTGTATTGGCGGCGTCTTAGGACCACCCGGGAGCTTGCCTCCTTTACTATCGCCCTGCTGGTCATCTTAGAAGCTGACCATTCTCATAGTATCCCCTGGTTTAGACCCATCAAGGGGCTAATTTACTCACTTGGGCTTAGAGGACTCTGGGATTCTCCAACCACTACCTCCTTCCCTTCAAAAAGTGACCTCAAAAAATCGTACTGGCACATGGTAGACTCTGAAGACATGAGGGCTGCTCTCCACTCTACACTATCATGTGACTTCGCCAACCTAAAAGAGACGTGCAAATATTAGGCTTTCTGGGACATAATCACGGTGCCAAGAGAAAGGAAGTTGTACTTCCAGTTCCATATTGGTGTATTGATGAAACCACCATCTGCCCAGCTTGTAAAGTACCCATTGAAAACCTCCCTCATGTCCTATTTGTCTGCCCTGCATACACTGCCGCACGCAGGAAATGGCTGGCCCCGGCTTGTAGACTGCTGGGAGTTCGCAGGTCGGACTCAGCCCTCCGAATTCTCAGATCAGACTCTCGCCCGATGCTAGTGATTGCTGTTGCCAAATTCCTTGGGGCAAGTTGGATTGTCAGAGGGAAACTTCTATCTGTGTAATGGTTTTAGCAAGAATGTATTAACTTACTCTGGGAGTGCATTTAATTTAATTTTATTATTTTATCTAACCACATGTACTATATATATATATATTTTATTCAATCCTGTGTAATTATTTATTGTTGCTGTGCTTTTGCGTCTCTTGCAGCCAAAATAAAGTTCTTTTGACTGACTGACTTACTTGTAGTTTATTCCAATACCTCAGTTTGCCTATAACAGATTGCAGCAGTGCCTCATAATTGAATTTTAAAAAGTAGTCTATTTGGGCATTTAGTTTCACCCCCAAATAGGTAACTGTGTGTACTACTCCAGGAGGTGGGATATCTGGGTCATGATTTAACAGTATTTGACAGTTAGCTATACTCTGTTTATAACTGGATACTAAGCCAAATTTCTTAGCCTCCTCCACGATTGGTCACACAAAAGTAGAGGATCGAGTGGTAAAAACTGCTACATCGTCTGCCCAGGCGCAGACTTTCAGTTCACACCACCCTCCGGCAGGCAAAGGCTCAATATCCGCATTCTTCTGCAATGCCCATAGAAAGGGCTCAATACATAGTGAAAACAAAAGAGGGTAAAGCGGGCAAACCTGTCGGGTACCCCGCTGGATTTTAAAAGGGGACATGTGGATACTGGAGTAAGCTAATTTAGCCACTGGGGATTGGTACAGTGACCATACCCATTTAGGGGATTACTCACTGTAGGAAAGTACCATCTTGCCTGGCATGTTACCCCCATATTTCACTGTATATATGTTGTTTTAGTCTATGTGTCACAGTGTTCATAAGTATGTGCCCTGTATGTGTTCCCTGTGTGATGACTAACTGTCTCACTGAGGCTCTGCTAACCAGAACCTCAGTGGATATGCTCTCTCTGCTTTCCAAATTGTCACTAACGGGCTAGTGACCAATTTCACCAATTCACATTGGCATACTGGTACACCCATATAATTCCCTAGTATATGGTACTGAGGTACCCAGGGTATTGGGGTTCCAGGAGATCCCTATGGGCTGCAGCATTTCTTTTGCCACCCATAGGGAGATCTGACAATTCTTACACAGGCCTGCCAGGGCAGCCTGAGTGAAATAACGTCCACGTTATTTCACAGCCATTTACCACTGCACTTAAGTAACTTATAAGTCACCTATATGTCTAACCTTCACCTGGTGAAGGTTGGGTGCAAAGTTACTTAGTGTGCGGGCACCCTGGCATTAGCCAAGGTGCCCCCACATTGTTCAGGGCAAATTCCCCGGACTTTGTGAGTGCGGGGACACCATTACACGTGTGCACTGAACATAGGTCACTATCTATGTATAGCGTCACAATGGTAGCTCCGAACATGGCCATGTAACATGTCTAAGATCATGGAATTGTCACCCCAATGCCATTCTGGCATTGGGGAGACAATTCCATGATCCCCCGGGTCTCTAGCACAGAACCCGGGTACTGCCAAACTGCCTTTCCGGGGTCTCCACTGCAGCTGCTGCTGCCAACCCCTCAGACAGGTTTCTGCCCTCCTGGGGTCCAGGCAGCCCTGGCCCAGGAAGGGAGAACAAAGGATTTCCTCTGAGAGAGGGTGTAACACCCTCTCCCTTTGGAAATAGGTGTGAAGGCTGGGGAGGAGTAGCCTCCCCCAGCCTCTGGAAATGCTTTGATGGGCAAAGATGCTGCCCATCTCTGCATAAGCCAGTCTACACCGGTTTAGGGATCCCCCAGCCCTGCTCTGGCGCGAAACTGGACAAAGGAAAGGGGAGTGACCACTCCCCTGACCTGCACCTCCCAGAGGAGGTGCCCAGAGCTCCTCCAGTGTGCCCCAGACCTCTGCCATCTTGGAAACAGAGGTGTTGCTGGCACACTGGACTGCTCTGAGTGGCCAGTGCCAGCAGGTGACGTCAGAGGGTCCTTCTGATAGGCTCTTACCTCTCTTATTAGCCAATCCTTCTTCCTAGGTAGCCAAACCTCCTTTTCTGGCTATTTAGGGTCTCTGCTTTGGGGAATTCTTCAGATAATGAATGCAAGAGCTCACCAGAGTTCCTCTGCATTTCCCTCTTCACCTTCTGCCAAAGGATCGACTGCTGACTTCTCAGGACGCCTGCAAAACCGCAACAAAGTAGCAAGACGACTACTAGCAACCTTGTATCGCTTCATCCTGCCGGCTTTCGCGACTGTTTCCTGGTGGTGCATGCTCTGGGGGTAGCCTGCCTCCTCTCTGCACCAGGAGCTCTGAAGAAATCTCCCGTGGGTCGATGGAATCTTCCCCCTGCAACCGCAGGCAACAAAAGACTGCATCACCGGTCCTCTGGGTCCCCTCTCAGCACGACGAGCGTGGTCCCTGGAACTCAGCAACTATGTCCAAGTGACTCCCACAGTCCAGTGACTCTTCAGTCCAAGTTTGGTGGAGGAAAGTCCTTGCCTCCCCACGCTAGACTGCATTGCTGGGTACCGCGTGATTTGCAGCTGCTCCGGCTCCTGTGCACTCTTCCAGGATTTCCTTCGTGCACAGCCAAGCCTGGGTCCCCGACACTCTAACCTGCAGTTCACAACCTTCTGAGTTGTCCTCCGGCATCGTGGGACTCCCTTTTGTGACTTCGGGTGGACTCCAGTTCACTTTTCTTCTAAGTGCCTGTTCAGGTACTTCTGCGGGTGCTACCTGCTTCTGTGAGGGCTCCCTGACTTGCTGGGCGCCCCTTCTGTCTCCTCATCCAAGTGGCGACATCCTGGTCCCTCCTGGGCCACAGCAGCATCCAAAAACCTCTACCACGACCCTTGCAGCTAGCAAGGCTTGTTTGCGGTCTTTCTGCAAGCTTCTTCACGACGTGAGACATTCATCCTCCAAAGGGGAAGTTCCTAGTCCTCTTCGTTCTTGCAGAACAGCAAGCCTCTTCCAACAGGTGGCAGCTTATTTGCACCCTCAGCTGGCATTTCTTGGGCTCCTGCCCACTCTCGACACTGTCGTGACTCTTGGACTTGGTCCTGTTGTCTTACAGGTACTCAGGTCCGGAAATCGACTGTTGTTGCATTGCTGGTGTTTGTTCTTCCTGCAGAATCCCCCTATCACGACTTCTGTGCTCTCTGGGTGTAGTAGGTGCACTTTACACCTACCTTTCAGGGTCTTGGGGTGGGCTATTTTTCTAACCCTCACTGTTTTCTTACAGTCTCAGCGACCCTCTACAAGCTCACATAGGTTTGGGGTCTATTCGTGGTTTGCATTCCACTTTTGGAGTATATGGTTTGTGTTGCCCCTATATCTATGTGCTCCTATTGCAATCTATTGTAACTTTACATTGCTTGCATTACTTTTCTTGCTATTACCTGCATAATTTTGGTTTGTGTACATATATCTTGTGTATATTTCTCATCCTCATACTGAGGGTACTCACTGAGATACTTTTGCCATATTGTCATAAAAATAAAGTACCTTTATTTTTAGTATATCTGTGTATTGTGTTTTCTTATGATATTGTGCATATGACACCAGTGGTATAGTAGGAGCTTTACAGGTCTCCTAGTTCAGCCTAAGCTGCTTTGCCATAGCTACCTTCTATCAGCCTAAGCTGCTAGAAACACCTCTTGTACACTAATAAGGGATAACTGGACCTGGCACAAGGTGTAAGTACCTCTGTTACCCACTACAAGCCAGGCCAGCCTCCTACACTCACCTATCCTGCATGCACCCATCAAAGCTCATAAGTAGTCCCAGGAAAACCTATTGAACGCTTTCTTAGCGTCCAATAGGGTTATTGCTATCTTAGTACCCCTTTTCTCAGCAATGTCACAGCAGTGTTTATATGGCTAGTCGTGTCCTGGCCAGAAACAAAGACATGTCGTTACACAGAAACAATATGGGATAGCAACGGGACGAAGCGTTTGGCAAGTACCTTGGCAAAAATCTTAGCGTCCGCATTAATGAGTGATACAGGATGGGATGAACCCATCTCTTCTGGTGGCTTGCCTTTTTTAAGGTAGATAAACTTGGTCATATTCCAAGAATCCAGGACCTTGTCAACCTCATTGATATAAAGTATGACTCCTAAATAGGGGGGAAATAAAATGCTTTAAAAGGTTTTATAAAATTCCAGTGGGATAGATTCCTCCCCAGCTGCCTTACCAGAGGGGCGCACAGCCAGGGCTTCTTCCAACTCCCCCGTTGAAATATCTACCTGTAGGGATGCTGCATGCGGAACATCCGATTTTGGTAGCCTGCTACACTCTATATAACTCCTAAGTTCTTGCATGGGGGGGAACCGGGGATTGGGTATACAGGTCCTCACAGAACAACAAAAATTGTACGGCAATGGATTGTGGAGAAGTGTACACGACTTAAGCCAATGATGCGCTCAATCATTCATACAGGCCCTGATGGGCCTGTATGCAACCAACCTGCTCCACATACTAATATTGCACATTTTTATTTTTAGTATAGCTACCTGCCACCTTCTCCTAAAGGCCTTGGCTGAGCAAAGATCGAGTTCTATTAAGCCGAGCGTAAAGAGTTTGCTGATTTCAGTTACCCATCTTAATTGCCATTGCATGCACTGTTTCAAGTAGCCATATGTCCTGAACAAGCTGATTATCCTGAATCCGTTTACTCTCGTTAGACTTATATATATTGCGTAGAAATACTTCTAATAAAGGCCTTTATTGCATTCCAGACTACTAAAGTGGAGGGAGTGCCCAGGTTTACTAGAAAAAAATTCTTAAGGAACTTGGGGCCCTATGTACGAACACTTTTTCCCATAGACACAGAATGGGTAAAAACCTTTGCTACATCTGGCCCTTAGACACCACCTGACAAAAATCTGGATTATTCAACAAGTACCTAGGGAATGAAACTGGATGTGATTGCACCTTAATACCGGAGAGATTAACAGCAATCGAGATAGGGTTATGGTGAGACGAAACTTTAGAATATATCTTCATACCCAGGTCCCCCAAAGGCCCCCTTTTGGCATAGATCATATCAATCCGGGAATAATGTCTATGCGGTGAAGAATAAAAGATATAACCTGACTGAGTGGGAAATAAAGCTCTACAAACATCTATATGTTTCCAGGACAATTCATGTATAGCTACCCGGGTTTTAATCATGTGCCATGAAGCAGAATGACTGGCAGAATCTTAAGAACAGTCCATGATACAAATAAAATCTACCATTATAATCATCTCCCCCCGGCCACTCCAATAATTCCATGCCAAGCGAGTGGATCACTGCAGAATTGATAATATTAGGACCATAAAATGCACAAACTACAAATTTTATCCCAAAAATGATAAGATGGACAATTGCCCATCGACCCCTGCGATCTGAGGCTGACCTCAAAACCTTATATTCTAGATTTTTGGCTGCCAGGTTGGCCACACCACGAAAGGTTACGGTCTGTGAGGTAGTTTGTATATCCAGAATGCCAGAGTAGATGACGATCCTTTTACACCAGGTGTGTTTCCATTAATGCTGTTTAATGCAGCCCATGCATTCTGATCTCTTCGAAACCAGTCGCCGTTTATTTGCCGAGTTTAGCCCCAACACGTTCTAGCACATTGCACTCCACCTAACCTTTGTTGTCTAATACAAAACCTCCCTCAAGTTTCCACAAAGGGCATATGCCACGCTGGTCATTTGTTCTTATGCCAACATCATTGATTATTCTTACTATTTCAATCCTTTTACCCTCATCACCTTCCAAGCATGCTCCACGCAAGCTCTGTAAGTTGACCCAACAATCACCAACAACCCCCCTCATCTGCCCCACCCCTACCCCTCCCTGTTGCTAGCAAGGGGAATCTCCCCCACCCTCTGGCTGTTGATGGCTGAACAGCCCAAAGGGTCTGCCCCTCCCAACTCCCCCTAACACCTTGGAGCCCATCTGGCAGCCCAGTAAGCTGAAATGATATTTAAAAAAAAAAAAAATGTGAAATAGTGAAAGAGGGATAGAAACAGAGTATTGGGATATTAACCCTCCCCAACCACAATCAAGACCCTAAGCCCAATTGCTTCTTGGAGAGTCCTAAATAAAGCTCAACTTGGAGAGGAAGAAAAAAGGAAGAAAAAAAGAAAAGGAGCGGGAAAAGAGAAAAACCAAGAGAAAAGAAACCTACGCTGAATCATTTTGCTGCTGCTTTAAGATTGCTAAGGGTCAGATAGCTTCTTGTTCTGAAAAGCAGATCAGGGTCCAGCCATTATGAATGACTAATTCTGGCCAGGTCATGTAAGAAAACCTGGGTTACCACGGCTTTGAGAGGGTCTATTAGTTGGCGCAGCATCCATCGCTTGTCTGTAGTCACCCTACATAAATCTGACCAGACAAAAACACGGGATAGCATCCACTGTAATAGGCTTGGTAGGGCACGCTTTCCCAGCGATCGCCGGCCGCAGCAAGAAGTTACCAATAAAAACCAGCAGAGGGCAAGAGTGCTCCACGCGTACTTGGGAAAGGGATTTGCTTCTATCCCAACTCATGGGTAACCGGTGTGCCCGTTGCATCTGGGAATTCCAGTCTGCCAGTTCTAGAAATGCTTTCCAGAGCAGTTGTACCATGTATTGGCAGGGATCATCCCCCTCTAACCCTGCTGGTATCAGAAACACCCGCAGATTGTTTCTTCTCAGACGGTTTTCTAAATCCTCCATCTTATATTGAAGGAGAGTCAATTGCTTATCATGCTGTATGAGAGACTGAACCGCAGCAGACCCTGCCTCCTCTAAATCCGCAACCTAATGGTGTAACTTCACCATACCTGCAAACAAAATGCACACCTTACTGTTAACTTCATCAAGAGACTGTTGTATGGCAGCATTGTCTGTTTTAACTTGCAAATAGAATTGCTGAGTCTCTGCCCGCTAGATAGCAGTTACAGTAAAATTGATTGGAGGGTTGGTTCCTGAGAGCCACTAACATCTGAAGGACCAATCTTTGCTTCTGAGGTAGGAGGAGAAAAGGAGTGATCAACACGGGGGTTCAAGATTACTAATGAGGGTAGAGCACTCTCAGAAAAAGAGAAGGCATGCTAGCATTAAGCGGGGGGAGCTGACAGTTTTTATTGTATTTTTAGCTTTGCCCACCAGAGTTGCCCAGCTCTGTAATCAACAGGACTTGGTTTCGCTGGTAAGGAGTAATTTCCTAGCCTGCCGAGACCGCAGGATACCACCTGAAGCCTGCTTGGAACCTGGTGTAAGTTTAAGGTTTTGGTTGACCCTGTAGCGCCTCAAGTGTTGCTGGGAGGTAATACAGTATTGCCATGTAGATGTGTGTTGTCAAGCAAATGCACAAGAGCGCCCTCTTCATTAACAAGACCTAGAGGACAGCCCCCACTGACCCCTCTATCTGTCACACGTCTGTTGGCAAGGTCCCCCTCCCAATGTCATCACCATTTAGATGAATGTCAAAAGTACTCACTGGGCTCTCAGGATGATCTACCGTAAGCTTTCCCGGAGCGTGATCTGGAGCTGGAGTCAGGATAACTGCTGATGTTTCATTAAATTTCCCTGCTTCACCAATGTCTGGGAGAGACAGCCAGGAGGATGTATCATTGAAAACAAGGTGAGAAGAACTGTTACTTTGTCACTGAGGCGAGTAGAGATGCAACTTTGTTGCGCTGTAGAATCAATAGCTGTCACCCGTTCAGTTACCATCGGGACCAAAACCTCTGCGGCAATGTTACACTGTGGAGAGGGCGGGGTGAGACGGGATTTCTGATCAAAGCTGCCGCCATCGATGCGCTGACCAGGGAGTACTCTCTCCAGCCCCTCTGGTTGTTCAATCAGCAGACTGTCGGCAGTACCTGACCCCAGTAGTTTAAGGATTAGGTGCCCCATACCACAAAAATGAGGCTCCATTGTTGCTAGTTGTTTGGATCGTGGCAGACTCTCCGTCGTAATGGCCCTGCTAGCCAGGTCCATGTTGTAGCAGAAACACTGCACCCTCCTCGCGGACCACCCGGACGCGTTGATGCCTTAATGCCCAACCACAGCCATCGCAGGAGTCTCACGGCTACAGCAACCCTAGGGCTCCACCATTTCATGACACATAGCTGCTATATAGACCACAATTACACTAGCATGTCGCCGGAGGATGCAAGCTGCCAGTCCAATCCACCACTGACTTTTGCTGGGCAAACCACAGAGGTTCAAGGCAAAATTAGGAGGGCATTGGGAGAGCGGTGTCCACGGAGGAATCAACCCGCCTTCTACCCACAAGCTCCGCCCACCTCATTCTATCATTTTCAAGTGCTTCTCAAGGTTGTTTCAACAGTGGTAAAATATACTGTTTAGCAAATGTTATAAAATGTACTAGGAAGGTGTTATTATGTGTATAGTGAATATATGACTGTTTGCCATGCATGGGATCTGAACTGGTATATAAATTCCCCTCACCGATGGAGGCTATATCTCTCTGTGTTAGAGTTTTTGTCAAGACATTTTGCTGGAGCTCCAGAATTGTGTGCACCCCTGGGGAGTACTTGGATCATGACTCAGGCCTTATTTCATTGTGGTGCTACTTCAACACTAAGGCTTATCATTTGTAGGGACTGCAGACTCCATGAGATGTCTTTTAGCGTCTCAGGGCTTTGTGGCGCTCATGGGTATTCAAGCTAAACCCGAGTTCCTCAGTACCCACTGTCCACCTGGGTACATATTCTATGCATGTGTTGAGTCTTTGGGGACTCTTGGGCCTCACCCAAACATATTGGTGCATTTCCTCCCCTTGCATGAAACATATCTCCTGTTCGACCTTAATCTTCTGAGTGTTATCTCCGTCATGCACGGAGTCCTACAATGTCCTCCCTAAGTAGTCAGTCAGCTACCTCCCCTGACGCAGGGTTCATGCAGCAGCTTCTGGCATTCTTGGGCAAAGATCTCAGGTTTCTAATGTCCTACCTGGAAAGGGGAGTTGGAAGTAAATACCCAAACCTTGGAGCATAGACAGACAGTTTGTTGACACCACTAGTGTAACTTTGTCAAAACCAACTCATCCTTTCTTGCAGGGGAGGAGGAAACATGATACAACAACAATTCCATTTGACTGCTTGACCATCACCATTAATAAAGCAAAACTAGCAATATCTCATTCTTACCATCATTTAACTGAGTCTTCATTTCTTTAACCTTTTTAACCCTTGGAACTTCAACAAAAAGATCATCCTAAAGGTAAAAGAAAATGATAGTTGCTTAAAAACATTTACAGAAGAAAATCAATATTTCATTTTTAGTAATTGTACATTACCAAACATTAAGGATTGTCAACGGTGTCTTAAAGCTGTACTTTGGTCCATTTGTATGTTTCAATGACCAGAAGCAACATATAGAAAGATTATCAATTAAATCTAAATTAGCTCTACGAATGAAATCATCCAATACTCAATTAGAAAACAGGGCTTTGGGTGTAGTCACACAGCAAGAGGAATAGCTATTCTATTTCAAGTTCTATGGAGCCCAATGGTCTCTTTGAGAGGGGGCAGGCACCATCTAAATGAAGAACCACCCAGCATCCTTTACAACAATGGAGCCAGTGCACCATGCCCGAGACTGGAAGTATGAACAAGAACGTAGATGATGCCTAGAAGAGGCCCTCAAGCTCCAGCAATTTCAGCTAGAGAAGTGCAGTGTGCACCTATGCACTAATCGGGCAGAAGCCATTATTGAGTTTTGGCAGAGACACCTACTGATAATTGGCGAGTGATCACCTAAGAAGTGCCATTACTGTGATGGATTTGCTGAGGAAATCCATCTGCAATGTTTAATAGAGGAGTTGGGTAGGTCTCTCTGTGTGAAATGGAGTTTAAAGCAAATACGGTCTTAGTCACAGTTTGCCCTCTGGGGTATGCCTTCATGACCAACAAGCAATCTTGAAAGGAAAGAAAAAATAAGTTAACTACCTTTGGCAATGCTTTTTTGCCTCATGGATACTATATCTAAATCTAATTGTAGATTCCTCATCTTCAGAATATCCCCAGTTCCGAGTCTGGATACAGCACATTTTTCAGCAATGCTGTTGCACACCGATGGGTGGCACTGCATTCCTCTGCACTGACTTTGTTCCACACTTGAAGTAATAAACAGTGTCAACAATAAATAACGGAGCACTCGTTACACCTTTAAATATACCGTCTTGTGCTATGGCACCTAGATAAGTTCAATTTAAGCCATCTAGTAGTGTTTTTGTCGTTGACTATTCCTCTTGAAATTAAAAGTCCAGATTTTTTTTTTAGATCAAGCTTAGGCATATTGTGGCAACTTATGTGAAATAGCGTATGAGCATCAATCTTTAATGTGGCAGTGCTTTAACGCTAGGGATGTGTTGGAACACCTTCACGACAGTTGCCTTTTTTGCATTTGAAAGTAATTAGTAGAGCACTATGCAAGCACTAACCCTGCTTTCTGACATCTGTTTCTTTCTAGTCTATGTCCACGCACTCGGATTTAGAGCCCAACAGTTATCACTCAATACCAGTATGCAGATTCCTGGATTGGGATCTTTTTTGATCAAAAGTTTACAGAACGAGGAGGTGGGAGGGTAGAGAGGGATGGTTAGATGGAGGGTCCACCAGAAAAAGCATTAGCAAAGGTAATTAACTTTTTCTTCCAATGGATGCTTCTAACCACAGAATCCTCACCTTTTAAAGTAGATACCAAAGCAGCACTACTCAATGTGTTGATTCTTGGTAGGTTCAAATCAAAATGTCCGCATGATTAAACAAGGAAAATGCCCTTTATGATGGAACTCGCAGTCAAGGCAGTAGTGTTTTGTTAATGTGTGGCCCGACACCGGGGTTGCAGCCTGACTGAATTTAAGTATAGGTACTCCACGTGTCAGCGCATTGGTAGCAGCTTTTGTTCTGGTAGAATGAGACCTCAAGCCCTTAGAGGGCTGCTTCTTCGTGAGTGTGTAGCAGACCTTGATGTACAAGACAATCCACTTTGACAAAGTCTGTTTCTGCACCTTTTTGCCTTTCTTTGCCCCAGAGAATTCTACAAATAGTTGATCATCCAATTGACGGTCTTTGGAGAGGTTGATGTAGTAACTCATATCTCTTTTAAGGATCCAACAAATAATGGAGTTTCTTCTCCTCTTTCAAGGGGTGATGAGGTGCAAAGAACTTTGGGAAAGTGCTGGATTGTCCAACATGAAAAACTGTCAGCACACTAGCGGAGCACACACTAGTGCCCGCCTAACCCAGGCTGTGCGCTATATTATGGTCAGACCCATGCTATCATAGAGGGGCTACATCCTGTCATAAAAGGAACAGCACCTATTCTGCGCGTTAGTGGTTGAGATGCCTAGCATTGTTGTGAAATGTGTTATCTGCATGCTTTCAATACTTGCACGTTGCAAGTACCAATGATTATCCTTATTGTTATAAGCAATATGTGACATGTTACTTCTGCAGGTTTGAGTGCTTGGTTTTTGGATAGGTACCAATGCATGTTCCTTTGTTAGGCCTGGGATCTCCTTTTTATGGCATGAACACTTCTGTTGTTTAGTATAACTTTCTAGTGCACTTTATTATTGAATTAAGCAAAATATGGTGGCTGTATAAAGACTGCGTTATTGAATATTCAAGCACAACCTTGAAGTGGCGTACTTATAGTGTTGCAAGCAAGTTAGTGTCTTTGCAAGATGTCATTGCAAAGGTTGTCAGAATTCATGATGTGAGTTCACTTTCAGTAGTTGAATGAATATGTTGCACAAGAGGAGACCTTGCATGGTTGATAATTATACCCAAGGCATATCTGGAAATATGTATATATTATATTTGCAAATATAGTCTGATGAAAGACTAAAGAAGGTATTGTTTTCTATTGTGAAACTAACTTTTCCTTTTTAGATTTTCTTCCCCGCCGTCCCCTTCCCAAATACCTTCCCCTTGCCAGGCCTCTCTAAACCTCAGTGCTACCAGAGCAAGGTGAGTTAGAGCTGCCTGGAGGTGGGCCTTAAATATTGTTGTGCAGATCCCGATGAAGACGGCAACTGTTACACAACTTTAGGCAAAAGGGCAATGTTGGTAAGCTCTACCATTGGTCTGGAAAAAAGGTGGCGTTGAGTGTGCTTAGAGTTCTTTAACACGATGATTCGAGGTCACCACAGCCAGAAACACAGTCTTCAAAGTGAGATGACACAATGGACTGCTGTGTATGGGTTTAAATGGCATATATAAGAGGGAACCAAATTAAGATCCCACTGTGGCATCAAAAAGTGTTTTGGAAAACACCAAGGAGTCAAACCTTTTTAAAGCCCCCATCAGAACAGTTAATCTGAACAGGGATGGTTGGTCAAGTAAGTGTAACAAGGCTGAAAAGGCCAACATATAGCCTTTAATGGTGCCCACTGCAAGTCTTTGTTGTGCCAGAGACAACACAATCAACAAGACATCCAACAGTTTGGCTTGTAACAGGTCCATACTGTGGGTGGCACACCAGGCTACAAATATGTCCCAGTGCCCGGTGTAAACAGACTTGATGTCTGCCGGCAAGGATGGCATCCACTACCTTGGAAGGAAGACTGAATGCACCCAACTAAAGCCATCCAATCTCCATACATGAAGGTGCAGATTGCGCAGGTTCAGATGCTGCTGGGTTAGGAAGTCTTCCTGAAGAGGTAGCAGAAATGTAGGACAGATGTCATGACCAGAAATTACCACACCTGCACAATTCTGCTCCACTAGGATGATTTGGGCCTGGTGTTTCCTGATCTTCAAGGCATGAGAGGTAGTGGCAAAAAGGCATACAGGAATGGTGTGCTTCACTCCATCTGGAATGCGTCTCTGAAAGAAATTTTTCGAAACTCAAGCAAGCAAAGGTGGCAGTAAACAGATCTTACCAGTGCTCTCACCATTGCTAGAAGATATCCCGGGCCACCTTGGTGTTTAACCACTACTGAAGATTCAGGATTCGCACGTAGGGAAATGCTCCAGCCAGCTCCAGAGATGCATTGCTTCCTAGCAAAGGACCTAAGACACCACCCGTTGCAGTATCTCATGGTGGTGTTGATGTTTGTGAGGACGGGAACCAGCCTTCGTTAGATGGTCAGTAGAAAGGCCTTCAGCTGCAGGTGACTGCCCACAACTCTGACAGGTTGACGAGGAGATGGGTCTCCTCAAGAGTCCAAAAACCACTGATCTCCACTTCTCCAAGATGACCTCCCTATCCCAGCAGTGACGCATCTTTCAGCACCATCAACTCTGGATGGTATGGGGAAGGGAGAGGTCTACCACTAGTCTAACTGTGGTCACCACTGCATATCCTTTGCAGTCTACTCTGAAACGTGGATGGTTTCCCTTGCTGTTGGGCCCATCAAGACTGCAGGTTCCACTGCAGAACCCACATATGACACCTGGACTTTATAGATCCTCATTTCCAATGTCATGGATATATGGTATCTGGCACTTGCCCATATATTTTTAGGAATTGAAGGAATCTTTCTTACCCTACCGAAATACAAAACCTTTATACTAATGGGTGTACAGAATGATCTGATAACATTTTGGCATTGAAGAAGTGACATCCTAGTCGTGAAAACCATGTTCGCAATACATCAATTTCAATAAAGGAAATTAACTTCTTCAAAATTGGGCACAGTCTTGTGAACCTTCATTTCTGTTGTTGGCTTCAACTATCAGGATGCAGGATGCCAAAAGGCCAAGAAACCTCATAACGTCTCCTCCACAGACTCAGAATGAGGCTGAAAAATCAGGATTATAGGTCTGGCCTTAATATTAAGAGGTTTGCCGCCATGGAGGTGATCTATGAGTGATGTGGTGAGTTAGTCTTTAACTGCCAGCCGCTGAGGTAGAGGAAAACTGGTATCCCTAATCTCCAAAGGTGAGCTGCAACCACCACTGTCACTACCCGAGGGCCACTGGTGAGGCAGAATAAGAGCATTGTAAATTAAAAATGGTCCTGGCTCAACTTATACTCCAAGCAGCATCTGTGGGACTGTAGTATGGGTACATGAAAGTAGGCACCCTGAAGGTCCAAAGCCACCACCCAAGTCCCATGGACCCAGGGCAGACAGAACCTGAGCCAGCATGAGAATGTTTAATTTGTCTTTCCTCAAGGCACTCAGAGGGTGGAAATCTATAATGGAAGAGTTGCTTCCTTCGTTCTTCAGCTCAAGGAAATAATAGGAATAACAGCAAATTACAATTTCCTTGGTTAGAATCCTCTCTAAGGCTCCTTTGGTCAGAACTTCTTGGAGCAAGATGGACAAGTGCTCCTCTGAGGTATGGCCTGATGCCGGTGGGTGGAGTGACGGGTCGAAAGGAACAGCAAGGCTCAGCCTTCATAAACAATCTAGAGGACGCACCTGTCGGAAGTTATATTTTGCCATCCCTGTAGAAAGTACCAGATCCGGTCTCTCACAAGATGGTTGCGTTCTTCTAAGGGCAAACTAAAGTGGCATGGACCCAGGTTCTGGAGGGGCAGAGGGCTGGAACGTTTCTTGCACTGAATGGCCCAGTCATTGTTCACTTGATCGGCACTCTCAACCCTGAAAGCCCTAAGGTGATTACCTTCGGGCTGTGGGCCTTGGAGTGGAAAGTGCGCCAATCCTCTGGAGTTACCTCGAAAGTGGAAAACCTTCTGAGGATACTGTCTTGCAGAGGAAGACAGGACTAGGGAAAGCACTATTGCCAGTCTTTCTTTTTTATTGATTTTGTTATTTTCAATGGCCTGCCTTCCTTTAAAGGTTTCTAAGGCCGAATTGGCTTTCTTGTCAAACAGGTAAGACCCATCAAACAGCATGTCCATTAAAGAGAACTGAATGCCTCCAGGTAAGCCCATACAACACATCCAAGCATGCCACTAAAAGCACCACATTAGTGCCATCTCTTTCAGCCAAAAGCTGATAATGTACTTTGCAACATGCTGACCATCCTGGATGGTTGGAGCCAAAGTGGCCCAAAATTCCTCAAAGACTGCCGCCAAACTCTTGTCATCCACGTCCTGTAAAGCATGGACATATCTTCCCAGTAAGTTGTTGACATTAACTTAACAAAGGGCAGGGCTGGTAAAGGAAAACATCCGCTTCTCAAAAGTTTTGACACTCTCTGCTAGGGGCAGTTGCGGGAAAGTCTGAATGACAAAACTCTGATGTAGGGTGCTCTACTTAAAGAAAAATAAAAATAAAATCAGATCCTGGAGCGCCTGCTGACCAATCTCTTTATGGAGGGAAGGGTGTCAGTCAGACCCTCATTAAATGGAAGTAAGAGCTTCAATGAAGATTGTCCAGGTTGTAAAGCCTCAGTTAGAACATTGGTTTTGTCGTGAAGCCTATTCATGGACTCATTATAGTTATGCCTCATTTCTTAGCACTCAAGAAATCACCCTATCTTTGCCTTGCAGTGTTGTACATTGCACATTTTTTTTATTTCGTCCCATTATTTTGAAAAGGTTTATGCCAGGTGTGGATTTCTGTCCATCCAGCAGTCGTTCCCAGGCTCCTACAGACATAACACAGTAGTGTTTCACTGCATCAAGCTAACATTATATATTAGGTGCTGTAGTGTGTATTTTTAGAAAGGAGAATTCTAGCAGGGCTGACTCTTCTGTGGAACTGGATTTACACTCCCCTATGAGGACTGCTTTACTATGCAAACAGAGGGACAGGGTTCTCTGCTCCCAGAGATCACAGATAATAAGAATAGTCTTCCAGTGCAGAAAATTACAGGTTAGGCTCAGTATACTAGATTTACTTTATAGTGGCACTTTTTCTGTTATACAGTTCTCTAACTGCTATTATGATTGTTTATGGTTATTGCCAGTCTTGCAATCACATCTAATTTGCTTCATAATAGACTGGTTTGGTAGCAACAAATATATTGTGTACGTTTATTGTGTATTTATTACTCCTGCGATGGATATGTATGACTGAGATAATGTATGAAAATGACTGACCTGTTTTTCCACTGTTCCCTGAGAGGGGACTACAGTTTCATGCCTTTTGGCTGGTCACTCTGTAAGGTTAGGAGGGTAAGCAAGGCACTGTGAGCTAGTCGGGTATTTTGGTATGAGAGTACTGATTTGGTAAAAGTGATGCAGACCCTGCATTCTAATGTTGAAGTGTCCCAAGGGACTGTTCTGCAAAAGCAGACTTCTTGCAGCAGTTTTGACTTCTATAGTGAATACCTTGCATAGGAGACACTCTTCTGTTGGTGGTCCACATGGGAGACCACAACCCAGCTCTGGGGAAGTCTCTAATCCACTGGTTTCTTGTCATTCCAGATATAACTTGCCATCTTCAAAATGTCAGGGAAAATACTCCTCACCATCACCATTGTCATTCCCAACAACTGGTTGGCTCTGGTCAAAATACAAACGGGAGGGTTTGGTGGAGTGCAGCTCCAAATAGAGGCATTGTTCTATCTGAATCAGAATGAACTGGGGCCGGGGGCATTCATATGGCATTGAGACTTAACCTCAGACAAACCTTGTAGGAGGCTGGATTGGCTTGTAGTGAGTACCAAGGGGTACTTACACCTTGCACCAGGCCCAGGTATCCCTTATTAGTGTAGAGGGGTGTCTAGCAGCTTAGGCTGATAGAAAAGGTAGCTTAGCAGAGCAGCTTAGGCTGAACTAGGAGACGAGTGAAGCTCCAACAGTACCACTAGTGTCAGAGCACAATATCATAAGAAAACACAATACACAGATATACTAAAAATAAAGGTACTTTATTTTTATGACAATATGCCAAAAGTATCTCAGTGAGTACCCTCAGTATGAGGATAGCAAATATACACAAGATATATGTACACAATACCAAAATATGCAGTAATAGCAATAGAAAACAGTGCAAACAATGTATAGTCACAATAGAATGCAATGGGGGCACATATGGATAGGGGCAACACAAACCATATACTCTAGAAGTGGAATGCGAACCACGAATGGACCCCAAACCTATGTGACCTTGTAGAGGGTCGCTGGGACTGTAAGACAACAGTGAGGGTTAGAAAAATAGCCCACCTCAAGACCCTGAAAAGTGGGTGCAAAGTGTACCTAAGTTCCCCAAAGAGCACAGAAGTCGTGATAGGGAAATTCTGCAGGAAAGACCAACACCTGCAATGCAACAACAATGGATTTCCAGACGAGAGTACCTGTGGAACAAGGGGACCAAGTCCAAAAGTCACGATCAAGTCGGGAGTGGGCAGATGCCCAGGAAATGCCAGCTGTGGATGCAAAGAAGCTGCCACCGGATGGTAGAAGCTGAGGATTCTGCACGAACGACAAGGGCTAGAAACTTCCCCTTTGGAGGATGGATGTCCCACGTCGTGAAGAGTCGTACAGAAGTGTTTTCCCGCAGAAAGACCGCAAACAAGCCTTGCTAGCTGCAAGGGTCGCGGTTAGGGTTTTTGGATGCTGCTGTGGCCCAGGAGGGACCAGGATGTCGCCAATTGCGTGAGGAGACAGAGGGGGCGCCCAGCAAGAGAAGGAGCCCACTCAGAAGCAAGCAGCACCCGCAGGAGTGCCGGAACAGGCACTACGAAGTGGAGTGAATCAGTTCTCACCCGAAGTTGCACAAGAGAGTCCCACGCTGCCGGAGGACAACTCAGGAGGTCGTGCAATGCAGGTTAGAGTGCCGGGGACCCAGGCTTGGCAGTGCACAAAGGAAATCCTCGGTGAGTGCACAGGAGCCGGAGTAGCTGCAAAACACGCGGTTCCCAGCAATGCAGTCTGGCGTGGAGAGGCAAGGACTTACCTCCACCAAACTTGGACTGAAGAGTCACTGGACTGTGGGAGTCACTTGGACAGAGTTGCTGAGTTCAAGGGACCTCGTTTGTTGTGCTGAGAGGAGACCCAGAGGACCGGTGATGCAGTTCTTTGGTGCCTGCGGTTGCAGGGGGAAGATTCCGTCGACCCACGGGAGATTTCTTCTGAGCTTCTAGTGCAGAGAGGAGGTAGACTACCCCCACAGCATGCACCACCAGGAAAACAGTCGAGAAGGCGGCAGGATCAGCGTTACAAGGTCGCAGTAGTCGTCTTTGCTACTTTGTTGCAGTTTTGCAGGCTTCCAGCGCGGTCAGCAGTCGATTCCTTGGCAGAAGGTGAAGAGAGAGATGCATAGGAACTCTGATGAGCTCTTGCATTCGTTATCTAAAGAATTCCCAAACGCAGAGACCCTAAATAGCCAGAAAAGGAGGTTTGGCTACCTAGGAGAGAGGATAGTCTAGCAACACCTGGAGGAGCCTATCAGAAGGAGTCTCGGACGTCACCTGCTGGCCCTGGCCACTCAGAGCAGTCCAGTGTGCCAGCAGCACCTCTGTTTCAAAGATGGCAGAGGTCTGGAGCACACTGGAGGAGCTCTGGGCACCTCCCAGGGGAGGTGCAGGTCAGGGGAGAGTTCACTCCCCTTTCCTTTGTCCAGTTTCGCGCCAGAGCAGGGCTGGGGGATCCCTGACCCGGTGTAGACTGGCTTATGCAGAAATGGGCACCATCTGTGCCCATGAAAGCATTTCCAGAGGCTGGGGGAGGCTACTCCTCCCCAGCCCTAACACCTTTTTCCAAAGGGAGAGGGTGTAACACCCTCTCTCTGAGGAAGTCCTTTGTTCTGCCTTCCTGGGCCAGGCCTGGCTGGACCCCAGGGGGGCAGAAACCTGTCTGAAGGGTTGGCAGCAGCTGCAGTGAAACCCCAGGAAAGGCAGTTTGGCAGTACCCGGGTTCTGTGCTAGAGACCCGGGGGATCATGGGATTGTCTCACGATGGCATTGGGGGGGCAATTCCATGATCTTAGACATGTTACATGGCCATATTCGGAGTTACCATTGTGAAGCTATACATAGGTAGTGACCTATGTATAGTGCACGCATGTAATGGTGTCCCCGCACTCACAAAGTCCGGGGAATTTGCCCTGAACAATGTGGGGGCACCTTGGCTAGTGCCAGGGTGCCCACACACTAAGTAACTTAGCACCCAACCTTTACCAGGTAAAGGTTAGACATATAGGTAACTTATAAGTTACTTAAGTGCAGTGGTAAATGGCTGTGAAATAACGTGGACGTTATTTCTCTCAGGCTGCAGTGGCAGGCCTGTGTAAGAATTGTGAGAGCTCCCTATGGGTGGCACAAGAAATGCTGCAGCCCATAGGGATCTCCTGGAACCCCAATACCCTGGGTACCTCAGTACCATATACTAGGGAATTATAAGGGTGTTCCAGTATGCCAATGTAAATTGGTGAAATTGGTCACTAGCCTGTTAGTGACAATTTGTACAGAGAGAGCATAACCACTGAGGTTCTGGTTAGCAGAGCCTCAGTGAGACAGTTGGGCATCACACAGGGAACACATACATATAGGTCACAAACTTATGAGCACTGGGGTCCTGACTAGCAGGGTCCCAGTGACACATAACAAACATACTGAAAACATGGGGTTTTCACTATGAGTACTGAGCCCTGGCTAGCAGGATCCCAGTGAGACAGTGAAAACACCCTGACATACACTCACAAACAGGCCAAAAGTGGGGGTAACAAGGCTAGAAAGAGGCTACTTTCTCACAAACCTGAGATGGATTCAGTTCAGAGTCCGATAGGATGATAGGGACAGAGTCATCCTCTGGCGCCAGTGGCATGGATGCTCGCACTGATGTCTCGGGGACAAGTGTGGATTTTTGTGGCAGACTGAAAGTCATCTCGGCGCCAACATGGAACCAGAGGAAGGTTCTGGAGATTCAGACTGCACTGAGGTCTGACCCACCAGTGATCTCTAGTATCGAGGTCTCCTTGCATCCTTGGGGCCTGAAGGCACACCAGAGAGAGAATATTTGCAACATGGCCACTCTGAATGTCCCAATCTGATGCAACGTCAGACAGAACTGGAACCTCGAGGTGCATCGGGTTCAATTACGGAATCTGCTCTTTAGCAGGGGACCAAAAGAAGAATGAGGCATCATGAAAGAAGCCGACGTCAGTGGCAGCACTTATATGCGACTCTGTCACTTGCTGGGTGGAAAAGAGTCAGCGCAGAACCACACAATGATGTCTACCCGCATGCGGGAGCAATGTTCAGAAAATCTTCTGTATCCAGCCCAGAGCCTGAGGACAGTCTAAAAGAGAGTAATCCGTGGTTAGAATTATTCATCTAAGTAACCGCTTTCTGTTCCAGATGCGCAGGAGGAAAAGTGGCATGAAGGAGGCCAAGTGGCATTAAAGTGGCTACAGATGACACAGCTGCACAGAACCTGGTAGAGGAAACAAAGAGGGGGACAGTGATGGCTATTCAAAGTCCAGTCAAGAAGCTGGAGAAAGTGAAAAAAAAAAAAACACATTTGGAGAAGGTGCAGCAAAGGATGGACTCGGCTGAAACTGCAGAGTCAGCCTTGGACACCAGGATGCAAGGAAAGAAACGGATGCTGTGGAAAAAGGTCTTTAAGGTCCACTGATGTTTTAGACAAGGGAATGGGGAGATAAGCTATTATCTGAGATCATGACTTCGATGCTGGAAAAGGCAAGAAGAGTGGCATACGTTATGGTATTAAGCTTTGCCTCTTGCACAACTCATGAAGATACACTAACAATGGTGGATTTTGTTTTGCTGAACATATATCTTCTCTAAGTTATTCCGGTACTGCTTTGTTGAAGTAGTGTTATAGACTTCCAAATAGACTATGTACTTCTGAAAAATCTAAAGCAAACTAAAATCTAAAACATAACTCTGGAAGAGTGGTATATTTCCAGAAATGACCTATACTGTTTTCTTTGTTGAAAAACGTATTTGTCTATATACCCTTGAAAGCTATTAATGTAACCTTTCCATTTTCATCTTGGACTGTTTCTAAATTTTTTGGGATTAGCTTCACAAGTCTTTGTGGGTGAAAATAAGTATGCAAAGTGTTTTGAATACTTACAAATGACATGTACATTCCTGGATGTTCTAAGCATTTGCATACCTAGTCTCAAACAGCTGTCACTACTCCTTTCCATCTTATAACTCTAAATTCACAATAGTACGAAAATTAGGTACATCATAATCCTGCAATACTTGAGTTAATTAGCATGTGGAAATAAATACGCAATCAAAACTTTTCCATGCATATTTAGAATAAGACAAAGATGATTTCAAAGTTATGGGGAAACAATTTATATTCCTTATTAAAAATGAAAAATACCCTATCTACATAGACAGATGTGCACAGACCCTTGCACAATTTCCCACACCTTCCTCCCCTTTCTGGTTGCTTTAACACAGAGCATACAGCATAAGAACAGAAGAAAGAGTTATTTATGTGAAACAGACCAGAGTTTCATGTTTCTTTCATGTTCTTATGTGCAGGACCTTTACCTCTGCTCTCCAATGTACATCTTTTTTGCTGGACACCTTATTTACTAACCTCGTCATCATCAAACAATCCGGTCCCACCACTAAACAAGCCTCCTTGAGTCCCAAAAGGAGAGAAATCTTCATTTGTTAACTCTGGGGGTTTGAACAGGACGTCATCTTCATCTTCATCTATGAAGAAATTAAAAAAAAAAAAACACTAAGAACCACACATACCATAAGGCTTCCACTACCTAAATGTGGTATCCAGTGGAGAGTAAAACATTTGGGAACACTGTACTGTATGGTTATGTTTCTAATCACCCACAGCAATACAAATAACTTAACTATACTAAGCTGTATTGCCCTGATTACTGCTAAAATTAACTACTTGTGCACTGGAAAGAGTTTAGTAAAACTCCCCACAATGCAACAATTACCACAATTGTGATGTGGTATTTCCCCTTTCTTATATTATAAAAACACAAATAGATGGAGCACAAGAAGCAGCTACCTTTTTTAAGTGTGTTTATACATGTATTCATCATACGGTCTGTCAATTAAGGTGTCTGTAATAATTATCATTTCAAACTTACACATTGAATGTTCACAGTTCATTATAAGGATTAAATGACTGTGATAAAAGAAAATCAACCCAATGATTATGCAGTTTTAGAACAGTATCAAGTTTTCTATAGTCACCATAATAGGGAAATGTTACACACAAATTTACTCACCACCCGATGAAGCTTTCCTCATTTCTTTTTTTTCTTTCACTTGTTTTTTATGTACGGATTCCACAGATGGTGGAGCTTAAAAATAAAAGGAAATATAAATAATCAAATAATCTAGTATGCATTTGAAAAACAATGGCATGCCTGCAGTTTCTCATTATCTTCAACAACAACATACAAATGTATCTGATATAGGACTAAACCTTTTCTTTACACCAATTGCACGCTGATTTTTGCACAAAGTGGATACGTATTTCTGTAGCATGTTTAAAGCACAGTAAAATAATAGCTGGAGGAAAAACAACACAGTCATTGTCTAAAGGTTACCGCAGCAACTGCAGAGCTGTGAGAGCATGGAAGGAACTCTGCATACTTTACACATTTTGTTTTGTCAGGGATACCCACATATTTCAAGATGAGGAAAGACCGACTCCAGCCCAGTGTTGAACATGAGAAAGGTCACAGCGTTTCACTGAGAATGGAAAATCTGTTACAAATAGAACTTCGATTTCCATCTCAATTTTAAATTCAATAAAAGAGGGAGGCTGCCAATATCCCGGGTTTAGCGAACTGCCTGGAGGATGCCAATGTACCCATACACCTGAAGTGCCAGTCACGACATGTAGGAGATCCAAAATAAAGGTATCTTTTGTGTTGGGTTTGTGATCTCTACTTCCGAAATAACAGCCTGCTTGTGCACTCTCCCTATTCCCTTCCCACAGTTCTGCTTACCTGGTGGTTGGTAGAGGTTTCCAGCCCATTTTCCGTATCCCTAGTGCAAGTTTCACATGCCAAGGTGAAAGTCCTATCTACTGTTTCCAGTGTTGTAGGCATCTCCCATGACAATGAGAGCACAAACAGCATACCTCCTGAGGCTACTGCACCTTTTCTTGTAGGATCTTATACTCCTCTCTGAACTTAGGATGGGGTTCTTGTTTTTGGACTCTCCTTGTGCCCAATGTTGGTATTGATGTGCCCAGAGCATGTTTGTTGATTGCTTCCTTGCTTTGGCTCTGCACTCCATATGCCCCTTCACATCTTGGAGTAGAGTCCTGTCCCATGCGCTTCCTTGTGCTCCATGCTGGCAACATTTTGTGGCTTGGGCTGTTTGTTTCCTTGCTTCTTGTTTTACATCCTTCATCTGACATGTCTTCTGGAGTTTTTGCATTTAGGTGGCTTCATTTGTGTTCAAATGGGGGTAGGCACACCTTTGTGGGTAGCATGCATTTTTGTCAACAACTCAGCTCATCTCCTTCTGAATATATGGGCCCTGGCCTGTATGAGTGTGCTTTCCCGTAGGGCATTTTGGGGATTTAAATTCTTCTTTGTTGTCACAAGTTATTTGGCAAGAGATGGAGGGGGCATAGGGTAACACTACAACAAGTGGAGTATCCCTTGCCTTACAAGAGAAGTTCCTATCCCACGAGGAAACCTAAAGTTTAATAAAGCAATGGAAATCCTTTTTTTTTTTTTTTGTATGTCCCTTACTCTTTCTAATAGTTGCATTGTTCATCATCAGGTCCACTGTGGCCCCTAAAAGCCACGATGGGCTCAACCGTATTCCAGGGAGCTATTGATATTTTGTTTTATAGGGAGACTATACATGAATAAAAATACCTCAGACAGACCTAGGTATCCCTTTATTAGTGGTCTGAGTGGCTATGGGTTAAAAAAATGAAATGGTATTTTAGTGGGGTCTCTTAGGACATAATGGTCTTATGACCCTAAAATGATCGTCGACATGATTCAGCCCCAATTCTAAGGCTTGTCCAGCGCTTTCTTCAGGAGGTAATTATATTAGTTGCTCCAGTTTTCTATACATTCACTTCTAGTGGTCTGTATATATAGCATGCAGTGCCAAAATTGTATGCAAGTAGAGTTTATACACTCACCTCAATGTAAGATCACTGCTCCCCAATTGGAATAATGGTCCTGCCACTATGAGGTGTGTAGTCACACAGTCCTCGAGGGTAGCATGTCTCACCAACACCTACTTTTGTGCCAGCACTCTCTCAGCTCATGCTAAATTTGTTTGCCAGGGCACAGGGTAGAAAGGGCTACTGTGCCCCAAATGTGTTGGTTGAGGTAGTTCGCAACTGGTCCTTCCTATTATGGCTCTGCAATCTGAGCAAAGTACACTTGTTCAGCATTTTGCTCACAGTGAAGAAAGGGTCAGCAGTCAGGGGCTTCGCAGGAAGGTAGCACAGAGAGTTAAGGGGGCCCGATCTGTGTTGAGATCATTTGCCACTGGTGTCCTGGGGGTCCTTCCTACTATGACTCTACAACCTGTGACAAGTACACTAGTTCTGCATTTAGCTATCAGGCTAGGAAGGGTGAGTAGTCCAGAGCTTCTCAGGGAGGTAGTGTGGGAGAGAGAGCTCAGAATTCAAACATCAAACAGACAAATTAATACAGTGTTCACTCTTAGTAATAAAAAAAAATGGAGCTTTACTTTAGACACAGACCGGGATGATAAGCAGCACAGAAGGCCTTCTTGGCAGACGCCTGGTAGATGCTATCTCCAGCCCAGGCTAAGACAGGGTCTTATTGAGGGGAGTTGCAACCTACAGGCTGGGAACACATGGGGGTTTGTCATCTGGTAGGTACAGCTCTGGGCCATAATCAGGATTCCACAAGGAAGGCAGCTTCTCTATTGAGGTTGCTTGGATCCAAGCAGCATCATCATCAGGCCTTCAGATGTAGCAGGGGTGCCGTACAGCCAATGGTTACTACTCTGGATTTATTTATATAAGCTGTCCACTGTGAGGACCACAACGGGGAGAACGTCAACTTCAATTCTACTCCCAAAGTCAGTCAGCAACGTATGTGTCAGGATGTTGGGAACCCATCTAGCTTTTTCTCCTCAATAGGTTCTCTTCCAGCCAGGACAGGCATTCACCCTACTAGGCACTGCCCTTCTGTCTCTAGCAACATGTCCAGGTTTCATTTGATGGCCCCTCACACCTCTGGGAGACTCTCCGTTGTGCATACACCAACCATGGCCACACAGCAGCTCTCCGACTAGTCTGAGGAGCACTCTTTTCCTTGGTCAAGAAGAACTTGGAACTGTAACATAATGGGGTGGTTTGTTTTCTACTTATATGCCTGATTTACAAACATTAGCTATGGATGCACTGTGCATGGGATCAGAACAACCAGAGTTGGTTCATTCTCTTTTACATCTAATTTTCATGTTTCTCCTCAGGCAGCCCCTGTGGAAGGTGGTGACTCTCACAGCAGGTAGCAACAGGGCTGGCTCCAAGCATGAGTATCCAAAGTAAGTGCACAATGAAGTATGAGATCTCTGCACATGACTGTCAACAGCCTTCCTGAAGCAGTAATGAGGGAGAGACAAAAGGGCAGGATCTGCCATGAAACTGCCTCCACTTAAACAACAGAAACTAAAGTCCGACCCATTACTGCTATTATCTATGGCAGTGCTTAGGAGGAATCAGTAGCCTTTTGCTAACAGGGTTTTTAACTACATTTTTACAATATCTTCATACTCCCACACTTCGTGTTTGGATTTTCTGCTACAAGTATGCAGTCGGTACACTTGCCCTGTCTGGGGAAGTGGAATCACCTTCCAACTTGAACCATACTAAACCAAGGACCATCCAAAATGGGCCCCACTGGTCTTAATATTCGGGAGTTTTGCTAACATACATGTGCTACACAGTTACTGCACATAAATACACTCAACAGGCACAAGGAAAGTTAGCACAAAATTCTGGAGGTTACAAAACAGCAGAAATTTATAAGAGTATAAGAGGGTGTCACTACTCTTTCTCTACTTGACACACAGAAAAAACTCTGGCTGCACTACTTGATTACAAAAACACAGTACACTCCCACCACCCATTTATGTGATTCACCCAGGACATTGACAGGAGTCCTACACATACCACTTATGATGGCCTACATTGTGTGCATCCAGGATACAGAAAAGGTTCTGTACTTCGATTACCAAGGACAGGCCTGCACATACTAGGTTACGGCGATATAAGTGGCAAAATAAAATTTACAAAAAAGAATACGATATTCACAAGGAGTCGGGTACTCAGGACTCATCCCAGTCCCAACACCTGATCTGTGTAATCTAGTAAGCTATCTTCTGCTTTCTGTGAGATTCGGCTGCTCCTTTATCGGTGACCTGTGTTTGGGTACTCAATTTGGCTATCCTTTGGCTCTGGCTTAGGCTGGTGAGCTCATTTCCCACAATCCCTTGTTGTAGGTGTGAAGCTTGTTTGTGACCCTCCTCCTACATGTGCCTAGGGTCTTGTAGTAAGGTGGCTCTTTATAGGATATATCAAAATGAGATATACCATACAAACAGTCCAGGGGATCCCTTACTAGTGGACAGGGGCTTGCTCTAGCAATACTAAGGTGCTCTCTTTAGGGGGTATTGTGTTGAGAAGCCTTAGGCTTATCAGACAGGAGTGTTAGACATCTGTAAATACACACACAGTCAAATGAGACACACAACTCAATAAGGAGATCCACAACAATTTACAAAAATAACAAGTATCTTTAGATATGTTTTGGCACCAGAACCAATACGATCAGGTAAGTACATTTTGCAAGAGAAATCTTTAAAGTGTAGAAAATTCAACAGAGCAATTCTTAAAAGCTGCAATGTTATCTTATGGAGAAACAACAAATACGGCAAACAGGTACAGTACAGTACAGTACAGTACAGTGACATATGGGACCAATCTTCTGGACTTAAGGTAAGTACTGGGCAAGGGTCAGGGCCACACCAACGTGTCACACCAGATGGTACTTGGGCGGTCAGGTGCAGAGGTGTAATACAGCTTTGGGTACACAATGTTAGTCAATGGAGATCGGTCCATATGGAAAGAGCCTACGGGTTAGGACTGGGTGCGATGCTTGGGGACGGCGCGGAGCCTCCGAGGTATCCGACTCCCAGCGACACCGAAATCGACGCACAGGACGCCCTGAACCAGAAATACGTCTCGGACCGAGGGCGGAGGCCTCCTCCCTTTGCCCGAAGAAGTGGAGCACGTAGCAACAAAGAAAGTCGGGCCCAAGGACACCGCGCCGGGAGACAAAGAAAGGAACGGAAGGCTATCAAATTAAGTCTGGGCCCCAGGGGGACTCACGAGGCACCGGGACGGCCCTCGTGCATCGGCGCTATGGGGTAAACACGGCAAGCGGTTGCATCACCTCCACAAGCGCAGGAGAGGAGGGGAAGACAGGCGGCCACGCCGGAGTGGAGCCCTGCTGACACCTACCCCCATATTACTGAAAGGAAACAAGTATAGAATAATAAGAAAAAAAATAATTTTAAAAGACTATGAGGCACAGACCACATTGGGGGAATCTGAAACAACACGGTCCCAGAGGGCCCTACCCCCCCTCCAAGAGGATTATATAAGTCTCTACTGCCGCTAAAGAAGGGGAACTGAGAACTTTCCCCCCCTACTCGCACTGTGACTGCTATTGAGGCGGATCAGAGGCTACAAACAGAAACACCGGTCTTCCCCCCACTTCTCGCTCCCCTCCAAAACCTTAATAATATAACAGCAGGAAACACTGCGAAACACACAGACATTGGTACTCGGAGGCCTGCCTAACCCTGAACTGCGCAACATTGAGGAGGGGTGACGCACTTACACCAGGCTGACTTAAGTGGCCCCAACACCAAGACAAACAAGGCAAATTTCTTGAAAACTGCCACCTGATGATGCAACAACATTATTGACCAGTACACAGGGTACCCCATCGGTACACGAAATAAGTGGCGACCAGACAACGCAGAAACGAGGCAGAGCGGCAGGACACAAAAGTATCTGGATTTTGTCTTGGCACTTTAAAGGGGCACAAAATACGACGAGACCCGCACAGCTGCTGAGTTGCTTAATAGGAAAGGTAACCAAGGGCAAACATGGTTAAACCAAAACCACAGAGAGTACACACTAATGCAGAGGCAGGGACCCCCCTCTCTGAAGGAGATCCGGGGAATCAAGCTAATGCCCTGCAAAGGATGTCCGAAACCCTGGCCACTCACTCTGCGCAATTTGATAAAGTGCTGCAGGCAGTATTGGACACAAAGACATCACTGGAAGGGAAAATAGACTCGATGGTCCTGGAAGTCAATCTCCTCCGCGCGGACCATCGGAAACTAGCAGATAGAGTCACCATCACTGAATCTGAACTCGAAACCGACCCAACCAGCAATATGTGAAATGAAGGCTCAAATTAAACAAATGGAAAACGAAATAAAATTACTACAACGGAGAGCCGAGGACGCTGAGGGCCGCTCACGTAGAAATAATGTCAAATTCCTTGGAATACCGGAACGTGCAGAGCTCCCTAACGCTGAACATTTCATGGAGCAATGGCTCAAAGACACGGTGCTACACCAGATCGCACCATCGATGCTAGTAATAGAGCGCGCACACCGAGTCCCAGGCGGACCGCCCAGGCCGGGTGCTCCGCTTCGCCCGCTGATAGCAAGATTCCTAAATTATCGAGACAGAGATCAAGTGCTGCAAGGCTTCCGGACTCAATGCCCCGTCCGCATGGAGAACACTGAGGTTACAGCATACCTGGACTAAGCGATGGAAGTCCAACGTAAACGGGCCACTTTTATCAAAGTGAAACAGGTACTTCGTGACAAGAACATCACATACTCTCTCTTGGTCCCGGCCCGAATGAGAGTGATAGATGGCGACAGGACCCTCTTTTTTTCCATCGGCGGAGGATGTGTGGGCCTGGCTGCACGCCAAGGGGCTGGTCGATCCCGTACGTGAACCTGACGGCAATGAAGAATGGCTGGTACTGCATCCCCATCAGAAGAAAACTAACTTCGGGATAAAAACACGCCCCTCAAAGTTACAGGCCACGGATGTGCAGGCACAAGCCCTCAAAGAGGCAAATACATTCGTAACAACACAAACACTGATCAGAAATGAAAATAGAGAAACTGACTCAAACTCTTCACATGGCCTTCTAGGTCCCCCACTGTCACCACTAATATTTGGCCCCGATCTAACACCTCGCACGGCAGATGACATATGAAACAAAGAAAGAGGACTCAGAAACGCCAAACCCTGACGTACACAGTGACAAAAGAAGGGGAGGAGACACAAAGGCCCCGGAACTCCAGCGCAGACAAGGACATCAAGGCGCAATGACTCAGATATACTACACCCCCCCTGGTCGGGAGGACAGCCGACGGGGACACAGACATACACACTGTATCAGCCTTAACTCGAAAGCTGAATGAGGTCGGGATACCGGACAACCGGACTGTTAGGGGAATTTGTTTATCTGCGTGGGCCAAGACTACTCGTACACCAAGAATCTCATCAACCACGCCTCCACACCCACATGGGTTACCGAATGGACCATAAACTGAGTAACGTACTGAAGGCACCGGTTGTGCCGCACAGCTGGTTATGGTTTTGGTTATTGTTAATTTTACTACGCCATTATGCTTTCCTCAAAACGTGCCATGCAATATGGGCTCGAGGAAAGGAGGTGATAAGGGGGGGGGTGGGGGGGGGGGAGAGGAACATTGCACTAACAGGGACTACCGACTAGGGGGAGGGGACCGTGGTGGAAGATTAACTCGATATCATGGCCACATATAACTTCTTAACCTGGAACGTAAGGGGGATGGCTCATACCTCCAAATGTTGCAGAATATATAATCACCTAAAACGCCATTCAATACATATAGCACTACTCAAAGAAACCCAACTCACGACTGACGAACTGGGCAGAATAGGCAGACAGTGGATGGGTACGATATATGGTACGGAAACATCGGCATATACAAGGGAAGTACTAATATGGATAGCCCCCAGGATAGCATTCACAGTTCAACACAAGCAAATAGATAAGGACGGGAGGTATGTCCATTTTAGAGGAGTATTAAACGGGAACAGTTATCCATAACAGGAATATACGCACCCAATATCAAGCAGGGAGATTTCCTGCTATCTACTTATGCAGCTCTATCATGGGACCCATCAATACCCAACATATGGGGGGGAGATTTCAATTGCGTACCAGACGTATGTATGGACCGATCTCACCTCCCACTTGAGGGCGCTCAGAGTAGAAGACTCTCACAATCGCTATGGATGTGGCTGACAGAAAGGAGGTTACATGATTTATGAAGGAGGTTACACCCCGCAGGTAGGGAGTACTCCTTCTCCCCCGTACACCAACTCCACACTCGGATAGACCTGCTACTATGTTCGAGTGAATTAACTCAATCCTTAGTCAAGTCATCATACTTAGCTAAAACTATATCAGACCATTGCCCATTGATGGCATCAGTGCAATGGGGCAGGTTGCCCACACGCACTCCTACCTGGCGGTTACAGACGTCCCTGCTGAGAGACCCCCCCCCTTCAGAACCGAGATAGTAGAGGGAATAGACTCATATTTTAAAATAAATACAAACTCAGCAACATCAAGGGCAGTGGAATGGGGCGGACACAAGGTAGTAATAAGAGGTGTATGCATGGCGGCGTCTGGCGGAGTTCTCAAAACACTAAACGCAGAACTGAGTAAGATCGAGAAGAGAGTATGGGAAGCAGAGAGGGTGATGGAAAGGGACGGAGGGGACGGGGGAATATGAGTGAACGGAAAAAACGATGGGTCGAAACCGATACGCGTTTACGTAAATTGGATTACCGACACCACACGGCACGATTACATGCCGATGGGGATCGCTCCAGCAGGTTGTTGTCCTGGCTGGTGAAGGGAGGACAACAACAATTCACTATAAACGCTATCCGGTTAGATGAAGGAAACATCATAAATACACAACAGGAGATCAACAAGGCCTTTAGGAAATATTATGCCACTCTGTACAGTCCAGGTCCCCCCCTCCCAAAGAGCAGATGAGGGAGTTCTTTCAGACAATTCAATTAACCCAGTTGACGGAGCCACAATTGCAAGACGTGGAGAAGCCCATAGAGCTGGTTAGATCCAGCAAGCTTTGAAACAAATGGCTCATAATAAAGCCCCAGGGGGGGATTGGCTCCCGGCAGAGTATTATCAGGTCGTCGCAACGCAAACAATAACACCATACCTGGAAATGCTGAAAGAAGCATATGAGCGTGGCCACCTCCCAGAATCACAACGGGAAGCAATCATAGTAGTCCTACACAAAAAAGGGCGTGACCCACTGGATGTCCGGTCCTATCGACCCCTGTCTTTATTGAACTCCGACTGTATATTGTTAGGAAAAGTGCTGGCAAATCGCCTTCTCCCATTGATGCCAACACTAATCCACCCGGATCAAACCGGCTTCATACCCGGCCGCAGTACCCACACAAATATTAGATGCCTGTTAAGATTAATAGCTGAAACCCCGAAACTAGAACACTCACGAACAGCGGTTTCCCTAGATGTGAAAAAGCGTTTGATACACTAGGCTGGCCATACCTGATGGAAGCCCTAAAACACATGGGCTTTGGAAGGAAAATGTCTCTTACCCAGTGTACATCTGTTTGTGGCATTAGTTGCTGCAGATTCACATGCTTTGCATAGTCCGCCGTCTGGTGTTGGGTCGGAGTGTTACAAGTTGTTTTTCTTCGAAGAAGTCTTTTCGAGTCACGAGACCGAGGGACTCCTCCTCCTTTGGTTCCATTGCGCATGGGCGTCGACTCCATGTTAGATTGTTTTCCCCGCAGAGGGTGAGGTAGGAGTTGTGTATGCTAGTAATAGTGCCCATGCAATGGAATGAATAAGTATGTACAAAATGAAGATTAAAATAATATATTTACAAATGTACAAATGTTGAAGATTACTTCCAAACGGCTACAGGCTCCCGGGGAGGCGGGTGGGCGCATGTGAATCTGCAGCGACTAATGCCACAAACAGATGTACACTGGGTAAGTGACATTTTCTGTTCTATGGCATGTGTAGCTGCAGATACACATGCTGTGCATAGACTAGTAAGCAGTTATCTCCCCAAAAGCGGTGGTTCAGCCTGTAGGAGTGGAAGTAGTTTGAAATAAAGTTCTTAGTACAGCTTGACCTACTGTGGCTTGTTGTGCAGATAACACATCTACACAGTAGTGCTTAGTAAATGTGTGAGGCGTAGACCATGTTGCTGCCTTACATATTTCGTTCATTGGAATATTTCCTAGAAAGGCCATGGTAGCACCTTTCTTTCTGGTTGAGTGTGCCTTTGGTGTAATAGGCAGCTCTCTTTTTGCTTTAAGATTGCAGGTTTGGATGCATCTAACTATCCACCTGGCTATACCTTGTTTTGATATTGGATTTCCTGTATGAGGTTTTTGAAATGCAATAAATAGTTGTTTTGTTTTCCTAATTAGTTTTGTTCTATCAATGTAGTACATTAGTGCTCTTTTGATGTCTAATGTATGTAGTGCTCTTTCAGCTATTGAGTCTGGCTGTGGGAAGAACACTGGTAATTCTACTGTTTGATTTAAGTGGAACGGTGAGATAACCTTTGGTAAGAATTTTGGGTTGGTTCTTAGAACTACCTTATTTTTGTGTATTTGAATAAATGGTTCTTGTATAGTAAACACCTGAATTTCACTTACTCTTCTTAGAGATGTAATGGCAACGAGAAATGCAACTTTCCACGTTAGGTATTGCATTTCGCAAGAATGCATGGGTTCGAAAGGTGGGCCCATGAGTCTTGTTAAGACAATATTGAGGTTCCATGAAGGAACAGGTGGTGTCCTTGGTGGTATAATTCTTTTTAGTCCTTCCATAAACGCTTTTATGACCGGTATTCTAAATAGGGAAGTTGAATGAGTAATTTGCAGGTATGCAGATATTGCTGCGAGATGAATCTTTATGGAAGAGAAAGCTAGATTTGACTTTTGCAAATGTAGTAAATACCCTACTACATCTTTTGGAGATGCATGCAATGGTTGAATTTGATTATTATGACAGTAACAAACAAATCTTTTCCATTTACTTGCATAGCAGTGTCTAGTGGAAGGTTTTCTAGCTTGTTTTATGACCTCCATACACTCTTGAGTGAGTCCTAAGTGTCCAAATTCTAGGATTTCAGGAGCCAAATCGCTAGATTCAGCGATGCAGGGTTTGGATGCCTGATCTGTTGTTTGTGTTGTGTTAACAGATCTGGCCTGTTGGGTAGTTTGACATGAGGTACTACTGACAGGTCTAGTAGTGTGGTATACCAAGGTTGTCTTGCCCATGTTGGTGCTATCAGTATGAGTTTGAGTTTGTTTTGACTCAATCTGTTTACTAGATATGGAAGGAGAGGGAGAGGGGGAAAAGCGTACTCAAATATCCCTGACCAATTCATCCATAGAGCATTGCCTTGGGATTGCCAGTGTGGGTACCTGGATGCAAAGTTTTGGCATTTTGCGTTTTCTTTTGTTGCAAATAGATCTATTTGAGGTGTTCCCCAAATTTGGAAGTAATTGTTCAGGATTTGGGGGTGAATTTCCCATTCGTGGACCTGTTGGTGATCCCGAGAGAGATTGTCTGCTAGCTGGTTCTGGATCCCTGGAATAAATTGTGCTATTAGTCGAATGTGGTTGTGAATTGCCCAATGCCATATTTTTTGTGTTAGGAGACACAACTGTGTCGAGTGTCCCCCCCCCCTGTTTGTTCAAATAATACATTGTCGTCATGTTGTCTGTTTTGACAATGTATTTGTGGGTTATCATGGGTTGGAATGCTTTCAATGCTAGAAATACTGCTAATAGTTCTAGGTGATTTATATGAAACTTTCTTTGATGTACGTCCCATTGTCCTTGGATGCTGTGTTGATTGAGGTGTGCTCCCCACCCTGTCATGGAAGCATCTGTTGTTATCACGTATTGTGGCACTGGGTCTTGGAAAGGCCGCCCTTTGTTTAAATTTGTACTGTTCCACCATAGAAGCGAGATGTATGTTTGGCGGTCTATCAACACCAGATCTAGAAGTTGACCCTGTGCATGTGACCATTGTGATGCTAGGCACTGTTGTAAGGGCCGCATGTGCAATCTTGCGTTTGGGACAATGGCTATGCATGAGGACATCATGTCTAGGAGTTTTAATACCATTTTTGCATGTATCTTTTGATTTGGATACATGGCTTGTATCACCTTGTGAAAATTTTGAACCCTTTGTGGGCTTGGAGTGGCTATCCCTTTTGTTGTGTTGATTGTCGCTCCTAAGTATTGCTGTGTTTGATACGGCACAAGGTGTGACTTTGCATAGTTGATGGAGAAACCCAGCTTGTAAAGGGTTTGTATAACATAATCTGTGTGGTGTGAACACTTTGTTAGCGAGTTGGTCTTGATTAGCCAATCGTCTAGGTACGGGAACACGTGTATTTGCTGCCTCCTGATGTGTGCAGCTACTACTGCTAGACACTTTGTAAAGACTCTTGGCGCTGTTGTTATTCCGAATGGCAACACTTTGAATTGGTAGTGTATTCCTTTGAATACGAACCTTAGGTATTTCCTGTGCGAGGGATGTATCGGTATATGGAAATACGCATCTTTTAGATCTAATGTTGTCATGTAGTCTTGCTGTTTCAGCAGTGGGATTACGTCTTGTAATGTCACCATGTGAAAGTGGTCTGATTTGATGTAGGTGTTTAGTGTTCTGAGATCTAATATTGGTCTTAGAGTTTTGTCTTTTTTGGGTATTAGAAAGTACAGTGAGTAAACTCCTGTGTTCTTTTGTGGACCTGGTACTAATTCTATTGTGTCTTTTTGCAGTAATGCCTGAACTTCTAGTCCTAGAAGGTCTAAATGCTGTTTTGACATATTGTGTGTTTTCGGTGGGACGTTTGGAGGGAGTTGGAGAAATTCTATGCAATAACCATGTTGGATAATTGCTAAGACCCAAGTGTCTGTTGTTATTTCCTCCCAAGATTTGTAGAACTGGCTTAGTCTTCCCCCCACTGGTGTTGTGTGAAGGGGTTGAGTGACCTGTGAGTCACTGCTTGTTTTGAGGGGTTTTTGGACCTTTAAATTTTCCCCGGTTTCTTGGGAATTGGCCCCCTTTGTATTGGCCTCGAAAGCCTCCCCTTTGGTATTGTCCCTGGTAGGTAGGCGGTGTTGTTTGTGAGGTGCTGGC
Source organism: Pleurodeles waltl (assembly GCF_031143425.1). NCBI lineage: Eukaryota > Metazoa > Chordata > Amphibia > Caudata > Salamandridae > Pleurodeles > Pleurodeles waltl. The sequence continues at coordinate 1,180,125,702 of NC_090445.1, read as the reverse complement.
TTGTGTGGCTTGACCTCGAAACCCTCCTCTGAAAGTGGTTTTACGAAATGTGCCAAATGTGCCTCTGCCCTGCGGGGAATAAAGTGCGCCCATGGCTTTAGCTGTATCAGTGTCTTTCTTTAATTTTTCAATTGCAGTGTCCACTTCTGGGCCAAACAATTGTTGTTCATTGAACGGCATATTAAGCACTGCCTGCTGTATCTCGGGTTTGAAGCCGGATGTGCGCAGCCATGCGTGCCTCCTTATTGTTACAGCAGTATTTATTGTTCTTGCAGCTGTATCTGCTGCATCCATAGAAGAACGGATTTGGTTGTTGGAAATGTTCTGTCCCTCTTCAACCACTTGTTTTGCCCGTTTTTGGAATTCTTTTGGGAGGTGTTCGATGAGATGCTGCATCTCGTCCCAATGGGCTCTATCATATCGTGCTAGGAGTGCCTGCGAGTTGGCGATGCGCCATTGATTTGCAGCTTGTGCAGCAACCCTTTTCCCCGCTGCATCAAACTTGCGGCTCTCCTTGTCAGGAGGTGGTGCGTCGCCTGATGTGTGTGAGTTGGCTCTTTTACGAGCTGCTCCTACGACAACTGAATCTGGTGTCAGTTGTGATGTAATAAAAGCAGGGTCTGTGGGCGGTGCCTTGTATTTCTTCTCCACCCTTGGAGTTATTGCTCTGCTTTTCACTGGCTCCTTAAAAATTTGTTTAGCGTGCCTTAGCATCCCTGGGAGCATAGGAAGGCTTTGATAATTGCTATGGGTGGATGACAGGGTGTTAAAGAGGAAGTCATCCTCGATAGGCTCTGAGTGCAGCGATACATTATGAAACTCTGCTGCCCTAGCTACCACCTGTGCATATGACGTACTGTACTCAGGCGGTGAGGGCTTAGTGGGGTATGACTCAGGGCTATTGTCTGATACTGGAGCGTCATAGAGATCCCGATCATCTTGGCTCATGGTGGTATGAGCTGGTGATTGTGGCGGAGTCTGTGCCGGTGATATATGAGTTGTCGGTGGTGGAGAGGGTGGTGGAGTTACCTTCTTTACCACTTTTGCTTGTGGTGTCTTGTCTTGGTTTTGGAAATCTAGTTTTCTTTTCCTTCTGATTGGGGGAAGTGTGCTGATCTTCCCTGTCCCACTTTGTATAAAGATCCGCTTTTGCGTGTGATCTACGTCTGTTTCTTTTAATTCCTCCTCAAATCGGTGTCTTTGTAGTTGGGAGGACAGTGATTGTTCCTCTGAATAGGAACTGGCTTTCGGTTCGGTTGCTGGGCGTTTTGGCACTGAAACCGTGCCTTTTGTTATTTTCGGCTCCAATGAGATTTTCCTCTTTTTCGGCGTCGCACCCTCTCGGTGTCGACCATCTTCGGTGCCGCTATCTCTGTGCTGAGCAGCTTCGGTGCCGCTATCTCGGTGTCGACCCTTTTCTGCGGCACTTTCTCGGTCCCGAGATTGCTGCGTGCCTGTGTCCCGACCTGAGTCGGACGATCTCGGCACTGTCACGCCCTTCTTCGGTGCCGATGGACGGTCACCTACTTTATGGGTTGAGCCATGGCCTGTTGGCAGTTGCGTCCCCTGGGCTTTGTCTGTTTTTCCCTGTGATGTTTGTTTCGACGTCTTACTCACGGTTTCTTCGACGTTGAATTCTTCGGAATCCGATTCGTGGATGGAGAATGCTTCTTCTTCTCCCTCTCCCTCGAACCTTCGTTGTCCTTTCGGCGTGGACGCCATCTGTAACCTTCTGGCTCTTCGGTCTCGGAGCGTTTTTCTCGACCGAAACGCTCGACAGGCCTCACACGTCTCTTCTTTGTGCTCGGGTGACAGGCACAAGTTACAGACCAAATGTTGGTCTGTATAGGGATATTTACTGTGGCATTTAGGACAGAATCGGAACGGGGTCCGTTCCATCAGTCTCGATGTTGCACGCGGTCGGGCCGACCAGGCCCCGACGGGGGATCGAAATTACCCCGAAGGGCTACCGGAGCTCTTCTGGATTCGGTGTCGACTCTAATCTAACTCGATACCGAACGAAACAATACCGCCGAATTTTCCGTTGATTCTGACTAACTTTCCGACCCGAAACACGGAGCGAAAAGGAACACGTCCGAACCCGATGGCGGAAAAAAAACAATCTAACATGGAGTCGACGCCCATGCGCAATGGAACCAAAGGAGGAGGAGTCCCTCGGTCTCGTGACTCGAAAAGACTTCTTCGAAGAAAAACAACTTGTAACACTCCGACCCAACACCAGACGGCGGACTATGCAAAGCATGTGTATCTGCAGCTACACATGCCACCGAACCTACATTTATACGCTGGGTCACCACGCTATACGCGGACCCGAAAGCCAGAGTGAAAACAGGCAGCACAATTTCTGAAAGGTTCACGATTGGCAGAGGAACTAGACAGGGATTCCCCTTGTCGCCACTCTTGTTTGCACTGGCTATTGAACCACTTGCAGCGCGACTACGACACGAGGCTGGGGTATCCCAGACGGGAACAAACACAAGTTTGTCTCCCTATATGCGGATGATGCACTAATATACCTTCGTAACCGATCGGAGTCCTTACCGGACCTACTACAACTATTAGATACATTCAGAGACATATCAGGCCTGCGAGTAAATTGGGCGAAATCATGTCTTTTCCCGATGCAATCAATTACGCACCCCCAGAGAGAACTAATATCCACACACAATTTACAATGGTGTTATACCACCTTCAAATACTTAGGGGTACAAATATATCACGATGAATTGGACATTAGAGAGGGGAATCTAGACCGAACGATCAGATCCATAAAAGGCTCGATGCCCTTTTGGTGCTCACTCCCACTCTCACCCATGGGGAGAGTGGCAATAGCTAAAATGATAATACTACCCCGAATCCTGTATTATTTCTCGGCTTTGCTGATCAAACTCCCCAAGAACTACTTTGCATCCCTAAATAGCCTACTAACAGACCTTACGTGGAATACCGGATGCCGTCGAGTGGCCCTCACTAAAACTTATGTGCCGCTAGAGAAGGGGGGGATGGACGCGCCTCAGTTCGAGCTGTACTATGCAGCGGCACAAATACACTGGATCATGGACTGGATTCGTAACCCACACGACTCAGAGGGGCGAATGGTGAACACTTTGCTAGGTCAATGAAACTTATTAAATTGGCTCATCGGCTGAGAAAACTCACCGCAATGCAGCAATACACTGATGGAAGTGGCTGAATGGATATGGCGCTGATACGGGATGACGAAGGGATGTACACCGCCGTATTCACCTAGAATACCATTACCAGCCACTCCGGGATTAAACAGTATAAAAGGTCAGTTCAAATTAGCTACCTGGGTCACTAAAGGCATACACACAATTGGAAATATATTTGAAGAAGGACTTCTACTATCGTATGAGACACTAGCCAATACGTTCGAATTAGGCAGGGGCGAATTTCTAGCGCATAGGGCACTACAGCAAGGAGTGCGCAATACCTGGGGGAACAATAATAGTGAGCCTCACACCTAGACGATACTCCGAGTTATTGCTGGGGGCTGGTGAGCAATCAGATATCTCCTGGATATACAAGATACTGCAGGATTACCCAGAAGCAGCTCAGACACAAGCCAAGACCAGGTGGGAGGCGGCCCTGATGTCACCTCTACCTACACAGAAGTGGAACACAGCTCTGGCAACTACACAAGAGGTATCACGCAATTCTCGTTTCCGATACACACAACTTAATTACTTACACTAGACATATCTGACTCCAGCCAGGTTGAAACGTATGTTCCCACAATCCAATCCAGACTGCCCAAGATGCGGGACACTAGAGGCTGGTTTCCTACATATGACGTGGAGCTGTCTTCCGGTGTTCCATATATGGCAAGAGGCGACGACACAGAGAGCTACCTGGACAGGACTACCCCTGCTCCCTACCCCGGAGTCCTGCCTATTAGGGGTAAGGGCTAAGGCAGAAACACAGGTACCAAACACACTACAGGACAGTGGAGTGGAGATCAAGGGGCTAGACATATGGGACTCCCTCATAGAGCAACTCGAACAAAAAGATGACAATAGACCCCCTTGAACCGTGAATAAACTACCAACAAGTATGTTTCCATGTCAAGCACTGTCACTCCTAAGATCCTGATATATTGAACAACCGGTCTCCCCCCCTCACTCGATGTATAACCTCCTGCTTGCCCCCCCCCTTCCTCCCCCTGCGACTGGCGACTGACTGCTTCTTCCCTTCTCCCTCTGCACCCCACCTCTGCCTTTTCCTCCATCCCCCTCCTTCTGGATACCCCCTCCTCAACTGGTCGGACACATGTTGAGATTATTCATGAACAATTTAATTTCCAAATGGCGTACCACTGTTAATTTTTCTTTTGAATGATGTACAAGAGATCCGTTGATGTATCTTGCGGACAGAAGAGATGTACTAGATACAAGAAGATCTGATATTATAATAATTTGCTGATATGAAAACCCCACTGTAAAATAATGGATGAAAATCAATAAACAGATTTTAAAAAAAATATATATATATATATATATATATATATATATATATATATTTGCCGTATCTTAGTACACTTTATGAATTAATGCAGAAGTGTCTAGTGACCCTGAGTGCATTGCTTATATTTAATTCAAAGAGAAATAAAGTAGGGCCAAAAAAAAAGCAATTTAAAAAAAAACTATTTTGTTAACTTCTTTATGAGCCTCCCCCAATTGTCTTCCAAACCAGACCCCTTCTCATAGTAGCATGTTGGCCCCATAGAATAGGACCTCAAACCTTTGCCAGCAACACCACATCAATTTCAGCAAAGCAAAATTATCTTAAACTTTACTGACTACATGTGTCTGAAGACGTGTCCTTTCGGAATACATGGAATTATCCCTTAAAGTAGATTTTTTTTCACAAGAAAGTAGTGATTCTGTGCTTAAGGCAAATCCTCTAAAATGTGAGGTAACTTTACTAAAGCAGATTAGGATTACTATGAATCTGTCCACAACAGCCAACAACTTGTCAAAACACTATAGCCCTTTATTGAACATGTTTATATAGATCTGAAAGGATAGTATCATCGTAATATTCTACCATAAAACAACTTCTTAATTATAGCAAATTATTTAATTGCTACACCATACAACATGTGGAACAGTGTTTCACAAAAGCTTTAACAAAGAACAATCATGGGAACAGCAGGACAACTTAATATTTGATCTCATTTTCATACTGTATGCAAATCATCTTCACTAAACTATAAAGCATGCTTTACAGGCATCACAGATAACAGCGAATTCAAATGTGACTTACATCCTGAATCTTTATTTGGTTTGTTCGGGATATCCCCTTTAATCCGTGCTGCTAATTCCTCTGCAAAGGAAGTTGGTCTTGGTCTATTTTCCTTTAAAAAAAAAAAAAAAAAAACACAATTTCTTTATGGGTGGTAACATTGCAAAACAACATGCAGGTTTGAGACTGCATGATTCAAAATAGTCTATTGACAGGGATGGCAATTATTTTTGCCTTTAAATATTGTGACATCTCAATCAGGGTACGCAATCAAAGTTCACCATGAACCACTTACATTATAAATAGTCAAAACGATTAGGGTAAATATAATGGCCAGTAAACTGTTTAGCAACTTTCTAAAAACATAATATTCTAATATGGAACTTCACATCGTATTAAGCTAAAAAGAAAACTCTCAGATATTCAGGTTTAGAAGGTCAGCAGCTTTGTCTAAAACATACAATTTCATAAAATAACAAGAGCTTGCACATCAATACCAATGTTGCCAGTGGTCTCATGGCAAGGTATCAAGAGGAAGCCATTAGGTGATTAACTATTTGTGAATCTTCTAAAAATGTGTTCACATTTTAGCCCATCATCTATTGAAAACGTTTACAAAGCATTCATGACAAACTCAATGTATTTAGTTCTTACAGAGGAAATGGTCACTGTAATACTTAAGCCAGAGTGAGATTGTTTAGACTGTAAACAAGTAGGCTGACATCTCTGAAGAATGAGTCTATGAATTATGTGCTGCCTGACATAGTATCTCAGGAGATAATTAAAGGCTTGATTTAATGTTTGGACTGCTTTGCGCACAAATGTGACGCATATGATGCCACCTTATTTCAAGTGACGCAGGATAGATATAACACACTAAAATTGACAAGATCTTGTCACGTTTGTGATGGAGTAATCCATGAGCCAAACCTTAAATCAGGCCCTAATTTATTACATTAGGGAAAGATAAGATTTCTTCCATGACAAAATATGTTAAATCTTCAAGATTATATTTGTGCAATAGAAAGAGCTGTGCACACCATGGAAGGTACAGTGGTGGCAGGGTAGAGACAGGTGAAGAATTTGATTTAATACTATTTCAAATACTGTAAAAGGCTGGATTTGTAGCAGGTATTCGGGGTCCTCAGAGACTGTTCAACATTAGATGCACCATGTAGCATAAAGGCTACTAACCTTTATGTTGTATGCGTCTCAGGGATATGTCAGGAATGCAAATGATTGCACCTGCTTTTCAGACTCTGTAAGGAATCCATGAACTCTTACGTAGAAAGAGTTTGATAGAACTAAGGGGGTCATTCTGACCTCGGCGGTAAAAGGCCCTTACCGCCGGTCAGAAGACCGCCATAACACCGCCGCGGTTAACCGCCACGGTCATTCTGACCCACAACGGCCAAACCTCCAAAATTCCGTCCTCCACTGCAGCCCGCCACATCAGCGGGCAGCGAGAAACTGGAGATGACCAAACCTCCACCGTCACGCCAACAGAAATACGCCCATGCCATTACGACCCACGAATCCACACGGCGGTCATTCAAACGCGGTATTCCATTGGCGCTACACACCGCCGCGGTCAGAATACACACACAGCACCAAAACACAGCCACATTGGACAATTTGAAATACACACACCTGATACACATACACACACCACTCCCACACAATCAACCAACTATAAAACACACACCCACATCACCCACAAACCCCTGCGACCATAATTACTGAGAGAAGGAGAGAGAGACACAGCAGACAATCCAAAGCAAGACACACTGAGGCACACTACACCATCACACACACCACATAGTAGCACAAAGCACCACTCACCAACATACTTATCATCACATACACCACCCCACACCTCAACCACACCACCCCATGGCACCCCAAAGGCACCCACGCTTTTCGGACCAAGAACTCCGGGTCATGGTGGAGGAAATCCTAAGAGTGGAACCCCAGCTCTTCGGCTCGCAGGTGCAGCACACCAGTATAGCTAGGAAGGCGGAGCTATGGCAGCGGATCGTGGACAGGGTCAACGCGGTGGGACAGCATCCCAGGAATAGGGAGGACATCCGCAAAAGATGGAACGACCTACGGGGGAAGGTCCGATCGATGGTCTCCAGGCACAACATCGCGGTCCAGAAGACTGGCGGCGGACCCCCACCCACCCCTCCCGAATTCACATTGTGGGAGCAAGACGTCTTGAACATCCTGCATCCTCAGGGCCTCGCTGGAGTAGCCGGAGGAATGGACTCTGGTAAGTCCAATCTCAACTACTATATCCCCCCTACCCCACCAGCATGCCAACCACACAGGGCCCCTGTCACTAGCCCGGACCAGGAACAGCCTACCACCTCCGCCGGCGTTGTGGACAGGAGGTCCCAACACCTCGACAGCCCCCCAGAACCCCACCTCCTGCTGAAGAACAACCACCCCGTAAGAGGAGCCTGAGACCAAAAAAAAAGACAGAGTAGGATGTCAAGACCCCCGCCAGCAGGACATACCCCCTCAAGTCTTCCCACTGTCCCACATTGCCACCCTGTCCAACCATGAACTGCCTATGCTCCATCCTTCCACAGGCAAAAGGACAATGCACATGTGAGACTGAGAACTGGACTCTGCCATGGATATTCCTCCACCCCCACCCATCACCCCTAGAATCACATGTACCGATATCTAGCACTGTAAATAAATCAAATTTTGCACACAAATCTGTTTTGAGTCATGCTGTATTATTAACAAATGTATTACATATTACTGTTCAATTTCTGTTCTGTCAATTAGTCATGACAACATACCAATGTCAATACGCTGTATTTCATGGGCGAACCAAGCAGAAGTCAGGTACTGAGTCAGACAGCACTGAGAAGGGAAGGGAAAGGCAAAAATTAATGAAAAACATCTGTGGGGAACTACAGAAAGTACAGATGCAGGAGGCTATAAGCAATTGTGAAATGGCGTGGGTGATTCTTACCTGTGTGTTACTGGAAATACTGTTGTATCACTCTGTCCCTATTGTCTGTGTCGTCCTCAGAGTCTTCCTCCTCTTCACTCTCCACAGGCTCCACGGCTTCTACAACACCACCATCTGGACCATCCTCCTGCAGGAAAGGCACCTGGCGTCGCAAAGCCAGGTTGTGGAGCATACAGCACGCCACGATGATATGGCACATCTTCTTTGGTGAGTACATTAGGGATCCACCTGTCATATGCAGGCACCTAAACCTGGCCTTCAGGAGCCCAAAGGTTCGCTCAATCACCCTCCTAGTACGCCCATGGGCCTCATTGTACCGTTCCTCTGCCCTGGTCCTGGGATTCCTCACTGGGGTCAGTAGCCACGGCAGGTTGGGGTAACCAGAGTCACCTATTAGCCACACACGCTGTCTCTCTAGCTGTTCCATCACATAGGGAATGCTGCTATTTCGCATAACATACGCGTCATGCACTGACCCTGGGAACTTGGCATTTACATGGGAGATGTACTGGTCAGCCAAACAGACCACCTGGATATTCATTGAATGGTAATTCTTCCTGTTCCTGTACACCTGTTCATCGTCATTTGGGGGGACTAAAGCCACATGGGTCCCATCAATTGCACCAATGATGTTGGGGATGTGTCCAAGGGCATAGAAATCAGCTTTCACTGTAGGCAAATCACCCTTCTCTGGGAAAATGATGTAGCTCCGCATGAGTTTCATCAGGGCAGACAACACTCTGGATAAGATCTTGGAAAACATAGGCTGAGACATCCCAGATGACATGGCCACTGTTGTCTGGAATGAGCCAGTTGCAAAGAAATGGAGGACAGACAGAACCTGCACTAGAGGGGGAATTCCTGTGGGTTGGCGGAATGGGGACATCAGGGCTGGCTCCAGCTGGGCACACAGTTTATGGATGGAGGCACGGTCAAGTCGGTATCGTAGTATTATATGGCGTTCTTCCATTGTCGACAGGTCCACCAGCGGCCGGTACACGCGAGGATTCCTCCTTCTCATCGCTAGTCCCAGCGGACGGTGCCTAGGAAGGAGAATATGGAGTACAGAGTCAATCCACTCACAGGTACGTACAACACAGCTTGCACAGTACAGGTAAATGTATGGTTTGATATGTTTGTATGTGTGCCATTGCAAGGCCTAGGCCTGTGTGACGCATTAGAAATTAAGCCATGTGGGCCCTTGAAATGGCCGATGCCTGACCTGTGAAGTGGGACAATGGGATGTGAGGTCACTGCGCTGGCGGGGCACACCGTGGCGGTAGGCGGTCGAAGACCGCTGTGCGAAGACGCATTGGTTAACATTGAAGCCTATGGGTTTCAGGAGCCAATGACGATGTGCGCCGGCGGTCGCGGGACACACCGCCGCGGGCGTGACCGCCATTTTCTATCTGCTCAATCATTCGAGACCTGATCATCCACAGGAGAGGACCTATACTGCAAGTGCTGCTGTGAACTCGGTCTGGAAGTGACAATGGCTGCTGCTACTGGTGAAAGGGCCCCCGCCTTCAGTTCAGAAGAGTTTGAGAAGCTCGTGGACGGGGTCCTCCCCCAGTATGCGCAACTCTACGGTCCTCCAGACCAACAGGTGAGTACACTCAGTGCACATTGAATGGGTTATGCCTGTGTGGAGGGGGGGGGATGTAAATTGGTGGGGTGTGGAGGGAATGGGGAGTGCAACGCACGACAGATGAGAGAATGGGAACCATGACAAGGTTGGGGAGAGGGGGGGGCATGTACTCCAAACATGCAGATATGTGACGGTTTCTCTTTCCCACCCTGTACATGTCAAACAGGTGAGCGCCCACCAGAAAATCGATATTTGGCGTGCCATCGCCGAGGAAGTCCGGAACTTGGGGGTCCACAACAGACGGGGCACCCACTGCCGCAAGAGGTGGGAGGACATCCGCCGCGGAACGAGGAAGACCGCAGAAACACTGCTGGGGATGGCCTCCCGACCTAGGAGGGGTGCCAGTCACACCATGACCCCCCTGATGTCCCGGATCCTGGCGGTGGCCTACCCTAATTTGGATGGGCGCTTGAGGACAGCACAGCAGACACAAGGGGGTGAGTATCCGCACATTCTCCTATCTGTATGCGCATTGGAGGCGTCTGGGTGGGGGAGGAGGGCTGTGGGTGACATTAGGCCCGGGCGCTCTCTGTAGTGTAGTCCGTTCCCTTAGGCATGGCCCTGTGCCCCCGCCCCCCACCTCTGTAGGGTGCCAAGTGCAGCTACCCATGCTCCAGCATCACACATGTGCGCGTGTGTTGTCCCTAGACCTGTTTGCCTAGTCAGAAGTACTGAGTAGTGTACCCCAAGTTCGCGACTTAGTGCACGAGGCACCTGTGTCTGTCCTCTCCGCAAAGGGTATTGCTAAGGCATGCACTCAACTTTGTTTCATTTCTCCCCCCACCCTAAATCTTTGTCTTCTTGTGTTTTAGCATCATCAGGCGGAGGAGATTTGGCGTCGGAGCAGGAGGGAGCTGCAGGTCACCAGGCCCCGGTGGGCACTGACACAGACACCGAGGGCACCAGTGATCCGGAGGGCGAGGGGAGCACCACAACGGGGGCCGGTGGAGACACCAGCGACACGGACACGTCCTCGTTTGGGAGCTCCCTAGCGGTGGCGGCACCATCTGTGCCACCCCGCAACAACAGGTACAGCCGCCACCCAGCGCACCAGCACCGCCCTCCCAGCAGCCCCTCAGTCTTCGCTCTGTGGCCGCTCGGCCAGGAAGGCGCGCGTCTTCTTCGCCCCAGGCATCTCAGCCCCTGCCTCTGTTACCCCTGCTGCCCTCAGTGCGGAGCTCATTGACCTGGTGAGGACGGTCATTGTTGGGCAGACTACCCTTCTGAATGCCATCCAGGGGGTGGAAAGGGAGGTGCATCGGAGCAATGCCTACCTGGAGGGCATTCATTCGGGTCAGGCTGCCCATCAACGAGCGTTCACTGCTCTGGCCTCAGCACTGACGGCAGCCATTGTCCCTGTCTCCAGTCTCCCTCTTCTATCTGCCTCCACCCTTTCTCTGTCTCCTGTACCTCAACCTATCCCATCCACACCATCAGACCAGCCTGCACACACCTCAACACCCAAGGCCAGCTCATCCAAACATAAGCACCACAGAAAACACAAGCATTCACCCAAGCAACACACAGATGCAGACATATCAACAGTCACTACCACCTCTGTGTCCCCGTCCTCCTCGTCTCCCTCCTCCCTCCCTGTGACGTCTACACTCACACCTGCATGCACCCCAACATCAGCCAGTTCTTCCACCACCAGCAAACCCTCCACTACAGTCCGCACACCTGCAGTCACCACCCCCACTGGCATTTACACATCCCCTGTGTCCTCTCCCACTGTGTCTGTCACCCCCTCTTCCAAGACACATAAACGCAGGCAGACACCCAAACAACAGCCAACCACATCACCACAGCCTACGTCCCAGTCACCTGCACCCAAGGACAGCACACCTGGCTCTCATACAACCACATCCTCTTCCTCCACTTCTCTCACCACTACTCCTACCCCTTACCTTGGTCCCAAGAAAAATTACCTCTCCTGTTTTGACCTCTTTCCCTCCCCCGACCCACCCCCTCCAACTGGGAAAAGTCCCAAGGGCACCTCAGCCACCACCAGCCCAACTACTACAGTGCAAGTGGTGCATGGCATGTGGAGTCCACCCTTTGGCAGCAGTAACACTTCGGTGAGCAGCAAGGGGACAGCCAGCCCCCCCCCAGGCAAGAGGACCCGGAAATTGAAGGGCCGCCGTGAGCGGACAGAGACGGCTGCCCCCAAGGAGGTGACTCCGGCCACTTCACCGGCCACAGCAGCCAGGGGAGGCAAGGGCCCGAGAGCCCCATCTAAGGAGCGGAAGGACAGCAGGGCGGAGAGGACAACCACCAGGAGCGCGGAGCAGGAGGGCCCCACAAGCCCCATCCCGGCTGCAAGGGACGACACAAAAGGGCCCAGGACTCACTCCCCGAAGGGGCCCGACACAGCACGGTCGGAGGGCGACTGAGCAGGGTGTCCAGGCCAGGTATGACTCCCTTGACATACTGCAAGAGCACCGCTGAACAGGGCCCCGCCGTGAAGACAGGTACCGCTGAACAGGGCCCCGCCGTGAAGACAGGTACCGCTGAACAGGGCCCCGCCGTGAAGACAGGTACCGCTGAACAGGGCCCCGCCGTGAAGACAGGTACCGCTGAACAGGGCCCCGCCGTGAAGACAGGTACCGCTGAACAGGGCCCCGCCGTGAAGACAGGTACCGCTGAACAGGGCCCCGCCGTGAAGACAGGTACCGCTGAACAGGGCCCCGCCGTGAAGACAGGTACCGCTGAACAGGGCCCCGCCGTGAAGACAGGTACCGCTGAACAGGGCCCCGCCGTCTCAAGCACCGCTCCGCTGGGCCCTGCCTGTCAAGCACCGCTCCGCTGGGCCCTGCCTGTCAAGCACCGCTCCGCTGGGCCCTTCCTGTCAAGCACCGCTCCGCTGGGCCCTTCCTGTCAAGCACCGCTCCGCTGGGCCCTTCCTGTCAAGCACCGCTCCGCTGGACATCGCCATGTCATGCACCGCTCCGCTGGACATCGCCATGTCATGCACCGCTGCGCTGGGTCCTTCCTGTCAAGCACCGCTGCGCTGGGCCCTTCCTGTCAAGCACCGCTCCGCTGGACCCTTCCTGTCAAGCACCGCTCCGCTGGACCCTTCCTGTCAAGCACCGCTCCGCTGGACATCGCCATGTCATGCACCGCTGCGCTGGGTCCCGCCGTCTCAGGCACTGTTTATGGTTCACTGTGCCCACCATGCCTCCTCCTTGACCAGTGGACTCTGTAATCCACCTGAGAGACTGTGGCTTTGCACTCCCCAGGATGGCACAGTGGGCAATCCACCCACTGTAGAGACTTGAGAGACTGTGGCTTTGCACTCCCCAGGATGGTCCAGTGGGCAACCCACCCACTGCAGAGACTTGAGAGACTGTGGCTTTGCACTCCCCAGGATGGTACAGTGGGCAACCCACCCACTGTAGAGACTTGAGAGACTGTGGCTTTGCACTCCCCAGGATGGTACAGTGGGCAACCCACCCACTGTAGAGACATTGAGAGACTGTGGCTTTGCACTCCCCAGGATGGTCCAGTGGGCAACCCACCCACTGCAGAGACTTGAGAGACTGTGGCTTTGCACTCCCCAGGATGGTACAGTGGGCATGGTGGCTCCTCGTGGATCTGGCGTCGTGGACTCATGTGGCTGTGGTGGCCCCCCCTTCCCTTCCCCCTGAGGTGCCTGTAGTTTTGACATCGGATGCCCCTGCAGTGTTCTCTCCAAAGGACTCAGGTCTCGTGTGTGGGCTTTGCCCTTGTTTCGCAGAACCTTGGCCCACGGACATGTTAGATTCGTAGGATGTGCAGGACTTGTTACTTCAGTGATACACTGATGTGTATATCTTTTTGGTTTTTGTAAATATTTTTCACGGTTGCTCAATTATTTCCAGGTGCTTTTTTTGTACATGAAAATTTATTCAAAATTTGGTTGTGTCATTGTATTTTTAAAGGGTCTTTGTGTGGTGTCACTGTGACTTCCTGCTCTGCATTGGTGTGTACATATTGGGGGGGGGGTGGGGGGGTCGCATATGTGTATGCCCATAACCTTTCTTCCTCCCCCCTCCCGTGTGTCGTAGGTGCAGTACTCACCGTTGACGTCTGCGCCGGAGTTCGTACTAGTGGTAGATGAGCAGGTAGACGAGAGCAGGTATGATGTTCAATTCGGGTTCCATGCTGTCCGGATTCCGCGTGGAGTGTCTCGAGGTGAGCGTTTTCCATTGGAAATGTCTGTTTCCGCCGTGTTTTTATCGGCGGGGCTCCCGCCCCGGAAAAGGTGGCGGATTGGTGGGTCGTGATAGGGTGGGCGGTACATTGTCTGCCGCCTGGCTGTTGGCGGTGACCGCCCCGCTGTTTGTTTGTTCCGCCGTGGCGGTCGGAGTGTTAATGCGGCGGGCTGTGTTGGCGGTTCCCGCCAGGGTCAGAATTGCATTTTTTTGACCGCCGGCCTGTTGGCGGGTTGGCCGCTGCTTTATCACCGACCGCCAGGGTCAGAATGACCCCCTAAGTGTTCTGTTCTTGACTAGCAGACATGAAGTTTTGCTGTACAGAGGAAAGGATTGTGATTAAAGATTTGATTGGAATAGCCCTTAAGATGCTACAATTAACTCAGGGACAATGTCGGTCTATATTCTGGAATAAAGATAGATTGAATGTGGCCTGACAATGAGGAAGTTCTATTAGACACTCCCTCCCTTAAAGTAGAGCAGTGGTCTTCAGGTCAAGAATGGCCTTCACTACATCGTGTATCAAGGAGCTGGAAAAGGTGGTGCCAGCCCTGAAGGATGAGCTATCTGATGCTGAGGAGCGCTTCAGCTGCTACAACATTCGGCTAGTGGGGGGTCCTAAAGAGGGCAGAGAAACCCTGCACAGAGGTAATCCTTGACAACTGGTTGTCTTTGATGGTGCTGGAGGGGAAAACGTCCAAGTGGTTTACAAATGGCACAAAGGGTTACTGGTCACTCTTCGGCAACCAGGCCCTGCCAAGGGCGATCGTAGTCCGGTTGTTCAGCTTCCAGGACATGAGAAACATCCTACAAATGGCACAAAATACTTTTGTACAATGTTAATAATTTGGGGAGCAAGCTAAAAAAGGGGAACAGTGCCTAAATCACTGGCTAAGCATGATCCAGACGTGATTCTATTGCATACAGGTTCCTATACTGGTGGAGCTACTGGCTCCTGGCCCATTCTAGATTCTCCCTGGGTTGAGCGAAATAGGGGCAATGGCAAAAAGACGCTGCTACTGCAGGTCACCAAAATGTGGGCGCACCCCCAGGGCTCTAATGCAGCCACAGGGGAAAGTTGGAACGCCATTTGGTTGGTGGTGGCCTCCTGGTACTTACCCCTGGGACTGCAGCGAGACAGGCTGGTGAAATTAGGCAAGTGGATTACAAATACACCTGAAGACCAGATACTGGTAGGAGGGGGGACCTCAACATAACCCTTGTAGGGAACATGGACTGAGTGACCAATTCAGGGATCCCCAGAAGGTGGGCACCTGGCTAGGAGATTTCCTAGATGTGACTGGGCTGGCCTACATATGGAGGGCCCACAACCACCAACAACAATACTCATATGCCTCCAACTCAATTAGATCAATGTCCCGACTGGACTACCTATTAGTGCCGCACCAAATGGTGGGAGACGTTTGGACTACAGAATACCACATCAGGGGATCTCAGACCACACCCCAATGATGACATCATGGTGACTGGACTCCCCAGACTGGAGAGAGGCTGGAGACTGCACCCGTGGGAAGTGACTGATAAAGCTGTGAGGGAAGTGACATGAGAAGCCACCGAAATTGAAGGGACGGAGAACTCTAGCTTTACAATGTTGGAGGCACACAAAATGTGCCTTGGAGGGGATCTGATAGTCCATGTAACAAGGAAAAAGAGGAAAAGGGAGAAATCATGCAAAGACGGGGGGGGGGGTGGAGGAAGAGATGAATACGTGTTGCATCTCAGGGGTAAGCAGGCAATGGCCTTTGAGGCACTTAGGGAAGAATACCGCAGTCTGGCTCAAAAAGAAGCAAGGCAGCTCTTCAGAAACAAGCAGGGAAGGTTGTATTATTTGGGAAACAGGACAGGCAAGCTGCTGGCCTGGCTTGCCAGAAAGAAAGAGGGACAAAGACAGATACATAGAGTGTCCACCTATCATGAGAGGGAAATCATGTGGAGACCCCATGAGAAATTGCACAGGCCTTCGAGGATCACCTGTAAAAGAAAAAGTGCAACTCAAAACTGGGAGATAACCCTACCGATGGACAGAATTGTGGGAGGGACCTCCAAATTCTCAGATTGGAGGAGGAAGTGAGCAGGTCTTTAGAAGGGGAAGTGAATGTGGACGAAATCTTGGAGGAAATGGGTTACCACTGGATGTCCATAAGGGTATGAAATCCCGCATAGTGACTCTCATGAAAGCAATGTTCGAGTTGACACTGAGGAAAGGGACTCTGCCAAGGGATTTGAGGCAGGTAGATATTGCCCTTATCCACAAGGAGGGTAACCAGCAGGAAGATTGTGCCTCGCTGAACATGGAATGGATTGGAAAGAGATTTGCATAGCGCACTATGCCCACAGGTGTCAAAGCGCTAATGTCAGTACTAGAAAAAAGATTGGCTGCAACCAGAGAGCTGCAATCACAGGAGGGAGAAGAGAAAGGTTTTCAATTGTTTGCGGAAATCTACAAAGGAGTTCAAGCTTGCAATGGGTATAGGCATAGTGTTCCACAGTTTCGCTGCTGATACCAAAAAGGAGCGACCGTCCCACCTGGCTTGCTGGAATCTAGGAAAGGTTGCCATCCTAAGAGAATATGATCCTCACAGTCTTTTTAGGGTATACCAGTGAAATGCTTAAGAGCCAACTACACCATGCAAAGTGCTCTATATGGCTTCAGTAGAGGCAGCCAGTTAAGGGAGTGCATGCTTCCCCTAACTGAGAATTGTTCAGGAACATTCAGGACAAGACAGGCTGCGACTTTCTGAATGACCTGCAGTTTATTAAGCAGAACTTACTGATGTTTAAGTATAAAGCATTGCAATAGTCTAGGAATGAGGTAATTAAAGTGACGAATACTACTATTCTGAGTTCCTGAGGAATAGGTGGAAAGAGAAAAGCAGGAACTCACAGTCTTATTGGCTTGGGTGTTAAATGTAGGAGTGTTGTCAAAAATTACCCCTAGGGTCTTTGCAAGGGCCACTGGAATAGGTAAAGGACCACACATCTCAGGCCACCAGAGTTCTGACCACACCGAATGCTGTGCCCCAAAGACCAAAATCTCTGTCTTTTCTGAGTTTAATTTTTATCAATTCTCCTTCATCCATGCACTGACGATGATCATACAGAGTTTGAACTATCTGCTACATAGGGTCTGCATAGGACAGTACCTGAAAGCCAACCAACCACACCAGTTTAGTCACGGGGGCCATATATATGTTAAATATAGTGGAGCTGAGGGAGGACCTCCGTGGAACCCCCAAGGGGGAGCCTGAACAGCTCTGCCCTGAAATTCCTGCAGCTGATTATTTGAGAAAGGAGCCCAGGAGGTCCAAAGCAGTATCCCTGATGGGGATATTGTGTCAAATGCCGCTTACAAATCCTACAATACCAAGATAGCAGCACCTCCTTGGTCCACCTCGCAACAAATGAAATTCACGGCGTCAACAAGCGCAGACTGCTGTGACCACTTAGGAACCCATTCTGTGAAGGATTCAAAAGGTTACAAGTAGCAATAAATTCAACCAGTTCCTGGTCGATATATTTTACAAGGCTTTTTGACGGTGCGGGCAGAAGAGAAATAGGGTGCAGGCTTTTTAGGTCCCATGGATTCCCATTGGGTTTCTTCTGAAGAGGAATAACTACTGCTTCCTTCCAAGGTCGGGGAAACATTCCTGTTGTCATTATCCGATAGAAGACTTTTTAATAAGAAAATCGAAATCTGATCAGGGGTGAGTTGTAGAACTCTAGGAGGGTAGGGGCCATCAGGTGAACCTGATTTCATGTTTAATAAGGAGTTTTGTTTTTCTTCACTTTTATTGGGGAGCTTGGAGGAAAAGCAGATACAACTGCAGAGGAATGTTGATCCATACAATCCTCCGCAGTCAACGTGAGAGGAGGCCTATTCTCATTCACATTAAAGTTGGAATAGATCTTCAAAGTTTCTTCTGTAAAGTAAACTGCAACATTGTTCCAGAAACTTTGTGAGTTCTCCAAAGACTGCTGGGCCGGAGGTGTAAGAGCTCTTTAACCATCTAGGAGAGTTTGTTAGGAATATTAGTGGCAGACCTGATTTTGTTATTGTAGTGAGAAGATTTGGCACTCCGATAGCACACTTATACATGAGTAGCAATTCTGTATGTTTGCCTTTCTCCTTTAGAGTGTAACATGGGAACAAAAGTTGTACTGGCAACCAGACTCATGAGGGTGGTAGACACAATAGTAGCCCCTGACTAATCAGGCTTTATTCTTTATAGAGCAACCAGACAATCTTGTATGCTTGTTTGGTTGTCTGGCTCAACAAGATCAAAATGCCGAACCAGAGGTGCTTCTCCCACTGGATCCCAAGAAGGCATTTTATTTAGTGGAATGGCTGTATTTGATGGCAGTCCGGTGGAAGATGGGCTTCAGACCGGATTTTTAAAATAGGTGAGGCTGCTGTATCGGGAACCACTGGCCCAGGTCCATGTGAATGGGACAGGGTTAAGGGAATTTAGGCTCTGCACGGGCACCAGGCAGGGATGCCCACTGTCACCTCTCCTGTTTGTACTTGTGATTGAGCCCCTGGTGACCTGGATCCGAATTGATGCCCTGTGCATGGGACTTAAAATGGGACCTTGAGTGGGAAGACCTAGTCTCGCTATACTCTGATGCCATTTTGCTGCATGTGGCTGGCTCAGGGTTCTTGATCCCCCAGGTCCTGTACATCCTCGAAGTGTTCAGGGCAGATGCTGGGATCTGAATAAATTGGACTAAATCCACTGCTTACCCCTTGAAAAAATGGACTCCAATGGGTGAGTGGTGCTACCCCCTGATATGGGAACTAATGAGGTTTAAGTACCTAGGCACCCATGTGACAGAGCAGCCAGAAAACTTTTTCTGGGAAAATCTGGGATGCATCCTGCATGAATTTAAAGGGGTGGTATCCAACTGCAAAAAGCTTCCAGTCTCTGAATTAAGTTGTGCATCAGTCTACAAAATGATCTACTGCCCTAAGGTTTTGTAAATCGTGCAGAAAACAAAAGAGGAGTTTTTCAAAGATGTTGACGCAGCATCCAAACTGCCAATCTGGGATGGAGGTCCACCGAGAATAACCCTGTCTACTTTGATGCTTAAACCAGAGGTGTGCGGGAATGAAGACTCCAAAACCTAAAGTTATACTAGTGTGTGGACCAGCTAGAAGTTATTAATGACTAGGCATACATGACTCTGCAGGAGCTGTCATAATTCGCAGACAGGAGAGCTATGGACTACATAAAATGGCTGTATGGGATGGGCAAGTAAAACTCGCTGTCAAACCAGAGCGCACAGACAGGATATGGCGAGAAGCGACTGAAGCATTGGGTTGGAAGGGCAGTGTGATGCTGCAGACCACGCTTTGGGACTCTGCAGTGCAACCACGTCTGAAGAAAGTGGAGGGATACAGGAATAGGCCCTATATGGCATCCTGAAAGTGGGGGGACATCCCAAACTCCAGCCACAATTTGAGCAGCTGGTGGATCAATATCTCCTATACCAACAGAAGAAACACATCCAGCAAGGTTACATGGACCTTCTGCGTGATATTGAGGAAGCAGCTCCATTACAATGGAAAGTACTGGGGGCACCATTAAACAAATATGCTGCACAGCAAATCTACGCCTTTCAGCTCACACATAGGGACTGATTTAGATCTCGGCAGAAGGAATACTCCATTACAAAAACTGGCGGATATCCCGTCCACCATATTATGATCCTCATAGGATATAATGGGATTATAATACAGCGGATGGGATATCGGTCACATTTGTGACAGAGTATTCATCTAAATCAAGCCCATAGTCTTGCCCTTCTGGATGCCCTACGCAATATCTGGGAGAGGGACTTGGGGTAGGGGGGGGGGGGGCTTGTCGATACCCAAGAGAGGCAGCAATACAGGCGGGCTTCTGGCTGCTACTGCTGAAGCGGTTCCACAGGGCGTATTGGACTTTACTTTACCAAATTGGGCAGTCAGATGATGACCGATTGTAGGAAACTGCCCTGGTGTGTGATGGGTACCTAAAGTACTTACACCTTATACCAGGTTCAAGTATCCCCTATTAGTGTAGTGTAGTGTAGTGTAGTGTAGGCAGTGTCTAGAAGCCAGGCTCTCAGAGGTATCTGTGGATGAGCAACCAAGGCTTGCCTAGGAGACAAGCAAACCTCATGCAATACCACTGTATTCA
Source organism: Pleurodeles waltl (assembly GCF_031143425.1). Taxonomy (NCBI): domain Eukaryota; kingdom Metazoa; phylum Chordata; class Amphibia; order Caudata; family Salamandridae; genus Pleurodeles; species Pleurodeles waltl. Next base: position 1,180,105,389 of record NC_090445.1, on the reverse strand, counting down.
CACAGCACTTACACACATGAAAGAAAACACTCAGTGCTACACTGAATGAAGGTACTTTATTATAGCAACACAGCATCAAAAATACTATAGCGCCATTACTCCCTTAGGAGGTAACACACAAGCTAGATACACTAATAGTCAGAAAGAGGCATAAAACAGTTAGAAAACTGTGCAAAACAGTGAAAAACACAACAGAGAATAGAGACCCTAGGGGGGAGTACAAACACACTAAAAAAAATGTAATTCGAAAGTTGGACCCCCACCTAGGTAAGTGGAATGTGTAGATGGGAGCTGGGGGTACAAGGAAAGCACAAAGGTAGGTACCATAACACCCCGAGCGACCAGGAAAGCATGAGTAGAATTTCCCCGAAACACTCACTAAGAAGAAAAGTAGAGATTTTCAAAACCCAGAGACAACTGCAAGAAACCAACAGTGGATTCCTGAAGAGGAAGACCTGTGGAAAGAGGGAACCAAGTCCAAAAGACACAGCAGAGTTCAGTGGGGCAGGAGCCCCTACCCACCAAGCTGAGGATGCAGAAGTTGGTCGACAGTGAGGAAGGAAGGTCAGCGCTGCAGCCCTGGAGTCGGAGGAGATTTCCTGGAGGATACAGGTCATGTCCCATGCCGTAAGGAAGATTGCAAACGGGTTTGCGTGTTCAGATTCCGCAAACAAGCCTTTGGCACGGGCAAACCTTGCGGTTGGCGGAAAGTGGTGCTGCCTGGGACCAGCAAGACCCAGGAGGACTCAACCCAGCGTCGCAGAGAGCCCAGAGAAGCAGAGGCAGCACTCACAGGAGTCCCACAGGAAGAGACACTGAAGTTGCAGATGGAACCCAGACAGCACTATGAAAAGGAGTGCCATGCCGCGGAAGAGCCACTAAGGGAGCTGTGCGTCGCAGTGCTGGGGGCTGGAGCTACACGATGCCCGAAGACCCCTTGGAAGAACTGCCAACAAGCCTTGGCAGGTGCAAAAGACATGGTGCACATGGGTACTGTCCTGCGTGGGAAGGCAAGGGCTTACCTCCACCCAAGTGGGACAGCTGGTAGAGAGGACCGAAGGGACCACATCCAAACACCACCCATGATGCAGGATCCATGCAGCTCAGTAGGAGAGGGGATCCACGCAGCCAGTCGTCATTGCAGTATGGTGCCCCCAGATGCAGGGGAGGGACTCCTTCACTCCAAGGAAGGTACCTTCTTTCTTGTGCAGACTGAAGACAGGCTGTCCTCAGAGGATGCACGACTGGGGAAATGATGCAGAACCTGGAAGGAGCCGTGGAAACAATGTTGCAGGCGAAGTCTTCATCTTTGTTGCAGATTGTTGGGTCCTGGAGAGTCCAGATGCAGTTTGTTCGGTCAGAAGTGGAAATGGAGGTTGCAGAGGAATCCTGATGGAATCTTGCAAGCCAAATAGGAGGAACCACCCAAAAGAGAGACCATAAATAGCCCTGAAAGGGGGACTGGTCACCTAGGTGGGTGACCGCCTATCAGGAGGGGGCTCTTACGTCACCTGCCTGACCTGGCCATTCAGATGCTCCCAGAGTTCCCTGCCATCCTGGGGTGGTGATGGACAGGGGAGTGGTCACTCACCTTTTCTTTGTCCAGTTCCGCACCAGCGCAGGGACTGGAGGTCCCTGAACTGATGTAGACTGTTTTTTGCACAGAGGGCACCAAATGTGCCTTTCAAAGCATACCAGTGGCTTGGGGAGACTACCCCTCCCAAGCCATGTAACACCTATTTCCAAAGAGAGAGGGTGACACCCCTCTCGCAAAGGAAATCCTTTATTCTGCCTTCCTGGGCTTGAGCTGCCCAAGCAACAGGAGGGCAGAAACCTGCCTGGGAGGTGGCAGCAGCTTGGGCTGCCTGGAACATCTCAGAAGGTTGTAGTAGCAATACTGGGGGTCCTCTAAGGAGCCCCCAGATTTCTCAGAATCGTACAACCAATACTTGCAAAAGTATTGTGGTATGATTCCAACACATTTGATAACAAACATGCCTATGTTCAGAGTTACCATTATGTAGCTGGACATAGGTAGTGACCTCACACACAGGTACTTGCACCCTGCCCCCTCGGCTAGGAGGGCCTGCCATAGGGGTTACTTATAGTGACCTGGTGCAGTGAACTGGCAGTTAAAGGGTGCATGCACCGTTTCACACAGGCTGCAATGGCAGGCCTGCAGAACATTTATGGGCTCCCTATAGGTTGCATAACATAAATAGCGGCCCATAGGGATCCCCTGGTACGCCAATGCCATGGGGACCTGGGTACCATATACTAGGGACTTATATAGGGGCACCAGTGTGCCAAATGTGGGATGAAATACAGAGTTTTGGGAGCGAAAGCATAATCACCGGGGTCCTGGATAGCAGGATCCCAGTGAACAAAGTCAAACACACTGACATCAGGCAGAAAAGGGGGTTTAACCATGCCAAGAAAGAGGTTACTTTCATACACGAATGCCTTAGGGGATGTGCACAGAAAGGAACCCTGCTCCACACACTGTGGGAGTGTCTGAAATTACATGTCTACTGGGAAAAGTTGTGAGGCAGGATATCATTGGTTCTAGATTGCTCACTCACTCTGATCCCGCAATTGGTGATGGTGGGAATCTGGGTGGAGCAAACACAGAATAGATATCAACTATTAGTCAGTATTGTGACATTGATTGATGGCAGCCAGCAGAGATGTCGTAAATCACTGGGGAGGGGGGCAAAAATTCCCACGGTGGCAGAGTGGTCAGCAACGTGGACTGATGCATGAGAGCGGTGGAGTTGGTGTATCATGCTAGAGGTTGCCTTCACAAATTGAAGAAGATATGGCCACATGGGCAGATTAAGAAGACAGTCTGGACACAGAGGAGCCATGTGGGGCAGCATGAGTGTGATTATGGAGATAAGCTGTATCATGGGAGGGGAGAACCTTAAACAACTGCTGGCAAGAAAAGCCAGGATTCAATGCCAAAAGTTGCTAGATAGGTGGGGTGCTCAAGGACGCTGCCAAAAGGAGCTCAGTGCTAAAACTGGAGGTGTTTTAATGTTATGACACTTTTTAAAAAGAGTGGTCTTCACTCAAAACTGTGGGGGTTTTTACAACTTTGGAGGAGGTGTTAATCCGTCCCAAAAGTGACGGTAAAGTGACGGATATACCACCAGCCATATTACGAGTTCCATAGGATATAATGGACTCGTAATACGGCTGGTGGTATATCCGTCACTTTACCGTCACTTTTGGGACAGATTAACACCTCCTCCAAAGTTGTAATAACCCCCTGTGTGTTTAAGGTGGATACATTATAGAGAAAACATAATGTAATTTATCAACAGTGCTTTAGCTAAAAAGCCTACAAATGCAAAGACGTTTCCAAAACCATACAAAAAAGAAGAAAAAAAAAAAAAAAAAAGAAACAGTTTGGCAAAGATGTTTGCCCAAAGCCAAAAATTTCAAGACGAAAATAACAAAACAGTGTTTATCATATCTTGGTCACATCATTACTTTTTCAGCCAGTATGAAGTGATTTCACAACTGCAAGTTATACGTCTTCAGAAAAAACTTGTTACGTTTTCAATTTGCTACGTTATCACAGAGATGGCTGTCCTCACGTGTATCGAACTCAAAATGATTTCCTCATTATCGAAAATCAGGTGAAACAATATTTTGGGAGTCAATGTCATGATACAAAGGCAGGTGCATGGTAAAATGTAGTATCAATAATCTTACTGATTTTGCATGGTCTTCAACAGTGTCTTCCTCCTCTTCTTTTTCGGAATCAAAGAGGTTAGATCCATCATCATCATCTTCATCACTCAATGCAGTTTGCTAAGAGGACCATATTAAAAGATATGACTAAATTAAAATAATGGTAAAAATGGATTTATGCTTGATAAATGTCAAAGGCTACACAGGGCCCATCCACATTGATAGGTGTGTCACACAACATGCATACACATAATGAAACACTGTATCACAACTTGACAGACATTCAACGTTTTGTGTAATTGGCACACTAAAAATGTCCTCAACTATCTTTGATATTTCCTGAAAATGTCTTGTCTAAATTGTACTCATCTTGGGGCATGTGGGTAACATTGGACTGCCCTCCTGTGGTTCCTATTTTTCCTTGTAGATCGTTTACAAGTTTTAGATTTCCACCTTTCCACACAACACTACAGCTTGAGTTCATAAGGAGTTCAGCTTTTTCTTTTAGAATGTTTTCCATGACATTTTGCGTACTGTAGCCAGAGATCACACTTATGATTGTGTAGCCAAGGCGAGTACCAGGGAGAATGAATAAGAGTATAAGCGTGTGGAAGGTTGATGGTGATAAACAAAAAGGACAGAACAATGAATCCTTGACGTACTCTTAAAAAAGAGAGAGAGAGAAGAACATCTTGTATCTTTAATAATCAGGGTTATGACCTGAGACCAAGAAGCTCCCCCTTCTATTAATTTAACATGCTGTATAACTGGGGAAGAACTGTTAGGAACAGTGTCATGCCACGCTCAGTGAACTGTGAGTATGATTTTTAAAATAGGCAATTTCGCTCAAATGTCACTGTTGCCCATACAGCTGAAGAGATTAAAACATTCCACCAACATCAAGTATTCTAATAATGTATTCTATTTAGAATGCTTACCAGCTTTTGCTCCTCAGAACTATTTTCAGAATCTTCATCAGATTCCTATAAAGTAAAACAATTTGTTATACAGACCTCTAGCTTTTCCAAACTATAGAGGCAGGATACTCACAGAAAAAAGGAGGTCTGGTACTTTCCAGAAAACTGTCAGATGCATACCCTCATATGCCTCTTAAGCATTACTCAACTCTCCCAAAAATGAACAGCTGAAGTAATGGAACACAGTTATACATCTAAAAAGTATCCAAATAAACTTTTGGACTCAGTAACGCCATTAGCTTTAGGTATCTCAATGATAAAGAATAAAATGTAAAGTAGTAACTGTCAGAAATGGTTTTGGGGTCCCAAGGAACAGAGGGTCACTTTCAATCAAACATTTGGTTTAAATCTTTTTACCACCGAACATCAAGTACACTCCTTTAGCAATCGACTCTCTGGTAGCAGGCAAGCAGCAAATTGCTTCTCGAGTACGATATAACGAATGCCCAACCTGATGTTTTATTTATAAAGCGGAAAGGGATTTTAATGAACTAATTATGTAATATAATGCAAAAAGTATAGGTGCACAGAACATACGGTGTAGCTAGGGTCCTATAGGAAAGGCATTCAATGCAATATGTAGAGGGAAAATCACAGGTGCAAGCTCACAGGAAAAGATGAGTACATGACGTAGTCTATGATCTATGGGCTAATCTCCTGCTTGGACCCTTGTATGTAATAATTTTAGAATCAAGCCAGGGACTCTGGAATACCACAGGGGCTCTCATGCAACTTCACTGCCTAACAATTTACCTGCGCACTGCAGTGGGACTTCAGTCTGGAGGTCCCTGAAGTGGTTGTTCAGCATGTAGGATCCAGCCTCTTCCTAGATGTGGTAGAGAGGCTGCAGATGCCATGGTCTCACTGGAGAAGTGGTCGTAGTTAATTGTGACTTTTAGGTCCAAAGAGAATGCCATCACCATAAAGAGGGTGAGAAGCCCACCCATAGATCTGTTGGCAAGTTCATAGGAGCTCATGGGAGAACCAATGTAGATTCTAGAATCCTGTCCAACATAGTCCCAGTCACACAATGCTGGGAGTTTAGGACACATGTGGCGAAGGTTGCTTCCAGAACTAGTGCAGGTAGCAGAGTTCACCATGGGCAGCGGTTGCAGATTATTTTTGGGTCCATTTGGGTCCATTCACTAAGGGTGTAAAATCGGCCTTGGTTTGACTATGGGGATGAGGTAATGCATTATTTTGGATGAAGCACACTTCCAGGATTCAGGATAACCCACTTAGACTTTAGGATCGAGTTCTGCTATGTGCCACTGGTTATCCCATCCCAATCACCACTTCAATTTAAATTGCAGAAAAAGCTTGAGGGTCTTTACGGTAACTGGGAGCAAGTAATATGGCAGTTGGGCACTTCCTCAGCTCCGTGCTGACAACATAGTTGCAAATTAAGAGAGCTACTGTAAAATTCAGTCTGCTTCTTCTGGTCAGCATCTTTCACAGACTAATGTAGCAGATTTTCCACTCTTGGCAAACTTGCAGCTGCAGGGGTGCCTTCTTCACCCCACTTTTAGCAGGTCAAGCAGCCTATGTCCAAGACAGACCCACAGCTCTCTTCCAGCAAGTACTTGTTCTGTTCCTCAGGTAATGTTCCCTCACCTCTGGGCAACTGGTTGTCATTGAAACCAAACCTGGTTTGTCCTTGAAACCAGACCTGGTGTCAGAGAAAGTTACTCCAACACCAATCAGAAATGCTTCACCCTGATGTATTGTGAGAGGAGGCCTCTTTTTGCATGGTTAGCCCCCACTTTTTGCCTGATGTTGATGTGTTCTAGAAGTTGGTAGTGACCAGGGCCCCTGCTAAACAGTTTCCCTGGGCCAGAGCTCTTTCCCTAAAACTGCTGTGATGCTTGGCACAATTGGTTATGCTCTTAAATACCCCAATAAGTCCCTAGTAGATGGGTACCCCAGTACCCAGGGCAAGAGATATTAAGGGTAGGCCCCTAGGGGCAGCAGCAATGATTGTGCACCCCCAAAGGCCCTGCACCCAGATGCACTCAGCATTGCCATTTCAGGCTGAGTATACTGGGGCAACTCTAAAAGGATAATCTTGACATGGCACACTCTGTGTACCCTGTCCACCATACACTGCATATGTCACCCCTCTAGCAGGCCTTTCAGCCCTAAGGCAGGGTGCACCATTCTATACGTGAGGGCATAGCTGCATGAGCAATATGCCCCCACTGTGTCCTTGCTAAACCTAGGACATAGTGAGTGAACAGAGCAGCCATTTTAAAGTATGAACTGGGCCTTGGTCAAACATGAGTTCCCCAGCTACATGATAGCCACTCTGCACCCTGGGTTGTTTGGTATCAAACTACTCAGAATATGAAATCCAAACTGATACCAGTATTGGATTTACCCTTATATGTACCCAGGGGCCGCCTTAGAGGTGCCCCTTGCAAAAGCTAACCCTAACTGGCAGAGTTGCAGGCTGGTTCCATCCAGCTGCCACTCCAGACAGCAAAAATACAAACCTGGGGGATAGCCCTGGCTCTCTGGTTTGTAAGACAATGCCGTTCCTGGGTGGAGGAGCTAACTCCCGCTCCCTCAGGAATGTGCAACACCCTGTCGGTGAGCTTCAAAGGGCTACATCCCCTGAAATTTGAGCCTCCAGGCCTGCTTCTAGCAGCAGAGGGCTTCCCCCTTTGCAAACCCCATTTTTTGGCGGGAGCAAAGGCGGGAAACCAGACAAAAGGGAGGAAGAGTAGCCTCACTGACCATGCACCACCCCCAAGGGCTTGAATGCGAAGTGGACCCTCTGATTCAGTTTTCTCCATCTTGGAATGGAGAAAAATAGCCAATGAGGTTTAGGGAAGTGACTCTTCCCATAGGAAGTGGTCACTATAGTGGTTGTAACTACCAAAGGTTAAGTGCCCCATTGGATACTACCAGGTTCCCCCTAAAAATGCCCACTAAATTCAGTATTTAGTGGGCTCCCTAGACCAAGATTTCAAATTCGAAAAGGATTCCAAGAAGGCAAGAAGACCAGCACCAGAGAAACTGCCAGGACGAGAACTGAGGACCTGCTGCCCCAGAAGAGGCGCCAAGACCCCAGCTTGCTGCACCAGACTCCCGACAATCGCGACAGCGGAGGAGCTGAACACTGGACCGACCCCAAGAAAGCCAGGGGACCTCCAGGCTTCAAGGATCACTCCGGATCTCCCTCCTGAATGGAGGTACCACTCAAGAAAAGCAAGTAAACTGCAAAAGACCAAGTAACCAGTGAGGGACACTTCAATGAATTGCCGATATCTCCATGACCAGAAGTCACAGCCGGACCCAACGAGACACAGACGACAGCCCGAAGTGCCCCCCAATCGTACCAAGCTTGGTGGCGCTGTGACCCCCAGCGGCTGAGCTAAGGCAATACCCTCAGTCCGGGTCAGCTCACGTCAGACCAGGAGAAAACCAGCTCCCCCCCCCCCACCCCACTGAGCTGACAAAGTATCAGGAGAAAGCCCCAGTCGAGGGACTTCAGGAACACCCCGGACTTCCGACCAGAGTGCCCCCATTGTCCTGTAAGCGGCCCTCAAACAGGCTTACCTCCAGCTCCAGTGGACTTCGTTGCGCACAGCATCCAAGACCTCCAAAATACCCTGCACCTGGGCACCCTGGGCCTTGCATCGCGGGATCTGCTGTGTGCCCCGGGTATCCAACCTCTTGTGACCTCAACAGCCCAGTAGGACCCCCAGGCACCACTTTGAATTTGCAAACCAGCTCCTTTTCCAAGTGGCCCATCCAGGTGGCCCTGTGTCTGTGCCAAGAACATTTCCAGCACTGCTCCCACCGGAACCGGGAGCTGCCCGAAGCTCTCCAGCTGGCACAAGATGCCCACCGACCACTGCGACCACTCTGCAAAAGAAGAGACTGGAAACTCAACCTTGCGATTTTTTTAATGCATTTTTTTTTTTTTTTTTTAAAGTGACTGCCTATTGATTCCAGTGGTGCGTAATTACGCACAGAAAGCCTAACTTTGCTACAACTTTAAAAAGTCTTAACAAGAAAAGTACTTAACCTATTCTAAAGATTTTGGTCTAAAAATTATATAAAAGTCTGAAATATTTTTATAAATTCTGGTTTTGAGTGTGTGTGGTGCATGATTGGATTTGTGAGTACAGCAAATACTTAGCACATCTCCTGGATTAGCCTAACTGCTTGACCAGCTACCTTAAAAATTAGAGCATTAGGTGGTCTGATTTTTACCCCTGAAAACTAACATGTGGTTGTTTGGACCCTCTGCATAGTGTACTTGGTTTTGTACACTGCATAGAGGGCCAGCCTCTAACATGGTTCATTTGTACACCTATACTGCTTTTCCAGATGAAGATTGTCAATTCCCCATGCTCTGGTCTGGAAGCAGACTGAGGAAGTTGACTTACTTTATATGTTCTCCCCAGGTCCATCTTTCCCTTCAGGAGACAGTTCAGCAGTAGGGGCCTGACACAGAGCATCTCCAAGGACAGCCACCATTACATCAGCACAGAGAAGAGTGCAGGCGTCCCCCCTGGAAGCTAAGAGCCTTTTGGGAGCTGCGCCGCTGGTGGGAGCAAAAGACAGCCCTTGGTTGAAACGTTTTTCCTGCCTCCGTACCAGACAGCTGACTCCTCCTCCCCACACCCAGCCTAATGGGAGTGCTCCAAGACGGAACCAAAGGCAGGACAACACAAAATGTTCACTTCTGCACATAGACAGGAAACCAAGTGTCTAACCACCTACACCTCAAATCTGTCAGTTAGCAAAAGCTTCAGGAATGCTAGCAATACCATCCACATTGTATCATACACTTGTATTGACAATGCACAAGGAATATAGCCAAAGTAACTGGCTACATAGCTTGGTCAGGACTTCAGGGGTGAGGTGGCATGCCAGCTCTAGGAACAGAAAGAAAGCCTCTCTGATTCAAACATACACTCCCACCACTGCCAAGCTTATAACAGTCAGTATGAGAAGAGAAATCTTGTGACTAAGGAGGTACGCTTGGGTAAGCTCTTACAGACTTCAGAGCCCTGCTCGTCAGTACAATGTGTTGATCTTGTGTCCCAGCACACACACGATTGCTGAGTGCACAACCTTCCACCAAAATGACAACATGCAGTAGACACTTGCAATTTGGTAACTCAGGGTGGGGTGTACGCTCATAAGCCATGCAGAGGACAATCATGTTCCAACAAACTCTCTAAAGCTACAAGAAGTGCCAGTCAACTTACTAATAGCTCATTTCTGAGGTTGGCAGGTCAGATGCCTGAAGCAACGTAGATTTAGGACTAAAGGCCTCATTACAAGTGTGGCAGTTTTCAGACCACCACACTCGTGGTGGCAATAGGACCGCCACACTCCAGGCGGTCCCAGCGTCACATTAAGACCCTGGCGGGTGGGATGCAAGGCAACAGACTCACCAAAGAAAAATAAAAATAAAAAAGTGATGAGTGAACTGCTTGAATTAATCAAAGCCAGCAGTAATTACTCTGGGCTGCATCCCATATTTTTCTTTGTGCCCACCATTCTACATCGGGCAGCAACCAGCCATGTGAAAATTAGCCTTAGTCCTTCTCCAACTGGAAGTTTGACTTGTAATTGTGGGATCAGGCCCCTCTGAACAAAAATACAAACAACCCTAGACCACATTCAGTCTAATTTGGGAATAGCCAGCAGCGCACAGCTTGAGTCCTGTGGCAAGCTAAGAACGGGACCCATTCAGGGCACACATATTGCACTGACAAAAAATGATAGGTGGATTGTCTGAATTAACCTCAGCCACCGGTAATTACTCTGGGCCATAATTCAGTCCCTCGGTTTTTTTACCCACTAGGTCACATCAGGCACGAACAAGTGACGTGTAAATCAGCAGCCATGTAGGGCCTGTTCAAGGGGTGGAGCCTGGGGAAATCGCCCCACCTCTCCCCATTCCCTCTCTGTCCGGCCGTACTCCATGTCCACTGGTGCAAACAATTTTAAGAGGTCTGGATGAAACCATATCATGCACAAGTGTGCAAGCTGCAAACACAAAAGGTACAGACCAGTTTCTACAAGCTTTTATGGTATTTATAAAACTGCTCATACTACCTGCTGAAAATTAGGCTAATAGTTGTGTGACCATCACCAGTAATAGTTCCTCTATTGTTATCAGTGGGAATCAAACACCCCATTGAAACACTTGACTCTCACAGGGTAACGAGATGGAGCAAACTAAGGCCTACTCAAGGGAAGTGGTGTGGGCTTGTAATCACCAATCATCGGGATACAATAATAACACTCAAACACTTATTATCCAGTCAGTACTTTTCCTTTAGAAAAAGGAGAATATATTTATTAGACACACACACACACTACTAAATACTACACAATAATTTACAAACATACAACGTCAGATGGCATAGACCATAGATAACATTGTGTAATCACTGGTGACCCCCTCTGTGGAACAACAAACCATATCAAGTGAGTTTTAACAGTTGTTATGTAGAAAGGACAGTACTTTTGCATGAGTCATCATCATAACAGCAATAATGATGAATCAATAGAAAAGTATGCAATCATCATGAAAACCCAATAACATAATTTATCAGTAATAAACGTCGTGTATGAGCATTCTTTCAAATACTTGGCATTGGGCCTTAATGGTAAAAAAAAACCCTAGAGGATATCATAGTAATACAACAGTGTGAAAAAAGAATTGCAATGTGGCCATTCAATCATAACCTAGAGGGCGTAACCAGATGAACAGTGCATTGCACCTCTTCAAGCATTCCTGGCCTTCTGAAATGTTACCATACACAAGGACCCTAGACCGAAAAGGACTCCCAGCTGTGGGGCAAAGGCTCCAGTCACGAGAGAGCTTGAAAATGCAGGAAAGGTGAGGATTTTGTGGTTCACCACAACTTAGGGTAAGGACCTAGCAGATAACATAAAAAACAAGGTCATAGCGTGCTGAACAATTTAGTGGTGGTTCCGTCATCCTGAGACAACCAAAGGCTGCAATATGGCCGAAAAGGCATTTATATGTGAGGCCCCGCAAAGCATTATGGGACGATGTTATTGCAAGCAGTGAATATTAGAGCAGCGCCTCTCCCGCTGGGCTGGGGAGAGCAATGTCAATTTCTCTTCGGGTTGCCCCACCCAGGCTGTCCAGTTGCTGTACTTGGAATAGGAACACATGGAAGGTTGAGGGGGGTACAGCAGCACTGGCCCCGTCTTCTGGAGAAATTTGGGGCCCAGGCATGGGGTCCTGGGCCCCTCAATTGTGGAAGCCTTGGGAAAGAAGAACAGCGCTTCTCTGCACCACTGCAGCACTCAGGGTCAGGGATGGAGTCCCGGCCCATTAACAGATATCAGACCAGGGGGTGGGGTCCCAAGGTGAATTAGAGGAACGGGGAGGGGACTGCACGCTTGCCTTCTTCCTCAACTGAATGAAACCCCACACATCTCCTTAGCCCCAATCCAGAGTCCTGGTCCACCCTGGGGAAATTTCAATGATCTGGTGGTGAAGACCCACATCTTCTGAGGGAGGAAACATAGGTCAAAGGTCGTTAAAATTTAGAATGCCATAGCTGGAGCCCCATTGGTCTAATTTGGATGAATATGGGCTCATTTTACTCCCGGAGGCAGTTGCAACAACCTTCCTCTCCTCCAAAGCAGTGCCGTCCTCAAAAGGTTGGACTTCTTGTCTCCCTGCACAGGTTCTCCTTTGTGGTTTTGTTGATTGGTGGAGAAAAGTCCAGGCCTTTCTCTCAATTAATCCTCAGGGGGTTTAATGATGCTAGCCTCACTGGGCCTTGGGGAGCCACAGTGGTCCAGGGGCCTGCAGGGCAGAGTCCTGGGGGCTGAGTGGGGATCAGGGGGTTCTTTCTTTCAGTTGTTCATGGAAGTTCCAGGATCCAGCAGCAAAGTAGGTAGAACTTCAGCAGGCAAGAGAGAGTCTTCCTCTGGGGCATGACTTTATAAAGGGGAGAGGAATGTGCCAGAAGGAAGGCACCTCTAACCAATCCTGGGTTACCACATCACCTCTCCACCCCTGTCCCAACCCTCCTGCCCAGCATGGTGGGACAATCCAAAATGGCATCATCCAGGTGCCACTGGTCACATAAGCTCTTGGGGTCTCAGCTCCACTCCTCGCTAACATCACTGCCAGGGCCTTGCCCACAGGAATTTCAAATGGATCCCCGCCCCCGCCCCCCCCCCCCCCCCCCAGTTAGTTGGCACCAATTGTCTGGGTAACCTCCTTTGTTCAGCTAGTTTAGACAGAACCATCCCTGGAGTAGTGTGACAGCTGGGTGATTGATACATATCATTCCGTCCCCGCCCCTTTCCTCCGCAGGAGCTAGGTGAAGTAGTGCTAATTGCTCTGTTTGTGTGGGAGAGACCTTTGTTCCTGCTGCTGGAGAAAATGTAATTACTGGGTAGAGCAGGGTGGCACAAGGCCTGGGCTCTGATCCTGAGCAGACCCAGGAAAATATGGAAACTCTGAACGACCCAGCAGTTATCATTTTGGAAGTTACAAATTTGGTTTTCCACACACAGGTTACATTCCAATTCAAGAAGACAATGGTCTCTGTAGAGGCCAAGGGGAAGTGAAACTACATTCTAAGGCAGTTCCTTCTCTCTGTTATAATGCAGTGTCACTACAGGTAAAACAGTAAAGCTTACTGACTTTCCCTAATAGTGTACACTACTCTTATGTGGCCTATCCCAGGGGAATACCTAACCCTGCAGAGTCCCCATTGCGCCAGGCTACCTGTGTGTTGTTAACGGGTTGCACACAACATCAGTCTCCCATGCACTGCCCGTACATGTGTGCATATGTGTAACCAGCCAAGTGCCCCTTGCCGTTGCTGCTTCACAGTGGACTGGTCTTAACAGGCAGACACTGGCGGTAAACATGTGCAGTATGTTTACCATGTGATTACAGCGTGTGAGAGACAGGTAGTGAGACTCAACCAAACCCCCACCCCCCTGTCAAAAGTCCAAAAACCGTATGATCAGAAAAGCAAAAAAATCCAAGTGTACAGCACAGGCAGAACCCAGTGCAACACTACCAGCATCTCTTCAAGGGCCCACCACTGACTGAAATCGGTCATCTGCGGCATAAGCAGGAGCTCAACATGTGGCGTGATGTGCTAAGTTTGTATTTGTTCCTCTCATATGAAGAAGAGTGAGCAGGTATCAGTTGGCCAGAAGAAATCAGGAAGGGGGACTTGTTTTCATTGGTCGAAAAATAAAATAAGCAAAACAAAACAGCTTAAGACAAAGATCAGGATAATATGTTTTTAAGAACACACAATTGTGAATTAGCTCACATTTTTTACTTACCTGCTCTTCCTTTTCATCTTCACTGTCAACACCACTGGCACGGTCACTGTCTATTGAGTCTTCTGTTGTAAATAAAATAAATGTATTATGTTTATTCAAAATGTATTAGTTGAATACAAATATATCACCTCACAGTTAAAGATGGCATATTTAGTGCAAAGAAGCAACCACATCAGCATATCAGTGATCAGAAAACTTATTTACCTTCAGAAACACCCTTTCTGGTGGTTACTCTAACTGCAAATTCCTCACCTTAGAATATTCCCCATGTGCCATCCTGGATCTGGAGATTTTTGAAGCAGTGTTTCCGCATACTGTTGGGTGTAGACATGCAACTCTGTGCTGGCTCCATAACGGCCCAAAAAGTGACAAGAGGAGTCAAATATAATCACCACTACTGCACACTAATGTCAGTTTCTAGTTTTTTCCTCCTCAGAGCCCTCAGTTGCAGAGTGTGAACAATTGTTGGATACAGTGTGTCGAGGACTAACATGGTACCTTTTACTTTAAAAAGAGGCCATTCCACAAAACTGGGATGGAGCGGGCAATGAGGAATCTATGGTTAGTTGTCAAAAACATAAAGGAGGGCTTGAATGGTGGAAGATTTTATGTAGGAAGTGGTCCTGTGCATATTACTCCCATATAAATCAAAGAAACATGAATGCACAGTTTCAAAGGAGATCGATCATATATCAATCTAACCCTAGTCCAGGAGAGATTTAAAAAACAGTTCCTGTGGGTGACCTAAATCAGGAACAAGTGCCCTCACTCAACATGCGTCAACATCAGGTTTGCTCCTAGTCAGACCGGCACTGCAATGTCTCACAGGCCCCATGTAGGGGCTCTTTACCGGAGATCTTTTGAAGAGAATTGCCGGAGGTGAAAGCAATAATGTGGGATTGGTGAAATGAACATGAAATGTTAAAATTGACTAGAAGGACCATATAGTGAAATGTTTAATGAGAATAGTTAGAGCAACAATTCCCTCATTTCGCGAAGTCTGATACCCTCCTTACAGCACCTCTGGAGAGCAACAGGCACACCTTCTGTAGCAGATGGATAGATGGGTCTATTGAAATCGGCTATGGTGGTAAGCTTTTAAATAATTAGAAAGATCCATCTGTCAGGTAAGGTGGATCACCAACTAGAAAGGAAGTGCTGGATCCTGTCTGCCTCTGGGTGGGCATGCACCACTGAGGGCAAAGTAAAGTGGTTTGTTTCCCAATGTATCATGAGACAAGGGCCTGGAAGACTGATGCCCCTGCCGACCCACATGCTGCATTCACAATCCACAAACATAGCCTAGAAATGGCTTGGCTGTCTTTTGCCTCGCTGGTTGGGAAGTTTGTTTGTGCCTAGACACGCAACTGTCTTTAAAGCGTTCCAAAGCGGACCCAGCCTTCTAACTAAAGAAGTAGGAGCCAACAAAGGGCATGTCCATCAGGATAACCTGCATATTGCAGGAGAACCGAGTAAACCTCATCCAGGCATGTCAACAAAGGACCACAACGCTACGAACAGCCTTGCCAAGGCAATCTGTGGTAACCAATTCTCAGTGGATAAAATATTTGACCACATTCTTCTCATCATATATTGTCTGGCCCAAAGAGGTTCTAGGATTTTACGGGACTGCTGGCAATATCTTGCTGCCCAAGTCACAAAGGGCACGGTGCATCAGCCCAACAGACAGGGTGAGTTCACAGACTACAATGCAAAAGCATCAATCCTTTTATATTCTCTACCCATAGGAGTGGTGGGAAATTAATTAGGATTCAGTTCACTGTTCAAGTCCTGCACAACAAAGCTCTATGGAATGAGATGCTTGATGAGAAAATCGAGGTCACCAGGTACTGGAGTATGACCTCTGGTCACCTGCCTGTTCAAAAGCAGGCAATAACATGGTCTTGACCATGTAGCTATCAGAGTACCTTGAGAGCACCATTTGATTTAGTCTAGAGGATAGCTCTAACACTAGCACCTCCGCTACCCTCCAAACCACCACATGAATGAGGCACGCTTACATTTGTTGTCAATGTGGTGAGTCAAGCTCTGTCTCAGGAGTGGTGTCAGTCCACTGGTGATCACTAAATCAAGGAATAAGGCATCAAAGGTGTAATGAGGAAGGAGCAAGTCAGCCACCTCATTATCATCATCAACATCAGCAACATCAGCAACATTCTGAAAAAGCACTGTGCTCTGGAATAGGGTCAGCATCAGAATTAAAAGCTAATGGAGCCTCTGTTGATAGCTGGGACACAATAGAGTCAGGCTATCGGTCAACCAGAGGTGCTTTGTAATTGAG
The DNA here is from genome assembly GCF_031143425.1 of Pleurodeles waltl. Lineage (NCBI taxonomy): Eukaryota > Metazoa > Chordata > Amphibia > Caudata > Salamandridae > Pleurodeles > Pleurodeles waltl. Next base: position 1,180,089,087 of record NC_090445.1, on the reverse strand, counting down.
TAGCACAAACTTGGGCTGATGCCAGATGTGGGGTCTGATATTGTGGTGAATCCATTTTAGTTATTATTGGTACTCAGGAGTTCAGCTTAGCCTTTTGGCTTGAAGGCCTATGCCCCATCACCTAGTGACTTAACTTACTTCACTTGCTCTGTTTTATTTCACTTATTGTATTATTTCTTCTAAGATGGCTGCCATCACAACCAGCTGTAGGTACAAAACATCAATATTCAGCCGCTTGCCCAGCTGTGAGTGGAGTGATGAATCATCATGTATTCCACCTTCAACATACCTACAAACAGACCCCAGGGGACTCCATAGCACAGTCGGCTGAACTTAAAGCTTTTATCATGGCACTGGAACATACAAATCCAGAACAGCTCACATTGACTGTTTGTGATTCGTACTACTGTGTCCAGTCCTACAATGATTATCTCAATCATTGGTGGTTAAACTGGATCAGAGATTCAAAGGGAAACACTTTAAAATACAGAACTCTGTGGGAGAGGGTGGCTGATCTTAAAGATAAGCTACCAGATGCTCATGTAATACATACACTGGGTCGCCAATGATTAGGAGTACATGTTATTGGAAACACTTAGACTGATGAAGCTGCCAAATCCGCAGTAGCTACGGCTTCTGTTGCTGCAGTGACTCATTCTCTTACAATATTGGATAATAAAATTCAGGCTGCTGTGAAAGCTTCAGCTGAGAGCAAGCTTCTTCCAAAAGCATACCCTACAAAATATTCCTATCATATTAGTGTACAGAATGCTGCCTTTGTGACAGTTCCTGGGGTGAGAGATCGAGCGACCCCCAAACAAGACAAAAGATTAGATCTCATCAAAGCAGCGCATGAGGGTGTTGCATCTGTTCATGCTGGGGCCGCAGCCACAATACCGCTCTTACAGAAATGCTTCTGGTGGCCGGGTTTATAAAAAAAGACCAAGCAATATGTTCTTGCTGTGACATTTGCCAGGAAATAAAGGGCTCTTACATTAAACGCCCTCCACAGACATCCCTCTTAGTGTCCAAAAAGCCACTACAATGTGTGTGCCTGGACCAGTGTGGTCCCTTACAACCGGATGGTGCATATGAATACATCTTAGTCGCTGTTGATTCTTGTTCTAGAATCCTGTGTGTATGGCCACTGACGCTCAAACTGTTATAAAAGAGTTGCTGGTCTTCATCGGTACATATGTGGTTGCAGCATTCCACTCGGACCAGGACCCTACTTTGCCTCTAGGGCATCCAGGGACACCATGAGGACGATGGGTAATGAACTCCATTATTCTTCCCCATATCTTCCTGAGGGTAATTCTGTTGTGGAGAGGAGGAATTGTGACTTAAAGCAGTCCTAAACAGCAAGAGTATTAGGTTCAGGCCGCCCTTGGCTTCATCACCTACATGGGGTCCAAAGAGCACTGAATAATCTGCCAAGACATCCCTTGGGGGCAGTGGGGGGTGCCCCTTACGAGGCCCTCTTTGGGATACCTATGTATGTCCCAGATCTAGATGGCCCTGGTATGGTGGCGGCAGATACACCTTTTGACATAAATGAAGGTCTCATTGTCTTACGGGAGCTTCAACAATTTTGTGATGATAATTCATCCGTTAGTGCTGCCATTTTAGGAACAAGGGAGTTACCAACAGCTTCTACAGGCTGGATTCCTAAAGTTGTGGATCTGGTTTGTGAGAGGACGGTTGTGAAGAAGGACTTTGGCCTATCTTACAGAGCACCGCTTTCAGTCCTGGGAATATAAGGCACCAGAACTGTATTCTTACCACCACTGCCAGGTTCCAAATGGAAGAGATTTGTCTCTATTGACAACATCAAATTGCATCACGTGGCTGATCCTGCAGAGTAGACCCCGAGGCTCCTTGGATTGGTCCCGGTTTCCTCTCACTAGATATACCTCTTCAAAGAAGAAACAATAACACTTCTGAATATACCATGGACAACAATGCTACAAATGCCTCCTAGAGCATGGGGAGGGTGGAGAATGAGCATCTGCTAATTTATATTACCACTTCACCAACAAGAACTGTCCAAGATGTGGCTGTCTGTTACTCCAATGCAACACAAACTAACAACATTGTCTACTATGAACCTCCACGAGAAGTGGATCGATCCACTAATTTGGTACCAAGCGCCGGTGTTTGTACAGATTGCTTCTGGATATTTCATCCACATTGATGACTTTTCTACAACTGAAACTCTTTCAGGTAAGCTGTACATATGGCTTAAGAATAACTATTTGGTTTATCCATGGCATTATCTGTGGATACTACTGACAATGCTTGCCTTTCTGTTATGGATTGGTTTAGTGAGTATTTTCTTTCTCTTGAGAAATGGTCATTATCTTCCTAAAAGCTCTTCTGTTGAGCGAGTGGATAAAGTTTTAAAGTCATACCTTTCCCCACATAGGGTCAGAAGAGACTTGTCCCTTGTGAACATTTCAGCAGCACCAATTCTGGATGGGACTGTTTGGGATAAAGTACCATTTGACATAGATGGGCCTACTGAGGTTATCCAAATACCTTATGTACTCAAAATTTCAATGACTGATGCAATTACGCCTGGTGTTTCTGATGATTGGGATGTTAGAACAGTTGATTCTATGCTTGCTCAATTGCAGGATTACACTGTATTTGAAAGTGAAGATGTGTACATGAACACAGCAAATTATGGGAAAATGTTCTGTTACCATCATTGGGGGCATTACTTTCTGCACCGAGCATCTAGACAGAGTAGTATGTAATTACACACAGACGGAACATTGGTCATCTCCATCTATGGCGAGCCCCAAAACATATGTAGCTAAATGTGCATATTTGTCTGGGCATGACAATACAAATGCAGAGTCATATTATTTCAAATTATCACCATCTAAAATGCGAAGGATTTTGCTGACCAACACCAGATTCCTTTGTTTCCTAACTTGCTGTAGGTTATGAATACTGGAAGAGCATTATAGATGTGAAATCTTTATGGGGAACACAAGATTGGTAAATTCAGGGCAGGGAAGCTTTGCATAGAGCATGCCTTGTTCCTATACAAATGATATTTTTAAACAGCAGTTCAACAATCATCCTACCTAAAGTTAGCAAAAATAAAAGAAATGAATGCACTCAGTATACCCGCACCAGCCAAATTCATCAATTGGCAATTATTCCTGATTTGTCACCAAGAAAGAACTAAATGTTTGGGTTCAGAATGGTACCTTTAATTCCACACTTTCAAGTACCGGCAGGTGGTTATTGCAGCAAAAGACACAAATAGGTGTCAGGCATGTTTTGATACTTCCTCAGGGGTTTTCAAGATTAGCCGGTCGGACCCTCGCTTCGTCTCAGGTCTGCACTCTGGTATAGTTCAATATACAGTGTGGGTAAACTGTGTCAACAATGGTTACTGTAGAAAAGTACCATCTTGCCTGGCATGTTACCCCCATATTTCACTGTATATATGTTGTTTTAGTCTATGTGTCACTGGGACCCTGCCAGACAGGGCCCCAGTGCTCATAAGTATGTGCCCTGTATGTGTCCCCTGTGTGATGCCTAACTGTCTCACTGAGGCTCTGCTAACCAGAACCTCAGTGGTTATGCTCTCTCTGCTTTCCAAATTTGTCACTAACAGGCTAGGGACTAAATTTACCAATTCACATTGGCATACTGGTACACCCATATAATTCCCTAGTATATAGTACAGAGGTACCCACAGTATTGGGGTTCCAGGAGATCCCTAAGGGCTGCAGCATTTCTTTTGCCATCCATAGGGAGCTCTGACAATTCTTACACAGGCCTACCAGTGCAAACTGCGTGAAATAACGTCCACGTTATTTCACAGCCATTTACCACTGCACTGAAGTAACTTATAAGTCACCTATATGTCTAACCTTCACCTGGTGAAGGTTGGGTGCAAAGTTACTTAGTGTGTGGGCACCCTGGCACTAGCCAAGGTGCCCCCACATCGTTCAGGGCAAATTCCCCGGACTTTGTGAGTGCAGGGACACCATTACACGCGTGCAGTGTACAAAGGTCACTACCTATGTACAGCGTCACAATGGTAACTCCAAACATGGCCATGTAACATGTCTAAGATCATGGAATTGTCCCCCCAATGCCATTCTAGCATTGGGGGGACAATTCCATGATCTCCCGGGTCGCTAGCACAGACCCCGGGTACTGCCAAACTGCCTTTCCGGGGTTTCCACTGCAGCTGCTGTCAACCCCTCAGACAGGTTTCTGCCCTCCTGGGGTCCAGGCAGCCCTGGCCCAGGAAGGCAGAACAAAGGATTTCCTCAGAGAGAGGGTGTTACACCCTCTCCCTTTGGAAATAGGTGTGAAGGCTGGGGAGGAGTAGCCTCCCCCAGCCTCTGGAAATGCTTTGATGGGCACAGATGGTGCCCATCTCTGCATAAGCCAGTCTACACCGGTTTAAGGATTCCCCCAGCTCTGCTCTGGCGCGAAACTGGACAAAGGAAAGGGGAGTGACCACTCCCCTGACCTGCACCTCCCAGGGGAGGTGCCCAGAGCTCCTCCAGTGTGTCCCAGACCTCTGCCATCTTGGAAACAAAGGTGTCTGTGGCACACTGGACTGCTCTGAGTGGCCAGTGCCAGCAGGTGACGTCAGAGGCTCCTTCTGATAGGCTCTTACCTTTCTTGGTAGCCAATCCTCCTTCCTTGGTAGCCAAACCTCCTTTTCTTGCTATTTAGGGTCTCTGCTTTGCTTTGGGGAATTCTTCAGATAACGAATGCAAGAGCTCACCAGAGTTCCTCTGCATCTCCCTCTTCACCTTCTGCCAAAGGATCGACCGCTGACTGCTCAGGACGCCTGCAAAACCGCAACAAAGTAGCAAGACGACTACTAGCAACCTTGTATCGCTTCATCCTGCCGGCTTTCTCAACTGTTTCCAGGTGGTGCATGCTCTGGGGGTAGGCTGCCTCCTCTCTGCACCAGGAGCTCTGAAGAAATCTCCCGTGGGTCGACGGAATCTTCCCCCTGCAACTGCAGGCAACAAAAGACTGCATCACCAGTCCTCTGGGTCCCCTCTCAGCACGACGATCGTGGTCCCTGGAACTCAGCAACTCTGTCCAAATGACTCCCACAGTCCAGTGACTCTTCAGTCCAAGTTTGGTGGAGGTAAGTCCTTGCCTCCCCACGCTAGACTGCATTGCTGGGTACTGCGTGATTTGCAGCTGCTCCTGCGCACTCTTCCAGGATTTCCTTCGTGCACAGCCAAGCCTGGGTCCCCGACACTCTAACCTGCAGTGCACAATCTTCTGAGTTGTCCTCCGGCGTAGTGGGACTCCCTTTTGTGACTTCAGGTGGACTCTGGTTCACTTTTCTTCCAAGTGCCTGTTCGGGTACTTCTGCGGGTGTTACCTGCTTCTGTGAGGGCTCCCCGACTTGCTGGGCACCCCCTCTGTCTCCTCATCCAAGTGGCGACATCCTGGTCCCTCCTGGGCCACAGCAGCATCCAAAAACCCTAACCGCGACCCTTGCAGCGAGCAAGGCTTGTCTGCGGTCTTTCTGCGTGGGAACACCTCTGCAAGCTTCTTCACGACGTGGGACATCCATCCTCCAAAGGGGAAGTTCCTAGTCCTCTTCGTTCTTGCAGAACTCCAAGCTTCTTCCAACAGGTGGCAGATTCCTTGCACCCTCACCTGGCATTTCCTGGGCTCCTGCCCACTCTCAACACTGTCGCGACTATTGGACTTGGTCCCCTTGTCTTACAGATACTCAGGCCTGGAAATCCACTGTTGTTCCATTGGTGGTGTTTGTTCCTCTTGCAGAATCCCCCTACCATGACTTCTGTGCTCTCTGGGGGTAGTAGGTGCACTTTACACCTACCTTTCAGGGTCTTGGGGTGGGCTATTTTTCGAACCCTCACTGTTTTCTTACAGTCCCAGCAACCCTCTACAAGCTCACATAGGTTAGGGGTCCATTCGTGGTTCGCATTCCACTTTTGGAGTATATCATTTGTGTTGCCCCTATACCTATGTGCTCCTATTGCAATCTATTGTAACTTTACACTGCTCGCATTACCTTCTTGCTATTACCTGCATAATTTTGGTTTGTGTACCTATATCTTGTGTATATAACTTATCCTCATACTGAGGGTACTCACTGAGATACTTTTGGCATATTGTCATAAAAATAAAGTACCTTTATTTTTAGTACTTCTGTGTATTGTGTTTTCTTATGATATTGTGCATATGACACCAGTGGTATAGTAGGAGCTTTACATGTCTCCTAGTTCAGCCTAAGCTGCTTTGCCATAGCTACCTTTTATCAGCCTAAGCTGTTAGAAACACCTCTTCTACACTAATAAGGGATAACTGGACCTGGTACAAGGTTTAAGTACCTCTGGTACCCACTACAAGCTAGGCCAGCCTCCTACAGTTACGCACCATTAGTAGCAGGTAATGAAAAACTTAGTCTCCCTATCAGAGGAAGCAGACTTGCAGGATGTCTTGGTAGGTCTAAGAAAACCCCATCCTAAATGATTCCTGTATGTCATATACAATGAGATCTGGAAACTTTCTCAAATGGAGGAAGCTGTACGTTTAAGGCAGATAGATAAGTAAAAATATGGAAAAGGCTTTTGATGTTGTCGATAATGGCATGAATACTCTGTCCAACAGAATATACACACTTAACATAGGCCCTCATTATGACATTGGCAGCATTATACCGCCACAACATACCGTTGCAGTGGCTACCAGCTGCCAACCGCATTATGACCGTAGACGGAATACCGCCAGAAGGCTGGCGGAATTCCGTCAACGGTCATGGCGGAGGACAGCGTTAAGGTGGCGCTGATGCCAGCATCAGTGCCACATGGGCAAAACACAGCCGACTCTATCATGTTCCATGATACGGCCTGGGGGTGTTTTGCTGGCGGACGCTGCTGCTGGCAGCAGCGCCATAGCTAGTCTCCTGCCAGAGTACCCCCTGCAAGCAGATAAGTCGGGTTCTCAGACAGAAGACGGGGTGGGGATATTGTGTGCGTGTGTGGGGGGTTGTCTGTTTTTGTATGCGTGCATGCGGGTGTGGAATGCGTGTGTGTATGACTGAATGCAAGTTTACTTGTCTGTTGTGTGTCGTGAATGCGTGTGTATGTTAGTATGTGTTGTGGTGTGTGGGCATGTATGAGTGCATGCTTGGGTGGATGTGGGTATGCAAGTGTGTATGTGTGTGGGTGTGTGGATGTCGGGGGCAGGAGGGTGGGGGAGGGGGTGGGGGGACCCCTATCAGTGGCAGGGAAAGAATTCCCTGGCACAGATAGTGCCTACCGCCATGGCTTTCATGGTGGTAAGATTGCCACGAAAACTATGGCGGTAGGCAGGCTCATAATGCCAAGGGTGGGATTGTGACAGCCGCCGGGGCTGGAGAACGAAGCCTCCAGCCCGGCGGCTGTTACCACCCTGTTGGACAGAGCGGTACACTGGCGGTTTGGCTTGAGCCAAACCAAACCGCCAATGTCATAATTTGGGAAAAGGTACCGCCAGCCTGTTGGCAGTCCCTTTCCCCAAATTACCGCCGTCCGCCAGGGTCATAATGACCCCCCACCAATAGTGTCTTCTGCAATTGACATCATTTAGAATGCTATGTCCCTTTTATAACATGAGCAAAGTCAGCTGCGTTCCATCATGCAGTTGGGTTGGACATTTCAGAGTCTGAAAAATGGCTGCTTTCCATAGAAATATATCAACACTAATGACTGCTTTGAATTTGTCCAGGGAGCATCAGATAATGGCTAAAATGGAAGCAGGTTGTAGCATGCTTAACATAGAAAAGTTAGAAAAGCTGCCTTTTCCGTAGCAGAGACACCATCAACAGTATGGCTCATACATGGCGTTATAAATCTGCCAATCTCCACCTTTCGTTTCACCAAATGTTTGCAACATTTTCCTGTGGTCAGATACGAGCGGCTAGGAAATAGCTATATAAAAGAAGAGTGGAAGTTGACTTTCGAGCTCAAAGGTCGAAACGGCGAAACAGAGTTCTTTCTGAGCTGAAGCGAATGTGAGACTACTGTTAGTCAGTCAATGATTTGCAAACAAGTGTCACTTCACAGTTTCTACAATGCAGGGGTCGCAAATTTGGCATGCTTTCTGAAGGATACTCCCGTCCCTTTTATTTGTTCAGCATTTCATATACTTTCGAATGGAAGTTATGTGGTCCTGAACAAACAGAGCTGTTGTGGAATGAGACCAGGAATTGCCTATGCAATTTCGTTGTCTCAGATTGTAACTTGTTGAGGACATGTTTTACCTCCACTCCACACAAGAGATAATAGTAGCAGAAATGTGGCCTCATGTTGATACTACCAATGTAAATTTGGACAAGCTGAGTGGACTAAAGGCGCTACTGTTCCAAAAACAAGTGGCGTTGACATCGGCCAAGGAGACGTATGCTCTCCAGATAGCAAGATCATCAGCAGAGATACAATTCCTATTACCTACCAACTTCCCCAAGCACTTTGGAGAGCTGATCTGCAGAATTTTCAACACCTCGAGCACTGCAGTGATTGTACACTTCTTTAAGGCTGTTGTGTCTGGATTTGTTTCTATCTTCCAGACTGTCTTCAGAGTCACTCCTTCAGCTATCCATTCACTCTTTTCAAGTGTATTTGAAGGGTTTCCTGTGAATTTGGCATTGACTGGCAGAATACTACTACTGCTATTCCTAATAAGCAGTGGTTGTGCTTGCTCAGCTAAGCAGAGTGACGGAGCTACCACCAGTCCAGCTGTGTCGTGGTCGCATGGTACAGTTCTTTGATGCGCCGTTGCTGGAAGAATTGGAGCATGCTTGGTCATTGTCATTCTGACCAGTCCAGTGGTGTGTGCAATCTGTATTTCATTGCATCTGGTGCCTCCGAGTGTCTACCTTCGTGTGTCTCGCTTCTAAGCCAGTGCCTCCTGTGGACAAGGAACTCCTGATGTTCCCAGTGAGGGTTCATTCACTGTTGTGCCCCATGAGACAGATTGATTCACAAGGCCACTTATGAGCCACTGCTTGTGAACTATTTGGCTCCTACGGCATCTGGGACGAAAGATGGTGCTGCCTACGGGAGTAATCCTGCGTGTAAAGTACCTGTGCACTTTTGCTCCGTGGATCCGTCAGCCAATCTAGTGATCAATTTGACATCTGACAATGTGGAGTGGGATGCACTCCCATTCAATGACTTTGAAGACATTCTTTAAAACCATGATTATTGTTGAATGATTCAACCATTAGGCTTTTTCAAAATGGTTTTAACTTTTCACCATATTATCTCATTAATTCGGCTCACATTTGGCCTGTTGTGCTTGTCATGGTTGACATTTTATCTTTCTGGATGTTTTAAGCTTAGTTTTTAATTAGATTTTAGACATTTCAGCTCAGAGCATTTTAGCTTTGGACACATGGACCCTTGCTAGAGAGTAAGCATCCTTGTTTTGCCAATGGGAGGTTGTGGTGAATCCATTTGAGTTCTTATTGGGACTCAGGAGTTTAGCGTGGCCTTTTGGCTTGCAGGCCTATGCTCCATCATCTAGTGACTTAACTTACTTAGCTTGCTCTGTTTTATTTCATTTATTATATTATTTATTTTAAGATGGATGCCATTGTTTATATTTTATAAAGATGTTTTGATTTTTATTATCTGTAAAAGGGTCATTATCAGGGTCATGATCAGTATCTACATAGGTATTGTTATCAGGTCTCTTTCTCACTTACTTCCGACAGGAACATGATGTACACCTGTTGGGGATTGTTTATATAATTGTCGCCACAAGTCTGCCTCCTTATCAGTTTTTTTTAGGAACATACCTGCGTTAGCAATGTTACATGATCCATATAAATATATCTCACACGGACAAGGTCTTTAGAGGAGTTCCTTCCAGATGCAATCTACACTGCATGTCACCCTGCTGCAGGGCTCAGCCTTTGTGTCACCACAGAGTTTGACCTAGATACCTCATTCCAAGGTAACAAGGGTAGGGTGGGGGGCCTTCTCATGGACATGGTACTAGCAGATTAGGTTTATCATAACTAGCTCTCATCAGGTTAGAGATCATGTTCTCTATGCTAGGAATTTTATATCTCACGTATATATTGTAAGATGGTGGAGGTCTTTATATTCACAACTCTCATCTTCACAATTGTTTCTTCTACTGCTCATTATCCTAATCATATGCGTTGTATCACAGATTGCAGTCTTTTCAATAAATAAATTAAAAACTTTGCTGGATCTCCTTCACTGCCTGTGTGTGACTTGTTTCTAACAAGAGAAAAGGGTAACTTTTGTTTCACCACTACTCCCCTCAGAGGTCTAATCTAGAGTCCATGCGTAAGGCTGCCAGAAATCACCTTTGCTTACTGAGTTCTACTGAGGTACTGCTAGTGAGCCGGGAGGGTTGGGCCGACAGTTGCGACTTGTTGTAGGAGTGGTTTGGTCACCTACAAACAAAAGTGCTGTCACCCCTAAACCAGCATTCTCGCTTAGGAGCAAGAGTCCAACTACAACAACATGGGCATCAGCACCAGTTCATCCACTGGCATCAGAGTGGCCAGAACCACTGTGCATCATGGGTCTGGAGTAAAAGTCTGCAGCGGAGTTGGTAAAGGTCCGGTAATAGTGCACCCAAGTAGGACATGCTAGAGATAACCTGACTGAAAGCCCCTGTGGTTCAGTGGGGCCTAAAGTCGCAGCAGAGGAAACATGGACTCTTTGAAGGCCTTGATCTGCTGCAGGGTTGACAACAGCTTGAGGAACCCAGTGCATGTTGGGAGCAGCTAAGGAATCAGCTCAGTGACCTGTGGCCTTGACAAAATATGATTTGCATCTTGATGCCCATGTACCTTCTCTTCTCTTTGGATTCAGAGTAATGGGATGGGGTTAAATTCTGATTTGCTTTTTTAGGTTTGCAGTTTGTCTTGGACTTACTGGAAGACTTGGAGTGGGAAATGGAGCCATGCCAGGAGCGGCCCAGAGACAAACTGTGGGCCAGTGACTTAGAGCATGAGTGGAAATGTGTGAAGGCCACAACCTCTAGTGCTTAGTGACATACTGCTTTGCTCCTAGTCTCAAATAGAAAGAGAAATAAAAAATAGAAAAATTTACATCTGCTTTCTGCAGCATGACTTGATTCCTGTAATTTCTGGTGGGGACATTGTTCCCTAGCATACTGAAAAAAATTGAGTCATCTGAAAGCCCGCCAAATGTGGGAGAAGGGCATCAGATCTGTGTTAGAAGGTTGGTAAAGGAACTGAAGTCACTGCTTATAGCTGGCTTCACTCAGTCACTTTCCTGACAGGTTGGATCCAATGCACAGCAGCACAATGCCAGCTACATACATACAGTACCACTGATTTGGAAAATGTCAAGATCTATACTGGCACCTGGGGACTATTACAGGGTGAATATTCCATTGCCAAGGTAGATTTACAGATGTCTCTTTCTGTACACCATCACAATGGCAAGGAACACCTAAAATAATTGATTAGTGATATAGAAAAATGCATTGTCTGTACTTCTTGGATGACCAACCCCACTCTTAAATTGTCTACCCACTACATAAGAGTCAGATTTCACAACTACAATAACATTTGTTCTGGAAAATAATGATTTGGTGTTGCTCATGCATGGGCATGTTTTTATTGCAGCACCTAATCAGAAAGCGTAATGTGTGCCTCAAGCCAACATCATTGGACTGCATGCTTTGCAGTTCAAGGTCAAAGATTATCTAGATTATCTTGTAGATCCATTTATATGCCTACTCACACACTACACAAAAACCCAAAGCATATGCTATTAGATGGGAGCTTGCTTGGTTGAGAAGATGTTAAATTGCAGAGTGGCCTAAATAGTAAATATTTTGGCGTTGTTGAGAGTAACCATAGTGGAGCTCTTTTCCTGACACAAGGTAACTGCTGCTAAGCAGGTGATGGAAGAAAGGGTGAGGGACAGAAGGCAAAATCTTTACCTTCATTTATTTTTGTGTCTGGTGCTAAGAATGTTGGTTATGTTTGTGATCTATGCTGAAAGCACTTTGGTCATGCTTAATGCGGATTGAAATTCACTCCTCACGTCACTGTGATTGAGCATAGGGAAGAGTAATATACAGCTATGTATTTGGACTTGCCTACCATCCCAGAGAGGGCAATGTTGCTGCTCTTGGTTGGATTTAAGCACAAGAAAAGCAACCCAGAGGAAAGCAATAATTAAGGCAGTGAGGGTAAATGTTCTATTCAGTCCTCTTTTGAGCCACAGAAGAGTACATGAGAGTGCCGGTTCACAGGCATCCAAAGAAAATTAGATCAGCTGAGAGAGGAAAAAAGGAGTAACCAATAGGATGTCCCGGATTAAAGGTAGCCATTATAAATGCTCTTTACAGTCCACCTAGAGACAACATAGAGTAATGCTGAAGAATGGTCTGGCAATAGGCAGCCACTGAAAACGATCTAACAATGGAGAAGTAACCCACAGCAATGCACAAAAGAAACATGACTGTGGCACACGTTCTTTAAAGTTTTCCCAGGAGGCACAGGGAAGCAACCCTACGGCATATTCTTGTTGTAGCCAGTCAAGTCCCAAAGGAGATGATGAAGGTGCAGATCTACAAACAAATAAAACTAGACAGACTTGAGAAGGAAATGCACCTGGTCACAAATAGCCTAATGCCCAATCCTTACAAGTCACATTCAGGTCTTTGACAGCAAGAAAGAACAGTGCCTGGGAAATTTCAGCATCTGCTTTCCCCAGGAATGTTGCTTTTTACAGGCAGACGTGCTCAGCAGAATAATTCCGGACCAACAACCCAGAAGAATGCACTTTGAGGCTGTAGGAAAGTACCATCTTTCTTGGCATGTTACCCCCATTTTAACACATATGTCAGTATGTTTTTGCCTGTCTCACTGGGATCCTGCTAGTCAGGACCCCAGTGCTCATAATTTATGCCTAATGTGTGTGTTGTCAGTAGTGCTTAACTGTGTCACTGAGGCTCTGCTAAAGAGAACCTCAGTGCTTATGCTCTCTCTGCTTTTAAATTTGTCACTATAGGCTAGTGACTTCATTTACCAATTTCAATTGGCACACTGGACCCCCCCCTTATAAGTCCCTAGTAAATGGTTGCTAGGTGTGCAGGGCATTAGGGTTCCAGGAGATCCTTATGGGCTGCAGCATTTCTTTTGCCACCCATAAGGAGCTCAGACAAACCCTTCCACGGGCCTGCCATTGCAGCCTGCGTGAAATAGTGCACACACTATTTCAAAGTAATTTTCACTGCACTTAAGTAACTTATAAGTCACCTATAGGTCTAACCCTCATTTAATGAAGGTTAGGTGCAAGGCTACTAAGTGTGAGGGCACCCTCGCACTAGCAAAGGTGCCCCCACACAGTTAAGGGCCAATTCCCGGGACTCTGAGTGCGGGGACGCCATTACACACATGCACTACATATAGATCAATACCTATCCGTAGCTTCACAATGGTAACTCCGAATATGGCCATGTAAGGTGTCTAAGATCATGGAATTGTCCCTCCATTCCAAATCTGGTATTAGGGAGCCAATTCCATGCATCCTGGGGGCTCCACCATGGACTCCCAGTACTGCCAAACCAGCTCTGAGGTTTGCATTGCAGCTCCAGCTGCTGCCACCTCACAGACATGGTTCTGCCTTCCTGGGGTCTGAGCAGCTCAGTCCCAGGAAGGCATAATAAAGCATTTCCGTTGGGAGCAGGGTGTTACACCCTCTCCCTTTGGAAATAGGTGTTACAGGCTGGGGAGGGGTAGCCTCCCCCAGCCTCTGGAAATGCTTTGAATGGCACAGATGGTGCCCTGCTCGAGTCAGCCAGTCTACACCGGTTCAGGGACCCCAGTCCCTGCTCTGGTGCGAACCTGGGCAAACGAAAGTGGAGTGACTACTCCCCTGTCCATCACCACCCCTGGGGTGGTGACCAGAGCTTCTCCAGTGTCACCCAGACCTCAGCCATCTTGTTTTCCAAGGTGTGGGGACACTCAGAAGGCCTCTGAGTGGCCAGTGCCAGCAGGTGATTAGAGACCTCTCCTGATAGGTGCATACCTGATAAGGTAGCCAATCCCCCTCTCAGGGCTATTTAGGGTCTCTCCAGTGGGTTTCTCTTCAGATTCTACTTGCAAGTTTCCAGCAGGAATCCTCTGCAACTTCTACTTCATCCTCTGACCTGGGGTCGACCGCAGACTGCTCCAGGAACCGCTGAAACAGCAACAAAGTATCCAGAAAGGCTACTTTTCCTCTGCAACTTCAGCTCCAGCCAGCAACGGCAACAGTTTCCACGGTGTGCACGCTCTGGGGACTCCCTGTCTTCACCCTGCACCAGAAGGACCAAAGAAATCTCCCGTGGAGTGACAGAGTCACTCACCCGCTCCTGCAGGCACCTTCTAAGACGACGACCGGTTCTCTTGGACTCCTCTCCTGGCAACGAGGGTGCTCCTTGGAACACAGGTGGTGGACCCATTCGACACAGACTGTTCTAAGATCCTGCTGTCCCTATTTCAAGGAGGTAAGAGCTTGCCTTCCCCGAGTATGACAATACCCCCGTGCATCGCATCTTCTTCACCTCCTGAGGCCTCTGTGCTCTCTATTTGCAAAATTCCTTTGTGCACAGCCTGGCCCACGTCCCCAGCACTCTATCCTGCGACGCTCATCTCGCCGAGTTAACCTCCGGCCGCGTCGGACCTTCCTTTGTAGTGCTGCACCAACCGCATTTTGCACCTCCTTTCTCCCCATGTCCTGGGACTCCCGTGGGTGCCATGTGGTCGACTGAGGACTCTCTGAAGTGCTGAGAGCCCCCTCTTCCTTCTCACGCAGAGTTGAGGCACCCTTGTCCCTCCTGGGAACAGACAGCGCCACTTTGATGCAAAACGCGACTTTGCTGGAACCAAGGCTTGTTGGACGAATCCAGCGCCAAAACTCGCCTGCATCCAACATCTCTACGTGGGACATCCATTTTATCATGCAGGAACCCGCCGACATCTTCCTTGGGTGCATTTCTGCAGTATTCGTCCAACCGGGGACTCTTCTTTTGCACCCTCTTCTGGGTTGGCAGGGGCTCCTGTCCTTCCCGGAACTTCTTCTGACTTCTGGACTTGGTCTCCTTCCTTTGCAGGTCTTCAGGTCCAGGAACCCACCATTTGTTGTTTGCAGTCTTGCTTGGTTCTTGCAATAACTCTAATCATGACTTGTAGTGTGTCCTAAGGAAACTTGCAGTACTTTACTGCTACTTTCCTGGGCTCTGGGGTGGGGTAATTTACTTACCTTTACTGTATTCTTACTCTCCCAGTGATTCTCTACACACTACACTTGTCTAGGGGGGAATTTGTGATTCACATTCCACTTTCATAGTATATGGTGTGCGTTGCCCCTAGACCCATTTTCTCCCATTGCATTCTATAGGATTTCCTACTGTTTGCATTGTTCTATGACTATTTACTTGTCTAATTTTGGTGTCTATTGTACATATTGTGTATAATACTTACCTCCAGAAGAAGTATTGTCTATAAGATATTTTTGGTACTGTGTTACCCAAATAAATACCTTTATTTTTGTAACACTGAGTATTGTCTTTACTTGTGTATAAGTACTGTATAACTATAATTGAAATTGCAGGAGCTTTGTATGTCTCCTAGTTCAGCCTAATACTTGATTACATGCATCCATGATAAATGCCCTGAAGAATCCACCTAGGAGCAGCAGGTGAGCAACACAAAGGAATACACTAGTTAAAGAAAGCTGTGGCAAAATTTCGTTAAAGTCCAACCAAGAGAGAAGGTGTGATATAAAGATGCTGGACTTTGCTTGTGAATTATATTTTCTTGATCAAGAAATGCATTATACAACACTAATAATAACAAAAACATATTTTAAAAAGGCTTCTTTACCCGATTTTGCTGGTTAGAAGCATTGCAAATAACAGGTGTTACTATCATCAAATGTAATGGTGCTCAATGTATTAGCATGGAAAACAGAGGAGGGCTTTTCAGATGGCCTTGCAGTGATTCAAACCTGTGGCCTGCAAATCACAGTGGAAATCAGCAGCAAGCCTTTAACTAAATGTGCTAACTTTCTGGCTTATATGCAGTAACAGCGATCACAACTAATGTAGTAGTAAATGGGTCAAACAAATCACCTTCACTAGAGAACTCTCCGAGACCAACGTCTTCTTGTTCCATGAACAGCTGAGAGCCGATAATGTAGGGTAATGGTCTATCAATATAAAGGTCCTGGAAGAAATAAAAAATATATTTGTCAAGTCTCATCATTCAGCCAGGTTCAAGCAAAATAGTAGAGTAAAAAGGAAAGTAAGTACCTACTGGGGCACCCATAAAGGAATCGTCACTTCAGCCATTAAAGGATTCCTTACCTCACCCAAACAACATGATTGTTAAAGAACAAATAAAGTAAGTCAAAAAAGACAGACAGAGCTTCTATACTTTGGAACGCTGACTTCTAGTATGGGCTAGGTCACATGGAAACAAACCTTTGGTACAGGCCAAATCCCTATGCCTCAAACTATAAATATAGGTATTTTAAAAATTTGAAAGTGAAACATACAGTGTGCTGTCTAGTACCGACATACTTTCATGCTCAACCACACTTTGTAACACAACCTGGTTTTAGTAATCAAGTCTCAACTAAATTCCTTTCACACTACTGCAACGTGTTTAAAATGCTCCTGGTATAATTAGAAAAGCTCTCATTTAGGTTCTCCAATGCCCCTTACAGACGGAACCGAACTGTGTCACAGCTATAAGCATTATGTTGTGTGTGCTTCAGCCACTATTATGAACATGGATTTTAAAAAAACAGTTATTCGGCTTAGAGTCAGTCAGAGCAGTGAAGAAATGAGCTTTGTTTGTAATAGTTCTGGAATTAAAACAGTGGAAAATCAGGCTCCTAGGACTGAGCTTCTTGATGCCGATTCACCACGAGTGTCTGGTGATCCCCAGGTCACCAGATACTCGAGGGAGGCAGTGAAATACCCAACTGACGAGATTGTAATCTCTACCACCACACTCAGGTTTTCGGATGGGGGACGTCATCCCCCAGCTCCCCAGTCAGCAAAGGTCTGCGTAGGTCCATGGTGAGAGAAGATTCCAGGACACAAATAGCAACTCTTCCACAGACACCGTCAATGAGGCCCTAGTTCACTGCTCTTCAATAGGAGAGAAGAGTTAGGGAATCTGCATAGGGTGATGAGGAAAGTGGTTATGATGCGAAGCACTGATCTACTAGATGTTTGGGAGTATAAGGGTATTACAGTGGTTAGGTAGGAGGGCAGCGGGACTTCAGTCATTTGCTTCTTTTTAAATAGAGGGATGGTAGGGTGGCATTGACGTGGTGGAGGATGAGGTTTGGCAGAAGGCCATGTATTTGCTTGCATTTGAGTGAGGGAAGGGTACTGTTAAGACTGTTGGGAAGAGCAATAGCATGTATGGTTCTTTTCTCAAATATTTGAGTGGGGTAGGATAGAAAGAGCGACAGATACTAGTGGAGGTGAGTGGGGGCAGGGCACAAGCTGTACACAAGATGTGTACTATTTTGCTTCTGTAGTAGTTTTGGGGGGTTAGGAGGGAGATGAGGCCATGTTGTTCAAGGTTTCCTGATGTCTTCTCTACCCCTGTGCAGCTGATCCATATGATCAATTTAGCAAGGAAACAAAATCTGGAGGGGTCGTACACAACATCCAATTGTAGCTAACATAGAGATTTTCCAAGTAATGGTTCCAAATTACATTATAGACAATTGAATATAGTCTTTTTAAATCTCATCTGGAACCTCTTGGTAAAAACCAATCCAGTTACATACAGCTACCCATCTATAATTTTATATACACATTCTCTCGTTTTTAAACATCGAGGGATATGTGAGACATGACCAGTGGAGTTCATGAGTCACTACCTGGAGGCTTTCAATAGGAAGAATTGGCCTTATTAGAAAGAGATCTTTTAGTGACTCTACAGAGAGAGAAAGTGATCTTACCTTAGGCTCAAGTATTGGTTCAACTCGTTCATTAACTTCTTCCTCTTCTGAATCTGAATTTCCGGCCTTGATGTCCAATTGCTCAAAGGCGCTCTCCAACACTTGCAATCCATAATTGACAGCTTCTTGGACTTTGGGGATAAGTTCTGCTTCCTTTTGTTCACGTGTTTTTTCCTTTAATAACAGTATTATTTTTTATTATAAATACATACTAGATCTTTCATAGTTTAATAAAGAAGAAAAAAAACTCACCCCATGCTCCCTTCTGTTCTGACAGGCCAAAGCCATAGCACCTTCCCCAAGTCTTACCATCACTCAGTGCTCCCCCCGAGTCCAAACAACACCCTGTGCATCTGCTAGTCCGCCCCGCACCCAGTTTTCACAACCCATGCTTCTCCAATGCCAGCACCAATTTGAGTGATCCTCTTCATTCTCCTCCTCTGGTATATATTAACCTTGGTACAAGTATTTAATGCACAGTTTTGTCTAAACTAAACCCAACTAAACACTTCAGCTGTCTTGCAGACCTCATGTTACTAACACTTTAAAAAAGGGACATGTAAGGACGAGTACAGAGAGAGCAGTATTTGGGTCATCCCACATCAGACAAGGCCTTTCATAATTTTCGTAGGATTTACCATTACTTGGACACACTGTCCATCATGCCAAAGTATTTTCTGTACGGCTATATTGCTCAATTTGTGTTCCCATTGGGTTTTGGTGATTAGTTGAAGTAGTATTTATGTTAGATAGTAGAAGCAACACGACATACCTTGTAATTCGGACTCAGTGCTTGATGTATTTACACTAAAGAACACTATGCCCTGACCCTCCAATTCTCACACCTGGCATACATGCTACCTATCAGGGTGGATCCACAATAATGGGTCATAACTGAATGATTAATACTCTCAAGTGGATCCAGTCTCTGACTTTTATATAGCGAGGACCCGTCACAATCACATCTTTGCAATCCGATATTCCTTACCATGCACACATCCTGAAGCAAAGCACACCACCCCTCGGTGTTCCCCCGCGCCTGCACAAAAATGTTCCCTTATGGGATAATGACTGGTTCCTGGTTGGGGAAAGAAGACCTTCCAATGGGAACAATGGCGTGCAGCAGGAATCATCAGATGGGATCATTGCCCTACCAGGAGTGGAAGCGTCTCCAGCTGCAAAACTGCCTATAGCGATGCTTGGGACCTCGATCGAGGACCCTGCAGAACTCACAAGTGCTGTCCTACCTTAAGAGTTGAGGTAGCTTCAAGGGCGTGATGACAGGTTTTTATGAACTCATAACAGGTCACCTTTACTCACAGTCCCTTGTAGGAGGCTGGCCTGGTTTGTAGTGGGAACCCTAGGTCACAGACTGCTTTAGGACTGGTGACGCCTTGTGCAACAGTTTATTGTTGCGTCCCCACCCCATGACCTCCTCCTCTGTTTCACTCACTACCACTGGAAAATGTGCCCCTCATCTCTCCATTGCTCCCCTTTTACATACATTCATGTGTTTTAAAGCACTTGTAAAGACTGGCTTTACTAATCCACTCTGCTAGCCACATAAAATATAGGGGCATATTTAAGAGCCCCTAGTTCCATTATAACGCCACATTAGTGTAATTTTAAGATAATCTGACAGATTTCTTTGCATCATTTTTTTCCGGCACTTTTAACGCCTGCTCAGAGAAGGCATTAAAAGGAAGCTTCCATTGGTTACAAATGGCCTCTGGGTGCTTTGCAGGATTAGCTTCAACATTTTTGATACTAATCTTGCAAAGCGCCGGACTAGCATATAAAAGTCTGAAGCTAGTCCTCTAGCTACTGCCATGGTGCTCCATATTTTAAATATGATGCACACTTGATGGTGTTAGTGGGGGTGCTAAGGGGCACAAGAAACGTGGCGGAGCACTGTGTGCAGCATCACTTCTTTCAAATATGCCCCATAAGGCAGTGCTTAATTTGTAAATAAAAAAGGTGCTGGTGGCCAATGCCCTCCTCTTAAACACGCGGATGCTGCAATTAAATGTGTGAACACTTAAAACAGAGGCAGCATAATCCTGAGGCCATCTCGGGCCTCTTCAAACCATTTACAGGCACTTCCTGCCCCCCTTCAGCTCACTCTTGCGGATTTCTGCTTTTTCCCCATTGTGACGCTTTTTCGTTTTTCTCTTCCTCAGACTTTCCTATATGTGTCTTTATCTCGTACTAAATGCTTGAAGCAGAAAAATAAGCGCAGGCCCTCAAAAATAAGTGCTGGTGCTCTGCACCGGAAACAACGAACACAAATTAAGCACTGCCCATAGGGGCATATTTAAGAGCCCCTAGTGCCATTCTAACACCACATTATTGTCATTTTAATACACTAATGTGGAATTAAAAGGCACAAAACGCTGTGCCATATTTACAAAGAGGCGCAATGCATGAATTGTGCCACTTTGTAACCCTTTACACTATATTATGCTTGCGCCAGGCATAATGTATGCAAAGGGTACATCCCCCTGTTGGGGGGAGCAAGAAAATGTCCGATTTCTTTGCGTCATTTTTTCCCCAGCACTTTTAACGCCTGTTCAGAGCAGGCATCAAAAGGAGGCTTCCATTGGTTACAATGGGCCTCTGGGTGCTTTGCAAGATTAGCGTGAAAATTTGACGCTAATCCTGCAAAGCACCTGACTAGCGTAAAAATTCTGACGCTAGTCCCTTAACTACCGCCATGATGCACCATATTTTAAATATGACACACACATGGTGGCATTAGGGGGCGGTAAGGGGTTCAAGAAAAGTGGCACTGCACTGTATGCAGTGCCACTTTTCTTAAATATGCCCCATAGTTCTGTTTTTTGCAGCAGGCATATTAACCCTCTATGCTACTTTATGTTGAGTCAAAGCTGCCACTAGGCAAAACTCCAATCACTCTCTTTAGCAGGAACATTAGAGGTATCTTGAGGTTTTAATTGTTTCTTTAAGGCTAAGCGCACAAGGAACTTTTCAGCAGGTGCTTTTAAATCACACGTTTCGTAAGTAATTGCTAAACACAGCACCTCCTGAGGTCAGTGCCCTGTGCAGTCGCACTGAGCGCACCACCCAAATGCTGGCCCTGCCCTAGGTACTTACACCTTATACCAGGTCCAGTTATCCCTTATTAGTGAAATGTAGGTAGTGTTCTAGCAGCTTAGGCTGTTAGAGGTAGCTGTAGCAGAGCAGCTTAGGCTGAACTAGGAGACATGCAAAGCTCCTGCAATGCAGCTATAGTTACATAGTACCTATACACAATAAAAGACAATACTCAGTGTTACCAAAAATAAAGGTACTTTATTTTAGTGACACAAAGCCGAAAATATCTTAGAGGTAATACTCCTTCTGGAGGTAAGTATTATACACAATATATACACTAGAGACCAAAATCAGGTAAGTAAACAGTCGTAGAATAGTGAAAACAATAGAAA
The DNA here is from genome assembly GCF_031143425.1 of Pleurodeles waltl. Classification (NCBI taxonomy): domain Eukaryota; kingdom Metazoa; phylum Chordata; class Amphibia; order Caudata; family Salamandridae; genus Pleurodeles; species Pleurodeles waltl. The sequence goes on along the minus strand of NC_090445.1, from coordinate 1,180,067,633 downwards.
ATACCATAGAATGTGTGAGAAAGTAGCCTCCTCCTAGCATTGTTACCCCCACTTTTGGCCTGTTTGTGAGTATATGTCAGGGTGTTTTCACTGTCTCACTGGGATGCTGCTAGCCAGGACCCCAGTGCTCATATGTTTGTGGCCTATATGTATGTGTTCCCTGTGTGATGCCTAATTGTCTCACTGAGGCTCTGCTAACCAGAACCTCAGTGGTTATGCTCTCTCTGCTTTCCATTTGTCACTAACAGGCTAGTGACCAATTTCACCAATTCACATTGGCATACTGGAACACCCTTATAATTCCCTAGTATATGGTACTGAGGTACCCAGGGTATTGGGGTTCCAGCAGATCCCTATGGGCTGCAGCATTTCTTTTGCCACCCATAGGGAGATCTGACAATTCTTACACAGGCCTGCCAGTGCAGCCTGAGTGAAATAACATCCACGTTATTTCACAGCCATTTACCACTGCACTTAAGTAACTTATAAGTCACCTATATGTCTAACCTTCACTTGGTGAAGGTTGGGTGCAAAGTTACTTAGTGTGCGGGCACCCTGGCACTAGCCAAGGTGCCCCACATCATTCAGGGCAAATTCCCCGGACTTTGTGAGTGCGGGGACACCATTACACGCGTGCACTATACATAGGTCACTACCTATGTATAGCGTCACAATGGTAACTCCGAACATGGCCATGTAACATGTCTAAGATCATGGAATTGTCACCCCAATGCCATTCTGGTATTGGGGAGACAATTCCATGATCCCCCGGGTCTCTAGCACAGAACCCAGGTACTGCCAGACTGCCTTTACAGGGTTTGCACTGCAGCTGCTGCTGCCAACCGCTCAGACAGGTTTCTGCCCTCCTGGGGTCCAGGCAGCCCTGGCCCAGGAAGGCAGAACAAAGGATTTCCTCTGAGAGAGGGTGTAACACCCTCTCCCTTTGGAAATAGTTGTGATGGCTGGGGAGGAGTAGCCTCCCCCAGCCTCTGGAAATGCTTTGATGGGCACAGATGCTGCCCATCTCTGCATAAGCCAGTCTACACCGGTTTAGGGCTCCCCCAGCCCTGGTGCGAAACTGGACAAAGGAAATGGGAGTGACCACTCCCCTGACCTGCACCTCCCAGAGGAGGTGCCCAGAGCTCCTCCAGTGTGCCCCAGACCTCTGCCATCTTGGAAACAGAGGTGTTGCTGGCACACTGGACTGCTCTGAGTGGCCAGTGCCATCAGGTGACGTCAAAGACTCCTCCTGATAGGCTCTTACCTTTCCGACTAGCCTATCCTCCTTCCTTCGTACCCAAACCTCCTTTTCTGGCTATTTAGGGTCTCTGCTTTGGGGAATTATTCAGATACTGAATGCAAGAGCTCACCAGAGTTCCTCTGCATCTCCCTCTTCACCTTCTGCCAAAGGTTCAACCGCTGACTGCTCAGGACGCCTGCAAAACTGCAACAAAGTAGCAAAGACGACTACTGCAACCTTGTATCGCTTCATCCTGACGGCTTTCTCGACTGTTTCCTGGTGGTGCATGCTCTGGGGGTAGCCTGCCTCCTTCTTGCACCAGGAGCTCTGAAGAAATCTCCCGTGGGTCGACGGAATCTTCCCCCTGCAACCGCAGGAAACAAAAGACTGCATCACCGGTCCTCTGGGTCCCCTCTCAGCACAACGAGCGTGGTCCCTGGAACTCAGCAACTCTGTCCAAGTGACTCCCACAGTCCACTGACTCTTCAGTCCAAGTTTGGTGGAGGTAAGTCCTTGCCTCCCCATGCTAGACAGCATTGCTGGGAACCGCGTGTTTTGCAGCTACTCCGGCTCCTGTGCACTCTTCCAGGATTTCCTTTGTGCACAGCCAAGCCTGGGTCCCCAGCACTCTAACCTGCAGTGCACGACCTTCTGAGTTGTCCTCCGGCGTTGTGGGACTCCCTTTTCTGACTTCAGGTGGACTCCGGTTCACTCCTCTTCTAAGTGCCTGTTCCGGTACTTCTGCGGGTACTACCTGCTTCTGTGAGGGCTCCCTGACTTGCTGGGCGCCCCCTCTGTCTCCTCATCCAAGTGGCAACATCCTGGTCCCTCCTGGGCCACAGCAGTATCCAAAAACCCTAACCGTGACCCTTGCAGCTAGCAAGGCTTGTTTGCGGTCTTTCTGCGTGGGAACACCTCTGCAAGCTTCTTCACGACGTGGGACATCCATCCTCCAAAGGGGAAGTTCCTAGTCCTCTTCGTTCTTGCAGAACACAAATCTTCTTCCATCCGGTGGCAGCTTCCTTGCACCCTCAGCTGGCATTTCCTGGGCATCTGCCCACTCTCGACACTATCGCGACTCTTGGACTTGGTCCCCTTGTTCCACAGGTACTCGGGTCCGGAAATCCACTGTTGTTGCTTTGCTGGTGTTGGTTTTCCTTGCAGAATCCCCCTATCACGACTTCTGTGCTCTCTGGGGGTTGTAGGTGCACTTTACACCTACCTTACAGGGTCTTGGGGTGGGCGATTTTTCTAACCCTCACTGTTTTCTTACAGTCCCAGCGACCCTCTACAAGCTCACATAGGTTTGGGGTCCATTCGTGGTTCGCATTCCACTTTTGGAGTATATGGTTTGTGTTGCCCCTATACCTATGTGCTCCTATTGCAATCTATTGTAACTTTACACTGCTTGCATTACTTCCTTTTGCTATTACTGCATATTTTTGGTATTGTGTACATATATCTTGTGTATATTTGGCATCCTCATACTGAGGGTACTCACTGAGATACTTTTGGCATATTGTCATAAAAATAAAGTGCCTTTATTTTTAGTATATCTGTGTATTGTGTTTTCTTATGATATTGTGCATATGACACCAGTGGTATAGTAGGAGCTTTGCATGTCTCCTAGTTCAGCATAAACTGCTCTGCTAGAGCTACCTTCTATCAGCCTAAGCTGCTAGAAACACCTCTTCTACACTAATAAGGGATAACTGGACCTGGTACAGAGTGTAAGTACCCCTTGGTACCCACTATAAGCCAGGCCAGCCTCCTACAGAATGCAATAGGAAGAAATAGGCCTAGGAGCAACACAAATCATATACTAAGAAAGTGAAATGTGAATCACAAATTCCCCCCTAGGCAAGTGTTATGTGTAGAGGGGCGTTGGGAGTGTAAGAAAATCACAAAGGTGACTGTAATACCCCACCCCAGATCCTAGGAAAGTAGGAATAAAGTACTGCAAGCTTCCTCAGGACACACTACAAATCGTGATAAGAGTTATTGCAAGAACCAAGCAAGACTGCAAGCAACAAATGGTGGATTCCTGGACCTGAAGACCTGTGAAGAGAGGAGACCAAGTCCAGAAGTCGCAGAAGATTCCAGGAAGGACAGGAGCCTCTGCCAACCTAGAAGATGGTGCAAAAGAGGATTCTCCAGTTAGAAGAAGTCTGCAGAAAAGCACCAAAGAAGATGGCTGAGGGTTCCTGCATGATGCAAAGGATGTCCCAAGTCGAGATGTTTGATGCAGGCAAGTTGCAGCTCTGGATTCGTCCAACAAGCCTTGGTTCAAGCAATGTTGCGGTTTGCTTCAAAATGGTGCTGCCTGGACCCAGGAGATACCTGGGTACCTCAACTCGGACTGAGGAGGCAAAGGGGGCTCCCAACACTGGAGGAAACCCACAGATGACCAGGCATCACCCACGGAGGTCCCAGGACATGGGGACAAAGAAGGAGCAAATTGCGGTTGCTGCAGCACTAGAAAAGAAGGTCCCACACCATCAGTGAACAACTCAGCGAGTTGTGCGTCACAGGATAGAGTGCTAAGGACCTGGGCCATGCTGAGCATGAAGGATTCTTGCAAATAGTGCACAGAGGCCTCAGGAGGTAGAGATGACGCGGTGCAAATGGGGAAGGGAAGCTCTTACCTCCTCCCAATTTGGACAGCTGGAGCTCAGGACAGTCTGTCGAAAGGGTTCCACCACCTGTGTTCCAGGGAGCATGCTCGTCGCCAAGAAAGGAGTTCCAGAGAACCGGTCCTTGTCTTAGAAGGTGCCTGCTGGAGCAGGGAAGTGACTTTGTCACTACAAAGGAGAATTTTTGGTCCTTCTGGTGCAGGGTGAAGACAGGGAGTCCCCAGAGTGTGCACACCTTGGAAACTGTTGCTGGCTGGAGCGGACGTTGCAGGGTCACAGTAGCCTTTTTAGATACTTTGTTGCAGTTGCAGCGGTTCCTGGAGGAGTCTGCGGTTGATCCGACGGACAGAAGCTGAAGCAGAGGATTCCTGGAGGAAACCTGCAAGCTGAATCTGAAGAGGAACCTGCAGGGAGACCCTAAATAGCCCTGAGAGAGGGATTGGCTACCTATCCAGGTATGCACCTATCTGGGGGGGGGAAGGTGGGGATAGTCTCTGACATCAACTGCTGGCAATGGCCACTCAGAGGTCTCCTGAGTGTCCCCACACCTTGGAAAACAAGATGGCTAACACCGGGGAAAACTGGAGGAGTTCTGGACACCACGCCTGGGGTGGTGATGGACAGGGAATTTGTCACTCCCCTTTCCTTTGTCCAGTTTCATGCCAGAGCAGGGGACAAGGGGTCCCTGAACAAGTGTAGTCTGGCTTATGCAAGGAGGACACCATCTGTGCCGTTCAAAGCATTTCCAGAGGCTGGGGGAGGCTACTCCTCCCCAGTCTAACACCTATTTCCAAAGGGAGAAGGTGCAACACCCTGCTCCCAAAGGAAATGCTTTGTTCTGCCTTCCTGGGACTGAGCTGCTCAGACCTCAGGAGGGCAGAACCCTGTCTGGGAGGTGGTAGCAGCTGTAGCTGCAGTGCAAGCCTCAGAGAGCTGTTTTGGCACTACCATAGTGGAGCCCCAAGGATGCATGGAATTGGCTCCCAAATACCAGATTTGGAATGGGGGGACAATTCCATGATCTTAGACACCTTACATGGCCATATTCGGAGTTACCATTGTGAAGCTGCATATAGGTATTTACCTATATGTAGTGCACGCGTGTAATGGCATCCCTGCACTCAGTAAGTCAATAAATGGCCCTGAACTACGTGGGGGCACCTTTCCTAGTACAAGGGTGCCCTCACACTTAGTAACTTTGCACCTAACCTTCAGCAAGTAAAGGTTAGACATAGATGACTTACAAGTTACTTAAGTGCAATGAAAATGGCTGTGAAATAACGTGTGCACTATTTCATGCAGAGTGCAGTGGCAGGCCTGTGGAAGGGTTTAACAGAGCTCTTTACAGGTGGCAAAAGAAATGCTGCAGCCCATAAGGATCTACTGGAACCCTAATGCCCCGAGTACCTAGGTACCATATACTAGGGACTTATAATGGGGGTCCAGTGTGCCAATTGGAATTGGTAAATGAAGTCACTAAACTATAGTGACTAATTTGGAAGCGGAGAGAGCACAAGCACTGAAGTTCTGGTTAGCTGAGCCTCAGTGACACAGTTAAGCACTACTGACAACACACACATTGGGCCACAAACTATGAGCACTGGGTCCTGGCTGGCAGGATACCAGTGAGAGAGTAAAAACACACTGACACACTCACAAACAGGCCAAAAGTGGAGGTAACCATGCTAGAAAGAAGCTACTTTCTCACAACAAAGATAAAAAGTCGTCAGAGTCTTCATCAGGCCCACAAAAATCCTCTGGGGGTACTGGGCCCAAATCCTCTTTTAACTATCAGAATAAGTTTTGGTGTTATTTGTGTAAAATCAAAAGGTCATTGGGCAAGTGATCCTACTTGTCTCAAGAGAAACACCAAACCTCCCACCACCGCAACCCCACTGCTTCCACTAGTGGCGGTAAGAAAAACTCTACAAATAGCCAAACAAAGGGTGTAGCTGGGCTCACTTTTGGTAATGTAGTGGGGGTTGGTCTAGTTAGGGAGACCACTGAAGCCGTTTTAGTCTTTGATGGTAGCATTGATCTTGCCACCTTAGTTGCTTGTCCCCTTGATATGGATAAGTACAAGCAACTACCCCTAATAAATGGTATTCAGGTTGAGGCCTACAGGGACGGAGGTGCTAGTGTCACTATGGTGATGGAGAAGGAGAAACTGGTTGCCCCTGAGTAACACCTACTTGGTCATCAGTACCAAGTTAGTGATGCCCACAACAACACTGTTGGCCACCTCATGGCTGTTGTAAATCTCAATTGGGGGAAGGAGGTGTGGGGAGGGGTTACTGGTCCAAAGAAAGTTGTGGTAGCCATTGACTTACTCGTAGAATTTCTGCTAGGCAATGATTTGGAGACTTCAACTTGGGCTGAAGTGGAGTTGGAGGCCCAGCATTCCAGGGCAAATCTTTGCTCTTACCCGGGCTCAGGCCAAGAAGCAAAGAGTACAGGGAAATGTGGATCTTGGAACAATGGACCAAGTGCTCCTGAAAACCAGGGGTAGAAAGGGCAAACCCTTGTCCACTATCCTTCCCTCTCAAGATGATTCCCCTTCTGATGAGGAGGAGACAGCTCCTTGTGCAGCCCCTACACCAGAGGAACTTCAGGCTGACACAGCTGACCTCTTGGGTGCAGGGGTCCTGCCAGGGAGGTACTGAGTGTGGCAAAGCAGACCTGTCCCACACTAGAGGGTCTAAGACAGCAAGTTGTCAAACAGCAGAATGGGGATGTCAATGACAGCCACAGTGTTTACTGGGAGAATAATCTCCTCTATACTGAAGCAAGGCACACTAAACCTGGTGCCACAAGGAGATTGTTCTCCCAAAAAAACACTGTGAGTCACAAATCTCCTTTATACAGAGGCAAGGGAACCAAAGTCTGGTGCTACCAGGAGCCTGGTCATCCCCTTGCACTATAGGGAATCCCTCCTAACTCTTGCAGATGATATTTCCATGGCTGGACATCTGGGGCAAAGTAAGACCTCGACAGACTTGTCACTCCCTTTCACTGGCCTCACATGTCAGATGACACAAAAGAGGTCTGTCACTCTTGTGTCACTTGCCAGGCCAGTGGCAAAACTGGTGGCACCCCAAAGGCCTCCTTAATCCCACTGCCTATGGTTGGGGGTGCCCTTAGAAAGGGTAGGGGTGATATTGTCAGACTCTGAAAAAACTAAGGAGCTGGGATGTCCTCCTGCAATGCCTTCTTTTTGTATTCAGGAAGGTACCCCAAAAAGGAGTGGACCTAGGAGTAATTGAGCACTCACACAGCCCCTGGCCCAGTCCAGTGGTGCTTGTCCCCACACCTCATAGTCAAAATGGAAAAAGGAAAATGAGGTTTTGTGTAGACTACAGAGGGCTCAATACAGTTACAAAAACAGATGCTCACCCTATACCCAGGGAAGATGAGCTAAGAGATACACTGCTATCTGCTAAGTATCTAAGCACCTTTGATTTGACTGCAGGGTATTGGCAGATAAAATTATCAGATGATGCTAAACTAAAAATGGCTTTTTCAACCATTGGAGGGCATTATAAATTCACAGTTATGCCCTTTGATCTGAGAAATGCACCTGCCACTTTCCAAAGGCTGGTGAACACAGTCCCCCAAGGTCTGGAAGCATTTAGTGCAGCATATCTAGATAATATTTCTGTATTTAGCTCCACCTGGGAAGATCACCTGGTATACATGTGAAAAGTTTTAGAGGCCCTGCAAAATGCAGGCCTCACTATCAAGGCGTCTAAATGCCAGATAGGGCAGGGGAAAGTGGTTTATCTGGAATACCTAGTTGGTGGGGAACTGACTGAACCACTACAGGGGAAGATCCAGACAATTTTGGACTGGGCTCCCACCACTAGTCAGACCAAGGTCAGAGCCTTTCTTGGTCTCACTGGGTATTACAGGAGGTTCATTCAGAACTATGGCTTCATTGTTGCCACTCTTAATGACCTCACCTCTAAGAAGAAGCCCAAAAAGGTGTTTACCAGCTGTCAAAGAGCTTTTAAGGAGCTTAAGCAGGCTATCTATACTGCACCTGTCCTAAAAATTCATTGTCCAGACAGATGCTTCTGGACTGGGGGTTGGGGCAGAGCTTTCACACTGAACTCAGAGGGCCAGGATCAACCGGTTGCTTTTATCAGTAGGCGGCTGACCCCTGGAGAAAAGCAATGGTCAGCCATAGAGAGGGAGGCCTTTGCTGTGGTCTGGGCCCTGAAGAAGCTGATACCATACTCATTTGGGACTCACTTCATATTTCAGACAGACCACAAACCTCTCTTATGGTTAAAACGCATGAAAGGAAAAAACCCTAAATTGTTGGGGTGCTCCATTTCCCTTCAGGGGATGGACTTTACAGTAGACCATAGACCTGGGAGTAACCACTCCAATGCAGATCGACTCTCCAGTTATTTCCAGTTAGACAATGAGAACTCATCTGGGTAAGGTTAGCCTTATTGTCTCTCGTTTGAGGGAGGGGGGTTGGGGGGTTGGGTAGGAAAGCATCATCCTTCTTGGCATGTTACCCCCAATTTCTACCTGTTTGTCAGTGTGTTTTACTGTCTCATTGGGATCCTGCTAGTCAGGACCCCAATGCTCATAAGTTGTGGCCTATATGTCAGTGTATTTAACTGTGTTGTCAGCATGCTTGACTGTGAAACTGAGGTTCTGGTAACCAGAAGTCCAGTGTTTATGCTCTCTCTACTTACCAAATTTGTCACTATAGATTAGTGACTCCATATTCAAATTCTGATTGGCACACTGGACCCCCTTTATAAGTCCCTAGTATATGGTACCTAGGTACCCAGGGCATTGGGGTTCCAGGAGATCCATATGGGTTGCAGCATTTCTTTTGGCACCCATAAGGAGCTCAGAAACACTCCTTCAGGACTGCCACTGCACCCTGAGTGAAATAGGGCACACAGCCATTTTCACTCCACCAGGTAACTTATAAATCACCTATATGTCCAACCTTCAGTTACTGAAGGCTAGGTGCAATGTTACTGTGTGTAAGGGCACCCTTCCACATGCAAAGGTGCCCCCACATTGTGGAGGACCAATTTCCCTGACTTCGTGAGTGCGGCGACACCATTATAAGCGTGCACTACATGTATGTCAATACATACTTGTAGCTTCACCACGGTAACTCCAAATATGGCCATGGAGGCGTCTAGGATTGCGAAATTGAACGTCCAATTCACGTCTGGTATGGGGGAACAATTCCATGCACCCTGGGGGCTCCACCATGGGCCCTCAGTACTGCCAAACCAGCTCTCTGAGGTTTCCAGTGCAGCCCCAGCTGCTGCCACAACACAGACAGGTTTCTGCCCTCCTGGGGTCTGAGCAGCTCAATCCCCAGGAAAAGAGAACAATGCATTTCCTTTAGGAGAGGGGTGTTACACCCTCTTACATTGGGAAAAGGTATTACAGGCTTGGGAGGGGTATCTCCCAGAGCCTCTGTAAACACTTTGAAGGACACAAACGGTGCCCTCCATGCATAATCCAGTCTACACCGGTTCAGAGACCCACCAGTCCCTGCTCTGGCACAAAACTGGACAAAGGAAAGCAGATGACCACTCCCCTGTCCATCACCACCCTAGGGGTGGTGCCCAGAGCTCATCCAAAGTGTTCCTGGCATTAGCCATCTTGGATTCCAAGGGGTGGGGACCCTCTGGGAGCATCTGAGTGGCCAGTGCCAGCAGGGGACGTCTGAGACCCCTCCTGGTAGGTGAAAATCTGGTTAGGTAGCCAGTACCCCTCTCAAGGCTATTTAGGGTCTTTCCTCTGGGTGTTTCCTCAGATTCGGTTTGCAAGTCTCCACCAGGACTCCTCTGCTTTAGCTTCTGACTGTCGGATCAACAGCAGACTGCTTCAGGACTGCTGTAACTGCAACAAAGTATCCAGAAAGGCTACTGTGACCCTGCAACTTCAGCTCCAGCCAGCAACTGCAACAGTTTCCAGGTTGTGCGCGCTCAAAGGACTGCCTGTCTTCATTCTGCACCACAAGGACTAAAGGAATCTCCTGTGGAGTGACAGTCTCTTCCCTGCTTCAGAAGGCACCTCGCTGCAACGACAACCGGTACTCTGGGACTCCTCTCCTGTCTACGAGCATGATCCCTGGAACACAGGTGGTGGACTGAAGTGACCCTGACTGTTCTAAGGTCCAGCTGTCCACATTTTGTGGAGGTAAGGGCTTGCCTCCCCATGCCAGACAGTCCCCTTGGGCACCGCGTCTTCTGCAGCTCCTTGGGCTTCTGTGCACATCTTCCAGAAATCCTTCATGTACAGTGTAGCCCAGGTTCCCGGAACTTTATTCTGCGACGCTCAGCTCTCAGAGTTGTTGTCCGGTGGCGTGGGATCCTTTTGTGTAGTGCTGCAACATCCTCATTCTGCAACTCCTTTGTCCACGTGTTCTGGGACTCCTGTGGGTGCTGCCTGGTCTTCTGATGGCTCTCTAAAGTGCTGAGTACCGTCCTCTGCCTCCCCAGTCAGAGTTGAGGCACCCAGGTCCCTCCTGGGCCCAAGTAGCGCCTTTTCCTGCCTAACCGCGACATTTGCGTGAGCCAAGGCTTTTGGGCGGAATGCAACTACGAAAACCAGCCTGCATCCAATGACATCTCTTGCACCAACTAGGAACTCGCACTGGTCTTCTTTGGTGCGTTTCTGACTTCTTCTTCCAACTGGAGGATCCACTTTTGCAGCTTCATCCGGGTTAGCAGGGGCTCATGTTCTTCCTGGACTTTGTCTCCTCTCTCCACAGGTCTTCAGGTCCAGGAATCCATTGTTGGTTTCTTCCAGTATTGCTTGGTTTTTGCATAATCGTTTACCATGAGTTCTAGTGTGTTCTGAGGAAACTTGCTGTACTGTACTCCTGCTTCCTGGGCTCTAGGGTGGGGTAATTTACTCACAATTGGTGTTTTCCTACGCTCCCAGAGCCCCTCTAAACACTAAACCTGCCTAGGGGGGAACAGACATTCGCATGCTACTATTTTAGTGTATGGTTTGTGTTGCCCCTAGGCCCATTACAACCTATGGTGTTTTTCACTGTTTGCACAATTCTAGAACTGTTTACTTACCTTATTTTGGTGTCTAGTGTATATATTGTGTATAATACTTACCTCCAGAAGGAGTATTGCCTCTAAGATATTTTTGACCTTGTGTCACTAAAATAACAGAACCTTTATTTTTGGTAACACGGACGATTGTCTTTCTTGTGTATCAGTACTGTGTGACTATAGTGGTATTGCAAGAGCTTTGCATGTCTCCTAGTTCAGCCTTGGCTGCTCTGCTACAGCTACCCACAGACAGCCTAAGGTGCTTGACACTGCCTACGTTTCACTAAGGTGGATAACTGAACTTGGTATAAGGTGTAAGTACCTTGGGTACCCAGTACAAACCAGGCCAGCTCCTCACAGTATTCCCACCCCAGCCAGGGAATCATTGACACCTGCGGTGAGCGCGGGCAGGGAAACAGCTTCACTGAAGACACTTGTGCTGTGGGTATGATGCAGCACTTCCGAGCACCACAGCTGCTGCCTTGTCACTCCTTGTGCAGGGAATGCTGGGGTACATAGTCCCATCCCAGCCAAGGTCTCGTGGACACTTGTGGTGAGTGCGAGGAGGGAAACTGCTTCACTGAAGGCACCCATGCTGCAGGTATGATACAGTGCTTAAGAGGGCGTTAGCTGATGCCTGGCCCCTTCTGGTACACGGGAAGGGTGGGAGACGTTGTTGCACCCCAGCTAGGGCCTTGTGGACACTTGCAGTGAGTGCAGGCAGGGAAACCTTTTTATTGAAGACACAACTGTGTATAAATACTGCCCTTAGACACCACCAACTCAGTACACTGCTGTGCTGCTTCAAGAAATGCAACTCTGCTAGACTACTACTCTGCTGGACCTCTGCTCTACTGTGCTGATCTGTGGTCCTCCTTGCCTGGTAGTGAGCAGGACTGGACCTGCATCTCTCCAACCCAGACTCAAAGTGACTCCAAGGGCATGCTGGCTTGCGTCCGGTTTTCTGAATCTCAGGGATAAATAAGACTTACAAGCACTACTACAGCACCTAGACTCTGCCAACTGTGAGTCTTTCCCTGTCAAGTGGTGCCAATCCTGTCTAGGCCCTTGGAAGTGGGTTTTGCTGTTTCAGCCAGACCCAATGCATTGCTGCTGCTGCGCAGATCGGAACCAGAGCATCGCCCCTGTTGTGTGGATTGTAACGAGCGTACCAGACACATTGTCGCTGTTGCATAGAGAAAATCGACACATTTTTAATACTGTGTGGGAAGGATCGACGCATTGCCTTCACTGCAGGGATCAGCATTGATTCACCTCTTCAACCTGCTTCCTGCATCCTCAAACAAAGACGCAACCAGGCTAAAGATACTTTTGTTCAGCAGACCTCAATGGGTTCCTGTAGCGGACTTATGTTCTATCCGACTGGCCTGAACCTTTGACTTTGTCCCCATCTAGTGCTACCAGATAGTCCCGGCGGGCGCTTTATGCTTTTAAGCACTACACCTCAGTTTATTCAATTTGTAACAGTGTACTGTCGGATTTTTGTTATTTTGGCTTGTTCGGTTTATGAAATAAAGCTCTATTTTTAAAACCAGGTGTAGTATCTTTGTGTGTGGTGTTTTCACTATTTTATTGTTTGAAGTGTTGCACAAATACTTTAAGTTAAGCCTGCCTGCTCAGTGACAAGCTCCCAGAGGGTGAACACAGGTCAAGTTAGGGCAGTGGTTCCCAAACTTTTTCGATCCCCGGCTCCTTTGACCTATTGGCCGTGTTGGCCACGGCTCCCCATTATGTTACTTTTTTTTGGCGGGTGGGGGAACGTAATCCCAGCCTGTACCTGTACCTACACTATTTACAGTTTGACTTCTTAATTCTCTCGTTCAGGTTCCTGAAAACCATTTATTTTAAACTATTTCTTTTCTTTTGTCATAGGGATATTATTAATGGTACTCTGGCGCCCTCCGCTGGTCACAATAATTAATGCAGGGGTTTTTGTTTCCAAAACCACGGTGAAAAGCTACCGATTAAAAGCACCTCCGAGTGGTTTCCAGACTGTGTGCGGCGCCCCTGGCTAATTTTGACGGCGCACCAAGGAGCCGCGGCGCACAGTTTGGGAACCACTGAGTTAGGGTGTGGTCCGGCCCTCCCGTACTAAGATTGTGGTTTCTGCTTGGACAGGGTGCATACTTCTGCCAACGACAAATCCATTTTTTAACAGTTTACTTTCAAATACTAGACAGTAGGAATTTGTATTGGTAAACTTTTTGCTCAGGAAGGGGTAAAAAGGAGATAGTGGGCCCAGTTTAAACAAACAATAGTGCAATCTATTTTTGAAGTAGGTGAAATTGGTGAGGCATGCAGGATACGAAGGAGTGAGATTGAAGTGAAATAAATACATTTTAATTAGTGAGTTACATTTTAGAAAATGTTAATGTTGGTGACTGCATGCATTAAAGTAGCTTGAATAAAAACTAAGTGGATAATATACAGATTTGAAAATAAAGGAGGAGATCTAAATTTGAATACTGTGGATATATGTGCAACATTTGAAGAAGGGGGCCAAGGGACAAATGCAGGGTGTAACACATTTATGACAAGGAAGAGCCAGGCTAAAATGGTGAAAGGATCCAAAAGATAAAACTAATAAACCATGGCAGCAGAAGTGTCATGAATAAGATGTTATTTTAGAGTCAGGGTAGGAAATTCAGACATAGAAGTAGGAAAAACCTAATCACAAATTAAGAGGTGTAAAGGAAGATAGGCAGATAAGTCAAAGAGGAGATTTGGCAATAGGATCATATATAAGAGGCAGGAAATATGCAGGGGGTTACCTCAAGAGGGCTTGTAATGAGTACAGCGAAACTAGAGCATAGAGAGAAGAGAATGACAAAGTGCAAGTAGAAGTATCAGTTACATTTTAAAATTTGTTGTGCTTTTCATTTTTCAGACACAAAATAAAATCTTGAGTTGATGGCTGGGCAAACGCAAACCTGCATGCTAAGGTACCATTTAGATCAACTTCATCCAATTTAGTACAATAAAAAATAACTTCCGTTAAAGATCAACACCCAATAAAGTACCTGATCTTGCTTATCTCCTGTATCAGGTTTTGGAATGGGTTCTGCAACTTCTTCATCATACACCCTCTGTACAAAACAAGGTAGAAATATTAAAATACTGTGACATGTAGAGTATAAAAAAGATTAACAATTATGAAACAAGCTGCAAATAGGGAACATTTGCACCACAATGAGAAGCAATATATAAAGAATTACTCACCAATACATGTATTACAATACAATAAAGAAAACATTTTTGTTATCATTTTCAGAGCTCATTAAACACAAAATAAACTAACAAAATTGTCTCAGCTTTAGTTCCTGTTTCCATAGGTCAACATGGAAAAGCATTGGCATTTTCCACCTGTTTAGCAATAAGTGGAAATAGCACAAAATGGCTCGCACTCTTTGATCCTGAGTAGACATCCTAAGTATTTCTGCTACCACAAACTATGCACACGCCATGTAACTTATGGCAGATTTTTCAGCCTGTCCTGTAGTCACTGCCGAATCCTTCTGCAAATATGGTTCAGACACCCTTCAACGTAATAAAAGTGTTGTAGCTGCTATAACCTTCCGACAGCTAATATTATTTGGCAATGTGCTCAAAATGTAAGAATGAGAAGAAAATGCTTAACAGGAAACTAATTCTCACTGCTCATAAGGAGGGAAGGGTAATGTCACTCGGATAAGTCAACTATAGTGATAAAGTATTACTTTGAATGAGACAGAAAACTCCTTACAAAGGTAGAATTAATTTGTTGCCCACCATAGCATGCCAAACCACCAATCTCATTTGTGTGTCCTCTCACCATCACATGGCCACTCACAAACATCATGTATGACCAAACACATTTCATTATATGCTCACAAAAACACCAATATACACCCACACTCCCCCAGCAGTCAAATATGGCCATATTTATAAATCCACAGCCATGAAGATATCCATTATTACATATATCATCAAATACCCATGCCACCCACAAGCATTGTGTGCACACCATTAATGTTCACATACCCCATGAAATGCAGACATTTAAAACAAGGTATTTGAAAAATCAACAATTCACTACTGCTGAATTTCAACAAATTTATACTGAAATGGAAATTCTATAAATCTTCGGGTGTGCCTAAAGAAAGTCTACTAGAAAGAGCTAACTAAGGGACAAACAATAGAAAGTTGCACACCTGGATTCATTCCTAAAAAAAAAATAAAAAAAATGCCATGTATAACTTTTCCAACCAGGGAAACTGTAGGTCGCGTATTATAATAACATAAAACTTTCTTAAAGTTAAAGAACAGATGTATCAGGATCAGATGAAGACAGGGGAGAAGACAGTGAAAAACCATACTAAATGTATGAGTCACAAGGGATGTAGACTGTATTGAGAGATGTAACGCAGGAAAGATTCCATTCCTGCTCTGATGTCTTCTCTCCCACATTATTTTGAAGGCTTCCCCATTGCTAAAACAACAATGATGAAACCAATACAGTGGGAAGAGGCCGGCACTTGTACAGTTCTGAAGGCCAAGACAAGAAGCTCAAACCAACCAGAGGGACAGCAACATTCAACAATCCCCAAACTCCTGCAATCCTGTTGCGCAGATTTTGAGGGCTTAAAAGCCCAGAGTTACCCATCAGACTAGTAAACCCAGATGCTACTGATGTCAACTGAGTTGTGGTTAGCTCCTAGGCATCACCCAATATCTATTGCTGTTACTGTGGAAAAAGCACCAATTTGGAACAGGTTATGGGCAAGGTTCATTTGGACAAAAGAAACATACCTTAAACAAAAGATTGGTTTGGAAACCTGCCCCCACATATAAAGTTGTGCATGTGTCTGGGAGGACAACTAGGGCAAATCCATTTTACTGAATGGAAACCATCATCTTGTGCATCACGCACACCGCTTCAGAAGGTCCCACAGCACACATCCCATACACTTCATAGAGGTGCCTGACATGATGAAGCCAAGAGAACCTAGTTATGGGGGATGGATGAACATTTTACTGGGAAGCAGCAGTAGGTAGACTCACCTTAGAAATCCAGTTTACAAAGCTACCACCACCAGTCACCATCTCTCTTAGGCTGAGGGTGCAGTAACCTTTCACACCCAACAAGGGGGTACACCTTGGGTGAAACCACCTGCTTTTCCTGACCCCTTGCCCTCTACTCCAAACTGGCGGCGTTTTGATGGCCATAATATGAAGAAACTCTTGAGTTTCCATGTCTGTTGAGAGAACTAGCCAAAATACAAAGGAATTCCAGAATAACATTATGGGCAGAAACACACAGCATCACCAAAAAGTACATAGAATGCTGGTCCCCACATATATGTTTGTAAGTCAGTGAAAGGCACGGCAGGACTTGCCATTTCAATACCAGGTACAGGGGGCAACACGAGAACAGGGAAAACAGAGATAGGAAGAGAAAGAAAAAGAGAAGGAGAAAGGGAAAGCATGATGAAGCGAGAGAAATAATATGAATGGAAAGAAAGAAACAACAGGGAAGGCCTTATTTGAAGATTTGCCAGGGCTAGGTCAGGCTCCCAGACTTGCCCTGGTTAAGAGGTTAATGTATAAGCAATGTCTGATCTGCAGGCTCATCGTTACATGTGCTTTCAGAGAAAAAAGCCTGAACATAAGTACGTGGCTCCAAATCAACTAGATGTGTTTTTAAGTCTCATCTTCTAGACAGCAAATGCGCCTTCTGTCGATAAACACATTGTCAGCTTACAGAGGGCTTGAAGCCTGCCCATTTCTTATCACTGTTTGGCTTTTTTTGTCACTCACTCTAACATGCTTGGTTCTTATTGTTAGCTTGTGTGGTATTGGTCTTTCCATACTCTTCTTGTGTTTGCACCCCCCTTCCCTGAGCTCGAATGCATTATTTGTGTCCTTTCACTACTCTGCTTTTCAGGTGCTATTTATTTCTTCTTGTTTAAGCACTCCACAGAGTGCATGCGTTTCTCAGATGTCTCTCCCCGCCCCGTTCAAGTGATCCTCTTTTGTCCGTGTGCTTCTCCCCCACTCTATCCCTGTTCCTATCTTGGCCAAGTGTTTCTCCCCACCAGCTCCATGTTGCTCTCCACCCTGGTGCTCCACTTTGCTCTCTTCATATCCTTCCCCACACTCAGGCCCTCTATGTTACTTCCCACAGCAGCGACCCCCCCACTGAGATGTTTCCTCTCACCCACGCCCCCGCATGTTACTCCGGCCCCTCCACCGCCCAGTCCCTTAACTGTTTCATTTAGCACATATCTAAATAAGGACACAGCTTTTTCTTTTTCTTTTTTTCAGCTGTATCAAAACCTTTTTTTTTGTTTTGTTTAATTCTTTAGCCATGCTGCATAGCATTGCATCGCAGGATGCTGTGCAGTACGGTTGCAAACCATTGGCAAAGCCAATAGGTCCCAAAGGTGAGACCTACTGGCTTTTCCCATGTTTGGTATTATGACAAGTGTGTACACGTAGGTAAGTTTTTTGGCAACTGAAGTGTTCCATTTGTTTCACGCTATTTATTTTACTCTTGGAGGTACAAAGTATAGTACTGACAAAATACAACATGGTAACTTGATGGTAAATATGTGTGGTAAGTTTTCTATCTTACGAAACCCAAGTATTTTCTATAGCTTTGAGATACCATCTGTAGGGGTTGAAGTGTCAGAAGAACAAGATTAGAATGCCAGCTAAAGTACTGCGTACTGTGTATTTAGTTGCATATTATGCCACATAGTCTGTATTACCCTTCTTGCATCATTTTCCTTTTTTGGGTTGCATGATTTAGTCAATTACACCACAATAAGTCTTACTTTGCCGAGTCTAAGGTTATAAACTCAAACAGAAACTCTGAAAATCAACAGTACCGCTTGTTTAGACTACCATCCTTGAATGGGTCCGAGCTTTTAGGAAAGCAGGATAATTTGAGACATCTTATACAGCACACCTCTTAAACCAGGCGGTTCACAAAAAGGTAAGTCCTTCAACTGACCACATCATTCATTCCTCTGTCCACAAACAGCAAATGTATGAGATTACAAATCATACACATTTTTCAATACTTACGTTCTCTATGAACTGTGTATTTGAGAGCATAAGAAAGTCATTGAAGACATTATGAAGGCGACAATTTGTGGTTTTTGTATCACGAATCAGATCATCCAACTGCTTTTCTATTTCATGTGTTTTCGATATTGTTTGTTGGGAAAACTCTTGCAGAAAATTCAGGAGCTGTTTAACACAAAAACAGAGGAATTAGTCAGCTATGTATCACAAAAAACACAGGTGCAGCGGAGTGGCTGAGAATGGTTATGGCTCTTCCATGTTATTAAGGGGATGGCAGTGCTGTCAGACCTGTAGTGACATATTAGATATGTAGTGAGTTCCAATGAGTGGCCTGGTATACTGGCAGTAAGAGGCTTGCTGTGTCCTGATGGCACCTTAGAGGGCTGCTGATTAAGTGCACTAGGACCTCTTTTAGCATGGATGACATACAAAAGCTTCCATGAATGCAGCTGCTATTTAGGTACTTTCAGCAGCCATGTGTGATGATACCAATAGCTCCAGCAGATAATATAAAGAATTGCTGACACCCCTCAAAGTGCTGATGTGCATTTAAAAGGCTTTAAGGGCCATGATATGTTCATGGTGAGAGCCTGGCAGTGTAAAATGTTTATCAATGGTGAGAGATTGAAGTACTACATGAATAAAGATTTTGGGGTGGGCAGAGGAGGGGAGTCAGTTGCTTCTGCAAGTGCCAATAGTGAGGAATTAGAAGTGTCCCATGTGTCCTCACAGTCATAATATCATTTGCCCTTAATTTTCTTATATTAAGGGTCTGGCAGGTCCCTATATGTGCTGTTAGTGAGGAGCAGGCAGTACATGGCCATGCTGATAGTCGGTGCTGGTGGCAGTACGCTGACATGGTGGGGACAGCAGTGCTGGGAATGCAGACAGTGGATTGATTTGGCAGTATCTACGTGCAGTGTCCTAGGTGTGCATATACCACAGGGTTAGGGGTCCTCCAGGAATGCTAAAGTAAATGGCCAGCAGTATATCTTGGTTGCGGACAGTGAAGTGTTAATAGAACCTGTCTTTGCTGTTAGTGGGATGCTGGCAGTGCCTGCTATTGTTGATTTTTGGAGCTAGGAGTGTCCCCAAATGTGCTTGAAATGAAGGACAAGTATGGCAATATGTGTGCAAAAAATGAGAGGCTGGGCGTGTCCCACATGTAAGTGATAGTGATAGGGTGGCGGATACTTGAGGTGCTTAAAGTAAAGACATTTCAGGGCCCTGTGAAAGCAATAACATAGGTTTAGAGCACAGTGGTGGGCTGATCATTAATCAGTGACCTGCGAGAACTGAAGACCTAATAATGACCTACGTGTATTTGGAGTGACAGGCTGACAGTACACTAGCATGGGGTTGATATGCCCCTGGTGTGCTGATGCAAGGGGCAAGAGGTGTATGAGGAGGAACAAAAGTGAGACAGTGGTAGTACGTAGATGTGCTGATAGCGAAAGGCAGTGGTATCCTGATAGCAGAGAATGGTAGAGAGCAGGTTTGCTGATCGCAATAAACTGTCTTCGCCACAAAGTACAATTTCAAAAATAACATTGTTCAGATAATACCTCTATAGAAACTAAACTACAAACATCTTACTCACAGACAACAATAGACCAAATATAGTTCAGTTTAGGGATCATTAGGTTGAGCCTATGCCACAGAGTAAGTTGTCTGATTACAAAAAACATATTGTGAGCTTAACATTAACAAATGGGTGCTTGGAGCCTGCCGACTGTTTACCATTGGTTGGCTACCCTGTCACTCATTTGGTTGTTTCTTAACTGATGCCTTTTTTGTAAAAAAAAGTATTTGTCCTTCACATGAAGCATGGCCTCCTTACCCATTTCTTTGATTATCTGGCTTCTATGCTCGCTTTCAGTAACTACTTTTTTCATTTAAGCACAGCCTGAGAGTGAATGCGCTTCCTATGAGTCTCAATCGCCGCTCACTCCTTCTGCCCATGTGCTTCTCTCCTTTTGCACTTGAGTTGCTGTCTCACCCATGTGAGTCTGTCCCCCCATGCGTTCTTTCATCCATGTTCTCTCCGTCTTGTTGCTTTTCTCTGCCCTAATGCTGTGTTGCTTCTGCTCCATTCATCCCCAACCAGCGCCTGCTCACCAATTATTTTATTTATCTTTTTTGCATTATGCTTTAAAACAGCACTTCCACACTACTTCTTTATTTAAAGATCAGTGTGAAATGGGTCCACCCTGTATCCCTCCTTCCTGGAATGTCCAGTCCATACACCGCGTCTACAGGGAGGCGCACGGAGCGGAAGGACAGTACTACAGAAGGAAACTGATACTGTGTTGAGAAACGGACGGTCAAAATGGAAGAAACTGAAAACTGACTCTCCCTTCCAGGACATGGAAGGAGGACGTCAAGCTTTACAAAACAGAAAGGAATCCCTGGAGGTTGGTGTGTCGTTGGGTGGTGGAGCAGGCAGAACGCCGTGTACAGAGCCAGAGACGGAGGGAGCTGAGAGGAGAAACACACCAGCCCGGGAGCAAGGGAGACAGGGAAGGAGAGGAAACGCATCAGCAGGAGTGCCCCAAGGTCCCAGAGGAAGAAAGCGAGGCCAACAACACGGAGGAACCTGAATCTTGGTGCAAGGGGTGGTGGATGCCATCCGGAGAGACTACTGCGCATGTCATAACTCTGGAGAGTAGTGGTGAGTAGGAAGGGGGTGGGCACCACAAATTGTTCTTTTTTTATTTTTATTCTTTATTATTTTCTCCTTGTTTTTGGTTATTGCTGCTTGTCGCTCGTCTCTGTTTTGCATAGAACTGCTTGGGGTTAATAGTTTAGACACCTGCACCTACCCAAAGCTTGCCGCATCAAACCTAACAAGAAGGGCAAGAAAAGGATTTGGACGGAAAATTCCTTTTCAATTTAAATTTGTTGCTGGTGTCCTTTTCCCCCCTCAAAAGGGAAGGGTGGGGGAGAACTCCACTTATAAAAGAAACATAAGAATGCCTAGGCACTAGAGATAGCACAAACCCCCACAATGCACTTCTATATTCTCATTCGGTGACAATCCTCACACACTTCCACTGTGATATGCTGGGGGCAACCCCCTTTTTAATGAACAGGCTACTTACTGTTCCTTCATTTGAGGGTTTCGACTGCTACACTCGTAGTGACACTTCTGAAATGGGACAAGCATAACAGACCACGAATTAACTAAGCCATCCTCTAGCAAGAAGAAATACCAGGAACAGGAGCCATTACCATCAGGATCAACTTTTGTTCATTAAGTGTCTATGGTCAGTCCTAGTGACCTGGAGGAAGAGGACACTCATTTTTTGTTCAGTAAAAATAGTCAAAATTCAGAAATCGAGTACGCCTCCTAAGCCGTATTTTCACCAATCTGTCTTGGCTAAAAACTATAAGCAAATTCAATCGGTCTTTTAGAAGAGACCCACCATTTTTGCCAAAGCTGGTCTTTAAATCTTTATCTAAAACACCAGAGGGATTCCTCTATTTTTATATTTTAGCGCAGCAAGAGCTGCCCGAGCAGCCCGAGGCTTTTTTTCTTACTGTAATCAAGATTAGTGCTGACGTCATTACAGTTATGGAAAGTAAATCCAGCCAATGGGCTGGTTTAAATTTCACTACATCAGTGCCCGGGGGCCTCAGCTCCCAGAGCACTGAATGCTTTCAGAGGGGTATTGTTAGAAAGAGCAGAATATCTCCTTTCCAATTATATCTCTGCCAAGTGCATCGCGACAGGAGAGCGAGCCATTCACTAGGCACCAGTGATATGGATCATCTGCTTAGAAAGGATTCAGCCCCCAAGTTGTCCCTTCTGGGAGGACAGGTGGATAATTACCACCAATCTGTCCACATCAGGGGGAGAGCAGAATGTCAACTAAACACTAGGGATTTTTTTTCTTTTTCTTTTTCTTTTTTTTAAATGTAGGGTTAGAAACTGCCCACCATGGGCACAACCATGCCACAACCCCAAAACCAATGCAGACAGTCTTTATGGCCACCCTGCAAGAGGTAGCAGATGGGGGTGACTACCCCAATCAGCCCCTGAGCGGGCAAAAAGCCCACTAGAGACCATAGAACAAAATATATATAGGGGTAGGGGCTGGTCACCATGGAAATGGAAGTGCTCCCACCCCAAAAACGATGCGGGCAATCTTTCTGCTCCCCGGGGGGTGGGGGGGCAGATAGGGATGATTACCCCCAATCTGCCCCCCCCCAGGGGGATAGAAAGTCCATCAGAAACCATGGGAAAAATAAAGAAAATAGGAGTGGGGGCTGCCCACCATCGGCATGGCCATGCCCCACCCCAAAAACAATGCAGACAGTCTTTCTGCCCCCTCTCCTCCTGGAGATATGGAGGGGGGCAGAAAGCCCACTAAAAACCAGGGAATATCACAAAATATATAGAGTTGCGCCATGTCCCCACCCCTAAAACAATGTAGACAACCTTTCCGCCCCGCACCCCAACTCCCCCAGCAGATGGGGGATTACCCCCAACACTGCCTCCCACAGTAGAGCAGAAAGCCCACGAGACCCCAGGAAGCAGTTAAAAAGAAGCATTTTCAATGCAATTGATCTTGCATTTGCTTGAGTTAGAGTTATTGGCGCTGTACATTTATAAGTGGACTTTTCTAGCCACATAAATTGGTCAACCCTGCCTCATAGTTTTGTATTTTCCTGCCACATAATTACAGTGCCCCAGCATATAACTAAAGCACTTCCATTTACATGTGTCCTCTATCTGCGCCAAAATGTTGTCATTTAGCATCCTAATTTAAGTATGCCATGTTAATTCCAATAGAATACCACTTTCACCACCCCACCATCAGAGTTGCTGGCTGGCTAACACAATTCCCAAAAAAAGATACAAGACAGCCACGGAGGAGTAACGAGAGAAATATACAAGAAGGGTCATCCAAACATATCAATAGTGTTTAAACAGTCACAGTGTAATAAGGATATTATGCTGGCCTGAATCATGGTCATAACTGCACTAAGGAGAGATTAATGAAACATATACAATCATCATATAAACCCAATAAAATCCTTTATTAGAAATAAACCTTTGGCATTAGACTGTAATCCCCGAAACACCCCCTAGGGGGCACCACAACTAAAATATCATTTGGAAAAAACATTGTCATGTTACCATACAGTCTGCCCCTGCATAACCAAATGAAAACAGAATGGCAGAAAGTAATGCAGTGCAACCATATATTTAGCCCTTAGAAGGCGTAGTACATTACACATCTTCAGAGCTAGCAGGCCTACAAAAATATTATTACAAACAAGGCCCTTAAAAACACAAACTACTCCCAGCTGTAAAACAAAGGTTCCAGACATGAGAGAGCCTAAAAAGACACTGAATGGTGGGATAAAAATGTTATCAATTCATCCGTGAACACTACAGGTTGAGGTTTAGAGGCAGCAGGAAGTGGTCTCAGCAGTCGTGGGAGGAGTTTATGGAGGATTGTTGCAAGGCACTAGAAGGATGGGTGAAGGTTAGCACAGCAAACACTTATGAAGGGCTGTTCAATCGGATTGTCTGAAAGCACATGTTCCGTTTCGGTTTTCCATAAATATGGTCGTTAATGTAGTGAGAAATGCTGCTTACTGGTGTAGGTGGATGTTTTATTACCATTATAGAAATGCCACTTCAAGAAAGTGAGCATTTCTCTGTGACTGGTGTTTTGCAGCTTGACTTCAATCCAAATCTGAGGCAAAGTGACAGCTGGGCTTGTGCATACTTTTCAGACCGCCTGTACACAGGGAGGGTGGAGGTGTCACAGAGGTGCATCTACGTATTGAATGGTCTTCTTGGGCTGAGAGAAGGAGAGGCGGGACACACCTTCATTTGTAAAGGTTGTGCCTTGCCTCACACAAAGGGCTCGTTTAACCCCCCACCCACCCAACTGATGTCTGGAGCACATGCTGGAGGAGAGAGGAGACACTCCTCGAACAAATTAGAACTGGTTGGAACCGCTCTCCCCCTTTTGTGTAACACATGAGGCAGACACTGAGTAAAGGTACAGGGGATTTTTCCCCCATTAAGAGAGCACTTTTGGAACTGGGGCCGAACCTCTGCCAGACAAGTTAGTGGACTGCATCAAGCACTCATCTGGGCTGCCCTCTGTTAGTTGCCCTGCTGCCTGGCTCCTGCTAGGTGGCACAAAGGACCCATCAGGATCGCTTTCCTGCTTGTTGCTCTGCTGACCAGCTGCCTCCCTAGCCGTTGGCTGGACTGGCACTGCTGAACCATCTATGGTGATCACCCCTACCTGCCTGTGGGGTACTGGTCTCCCAGTCTGCTGCCATCTGTTTTTGTGTCCCCCTTTAGGGCCTCTGGAGAGCCCGGTGCATAAGGAGCGCTGTGGATAGCTCTAAGCTTTGCTCTCCTTCACTGCAGGCCGAGTGCGTTAAGAGCTCTTTGTGTAGTGCCCCTGAGGCACAGGAGCGCTTTGTTACGTGTCCCCGGGGCACAGACAGGCCCCTGCTGGTGGATGTCTTCACTGCCACAGCCGGACCAACATTCAGAGGACATCCGTTGCTGGAGCTCACCAGCACCCAACCACCTGGAGGAGCGGAGGACGGGGCGGGCCCCATGGAAGCCGGGCAGTTGCTGCGCCATCGTGGGGACAGTTGCCCCAGAGGAGGGAGCACCCAAAGTGAGCTGAGCTTCCCTGCTTAAACATTTCCGGTGCCCAGGACCCCCCCACCCCACCCCCCCAGACGAATAAAAGGGAGCAGCCTCACCATCGGAAACTCCCCTTCGGTGTGGGAGGGGTCGTTGAGGGATCCCATTCTCATTCACTCAGCCCGCTCAGGAGGACCGAGTGCGGCAGGCCCTACAACTTGCCCCGTTCTCAGCTGCTCTTGCAGGGGGGTTGGACACATCAACGGAGGGTCCGTCCTGCCGAGGACCATTTGTAGGAGGCAAGCCTGGTTTGTAGTGGGTACCTAAGGTACTTACACTTAATACCTTTATTAGTGAAATGTAGGCAGTGTTCTAGCAGCTTAGGCTGTCTCGAGATAGCTGTAGCAGAGAAGCCAAGGCTGAACTAGGAGACATGCAAAGCTCTTGCAATACCACTATAGTCACTCAGTGCTTCAGTGTCACCAAAAATAAAGGTACTTTGTTTTAGTGACACAAGGCCAAAAATATCTTAGAGACAATACTGCTTCTGGAGGTAAGTATTATGAACAATATATGCACTAGTAACCAAAATCAGGTAAGTACACAGTCAGAAAATAGTGTAAACAGTGAAAAACACAATAGATTGCAATAGGCTAGGGGCAACACAAACCATATACTAAAATAGTGGAATGCGAATAACAAATTCCCCCCTAGGCAAGTGTAGTGTGTAGAGGGATGCTGGGAGTGTAAGAAAACACCAAAGATAAGTAAAATACCCAACCCCAGAGCCCAGGAAAGCAGGAGTAAAGTACAGCAAGTTTTCTCAGAACACACTACAAATCGTGATGAAGAATTATGCAAAAACCAAGCAAGATTGCAAGGAACCAACAAGGGATCCCTGGACCTGAAGGCCAGTGGAGAGAGGAGACCAAGTCCAGAAGTCGATGAAGAGTCCTGGAAGAACAGGAGCCCCTGCCCACCTGGAAGAAGGTGCAAAGTGGATTCTCCAGTTGGATGAAAAGTACAGAAATGCACCAAAGAAGATAGCTGCGGGTTCCTGCTTAGTGCAAGAGATGTCCCACATCGAGTTGTTGTATGTAGGCTGTTTGCGTCGCTGGATTCTGCCAACAAGCCTTGGTTCACCCAAGAACGCGTTTTGCACCAAAAAGGAGCTGCCTGGACCAAGGAGGGACATGGGGGTCTCAACTCGGACTGAGGAAACAGAGAGGGCTCTCAGCACTTCAGAGAGCCCTCAGAAGACCAGGCAGCACCCACGGGAGTCTCAGGACACGGGGACAAAGTAGTTGGAAAGTGCTGTTGTCGCTGCACTACACAGGAGGATCCCACGCTGCCGGAAAACAAATCGGAGAGCTGTGCTTCGCAGGATGGAGTGCTGGGGACCTGGGTCTACGCTGTGCACAAATAACTTTTGGAAGAAGTGCACAGAAGCCCAAGGAGCTGCAGAAGACGCAATGCACAGGAGTACTGTTGCAGCCCGGGGAGGCAAGCTCATACCTTCACCAAATTTGGACAGCTGGACCTCTGGACAATCAGGATGACTTTCGGTCCACCACCTGTGTTCCAGGGATCACGCTCATCAACAGGAGAGGAGTTCCAGAGTACCGGTTGTCGTTGCAGAGCGGTGCCTGCAGAAACAGGGAACTGACTCCATCCCTCCAAGGGAGATTCCCTCGGTTCCTCTGGTGCAGGCTGAAGACAGGCAGTCCTCAGAGCGTGCCCATACCTTGGAAACTGTTGCAGTTGCTGGCTCAAGCTGAAGTTGCAGGTCAAAGGAGCCTTTCTGGATACTTTGTTGCAGTTACAGCGGTTCCTGGATAAGTCTGCGGTTGATTTGACAGTCAGAAGCTGAAGCAGAGGATACAGAGGAGTCCTGGAGGAATCTTGCAAACCGAACCTGAGGAAACACCCAGAGAAGAGACCCTAAATAGCCCTGAGAGGGGGATTGGCTACCTACGCAGGTTTGCACCTATCAGGAGGGGTCTCTGACGTCACCTGCTAGCACTGGCCACTCAGATGCTCCCAGAGGGTTGCCACACCTTGGAATCCAAGATGGCTAACACCAGGGACATTCTGGAGGAGCTCTGGGCACAACCCCTGGGGTGGTGAAGGACAGGGGCGAGGCCACTCCCCTTTCCTTTGTCCAGTTTCACACCAGAGCAGAGACAAGGGGTCCCTGAACCGGTGTAGACTGGCTTATGCAAGGAGGTCACCATTTGTGCCCTTCAAATCATTTCCAGAGGCTCTGGGAGGATACTCCTCCCATGCCTCTAACACCTATTTCCAATGGGAGAGGAAAGGAAATGCATTGTTCTGCCTTCCTGGGATTGAGCTGCTCAATCCCCAGGAGGACAGAACCCTGTCTGTGAGGTGGCAGCAGCTGGGCTGCAGTGGGAACCTCATCGAGCTGGTTTGGCAGTTCTGGGGGTCCATGGTGGAGCCCCCAGGGTGCATGGAATTGGCCCCCCAATCACAGATTTGGATTGGGGGACAATTCCATGATCTTAGACACCTCACATGGCCATATTCGGAGTTACCATTGTGAAGCCACATATATGTATTGACCTATATGTAGTGCATGCTTATAATGGTGTCCCGGCACTCACAAAGTCTGGGGAATTGGCCCTGGGGGCAATTTTGCTAGTGCAAGGGTGCCCTCACACACATTAACTTTGCACATAGCCTTCAGTAAATGAAGGTTAGACATATAGGTGGCATATAAGTTACCTGGTGCAGTGAAAAATGGCTGTGAAATAGTGTGTGCACTATTTCACTTAGGCTGCAATGGTAGTCCCAAAAGGAGTGGTTGTATGAGCTCCTTATGGGTTGCAAAAGAAATGCTGCAGCCCATTAGGTTCTCCTGGAACCCCAATGCCCTGGGTACTTAGGTACCATATACTAGGGACTTATAAAGGGGGTCCAGTGTACCAATCAGAATTGGAATATGGAGTCACTAATCTATAGTGACAAATTTGGTAAGTAGAGAGAGCATAAGCACTGGAGTTCTGGTTAGCACAACTCCAGTGACACAGTAAAGCATACCGACAACACACATAGGCCACACAAAATGAGCACTAGGGTCCTGATTAGCAGGATCCCAGTGAGACAGTAAAAACACACTGACAAACAGGCAGAAATTGGGGGTAACATGCCAAGGAAGATGGTACTTTCCTACAAACAGCAGTTCATTTGTAGGCATGTCATTCACTCCCTTACCCATCACTATCATTGTGATCTCAGGGGGACCTTTCATGGTGCCTCACACAGGAACATGCAAGTAACTTTTCTTAAACTTTTTCCTCTTCGTTGCAAGGGAAAAAAACACTTGATCATCATGGAGAGGAGTGCTATTCGCACAGCAGGATCATCAGGAGTGAAATCCAACCTGCCTAAGGCATTACAATAAGAAGATATGCATTTCTTGAGTGATGGCTGAACGGACAGTGCTGAGGTCTTCCCTCACTAAAGTTTGAAAAAATAATTTGCTGAGCTTCATTGGTGGTACGTGCATCAACATACTGTGGCAGTTTTGGGAGCACCCACCAAATCCTGAATCGTCTGGAATCAATGTTTATCCATGCACCATGTAACTTCTCTTATCCATATTTTATTTTACATAGATGTTATTTTCATTTACACTTTTTTTAAACTGCATTTTAAAAATCTAATCTACCCCATGCAGCTGTAAAATTGCACTCATGTGCTGTTCATTAACGCGCAGTTTTGGCATTTCGTATCTTAGGTAAAGCACACAACAGACATGGATCATTTTCTGCTGCCAAAGACATAAGGGTTCCTAGGCGAAAGCCTGAAATAAACAGATGGAGAGATAAAAGCTGAGACAATAAGGAAGTATGATGCCTCCTATTTGGACTTTAGTTTCACCTGCATTGTTGTTAAAAGAGAAATTAGGCCTCAGTGTGTCGTTTGTGGTCTGACCTTCGCTAACGACAGCTTGAAACCAACAAAACTAAGAAGTCACTTGGAAACAAAGCATAGGTCAATAGCAGCAAGGGGGAGAGAGCTTTTTTGCCAAGAAGTTGCAAGTGATGACTCAACAGAAGGAAACAGTGAACCACAGAAAATGCATTGAAAGTGTCATACCAAGTGGCATACCATATTGCCAAAAACAAAAAAGGCATTTACAGACACAGAAAAAGTGATTCTCCCAGCAATTCTTGATGCAGCTACAACAGTGCTTAGTGAAAAAGCAGCAACGAAGTTCAAAACAATACCCATCTCAAACACAACAATTTGCCGCTGCATCTCTGACATGTCAGAAGATATCCAAGGACAGCTCACAGCCTGGTTGAAATCGAGTTGGCTTGCATTGTAGTTGGATGAAGCAATTGACTTGTCAAAGAATGCACATTTAATCGCTTATGTCTGATATTGATATGAAAAAGTAATATTGGAAGACATTTTATTCTGTGAGACAGTGAAGGGGCGTGCAACAGCATCTGACTTTATCAACGACTTCCTGGGTAACATGGCCTAAAACAGAAAAAAAGTGTTGGGATCTGCACAGATGGTGCTCCTTCCATATGTGGTGCTAGATCTGGCTCAAAAGCTGAAGTTTTAACAGTGGCTCCACATATTCTGTGGACACTGGGAAGCCCTTGCTGTCCAAAACATGGATGGTGAACTTTATTATGTACTGAATTCTGCTGTTAAAATAGTTAATTTCATAAAGACCTATCCAACAAGAGCTCGCCTATTTGCAATTTTATGTGCCGAAATAGGAGATGAACATGATGGCTTGCTGCTTTACACAGAAGTCCAATGGCTATCCCGGGGAAAATGATGAATCGCATTTTTGTATTAAGGGATGAAGTACGGCAATTTCTTCTGGATTTGGACCCCTGCAAAGCAGAACAACTTTGTAGTCCCTGTTGGCTTGTGCTTTTAGCATACCTTGCTGAAATCCTTGAGAAATAAATTCCCTGAATCAATTTTTGCAAGCAGCTGAAATCCCTGCTTTTACCATGTATAAAAAAGATCTGCTTTCAAAAAGAAGCTGGAATCATGGAGAAGAATAACTGAAGCAGGCCTGTTTGAGCCATTCCCATGTTTAGCCGATGCTCTTGAGGAAACAAAATATGAACTTCCAAATGTTTTTTGAGTTAATAAAAAATAAAAAAATAAATCACCTGACACCTCTCGGGGACAGTTTTCACAAGTATTTTCCTGAGGAAAATAATCATATTAATGACTGGGTCTTTCAACCATTTCTGGCAGATACAGGTATCCATCTCTTGATTTGTATGCAGGAAGAACAAATTGATCTGCAGAGTGATTGCACACCGCAGATGTAACTTAGCTAACTCTCCTTGGGGACGTTTTGGCTGAAAATGCCTGCAGAATATTCAGCTTTGAGGGAAACTGCAATCAAAACTTGCTTGCCTTTCAGCATATATTTACGTGAGATTGGTTTCTCAGCACTTGCGGTATTGAAGACTAAGTACTGTTCAAGACTTGAAGTGGAGAACAATCTCAGTATGGCAGTAGCAAAAATCCATCCACAAATTGACCGTCTCTGTGGTAAAAACACCAGACACACATCACATTAGTTTTGAAAGCGTTATGTCAAATTATGTGTCTTATGTGAAAAACAAAGCACAACTGCATATTGTTGTGTGCAAAAATGTTCTTGGAGGCTTTTCATTTGAACTGTGGAATAAGCATCTGTCAACTAACCACCAGTGCTCCCAAACCTTCAGTTTACTAAACATTCAATTTGTATAATAATATTTGCCATATATGATGTAGACTCTGTGAGTGAGGATGGCCGTTGATGATGCAGAGTACCAGCTTCCAAAACTTTGTCAGGTTTAAATACGTCTGTTCTACAGTGTGGTGATATCCTGGCTGCACATGTACTGACAACCATCAGTAAAGGCAAGTTTGACTGCAAGGTAAATGGGGATGCTGGTCTGGAAGGCTTCTCAAATTATGCAGCTTGTTTTTAGATGGTGTGGACGGCTATGGGAGCCAATGGAAATGAATAATGATTAGGATTATGATGATGTGATCATATTTCTTCAGACCCTGGATGTGGCTTCTAGGAAGCCATTAAGGGGTGCCAGTGCAGAGTCTGAGGGGGCATAGAGCAGAGGGTTACCATCATCAATATGCAAGTATATAAGGGTTTGAACAGCAGTTCTGAATTCTCTTTCAGGAAGAAATTGTTTCACTTTCATGAGCAGAGAGTTAGTACCAGACGATCTGCTTGTTTGGCATATATTCCTTGAGGGTGAGGCTGGTGTTCAGGGTGAATCCAAATGACTTGGCATTCAGTGAAAGTTGGAGTTTGGGGCCATCAAGATTTGTGTCATTGAGCCAGGTTTGTATTGTTTCTTCATTGCTGTTCTTTGCAAATAACATGAATTCTGTCTTGGTGAACTTGACTTTCATAGACGCCACTAGACTTGAGAATTGGTTATAGTACTTGTTTTCAGATGCCAAAGTACTCTAAACAAACAAGCATCATATGTGACAAGAACTTTACAGTCATACTTACCAATAATGTACTATCATCCCATTTCCTATGCTTCAATTCAGACCCAATTTTGACGAAAAACTACAATTATTAGGACATTTTACTCATTAAACTCCACATTCAATAGTACATATGACCATCATTCAATAAATATAATACTACAATCTAATCAATAATCAAATATTACTAATATACATGTTGAAAATAGAATACATTTTATTAAGCATGAGTTATCAAATACTTTTATCCCAATTACAAGCTGGACTTTGTCAATCACAGTATCATAATAATTCTTATTTGCCAGAAAGAGATTTGTGATTAAATTATATAAAGATAATCCACTTTTCTCCGTTATAATTATGCAAAGCTCTGAAACAGAAAATTACAACATACTCATAATTTAAATGTTTCTACCAGTAACTGGTGACCAGGAAAGCTAAACAAATAATGAAACGTAATTTTGCTTCATAATAAACGATAAAGTTAATTAAATTAAAGTTTTAAGTATTAATGGCACAACTTAGAAGTTATCCTAATCACTGAAGATGGTAAAGCTTTCTTTGATGGGAAAGGTTTCCATAACTCAATGCTCCAGGAACACTTCATATTTAACTCCAAGATTTTTAATAACATTTACAAGATACCTGACCTACTTACTTTCACAGCCCAAAGCTTAATCCAAACAAAGGGGAAAGAATTTGGTGGATGCTTATAAATAATTTACATATATCCCTCAAAAGGTGAACTCCCACCGGTTAATCCTTAGAAGTAAGCTTTAGTTCATGTCAAACAGCCTATATCATGGTAGCATTTGGGAGATTAAGAACATATTTCCATCTAAAGCTTCCAATGCTCGCCCAGCCATTCCCTCTATTAAGAAATATCACCACAGTCTAGTGCAATTTCAGGTATTTTCATTTCAGTAGTTTCATTAGAGGAAGAAATGAATAACCCCTATATCTGCTGTTAAATGTTACTAAAGATGCCAAGATTAAAAGAGCTCTGATCTTTACTGGATTTTTGGATTACCTTTCCAGTTTAGTGTTCTATTTATTAACAAGCCCAGATGCATATAAAGTGGCACTTCCTCCACTTTTACTTTACTTAAAAAACAAAAAAAACGTGCTATTTTCTAACAAAATATTGTTGTTTTTAGGAACAAGCCTGCGTCACATGTGCTTGCACATGCGTATCGCTAGCGAGACGCTTTAGGAATTAGAAAAGGGCTCAGAGCCCCATCTACGTCACGTCAGTGTCTTTCATTGGTGTAGGAAAGTACCATCTTGCCTGGCAGGTTACCCCCATATTTCACTGTATGTATGTTGTTCTAGGCCTTGTGTCACTGGGATCCTGCCAGGCAGGACCCCAGTGCTCATAGTATGTGCCCTGTATGTGTTCCCTGTGTGGTGCCTAACTGTATCACTGAGGCTCTGCTAACCAGAACCTCAGTGTTTATGATCTCTCTGCTTTCTAAATTTGTCACTGCAGGCTAGTGACTAAATTTACCAATTCTCATAGGCACACTGGTACACCCATATAATCCCCTTGTATATGGTACTTAGGTACCCAGGGTATTGAGGTTCCAGGAGATCCCTATGGGCTGCAGCATTTCTTTTGTCACCCACAGGGAGCTCTGACAATTCTTACACAGGCCTGCCACTGCAGCCTGCGTGAAATAACGTCCATGTTATTTAACAGCCATTTTACACTGCACATAACTAACTTATAAGTCACCTATATGTCTAACCTTCACCTGGTGAAGGTTGGGTGCCAAGTTACTTAGTGTGTGGGCACCCTGGCACTAGCCAAGGTGCCCCCACATCGTTCAGGGCAAATTCCCCGGACTTTGTGAGTGCGTGGACACCATTACACGCGTGCACTATACATAGCTCACTACCTATGTATAGCGTCACAATGGTAACTCCGAACATGGCCATGTAACATGTCTAAGATCATGGAATTGTCACCCCAATACCATTCTGGTATTAGGGGGACAATTCCATGATCCCCCAGGTCTCTAGCACAGAACCCGGGTACTGCCAAACTGCCTTTCCGGGGTTTAGGCTGCAGCTGCTAATGCTGCCAACCCCTCAGACAGGTTTCTGCCCTCCTGGGGTCCAGGCAGCCCTGGCCCAGGAAGGCAGAACAAAAGATTTCCTCTGAGAAAGGGTATTACACCCTCTCCCTTTGGAAATAGGTGTGAAGGGCTGGGGAGGAGTAGCCTCCCCCAGCCTCTGGAAATGCTTTGATGGGCACAGATGGTGCCCTTCTCTGCATAAGCCAGTCTACACCGGTTCAGGGATCTCCCAGCCCTGCTCTGGCGCGAAACTGGACAAAGGAATGGGGAGTGACCACTCCCCTGACCAATACCTCACAGGGGAGGTGCCCAGTGCCCAGGAGGTGTTGGGGGCACACTGGACTGCTCTGAGTGGCCAGTGCCAGCAGGTGACGTCAGAGACCCCCTCTGATAGGCTCTTACCTTTCTTGGTAGCCAAATCTCCTTTTCTGGTTATTTAGGGTCTTTTGCTTTGGGGAATTCTTCAGATAACGTATACAAGAGCTCACCAGAATTCCTCTTCATCTCCCTCTTCGACTTCTACCAAGGATCGACAGCTGAGTGCTCCAGGATGCCTGCAAAACTGCAACAAAGTAGCAAGAGGACTACCAGTGACATTGTAGCGCCTCATCCTGACGGCTTTCTCGACTGTTTCCTGGTGGTGCATGCTTTGGGGGCTGCCTGCCTTCATCCTGCACTGGAAGCCACAAAGAAATTTCCTGTGGGTTGATGGAATCTTCCCCCTGCTCCAGCAGGCACCAAACTTCAGCGTCACCGGTACTCTGGGACCCCTCTCATTCTGACGCGCGTGCCCCCTGGAACACAGGTGGTGTACCCAAGTGGCCCAGACTGTCCAGTGGTCGAACTGTGCAAATTTGGAGGTGGTAAGTCCTTGCCTCCCCTCTCCAGACAGAAATCCTGTGCACTACTTGAACTGCAGCTGCTAAGCCAAGCCGAGGTCCCCAGCACTCTGTCCTGCGATGCTCAGCTCCCTGAGTTGATCTTTAGTGTCGTGGGACCCTCTTGTGCGTGGGCTCTTTAACTTGCTGAGGGCCCCCTCTGTCTCCTCTCCTAAGTGGCAACATCCTGGTCCTTCCTGGGCAGCACCCTTTTTCTTCAACCGTGACTCTTGCAGCTAGCAAGGCTTGTTTGTGTTATTTTACCAAGGAAACAACTCTGCATCCTCCAGCACACCATGGGACATCCTCTGCACGAAGGAGAAGTTCCTAGCACCTTTCGTTGTTGCAGAATCTTCAGCTTCTTCCACCCAGAGGCAGCTATTTTGCACCTTCAGCCAGAGTTTAGTGGGCTCCTGCCCCCCTGGACACTTTTGCGACTCTTGGACTTGGTCCCCTTCCTTTGCAGGTCCTCAGGTCCAGGAATCCATCTTCAGTGCTTTGCAGTCTGTTGTGGTCTTTGCAAAATCCTCTATCACGACTTTAGTGTGTTTCTGGGGAAATAGTAGTACTTTACTCCTGCTTTCCAGGGTCTTGGGGTGGGGTATCTTGGACACCCTAAGTGTTTTCTTACACTCCCAGCGACCCTCTACACACTACACTAGCCTAGGGGTCCATTTGCGGTTCGCATTCCACTTTCTTAGTATAGGGTCTGTGGGGCCCCTAGTCCTATTGCATTCTTTTGTGTTCTACACTGTTTGCACTACTTTCTGACTGTTTTACTTACCTGGTTTGGTTGTCTGTTTTGGTTTGGTTTTCTGTGTATATTATGTGTATTTTACTTACCTCCTAAAGGAGTATATCCTCTGAGATATTTTGGCAAGTTGTCACTAAAATAAAGTACCTTTATTTTTTAGTAACTCTGAGTATTGTCTTTCTTATGATATGGTACCTATATGATATAAGTGGTATAGTAGGAGCTTTGCATGTCTCCTAGTTCAGCCTAAGCTGCTCTGCTATAGCCTAAGCTGCTAGAACACTACTAATAAGGGATAACTGGACCTGGCACAAGGTGTAAGTACCATTGGTACCCACTACAAGCCAGGCCAGCCTCCTACACTTACTTACTTACTGGCACTGGAGCTTTATCAGGAAGAGGATAGTTTTGGGGCATCCCCCAATGATTGATGAGTAATGGATATAGACTGACTAGAGCTGCACTTCTAATTGTAAACATCACGCTAGCCCACAGCCTCCGAGCATGTAATGGGTGCTCTCGCTCAGATGTAAATCTCTCTCCTACATTTAGAAGAGGGACATGTAGGCATCATATTGATTACCTACTACTAGATATACACCTATGGGGACATATGGAAGATATGGTAGTGGTGGAGCACGAGGAAAGTGGCCATGACCCACTGATATTTACTACTAGGAGTTTGCTACCTGTAATCGGGGCCCCTTTTTCAGGGAACTTGACCTGCATATCATTATGACAAATAACAGATGGAATGTTAAATGGGAAACTATCAATTCCTCCCCGTGCACTACTGCAACCGTGTATAGACTACTGCCAAACCAAAAGGACCCCATGCTCTAATTTGGGCAGGATGAGGGAAGGATACTGGTTGAGCACTTAAAACTACCTGACTGCCTAAGGGAGCTATTTGTCAAAGAGTCCATGGGCAACTTGCGAAATAACCAAAAAGATAGTTGGAAAAACAGATCTTGCAGCGAACTCAAAACACGCTATTGAGGGACCTTAGAAAGGGGACCAGAGATTCAATCAAACAATTGAGGAAAAAGTATAGGCTGGAGCTGTCCAAGGCACAGAAGTTGGGAAGAGAAGCGCAGGATAGCCCTTTTAGAGGCAGCAAGAAATAAGTATACTAGTA
Source organism: Pleurodeles waltl (assembly GCF_031143425.1). Taxonomy (NCBI): domain Eukaryota; kingdom Metazoa; phylum Chordata; class Amphibia; order Caudata; family Salamandridae; genus Pleurodeles; species Pleurodeles waltl. The sequence continues at coordinate 1,180,031,624 of NC_090445.1, read as the reverse complement.
AGTTTTGGAAATTGGTTTTAAATGGAAGTGAGGAATCTCAGCCCTTGATTGGGTCATCAATCCTTCTCGATGAGTGGGTTAAACATTTCAGTTCTCTCCATTCTGGGAGCAATGAGTTAGTTCCCTTAGAGAGGAAGAAGAGTGCTACCCCAATCAAATTCTCCGTAGCTGAGACAAGGTAGTAATATCTCCCCTTAAATGGGGTAAAGCTACCAGCCTCAACAAGATACCGGGTGACCTCTATAAATCAAACCCTGACATTTAGACACCTTACATTAATAAGGTTTTGTCGTACTTTGACTCTTGCTCTAGGCAAGACTGCTGGTTCAAAGATGACAGTACTTATGTTTGTAGGTGACTATGCCTATCCTACAACAAGTCGCACTGTCGTCCCAACCCTCCCGGATCATAGGCAGCACCTCACCAAAAACCCAAACAGTAAAAGGTGATTTGTGGCAACCTTTACACATGGACTCAAGAGTGTGGCATCTCAGGGAGTGTCGAGGTTAAACGGATATACCCCTTTTTCACATGAACAACGTGTCTCAATCAAACACAGGCAATGAGAGAGATGCAGTAAGGTTTCAAGAGGTGTTATACAACAAAACTGCAATCTACAATAAGTTGCATGGGCTGCAATGATTAGGATAATGAATAATGCAAGAAACAGAATGGTAAAGACAAGAGTCATTATTACAAAGACCCCCACCATCTTGCAATCACATGAAGTATGGAATATGTCATAGTACCCTAATATTGTGAACCTAATCTCTAGCCTAAAGAGAGCTAGGTACGTTAAACCTAATCTACCAATGCCATGTCCATGAGAAGAGCCCCCAGCCCTTGTTACCTTGGAATGAGGTCTCTCGCTCAGACTCCGTAGGGACACGAAGACTGGATCAGCGTCAGGGCAGAGTGCAGAATCGATAGCAGCAATGGCATCTGCTCCGACCCCTGATGTAGGTCTGTTCCCAAACAATAAATAACAAGACATGCTTGGGACGGAAATTCATGTAAACAATTCCCTCAAAGGCGTGAAGAGGAACAGTACCTAATGTGAACACCTACAGTTTGTTTATCTTTGTCTCTTGATATTGACGCATTAGAGTGGTGGCACTGATAACTTGAAACTAAAACATTGGCCTAACTAGAAATAAGGGAGCCATCTTAAAGATATAGTTAAATAAATGTGCTAAAACAGAGCAAGCTAACTAGAGTAGAAATCACTACGTGACGAGGGGAAGGGGCTGCAAGCCAAAGGTTAAGCTAACTCCTGAATCCCATTACAATAAACTAGGATTCACCAAAGTTTGTAATGCAGTGGGTGGAGATGCATCTAGTCCTTTTACATGGAAACTGGGAATACAAAGAGGGAAATCCTAGCAATCCATCCAATTATCGGATCCCTAGTTCTCCAGTTTAGATACGCACCCTAGCAGTCAATGCTTTTACTGCTCGATGGTCGACAAATAGCCCTGAAGACGACAAATGTAAACCGTGTACTGTATGCAGAGCACACAGGGCAGGCCGGTGCACAAGAGGCCTGAAACTGCAGCTTTCTTTTGCTGCCTACAGCCCTGGCCTGAATTCAGGACAGGGCCATAGGCAGCGAAATTTACCAGGCCTGTTGTGCACCAGCCCTCTTGTGTGCACTGCACAAGAGACAGGCCAGTGCACAAGAGGCCTTCAACAACAGCTTTCACTGCCTATGGCCCTGGCATGAATGCCGTTTCAGTCCTTGTTTGTGCACCAATGTGCACAAACAACAACAAAAACTAAGAAAGAGACGAGAACTCACCTGGTTCTTCCCGGGGGTCCTTCTTTCCTCATTGTCCAATGGAGAGTCCTCTCCTGCAGCTGCCTCACTCCTCTGCTCTGGTGATGCATGCATATGTATGTAACGTGCATGCATCACCTCCCACTTTCACTACCGCTATGTAGAGAAGGTCAAACATGTTGATAAGCATAAATGTATCAGGAGCTCTTCTCCGCTGGCGGGGCTAGCTGAGTTTTTTGTATAACTTCTTCCAAAAACTTTGTTAGGTCCGCCAGTGGAGCTGAGCTCCTCGCACACCCCTAGTCCTATCAAACGTACACACACACACCCAAAAAAAGACCTGCTTGGCTGGTACATTCAAAAAGTGTCGTTTTCCACAAGTAAAACAAATGTTGTAAACATATTTATATACAGTTCTAATGCTAACGCTCTATGTGCCAAGGAGACGTTCAAATGACGTCTCTCGCACAGCCCGTTGACATGCGAATCCACCAATACCTTTCTACGTTGTTTCTGAATGTGCTGAGCCAGGAGAAGTCTAATGAAGACAGTCTTCCACTCACCGGAAATTTGGTGGACATTGCGGACAGATTTGATAAAGGCATAACGGTGCTAAGGTGTACTGTTAGAGAAGAGCCAGAAGTATCTCGTTTGTGGTGAGATCGTGATCATACTGTCAATGCTCTGCTGTATTAAAGAACTGTCAGTGCCTGGATCTGGATGTACTGCTAAGGATGGGTTGTTAGTGTCCTGCTTGTGTTGATATTAGGGACCTGGCGGAGTCACAGATAAGCACATAGTGATAGACTAGCAGTGTTCCGGGTGTGCCGGTATCGAACCATTGGTGTTGCCCTAAAAGCAATGAAAAGTAGAGTCCGGCAGTGCCCGGCATTCATGTTAGTAGTAATCAATGCTAGATATATGCTGGTATTAAGTCGAGGAACTGGAGTTCCTTTGTGCTGGACTAGAAGTACCCTGCGTCGTGGTTGAGTGGCAGTGCGCATGCTGCGATGAGCTAGTAGCATCCCATTTGGGGTGATCTCAGGGTCAAGGGGCAGACTCAAGTAGTGCTGGTAGTGAAGATCAGACAGCGCCCTAAATATATTTTACGACTCAGCTAAGGGCCGGTATATACTGCCCAGAGTGCTTGGCAAGTGTTGGTGGTCGTTGGCACGGCAGTGCTTTTGTGCCTGCAAGACAGGCAATACAATCCAGAGTATAGAAATGCGAATACACCCAAGGGCTGGTCTGTATATTCGTATGATCCTTGCACTCACCCCAGCATCAGCTGCCAGTGACCAGTTCCCGCTGCTGCTGCGGATCTCTTCCAGCGTCCAGGGCCGTTCCCAGATGGCCTCGCTCCGCTCTGAGCTCCCACCGCCACTGTGCTGCTCCTCGTGCCGTGGCAACGTAGCTCCAACTGGCCCCTCCATGTGCTGTCAGATAACAGCTCCAGGTACACCGAAGACTCAACTAAAGTCACGTGAGGCACAATGCGATCACGTGATTTCAAATTTCTACCCGGAAATGAATATTTACCTACTCGGCCAATAGCCTGGGCTTATCTACGGGAACGGCCATTTTAAGGCCAGGCAGTGAGCTGCGAACTAATCTTTTATAACAAGACGCCCTTCAGCTGGCTTTAGGATGCAAAACTGCCAAGTTTTCAGTTTGATCATGTGGTGACATTTTCGTAGTTTTGGTGTGCTTATTTCTGTGACGTGTCTGACAATTTGAGTAACACTTCGTTGCTTGTAGAGCAAGCCGTTATGCCCATGAAATTAGATATATATTAGAAAGAACCTCTTTGGCCAATGTAATAGTCAACAGCTGGCCAAGGATACTGAGTGCAGAGTGACGTTTGCTATAAATGTGGAACGAGCAAATGTATTGGTCATAGTAGTTGTGGGGACGCTTGGCAGCTCTGTGATGGGTGTATTTCTTTTCTTACAAACCTCCGTTCGCAAACGTCGATTTTAAATGTATTTTTATATTTTTTAGTAAAAAGCAATTATTTTCTTGATTTTGCCTGGGAGAAAAGCAGAACTGGCCCGGTCAGGATTGTCGCATGAGATATTATGGTTATGGACAACTCTTCACAGTAAGGGCTCAACCTACTGAGCTACCTTTTCATAAATGCATATCATGTCAATTAGGCACTGAGCCAGGACTCCAAATTTAGGCCATTGGTACCACTCGGAGGTGATGGGTTCTAACATGATTTTTTAGCAAGAAACTGATAACACGTCCCAATCTAGATAATTTATTCACTCTGGGACTCGTTTTAGGTCGATTAATCTTTTGACCCTGATTGAAGTCTCCTTAAGACGAGATAACTAGTCAACATGTCAATCAATAATCAATAACCTCATCAATAATCACTGCAGCAATTCAATCAAAGTAATTAGTAACGTCAATAAACTAGAAACACATCATGACCTTTCAGTCATGAATAACCACACAGAGTTTAGTACGATTTATGATATTTATTCCCTATTGATTACACTCTACTTGCAAGTTTATTAGTCTCAAAACCAAGAAGCATATCAACATTGTCATAATATGGCAACTCGAATAAGATGTCATCAAAGCAAAGATTATGAATATTAGAACATAGCACGACGTCAACATGGATTAACTTTAGCAGAGTATTATTAGCGCATTACTCAAAAAAGCATAGTTTCAGTCATTTGTCTATTTGCGTCCGTTTAATGACCCCTTAACTAACCTCTAATTAGCATTGGCATGTTGGGCTCCATGCAAAACAATTTTGCTAACACAAATTTAGAAAACATCTAACTATGGTCTCTGTCAAAAGGAGCAGTTGGTACCTAGAAAGGAAAGGCAAACAGACAATTACAATTTCATCATCATATAGTTACCCTCCGTAATGGGTCAGCATACAGAGTCAGTCTTCGTCCTCAGGACATCAGTTGATTCGCCATCAGCCAAGGAAACACAGCAAAGTTCAGCAAGACGGGGTAAGTAGGGACACTTCCCTCATGTAGGAGGCTGGCCTGGCTTGTAGTGGGTAGCAGAGGTACTTACACCTTGTGCCAGGTCCAGTTATCCCTTATTAGTGTAGAAGAGGTGTTTCTAGCAGCTTAGGCTGATAGAAGGTAGCTATGGCAAAGCAGCTTAGGCTGAACTAGGAGACATGTAAAGCTCCTACTATACCACTGGTGTCATATGCACAATATCATAAGAAAACACAATACACAGAAGTACTAAAAATAAAGGTACTTTATTTTTATGACAATATGCCAAAAGTATCTCAGTATCTCAGTGAGTACCCTTAGTATGAGGATAAGATATATACACCAGATATATGTACACAAACCAAAATTATGCAGGTAATAGCAAGAAAAGTAATGCAAAGCAGTGTAAAGTTACAATAGATTGCAATAGGAGCACATAGGTATAGAGGCAACAGAAACCATATACTCCAAAAGTGGAAGGAGAACCACAAATGGACCCCAAACCTATGTGAGCTTGTAGAGGGTCGCTGGGACTGTAAGAAAACAGTGAGGGTTAGAAAAATAGCCCACCCCAAGACCCTGAAAGGTAGGTGTAAAGTGCACCTACTACCCCCGAGAGCACAGAAGTCGTGATAGGGGGATTCTGCAGGAAGAACAAACACCAGCAATGCAACAACAGTGGATTTCTGGACCTGAGTACCTGTAAGACAAGGGGACCAAGTCCAATAGTCGCGACGGTGTCGAGAGTGGGCAGGAGCCCAGGAAATGCCAGCTGAGGGTGCAAGGAAGCTGCCACCTGTTGGAAGAAGCTTGGAGTTCTGCAAGAAAGAAGACGACTAGGAACTTCTCCTTTGGAGGATGGATGTCCCACGTCGCGATGAAGCTTGCAGAGGTGTTCCCACGCAGAAAGACCGTAAACAAGCCTTGCTAGCTGCAAGGGTCGCCGTAGAGGTTTAGGATGCTGCTGTGGCCCAGGAGGGACCAGGATGTCGCCACTTGGGTGAGGAGACAAAGGGGGCGCCCAGCAAGTCAGGGAGCCCTCACATAAGCAGGCAGCAACCGCAGAAGTACCTGAACAGGCACTTGGAAAAAGAGTGAACTGGAGTCCACGCGAAGTCACTAAAGGGAGTCCCACGACGCCAGAGGACAACTCAGAAGGTTGTGCACTGCAGGTTAGAGTGTCGGGGACCCAGGCTTGGCTGTGCACGAAGGAAATCCTGGAAGAGTGCACAGGGGCCGGAGCAGCTGCAAATCATGCAGTACCCAGCAATGCAGTCTAGCGTGGGGAGGCAAGGACTTACCTCCACCAAACTTGGACTGAAGAGTCACTGGACTGTGGGAGTCACTTGGACATAGTTGCTGAGTTCCAGGGACCACGCTTGTCGTGCTGAGAGGGGACCCAGAGGACCAGTGATGCAGTGTTTTGGTGCCTGCGGTTGCAGGGGGAAGATTCCGTCGACCCACGGGAGATTTCTTCAGAGCTCCTGGTGCAGAGAGGAGGCAGGCTACCCCCAGAGCATGCACCACCTGGAAACAGTCGAGAAAGCCGGCAGGATGAAGCAATACAAGGTTGCTAGTAGTCGTCTTGCTACTTTGTTGCGGTTTTGCAGGCGTCCTGAGCAGTCAGCGGTCAATCCTTTGGTAGAAGGTGAAGATGCAGAGGAACTCTGATGAGCTCTTGCATATCTGGTGGGATCCCCAAAGCAGAGACCCTCAATAGCCAGAAAAGGAGGTTTGGCTACCTAGGAAGGAGGATTGGCTACCAAGAGAGGTAAGAGCCTATCAGAAGGAGCCTCTGACGTCACCTGCTGGCACTGGCCACTCAGAGCAGTCCAGTGTGCCACAGACACCTCTGTTTCCAAGATGGCAGAGGTCTGGGACACACTGGAGGAGCTCTGGGCACCTCCCCTGGGAGGTGCAGGTCAGGGGAGTGATCACTCCCCTTTCCTTTGTCCAGTTTCGCGCCAGAGCAGGGCTGGGGGATCCCTGAACCGGTGTAGACTGGCTTATGCAGAGATGGGCACCATCTGTGCCCATCTAAGCATTTCCAGAGGCTGGGGGAGGCTACTCCTCCCCAGCCTTCACACCTATTTCCAAAGGGAGAGGATGTTACACCCTCTCTCAAAGGAAATCCTTTGTTCTGCCTTCCTGGGCCAGGGCTGCCTGGACCGCAGGAGGGCAGAAACCTGTCTGAGGGGTTGGCAGCAGCTGCAGTGGAGACCCCGGAAAGGCAGTTTGGCAGTACCCGGGTACTATGCTAGAGACCCGGGGGATGGAATTGTCCCCCCAATGCCAGAATGGCATTGGGGGGACAATTCCATGATCTTAGACATGTTACATGGCCATGTTCGGAGTTACCATTGTGACGCTGTACATAGGTAGTGACCTGTGTACAGTGCACACGTGTAATGGTGCCCCGCACTCACAAAGTCTGGGGAATTTGCCCTGAACGATGTGGGGGCACCTTGGCTAGTGCCAGGGTGCCCGCAAACTAAGTAACTTTGCACCCAACCTTCACCAGGTGAAGATTAGACATATAGGTGACTTATAAGTTACTTAAGTGCAGTGGTAAATGGCTGTGAAATAACGTGGACGTTATTTCACTCAGGCTGCACTGGCAGGCCTGTGTAAAAATTGTCACAGCTCCCTATGGGTGGAAAAAGAAATGCTGCAGCCCATAGGGATCTCCTGGAACCCCAATACCCTGGGTACCTCAGTACCATATGCTAGGGAATTATATGGGTGTACCAGTATGCCAATGTGAATTGGTAAATTTAGTCACTAGCCTGTTAGTGACAAATTTGGAAAGCAGAGAGAGCATAACCACTGCGGTTCTGGTTAGCAGAGCCTTAGTGAGACAGTTAGGCATCACACAGGGAACACATATAGACCACAAACATATGAGCACTGGGGTCCTGGCTAGCAGGGTCCCAGTGACACATAACAAACATACTGACAACATATGGTTTTCACTATGAGCACTGGGCCCTGGCTAGCATGATCCCAGTGCTCATAGTGAAAACCATATGTTGTCAGTATGTTTGTTATGTGTCACTGGGACCCTGCTAGCCAGGACCCCAGTGCTCATCCCAGAATCCCAGTGAGACAGCGAAAACACCCTGACATATACTCACAAACAGGCCAAAAGTGGGGGTAACAAGGCTAGAAAGAGGCTACTTTCTCACACAACCCCCCCCACCACCAAACGAAGGACAATAAGGCTAAACTTGGCCAGTTGAGTCTTTATTGTCTAAGTGGTGATAAGTGGAGAGTAGCTCTGCAATAGACTGGTTACTCCCTTTATCATCCACTATATGGTTACTTCCATGTGGGGATGTAAACTACCATGTTTGAAGTTTTTTAGCTAACCAACAATGTAAAGATATATTCTCAGAGTTCCTATCGGTAAGTTTTAGTTTAGAACAGTGGGAATTGTCCACTGGACCTATTTCTAGTAATGAGAATGCCAGACAGGGATGCTGTCTCAGTAAAGCCATAGCTGGGCAAAAACGTTGTCCATATGGCTGTAAGAGAGAACAGGGATGCTGTTTCTCTTGTTTTGGAGCAGGGCAGGCATGCTGTCCTATGAGCTCCACACTAGGGCAGGGCTGCTGTCCTAAGTGTTTTGAGGCAGTGCAGGGTTGCTGCACTAAAGTTTCTCTGGGAGGGTTGGAGGGATGCTCCATGTTAACTACAATGGTGGACTTTTTCTCACCAATATTAGTTATCCCACAGAGAGGTAGTTCCACCTCAGGGAGTACAGCTGTGCCAGCTGATGGTTCCCTTGGTACAGGTGCCACCCCAGGAGAGGTTTCTCCTACCACAGGACTGGTATCCTGAATGGCAGGGTGGTTAGGGGATACTGTGATGCCCTTTTTACCTGTTGTTGGAGAAGGATCCTGAGTTTTCAGGCCTGTTCCTCTCCTTTGCTTTTTCATTTCAGTAGAAATGAGAGGAAGCAATTCCTCAGGGATACCCAGCATGGCTGCATGGGTATAAATCTCTACCTCAGCCCAACCTGAGGTCTCTAGGTCATTACCTAAGAGACAGTCTACAGGTAAGCTAGGTGACACTACCACCTGCTTAGGGCCAGTAACTCCACCCCAACTAAGCTAAACTTTAGCTAAGGGAAGAAACTTAGTGGAGTTATGGACATCAATAATCTTGTACCGTTGTCCAATGATGTGTTGTTCATGAGGCACTAGGTTTTCAGTCAACAAAGTAATACTGGCACCTGTGTCCCTCTAGGCCTGGGCCTCAACACCATTTATTGAAACTGTCTGCCTGTACTTATCCATTATAAGGGGACAAGCAGCCAGTGTGGCAATGCCAATGCCTCTAGGTGCGACAGAAACTGTCTTGGGACTGACTATCCCAGTTTCTATGATGGACCCATAAGTGAACCCAACTACACCCTTAGTTTGACTGTTGCCAGCAGTCCCACCACTATTACCACTACTGCTAGGGGCATTAGCGTTGGATGTATTAGTGGTGGTTGGCTCAGGGGGTTTACCTGGACAGGACTTATCCCCTTGCCAATGGCCTTTATTTTTACACACATAGCACCAAGGCTTTTTAATGTGTGTATGTTGTGAAGAAGAGGAAGAATTTGATTTATCCCCACCCCCTGAAGAGTGTTTAGGATTTGAAGAAGGATCTTTGGTTTACCCCTATCCCCATGCTTATCATGAGATTTCTCAAGATCTTTCTTCTTGCCATCCTTGTCACCCCCTGTATGAACTTTTCTGTTCACTCTTGTTCTGACCCATTTGTCTGCCTTCTTTCCCAATTCTTGGGGAGAGGTTAGATCTGAGTCCACTAGATATTGGTGTAACAAGTCAGACACACAGTTATTCAGAATATGGTCTCTCAGAATAAGATTATATAGGCTTTCATAGTCAGAAACTTTACTGCCATGTAACCATCCTTTCAAGGCCTTCACTGAAAAGTCAACAAAGTCTATCCAGTCTTCTGAGGACTCTTTTCTGGTGTTTCTGAACTTAATCCTGTATTGTTCAGTGGTTAAGGCAAATCCATCCAAGAGTGCATCCTTCAAAACTGCAAAATTGTTAGCATCACTTTCTCTAACAGTAAGGAGCCTCTCCCTACCCTTTCTAGTGAAAGATAGCCACAATATAGCAGCCCACTGCCTCTGAGGGACCCCCTGTACCATACAGGCCCTCTCAAGTGCAGCAAACCACTTGTTGATGTCATCCCCCTCCTTGTAAGGGGGGACTATCCTGTGCAGATTCCTGGAATCATGCTCTCTAACAGGATTACTATCAGGAATACTGCTGCTGCCACCATGGGGTCCTAACCCCAATCTCTCTTTCTCCAGGTCTAGGGATTCCCCATCTAAGGCCAGCTGTTGCTGTTTAGCTTCAGTCTGGTCTCTTCAACCCTCAACGTTTTGAGTTCCCTTTCTAACATGTTGTCTTCAGGGTGGGTGGGTTGGGAATGCTTGGACACAGAAGATAAATTGGAAACAACAGAGGGAGATCTGTCCCTAACTGACTGAACCCTAATAACCTGGCCTCCAGGAATAAAGACTCCCCTACTATGATGGGAACCTCCATTACTACCAATATTACTAGGTGTCCTGCTAGGGGGCAGATCTGGAACAGAACCCTCCCCACCTCCCTCAAGGAGATCCCCTGAGTCAGAATGAGAACCTTCTATTAACCTCTCATTTGAAGTGCCAATTTGGGACTCATCATTCACAATAAGCATGTTATATAGAAACTCTTTTGTAGGGATCTTTCCCATCAATAAACCTATATCTAAGTAGAGACTCCTTAGGCTCTTGTAATTCAAAGTAGTATTGACCATTTTAAGAGTAGAGTCTTCTACAGACATGATAGTAAAGGGTTTAGAGACAGTGAGAAGGAAGAAAAAGTTTCAGAACTTTTTAAAGAACAAAGAAAACAACTTTTTCTAACTTTTTAGAAACGTTTAGAAGTTTTTAGCGTACTTTTCAAAAATTAGTAAAAAGTTTAAGAGGAGAAAAGCAAAACATTTTGGTTAGGTGTACATACACTGAACTTGTTTTGTATATTATTCTCTTATGAAAAGTACACAATGACAAAGTGGTAAGTAGTTACAAGTACTTATCCCACCACTGCACAACCAATGTAGGAGGCTGGCCTGGCCTGGCCTGTAGTGAGTACCAGAGGTACTTACACCTTGTGCCAGGTCCAGTTATCCCTTATTAGTGTAGAAGAGGTGTTTCTAGCAGCTTAGGCTGATAGAAGGTAGCTATGGCAAAGCAGCTTAGGCTGAACTAGGAGACATGTAAAGCTCCTACTATACCACTGGTGCCATATGCACAATATCATGAGAAAACACAATAGAAGTACTAAAAATAAAGGTACTTTATTTTTATGACAATATGCCAAAAGTATCTCAGTGAGTACCCTCAGCATGAGGATAAGATATATACACAAGATATATGTACACAAACCAAAATTATGCAGGTAATAGCAAGAAAAGTAATGCAAGCAGTGTAAAGTTACAATAGATTGCAATAGGAGCACATAGGTATAGGGGCAACACAAACCATATACTCCAAAAGTGGAAGGCTAATCACGAATGGACCCCAAACCTATGTGAGCTTGTAGAGGGTCGCTGGGACTGTAAGAAAACAGTGAGGGTTAGAAAAATAGCACACCCCAAGACCCTGAAAAGTAGGTGTAAAGTGCACCTACTACCACCGAGAGCACAGAAGTCGTGATGGGGGATTCTGCAGGAAGAACAAACACCAGCAATGCAACAACAGTGGATTTCTGGACCTGAGTACCTGTAAGACAAGGGGACCAAGTCCAATAGTCGCGACAGAGTCGAGAGTGGGCAGGAGCCCAGGAAATGCCAGCTGAGGATGCAAGGAAGCTGCCACCTGTTGGAAGAAGCTTGGAGTTCTGCAAGAAAGCAGAGGACTAGGAACTTCTCCTTTGGAGGATGGATGTCCCATGTCACGATGAAGCTTGCAGAGGTGTTCCCACGCAGAAAGATCGCAAACAAGCCTTGCTAGCTGCAAGGGTCGCGGTAGAGGTTTTTGGATGCTGCTGTGGCCCAGGAGGGACCAGGATGTCGCCACTTGGGTGAGGAGACAGAGGGGGTGCGCCGCAAGTCAGGGAGCCCTCACAGAAGCAGGCAGCACCCGCAGAAGTACCTGAACAGGCACTTGGAAAAAGAGTGAACCAGAGTCCACGCAAAGTCACAAAAGGGAGTCCCACGACGCCGGAGGACAACTCAGAAGGTTGTGCACTGCAGGTTAGAGTGTTGGGGACCCAGGCTTGGCTGTGCACGAAGGAAATCCTGGAAGAGTGCACAGGGGCCGGAGCAGCTGCAAATCACGCAGTACCCAGCAATTCAGTCTAGCGTGGGGAGACAAGGACTTACCTCCACCAAACTTGGACTGAAGAGTCACTGGACTGTGGGAGTCACTTGGACAGAGTTGCTGAGTTCCAGGGACCTTGCTCGTCGTGCTGAGAGGGGACCCAGAGGGCCAGTGATGCAGTGTTTTGGTGCCTGCGGTTGCAGGGGTAAAATTCCGTTGACCCATGGGAGATTTCTTTAGAGCTCCTGGTGCAGAGAGGAGGCAGGCTACCCCCAGAGCATGCACCACCTGGAAACAGTCGAGAAAGCTGGCAGGATGAAGCGATAAAAGGTTGCTAGTAGTCATCTTGCTACTTTGTTGCGGTTTTGCAGGCGTCCTAAGCAGTCAGCGGTCGATCCTTTGGTAGAAGGTGAAGAGGGAGATGCAGAGGAACTCTGATGAGCTCTTGCATTCGTTATCTGGTGAGATCCCCAAAGCAGAGACCCTAAATAGCCAGAAAAGGAGTTTTGGCTACCTAGGAAGGAGGATTGGCTACCAAGAGAGGTAAGAACCTATCAGAAGGAGCCTCTGACGCCACCTGCTGGCACTGGCCACTCAGAGCAGTCCAGTGTGCCACAGACACCTCTGTTTCCAAGATGGCAGAGGTCTGGGACACACTGGAGGAGCTCTGGGCATCTCCCTTGGAGGTGCAGGTCAGGGGAGTGGTCACTCCCCTTTCCTTTGTCCAGTTTCGTGCCAGAGCAGGGCTGGGGGATCCCTGAACCAGTGTAGACTGGCTTATGCAGAGATGGGCACCATCTGTGCCCATCAAAGCATTTCCAGAGGCTGGGGGAGGCTACTCCTCCCCAGCCTTCACACCTATTTCCAAAGGGAGAGGGCGTTACACCCTCTCTCAGAGGAAATCCTTTGTTCTGCCTTCCTGGGCCAGGGCTGCCTGGACCCCAGGAGTTCAGAAACCTGTCTGAGGGGTTGGCAGCAGCAGCAGCTGCAGTGGAGACCCCGGAAAGGCAGTTTGGCACTACCCGGGTACTATGCTAGAGACCCGGGGGATCATGGAATTGTCCCCCCAATGCCAGAATGGCATTGGGGGGACAATTCCATGATCTTAGATATGTTACATGGCCATGTTCGGAGTTACCGTTGTAACGCTGTACATAGGTAGTGACCTATGTACAGTGCACACGTGTAATGGTGTCCCCGAACTCACAAAGTCCGGGGAATTTGCCCTGAACGATGTGGGGGCACCTTGGCTAGTGCCAGGGTGCCCACACACTAAGTAACTTTGCACCTAACCTTTACCAGGTAAAGGTTAGACATATAGGTGACTTATAAGTTACTTATGTGCAGTGGTAAATGGCTGTGAAATATCGTGGACGTTATTTCACTCAGGCTTCACTGGAAGCCTGTGTAAGAAGTGTCACAGCTCCCTATGGGTGGCAAAAGAAATGCTGCAGCCCATAGGGATGTCCTGGAACCCCAATACTATGGGTACCTCAGTACCATATGCTAGGGAATTATATAGGTGTACCAGTATGCCAATGTGAATTGGTAAATTAGTCACTAGCCTGTTAGTGACAAATTTGGAAAGCAGAGAGAGCCTAACCACTGAGGTTCTGGTTAGCAGAGCCTCAGTGAGACAGTTAGGCATCACACAGGGAACACATATAGACCACAAACATATGAGCACTGGGGTCCTGGCTAGCAGGGTCCCAGTGACACATAACAAACATACTGACAACATAGGGTTTTCAATATGAGCACTGGGCCCTGGCTAGCAGGATCCCAGTGAGACAGCGAAAACACCCTGACAGATACTCAGAAACAGGCCAAAAGTGGGGGTAACAAGGCTAGAAAGAGACTACTTTCTCACACCTCATAAGGAGGAAAAGTATAGAACTGCAAGGTAAGGGTGAGGATGGTTCGAAGACTCAAACAGCAAAGTTTTTAGGCAGAATGACAAAGTGTCTGGGTAATAGCAAGGATAGTTCGCAATGGCATCTCCAATGGCTCCTCGTGTCAAAGGTTTTTATCCAATTTCTGTTGTACAGTCCCCTAATTTCCAATTGGGCAGGTTTGGCACACCACTATCTCCGTACAATGGTTTACCGATCGTCCCATCAAAATTGTCACCTCATAACAGTTCCCACGTAGTTTATTGGCTCCTGTGATTGACGTCTCCAATGGGTAGAATGTCCGGTATGATTTCATATTCTCGTGGTCCTCTCGCATCCCCAGTCAGTAGTTCCATTGTCTATACCGGTTTAGGCGACCTTGTACCTGTTGCAAGTCTACACTGTTGCATTCAGCAAGAATGTTTCCTTGAGCAAGTCGAGTTTCATGAGAACGGATCTACTACAGTTACACTCATCTTCTAGCTTCTGGAAAAATACGATTACATGTCCTTCAGCAAGTCAGCACACTGCACGTTAGAAAAACACATTTAATATGAAACCGGGCAGCTAGGCCCCGACTCATGCTAACTAAGGCCTAGTGAATTAATTAGCAAAACCTTAATATATAGCTCTTAATACTAATACAAAATTAGTGCATCAATAACTCATTATTAGTCAATTTTATTAGTCTCCGTTTATATTGACGGGCACTCCCCGTGGGCACATTTCGGACTCATGTTAGTAAAACACATTAATACATTTTCTATGCGCCATTATTATGCATTAGTTCATAAACATTTTCATGTCAATTTTGATTATAAGAGCTACGCTCCAACACTATGAATGCCTAGAGATAGAAAATATGTGATAGCGAGTCATCACTCTGCCTTTTCTCTGATATTATTGGATTAGCAACCATAGCCAAAAAAATATTTATTTTTTATAAATAGCATACAAATTCATCATAATATATGGAAAAATTAATCTAATTCCACCAGCCTGGTTAAATTCAATATAATTGTATAAATAATTCTGATTATTAATTGTAATAATAACAATATAGTCCTTGAAATAATTACAATACAACTTCTTTGCATTCCTCAAATATTGATATAATTATATGCATCATTTTCACTGTTTCATTGTTCACCTATTTCATGGCCCTTCATTATGCCAGATACTATGGTGGTCATTACAACCCTGGCGGACGGTGTTAAAGCGGCGGTAAGACCGCCAACAGGCCGGCAGTAAAATAATTGGAATTACGACTGTGGCGGAAACCGCCAACAAAGACAGCCACTTTAACACTCCGACCGCCAGGGCAGTACAAACAAACAGTGTGGCAGTCACCGCCAACAGACAGGCGGAGGACAATGTACCGCCCACAGTATCACAACCTACCAATTTGCCACCTTTTCTGAGGCGGATTCAGCGTGGACAAAAACATGGCGGAAACAGGACTTTGAAGGGAAAACACTCACCTCTACTCACCCCACGAGGAATCCGGACGCCATGGAACCAGAGCTGCAGACCCTGCCAGCCCTTATCTTCTTGCTCCTCTACCAGGAGCACGAACGCCGGCGGCGAAGACCACGGTGAGTACTGCACCTACGACACAGGGGAGGGGGGAGGGAAAAAACAGGGACACACACACACGCAACACCCCCACCCTCACCCATCACAACACACACACTAATACAGCATGATACATTACAGTTACACCCCCCAAACCTCCCCGGAAGAATGCAAAGACCAAAGAAAATGAGTGTAACTATTGTAATATAGTCAAATCCAGTACGCAAAAACATACATATATACACTATAAACAAAATATACACCAAGAATAGTAGTCCAGGTAGTGCTCCTTTGAAGTCCGTGGAACACTGGGCCCACATGGTATGGGCGAGGCCCACACAAGATCCCCAACTTGGGGGACTGTCCGTGCTGTGGCTCCGTGCCACACTGGCTGCCCTGGTGGCCGGTGCACTCCAGATTCCGGTGACTACAGGCACCACTGGCCCCGGAGATGTTGTGGCTGAGGTGCTAGGTTGGGACCTGGAGAGTCGGGCCCTAGGAGAGGGACGGGGTGGGGGAGGTTTGGGAAAGAGGTCAAGGTTGGACAGGAAAAGTTTTTTGGAGACACTGGGACTGGAGGGGGTTTAGGAGTGGGGGAAGAGGTTGTGGTTGTAGGAGGTGTTCGTTTGGTGACTTTGGGTGGAGGTGCATGCGCTGGAGGCTGTCGTGAGGTGGATGGCTGTTGGGTGGGTGTGTGCCTGCGTTTGTGTATCTTGGGAGGTGGCATCACAGACACACTGGGAGAGGACACGGGACGTGTGAATGGCAGTGGGGGTGGTGACTGCACGTGAGCGGGTGTGGTGGTGTGTGTGCTGGTGATGGCAGTAGTGGCTGTAGATGTAGTGCATGCAGGTGTGATTGTAGACGAGACTGGGAGGGAGGAGGGAGACGTGGAGGAGGGGGACACAGTGGAGGCAGTGGATGTTGGTATGTCTGCATGTGTGTGATGCTTGCGTGAGTGCCTGTGGGATGTGTGGTGCTTATGTTTGCCTGAGCTTCCCTTGTGTGTTGACGTGTGTGCATGCTGGTCTGAAGGTGTGCTTGGGATAGGCTGAGGAAGAGGGGATTGGGTCTGGGTGGAGGAAGTTGGAGGGGGGAGGCTAGACACAGGGACAATGGCTGCCATCAGTGCTGAGACCAGAGTCTGAAAAGCTCGCTGAAGGGCCGCCTGACCAGAATGAATGCCCTCCAGGAATGCATTTGTTTGTTTCAACTGCCTTTCTACACCCTGGATGGGGTGAGGGACCTGAGGAGGTCAATGGCCTCCTCACTGAGGGCAGCAGGGGTGACTGGGGCAGGGCCTGAGGTGCCTGGGGCAAAGGTGATGCCCACCCTCCTGGGTGTGCCGGCACGGGGCAAAGGCTGAGGGGCTGCTGGGAGGGCGGTGATGGTAGGGGGGTGGCGGCTGTACCTGTAGATGCGGGGGGCACAGATGTTGCCGCCACCACAAGGGAGCTCCCATCAGAGGACGAGTCCGTGTCACTGGTGTCAGCTCCTGTCCCCGCCGTGGAGCTCCACTCACCCTCCGTCCCACTGGTGAAATCAGACTCTGTTGTCTCACCCTCCAGGGCCATGTGGGATGCAGCTCCCTCCTGCTCCAGTGCCACTGCTCCTCCGCCTGATGATGATAATGCACACAAGAACAGGGAGACCACAAAAAGGGGGGGGGGGGGCGACAGAAGAAAGACATGTTGAGTGCATGTATTACCGCTACCGTTGGCGGACACGACAGACACAGAAGCCCCCTGCACTACGCCGCGCACTTGGGCTCCACTGTTCAATCCCTGGGACATGGCTTACAAGGCTATGGACGACATCTGCACACATGGATGAGACAGGAGCATAACTGGGTGTACTTGGCACTGTACAGAGGTGGGGTGGGGTGCCACATGGCCTGCCTTACGGAGGGACCTTGCCTACTAAACTCGCCCTGGCCTAGGGAAACCCACAGCCCACCTCCACTGCACGCAAAATCAGCAGGATGAGAGTGTACTCACACCCCTGTGGCTGCTGTGATGCCCCCAAGCGCCCATCTAACTCCGGGTACGCCACCGCCAGGATCCTGAACATCAGGGGGGGCATGGTGCGATAGACACCCCTCCCACGTTGGGAGGCCATCCCCAGCTGGACCTCTGCCATCTTCTTGCTCCAGCGGCGAATGTCCTCCCATCTCTTACGGCAGTGGGTGCTCCGTCTGTGGTAGACCCCCAGGGTCCGGACGTCCTTGGCGATGGCACGCCAAATATCTTTTTTTCTGGTGGGCGCTGACCTACATGAATTGTACAGGGGGAAAAGAAATGTTATTACCAAATGCACCGTCACAGTCATTGGCCCACATCCCTACCCTTGCCATGTGGCACATGCACTCATCGTCGTTTCATGCACGCCTCAATCTCCCCCCCCCATCTTTTATCCACCCCACTCCACACAGGCATAGCCCATACAGCATGCTCCCAGTGTACTTACCTGTTTGTCTGGAGGACCGTAGAGTAGCGTGAACTGGGGGAGGACCCCATTCACGAGTTTCTCCAACTCCTCCGATGTGAAGGCAGGGGCCCTTTCCCCAGACACTCAAGCCATTGTCTCTTCCAGACCGAGGTCACAGCAGCACTTGCAGTGTAGGTCCTCTCCTGTCGAAGATCAGGTATCAAGTGATTGAACAGATAGAAAATGGCGGTCACGTCCGCAGCAGTGCGTACCGTTACCGCCGGCGTACATCGTCATTGGCTCCTGGGACCCATAGGGTCCAATGTTAACCAATGCAGCACTGCGCTGCGGTCCTCGACTGCCTACCGCGATGGTGTACAACGCCAGCGCAGTTACCTCACATCCCATTGTCCCACTTTACAGGTCAGGCAGTCGCCATTTCAGGGGCCCACATGGCTTAATTTTTAACGGCATCACACATACCTAGGCCTAGCCTCAACACACATACAGGCCACTTTTCGGATTATGATTCGTGTTCTGTGTAAGCTGTGGGTACGTACCTCTGAGTTGGTTGACTCTGTGCTCGCTGTTGTCCTTCATGGGCACCGTCCGCTGGGACATGTGAGGAGATGGCGGCATCCTTCGGTGTACAGACCGCTGGTGGACCTGTGGACAATGGAGGAAAGACATGTGATCATCACCTACAGGCTTGACCGTGCCACAATCCAGGAACTGTGTGCCCAGCTGGAGCCAGACCTGATGTCAGCTATCCGCCTTCCCACAGGAATCCCCCCTCAAGTGCAGTTGCTGTCAGTACTCCATTTCCTTGCAAGTGGGTAATTTCAAACAAGAGTGGCCATAGCATCAGGGATGTCCCAGCCTATGTTTTCCAACGTGTTGTCCAGAGTGTTGTCTGCCCTGCTGAAACACATGCGGAGCTACATCGTTTTCCCTCAGGTGGAGGATTTGCCTACAGTGAAAGGTGATTTCTATGCCCTGGGACATATCCCCAACATCATAGGTGCCATTGATGGGACACATGTGGCTTTGGTAACCCCCGCAGGAGTGAACAGGTGTACAGAAACCAGAAGAGTTATCATTCCATAAATGTGCAGATGGTGTGTTTGGCAGACCAGTACATCTCCCATGTTAATGCCAAGTTCCCTGGCTCAGTGCATGACGCCTACATCCTGCGGAATAGCAGCATGCCTTATGTGATGGGTCAACTCCAGAGGCACGGTGTGTGGATATTAGGTGAACACCTGGAAGCAAGACAGTGGGAATGTTTGTCTGGGGATATCCCTACAGGTTAGTGTGTGTCTAACAGTTGTCCCTCGCCATTTGCAGGTGATTCTGGTTACCCCAACCTGTCATGGCTACTGACCCCAGTGAGGAATCCCAGGACAAGGGCAGAGGAACACTACAATGAGGCCCATGGGCGAACTCGGCGGATTATAGAGCGGACCTTTGGCCTCCTGAAGGCCAGGTTCAGGTGCCTCCATATGACAGGTGGATCCCTATTCTACTCACCAAAGAAGGTGTGCCAGATCATCGTGGCCTGCTGTATGCTTCACAACTTAGCTTTGCGATGACAGGTGCCTTTTCTGCAGGAGGATGGTCCAGATGGCGGTGTTGTTGCAGCTGTGGAGCCTGTGCACAGTGAAGACGAGGAAGCAGAAGAAAAGAACATGGACAACAGGAACTCAGTGATCCTGCAATATTTCCAGTGAGACACAGGTAAGAATACAGACCTGCCTACTACATGCACTTTAACACTACTACCTCTCTACTGTCTGTCGTTTTCACCCAGTGTATGGTCACTGAGTTGTCACTTTCTCTTACGATTTCACAGATGTGGGTCCCACAGTGTAACATCTGCTTTGTTTCCTTATGGACTAGAGCTGTGTGACATAGGTATGTTGACATTACAATTGAAAAAGCATTTTGTCACTGTAATTGCTAATACACTATTTCGAAATCACAGACTGACTCCAGAATGTTTTGTGCTTCAAGGGTGTTTATTTAAGTGCTCAATATTGGAGGGGGTTGTAAAATGGTGAGGGGTGATGGTGGAGGAATGTCCATGGTAGAGTCCAGTCTATTAGTCTCATAGGTGCATTGCCCAAATGGTCATAGGAAGTGGAGCTGGGGCAGTTTGAGGATCAGGGTGACAAAGTGGGACAGAAAGATGACATTCAGGGTGGTCTCATTTCTTGGCAGGGGTCTTGGCATTGTTCTCTGTCTTTGTCCTGGATCTCAGGGACTGTTTGCGGGGTGGTTCTCCCTCTGCAGGGGGTGGGGTGCTGGTGTGGTGGTCCTGTGGCGTTGCCTCCTGTCCACTAGCGCTGGCGGAGGTGGTGGGCAGTTTATTGTCCATGCTAGTGTCAGGGGCCCCTTGTTGTGCCACAGTGCCCCTCCTGGTGTTGAGTACTTCCTTCAGCACCCCTACGATGGTGCCCAGGGTGGAACTGATGGTTTTGAGTTCCTCCCTGAAGCCCAAATACTGTTCCTTCTGCAGGCGCTGGGTCTCCTGAAACTTGGCCAGTACCGTTTCCATCGTCTCCTGCGAGTGGTGGTAGGCTCTCATGATGGAGGAGAGGGCCTAGTGGAGAGTGGGTTCCCTTGGCCTGTCCTCCCCCTGTCGCACAGCAGCCCTCCCAGTTCCCCTGTGTTCCCGGGCCTCCGTCCCCTGGACCGTGTGCCCACTACCACTGCCCCCAGGTCCATGTTGTTGTTGGGGTGGTGGGTTAGCCTGGGTTCCCTGTAGTGGTGGACACACTGCTGCTTGACGTGTCCTGGGGACAGAGGTATGGGCCTGCTGGGTGGGTGCTGTGCTGGTGTTTCCAGAGGGGGGAAGGGCTGTAGTGGCCTTTGACTGTGTCAGGGGAACCGACTGTCCAGAGGTCCCTAATAGGCCGGGATGGTCACCTAGAGCCAGTTGGACAGAGCTGCTGTCATCACTGTGGGCCTCTTCCGTTGGTGGTGTGGACATGTGTGGACCCTCCTGTCCGGTGACGTTGGGTAGGGGTCCTGCAGGGGTATAAAAGGATGTTTATTACATCTGTGTGTGGCATGGTGTGCAATAGGTGGGTGACCGTGAACCCCAGTGCTTGCATTCCTGTGTGGGACCTTGAGTGATGGTGGTTGAAGGGGGTGTATGGGTACGTGCAGTGGCCATGCTTTGGTGATGGGTGTCCATGCTTTGTTGTTGATTGCAGGGCTTGGTTTTGGGATGGGTGGTTTGTGATATTGGGACATTTGTGAGGAGTTGGAGTGATGGGGGTGAGGGTGGGGGTATGTGATGGCATGCAGGTAGGGTGGGGGATGTAATAGTAAAGCTTTGACTTACCAGAGTCCATTCCTCCATCTACTCCTGCGAGGCCCTCAGGATGCAGAATCGCCAAGACTTGCTCCTCCCATGTTGTTAGTTGTGGGGGAGGAGGTGCGGGTCCGCCGCCAGTCCGCTGAACCGCAAGGTGGTGTCTTGAGACCACGGAACGCACCTTCCCCCGTAGGTCGTTCCACCTCTTCCTGATGTCATCCCTATTTCTTGGGTGCTGTCCCACTGCGCTAACCCTGTCCACTATTCTTCGCCATAGCTCCATCTTCCTAGCTATGGAGGTGTGCTGCACCTGTGATCCGAATAGCTGTGGCTCTACCCGGACGATTTCCTGCACCATGACCCTGAGCTCCTCCTCAGAGGACCTGGGGTGTCTTTGCTGTGCCATGGGGTGGTGTGGGTGATGTGTGGGGTGGTGTGTGTATTGATAAGTGTGGTGATATTTAGTGGTGTGTTGTGTGAGGTGCGTGGAAGTTCTGTGGGTGATGGTATTGTGTGCCTGTGGATGCTTGGTAGTAGTTTGTAGCGTCTCTCTCTGGCCTTCTCTCGGTAATTGTGGTCATAGGGGTTTGTGGGTGATGTGGGTGTGTGTTTTATATTGTATTGGGTGTGTGGGAGTGGTGTGTGTATGGGTATCAGGTGTGTGTATTTCAATTTATCCAATGTGGCTGTGTTTTGTAAATGTGTGTGTATTTTGAGCGCAGCGGTGTGTACCGCCAATGGAATACCGCAGGTGAAAGACCGCCTCGTGGATTTGTGTGTCGTGATAGTGTGGGCATATTTCTGTTGGCGTGACGGTGGAGGATTTGTTTTCGCCAGTTTATCACTGACCTTTGGTGTGGCGGACTTGTGTGGGTGTCTGAATTTTGGCTGATTCCGTGCTGTGGGTCATAATAGCTGTGGTGGAATTCCGCGGCCGCGGCGGTGTGTTGGTGATCTTCTGTACGCCGGTAAGCGGCTTTTACCGCCAATGTTGTAATGACTGCCTATGTCTTTTTTTGCCATGGAGAGACTAATGAGGTCATGCGGCCCAACAAATGGGTTTATTTAGCTTTGAACCAGACTAACTGCTCTCCAGTCCTTGAAAAATCATAAAAATGTTACTAGAGCTGCAGGGTGAGCAACTTAAATAATCTACTTGACCTAACTGTAATGTACTTAACCCTCAAATTGTGTAATCCTAGGGAAATCGTTTACAGTCACCTTTTTCTTCATTCTCACATGATTGCACCTTCAAATATATGAGCTCAGCATTTCTGCAGTACAAAAAAACCTCTTTTGATTAAGTAGACTAAAGTTTGCTGCATGTATCACAAGAATCCATCCCACATATAAGGGACACATGGCCCATGACTTGTTTTTAGTTTCTTAACAGCATTGCCTCAGGACAGCAGTGTTTCTCAGTTTGTTTAAAGGCTCACTTTTAATAAATATATTACTAAACCATGATGTGGTAGCATATTGTCATCTACACATAGAACATTTGCAGGGAATGTTAGAGAACCTTTTTACTAACTTGCAGCTTGTAGGAGGCTGGCCTGGCTTATAATGGGTACCTGATGGTACTTACACCTTGTGCCAGGTCCAGTTATCCCTAATTAGTAGATTAGTAGTGTTCTAGCAGCTTAGGCTGATAGAGGTAGCTATAGCGGAGCAGCTTAGGCTAAACTAGGAGACATGCAAAGCTCCTACTATACCACTTATATCATATAGCACTATATCATAAGAAACACAAAACTCAGAGTTACTAAAAATAAAGGTACTTTATTTTAGTGACAATATGCCAAAAGTATCTCAGAGGATATATTCCATTAGGAGGTAAGTAATATGCACAAATATACACACAAACCAAAATCAGGTAAGTAAACAGTTAGAAAAATAGTGCAAACACAATATAACACAATAGGATGCAATAGGCCTAGGGGCAACACAAACCATATACTCCAAAAGTGGAATGCGAACCACGCATGGACCCCAGGCATAGTGTGGTGTATAAATGGTCGCTGGGAGTGAAAGAAAACACTAAGGGTGTCCAAGATACCCCACCCTAAGACCCTGAAAAGTAAGAGTAAATTTACCCTACTACCCCAGAAAAACAGTAAAGTCGATATAGGGGATTCTGCAAAGCCAACAACTGACTGCAAAGCACTGAAGACGGATTCCTGGACATGAGGACCTGCAAAGGAAGGGGACCCAGTCCAAGAGTCACGCAGGTGTCCGGGGGGACAGGAGCCCACTAAACCCTGGATGAAGGTGCAAAAGGGCTGCCTCCGGGTGGAAGAAGCCAAAGATTCTGCAACAACAGAAGGTGCCAGGAACTTCTCCTTTGGTCAGAAGATGTTCCACGGTGTGCTGGAGGATGCAGAGTTGTTTCCACGCAGAAAGACTACAAACAATCCTTGCTAGCTGCAAGATTCGCAGTTGGAGATAATGGGTGCTGCCCAGGAAGGACCAGGAGGTCGCCCCTTGGAGGAGGAGACAGAGGGGGTGCTCAGCAGTTGAGAAAGCCCACGCAGAAGCAGGCAGCACCCACAGAAGCATTTGAACAGGAGTTCAAGAAGTCTGAGCACGGCGGTCGTCTCATCACAACAAAAGAGGATCCTACGAAGCCGGTGTTCAACACAGTGAGTTGAGCAATGCAGGACAGAGTGCTGGGGACCTGGGCTATGCTGTGCACGAAGGAATCCTTGCAAAAGTGCACAGAAGCCTTGGCAGTTGCAGATCACGCAGTACACAGGATTACTGTCTGGCGTGGGGAGGCAAGGACTTACCTCCACCAAATTTGGACAGAAGGACCACTGGACTGTTGGAGTCACTTGGATCCAGCTCCTGTGTTCCAGGGACCACGCTCGTCAAGATGAGAGGGGACCCAGAGGACCGGTGATGCAGAAGTTTGGTGCCTGCATTAGCAGGGGAAATATTCCGTCAACCCACGGGAGATTGTTTCTTGGTTTTCAGTGCAAGGTGAAGGCAGACAGCCCTCAGAGCATGCACCACCAGAAAACAGTCAAGAAAGCCAGCAGGATTAGGTGCTACAATGTTGCTGGTAGTCTTCTTGCTACTTTGTTGCAGTTTTGCTGGCGTCCTGGAGCAGTCAGCGGTTGATCCTTGGCAGAAGTCGAAGAGGGAGATTCAGAGGAACTCTGGTGAGCTCTTGCATTTGTTTTCTGACAAGAAACCCACAGGAGAGACCCTAAATAGCCCTCAGAGGAGGATTGGCTACCTAACCAGGTAGAGAGCCTATAAGGAGGGGTCTCTGATGTCACCTGCTGGCACTGGCCACTCAGAGGCCTCCATTGTGCCCCCACACCTTGCAAAGCAAGATGGCTGAAGTCTGGGACACACTGGAGGAGCTCTGAATTG
The DNA here is from genome assembly GCF_031143425.1 of Pleurodeles waltl. Classification (NCBI taxonomy): domain Eukaryota; kingdom Metazoa; phylum Chordata; class Amphibia; order Caudata; family Salamandridae; genus Pleurodeles; species Pleurodeles waltl. The sequence continues at coordinate 1,180,006,936 of NC_090445.1, read as the reverse complement.
GTGTAGACTGGATTATACAAGGAGGGCATTTCCAGTGGTTTGAGGATGCTACCCCTCCCTAGCCTGTAACACCTATTTCCAAAGGGAGAGGGTGTCACACCCCTCTCCCAAAGGAAATCCTTTGTTCTGCTATCCTGGGCATGAGCTTCTCAAGCAACAGGAGGGCAGAAACCTGTCTGAGAGGTGGCAGCAGCTGGTGCTGCCTGGAAAACCTCAGAAGGCTGGAATGGCATTATTGGGGGTCCTCTATGGAGCCCCCAGAATGCATGGAATCATACAACCAATGTTTGCAAAAGCCTTGGGGTATGATTCCAACATGTTTAATACCAAACATGCCTATGTTCGGAGTTACCCTTATGTAGCTGGACATAGGTAGTGTCCTATGTCCAGTACACGCATAAAATGGCATCCCTGCACTCATGAAGTCTGGGAAATGGTCCTAGAGGTCGTGGGGGCACCTCTGCTAGTGTAGGGGTGCCCTCACACACAGGTACTCTGAACCCTGCCCTCAGGGCTGGAGGGTCTGCTATAGGGGAGACTTATAAGTGAGCTGTGCCTTGTAAATGGCAGTGAAATGGTGCATGCACCTTTTCACGCAGGCTGCAGTGGCAATCCTGATGAAAGGTTTGTATGAACTCCTTATGGGTAGCAAAAGAAATGTTGCAGCCCATAAGGATCTCCTGGAACCCCAATACCCTGGGTACCTAGGTACCATATACGAGGTGTAGGAAGGTAGCCTCTTTCTAGCCTTGTTACCCCCACTTTTGGTCTGTTTGTGAGTATATGTCAGGGTGTTTTTACTGTCTCACTGGGATCCTGATAGCCAGGACCACAGTGCTCATAGTGGAAACCCTATTTGTCAGTGTGTTTTATATGTCTCCCTGGGACCCTGCTAGCCAGGACCCCAGTGCTCATAGTTTGTGGCCTGAATGTGTTCCCTGTGTGGTGCCTAACTGTGTCACTGAGGCTCTGCTAACCAGAACCTCAGTGCCTATGCTCTCTCTGCTTTTAAAAGTGTCACTGCAGGCTAATAACAATTTTCACCAATTCTGATTGGCACACTGGGACACCCTTATAATTCCCTAGTATATGGTACCTAGGTACCAAGGGTATTGGGGTTCCAGGAGATCCCTATGGGCTGCAGCATTTCTTTTGCCACCCAAAGGGAGCTCGGATAATTCTTACACAGGACTGCCACTGCAGCCTGAGTGAAATAACGTCCACGTTATTTCACAGCCATTTTACACTGCCTTTAAGTAACTTATAAGTCACCTATGTGTCTAACCCTCACTTAGTGAAGGTTAGGTGCAAAGTTACTAAGTGTGAGGGCACCCTGGCACTAGCCAAGGTGCCCCATATTGTTCAGGGCAATTTCCCTGGACTTTGTGAGTGTAGGGACACCATTACACGTGTGTATTACATATAGGTCAATACCTATATGTAGCTTCACAATGGTAACTCTGAACATGGCCATGTAACATTTCCAAGGTCATGGAATTGTCCCCCCATGCCAAATCTGGTATTGGGGTGCCAATCCCATGCATCCCCAGGGCTCCAGCATGGACCCCGGGTACTGCCAAACTAGCTCTCTGGGGTTTTCACTGCAGTTACTGCTGCTGCCAACCCACAGAAAGGTTTTTGCCCTCCTGGGGTCAGGGCAGCCCAGTCCCAGGAAGGCAGAACAAAGGATTTCCTCTGAGAGAGGGTGTTACACCCTCTCCCTTTGGAAATAGGTGTGAAGGGCCTGAGCGGAGTAGCCTCTCCTGGCCTCTGGGAAGCACCCTTAAGTCCACTGCCAGTGGTTGGGGTACCTTTTGAGAGGGTCGTGGTTGATATTGTTGGCCTCCTTGACCCTCCAACAGCTTCTGGAAACAGATTCATTCTGGTGGACCATGCCACCAGGTATTCAGAAGCTATACCTCTTAGGACTACTACAGCACCCTCAGTGGCCAAAGCCCTCCTGGGAATCTTTTCCAGGGTGGGTTTCCCAAAAGAGGTGGTGTTAGACAGTGTAGGAGAGTACAATCTTTCTTGGCATGTTACCCCCAATTTCTGCCTGATTGTCAGTTTGTTTTGACTGTTTCACTGGGATCCTGCTTGTCAGCACCCCAGTGCTTAGGGTTTTGTAGCCTACATGTCAGTATGTTTTACTGTTTTGTCAGTATGCTTGACTGTGTCATTGGAGTCCTGCTAATCAGAACTCCAGTGCTTATGCTCTCTCTGTTTCCAAATGTGTCACTATTGTCTAGTAACTACATATTCCACTCCAAATTGGCATACTGGACCCCCCTTATAAGTCCCTAGTATATGGTACCTAGGTACCCAGGGCATTGGGGTTCCAGGAGATCATTACGGGCAGCAGCATTTCATTTGCCACCCATAAGGAGCTCATACAAACACTTCTTTGGGACTGCCATTGCAGCCTGAGTGAAATAGTTTAAGCACTACCTCACTGCCAATTTCACTGCACCAGGTCACTTATAAGTCACCTATATGTCTAACCTTCAGACCCTGAAGGCTAGGTGCATAGTACCTGTGTGTGAGGGCACCCCTGCGCTAGCAGAGGTGCCCCTATGTCATCCAGGCCCATTTTCCCAGACTTCGTGAGAGCGGGGACGCCATTATAAGTGTGTACTACATATAGGTCAATACATATATGTAGCTTCAAAATGGTAACCCCAAATATGGCCATGTGAGGTGTCTAGGAACTAGAAATTGTACCCCCAATCTGATTCTGGTATGGGGGGGCAATTCCATGCACCCTGAGGGCTCCACCAGGGACCCTCAGTACTGCCATACCAGCCTTCTGAGATTTTCACTGCAGACCCAGCTGCTGTCACCTCATAGAAAGGCTTCTGCCCTCCTGTGACTTGAGCAGCTCAATCCCAGGAAGGCAGAACAATGCATTTCCTTTAGGAGAGGGGTGTTACACCCTCTCCCGTTGGAAATAGGTGTTACAGGCATGGGAGGGGTATCCTCCCAGAGCCTCTGGAAATGCTTTGAAGAGCACAGATGGTGCCCTCCTTGCATAATCCAATCTACACCAGTTTCAGCTCTGGCGTGAAATTGGACAAAGGAAAGGGGAGTGACCACTCCCCTGTCCATCACCACCCCAGGGGTGGTGCCCAGAGCTCCTGCAGTGTGTCCCTGGGCTCTGCTATCTTTTTTTCAAGATGGTCAGGGAACTCGGGGAGCATCTGAGTGGCCAGTGGCAGCAGGTGACATCAGAGACCCCTCCTGATAGGTGATTACCTGGTTAGGTGACCAATCCCCCTCTCAGGGCTTTTTAGGGTCTCTCCTCTGGGTGTTTCCTCAGATTCAGGTTGCAAGACTCCAACAGGAATCCTCTGCAACCTCTGCTTCACCTTCGGATCAACCGCAGAACTGCTCCAGGAACTCTACAACTGCAACAAAGTGTCCATGAAGGCTACTACAACTCTGTAACATCAGCTCCTGCCAGCAGCTGCAACAGTTTCCAGGTCGTGAACGCTCCGAGGACTGTCTGTCTTCATCCTGCACCAGAAGGACCAAAGGAATCTCCCATGGAGTGACGGAGTCACTTCCCTGCTTTAGCAGACACCTCTCTGCAGCGACAAACGATACTCTGGGTCCCCTCTCCTGATGACAAGTGCAGATCCTGGAACACAGGTGGTGGACCAAAGTGATCCTGACTGTCCAAAGGTCCAACCAAAATTTGGTGGAGGTAAGAGCTTGCCTCCCCGAGCCAGACAGTACCCCTGTGCACTGCGTGTTTTGCAGCTCCTAGGGCTTTTGTGCGCTTCTCCAAGGAATCCTTCATGCACAATGTAGCCAGGTCCCCAGCACTGTATCCTGTGATACTCAGCTCCCTAAGTTGTATTCCGGCGGCGTGGGATCCCTTTGTGTAGTGCTGTGATGACCGTGATTTGCAACTCCTTTGTCCCCGTGTCCTGGGACTCCTGTGGGTGCTGACTGGTCTTCTGAGGGCTCTCTGAAGGGCTGAGATCCCCCTCTGTCTCTTCAGTCCGCGTTGAGACCTCCAGGTCCCTCCTTGGCCCAGGTAGTGCCTTTTCCCAACAAACGTGTCTCTTGCGTGAGGCAAGGATTGTTGGCGGAATCCAACAACAAAAACCAGCCTGCATTCTTCTACTCGATGTGGGACATCTTTTGCAGGAACCTGCAGCTGTATTCTTTGGTGCATCTCTGACTTTTTCTTCTAACTGAAGAATCCACTTTTGCACCTTCATCCAGGTTAGGGCCTTACTGGAGTAATCAATGACGTCTACCAAGGTTTGGTTGGGGAGGTTGCTACTGTCCCTGAATCTTTGGTGATACTTCTAAGGGGTCAGTCCAAATTTGACAATTGAAAAGGTTTTCTTGGGAGTGTACTTGTTCTGGTCCCCAACCTCTGTCAGCAGTGTGTCCCTCCCAAGTATAGGCACGTGTAGACCCCCCCCCCCCACAGTTCTCTTCAGGAACCCCATGTGCCCTCAGTGCAACTTCATAAGCAGAAAACCACTTGTCAATGTCATTTCTCACACATAACTGGGCACCAAATCCTTGGGTATACAAACCTTCTTGTCGCCATCAGGTACTGTACATAATCTGCCACCATCACTGCTGGACTCAGACTGCCTAGCCTTGAAGTGCAGCTTGATGACTCAACTTCATGTGTCCCAATCACACTGTGTGACGTCAGAGGCACTGCAGTATCATCAGACTTGCATTGCAGGCCATGGTCGTTGCATGCAACGAGGTTCACGGGCAGGAGGAGCTGCGATGTCGGTGCTGGCATCGCTGAAGTTGTCCTTGGCGTCGCTGAAGTCAGAAAACTAAATAGAAGCTAGTAGGTGAAGTCTTTGTTGGCCTTGAGACTTCAGAACAGGAGGCAAGCTCAATCCAAGCCCTTGGAGGGAACTTTTAGGGAAGGCAGAGGCCTTCCAACAAGGTCAGATGCCAGCAGGGCAGCAGGGCAGCAGGGCAACAAGCAGAGCAGCAGTCCTTCTCAGCAAAGCAGTCCAGATGAGTCTTTTGGGCAGCCGGGCAGTTCCTCTGACACAGTGCAGGTGTAGATCCTGAAGTGTTTGATTTGGTGGGGTCAGAGACCCAGTTTATATACTCAAAGATGCCTTTGAAGTGGGGGGAAACTTCAAAGAGTGGTTTTGAAGTGGACAAGTTCCCCTTTCAGCCCAGTCCTGTCTGCCAGGATCCCTGTGGAGGGTTATCAGTCCTTTATATGAGAGCAGGCCACTGGCCTTTCAAATGTGAGTGTGAGCCCCTCCGCTCTTCCTGCCCAGGAAGACCCATTCAGTATACAGATAAATGCAGATGTGACTGAGCGTACTGTATTTGTGGTTGTCTGGGCGGAATGCACAGGGGGAGCTGCCACCCAGCACAAACTAGACGCTGATTGGAGACAGGCTGTAAGACACAGATGGCAGTAAGTGCAGAGGAATACCCACTTTCTGAAAGTGGCATTTCTAAAATAGTAATATTAAATCCAACTTCACCAGTAAGTAGGATATTCTATTACCAGTCTAGCAATACCAAACAAGATATGGCTACTCCTTCCAGGTCAGAATCTACCACTTAAGAGTATATGAGGGCAGTTCTAAAGCTAGTCTATGAGGGAAGCAGGCCTCACAGCAGTGGAAAACGAATTTAAGAGTTTTTCACTACCAGGACATGTAAAATACAAAGGTACATGTCCAGCCTTTTACCTACATAGCACCCTGCTATATGGGTTACCTAGGGCCTACCTTAGGGGTTCCTCTGTAGAAAAAGGCTTGGGAGTACTTTTAAATGCCAGGTCGAAGTGGCAGTGACACTACACACACAGGCCTTGTAATGGCAGGCTTGAGACATGGTTAAGGGGCTACTTATGCGAGTGGCACAATCAGTGCTGCAAGCCCACTAGTAGCGTTCAATTTACAGACCCTGGGTACAGGTAGTGCAACCTGCACCCTCGGATGGATGCACTGTGGTGGTGCTGTGCTGGTGGGGGGAGGCTCCTGCACCCCCCCTGCACCTTCAGATAGATACACTGTGGTGGTGCTGGTGGAGGAAGGCTCCTGCACATTCCCTGCACCCTCGGATGGATGCACAACCATGGTTGGTGGTGGGGGCTCTGTGACAGCTGATGGTGCAGACACCTGGCACTTCTTGCCTGCTGGTGCTGGCTCCTTGCCCTTTCGAGTGGCAGGTGCAGGCTCCTTGCCCTTCTTGCCTGCTGGGGCAGGCTCCTTGCCCTTTCAGGTAGCAGGTGCAGGCCCCTTCCCCTTCATTAAATGTGGCCTGGATTCCTATCCACTACAAGTAGGTGCGGTTGTAACGAGTCCCGTGGACTTTGTGGCTGAGGTGCGTGGCTGGGTTCGTGATACCTGGTGCATGGGTTGTATGCTGTTATGAGGTGGATGGCTTTTGGGTGTCTGAGTTCTTGCGTTTGTGTACTTTAGGAGGGGGCACAGACACAGTGGGAGAGGACACAGGGGACATGTGCATGGCTGTTGTGGAGGTGTCAGGGAGACAGTGGACTTAGTGGATGTTGTAGTGTCTGCAAATGAATGGAGTTTGTGTGAGTGCCTGTGGGATGAAGTGTGGTGCTTGTGTTTGCCTGTGCCACTGTTGGGTGTTGTTTTGTGTACATGCTCGTCTGTATGTGTGCCTGGGATGGGTTGGGGTTGAGGAGAATGGGACTGGGAAGTGGAAGTTGGAGAGGGGATGGTAGAAACAGGGACAATGGCTGCCATCAGAGGGGAGGCCAGAGCCTGAATCGATCTCTGTTGGGCTGCCAATCCAGTGGGAATGCCCTCCAGGAAAGCATTAGATTGCTGCATCTGGGCTGCCAGCCTCTGTATGGCATTCACAATGATTGACTGCCCTACAGAGATGGATCTCAGGAGGTCAATGGCCTCCTCACTCAGGGCAGCAGGGCTCACTGGGGCAGGGCCTGAGGTGCCTAGGGCGAAGTAGATGCCCACCCTCCTGGGTGAGCAGGAGGGGCTGCTGGGAGGAGGGGCTGCTGGGAGGGTGGTGCTGGTACGGGGGGTGGCGGCTATACCTGTAGCTGGGGTGATCACAGAGGTGTCCACCACTGTAGGAGGCTGGACTGGCTTGTAGTGGGTACCAAGGGGTACTTACACCTTGCACCAGGCCCAGGTATCCCTTATTAGTGTAGAGGGATGTCTAGCAGCTTAGGCTGATAGAAAAGGTAGCTTAGCAGAGCAGCTTAGGCTGAACTAGGAGACGAGTGAAGCTCCTACAGTACCACTAGTGTCACTTGCACAATATCATAAGAAAACACAATACACAGATATACTAAAAATAAAAGGTACTTTATTTTTATGACAATATGCCAAAGTATCTCAGTGAGTACCCTCAGTATGAGGATAGCAAATATACACAAGATATATGTACACAATACCAAAATATGCAGTAATAGCAATAGAAAACAGTGCAAACAATGTATAGTCAAAATAGAATGCAATGGGGGCACATAGGGATAGGGGCAACACAAACCATATACTCTAGAAGTGGAATGCGAATCACGAATGGACCCCAAACCTATGTGACCTTGTAGAGGGTCGCTGGGACTGTAAGAAAGCAGTGAGGGTTAGAAAAATAGCCCACCCCAAGACCCTGAAAAGTGGGTGCAAAGTGCACCTAAGTTCCCCAAAGAGCACAGAAGTAGTGATAGGGGAATTCTGCAAGGAAGACCAACACCAGCAATGCAACAACGAAGGATTTCCTGACGAGAGTACCTGTGGAACAAGGGGACCAAGTCCAAGAGTCACGATCAAGTCGGGAGTGGGCAGATGCCCAGGAAATGCCAGCTGTGGGTGCAAAGAAGCTGCCACCGGATGGTAGAAGCTGTGGATTCTGCAAGAACGACAAGGGCTAGAAACTTCACCTTTAGAGGATGGATGTCCCACGTCGTGAAGAGTCGTGCAGAGGTGTTTCCGTGCAGAAAGACCACAAACAAGCCTTGCTAGCTGCAAGGGTCGCGGTTAGGGTTTTTGGATGCTGCTGTGGCCCAGGAGGGACCAGGATGTCACCAATTGCGTGAGGAGACAGAGGGGGCGTCCAGCAAGACAAAGAGCTCCCTCAGAAGCAAGCAGCACCTGCAGAAGTGCCAGAACAGGCACTACAAAGTGGAGTGAACCGGAGCTCACCCGAAGTCACAAAGTAAGGTCCCACGACGCCGGAGGACAACTCAGGAGGTCGTGCACTGCAGGTTAGAGTGCCGGGGACCCAGGCTTGGCTGTGCACAAAGGAAATCCTGGAAGAGTGCACAGGAGCTGGAGTAGCTGCAAAACACGCGGTTCCCAGCAATGTAGTCTAGCGTGGGGAGGCAAGGACTTACCTCCACCAGACTTGGACTGAAGAGTCACTGGACTGTGGGAGTCACTTGGACAGAGTTGCTGAGTTCAAGGGACCTCGCTCGTCGTGCTGAGAGGAAACCCAGAGGACCGGTGATGCAGTTCTTTGGTGCCTGCGGTTGCAGGAGGAAGATTCCGTCGACCCACGGGAGATTTCTTCGGAGCTTCTAGTGCAGAGAGGAGGCAGACTACCCCCACAGCATGCACCACCAGGAAAACAGTTGAGAAGGCGGCAGGATCAGCGTTACAAGGTCGCAGTAGTCGTCTTTGCTACTTTGTTGCAGTTTTGCAGGCTTCCAGCGCGGTCAGCAGTCGATTCCTTGGCAGAAGGTAAAGAGAGAGATGCAGAGGAACTCTGATGAGCTCTTGCATTCGTTATCTAAGGAATTCCCCAAAACAGAGACCCTAAATAGCCAGAAAAGGAGGTTTGGCTACCTAGGAGAGAGGATAGGCTAGCAACACCTGAAGGAGCCTATCAGAAGGAGTCTCTGACGTCACCTGCTGGCCCTGGCCACTCAGAGCAGTCCAGCGTGCCAGCAGCACCTCTGTTTCCAAGATGGCAGAGGTCTGGAGCACACTGGAGGAGCTCTAGGCACCTCCCAGGGGAGGTGCAGGTCAGGGGAGTGGTCACTCCCCTTTCCTTTGTCCAGTTTCGCGCCAGAGCAGGGCTGGGGGATCCCTGAACCGGTGCAGACTGGCTTATGCAGAGATGGGCACCATCTGTGCCCATCAAAGCATTTCCAGAGGCTGGGGGAGGCTACTCCTCCCAAGCCCTAACACCTTTTTCCAAAGGGAGAGGGTGTAACACCCTCTCTCTGAGGAAGTCCTATGTTCTGCCTCCTGGGCCAAGCCTGGCTGGACCCCAGGAGGGCAGAAACCTGTCTGAGGGGTTGGCAGCAGCAGCAGCTGCAGTGAAACCCCGGGAAAGGTAGTTTGGCAGTTCCCGGGTCTGAGCTAGAGACTCGGGGGACCATGGAATTGTCTCCCCAATGCCAGAATGGCATTGGGGTGACAATTCCATGATCTTAGACATGTTACATGGTCATGTTCGGAGTTACCATTTTGACGCTATACATATGTCGTGACATATGTATAGTGCACGCGTGTAATGGTGTCCCCGCACTCACAAAGTCCGGGGAATTTGCCCTGAACAATGTGGGAGCACCTTGGCTAGTGCCAGGGTGCCCACACACTAAGTAACTTAGCACCCAACCTTTACCAGGTAAAGGTTAGACATATAGGTGAATTATAAGTTACTTAAGTGCAGTGGTAAATGGCTGTGAAATAACGTGGACGTTATTTCACTCAGGCTGCACTGGCAGGCCTGTGTAAGAATTGTCAGATCTCCCTATGGGTGGCACAAGAAATGCTGCAGCCCATAGGGATCTCCTGGAACCCCAATACCCTGGGTACCTCAGTACCATATACTAGGGAATTATAAGGGTGTTCCAGTATGCCAATGTAAATTGGTGAAATTGGTCACTAGACTGTTAGTGACAATTTGGAAAGAAAATGAGAGAGCATAACCACTGAGGTTCTGGATAGCAGAGCCTCAGTGAGACAGTTAGTCATAACACAGGTAACACATACAGGGCACACTTATGAGCACTGGGGCCCTGGCTGGCAGGGTCCCAGTGACACATACAACTAAAACAACATATATACAGTGAAATATGGGGGTAACATGCCAGGCAAGATGGTACTTTCCTACACAACCCCCCCAAACGAAGGAAAATAAGACTAGCTATGCCCTGATGAGTCTTCATTGTCTAAGTGGAAATATCTGGAGAGTCCATCTGCATTGGAGTGGGTACTCCCAGGTCTATGTTCCACTGTATAGTCCATTCCCTGTAGGGATATGGACCACCTCAACAATTTAGGGTTTTCACCTTTCATTTGTTTTAGCCAAAGTAGAGGTTTGTGGTCTGTCTGAACAATGAAGTGAGTGCCAAACAGGTATGGCCTCAACTTCTTTAGTGCCCAGACCACAGCAAAGGCCTCCCTCTCTATGGCAGACCAACGCTTTTCTCTAGGGGTCAACCTCCTGCTCATAAAAGCAACAGGTTGATCCTGGCCCTCAGAATTAAGTTGTGATAAGACTGCCCCTACCCCTAATTCAGATGCATCAGTTTGGACAATGAATTTTTTGGAGTAACAGGGGCTTTTCAGGACAGGTGCAGAGCATATGGCCTGCTTCAGCTCCTCAAAAGCTTTTTGACAGTTTGCTGTCCATAATACCTTTTTAGGCATTTTCTTAGATGTGAGGTCATTAAGAGGGGCTGCAATGGAGCCATAGGGGGTCATTCCAACTTTTGCCAAAGTAACCCCGTCGAAAGACCGCTCCGCGGTCAAAAGACCGCAGGGGTCATTTCGACTTTCCCGCTGGGCCGGCGGGCGACCGCCAAAAGGGCGCTCGCCGGCCCAGCGGGAAAGACCCTGCAACAATGAAGCCGGCTCCGAATGGAGCCGGCGGAGTTGCAGGGGTGCGACGGGTGCAGTTGCACCCGTCGCGATTTTCACTGTCTGCAAAGCAGACAGTGAAAATCCTAATGGGGCCCTGTTAGGGGGCCCCTGCACTGCCCATGCCAGTGGCATGGGCAGTGCAGGGGCCCCCAGGGGCCCCACGAAACCCGTTCCCGCCATCCAGTTTCTGGCGGTGTAAACCGCCAGAAACAGGCTGGCGGGAAGGGGGTCGGAATCCCCATGGCGGCGCTGCAAGCAGCGCCGCCATGGAGGATTCTCTGGGCCAGGGGAAATCCGGCGGGAAACCGCCGGATCCCCTTTTCTGACCGCGGCGGTCAGAATGGCCCTGGAAGCACCGCCAGCCTGTTGGCGGTGCTTCCGCGTCCCTCCACCCTGGCGGTTCATGACCGCCAGGGTTGGAATGAGGGCCATAGTTCTTTATGAACCTCCTATAGTACCCAGTGAGGCCTAAAAAGGCTCTCACCTGAGTCTGAGTTGTAGGGGGAACCCAATCTATAATAGTTTGGATTTCCCCCTGAAGTGGTGCAATCTGTTCTCCACCTACCAGGTGTCCCAGATAAACCACTTTCCCCTGCCCTATCTAGCACTTTGAAGCCTTGATAGTGAGGCCTGCCTTTTGCAGGGCCTCCAAAACTTTCCATAGGTGGACCAGGTGATCATCCCAGCTAGAGCTAAAGACATCTATATAATCTAGATATGCTGCACTAAAAGCTTCCAGCCCTTGCAGGACTGTATTCACCAACCTTTGAAAAGTGGCAGGTGCATTTTTCAATCCAAAAGGCATTACTGTGAATTGGTAATGGCCTCCAATGGTTGAAAATGCAGTTTTAGCTTTTGCATCCTCTGATAACTTGATCTGCCAATACCCTGCAGTCAAATCAAAGGTGCTTAGATACTTGGCAGATGCCAGTGTATATATTAGCTCATCTGCCCTGGGTATAGGGTGAGCATCAGGTTTGGTTACCTGGTTGAGACCTCTGTAGTCAACACAAAATCTCATTTCCCTTTTACCATCTTTGGAATGAGGTTTTGGTACAAGTACCACAGGAGAGGCCCATGGACTTCCAGAGTTCTCAACCACTCCCAGTTCAAGCATTTTCTGCACCTCTTGTTTTATGCAGTCTCTGACATGGTCAGGCTGCCTATAGATCTTACTTTCGACAGGCAAGCTGTCTCCAGTATCTATAGTGTGCTCACACCAAGAAGTGGTGCCTGGCACAGTAGAAAAGAGTTCAGAAAACTGACCCAGGAGATTTATGCAGTGGTCTTTCTGCTCAGCAGTAAGACAATCTGCCAGTACTACACCTTCCACTAGAGCATCTTGTTCTGTGGAAGAGAAGAGATCAAGGAGAGGGTCACTCTCTTCTTCCTGTCCTTCATCTGTTGCCATGAGCAGGGTGAGATCAGCCTTGTCATAGTAGGGTTTCAGGCGGTTGACATGGAGCACCCTAAGAGGACTCCTGGTAGTGCCTAAGTCAACCAAGTAGGTGACTTCTCCCTTCTTTTCAACAATTATGTGGGGTCCACTCCATTTGTCTTGGAGTGCCCTTGGGGCCACAGGCTCCAAGACCCACACTTTCTGCCCTGGTTGGTACTGAATCAGAACAGCCTTCTGGTCATGCCATTGCTTTTGGAGCTCTTGGCTGGCCTGAAGGTTTTTACTGGCATTTTTCATGTACTCAGCCATCCTAGATCTTAGGCCAAGTACATAGTCCACTATGTCTTGCTTTCGAGCTTTTAAAGATTGTTCCCAACCCTCCTTCACAAGTGTTAGAGGACCTCTTACAGGGTGTCCAAATAGGAGTTCAAAGGGGCCGAAGCCCACTCCTTTTTGGGGTACCTCCCTGTAAGCAAAAAGGAGGCAAGGTAACAGGACATCCCATCTCCTGCGGAGTTTTTCAGGGAGTCCCATTATCATTTCTTTGAGAGTTTTATTAAACCTCTCAACCAGTCCATTTGTTTGTGGATGATAGGGTGTAGTGAACTTGTATGTCACACCACATTCCTTCCACATGGACTTTAAGTAAGCAGACATGAAATTGCTTCCCTTGTCTGATACCACCTCTTTTGGGAAGCCCACCCTGGAAAAGATTCCCAGGAGGGCCTTTGCCACTGCAGGAGGTGTAGTGGTCCTTAGAGGAATTGCTTCAGGATATCTGGTGGCATGGTCCACTACCACCAAGACAAACCTATTGCCTGAAGCAGTAGGAGGGTCAAGGGGGCCAACTATGTCAACCCCTACCCTTTCAAAGGGAACCCCAACCACAGGCAGTGGAATAAGGGGTGCCTTTGGGGTGCCACCTGTCTTGCCACTGGCTTGACAGGTTTCACAGGACTTACAAAATTCCTTTGTGTCCTCTGACATTCTAGGCCAATGAAACAAGGGGACAAGCCTGTCCCAAGTTTTCATTTGCCCCAAATGTCCAGCTAAGGGAATGTTGTGGGCTAGAGTTAGGAGGAACTTTCTGTATTGCTGAGGAATCACCAACCTCCTGGCAGCTCCAGGTTTTGGATCCCTTGCCTCAGTATACAAGAGGTTGTCCTCCCGGTAAACTCTGTGAGAGTCACTGACATTCACATTTGCTTGTTTGACAGCTTGCTGCCTTAGACCCTCTAATGTGGGACAGGTATGCTGTGCCACACTCAGCTCCTCCCTGGCAGGCCCCCCTTCACTCAAAAGCTCAGCAGTGTCTGCTTCCAGCTCCTCTGGTGTAGGTTCTGCACAGGGTGGAAATTCTTCTTCCTCAGAAGTTGAATCCACTGTAGAGGGATGGATAGTAGGTAGTGTTTTACCTTTACTAACCCTAGCTTTAGGGAGCACTTGGTCCATTCTTCCAGGATCCAAGTCACCCTGTCCTTTTTGCTTTTTGGCCTGAGCCCTGGTCAAAGCAAAAATATGCCCTGGAATGCCCAGCATTGCTGCATGAGCCTCCAACTCCACTTCTGCCCAAGCTGATGTCTCTAAATCGTTCCCTAGTAGACAGTCTACAGGTAAATCTGAGGCAACCACAACTTCCTTTGGACCAGTAACCCCCCCCCCCACCCAGTTGAGATTCACAACAGCCATGGGGTGGCTAAGAGTATTGTTATGAGCATCAGTCACTTGGTACTGGTGACCAATAAGGTGTTGTTCATGGTGGACCAGTTTCTCTATTACCATTGTATCACTGGCACCTGTGTCCCTGTAGGCCTGAACCTCAACACCATTTATTAGGGGAAGTTGCTTGTACTTATCCATTTTAAGGGGACAAGCAACCAAGGTGGCCAAATCAATGGCACCTTCAGAGACTAACACAGCCTCTGTGGTCTCCCTAACAAGACCAACCCCAACTAAATTACCAAAGGTGAGCCCAGCTACTCCCTTGGATTGGCTATTAGTAGGTTTGCTCCCACCACCACTGCTATTACTAGGGGCACTAGGTGTAGCAGCAGGGGTTGTAGTGGTAGGAGGCTTGGTGCTTTTCTTTGGGCAACTGGGATCAGTTGTCCAATGGCCTTTTATTTTACATAAATAGCACCATGGTTTCTTTCCTTGTTTTGATTTGAAGAGGATTTGGGCCCACCACCCCCACCAGAGTGTTTTTGTGGGCCTGATGAAGACTCATTTGTAGATTTGTCCCCACCCTTGTCAGAAGACTTACCATCCTTCTTCTTGCCATCCTTGTCACCCCTTGTATGAACTTTTCTGTTCACCCTTGTTCTGACCCATTTGTCTGCCTTCTTTCCCAATTCTTGGGGAGAGGTCAGATCAGAGTCTACCAGGTATTGGTGTAACAAATCAGACACACAATTATTAAGAATATGCTCTCTCAGGATCAAGTTATATAGGCTTTCATAGTCAGAAACTTTACTGCCATGTAACCACCCCTTCAAGGCCTTCACTGAATGGTCAACAAAGTCTACTCAGTCTTGTGAAGTCTCCTTTTTGGTTTATCTGAACTTGATCCTGTACTGTTCAGTGGTTAAGCCATAACCATCAAGGAGTGCATTCTTAAGAACTGTAAAATTATTGGCATTACTTTCCTTAACAGTAAGGAGCCTATCCCTACCCTTTCCACTGAAAGATAGCCATAGGATAGCAGCCCACTGCCTTTGAGGGACCTCCTGTACAACACAGGCCCTCTCAAGTGCAGCAAACCACTTGTTAATGTCATCCCCCTCCTTGTAAGGGGGAACTATCTTGTGCAGATTCCTAGAATCATGCTCTTTTGCAGGATGGCTATTTGGAATACTGCTGCAGCCACCATGGGGTCCAAACCCCAACCTCTGTCTTTCTTTTTCTAAGTCAAATGCTTCCCTGTCTAGATCCAGCTGTTGCTTCTTAAGCTTCAGCCTGGACTCTTCCACTCTCAATCTATTGAGTTCCCTTTCTAACATTCTGTCTTCAGGGAGGGTGGGTTGGGCATGCCTTGACACAGAAGAATGGTATGAATGAACAGAGGGAGACATGTCCCTAACAGATGGCACTCTAACATTCTGGCCTTCAGAAGTAACACTCCTACTGTGATGAGAAGTAACACTCTTACTGTGATGTGAAGTCACATTAGTACCAGCCATGCTAAGTGGCCTGCTAAGGGTCAGGTTGGGAAGGTTCCCTTCTAAATCCTTTACTGGGGGTGCCCCAGAATCAGAGTGGGAACCATCAGCTAATCTCTCACCAGAAGTGCCAACTAAGGTCTTATCTTGTTCAACAAGCATGTTAACTAATAGTTCTCTAGAGTGATTCTTCACTACCCCTAAACCTCTTTCAACACAGAGACTCCTTGCTGCCTTCCAGCTAAGGTGGTCATATGCAGTCTTGGACAGATCCAGAGTTTGACCTGTACCAGACATAATAGAAAAGGTTTAAGGGACAGAAAAAGAAAGAAAAAGTTTTCAGAACTTTTTAAAGGACAGAAAAAAAACTTAAAAAACTTTTTAAGAACTTTTTAAAAGTTTTACATGTACTTTTCAGCACTTAGCAAAAGAGTAAGAGAAGAAAAGCAAAGACTTTTTGGTTAGGTGTACATACACTGAACTTGTTTTGTATATTTTTCTCTTATGAAAAGTACAAAATGACAAAGTGGTAAGTAGTTGCAAGTACTTATCCCACCGCTGCACAACCAATGTAGGAGGCTGGACTGGCTTGTAGTGGGTACCAAGGGGTACTTACACCGTGCACCAGGCCCAGGTATCCCTTATTAGTGCAGAGGGGTGTCTAGCAGCTTAGGCTGATAGAAAAGGTAGCTTAGCAGAGCAGCTTAGGCTGAACTAGGAGACGAGTGAAGCTCCTACAGTACCACTAGTGTCACTTGCACAATATCATAAGAAAACACAATACACAGATATACTAAAAATAAAGGTACTTTATTTTTATGACAATATGCCAAAGTATCTCAGTGAGTACCCTCAGTATGAGGATAGCAAATATACACAAGATATATGTACACAATACCAAAATATGCAGTAATAGCAATAGAAAACAGTGCAAACAATGTAGAGCCACAATAGAATGCAATGGGGGCACATAGGGATAGGGGCAACACAAACCATATACTCTAGAAGTGGAATGCGAACCACGAATGGACCCCAAACCTATGTGACCTTGTAGAGGGTCGCTGGGACTGTAAGAAAACAGTGAGGGTTGGAAAAATTGCCCACCCTAAGACCCTGAAAAGTGGGTGCAAAGTGCACCTAAGTTCCCAAAGAGCACAGAAGTAGTGATAGGGGAATTCTGCAAGGAAGACCAACACCAGCAATGCAACAACGATGGATTTCCTGACGAGAGTACCTGTGGAACAAGGGGACCAAGTCCAAGAGTCACAATCAAGTCGGGAGTGGGCAGATGCCCAGGAAATGCCAGCTGTGGGTGCAAAGAAGCTGCCACCGGATGGTAGAAGCTGTGGATTCTGCAAGAACGATAAGGGCTAGAAACTTCACCTTTGGAGGATGGATGTCCCACGTCGTGAAGAGTTGTGCAGAGGTGTTTCCGTGCAGAAAGACCGCAAACAAGCCTTGCTAGCTGCAAGGGTCGCAGTTAGGATTTTTGGA
Source organism: Pleurodeles waltl (assembly GCF_031143425.1). NCBI lineage: Eukaryota > Metazoa > Chordata > Amphibia > Caudata > Salamandridae > Pleurodeles > Pleurodeles waltl. The sequence goes on along the minus strand of NC_090445.1, from coordinate 1,179,990,065 downwards.
TGCTGCTGTGGCCCAGGAGGGACCAGGATGTCGCCAATTGTGTGAGAAGACAGAGGGGGCATCCAGCAAGACAAAGAGCCCACTCAGAAGCAAGCAGCACCCGCAGAAGTGCCGGAACAGGCACTACAAAGTGGAGTGAACCGGAGCTCACCCGAAGTCACAAAGTAAGGTCCCACGACGCCAGAGGACAACTCAGAAGGTCGTGCACTGCAGGTTAGAGTGCTGGGGACCCAGGCTTGGCTGTGCACAAAGGAAATCCTGGAAGAGTGCACAGGAGCCGGAGTAGCTGCAAAACACGCGGTTCCCAGCAATGCAGTCTAGCGTGGGGAGGCAAGGACTTACCTCCACCAAACTTGGACTGAAGAGTCACTGGACTGTGGGAGTCACTTGGACAGAGTTGCTGAGTTCAAGGGACCTCGCTCGTCGTGCTGAGAGGAGACCCAGTGGACCGGTGATGCAGTTCTTTGGTGCCTGCGGTTGCAGGGGGAAGATTCCGTCGACCCACGGGAGATTTCTTCGGAGCTTCTAGTGCAGAGAGGAGGCAGACTACCCCCACAGCATGCACCACCAGGAAAACAGTTGAGAAGGCGGCAGGATCAGCGTTACAAGGTCGCAGTAGTCGTCTTTGCTACTTTGTTGCAGTTTTGCAGGCTTCCAGCGCGGTCAGCAGTCGATTCCTTGGCAGAAGGTGAAGAGAGAGATGCAGAGGAACTCTGATGAGCTCTTGCATTCGTTATCTAAGGAATTGCCCAAAACAGAGACCCTAAATAGCCAGAAAAGGAGGTTTGGCTACCTAGGAGAGAGGATAGGCTAGCAACACCTGAAGGAGCCTTTCAGAAGGAGTCTCTGACGTCACCTGCTGGCACTGGCCACTCAGAGCAGTCCAGTGTGCCAGCAGCACCTCTGTTTCCAAGATGGCAGAGGTCTGGAGCACACTGGAGGAGCTCTGGGCACCTCCCAGGGGAGGTGCAGGTCAGGGGAATGGTCACTCCCCTTTCCTTTGTCCAGTTTCGCACCAGAGCAGGGCTGGGGGATCCCTGAACCGGTGCAGACTGGCTTATGCAGAGATGGGCACCATCTGTGCCCATCAAAGCATTTCCAGAGGCTGGGGGAGGCTACTCCTCCCAAGCCCTAACACCTTTTTCCAAAGGGAAAGGGTGTAACACCCTCTCTCTGAGGAAGTCCTTTCTTCTGCCTTCCTTGGCCAAGCCTGGCTGGACCCCAGGAGGACAGAAACCTGTCTGAGGGGTTGGCAGCAGCAGCAGCTGCAGTGAAACCCCGGGAAAGGTAGTTTGGCAGTACCCGGGTCTGAGCTAGAGACTCGGGGGATCATGGAATTGTCTCCCCAATGCCAGAATGGCATTGGGGTGACAATTCCATGATCTTAGACATGTTACATGGCCATGTTCAGAGTTACCATTGTGACGCTATACATATGTTGTGACATATGTATAGTGCACGTGTGTAATGGTGCCCCGCACTCACAAAGTCCGGGGAATTTGCCCTGAACAATGCGGAAGCACCTTGGCTAGTGCCAGGGTGCCCACACACTAAGTAACTTAGCACCCAACCTTTACCAGGTAAAGGTTAGACATATAGGTGACTTATAAGTTACTAAAGTGCAGTGGTAAATGGCTGTGAAATAACGTGGACGTTATTTCACTCAGGCTGCACTGGCAGGCCTGTGTAAGAATTGTCAGATCTCCCTATGGGTGGCACAAGAAATGCTGCAGCCCATAGGGATCTCCTGGAACCCCAATACCCTGGGTACCTCAGTACCATATACTAGGGAATTATAAGGGTGTTCCAGTATGCCAATGTAAATTGGTGAAATTGGTCACTAGCCTGTTAGTGACAATTTGGAAAGAAAATGAGAGAGCATAACCACTGAGGTTCTGGATAGCAGAGCCTCAGTGAGACAGTTAGTCATAACACAGGTAACACATACAGGTCACACTTATGAGCACTGGGGCCCTGGCTTGCAGGGTCCCAGTGACACATACAACTAAAACAACATATATACAGTGAAATATGGGGGTAACATGCCAGGCAAGATGGTACTTTCCTACAACCACCACCAGGGAGCCTCCATCAGAGGAGGTATCTGTATCTGAAGTGTCCCCTCCAGTCTCTGCCGTGGTGCTCCCCTCGCCCTCTGTCCCACTGGTGCCCTCAGCGTCGGTGGACTCTGCCTCCTGGGTCCTGTGGGATGGAGCTCCCTCTGTCGCCAGTGCCTCTGCTCCTCCGCCAGACGATGGTAATGCACATAAGGACAGGATGACAAAAAAGGGGGTGGGGAGACAAAGGATACACTGGGTCAATGGCTGCACCAACATCACAGTTGATGCAGGCCATCAGGGTGGTCAGGGTTCGACGGGCGCCCCTTCCTCATTGGGGGGCCGTTCCCAGCTGGGCCTCCGCCGTCTTCCATGCCCAGCGTCTCAGGTTCTCCCACCGTTTGTGACAGTGGGTGCTCTGCTTGCCATAGACCCCCAGGGTCCGCACCTCCTTGGCGATGGCACGCCATATGCCCTTCTTTGGATGGGCGTTGACCTGCAGAGGCAGTACACACAAGAAAATACCATTAGAAAAACAGTCCAGCCTGTTGCACACAAGCTGTATGCCGCAAAGAGGACATCCACCCACTCCCCCTTTCACAGGGCCATCACACAAACCACTCCATGCATTCATGCCACCTGCATCGTGCCCACAGTGTACTCACCTGTTGGTTGGGAGGCCCATACAGCAGTACGTATTGGGGTAGGACCCCATCCAGCAGTCTCTCCAACTCCTCTGAAGTGAAGGCTGGTGCCCTTTCCCCAGTCACACGGGCCATGATAGGTTTCAGACTCAGGTCACAGCAGCACATGCAATGTAGGTCCTCTCCTATGGAAGGTCAGGTAGCAAGTGAGGAATCAGATAGCAAATGGTGGTCACGTCCACGGCAGTGCATACCATTACCGCCGGCACGGATCACCATTGGCCATTGTACCCCATAGGGGCCAATATTAACCAATGAGGATTTGACCGGCGGTTCCCGACCACCTCCCGCCACGGCGCACGTCAGCGGAATTACCTCACTTCCACCTGTCCCTCCACACAAGACAGGGGGACACCATTGTGGGAGGGGGGGGGCAGCACTATGGATTCATGCTGAGTGACAAATCACACTGACCCATTACAAGTTTATCCTGGGTCAGTGCATGATGCCTTTGTCCTGAGAAATAGCAGCATCCCAAATGTGATGGGGCAACTACAGAGGCACAGGGTGTGACTAATAATTGAGCCCTGGTTCCCACCCAGTATATGTTGGTGTATGGGTATGGTGTGGGCCATGTAGTATAGTGGGTAGCTAAATGTTGTCCCTCAATAATTGCAGGTGACTCTGGTTATCCAAACCTATCATGGCTTCTGACCCCTGTGAGGAATGCCAGGACAGGGGCAGAAGAACGTTACAATGAGGCACATAGGCGAACAAGAAGAAGAATTGAAAGGACCTTTGGCCTCCTCAAGGCTAGGTTTCGGTGCCTCCATCTAACAGGTGGATCCCTGTGCTACTCACCCAAAGAGGTCTGCCAGATAGTAATGGCATGCTGCATGTTGTACAACCAGGCCCTCAGACGCCATGTCCCTTTTCTGTAGGAGGAAGAGCCTGGAAATGCCCGTGTGGCAGCAGTAGACCCTGTGGACAGTGAGGATGAGGAGGCAGAGGATGAGGACAACAGAACATCAGTTATTCAACAATACTTCCAATGACACACAGGTAGGATAGTGTAACTTTACATTTCAATGCCTTTGGTTATAATCTGTGTGGCAATGGCATGCTAATATTTCTCACTTCTATGCCCACTTACTGTACCCTCTGGCAATTCATTTTGCAGATGTTGGTGAACTGACATATACTCCTGGTGTGATCACTACAGCCAGCTACAGATCATTAATCTATGCTCATTCTATGTACAGTTAAATTGCAATGTTTGTGCCTGTTTCAATCAATACATATTTGATATACGTGACATACTCCAAATGGATTTTTTTCAAAGGGTGTTTATTGAAGTGCTAACATATAGGCAGCAAGTGCACTGGGATGGGGTTATGATGGAGGAAAGTCCAGGGTATTGTTCCAGTCTATTTGTAGCAAAGGTGCATTGTCCAAGGGGACATAGGAAGGGGAGCAATGGCAGTTCAAGGTGGACAGGATGACAGAGTGGGACACAGGGGTGACAGTCAGGAGACTCTCATTTCCTGGCAGGGATCTTGGCAAGTATCTCTGGTTTCTGTCTGGAACACAGGGAAGGTTTGCGGGGGGTTCACCTTCTGCAGGGGGAGGGGTGCTGGTGGCCTGTGAGTCCTGTGGCGGGGCCTCCTGGCCACTAGTGGCAGTGTAAGTGAAGGCTGTTCAGATGTCTGGCTAGTGGCTGGGCCCAAAGGTGTGAGACTGCCTCCCTCATAATGTTGGCCATGTCTGCCAGCACCCCTTCTATGGAGATCAGGGTGTTGTTGATGGCCTGCAAGTCCTCCCTGATCCCCTGGTACACTCCCTCCTGCAGCCGCCTGTTCTGCTGGACTTTGTCCAGGATCTGGCCCATGATGTCCTGGGAATGTTGATAGGCTCCCAGGATCTCGGCGAGTGCCTCCTGGAGAGTCGGTTCTCAAGGACTGGTGTCTGTCGGGTGGCAATGAATTGTAATCATAAGGGGTTATGGGCAATGTGGGTGGGTGTTTTATAGTGGTGTGGGTGGGTGTGTGGGTGTGGTGTGTGTATGGGTGTCAGGTGTGTGTTGTTTGAATTGTCCAATATAGTGTTTTGGATGTGGATGTCCATTGTGAGTGCGGTGGTGAATACCGCCAATGGTTTACCACTGTTGAATGTCTGCCGTGGTGATTTGTGGGTCATAATGTGGTGTGCGTTGTACTGTTGGCGTAACAGTGTGGATTTTAATACCACCACTTTATCACTGACCTTTGGACTGCCGGATTTGTGGATGTGGCTGAATTCTGTTGGATTGGTGTGTGTGTGTGTCATAATATGGTGAACAGATAACCGCCACTGCCGCGGGCAGTTGGCGGCCGTCAGCATGGCAGTAAGTGGCATTTACCACCAATGTCATAATAAGGGCCTAATTCTCTTGTATCTAAACAAACAAACATGTGTAGAGAAGGTTCTGCAGCTTTCTTCAAGTTCTAACTGATGATAACCTTACTGTCTTCAAATCAATTCGAGAAAAGACCTTGGCACCATTCAGTTTCATTATCTTGTCAGCAATGTGCGATCCTGGATGTTTGTTCTCATTCAATTACTTTGTTCGTCTGGTGTGAATCAATGCATATGTGCACGCTCGTTCACAGTCCTTTTTAGACATTACTACTATGGCAGAAACCCATGACTTTGGACCAAAGGAACGTTCAATAATGTTGTGCTTAAGTAATGATTCAAGTTATTTTTCAACAACTTAATGTAAATGAAAAGTAACTTGTCTATGTCTCTGGGCAATAGGAGGGACATCCTTATTAATATGCAGCTTTACTTTCATAGTCTTTAACTTTTCTGAACCATGAACCATGAAACAATGATGGGAATTCACTTACTATTTCATGATGAGCTTTCATGTTGTAATTAACTGAAATCAGTCCCATGTCAGCAGCCATGTTAAAGCTGAGCAAGCAAGCACTTGCCGCTTTACCTTGAAGCACATGGATCAGTGGCAGTACTTTTGTATTCTTATGTTTCACTGTCAAAATAAATGAACCTCGACTCTTCATGGGCGTCGATGCAGCCCAAGTGTACACTTTGGTCTTTGACAGTGGAAGACGCGTTAGTGGAGACAGTTCCTTGTAATTTTTTGAGGCATTATGTTTATTGATGCACCACTATCAAAAATGAATGGTATTGAACATCCATTTATTTTCAACATAATCTTTGGACAGTGTTTGTATGATTTTGTTGCTTTGACTTGTGGACTTTTCTTTGATTGACTTTGCTCGTCACAGGCGACCAGTCCAGCGTGCACATTTTTTTGACATGGCACAATCACTTACTTCACTTTCACTTATTTTTTTAGGCGGAAGAAATAATTGATGATGACAGATGACAATTGACTTAATTTAGTATCTGATTGCCTCAAGTAATGTTGCTGCTTGACTTTGTGGACGTGTATCGAACGTTGCTTCTGGAACGTTCTGGTGGCCATTTTGCCTTTGCGCCATGATGCACTTACTTCTTCCTTCACTCTGCATGTTGTCACAAAATGGCTGTCTTTACCACGGCCTTTGCATATCTGACCAATTGCGGGACACTTTCATTCCTTCATGTGTAAACGCAAATCAAATCTGAAACACAACTTCTTTTTGCGTACAAACATCACTTTGTGTCCTTCAGTCTTTTGTTTCGAATTACTTTTCACACTCATAACTGACTCGCTCTGGGCACTTGCAGCCTCAATGTCAGCAGCTTGTCTTTCAGCACTTTCCCCAGCTCTGTCAGCCACCAACATTCACTCCAGACTAAGAGTTTCTCTCAGCATTCATCATCGGAATGAATCAGAGAAACATCCATCGATCACTCAAAGGCGCATGGTTTTTCATCATTAAATTAATTGAACTTACAGTGTTTGAAGAGTGTGCTGAGTCCTTCTACTAATTCATCAATTGTTTCACCAACACTTGACTGTCTTGACTGAAAACATATTGTTCATAGTCAACGTTTTGTACTGGATTAAACTTGAGATGGAACACATTCTTAATCTGATGGAATGTTACTCTATCAGCTCTAAGCATTTTCTTTATGACTTCTTTCACACCATCACCAGCAAGATTTTCAGCTATTTGGTAATCTTCCTGTTACCAGCCTGTTCTAGTGCAACAGTGAAATCTTCAAATGTCTCTATCCAGGCAGTCAATTTCTCACCAATAGTTTGCTTTTTGGCAGTGCGGACTGGTGGTGGTGGTTTCAGAAAAGCTGCAGCATTATAACTGTTCATGGGAGTGGCTGACTTCGAGAGGGGGTCTCTGTCAAATGCTGTCAGCTGTCCCTGGAAATCTGCATCATCACTGAGGCCTGATGATATTTCAGCCTTAGGTGTCATCCAGGGCAGTCTTTGGAGTTTTGACTTTCTTCTTAGTCTCCATCTGAGCCCTGTCACTCATGGAGACTTCTGGAGTTGTTCTGAGACACTACCAGGCAGCTTTGATGGTGTCCTGCTTCAGGTATTGGACTGCTCAGTAAGCACAACCCCAGTGGGTCTTGCTGCCCAATGCTGATATTGTAATGCTCCCCCTATCGAGACTCAGGTAAGAGTAATTGCAGTATGCTTCTTTTTTGGTTGTTCTGTCAGCCAGCACTATTTTTTGTAGTAATATATGCCAATTTATGATTGTCCTTATCCATACTTTATAATTTTAGTTGTGTCCGCCTTCAGTGTTAACGCTCCATATACTGTATAACTTTATTTTGGGTGGCAGAGTGGTACCTTTTGAAGGATCTTGGTCGTAGTTTTGTGTCCAATGATGCATAGATTTTTCTGCGAAAGTCATTTACCATTCACATGCTTTACATCAGCTGGAGTTTCTCTTTGACCCCATATATGGCAACCAATAACTCAGTACATTGACGGAGGCATACGTGGCATGCACAAGCAGTTTCCCCGAACCACTGAAAACTCTTCGGGAAAGCATTTTCTTCTTCAGGTTACTTATCCCCTATCTCACTGTCAGTTGTAGCATCCTTCCCATACTGGTAGCCACTGAATGACTTGGCCACACACATCACGTCTTTATTCCTCTGTATATACCTGTGAATTCCAACATTCTAAGCTATGTTTTCATTACAATCTATTCTAGTGATTACATCACATTGATACAGAGTCCTCAGGGATGCAGAAAGGTTCCATTCTAAATCATGCAAGACACTACAAGTGGGACAAAGGTAATGAAGGGATCTATGGAAATGAAAGAAATCATGATTTTACAAAAAGCTTGAATGCAATGAACTGAACTGGCAGTCTGGAATGAAACATTATTCCAGGCGCTTCAGGAGGTTAGATACCTGTGCCTCCCTCCAACTATAGGCATCATGGGCCTTGGCACAGCTTTTCCATGCCAAATGTAGACCTACAAGTACCTAAGCCAAATGAGTAGCCAGCCGAGGTTTTCTTTAGTAGGGGCATCTTATGCTTACGGTGCTACACATGCTTCATTCAATATGAGCATATTATGCTTAAAATGCTACACATACAACTGTATTGTGTGTGAGGTCCATTTGAAGCCAGATTACAAACTATAGAATTGGACCAATGATCAAAAATAATTCTGCATGTGAGAATGTACACACTCACACATCCTTATTCATGAGCTCCAAATCAATTTACAATTTCAGAAAAATTGGTTTTACACTGATAAATGAGTTTATTCACATAAAGATGTTTGTGTAAGTAAATCTACCACCAGAGTTTTTCAGTTGGGTGTGAGCATTACAAATCCCTATAGAGCAGGGGCCTTCAAACTTGGGAGCAGGAGAGATCCCAGGGGGGGCGCCAGACTCTGACCAAAAGAAGCATTAAGCTGATAACAGGGCTTTGTTTTAAGATGAATAAAATGAGCATGAGTAAACTGCTCTGTAATGGGCCATTACTAATATTTTGTCATTTCTCTACTAGCTGGGAGTATGTGTCAAAAGGGAAGGGACCCTAAATACTCTTCAAAACCCTCACTTATAATAATCACAATGGGAATACTCTTGAATGTTAGTAATTCCTGCCTGACCAGAATAGTATGTTTGGGACAATGTATGTGATTGCATTGTTAAGTCAGTAGCGGAACTCAATTGTAATGTTTAAATAAGTCGAAACATGCATACAAATTAATAGACTAATTGTAAAAAAAAATTGTGGGGGGAGGGGGCAATTATTTTATTTTCATTAGGGGCAAGGTATTAAAAAGTTTGAAGACCACTGCGATAGAAGATGGGAAGGGGACACTCCAAAAACTGGTGAGGATATAGCAGAAAGGCAAAAATAAATCCCTGTGGAGACAGAATACAAAAAATTAGCAAGTGAATTGTACTTATTCTAATTTATGCAGACAAACATTCATGTATGTGTATCCGTGCATGTAAAGATGATATTTATCAGTTTGTCAGGTGTCAGTATGAGGCTTTTGCTTCCATTGTTTTCCCCTTCTTTTTGTGTTTGTAAGGGTGTTAATTTGGGAAGAGGGAAGAGACTGGTCTAAATTCACACAAAGATTCAATGCATCTGTGTCTCTAGCATTGCTGATAAAGATAAACCCAACTCAGACACCACCATACTAGACTTGGACTAATTGGACCCAAGAGTCAACTAGAAAATACCTTTAAACACCCCTCTCTTAATTCATGTATTTGCATTTATGGTGCATTACCCTTGTTGTGGACATCACTATTGATTGGGTGAGAGGAGGCCTCTTTTTGCATGGTTAGCCCCCACTTTTTGCCTGATGTTGATGTGTTCTAGGTGTTGCTAAACAGGTTCCCTGGGACAGATCTCTTTCCCTAAAACTGTTGCGATGATTGGCACAATTGGTTATGCTCTTAAATACCCTTGTAAGTCTCTAGTAAATGGGTACCCAGGGCAAGAGATATTGAGAGTAGGCCCCTGGGGGCAGCAGCACTGATTATGCCACCCCTAAGGGCCTTCACCCATATGCACCCAGCATTGCCATTTCAGGGTGAGTGTACTGGGGCAACCCTAAAAGGATAAATTCGACATGGCACACTCTCTTTGTGCCCTGTCCACCAGACACTGCATATCTTATGAGTAATGCACCCCTCGAGCAGGCCTTTCAGCCCAAAGGCAGGGTTCACCATACTGTATGTGAGGGCATAGCTGCATGAGCAATATGCCCCCACTGTGTACTTGCTAAACCTAGGATATAGTGAGTGAACAGAGCATCCATTTTAATGTATGTCCTGGGCACTGGTCAAACACGAATTCCCCAGCTACATAGTGGCCACTCTGCACCCTGGGTTGTTTAGTATCAAACAACTCAGAATATTAAATCCAAATTGATACCAGTGTTAGATTTAACCTTAAGTGTACCCAGGAGCCACCTTAGAGGTGCCCCCTGCAAAAGCTAACCCTAACTGGCAGAGTTGCTGGCTGGTTCCATCCACTCCAGATAGCCAATATATGAACCTGGGGGAGAGTCCTGGCTCTCTAGTGTATAAGACAATGCCCTTCCTGGGTGGAGGAGCTAACACCCTGTTCCTCAGGAATGTGCAACACCCTGGCGGTGATCTTCAAAGGGCTACAGCCCCTGAAACACGAGCCTCCAGGCCTGCTGCTAGCAGCAGAGGGCTTCCCCCTTTGCAAACCCCCACTTTTGGCAGGAGCAAAGGCGTAAAACCAGACAAAGGGTAGAAGGAGTGGCCTCACTGAGCTTGCACCACCCCTAAGGGCTTGCATGCAAAGTGGATCCTCTGATTCAGATTTCTCCAACTTGGAATGGAGAGAAAGAGCCAATGAAGTTTAGGGAAGTGACCCGTCCCACAGGAAGTGGTCACTATAGTGGGTGTAGCCACCCAAGGGTAAGTGCCCCATTGGACACTACCAGGTTCACCTCTAAAACGCCCACTAAATTCAGCATTTAGGGGGCTCCCCTAGACCAAGTTTTTAGATTTGAAACAGATTCAAAAAGAATTCCAAGAAGACAAGAAGACCAGCACCAGAGAAACCGCCAGGACGAGAACTGAGGACCTGCTGCACCAGAAGAGGCGCCAAGACGCCTGCTTGCTGCACCAGTGTCCTGACAATCGCGACAGCGGAGGAGCTGAATACTGGACCGACCCCAAGAAACCCAGGGGACCTCCAGGCTTCACAGATCACCCCAGATCTCCTTCCTGAGTGAAGGCATCACTCAAGAATAGCAAGTTAACTGCAAAAGACCAAGAAATCAGTGAAGGGCACTTCACTGAATCAATGATATCTCTGCGATCGGAAGTCACCGCTGGACCCAACGACACACAGACAACAGTCCGGAAGTGCCCCCCAGCTGCACATCGGACCAGGAGAAAACCAGCTCCCCCAGAGCTAACAAAGGACCAGGAGGAAGCCCCAGTCAAGGGACTTCAGGAACACCCTGGACCTCCGACCAGAGTGCCCCCGTTGTCCTGCAAGCAACCCCCAAAGAGACCTACCTCCAGCTCCAGAGGACTCCATTGTGCACAGCATCCAAGACCTCCAATACACCCTGCACCTGGCTGCCCTGGGCCTTGATTCGTGGGATCTGCTGTGTGCCCCGGAACCCCAACCCCTTGTGACCTCGACAGCAAAAGGGGACCCCCAGGCACCGCTTTGATTTTGCAAATCAGCTCCTTTTCCAAGTGGCCCATCCAGGTGGCCTTTTGCCTATGCCAAGAACTTTGCCAACGCTGCTCCCGACAAAACCAAGAGCTGTCCAAAGGCCTCCAGCTGGCACAAGGTGCCCACCGACCTTTACGATCATCCTGCAAAAGAAGAGACTGGTAACTCACCCGTACGATTTTTTATGCATTTTTAAATGTGACTGCCTATTGATTCCAATGGTACATAATTACGGACAGAAAGACTAATTTTGCTAAAACTTAAAAAAAAAGTCATAACAAGAAAAGTACTTAACCTATTTTGAAGATTTTGGTCTTAAAAATTATATAAAAGTCTGAAGTATTTTTTTTTTATAAAATCTGGTCTTGAGTTATTCATTGAGTGTGTGTGGTGCATGATTGGATTTGTGAGTACAGCAAATACTTAGCACATCTCCTGGATTAGCCTAACTGCTTGACAGGCTAGTTTAAAAACTAGATCATTAGGTGATCTGATTTTTACCCCTGAAAACTAACATGTGGTTGTTGAGACCCTCTGCATAGTGTACTTGGTTTTGGCCAGCCTCCAACAGATTTAACTTCTTTTACATTTTTACAACTTACAAAGTTCAATCAGTGACACAATCAAAGTGGTGGTGTCCTCCTGCAGAATGTGATGAGAAGCCACAGACTCTCCCATATCTCGCAGATATTCATTGACCTGGGGCTAAATGGGCGGGGGGCTATGTAACATTGTAGCGCCTCATCCTGCAGGCTTTCTCGACTGTTTCCTGGTGGTACATGCTCTGAGGGCTGTCTGCCTTCACCCTGCACTGGAAGCCAAGAAGAAATCTCCCGTGGGTTGACGGAATCTTCCCCCTGTTAACGCAGGCACCAAAAGACTGCATCACCGGTCCTCTGGGTCCCTTCTCATCCTGACGAGCATGGTCCCTGGAACACAGGAGCTGGGTCCAAGTGTCTCGCACTGTCCAGTGGCCCTTCTGTCCAAATTTGGTGGAGGTAAGTCCTTGCCTCCCCAGGCCAGACAGCAAACCTGTGTACTGCGGATTTGCAGCTGCTCCGGCTTCTGTGCACTTCTCCAACGATTCCTTTGTGCACAGCCTAGACTGGATCCCCAGAACTCCGTCCTGCAGTGCTCAACCCACTGAGTTGGACTCTGACGTCGTGGGACCCTTTTTTTGTGATTCTGAGTTCACAGAACTTCCAAGTGCCTGCTCTGGTACTTCTGTGGGTGCTGCCTGCTTCTGCGGGGGCTCTCTGAGTTGCTGAGTGCTCCCTCTGTCTCCTCCTCCAAGGGGCGACATCCTGGTCCTTCCTGGTCCCCAGCAGCACCCAAAAACCTCTACCGCAACCCTTGCAGCTAGCAAGGTTGTTTGCGGTATTTCTGCGTGGAAACACTTCTGGAACATCCATGACGCCGTGGGACATCTTTCATCCAAAGGAGAAGTTCCTAGCCCTTTTCGTTGTTGCAGAATCTTTGGCTTCTTCCACCCAGAGGCAGCCCTTTTGCACCTTCATCCGGGGTTTCCTGGGCTCCTGCCCCCCTGGACACTATCACGACTCTTGGACCTGGTCCCCTTCCTTTTTAGGTCCTCATGTTCAGGAATCCATCTTCAGTGTTTTGCTGGTGCTTGCGGTTCTTGCAGAATCCCATATCACGACTATTCTGTCTTTCTGGGGTAGTAGGGTAACTTTACTCCTACTTTTCAGGGTCTTGGGGTGGGGTATTTTGGACACCCTTACAGTTTTCTCACAGTCCCAGCAACCCTCTACAACTTCCCATAGGCCTGGGGTCCATTTGTGATTTGCATTCCACTTTTGGAGTATATGGTTTGTGTTGCCCCTAGGCCTATGTCTACCTATTGCATCCTATTGTGATTCTACATTGTTTGCACTACTTCTCTTACTGTTGATTACCTGTTTTGGGTTTGTGTACATATAATTTGTGTATATTACCTACCTCCTAAGTGAGGGTATCATCTGAGATACTTTTGACATATTGTCACTAAAATAAAGTACCTTTATTTTTAGTAACTCTGAGTATTGTGTTTTCTTGTGATATTGTGCTATATAAGTGGTAGAGTAGGAGCTTTGCATGCCTCCTAGTTCAGCCTAAGCTGCTTTGCAATAGCTACCATCTATCAGCCTAAGCTGCTAGAAACACCTCTATTCTACTAATAAGGGATAACTGGACCTAGCAAAGGGTGTAAGTACCACAAGGTACCCACTATAAGCCAGGCCAGCCTCCTACATTGGTGGTGCAGCGGGGGGATAAGTACTTGCAACTGCTTTACCACTTTGTCATTTGGTGCTTTTCATAAGAAAATCATATACCAAATAGTTCAGTATATGTACATTGAACCAAAACAGTTTACTTTTCTATTCTAAAACTTTTAACAAAGTTTCTGAAAAGTTTTGAAAACTTCTAAAAGTTTTCCCAAAGTTTGAAAAACAATTTCTCTGTGCTTTCTAAAGTTCTAAACCTTTTTCTCTCACTATCCTTAAATCTTTTCTATCATGTCTTCAGTAGAGCCCACTCCCAAAACCGTTAATGCAACATATGAGAGATTGAACTATAACAGTTTGAGGAGTCTCTGCATGAATACAGGTTTAAGTAGAGGTAAGAATCCAACAAAAGAGTTTCTCTTTAACATGCTCATTGAAGATGGCCAGAACCAGTCTGGCCCATCTCAGGAGAGGTTAGAAAAAGGGGAAGCTTCCCAGTCAGACTCAGAGGAGTTCCCTGAAAAAGCTGGGTAGGGTTCTTACAAAGTCCTGCCTCCTAGCAGGGCACCTAGTGGCACTGGTAGTGTTAGAAGGTCACACGTCAGTAGGACATCTTTCACTCCTAGAGGCCAGGTTACTAGGGTCCAGCCAGTTAGAGACAGGTCTCTCTCTGAAAATTCCCACATTTCCTCTGTGTCCAAACATTCCCAACCCACCCACCCTAAGGATCACTTAATGGAAAGGGAACTCAGAAAGCTGAGGGTAGAAGAGATCAGACTGAAGCTTAAACAGCAGCAGCTGGCCTTAGATAGGGAATCCCTAGACATAGAGAGGGAAAGACAGAGATTGGGGTTAGTGCCCCATGGTGGCAGCAGCAGTATTTCTGATAGCAATTCTGATAGAGCGCAAGATTACAGGAATCTGCATAAGATAGTCCTCCCTTACAAGGAGGGGGATGACATTAATAAGTGGTTTGCTGCACTTGAGAGGGCCTGTATGGTACAGTTGGTCCCTCAAAGGCAGTGGGCTACTATCTTGTGGCTATCTTTCACTGGAAAGGGTAGAGATAGGCTCCTTACTGTCAGAGAAAGTGATGCCAATAATTACAAAGTTTTGAAAGATGCGCTCTTGGATGGATTTGGCTTAACCACTGACCAATACAGGATTAAGTTCAGAGACACCAGAAAAGAGTCCTCTCAAGACTGGACAGATTTTGTGGACTGTTCAGTGAAGGCCTTGGAAGGTTGGTTGCATGGCAGTAAAGTTTCTGACTATGAAAGCCTGTATAATCTTATCCTGAGAGAGCATATTCTTAACAATTGTGTGTCTGACTTGTTGCACCAATACCTGGTGGACTCTGATCTGACCTCTCCCCAAGAATTGGGAAAGAAGGCAGACAAATGGATCAGAACAAGGGTGAACAGAAAAGTTCATACAGGGGGTGACAAGGATGGCAAGAAGAAGGATGGTAAGTCTTCTGAGAAGGGTGGGGATAAAAGTAGACATTCTGAGTCTTCATCAGGCCCACAAAAGCCTCTGGGGGTGGTGGGTCCAAATCCTCTTCAAACAATCAGAAAAAGCCTTGGTGTTATTTGTGTAAAGTTAAAGGCCATTGGACAAGTGATTCCACTTGTCCAAAGAAAAACACCAAACCTCCCACCACCACAACCCATGCTGCAACCTCTAGTGCCCCTAGTAATAGCAGTGGTGGTGGGAAATATACTACAAATAGCCAATCCAAGGGTGTAGCTGGGCTCACTATTGGCAATGTAGTTGGGGTTGGTCTTGTTAGGGAGACCACAGAGGCTGTTTTAGTCTCTGATGGTGGCATTGATTTTGCCACCTTGGTTGCTTGTCCCCTTAATATGGGTAAGTACAAGCAACTACCCCTAATCAATGGTGTTGAGGTTGAGACCTACAGGGACACAGGAGCCAGTGTAACTATGGTGATAGAAAAACTGGTCCACCCCAATCAACACCTACTTGGTCAGCAGTACCAAGTGACAGACGCTCATACCAACACTCCTAGCCACCCCATGGCTGTTGTGAATCTCAACGGGGGGGGGTTACTGGTCCAAAGAAAGTTGTGGTAGCCACTGAATTACCTGTAGATTGCCTACTAGGAAACGATTTGGAAACATCAGCTTGGGCAGAAGTGGAGTTGGAGGCCCATGCAGCAATGCTGGGCATTCATGGGCATATTTTTGCTTTGACAAGGGCTCAGGCCAAGAAGCAAAAAGGACAGGGAAAATTGGATCCTGTAACAATGGACCAAGTGCTCCCAAAAACTAGGGGTAGAAAGGGTAAATCCCTGCCCTCTATCCCTCCCTCTACAGATGATTCCCCTTTTGAGGAAGAGGAATCCTCTCCCTTTGCAGAACCTACACCAGAGGAGAAGGCAGCAGACACCGCTGAGCTTTTGGGTGCAGGGGGGCCTGCCCGGGAAGAGCTGAGTGTGGCACAGCAAGTCAGTCCCACATTAGAGGGTTTAAGACAGCAAGCTGTCAAACAGCAGAATGGGGATGTCACTGAGAGCCATAGGGTGTACTGGGAAGACAACCTCTTATACACAGAGTCAAGGGACCCTAAACCTGGAGCTGCCAGGAGATTGGTCATTCCCTTGCAGTACAGAGAGTTTCTTCTCACGCTGGCTCATGACATTCCTTTGGCTGGGCATTTGGGCCAGATGAAAACATGGGAAAGACTTGTCCCCTGGTTTCACTGGCCTCATATGTAAGAGGACACAAAAGACTTTTGTAAATCTTGTGTGACCTGCCAAGCCAGTGGCAAGACTGGTGGCACTCCAAAGGCCCCTCTAATTCCACGTCCAGTGGTTGGGGTGCCCCTTGAAAGGGTAGGCGTTGACATGGTTGGCCCCCTTGACCCTCCAACAGCTTCAGGCAATAGATTTATCTTGGTTGTAGTCCACAAGATATCCTGAAGCCATCCCTTTAAGGACCACTACAGCTCCTGCAGTGGCAAAGGCCCTCCTGGGAATCTTTTCCAGGGTGGGTTTTCCTAAGGAAGTGGTGTCAGACAGAGGTAGCAACTTCATGTCTGCATACCTAAAAGCAATGTTGAAGGAGTGTGGTGTTACCTACAAGTTCAGCACCCCTTGCCATCCACAAACAAATGATCTGGTTGAGAGGTTTAATAAAACTCTCAAAGGTATGATAATGGGACTCCCTGAAAAACTCAGGAGGAGATGGGATGTCCTGTTACCTTGCCTCCTTTTTGCTTACAGGGAGGTACCCCAGAAAGGAGTGGGTTTCAGTCCTTTGAACTCCTCTTTGGGCACACTGCAAGAGGTCCACTTGCTCTTGTGAAGGAGGGTTGGGAACAACCTTTAAAAGCTCCTTAACAGGACAAAGTAGACTATGTACTTGGCCTAAGATCCAGAATGGCTGAGTATATGAAAAAGGCCAGTAAAAACCTTCAGGCCAGCAAGGAGCTGCTGCAAAAGCAATGGC
This sequence comes from Pleurodeles waltl, assembly GCF_031143425.1. Lineage (NCBI taxonomy): Eukaryota > Metazoa > Chordata > Amphibia > Caudata > Salamandridae > Pleurodeles > Pleurodeles waltl. The sequence continues at coordinate 1,179,973,034 of NC_090445.1, read as the reverse complement.
ATGACCAGAAGGCTGTCCTGACTCAGTACCACCCAGGACAGAAGGTGTGGGTATTGGAGCCTGTGGCCCCAAGAGCACTCCAGGACAAATGAAGTGGACCTCATCTAATTGTTGAAAAGAAGGTTGAGGTTACCTATTTGGCAGACCTGGGCACTGCCAGGAGTCCCCTTAGGGTGATTCATGTCAACTGCCTAAAACCCTTCTATGACAGGGCTGATCTCACCCTGCTCATGGCAACAGATGAGGGACAGGAAGAAGAGAGTGACCCTCTCCTTGATCTCTTCTCCACCACTGAAGCAGATTCCTTAGTGGAGGGTGTAGTCTTAGCAGATTGTCTGACTGCAGAACAGAAAGACAACTGCATCAATCTCTTAAGCCAATTTTCAGACCTCTTTTCACTTATACCAGGTACAACATCCTGGTGTGAACATACAATTGACACTGGAGACAGCCTGCCTGTCAAAAGTAAAATGTATAGGCAGCCTGACCATGTCAGGGACTGCATTAAACAAGAGGTGCAGAAAATGTTGGACTTAGGGGTGATTGAACCTTCTGAAAGCCCCTGGGCTAGCCCAGTTGTGCTTGTACCAAAACCTCACACCAAAGATGGAAAGAGAGAGGTGAGGTTTTGTGTAGATTACAGAGGGCTCAATCAGGTAACCAAAACTGATGCTCACCCTATACCCAGGGCAGATGAGCTCATTGATACACTGGCTTCTGTCAAGTATCTTAGCAATTTTGATCTAACTGCAGGGTATTGGCAGATTAGATTATCAGAAGATGCTAAACCCAAGACTGCATTTTCTACCATTGGAGGGCACTACCAATTCACAGTAATGCCCTTTGGTTTGAAAAATGCACCTGCCACTTTTCAGAGGTTGGTGAACACAGTCCTGCAAGGGTGAGAGGCTTTCAGTGCAGCATATCTAGATTAAATTGCTGTATTTAGCTCAATCTGGGATGATCACCTGGTCCATCTATGTAAAGTTTTGGAGGCCCTGCAAAAGGCAGGCCTTACTATCAAGGCCTCAAAGTGCCAGATAGGGCAGGGGAAATTGGTTTATCTGGGCCACCTGGTTGGTGGAGAACAGATTGCACCACTACAGGGGAAAATCCAAACTATCATAGATTGGGTTCCCCCTACAACTCAGACCCAGGTGAGAGCCTTTTTTGGCCTCACAAGGTACTATAGGAGATTCAGAAAGAAGTATGGCTCCATAGCAGTCCCTCTTAATGATCTCACTAGCAAGAAAATGCCTAAGAAGGTAATATGGACAGCCAGCTGTCAGAAAGCTTTTGAAGAGCTCAAAGAGGCCATGTGCTCTGCACCTGTCCTAAAAAGCCCTTGTTACTCCAAGAAATTAATTGTTCAAACTGATGCATCTGAATTAGGGGTAGGGCAGTACTATCACAACTGAATTCTGAGGGCCAGGATCAACCAGTTGCTTTTATCAGCAGAAGGTTGACCCCTAGAGAAAAGCGTTGGTCTGCCCTAGAGAGGGAGGCCTTTGCTGTGGTCTGGGCACTGAAAAAGCTGAGACCATACCTGTTTGGTACTCACTTTATTGTTCAGACAGACCACAAACCTCTACTTTGGCTAAAACAAATGAAAGGTGAAAACCCTAAATTTTTGAGGTGGTCCATATCCCTACAGGGAATGGACTATACAGTGGAACATATACCTGGGAGTACCCACTCCAATGCAGATGGACTCTCCAGATATTTCAACTTAGACAATGAAGACTCATCTGGCCAAGGTTAGCCTTATTGTCCTTCGTTTGAGGGGGGTTGTGTAGGAAAGTACCATCTTGCCTGGCATATTACCCCCATTTTCACTGTATGTATGTTTGTTTTTGCCCTTGTGTCACTGGGATCCTGCTAGGCAGGACCCCAGTGCTCATAGTGTATGCCCTGTATGTGTTCCCTGTGTGGTGCCTAACCATATCACTGAGGCTCTGCTAACCAGAACCTCAGTGTTTATACTCTCTCTGCTTTCAAAAATTGTCACTGCAGGCTAGTGACCAATTTTACCAATTCTCATTGGCACACTGGTACACCCATATAATTCCCTTGTATATGGTACTTAGGTACCCAGAGTATTGGGGTTCCAGGAGATCCCTATGGGCTGCAGCATTTCTTTTGCCACCCATAGGGAGCTCATCAATTCTTACACAGGACTGCCACTGCAGCCTGAGTGAAATAACGTCCACGTTATTTCACAGCCATTTTTCACTGCACATAAGTAACTTATAAGTCACCTATATGTCTAACCCTCACTTGGTGAAGGTTAGGTGCCAAGTTACTTAGAGTGTGGGCACCCTGGCACTAGCCAAGGTACCTCCACATAGTTCAGGGCCAATTCCCCGAACTTTGTGAGTGCGGGACACCATTACACGCGTGCACTACACATAGGTCACTACCTATGTGTAGCGTCACAATTGTAACTCCGAACATGGCCATGTAACATGTCTAAGATCATGGAATTGTCACCCCAATACCATTCTGGTATTGGGGCTGACAATTCCATGATCCCCCGGGTCTCTAGCACAGAACCCGGGTACTGCCAAACTGCCTTTCCGGGGTTTCCACTGCATCTGCTGCCAACCCCTCAAACAGGATTCTGCCCTCCTGGGGCGTGGGCAGCCCCGGCCCAGAAAGGCAGAACAAAGGATTTCCTCTGAGAGAGGGTGTTATACCCTCTCCCTTTGGAAATAGGTATGAAGGGCTGGGGAGGAGTAGCCTCCCCCAGCCTCTGGAAATGCTTTGATGGGCACAGATGGTGCCCATCTCTGCATAAGCCAGTCTACACCGGTTCAGGGATTCCCCCAGCCCTGCTCTGACGCGAAACTGGACAAAGGAAAGGGGAGTGACCACTCCCCTGACCAGTACCTCCCAGGGGAGGTGCCCAGAGCTACTCCAGTGTGTCCCAGACCTCTGTCATCTTGGATTCAGAGGTGTTGGGGGCACACTGGACTGCTCTGAGTGGCCAGTGCCAGCAGGTGACATCAGAGACCCCTCCTGATAGGTTCTTACCTCTCTTGGTAGCCAAACCTCCTTTCTTGGTAGCCAAGCCTCCTTTTCTGGCTATTTATGGTCTCTCCTCTGGGCTATTCCTCAGACAACGAATACAAGAGCTCACCAGAGTTCCTCTGCACTTCCCTTTTCGACTTCTGCCAAGGATCGACCGCTGACTGCTCCAGGACGCCTGCAAAATTGCAACAAAGTAGCAAGACGACTACCAGCAACTTTGTAGCTCCTCATCCTGCCGGCTTTCTCGACTGTTTCCTGGTGGTGCATGCTCTGAGGGCTGCCTGCCTTCACCCTGCACTGGAAGCCAAGAAGAAATCTCCCGTAGGTCGACAGAATCTTCCCCCTGCTAACGCAGGCACCAAAAGACTGCATCACCGGACCTCTGGGTCCCCTCTCAGCCTGACGAGCGTGGTCCCTGGAACACAGGAACTGGGCCCAAGTGTCTCCCACAGTCCAGTGGCCCTTCTGTCCAAATTTGGTGAGTGCTTTCCTTACATATGAGCATTCTGGTCACAACATGGAGAAGGACACTGCACCAAAGTGTTCCCTGCCTGCTCTGCTTGGACAGGAGTGGCCCAGTGACAGACATGATAAATCAATAATGGCCTATGTGACACAACATCAGGAACCAAGGACTGCATCACAGAGCACCTTCCCATCACTGCATCTTCTGCTCCTGGACGTTGGTGGGATCTTTTCCTTTTCAGTAACAAAGCATTTATCTTTTTTGGTGAAAACGTTCACATTTTTACTCTCTCTTACACCCCAGAATTGTTCCTTCTGCTCTCACTTTCTTTTTCTTGGTCTTTTTCTCTCACACATGCTTATACTATTATTCCCCCAACTCTTGCTTGCTCTCTTTTTTTGTCTCTCTCTCACACACATTTCCACGGCCACTTGTCCCTATTGTCTCTCCTCTTTCACCTCTGTCTTTTCCACTCTCTTTTTCTCTTTCTTTGTGTCACACTCACTTGTCCTTGTTATCTAGAAAAGGAAAGAGGGGGCACAGGGCTGTTGCCTATGTTGAAAGGTCATCAGCAACAGGAGCAAACCAGAGATGAGACCATTGCTTCTTACCACTGAGACCTATTGGTAGTATTTAATAGGTTTTATATAGTGTGTAGGAAAGTAGCCTCTTTCTAGCATGGTTACCCCCCCCCCCTCTTTTGGCCTATTTGTGAATGTGTAGCAGTGTGTTTTTACTGTGTCACAAGGATACTGCTATACAGGACCCCAGTGATCATAAATAAAAACCTATATGTCAGTGTGTTTTGCCTGTCCTACAGGGATCCTGCTAGCCAGGACCCCAGTGCTCATAGTGTGTGGCCTAATATGTATGCCTCTGTAGTGCCTAACTGTGTCATTGAGGCTCTGCTAACCAGAAGCTCATTGCTTATGCTCTCTCTGCTTTTACATTTGTCACTGTAGGCCAGTGACTACATTTACCAATTTCAATTGGTATACTGGATCCCCCTTATAAGTCCCTAGTATATGGTACCTAGGTACCCAGGGCATTGGAGTTCCAGGAGATCCAAATGGGCTGCAGCATTTCTTTTGCCGCCCATAGGGAGCTCAGACAAACCCTTGCACAGGCCTGCCAAACAGCCTGGGTGAAATAACGCACACGTTATTTCACAGCCATTTTCACTGCACTTAAGTAACTTATAAGTCTCCTATATGTCTAACCTTCACTTGCTGAACATTAGGTGCAAAGTTACTAAGTGTGAGGGTACCCATACACTAGCAAAGGTGCCCACACATAGTTCAGGGCCATTTCCCCAGACTTTATGAGTACGGGGACGCCATTACACGTGTGCACTGCATATAGGTCAATACCTATATGTAGCTTCAGAATGGTAACTCCAAATATGGCCATTTAACATATCTAAGATCATGGAATTATCCCCCCAGTCAAAATCTGGTATTGGGGAGCCAATTCCATGCATCCCGGGGGCTCCACCATGGACCCCGGGTACTGCCAAACCTTCTCTCTGAGGCTTGCACTGCAGCTACAGCTGCTGCCACCTCACAGACAGGGTTCTGCCCTCCTGGGGTCTGGGCAGCCCAGTTCTAGGAAGGCAGAACAAAGCATTTCCTCTGAGAGCATGGTGTTACACCCTCTCACTTTGGAAATAGGTGATACAGGCTGGGTAGGGGTAACCTCCCCAGCCTCTGGAAATGCTTTGAAGGGCACAGATGGTGCCCTCCTTGCATAAACCAGTCTACACCAGTTCAGGGACCCCTTCTCCCCTGCTCTGTCGGGAGACTGGACAAAGGAAAAGGGGGTGACCACTCCCCTGTCCATCACCACCCCAGGGGTGGTGCCCAGAGCTCCTCCAGTGTGTCCCAGACTTCAGCCATCTTCCTTTGCAAGGTGTGGGGGCACTCTGGAGGCCTCAGAGTGGCCAGTGCCAGCAGGTGACGTCAGAGACCCCTCCTGATAGGTCCATACCTGATAAGGTAACCAATCCCCCTCTCAGGGCTATTTAGGGTCTCTCCTGTGGGTTCTCTTCAGATTCTGCTTGCAAGTTTCCTTCAGGAATCCTATGCAACAACTTCAACATCCTCTGACCTCGGATCAACCGCAGCCTGCTCCAAGAAATGCTGTAACTGCAACAAAGTGTCTACAAGAGACACTTTTTTTCTACAACATCAGCTCCAAGTCAGCAACTGCAACAGTTTCCATGGTGTGCATGCTCTGGGGACTCCCCGTCTTCATCCTGCACCAGAAGGACCGAAGAAATCTCCCGTGGAGTGACAGAGTCACTCCCCCATTCCAAGCAGGCACCTTCCAAGGTGGCGACCAGTACCCTGGGACTCCTCTCACGGCGATGAGCATGCTCCTAAGGACACAGAGGGTGGACGTCATTGACATAGACTGTCCTGAGGTCCTGTTGACGCAAATTGGAGGAGGTAAGACCTTGCCTTCTCCAGGAACTATGGTACCCCTGTGCATTGTGTCTTCTTCACCTCCTGATGCCTCTGTGCACTCTTTGCAAAAGTCCTTCATGCACAGCCTGGCCCAGGTCCCCAGCACTCCACCCTGCGATGTTCAACGTGCTGAGTTTTTCTCCAGCAGCATGGGACCTTCTTTTGTTGTGCTGCATCAACCACATTTTGCACTTCCTTTGAACCTGGATCCTGCAGCTTCTGGGGGTGTTGGCTGGCATCCTGAGGGCTCTCTAAAGTGCTGAGAGCCCCTCTTCCTCCTGACACAGAGTTGAGGCCCCCAGATTCCTCCTGGGTTCATCCAGCGCCATTTTGATAAAAAATGCACTTTTGCCATAGCCAAGGCTTGTTGGCGCCCTCCAACATGAAATCTCATCTGCAACGATCTTCATGCCAATGGCACATCTTTTGCATCATGCAGGAACCCGATGGCATCTTCCTAGGGTGCATTTCTGCAGTCTTCAACTAACTGGGGACTCTTCTTTTGCACCCTCTTCTGGGTTGGCAGGGGATCCTGTCTTTCCTGGAACTTCTTTCGACTTCGGGACTTGGCCCCCTTCCTTTGCAGATCTTCAGGTCCAATAATCCAGCAGTTGTTGTTTGCAGACTTGGTTGGCTGATGCAAAATCCCAAGAACGAGGAGTAGTGTGTCCTAAGGAAACTTGCAGTACTTTACTCCTGCTTTTCTGGGCTCTGGGGTGGGGTAATTTACTTACCTTTACTTTATTCTTACTCTCCCAGTGATTCTGCAGACACTACACTTGTCTAGGGGGGAATTTGTGATTTGCATTCCACTTTCTTAGTATATAGTTTGTGTTGCCCCTAGACCTATTTTCTCCCATTGCATTCTATAGCATTTCCTATTATTTGCACTATACTGTGTCTAATTACTTGCCTTATTTTGGTGTCTAGTGTAAGTATTGTGTATAATACTTACCTCCAGAAGGAGTATTGCCTCTAAGATATTTTTGGTACTGTGTCACTGTCGTAGGCTGGCCGAGATCAGGCACGCAGGACTGATGGAGTCTATAGGTACGTGAGATTTATTTAAGTTTACAGAGCAATGTATAGTAAGAATGTTCGTGGTATATGTCTCTTTCCGTCTTGCAGGATTAATCTCGTCTTCTACTTTCTATGTTCTCCATAGGCCTCTCGGGAAGCACGTGGGGACAGAAGAAGAATAGGCATGGTAAGTGTTGATGTACAATTGCTCTTTTTGTTTCCCTTTCTTCTCTCTCTCTCTCTCTTTCTTAATCCCTGTTTCGGCTCTTTCCTTTCCTTTCTTCTGTATTCCGCTCTTATCTTCCCTTTTCTTACTTGCTCTTTCCTCCTTTTCTTCCTTTCCCTGTGATTCGACTTTTTACTTTCTTTCTGTCCTCGGTGCTTACTCAGAACTGTCCGCTTAACTTTATTTTGGCTGTCTTCATTTCTGATAAATTCTCTTCTCTTTCTTTTTCTCATTCAATTCTGAAGCGTCTTCTGCACATTTGGGTAATCTTCCCTTTTCTTTCTACCGATCTCTGCTTCCTGTGTCCCTTCCCCACAGGCTTTCGTTTGTTCCCCTCACAGTGCTTCCCCCCTTGACCTCCCACCCCTTTCTTTATACCTCCCACGCTTTGCTCGTGCTCTCCCTTTCTGTATGTCTCCACCCTTCCGTCCTCCCCAGCCCTACCCATTTTCAGCCCCATACCTGGATTGGCCATGCTTCTCCTGAAGCATGGCGGGTCCTAGGGATTTACTTCCCGGGGCCGGCGGTCTTCGTCCCAGGTTGGGACCGTGCTGGTTCTCCGTTCTGCTTGGCCTCCGACCTCTGGGATCCTCGATGCTCCGACGATTCCTCCTTTCCTCTGGGTACTCTGGCTTCTGTGGATCATCTCCTGACGCCTCCTGGAACACTTCCTCCTCGATCCTCCACCTCCTCTCGATCTCCGGGACCTCTCCTTTTAAGTTCCTGGAGTCCCGCGAATGGAGGAAGGAACCAATGGGAAGCCGTGACCTCAGGGTCACTTCCTGGTCCTCCCTGACAGCGGCAGCACTAGTCGCCCTGGTGTGCGGACCGATTCGGTCCGACCCGTCACAGACACTCCCCCTAGAGAGCGCCTGCAGATGATGCTCAGTAGCAGGATAGCGGATAAGTAATCAGCATTCAACATGTGGCGGCCCGGAGAGTGCAGAATCTGGAAGGAGAAGGGTTGCAAAGAGAGAAACCACCTTAGAACACGAACGTTCGAGTCCTTGTTGCGAGCGAGCCACGTGAGAGGGGCATGGTCCGTAAGCAGGGTAAAGGTGCGCCCACTGAGATAATATCGAAATGCCTCAATAGCCCATTTAATGGGCAAACACTCTTTCTCAATGGTGGGGTAATGTGTCTCTCTAGGGAGCAGCTTCCTACTGATATATAGCAGAGGGTGAAGGGACCCATCCATTTGAGGTTGAGATAACACCGCCCCAAGTCCAACATCAGAGGCGACCGTCTGGAGAAAAAAAGATTTTTGGAAATCCGGACAACATAGTACCGGGTCGGTGGACAGGGCGTGTTTCAACTGTTCAAAACTGTGGCAGGCAAATGCGGGAAGTGAGGAGAAGGTTTTGGGAGAGGAATTCTTTAGCAAGTTAGTAAGAGGTTCTGCCACGGTTGAGAAGTGTGGGATAAACCGCTGGTAATACCCAACTAGACCGAGGAAAGCCTGTACGTCCTTCTTGGACTTTGGTAATGGTATCTGTTGGATAGCATCTACTTTCTCTATCTGGGGCTGAACCATTCCCTCCCCCAATACATATCCTAGATATCTGATTGTCGTGAATCCTAAACTACACTTCTCAGGGTACGCCGTTAAGCGAGCTTCCCTTAACGCCTGTAGGACCGCCCTTAAGTGGTCTAGATGATCTGTCCATGTCTTGCTGGATATCACTATATCATCTAGATATGCCGCTGCAAATGCCTGATGGGGACGTAGGACCTTATCCATTAGTCTTTGAAATGTGGCTGGGGCCCCACGTAACCCAAAGGGGAGAACAGTAAATTGGTATAAACCAGATGGGGCCACAAAGGCAGTCTTTTCCTTATCAGCTGCTTTTAAGGGGATCTGCCAATACTCCTTGGTTAGATCCAGGGTGGACAAAAACCTGGCTTGTCCTAATCTTTCCAGAAGTTCATCAATACGGGGCATGGGGTAAGCGTAAAAATAAGTCAGTTCATTGAGCTGCCTATAATGTACGCAGAACCGAGTACTCCCATCTGGTTTTGGGACCAGTACTACCGGAGAACACCATGGGCTGTTGGAGGGTTCTATGATTCCTGCTTTCAACATGGTTTGTACCTCTTGTTCTATTAGGAATTTCTTTGCCTCTGGGATACAATAGGGTCTTTGTCTTGATATAGATTCATTTTTAGTTCGAATCATATGTTCAGCTAACTGGGTATGCCGGGGCTGTTTGGAAAAAACATCCTGATATACCTCAGTAACTTGTAACAGGGATATAAGCTGTGTTTCTGGGAGGGTGGTATTGGTTTGAGGTCTAGACTCCTCCGGACAGAGTGGTAGGGAGAGAGCTGGGTATGGGATTTCCTCAATACTGTTATTTTTGATGTATTGGACTGTTTCGACATTAACGGGTTCCTGCCATTTTTTAAAGATATTTATGTGATATATTTGTTCCCTACCGTGGCCGTGGGGAAGAGCCAGTTTATAGGTAGTGGGGTTGATTTGTTCAAGTACTTCGTATGGTCCCTGCCACCAAGCCAATAGTTTGTTTTCACAGATGGGAAGGAGTACCAATGCCTTATCTCCTACTTTTAAACTCCGGAGCACACTCCTGGTGTCATACCCCTTTTTTTGCTTCTCTTGGGAGGTGCGTAAGGTAGTGTGGGCCTTTTCCCATACTGAGTGTAGGTTATCCCTCAACTCCTTGGTATATGTGAGTAGATCTTTACTCTCCTCGTCTGTCTCTTCCCATTGTTCAGCTAACATCTCGAGAAGGGTGCGAGGGGGTCGCCCAAACAACAATTCAAAGGGACTGTGCCCTAGGGAAGACTGTACATGTGTGCGTATTGCATACAATACCAGGGGTAATTTTTTTTCCCAATCCCTACCATCGTCGGTAATGCTTTTTTTTTAGTAGGGACTTAATGGTCCGATTATATCTTTCCACGAGACCGTCTGTTTGAGGGTGATATACTGATGTTCTAATCTGCTTGATACCTAAGGTCTTGCTTACTTCAGCCATGTGTCTGGACATAAATGGTGTGCCTTGGTCGGTTAAAATCTCCTTTGTAAAACCTACCAGTGAAAAAAACTCTATCATGGCTTGTGCGATTACTTTAGTATGCATGCTGGGGAGGGGAATAGCCTCTGGATACCGGGTGGCATAATCCACCAATACCAAGACATACTGCTGACCTTTACTGGATGGGTTGAGAGGCCCAATGATATCCATGCCCACGCGGGAAAAGGGAGTTTCAATGATGGGTAACGGCTGTAAGGGAGCTGGTGGGTGTGTAGCGGGATTATATAATTGACATTTCAGGCAAGTCGAACAATGTCTACGGACATCCCCGAAAACCCCGGGACAATAGAACCGCCTGAGGACAGCTTCCTCGGTCTTTTCCCTACCTAGATGCCCTTCCCCTTGGTCTCCATGAGCAAGATGCAGAACCTGGTGTCTGTGACTACTGGGGACTAATAGCTGGTTTGGCCGGTCATCGTTAGCCTGAGGACGTCTATATAGGAGTTGGTTCTGGACGAATAATTTAGGACCTACCCCGTTGTCCTCGTGCTTCAGGTCCTGCTGCCATGCGTTCTTTAAGGAAGGATCGTCTCTCTGGCTTTGTCTGAAATCTCCGGCCACTGTATACACTTTGCCTGTGGCTCCTGGATTCCTCTTGGTAAGTTCAAATGTTTTTTCCGCATATTGGTGCTGCTGTATCCTTTTCTGTCGCTTGCTTGGCCACTTTCTAGGAATCAGACTGGCCTCTTTCCTGGCGTCATAGGGGACCTCATTCCACCACATTTTCATAGTGTGTTCTTGTCCTGCTTTTGTCAACAAAAGGGCAAAGGCAGCATAGTCAGTTCCAATTATAATGTCCTCCTCCAGGTGGGGTAGCACACCCACCTTGAGGGTTTCTTTTTCTCCTCTCTACTGGAGGTTGATGACTGCCACTGGATAATACCTCTGATTGCCGTGGACACAAGCTATCAGTACTTGGGCCTGGGGTAGCCCTTGTCCGGGGTCGATCAATTCCTGTCGGATGACGCTCTGGGTGCATCCTGAGTCAACCAGGGCCACCCTTTCTTTGCCATTGAGAAGGATAGGGAAGGTGTAGGTAGGTTTGGATTCACCGGCCCAGAAAACTCTTCCCTTTGCAACGCCTATCTTCATTTGTTCTTCCGTGTCCTTTTTCTGGGGGGAATATCGGGCTATGTGACCCCACTCCAAACAATGATAGCACTTAGGTTCAGAAGCAGGGAAAGTGGATTGGGAAGGATGGGGTATCTGTGTCCTCTCTGGATCCTGCGTTCCCAGTGACCTTGGAGCGGCTCCTCTTCCTATTGTGGGGCGCACAGGGGAAGGGACTGAGGATCGGCTGGAGGTAGCTCTAAAGTCTGGACTCCTGTGGAAAGCACAGACAAGATCAATGACTGTGTCATTGGTCAACCCAGGGTGTTGGCAAACCCAATTACAGGTTGTGTTTGGTAGAGCATCTAAAAATTGTTCCAAGATGATTACATCAAACATCTCTTCTCGGTTTTTTCGGTGGGATGTAACCACTGACCAGCAGCATGTTGTATCCGGTAGTAGAGGGTACGTGGGTTTTCCTGGGGTTGCCACTTCGTATGTCGAACTTTGGTCCGGTAACTCTCACTGTCAAGCCCTACTCTTTCTAGGATGTTTTTTTTTATTTCTTTATAGGGGAGAGTTCCACTGGGATTGATTGCTTGGTATGTTGCTTGGAGATGCCCCGTTAATAAAGGGGCGATATACTGGCCCCACTTGTCCTCGGGCCAATTAGCAGTGCTTGCTACTCTCTCAAAAATCAGGAAAAAGGAGTTGGGATCTTCTTGGTCCTGATATTTTTGTAAGACACTGCTTGGTACATTGGGATGTACCTTAGTGTGAGCGATTGTGCCCATTAGTTTACGTAGGGCGGTTTCATGGACTAACTGATTATTAGCCATGATTGTGGCCTGGCTCTTCAGGGCGGTCTGTAGGGCCTCGCGTTCCTCTTTTGCTTCCTTCATCTGACGTTCCCACATTAGCTGGAGGTGTCGTTGTCCCTCCGCTAACTGAGCTATAATGTCCGCCATGGTGGGTTTCTCCTCCATCTTAAGAGTCCTCCAGAAATCCCACTTCTGACACCACTTTGTCGTAGGCTGGCCGAGATCAAGCACGCAATACTGATGGAGTCTATAGGTACGTGAGATTTATTTAAGTTTACAGAGCAATGTATAGTAAGAATGTTCGTGGTATATGTCTCTTCCCGTCTTGCAGGATTAATCTCATCTTCTTCTTTCTGTGTTCTCTATAGGCCTCTCGGGAAGCATGTGGGGACACAAGAAGAATAGGCATGGTAAGTGTTGATGTACAATTGCTCTTTTTGTTTCCCTTTCTTCTCTCTCTCTCTTTCTTTCTTAATCCATGTTTCGGCTCTTTCCTTTCCTTTCTTCTGTATTCCGCTCTTATCTTCCCTTTTCTTACTTGCTCTTTCCTCCTTTTCTTCCTTTCCCTGTGATTCGACTTTTTACTTTCTTTCTGTCCTCGGTGCTTACTCAGAACTGTCCGCTTAACTTTATTTTGGCTGTCTTCATTTCTGATAAATTCTCTTCTCTTTCTTTTTCTCATTCAATTCTGAAGCGTCTTCTGCACATTTGGGTAATCTTCCCTTTTCTTTCTACCGATCTCTGCTTCCTGTGTCCCTTCCCCACAGGCTTTTGTTTGTTCCCCTCACAGTGCTTACCCCCCTTGACCTCCCACCCCTTTCCTTATACCTCCCACCCTGTGCTCGTGCTCTACCTTTCTGTATGTCTCCACCCTTCCGTCCTCCCCAAACCTACCGTGTTTTCAGCCCCGTACCTGGCTTGGCAACGCATCTCCTGAAGCGTGGCGGGTCCTAGGAATTTACTTCCCGGGGCCGGCGGACTTCGTCCCAGGTTGGGACCATGCTGGTTCTCCGTTCTGCTTGGCCTCCGACCTCTGGGATCCTCGATGCTGCAACAATTCCTCCTTTCCTCTGGGTCCTCACTGGCTTCTGTGGATCGTCTCCTGACGCCTCCTGGAACACTTCTTCCTAGATCCTCCACCACCTCTCGATCTCCGGGACCTCTCCTTTTAAGTTCCTGGAGTCCCGCGAATGGAGGAAGGAACCAATGGGAAGCCGTGACCTCGGAGTCACTTCCGGGTCCTCCCCGACAGCGGCAGCACTAGTCGCCCTGGTGTGCGGGTCGAATCGGTCTGACCCGTCACAGTCACCCAAATACATATATTTATTTTTGGTAACACTGAGTATTGTCTTTGTTGTGTATAAGTACTGTGTGAGTATAAGTGTTATTGCATGAGCTTTGCATGTCTACTACTTCAGCCTAAGCTGCTCTGCTATAGCTACCTCTATCAGCCTAAGCTGCTAGAACACTACTACTTCACTAATAAGGGATAACTAGACCTGGTATAAGGTGTACGTATCCAAGGTACCCACTATAAACCAGGCAAGCCTCCTACAGGTGGGATACGGTCAATGACTAGTACATTGTGTGCTCTTCTGAGCCTCTGCTTCTACTTCACCCTACAAGGCAGAAGGGGCCAGTTTGCGCTCCATATTAATATTTGAGCATTTTCTCCCAAATCAAATATCCCTAATCCCTCCTTCCATATCTTTCTTTGCCTGCAAGGTAGAGGAGTGCCAGTCAGCAAACCATACTATCTGTTAGGCATCTCCTTCCACCCATAAGGATGGTTCTGCTTATATATTCCTGCATCTATAATTCCCCCCTCATTAACCCCACCCCTGGATCCTAACTTGACATGAAAATTTACACTTTCCTTTGGGGCCTTCAATTGGTAGCAAGGCAGGGTGAGCAAAGAATTTCCACCACCTATATAGAATGACTTCACCCACCTTTGATCGTTCTCTGGTTTGGAGAGGGGTGTAATTGTGCATGTCTGTATCCATGCGATCCCTGTACCATTGCCAAGTCCTTGGAATCAAGGTAAGAGTACCGTGAGATACAAGAACCCTCTGCTGTGATGGTACTTCTCACATGTGTAGGAAAGTACCATCTTGCCTGGCATGTTACCCCCATATTTCACTGTATATATGTTGTTTTAGTCTATGTGTCACTGGGACCCTGCCAGGCAGGGCCCCAGTGCTCATAAGTATGTGCCCTGTATGTGTTCCTTGTGTGATGCCTAACTGTCTCACTGAGGCTCTGCTAACCAGAACCTCAGTGGTTATGCTCTATCTGCTTTCCAAATTTGTCACTAACAGGCTAGTGACTAAATTTACCAATTCACATTGGCATACTGGTACACCCGTATAATTCCCTAGTATATGGTACTGAGGTACCCGGGTATTGGGGTTCCAGGAGATCCCTATGGGCTGCAGCATTTCTTTTGCCACCCATCAGGAGCTCTGACAATTCTTACACAGGCCTGCCACTGCAGCCTGCATGAAATAACGCCCATGTTATTTCACAGCCATTTACCACTGCACTTAAGTAACTTATAAGTCACCTATATGTCTAACCTTCACCTGGTGAAGGTTGGGTGCAAAGTTACTTAGTGTGTGGGCACCCTGGCACTAGCCAAGGTGCCCCCACATCGTTCAGGGCAAATTTCCCAGACTTTGTGAGTGCGGGGACACCATTTCACGCGTTCACTGTACATAGGTCACTACCTATGTACAGCGTCACAATGGTAACTCCGAACATGGCCATGTAACATGTCTAAGATCATGGAATTGTCACCCCAATGCCATTCTGGCATTGGGGGACAATTCCATGATCCCCCGGGTCTGTAGCATAGTACCCGGGTACTGCCAAACTGCCTTTCCGGGGTCTCCACTGCAGCTGCTGCCAACCCCTCAGACAGGTTTCTGCTCTCCTGGGGTCCAGGCAGCCCTGGCCCAGGAAGGCAGAACAAAGGATTTCCTCTGAGAGAGGGTGTAACACTCTCTCCCTTTGGAAATAGGTGTCAGGGCTGGGGAGGAGTAGCCTCCCCCAACCTCTGGAAATGCTTTGATGGGCACAGATGGTGCCCATCTCTGCATAAGCCAGTCCACACCGGTTTAGGGATCCCCCAGCCCTGCTCTGGTGCGAAACTGGACAAAGGAAAGGGGAGTGACCACTCCCCTGACCTGCACCTCCCAGGGGAGGTGCCCAGATCTCCTCCAGTGTGTCCCAGACCTCTGCCATCTTGGAAACAGAGGTGTTTGTGGCACACTGGACTGCTCTGAGTGGCCAGTGCCAGCAGGTGAGGTCAGAGGCTCCTTCTGATAGGCTCTTACCTCTCTTGGTAGCCAATCCTCCTTCCTTGGAAGCCAAACCTCCTTTTCTGGCTATTTAGGGTCTCTGCTTTGGGGAATTCTTCAGATAACGAATGCAAGAGCTCATCAGAGTTCCTCTGCATCTCCCTCTTCACCTTCTGCCAAAGGATCGACCGCTGACTGCTCAGGACGCCTGCAAAACCGCAACAAAGTAGCAAGATGACTACTAGCAACCTTGTATCGCTTCATCCAGCCGGCTTTCTTGACTGTTTCCACGTGGTGCATGCTCTTGGGGTAGCCTGCCTCCTCTCTGCACCAGGAGCTCTGAAGAAATCTCCTGTGGGTCGACGGAATCTTCCTCCTGCAACCGCAGGCACCAAAAGACTGCATCACTGGTCCTCTGGGTCCCCTCTCAGCACAACGAGCATGGTCCCTGGAACTCAGCAACTCTGTCCAAGTGACTCCCACAGTCCAGTGACTCTTCAGTCCAAGTTTGGTGGAGGTAAGTCCTTGCCTCCCCATGCTAGACTGCATTGCTGGGTACCGCGTGATTTGCAGCTGCTCCGGCTCCTGTGCACTCTTCCAGGATTTCCTTCATGCACAGCCAATCCTGGGCCCCGACACTCCTTCCTGCAGTGCACAACCTTCTGAGTTGTCCTCTGGCGTCGTGGGACTCCCTTTTTTGTGACTTCAGGTAGACTCCAGTTCACTTTTCTTCCAAGTGCCTGTTCAGGTACTTCTGCAGTTGCTGTCTGCTTCTGTGAGGGCTCCCTCAGCCGGCATTTCCTGGGCTCCTGTCCACTCTCAACACTGTTGTGACTATTGGACTTGGTCCCCTTGTCTTACAGGTACTCAGGTCCGGAAATCCACTGTTGTTGCATTGCTGGTGTTTGTTCTTCCTGCAGAATCCCCCTATCACAACTTCTGTGCTCTCTGGGGGTAGTAGGTGCACTTTACACCTTTCAGGGTCTTGGGGTGGGCTATTTTTCTAACCCTCACTGTTTTCTTACAGTCCCAGCGACCCTCTACAAGCTCACATAGGTTTGGGGTCCATTCATGGTTCGCATTCCACTTTTGGAGTATATGGTTTGTGTTGCCCCTATACCTATGTGTTCCTATTGCAATCTATTGTAATTCTACACTGCTTGCATTACTTTTCTTGCTATTACCTGCATAATTTTGGTTTGTGTACATATATCTTGTGTATATATCTTATCCACATACTGAGGGTACTCACTGACATACTTTTGGCATATTGTCATAAAAATAAAGTACCTTTATTTTTAGTAACTCTGTGTATTGTGTTTTCTTATGATATTGTGCATACGACACCGGTGGTATAGTGGGAGCTTTACATGTCTCCTAGTTCAGCCTAAGCTGCTTTGCCATAGCTACCTTCTATCAGTCTAAGCTGCTAGAAACACCTCTTCTACACTAATAAGGGATACCTGGACCTGGCACAAGGTGTAAGTACCTCTGGTACCCACTACAAGCCAGCCCAGCCTCCTTCACATGTCTAAAGGATTGTACCAGATGGTTGCTATTTTTTGCAGTTCTGCTTACCACAAAGTACCTTAGATGGCTGGATAACTTTGAGTCTCGTAGTACTGCATAACACAGTGGCAGACTTCCTAAACTTTAATTAGACACTTCAGTTTTGCCTATGGAAGTCGCTTGACGAGTTCTATTCTCATATAGTAAGGGGTTCACACATGACTATGTTGTTCTGATGATGTGTTACATGACGTGCTTTCTGCAAACGCACTGCATGGGTATCAAACAGTTTTACTTTGTCTATGATGTTTTGCAATGAACTCTTCTCCAACTACTGCACAATGAGTTGAATATTTAATCATTGTTTTACAAACTGGACCGTCTAATAAAAAGAGTGTTTTTTGTATTTTGCCGCCTAATATAAAAGTCACTGAGCGGGGCAGTCACTGCCAGTTTAGGTCATAAACATTTTTTGTCAAATTTAAAGCAATCTTGCAAAGACAACAGAGTTCTCATGGAAGGGTTGTCCATAGACATCCTATACCTCTGCGGCAGACATCTGCATGGAAAGGTAACCAATTTGATGTCCTTTTTCCATACGGTAGCTCTGGAGGTCCATCAGGCATAAACTGTGAGATCCTGGGTACTAACCTGATGCTCTGTTCCTGTGGGAGTCACAGATTCCTAGACGTCTCTAAGCCCCAATTCCTAAACCTCGCTTGTCACCACTGTGAGCATCACACAGAAATACCACTGAGGAAGGTAGAGGGAAGGGAGTGCATAGTTAGAGAGGTCTAAAAGTTGGGGTCTCATTCTTGTGAGATGGTGACCTTTATCAGTCGTTATGTGCTGTGTGCCGGTGGGAACTAGAAGTTCATGAATTGTATGAATTGTATTACTGTATGAATTTATTTTAACAAATGGAATCATTAATATCTGCATCGCTGTGCTGTTTGACGTCTATTCTAGAATGTTATTCACCCTTCCTTTCTCATACCTGACACTTCCTTCTTCCCCACGATCTAAGAAAGGGCCCATTATATCCTCTCTTGTGTTTCCGAAAATTAAATAATAAATTAATTAGACCCTTACATGAATAGAAAACTTCCTAGAAAAAACTGAGAGATGAAAGGTACTCAAAATATAGTTAAGCGAAACATTGGGATTTGTATTATTAGATACAGGCATCTTCGTATTTATCATCTTGTGCATATAAACAAATTACATGCATTATTTCTTTTGTACAATTAAAACACATAGCTAATTATTGAATGATCAGCTGTAACAAAATTAGCCAACATGTGTTTTGCTGCGTTCATGCAGCATTTTCAAGGTTTTAACACATTAATATGGACAAAAATAAAAAAACAAAGTTAATTATTAAACACAAGAACCACAACGTCTCATAGTCAGTATATTAACAGATAGGGGTTCATTACAACCCCGGCGGACGGTGTTAAAGCGGTGGTAAGACCGCAAACAGGCCGGCGGTAAAAAATTGGAATAATGACCGTGGCGGGAACCGCCAACAAAAACAGCCACTTTAACACTCCGACCGCCACGGCGGTACAGACAAACAGCTTGGCGGTAACCGCCAACAGACAGGCGGAAGACAATGTACTGCCCACAGTATCACAACCTACCAATCCGCCACCTTTTTCGGGGGGGATTCACCGTGGATAAAAACATGGTGGAAACAGCCATTTCAAAGGGAAAACGCTCACCTCTACACACTCCACGAGGAAGGAGGACACCATGGAACCGGAACTCCAAATACTCCCTGCGATAGTCTTCCTGCTCCTATACGACCATCATCATCGCCGGCGCCGAAGAGAACGGTGAGTACTGCACCTACGACATAGGTGAGGGGGAGGCAAAAGTCAGACACACACACACGGAACACCCCCACCCCGACCCTCACCCACTAAAACACACACACCAATGCATATCCAAACATTACAGTAACATCCCCCAACCCCCCCGGAAGAATGCAAAGACAAAAGGAAATGAGTTCAACCATTGTAATATATCAAAATGCAGTAACCAAATATATACAGAT
Source organism: Pleurodeles waltl (assembly GCF_031143425.1). Classification (NCBI taxonomy): domain Eukaryota; kingdom Metazoa; phylum Chordata; class Amphibia; order Caudata; family Salamandridae; genus Pleurodeles; species Pleurodeles waltl. The sequence goes on along the minus strand of NC_090445.1, from coordinate 1,179,954,027 downwards.
ATATATACACAATCAACAAAATATACATCACGATTAGTAGTGCAGGTAATGCACCATTCAATGTCCGTGGACCACTGGGCCCAAAATGCATGGGTGAGGCCCACATCAGATACCTGATAAAAACGGAGAGAACACTGCCGGGGCATCAGATAGAAATACAACAGGCACCTCAGGAGGAAGGGAAGGGGGGGCACCTCAGCCAGATGAGTGCACCACACCAGATCTACAAGGGGGGGCTCCATGACCATTGATGTATCCTGGGGAGTGCAAAGCCACAGTCTCTCAAGTCTCTACAGTGGGTGGTTTGCCCACTGTACCATCCTGGGGAGTGCAAAGCCACAGTCTCTCAAGTCTGTACAGTGGGTGGTTTGCCCACTGTACCATCCTGGGGAGTGCAAAGCCACAGTCTCTCAAGTCTCTACAGTGGGTGGTTTGCCCACTGTACCATCCTGGGGTGTGCAAAGCCACAGTCTCTCAAGTCTCTACAGTGGGCGGTTTGCCCCCTGGTAAATCCTGGGTAGTGCAAGGCCACAGTCTCTCAAGTCTCTACAGTGGGTGGTTTGCCCACTGTACATCCTGGGGAGTGCAAAGCCACAGTCTCTCAAGTGGATAACAGTCTCCACTGGTTCTGGAGGGGGACTGGTGCCCAGAGTGCTTCATCCTGTTAAGGACAGACGGAGTGGATGCATGGCTCCACTGGTTCTGGAGGGGGACTGGTGCCCAGAGTGCTTCATCCTGTTAAAGACAGACGGAGTGGATGCATGTCTCCACTGGTTCTGGAGGGGGACTGGTGCCCAGAGTGCTTCATCCTGTTAAGGACAGACGGAGTGGATGCATGGCTCCACTGGTTCTGGAGGGGGACTGGTGCCCAGAGTGCTTCATCCTGTGCAGGACAGACTGAGTGGATGCATGTCTCCACTGGTTCAGGAGGGGGACTGGTGCCCAGAGTGCTTCATCCTGTTATGGACAGATGGAGTGGATGCATGTCTCCACTGGTTCTGGAGGGGGACTGGTGCCCAGAGTGCTTCATCCTGTTAAAGACAGACGGAGTGGATGCATGTCTCCACTGGTTCTGGAGGGAGACTGGTGCCCAGAGTGCTTCATCCTGTTAAGGACAGACGCAGTGGATGCATGTCTCCACTGGTTCTGGAGGGGGACTGGTGCCCAGAGTGCTTCATCCTGTTACGGACAGACGGAGTGGATGCATGTCTCCACTGGTGCTGGAGGGGGACTGGTGCCCAGAGGGCATCACTCTCCCCGTGACGGTCCCAGTACCGTCACTGCCCCTGCCGCACATGGGCTAGCGGTGCTTGAGTTGGCGGTCTTTGCCCTGTTCAGCGGTGCTTGCCCTGTTCAGCAGTGCTTGACTTTGCAGTTTCTGACCTGTTCAGCGCTGCTTGCCATGGCGGTCTTTGCCCTATTCAGCGGTGCTTGCCCTGTTCAGCGGTGCTTGACTTTGCAGTTTCTGACCTGTTCAGCGGTGCTTGCCATGGCGGTCCTTCATTGCCAAGCTGGGCTGGGGCTGGGGCTGGCGGTCCTTCATTGGGCAGCTGGGCTGTGGCTGGCGGTGGCCTCCTGGGCACTGACTCTGGTGGTGGCCTCCTGGCCAGTGACAATGGGGCTTCCCTCCTGGGCACTGACTCTGGCGGTGGCCTCCTGGCCAGTGACGATGGGGCTGCCCTCCTGGGCACTGACTCTGGCGGTGGCCTCCTGGCCAGTGACGATTGGGCTGGCGGTGGCCTCCTGGGCAGCGGGGATGATGGCGGTCTTCTCCGCTGTGCTGCTCTTCCCAGACGTTGGCAATTTCTACTGCCCCTTCCCCACCTTCGGAGGAGTCACAACTGAGTCGACACTCCCCCCGGGACCCTTGTGAGCGGCTTTGCTGGCTGGAGCCTTCCCCCACTCCCGCCAGGCACTGTCCAACTTCTGGTGCTTCACAGGGGGGGACTGGCTGCGCTGTGGCTCCGTGTCACACTGGCTGCCCTGGTGCCCGGTGCACTCCACATACCTCTAACAGGCACCACTGGTACCGGAGATTTTTTGGCTGAGGTGCTAGTACGGGACCTATGAATTTGAGGGGGGGAAGAGGTCAAGCTTGGTCAGGAAATTTTCTTAGGAACACTGGGACGGGTAGCTGGAGGGGGTCTGGGAGTGGAGGAAGGGGAGGTGGTTGTAGGAGGTGTAACTTTTGTGGCTTTGGGTGCAGGTGCATGCGCTGGAGGCTGTCGTGAGGTGGATGTATGTTGGGTGTGTGTGTGCCTGCGTTTGTGTACTTTGGGAGGGGGTGTCACAGACACACTGGGAGAGGACACAGGGGACGTGTAAATGGTAGTGGGGGCGGTGAGTGCAGGTGAGCGGGCTGTGCTGGTGGGTGTGCTGGTGCAGGACCTAGTGGCTGTAGTGGTAGTGCATGCAGGTGAGAGTGTAGACGACACTGGGAGGGAGGAGGGAGACGACGAGGAGGGGGCCACAGTGGAGGCAGTGGATGTTGCTGTGTCTATGTGTGTGATGCTTGCGTGAGTGCATGTGGGATGTGTGGTGCTTATGTTTGCCTGAGCTTCCCTTGTGTGTTGAAGTGTGTGCAGGCTGGTCTGATGGTGTGCTTGGGATAGGCTGGGGTACAGGGGATTGGGTCTGGGTGGAGGAAGTTGGAGGGGGGAGGCTAGACACAGGGACAATGGCTGCCATCAATGCTGAGGCCAGAGTTTGCAGCGTTCGATGAAGGGCAGCCTGACCAGAATGAATGCCCTCCAGGAATGCATTTGTGTGTTGCAATTCCCTTTCTACACCCTGGATGGCATTCAAAATGGTAGACTGCCCAACAGTGCGGGACCTGAGGAGGTCAATGGCCTCCTCACTGAGGGCAGCAGAGGTGACAGGTGCAGGGGCTGAGGTGCCTGGGGCGAAGGTAATGCCCACCCTCCTGGGTTAGCGGGCACAGGGCGAAGGCTGAGGGGCTGCTGGGAGGGCGGTGTTGGTAGGGGGGTGACAGCTGTACCTGTAGAAGTGGGGGGCACAGATTTTGCCACCACTACAAGGGAGCTCCCATCGGAGGACGAGTCCGTGTTGCTGGTTGCAGATCCTGTGACCGCCGTGAAGCTCCCCTCGCCCTCCGTCCCACTGGTGTATTCAGAGTCCATGGTGTGGGCCTTCATGGCCATGTGGGATGCAGCTCCCTCGTGCTCCGGTGCCACTGTACCTCCGCCTGATGATGCTGATGCACACAAGAACAGGGAGACCACAAAAAGGAGGGGGGGACAGAAGAAAGGCAGGTTGAGTGCATGGCTTACCGCTACCGTTGGCGGACACTACAGACACGGCAGCCCCCTGCACTACACCGCGCTGTTGGGCTCTACAGATGCAGTTCCTGGGATATGGCCTACATTGCTATGGTGGACATCAGCACACATAGATGACACAGGGGCATGTATACCTGTACCTTGCACTCTACAGAGGTGGGGTGGACTGCCACATGGCCTGCATTATGGAGGGGCCTAGCGTACGGAACTCGCCCTGGCCTAGGGCAACCCACAGCCCTCCTCCCCCATCAAGACACCTTCACTGCACGCAAAGTCCGCTGAATGAGGTTGTACTCACCCCCTTGTGTCTGCTGTGATGCCCGTAAGTGCCCATCCAACTCAGGGTAGGCCACCGCCAGGATCCGGAACATCAGGGGGGGTCATGGAGCGACGGGCACCCCTCCCACGTTGGGAGGCCATCCACAGCTGAGCCTCCGCCGTCTTCTTGCTCCAGCGGCGAATGTCCTCCCATCTTTTACGGCAGTGGGTGCTCCGTCTGTGGTGGACCCCCAGGTTCCGGACGTCCTTGGCGATGGCACGCCAAATATCCTTCTTCTGGTGGGCGCTAACCTACCTGACATGTACAGGGGAAGAGGAGAAGTCATTACCAACTGCTCCGTCAAAGTGAGTGGCCCACATCCCTACCCTTGCCAAGTGGCAAATGCATTCACAGTTCTTCATGCACGCAGAACTGTGGCCCCTTCCTTCTTACAACCAGCCCTCTCCACACAGGCCTAGCCCATACAACTTGCTCCCTGTGTACTCACCTGTTGGTCTGGAGGACCGTAGAGTAGCATGTACTGGGGGAGGACCCCGTCCACGAGCTTCTCCGACTCCTGTGCAGTGAAGGCAGGGGCCCTTTCCCTAGACTCACGAGCCATTGTCTCTTCCAGACGGAGGTCACAGCAGCACTTGCAGTGTAGGTCCTCTCCTGTCGAAGATCAGGTATCGAGTGATTGAACATATAGAAAATGGCGGTGACGTCCGCGGAAGTGCGTATCCTCACCACCGGCGCACTTCGTCATTGGCTCCTGGGACCCATAGGGTCCAATGTTAACCAATGCAGCATTGCGCCGCGGTCTTCGACCGCCTACCGCGACGGTGTACAACGCCAGCGCAGTTACCTCACATCCCATTGTCCCAGTTTAGAGGTCAGGCAGCTGCCATTTCAGGGACCCACATGGCTTAATTTTCAACTGCGTCACACATACCTAGGCCTAGACTCAACACACATACAGACAACTTTTTGGATTATGTTCTGTGTAGAGTCTGGGTACATAACTCTGAGTTGTTTGACTCTGTGGTCGCTGTTGTCCTTCCTAGGCACCGTCCGCTGGGACATGTGAGGAGATGGCGGAATCCTCCGATGTACCGACCGTTGGTGGACCTGTTGACAATGGAGGAGCGACATTTAATCATCACCTACAGGTTTGACCGTGCCACAATCCAGGAACTGTGTACCCAGTTGGAGCCTGACCTGATGTCAGCAATCCGCCATCCCACAGGGATCCCCCCCTCAAGTGCAGGTGCTATCAGTGCTCCATTTCCTTGCAAGTGGGTCATTTCAAACAACAGTGGCCATGGCATCAGGGATGTCCCAGCCTATGTTTTCCAACGTGTTGTCCAGAGTGTTGTCTGCCCTGCTGAAACACATGCAAAGCTACATCGTTTTCCCTCAGGTGGAGGATTTGGCTACAGTTAAAGGTGACTTCTATGCCCTTGGACATATCCCCAACATCATAGGTGCCATTGATGGGACCCATGTAGCTCTGGTCCCCCCCCACAGGAGTGAACAGGTGTACAGGAACCGGAAGAGTTACCATTATCATTCGATGAATGTACAGATGGTATGTTTGGCAGACCAGTACATCTCCCAGGTAATTGCTATGTTCCCTGGCTCTGTGCATGACGCCTACATCCTGCGGGATAGCAGCATCACTTATGTGATGGGTCAACTCCAGAGGCACCGGGTGTGGCTATTAGCGGACTCTGGTTACCCCAACCTGTCATGGCTACTGACCCCAGTGAGAAATCCCAGGACCAGGGAAGAGGAACGCTACAATGAGGCCCATGGGCGGACTAGGAGGGTGATCGAACGCACCTTCGGGCTCTTGAAGCCAGGTTCAGGTGCCTCCATATGACAGGTGGTTCCCTATTCTACTCACCAAGGAAGGTGTGCCAGATCATCCTTGCCTGCTGTATGCTTCACAATCTGGCTTTGCGACGCCATGTGCCTTTTCTGCAGGAGGATGGTCCAGGTGACGGTGTTGTGGCAGCTGTGGAGCCTGTGGACAGTGATGAGGAGGAAGCAGAGGAAGAAGACATTGACAACAGGGACTCAGTTATCCAGCAATATTTCCAGTGACACACAGGTGAGAACACATTCCTGCCTACTACAAGTACTTTCACAATTCTACCTCTATCCTGTCTGTCGATTTCAACCAGTATATGGTAACTGAGTTGTACATTTCCATTACGGTTTCACAGGTGTGGTTACCAACGTGTGTCACCTGCTTACATTCCTCATGGACTTGAGATGTGTGACATAGGTATGTTGACATTACATTTGAAAACGGATTTTGTCACTGTCATTGCTAATACACATTTTCAAAATCACAGACTGACTCCAGATTGTTTTGTGCTTCAAGGGTGTTTATTGAAGTGCTAAATATTGGAGGGGGGTGGTAAAATGGTGAGGGGTGATGGTGGAGGAATGTCCATGGCACAGTCCAGTCTATTAGTCTCACAGGTGCACTGCCCATATGAGCATAGGAAGTGGAGCTGGGGCAGTTCCAATATGGACAGGGTTACAAAGTGGGACAGTTGGATGACAATCAGGGTGGTCTCATTTCTTGGCGGGGGTCTTGCCATCGTGCTCTGTCCTGTTCCTGGATCTCAGGGACCGCTTGCGGGGTGGTTCTCCGTCTGCAGGGGGTGGGGTGCTGGGGCCTCCTGTCCACTAGCGCCGGTGGAGGTGGTGGGCAGTTCATCGTCCATGCTAGTGTCAGGGGCCCCTTGGAGTGCCACAGTGTCCCTCCTGGTGTTCAGTATCTCCGTCAGCACCCCTACGATGGTGCCCAGGGCGGTGCTGATGGTTCTGAGTTCCTCCCTGAAGCCCAAATACTGTTCCTCCTGCAGGCACTGGGTCTCCTGAAACTTGGCCAGGACCGTTGCCATCGTCTCCTGGGAGTGGTGGTAGGCTCCCATGATGGAGGAGAGGTCCTTGTGGAGAGTGGGTTCCCTAGGCCTGTCCGCCCCCTGTCACACAGCAGCCCTCCCAGTTCCCCTGTGTTCCTGGGCCTCCGTCCCCTGGACTGTGTGCCCACTACCACTTCCCCCAGGTCCCTGTTGTTGTTGGGGTGGTGGGTTATCCTGGGTTCCCTGTAGTGGTGGACACACAGCTGATTGACGTGTCATGGGTACGGAGGTATGGGCCCGCTGGGTGGGTGCTGTGCTGGTGTTACCAGAGGGTGGAAGGTCTGTGGTGGCCTGTGACTGGGTGTGGGGAACCTACTGTCCTGAGGCCCACGATGGTCCTGGCTGGTCATCTAGATCCAGTTGGACAGAGCTGCTGTCAGCACTGTGGGCCTCTTCTGTGGGTGGGGTAGAGATGTCTGGACCCTCCTGTCTGGTGACGTTGGGTAGTGGTCCTGCAGGGGTGTAAAAGCATGATTATTGCATCTGTGTGTGTCATGGTGTGCAATGGGTGGGTGAACGTGTACCCCAGTGCTAGCACTCCTGTGTGGGGGCTTGTGTGATGATGGTTGGGGGGGTGTTATGGGTATGTGCAGTGGGCATGCTTTAGTGAGGGGTGTCCATGATTTGTTGTGTCATGCAGGGCTTGGTGTTGGGAAGGGTGGTTTGTGTTATTAGTACATTAGTGAGGAGTTGGAGTGATAGGGGAGGGGGGTGAGGGTGGGGAGTCTGTGATAGCATGCAGGTAGGGTGGGGGATATGATAGTTAAGATTTGACTTACCAGAGTCCATTCCTCCACCGACTCCTCCGAGGCCATCAGGATGCATAATGGTCAAGACCTGCTCCTCCCATGTTGTTAGTTGTGGGGGAGGAGGTGGGGGTCCGCCTCCAGTCCGCTGTACCGCGATGTTGTGCCTGGAGACCACGGAACGCACCTTTTTCCATAGGTCGTTCCACCTCTTCCTGATGTCCTCCCAATTTCTTGGGTGCTGTCCTACTACGTTGACCCTGTCGACTATTCTTCGCCATAGCTCCATCTTCCTAGCTATGGAGGTGTGCTGCACCTGTGATCCAAATAGCTGTGGCTCTACCCGTACAATTTCCTCCACCATGACCCTGAGCTCCTCCTCTGAGAACCTGGGGTGTCTTTGCCGTGCCATAGGGTGGTGTAGGTGATGTGTGGGGTGGTGTATGTTGTGATGAGTGTGGTGATGTGTAGTGGTGTGTGTTGTTTTGTGCATGGATGTTGTGTGGGTGATGGTGTTGTGTGCCTCTGTGTGGTGGGATTGTCTATGCTGTGCTGTCTCTATGGCCTTCGTCAAAATTTTGGGTCGTAGGGGTTTGTGGGTGTGTGTTTTATATAGTATTGATTGTGTGGGAGTGGTGTTTGTATGTGTATCAGGTGTGTGTATTTCGAATTGTCCAATGTGGCGGTGTTTTGGAGATGTGTGTGTATTTTGAGCGCGGCGGTGTGTACCGCCAATGGAATACCACGGTTGAAAGACCGCCGCCTGGATTCGTGGGTCGTGATGGCATGGGCGCGTTTCTGTTGGCGTGACGGTGGAGGTTTTGTTTTCACCAGTTTATCACTGACCTTTGGTGTGGTGGACTTGTGTGGGTGTCTGAATTTTGGCGGATTCCGAGATGTGGGTCCTAATAGCTGTGGCGGAATTCCGCGGCCGCGGCGGTGTATTGGTGGTCTTCTGTACGGCGGTAAGTGGCTTTTACCGCCAATGTTGTAATGACCCCCATAGTATGTTAAGAAATATAGGATATATGTAAAAAAAAAAAAAAGATCAGACTTGATTATGGCTCATCAAGGTTATCATGGGTTATTTTAATAAAATTATCATACTAAAAAAGAAAATAAGAGAGAGAGTGACACATGTCCTGTACCTGCTTACATTCACAGTTCTGCTTTCTCTTATTTGCATACCCTGTATTAACAGCACTTTTCACCACTTTCTAATGCCTGTAGTTCTCTCACTACTGATCACTTGGTGAACACTTGTTCTGATGATTTATCATGCAATTCCCAAACCAAACGTCTTTCAGCCAGTGCTTGCCTCCAAATGTTTTGCAGACAATGGGGCAGATGTACGAAAATCACATTGACCAATTCCGAAATTCCGATTCATACCAAGTCACAATGTAGGAAAGGCTAAAGTTGATTTGTTTAATCTTACTGTGTGTAAATAGAAATTTAGAAACATTCCGTTTTTTTAAATACTGAATCGTAAATTGAGATTCGGTATGAATCGCAATCTACAAATCTCCCACCAAGAGCTAATTAGCATCACACCCAGTTCATGACGTGTATTTACCTAGAGCAGCAGAGCACAGTAAGGGTTTACCTCCCAGCCTATTAGGTTCTCTTTGACACGTCAAACCAGTAGCCACAGGAGGCGGTGAGGCGGAAGTGCAAACGCAAATTCACTGATGCTGAACTGGAAAGTCCGGTGGAACAGTGGCCCTCATTATGACATCGGCGGTCTTTGTAAATGACCGCCGATGCCACAGGTGTCACAATACCGCGAGTGCTGGCGGTATGTGTGGCACCCGATTCTGACCTTTTCACTGGGCCAGCAGATGGAAACACCCGTCGCGCATTTCACTTCCCGTAATTCGGGCAGTGAAATGCGCACTGGGGCTGTGTCTGGGGGCCCCTGCACTGCCCATGCCAAGTGCCTGGGCAGTGCAGGGGCCCCCCAAGGACACCCCGAGTCCCCCTTACCGCCAGCCTTTCCATGGCGGTATTTACCGCCATGGACAAGCTGGCGGATGGGGACTCATAATCCCCAGGGCAGCGCTGCTTGCAGCGCTGCCCTGGTGGATTATGACCGCCTGGTAGCCACCTGGCGGTAGCCTGGCATTACCGGTGGTATGACCTTGGCGAATGCGCCCCGGTCATAATACTGCTGGTTGGCACAGCCAGCCTGTTGGCGGTACTACTGCCACTGCCGGCGGGGCGATCTGGGACCGCCGGGGTCGTAATGACCCCCAGTGTGTGAGTAATGACAATCGGCTATTTGGAAAGGTTTCCATGTCTGTACCAGAGCCCATCAAAAAGCACATATGGACCAGAATAGATCAAAGAACACATGATGTGGGAGTGACCAAAATATTGATGGAAGAAATCTGCAAGAGGTGGTATGACCGCCGCTCCCGTATGAAGGGGAAGTTAGCAAGTAGAACAAAGGAGTCATCAGATACTAAAGAAGGCCATAGTAATGAACAACCACCCACTTATAAAGAAAAGATGTTCAAGTACATCTTGGATCCAGAAGCCATCTCTGGAGTATCTAGTTGTGATACTTATGGCCCTGCATCAGATCATTATAATTAGATGTTTACTGTTTTCTAATTTTATCACCACTATAGGGCCCTGGAAATGAGAGGAAGATGGACAGGCCAAAAGGAAGTAAGAGTAGGTGGGTATATTCGGAGCCCTGGGGAGGGGAGATTGGGAGAAAACGGCAGAGAAAGCTAAATCCCTTGAATCGCACGTACCTTCTAGAAGTTATGGCCCTGTGCCCAAGCTTATGCGAGATTGGGTCAGAAGACATAAAGCAAATAGGGTTTACCTTAAACTCAGAAGGGGTGGAGGTGACAAAGGCTCTCTTTTATTCTGAATGTGTCAGGCAATTGGTATTGCAAGGAGAGATGGAGTTAATGATGGAGGGCATAAGATTGGTCCATTTAAGCAAACCAGAGCTAGAGGAAAGAAATAGTAGAGCCCTTAAGTGCTATTATAGTGGGGGGGAGTTGAGTGATGTGGATTAGGAATTAGCTCTTCGCACAGCCATCAGATTTTTTCCTGGAACTCAGGAGACTGTAAAAAACATTTAAAACAAGATATATTTAAAGGAAGGCTGGAGAAGTGTGATATAATGTCCAGGAACCCTGGTTGTGTGAAGAACCTGAACCAGTAGATGGTTTTATGAGGCTCTTTAGGGGTGCAACTAGGTAGGGTCCAGGCCGTCCCTCAGTGGGCCTAATTACTTCATCAAGAATAGCGCACAGACTTACAGAGGTAAAAACGAAATGTTGGTTAATGGCGGGACAAGTAGACCTTTACAATAATATTAGAGGGTCTAGACAGCTCATGATAATTAATGTATATATACAACCAGGGATGACACATGATTATGATATCCAACGGTGTTTTTTTGAGGAAGATTTGGAAGTGATATATACAGGTAAAGCTGAATATTTGATCTTAATGCTGGGAGATTTGAATCAAAAACTAGATCCCAATAGTAGTGATAAACTATATAAAGAGCTGCTAGCAGCTGCACAAAGCCCGCATAGTACCCTCCCAACTGTAGAAAGTTCCACTCAGGACCTGTCCCTAGTAAGAACCCTGGGATCTCTAGGTTGGTTCTGCATAAATTGACATATGAATATGGATCGCCCAGCAAAACAAACCTTTTGAATAGGCAATCAGGCATGCCCTATTGATTATGCCTTCATAAATACTTGGCATTGTGGAGAGGTATTAGACAGGAATTGAGCACCTAGATTGCAGCGATCATTGGCCCCTATGGCTAACAACTGGGCCAGTAAACAATGCCTAGAGAAAGAGAAAAAGTGCTGACATAGCAGGTAGAGTACTCACGTAGGATACCTACCCGAATAACAGAAAGTACTTTAAAAGTGCTTAATGAATTGACAGTAAATTATATAGATATCAGAATGGAGGAAGATCCAAATGACGCTGTTAAGGGCTGTAATAGGGGAATTGTGTTAATAGTTGACTGTTTAAAAGTGAAGTAAGAAACAATGCAGGAGGAAAAGGCGAAGGGAGAAGTATGTAGGGCCAACAAAAATACATGCTATAACCAGGAGTGTAGGAACCAGAAGCGGAAGGTGCGGAAATTAAAAAGGGAATTTAATAAAAAACACACTACTGATGTAGAATACAACTTCCGCGTAGCTAAGCAAATTTATAAAACAATCTTAAGGCAGAGGAAATGGGAATATATAAATAGGAATTGGGAGCTAATGGCAGATGTGATGAGAACACAAAACATTAGAAGATTCTGGCAGTTGATAAGGGAGGGAAAAACTACAGGAACTTTGCTGTGTTTGGTTGGTGAAGATAACTGGAATAAACACCTGTGCAATGTATATAGAGGAATGGATGCTGAAGGAGAATGTGAAGTTAATAGGAAGATAGGTAGGGATGTAAGATCAGCTTTTACCTTGCAAAAGATAAAATAAATAATTGGAGTGCTTAAATTAACCAAAGCTGCGGGTCCAGACAACCTTCCAGCAATGATAATAAAAAATAATATCTACTGGTGAGTCAAATTCCTTTATGCCACGTATCATAACATTTTCGATTACGGTTGTTTCCCTGAGAACTGGAAGGGTGCCATTATTAGGCTGATTTACAGTAAGGATGACCCAACACAACCTAAAAAGTATCACCTAATTAGTTTATTGGATGTTGGCAAAAAAGTTTTCACAAAGTTATTGCTGGGGCAAATTAAATCCTACGCAGAGATAAATGACTTGATACTGGTAGAACAAGGCGGCTTTAAAGAAGGTCACTCGACAACTGACCACTGTTTTAGTCTTTGATCATTAGCAAAAGTCAATTGAAATGCAAGGAAGTTTATTTTGCTGTTTTGTTGACTTTTGTGCCGCGTTTGATTTGGTGGATAGAAAATTGTTATGGGATGTGTTAAAACGGTTGGGGGTTGATTCGAGCCTATTATTTCTCCTTCAGGGTCTGCATTCACAAAATTGGGTCCAAGTAATTTTAGATATGAGTGGTTCACTCTCAAAGAAGATCCCTATAAGGAATGTCTTGCGCTAAGGATGTGTGCTAGCTCCATTATTATTCCCTATATTTATGTCAGACATACCAGGTTTGTTAAAGGATGGATGGGGTTCATATTTCCTGCTTATTGTATACAGACAGCCTGGTGATAGTCGATATGATGCAACTAGGGCTACAAAGAAAATTAGATGTGTTTTACTCTTACTGTCAAAGGAAAAAATGGCAGTAAATATGGATAAAATGAAAATAATGGAAATGGAAAAAAAGAGTCTATTTACCTACTCTCTGGGAGGGGAAAAAGTAGAAAAGGTTAAAAAATATAAATATTCAGGCATGTGGTTTGACTCTGACTTAAGATGGAAGGAACATAGGGCCATATGTACGAACACTTTTTCCCAGAGACACAGAATGGGTAAAAACCTTTGCTACATCTGGCCCATACTGAAGCTCTAAAGAACAGAGCTTTAACATCGGTATTGGGGTTAAAACAGTTTAGCAGTAAATATGGGGGACTGTCCCTCCGCCCTGTTGTGTGCTTTTAATACTATGGTACGCCCTCAATTTCACTACAGGCTAGACGTTCTAACACTCTCTGGGAAATTAAGTTGGGAGGCAGAAGAAAGTAAATGTGTAAAACGCTTGCTGTCGCTGCCCCCCTCAAGTATGATACACGCTATAAGGGCGGAATGCCAAATGACGGCATGCACCTACCAGGGAATGCAGGCTGCGTTGAGATTTTGATTGAGCTTGAGAGAAGAGGGAATCTTTAAGATTCCTAGACTGTGTAAAACAGAGATAAAGACAAGTGAGTTACACTGGGCATCAAAAGTGAGAGGACGTTTAGAAAATATTTGCATCCTCTTAGGTCTATCCGGAAACCAGTGGTGTGGAGGACAAATCCTGAAGCATGAGTTGGGTATAATGGTAAATAAAAAGGCAAGAGAAGTAGATCTAGAGTACCTGGAGAGAAAACTTTCCACCCAGTTTATGGTAGATTGGGGGAGGAATGCCAATAATTTCTCTTATATAGAGGCCCTACCCAACCAAAGACTAAGAGAAGGAGTGTTACAGTTTCGAGTTGGGCTGAACCCCGGCTATAAGGACCCCAAAGTAAAAGCCATACTTAAAGATGAACAGGGTCTATGTACATGTAGCCTACAACAAAAATGTAGTGCTCAACATATATTATTGGATTGTTTTTGGTTTTTAGAAGGGTGTGAGATGTGTCTAAAAGCAATTTTTAAGGGATATAATATTATAAATCGAGATCAAGCGCTTAGGTTACAAGTAGATATGAGATTTTGGAATGTAACGTGTGCTAGACTGATTTTTAATTGAAATACGAACGGTTTTAGTGGGGCTTAAGGAGCCCCCGCAAAATGTAGTATGTGAAGCTTGAACAAGAGATGGCATTTTCTTAGATGAATGAAGAGTTTACATTTGATTGCTTTTAAAGCTATATTGATTGATTTTACTATAGGACATTGGTCTTGTTATAACGTAGGTTTAAAGCAAAAGCACTGTCACTTTATCTAGATTTGTGCCACATGTAAATTGTACAAACTTTAGTTCTATCAGAAATATAATCGGGTTTAGTGGGTATTTGTCAATATAGACCAGGGTACACCAAAAGTAATCCGGCATAGTTCATCCAAGTGGAAAAACAACTGAAAGTCCAAAGCCACGTAGTTGGTGATGACAAAGCTTTATTCTTTTCAAGCAGGAATAGGTCCAGTAAACAGATTACAGCCAACACGTTTCTTCACATTGACTTTATCAAGGCTGTAGATTAAATAAGCAAAGAAACACAATAATAAGAAAAACAATTCTGATGAAATACAGGGTCATTAAGTAGATTATAGGGGTAAGAGCATGAACAAACCACTGTAAGTGATCGAACTCTCCGGAAGGAAGGATTGATAGTATCTTTTGAAAATGAACCGTGAACAACAGAATCTGTTGTAGGGTGTAGACCCACTGGAAAAAAGAAAAAATTGTGCAAAGTTAAATAAGATAGGATAAACGTATTGAGAGTGCTTAAGATAAAGCCATTATATGTCAAACCATCAGTTTGAAAGTGAGAGAGTGTTACAGTGCAAGGTAATCTGAAGATAACAAAAAGAACATACCTAATGTAGATTAGGTCATAAAAAAAAAAAATCCAGTAGTACAGGACAAAATGCGTTTTTGCAGTTGATGTGTGGGTTGGTATTTAAGCCATCTTGGGAGACAGAATCCGTAAGCAGAAATCAATGCTCTCAATGATAATTTCAAGGTGTATATCTTGGAAAATGACCATGGTAAGCCTAGAAATGTAGGAAATTGAAAGAAATGCTTACATAGTCAGTCTGAGGTATTATTAACCTAGATTTACACAATGCTGTAGTCCTGCTATAAGGCATTATTTTGGTTAGGGGAGGTGTAAACCGATATATGGTAAAAGAAAACGACTGGGGAGTCCATTGCTCCGTATATGAGGAAACTGTTATTAAGAGAAAATAATTATTTACAGTCACAACGGTGTGAAAATGCTAAACAAACTGTCATGTGTGTTCAAAACGTGGCATATGGTAGAGGAAAACAAACGGAGAATCAACTGCTTCGTATATGGGAAACTGTTCTTGAAATAATTTTTTTTTATTCAAATTTAAATGGTATTATGTGCTGCCCGTGTCACAAGTAAAAACAGTAAAGTCACAGCGGTGTGGAAATGCTAAACAAGCTGCCATGTATGTCCAGAATGGATGAGGCAAGGACCCCATGGAGTTGTTCAAAGATAAGGAAAGAAAGCGAAGCGTGCTCACTTTATTGTTTAGTTATCCGTGCTCTGCAGCATCGGGTTCACATTGCATCTGATACGCGATGTGAAGTGAGGCTATTTTAAACTTGCAAAGGCAAAAGTAATAGAAATAGGACTAAGTGAGGAGCGTGAGAAGATAGTAGAGGAAAGTGGGCGCCATTTTGAACTGGACTTATAATGTTGAGGAGCAAAGGCAAATTGTTCAAGTTGATAGTATGAATACAAATTCAATGAAGGGTCGAGCAAGCTTTAAACAATGAGGGCACAGGTTTTTTTGCGAAGACTCGTTTCTAAAACATATATTAATACAATTGATACAGGCATAAGTAGAATGCTTAACATATGAAGACTGAATGGGAAACTAAATTGGGCATGATAGGCAACAGCAATAGAGATAGAACTGGGCAGAGGAGTATGAGAAAACAAGGGGAAAAAATGGGTGCCATTTTGTCATGGACTTATAACGTTAAAGAGTGCACGTGAAATGTTCGTGTTGAAAGTATAATTACATATACAATGAAACATGAAAAAAAACTTTAAACATTGTGGACAGAGGTTTTTTTTAATAAAAATTAATTCAAAACACGTGTTAATACAGGTATAAATAGAACTCTTAACATATTGAGGCTGAATGGGAAATGATTAAATTTGAGACCATGTATATCTTGTCAGAGAAGGGGAAGAAAATAAAAAAATGAAAAAAAAAAAATGGGCCAGTAAATCCATGTGGGCAAAATGGACCGAAGGCTGTAAAAATGGTCACAAGATATTGAGAGAGAAGATGCATAACAGGTTTAGTGGGTATGTACAAGGCATTTTGTAGAATTAGCAGGGAAATTAAATCTGTATCTGAGGTTAGGAAAATTATTGATTTATGTTAGGAGGGCACGGTAAATATGAAATGTTATGAATTAAAAACATTGTGTGGGAATACATCAAGCAATAGATTTCTTTTATGAACCATTGTATAATTTATTCATGTTTTATACTTTTAAGGTTTTAAGCCAAAGAAAGAATTTATACAACAACAACTTTGTGTACGGTGCTGGGCCTGCTTTTTCCATCCGTTTTTATCCTTGTAATTCTTCACCCTCCTAATGAATCTACCCCTCAGTTTTATTTATTTTATTAGCTTCTCTATGACTGGATCTTTATTTGAAAGTTTTTTACTTTTTTGGTGACTTTTTTTTATTTTTCCCTTATTTTTTACTTTCTTCTATTTTTAGGGTCGAGCCTGCGTCGCTTGAGAGACACTTTAGGAATATGCAAAAGGGCTCGGAGTCCCGTTGACTTCACGTCAGTTGTCTTTCATTGGTTCGTGGCATTGCCTGTTAAAATCTGCTTGCTTTCATTAGTGGAAGGCACGCATAGGTCATACCTTTT
This sequence comes from Pleurodeles waltl, assembly GCF_031143425.1. NCBI lineage: Eukaryota > Metazoa > Chordata > Amphibia > Caudata > Salamandridae > Pleurodeles > Pleurodeles waltl. The sequence continues at coordinate 1,179,937,561 of NC_090445.1, read as the reverse complement.
CCGGTGGTTAGCCATCCTCGAGCGCAGCGACCAAGTGCTGGAAACATGCGACACTCGCTGTTTCCCGTCAGGTTTGTGGACTACTTTTTATTTTTTGTTTGCAGCGCAATCTCGCTTGGCAGAAGTCGAGCGCTTTGCATAACTTCGACCCTGTTACAGTTCACTCGTAATGAAACTTATCAGCAAAAGTGCAGTTAAAGTCAAATGCGAGACCCTAGTGCATGGCAAATGCTTGTTTTTCTTCTGTTCTTAATCTTCACCTCACCACACTCAGCACCATTGCAGTTTATGGATGCAGCAGCTGCCTACCTTTTGGGCGACGATGCCACAAAGGGGTGCAGCTTCACCCCATCTTCAGCAAGGAGGAGGTGGCAGCACTAGTTTTTTTTGTGCCGGCCCACCTCCCCTTCATGCTGGCAGCAGGCTTGGGAGTGGTCACACCGTTTGGGAGCGTCGACTGCTGTGGTGGAGGGTGCACCGGCTGGTTTGTCTGCAGACAGGGAGCCAGCGCACCTCCCGAAAGTAGTTGATGCATTATTGGGCAGACATCATTGAAGGGGAACAAGACCTGCTCGACCTGCTGGGTAAAGAGGTGTCGGGGCTTGGAGCATAATAGGTATTTATTTATTGTTGTGTGTGTTGTTGTTCCACAGCGCAAGTCGCTGCGTTGACTCACCTTGTGACAGGGAGGCGTGCCATGGGTGTTACTGTGGGTGTTCCCACGTAACACCTAGGGCATTTGACACACTCCCAGATTCACAAGGTTTTGTAAACCTAGGAAAGTGTCACTTACACCTACCCAGGGGAAGAGTAAGGGAGAAGCAACAAGGATAAATACCTTTGTTTCTCTTCTTTTTTTTCCATTTTCTATGTGTGCTGCAGTCTGTAGCAAACAGAGAACAAGGAAAACTCCTCTTGTGATTGTGTTTTTGTAAGGAGTCCCTTCCTGCACAAAACAAATCATCCCCGCAATGCAGGCGCCCTTGCAGCATGATGCTGGGGTGCCTGCTTTGGCTCATGGTAGCCCATTGTGCACCAACGCAGGAGAAAAGGTCGGAAATGCACCACATCTGTTGTAGATGCAGCACTTTCCAGCCCTCTGCTTTTGACACAGGGCAGTGATGCAAGAAGGTTGAGGTTCTGCCCTGCATCATAAAAAGTTTGTAAATATGGCCCATAGTTTAGGACATTTGAAGTAGGGCTTAAGTGTAGGAATTAGGAAAGTAAAATTAAGTGGTAGACTCAAGTTGAGTCCATCATACTAGGCAATCTGATTTAGAAAAGTACAGTGTTAGTGTGTCTCCCCCCAAACAAATTTTGGGGGGAGATTAACTGTACCACTAATCTTTTTTTTATCGTCTTCTTTATTTCATACCTCAGCACCCAAGGGGAACAAGAGGGCTACGACCACCAGTGCAGATGCTGGTGGATCTGCTGGCTCCCATAAATCTTCCTGTTTATTATTTTTATTTCCCTTCTTTTATTTTTATTTTTCACCTCTCCTCATTTCAACGAATTTTTCTTTTAGTTTTACTGTGCCTGTCTACCTTTTTTTATACTTATTTTCATTCTATGTAAGCTTTGTTAAATTCTTGTTACGCCTGCATTTATGTATTGTAAATGTTTCTTCTGTACCTGACTTCCACCTGGCTGTGCTAGCTTCCTTCTGCTTTTTAACTAAGCTTAGCCTTCCCTTCGCCCCTTTATATATCTTTTGGACTGGTACTTAATACTAAGAGGACAGATTTTTATCAGAGGTCGTCTACCAAGAAGATTGCATGCCCAAGTCAGCTTTTCTACACATTTTTGAAGGTTTTCTTTGCCTTGCTTATGCCCCAAGGTTCTCCTGCATTGACCAAAGTATTCCACCCCTCAATTGCACTTCAGTGACTTAGCTGAGTTTTGCCCCTCCATTACGAAATGTTTGCAGTCGATTTGTCTACCGTGCTTTTCTAACAACCGCCAACATTCCTTAAATGAATGATAAAAGAAGCTAGAACTGTAATGATCTCTTGTGGTGGTTGTAGGGAAAGTACCATCTTCCTTGGCATGTTACCCCCATTTTTACCTGTATGTCAGTATGTTTTTGCCTGCTCACTGGGATTCTGCTGGCCAGGATCCCAGTGCTCATGGTTTATGGCCTAATGTGCGTGTTTGTGTAGTGCTTAACTGTGTCACTGAGGCTCTGTTAATCAAAACCTCAGTGCTTATGCTCTCTCTGCTTTTAAATTTGTCACTGTAGGCTAGTGACTTCATTTACCAATTTTAATTGGCACACTGGACCCCCCTTATAAGTCCCTAGTATATGGTACCCAGGTACCCAGGGCATGGGGGTTCCAGGAGATCCATATGGGCTGTAGCATTTCTTTTGCCACCCATAGGGAGCTCAGACAAACCCTTGTACAGGCCTGCCATTGCAGCCTGCGTGAAATAACGCACATGTTATTTCACAGCCATTTTCATTGCACTTAAGTAACTTATAAGTCACCTATATGTCTAACCTTCACTTGCTGAAGGTTAGGTGCAAAGTTACTAAGTGTGAGGACACCCTTGCACTAGCAAAGGTGCCCCCACATAGTTCAGGGCCATTTCCCCGGACTTTGTGAGTGCGGGGACACCATTACACGTGTGCACTACATATAGGTCAATACCTATATGTAGCTTTACAATGGTAACTCCGAATATGGCCATGTAACATGTCTAAGATCATGGAATTGTCCCCCATTCCAAATCTGGTACTGGGGAGCCCCTTTCCATGCATCCTGGGGGCTCCACAATAGACCCCCAGTACTGCCAAACCAGCTCTCTGATGCTTGCACTGCAGCTACAGCTGCTGCCACCTCACAGACAGGGTTCTGCCCTCCTGGGGTCTAGGCAGCCCAGTCCCGGGAAGGCAAAGTAATACATTTCCTTTTGGAGGAGGGTGTTACACCCGCTCCCTTTGGAAATAGGTGTTACAGGCTGGGGAGGGGTAGCCTCCACAGCCTCTGGAAATGCTTTGAAGGGCACAGAGGGTCCCTTCCTGCATAAGCCAGTCTACACCGGTTCAGGGATCCCCGAACCGGTGGTGCAAAACTGGACAAAGGAAAGGGGAGTGACCACTCCCTTGTCCATCACCTCCCTAGGGGTGGTGCCCAGAGCTCCTCCAGTGTGTCCCAGACTTCAGCAATCTTGCTTTGCAAGGTGTGGGGCACTCTGGAGGTCTCTGAGTGGCCAGTGCCAGCAGGTGACATCAGAGACCCCTCCTGATAGGTCCATGCCTGATAAGGTAGCCAATCCCCCTCTCGGGCTATTTAGGGTTTCTCCTGTGGGTTCTCTTGAGATTCTGCTTGCAAGTTTCCTTCAGGAATCCTCTGCAACAACTTCAGCTTCCTCTGACCTCAGATCAACCACAGCCTGCCCCAAAAAATGCTGTAACTGCAACAAAGTATCCACAAGAGATACGTTTCTTCAGCAACCTCAGCTCCAAGTCAGCAACTTCAACAGTTTCCATGGTGTGCACACTCTGAGGACTCCCTGTCTTCAACCTGCACCAGAAGGACCAAAGAAATCTCCTGTGGGGTGATGGAGGCACTGCCCTGCTCCAGCAGGTATCTTCCAAGACGACGACCAGTACCCTTGGACTCCTCTCACAGCGATGAGCATGCTCCTAAGGACACAGAGGGTGGACATCATCGACATAGACTGTCAAGAGGTCCTGCTGATGCAATTTGGAGGAGGTAAGACCTTGCCTTCCCAGAGAGCGACGGTACCCCTATGCACTGCGTCTTCTTCATCTCCTGAGGCCTCTGTGCACTGTTTGCAGAATTCCTTTATGCACAACTTGGCCCAGGTCCCCAGATCTCCATCCTGTGACGCTCAACTCGCTGAGTTGTTCTCCAGAGACGTGGGACCTTCCTTTGTTGTGCTGCATCAACTGCATTTTGCACCTTTTTGTCCCCGTGTCCTGGGACCTCCGGGGGTACTGGCTGGCATCCTGAGGGCTCTCTAAAGTGCTGAGAGCCTCCTTTTACTCCTCACACAGAGTTGAGGCCCCCAGGTCCCTTCTGGGTCCATCCAGTGCCATTTTGATGCAAAACATACTTTTGTTGTAGCCAAGGCTTGTTGGCGACTTCCAACACAAAATCACATCTGCAACGATCTACACATCGTGGGACATCCTTTGCATCATGCAGGAACCCGCTGGCATCTTCCTAGGGTGCATTTCTGCAGTCTTCGACTAACCATGGACTCTTCTTTTGCACCCACTTCTGGGTTGGCAGGGGCTCCTGTCCTTCCTGAAACTTCTTTCGACTTCTGGACTTGGTCCCTTTCCTTTGCAGGTCTTCAGGTCCAGGAATCCAGCAGTTGTTTCTTTGGTTGGCTGCTGCAAAATCCCAATCACGAGGTGTAGTGTGTCCTAAGGAAACTTGCAGTACTTTACTCCTGCTTTTCTGGGCTCTGGGGTGGGGTAATTTACTTACCTTTACTATATTCTTACTCTCCCAGCGATTCTGCAGACAATACACTTGTCTAGGGGGGAATTCGTGACTCCCATTCCACTTTCTTAGTATATGATTTGTGTTGCCCCTAGACCTATGTTCTCCCATTGCAATCTATAGCATTTCCTATTGTTTGCATTGTTCTAGAACTATTTACTTGTCTAATTTTGGTGCCTAGTGTATATATTGTGTATAATACTTACCTCCAGAAAGAGTATTGTTTCTAAAATATTTTTGGTACTGTGTCACCCAAATAAATACCTTTATTTTTGGTAACACTGAGTATTGTCTTTACTTGTGTATAAATAATGTGTAACTATAAGTGGAATTGCAGGAGCTTTGCATGTCTCCTAGCCTTAGCTGCTCTGCTATAGCTACGTCTATCAGCCTAAGCTGCTAGGACGCTACTACATTTCACTAATAAGGGATAACTGGACCTGGTATAAGGTGTAAGTACCCAAGGTACCCACTACAAGCCAGGCCAGCCTCCTACAGTTGTATTTGTTTTGTTGGAACTAAATTGTGCAACATTTTTACCAGTTGCACCGACCACCAGTGCCGGGGCAAGTAGCAGCACCAGGGCACTGGACACAGCAACGTTCGGAAGGGGAGAACTGGCGGTTGCAGGGATGGGTGCTGGTAAGTCATAATGCTTTTGCTCATTCATAATTACTTAATTATATATTCACTATAAGGGCATTGCTTGTGAAGCCCCTGGTTTAGCAGCTGCAGTGGTAATAGAGTTCTAAATCCTAATGGCTTCCTCCCTCAGTAAATCAGCAGACAAAAGTTCATAATAATTGAATGGACGCTACAAATGAAGGTTTGATAGAAAAGCAAACAAAGGGTGGACGGCTAAAAGAAAGAAGGGGTGAAATGGTATTTCAGTGAAAGGATGTGTAGGTGAAAGGAAATGATGCGTAGGTGAGTGATAGGAGATGGGAGGGTGAAAAGATAGTTGAAAGGGATAAAAAGATGCTGCCTCAGTGGGTGAAGGATGGCTGGGTGAAAGCTGATGCTCTGGTGAGGTATGGGTGGATGTTAGCAAAGGATACATGAGTAAATGGATGGATGGGCGAAAGCAAGGTCTTTGAAAGTGTGAATACTGGATAGTTGAGTCTATGGATGGACAGTTGGATAAATATGGATGACTGACTTTGAATAAAGAAAGAATGGATGAGAGAGTGTAAGTTTAAATCAAATGGTGGGTATCAAAGGGTGAATAGAATAGATGAATGAAAAGATAAATGTATAATTACTTGGATCAAGAAGAAATAAGGGAACTGTTGTGGAGAGGGATGTGTCTGCGGTTCACCTAATTTCCTTGGTTTGCTTGGTTATCAAAGCTTTGCTTCAAAGTGGGGGTATTTCAGTTTTCTGTCTTCTCCCTTAACTCTATGAAATTGAAGCAAGGCAGCTATTTTATCCTCCCTCCCATCATCATACCTTCCTCCCCTGTAGTCACCAAAGCTACTATGATGTAACTGCAGTGTGTTTTCTGTGCAATGTGTGCATCTACTTCTGTTCATGGAGCATTTACAAAGTTGCCAATGCATTGTAAACTTAAAAAGGTGTTTCCCTTCCACCACAGTGCCTGCTCTGTCACCTCCCAGTACTGCAGTCCTTTATTCTTTCCGAAGTTCTGTCCCAGTCACCCAAAAAAAAATTAAAATCCATTAATGTTTAATTTAATATTTCATCACTTCCATAATGGACTCATGTTAGTTCAAATTTTACTGTTTTGACATACGTCAACCATAGCGAGGAATGTGTGGGTACAAAATTGCCCAGTGACTCATTGTAATCAGCCAGATCAAATTCCAGTGGCCCCAAGGGACCAGCAATTTACTGCTACTATGTCACTGTACTTTTTAAAAACATTGTTTGAACAGAGCACGGTTTATAATTTGTCCTTTTCCTTTTTTCGTTTCTGCTACAGCTACTCCTGGTGGACATCATCCAATTCACCAAGAGATAGCAGCCCAGCTCCTACAGCAGAGGCTGGAGGGCATCCCAAATGAATATGGATGGTTGGTAGCCCTCCAGGAGGAGGAGGAGGAGGAGGCCGAGGCAGCACTCATGACCACCGGCCCTAGCTCCTCCAGCCAGCCGCCAGCACCTCCAGCCTCCCAGTGGCACCACCATTGCAACCGGCAGTTGGCATCATCCCATCCCAGTTCCACCACTGCAACCACCCCTCCTCATGCCAGGACGGCATATTTCAGTGCCGTGTCCTGCAACACCTTGTGTGACTGAACCGCCAGGTGGCACATATTGAGGTGACCCTCAATGATATCCGGACCCAACTGTGAACAACAAGCCCTCTCTTCAGACTCTTTTTTAAATTTGTTGTTTTGGTGGGAGGGACACTTGCGGGTGGAGAGGGAGTTAGGATGATTTTTTTTACATTACTTGGACTTTTTAGGGATGGGGGCTCTTTGTTTGGGGAGAAGGGTGGGCCTGTTGTGGGTGGACAGGGTGGGTGTTCTATTTATAAAAATAAAAGGGGATCATTTATTTTACTTGATTCACGCCTCAAATTTTTATTTTGGTTCTTTAGTTTGGACTGCTGTTGTTTAGTGAAGCATGTTTTTTAAATCTGCTAAATAAAAGTGTATGCCATTTACCTATATGGTTACCCTTGCTCTATTGCCCTCTGCAACTGAACTATTTTGACCACTACTGGATCATTGCCATTGCCTATATTGCCATTGCCTATTTTGGCTACAAAAAACCTAGATATACAGACAAGTAAGACAGCATCTTCTTTAGTAGGAGTTAATATTACTAACTAAACAAGATAACTTAAATCCATAATTCTTCTCTTACCTGAATAGGTGAAGCCAGTGAGTCTTCTTCTTCTTCTTACTGCAGGGCTTTTTCCCAAGATGGCATCTTAAGGGAGTGGTAGTAGTAGTAGTAGTAGTAGCAGTCTAGCACACCAACAAGGAAGACAGAACTTCACAAAAAAAAATAAAAGGGGATCATTTATTTTACTTGATTCACGCCTCAAATGTTTATTTTGGTTCTTTAGTTTGCACTGCTGTTGTTTAGTGAAGCATGTTTTTTAAATCTGCTAAATAAAAGTGTATGCCATTTACCTATATGGTTATCCCTGCTCTTTTGCCCTCTGCAACTGAACTATTTTGACCACTACTGGATCATTTCCATTGCCTATATTGCCATTGCCTATTTTGGCTACAAAAAACCTAGATATACAGACAAGTAAGACAGCATCTTCTTTAGTAGGAGTTAATATTACTAACTAAACAAGATAACTTAAATCCATAATTCTTCTCTTACCTGAATAGGTGAAGCCAGTGAGTCTTCTTCTTCTTCTTACTGCAGGGCTTTTTTCCAAGATGGCATCTTAAGGGAGTGGTAGTAGTAGTAGCAGTCTAGCACACCAACAAGGAAGACAGAACTTCACTAAAAAAAACACTCCCACCTATGCGAATTTCAACTACAGTACTAATCAAAGAGTTATCTGTCACTGTCAACTCAATTGAAAGAAAAGCATAACAGAGAGTTAGTGGGTCATCATAATATCATAACTCTAGGAAGACAGAGACCAGACTACTACAATAACGGTATTTGACACACAGCAAAAGAGACCTGATATGATGTTAATAAAGTCTAACAATGTCCATTTCTTCAGAGCATTGGTGGGGATCTATAAAACTAAACTTAGGAAATTAAATCATGGAGTCAAGAGAAGTAGGCTCAGACTCGAGTGGTTGGACCAGGTTAAGCTTTTACGGAACACACACACAAGGCATGAATGATGATTTGATTGGACCATTGTGGAATATTGCTCAGGAAGTAAAAGGTTAGAAGGTCATGCAGTGTGTTGGTGTTGCTTTCACCACACAATCGCCACAGCAAGTATGTGATTCATTTCTGATGTAAAATTAAGTCACACCTCAATAAATCCCACAGCCCGGAGGAAGAGGGTTAGGGGCTTGATGAGTGGATGGGGAGGGGATTTGGGGAAAGGTTGACAAAGACAAACAATCCACAAAAGAAACTACAGCAAATATTCATTGGGGCACATGAGCAGCACACCATCATGAATCTTTTGTGGAAGGAAAGGAAGGGGTAAGTATGACACTGTTCTGTTAAATGCATTGAAGTCATAAAAGGAAAATGATACTGTGTTGCCAAATTGGGTGATGCATCTCTGTTCTTCTTTGAGTATCTGTCACTCTGGTGCCTGTTTGACTCTGAACCTATCAAGTAGGTAAACCGGAGTCTTGAGCTTTCCAAGTTTTGTTTGTGCAGTAGAGGACTAGGAGAAAACCTGTATATTTAAAAAAGCAGTAGCTCTATTATAGAGTAAAGGAAAAGGATAAAAGAAAGCAAGGCATCATCTCCAGTGTCCTGAAGGGTATATTGGTGGCTTCTTCCCTGCACACAGGTCCAACTCCAATTCAAGCATGTATGTAATAACAAAATCAATGGTGGGGCAACATAAATCCAACACAATTATAGGGCCTTATTGTGACCCACGGAAGAGGTTGGACTGCCGGCAATGCGGTGGTCCGAGCAGCATATTACGACCGCGGCAATAGCACCATGGTTGGACAGACAGCACCACCAGATTTCGTCTACACAACGGTCTGGCGGTGCCGGCAGTCCTAATCCACACTCTCGCACTACAGCATTGCCGTCAGCTCTATTATGAGCCAGCGACAATGTTACCCAGGGGAAACTCATAATGGGCCCGGCAGGGAGGCTGCCACACTGGCGACAACCTACAAGTCGGGATTTTGGTGGATGTGCTTTTCCATCTGCTGAAGTCATAATAAGCCCCATAATGTTGCTGTAGCAAATTTATTTATTTATTTTTTTGCAAGAAAGAGAAAAAGAAGCTGAAGGAGGAATAATGAAAAAGTTATATGGTGGCACTGGCATTCTCAATCCGGGAAGTAGAGTTCATCCTCAAACTCTGGCTAACACACTTGATTCTGACTAATCGTCCTCTTCCTCTTCCTGTGGTGTTTGAGAAACAGTGTAATTAGGTGGTATAAAATGCTGGTTCATTTTGAGCCTGGTCAATCTCTCCTTGTTTTGAGGCGAGAGACTGGTCCTTCTCACTGTAACAACGGCACCAGCTGCACTATCACACGTTCAGTATACAGGATGACTACTGGACAAGCGAGAAACTTTAATGAGAGCCTGCTGAGCTCCGGCCATTGGTGCATCTTCCCATACTAACATATGAATGGGTTTTGAACTACATACACCTCTTTCGGGTGATCCAGATACTCTTGGAACATCCCCTGAATGTTCATTGGTGCTATTACCTGCTCAACCGCTTTTTCCTTTACCTCTGCACTGGACTTAAGACCTGCCACTTGAAACCAAGCCAATGCAGACATTGGGTCTGATTCTACTGTTGCTGTTGTTGCTGATTTTCTTGTTGGTGTGGTTGGCGGATGTGAGACAAGACAGCCCTCTCTGAAAGTTGAAGGCAGCACCCCACGACTGCAGAGTAGGACTCTAAGTTTTAGCCGTTATTATTCCAGTTCTCCGGCTTGCTCAGCAATCCATCTCTGAAAAAAGAAGTGCACAGAAGCCCAAAGAGCTGGAGAAGACGTGGTGCACAGGGGTACTGTCACAGCACAGGGAGGCAAGCTCTTACTTCCACCAAATTTGGACAGCTGGACCTTAGAACAGTCTTGGTCACGTCGGTCCACCACCTGTGTTCCAGGGAGCAAGCTCATCGCCAGGAGAGGAGTCCCAGAGTACTGGTCGTCATCGCAGAAGGATACCTGCAGAATAAGGGAAGTTTTAGCTGTTATTCTTCTTGTTCTCGGGCTTGCTCAGCAATCCATCTCTGAAAAAGAAGTGCACAGAAGCCCAAAGAGCTAGAGAGGACGTGGTGCACAGGGGTACTGTTGCAGCATGGGGAGGGAAGCTCATACCTCCACCAAATTTGGACAACTGGACGTTAGGTCAGTCTGGGTCACGTCGGTCCACCACCTGTGTTCCAGGGAGCAAACTCATTGCCAGGAGGGGAGTCCCAGAGTACCGGTCGTCGTCGCAGAAGGGTGCCTGCAGAACCAGGGAAGTGACTCCGTCACTCCACAGGAGATTCCTTTGGTTCTTCTGGTGCAGGATGAAGACAGGCAGTTCTCAGAGCGTGCACACCTTGGAAACTGTTGCAAATGCTGGCTGGAGCTGAAGTTGCAGGTTACAATAGCCTTCCTGGATACTTTGTTGCAGTTACAGTGGTTCCTGGAGCAGTTTGCGGTTGATCCGACGGTCAGAAACTGAAGCAGAGGATGCAGAAGATTCCTGGAGGAGTCTTGCAAGCTGAATCTGAGGAAAACCCAGAGGAGAGACCCAAATAGCCATAGAGAGGGTGATTGACTACCCACCCAGGTATGCACCTATCAGGAAGGGTCTCTGACGTTACCTGCTGGCACTAGCCACTCAGAGGCCTCCAGAGCGTCCCCACACCTTGGAATTCAAGATGGCTAATGCCAGGGATACACTGGAGGAGCTCTGGGCACCACCTCTGGGGTGGTGATGGACAGGGAAGTGGTCACTACTCTTTCCTTTGTCCAGTTTCACCCCAGAGCATGGACTGGGGGTCCCTGAACTGGTGTAGACTGGAATATGCAAGGAGGGCACAGTTTGTGTCCTTCAAAGCATTTCCAGAGGCTCTGGGAGGCTACCCATCACAAGCCTGTAACACCTATTTCCAAAGGGAGCGGGTGTAACACCCTCCTGCCAAAGGAAATGTATTACTTTGCCTTCCTGGGATTGAGCTGCTCAGTCCCCAGGAGGGCAGACACCTGTCTGTGAGGTGGCAGCAGCTGTAGCTGCAGTGGAAACCTCAGAGAGCTGGTTTGGCAGTACTGGGGATCCATGGTGGAGCCCCCAGGATGCATGGAATTGGCTCCCCAATACCAGATTTGGAATGGGGGATAATTCCATGATCTTAGACACCTTACATGGCCATATTCGGAGTTACCATTGTGAAGCTACATATAGGTATTGACCTATATGTAGTGCATGCTTGTAATGGTGACCCACACTCACAAAGTCCGGGGAATTGGCCCTGGACTGTGTGGGGGCACCTTTGTTTGTGCAAGGGTGCCCTCACACTTAGTAACTTTGCACCTAGCCTTCAGTAAGTGAAGGTTAGAGGTATAGGTGAGTTATAAGTTACTTAAGTGCAGTGAAAATGGCTGTGAAGTAATGTGTGCACTATTTCACACAGGCTGCAGTGTTAGCCCTGTGAATGGGTTTGTCTGAGCTCCTTATGGGTGACAAAAGAAATGTTGCAACCCATAAGGATCTCCTGGAACCCCAATGCCCTGGGTTCTTAGGTACCATACACTAGGGACTTGTAAGGGGGGTCCAGTGTGTCAAGTGAAATTGGTGAAATGAAGTCACTAACGTATAGTGACAAATTTAAAAGCAGAGAGAGCATAGGCACTGAGGTTCTAATTAGCAGAGCCTCAGTGACACAGTTAAGCACCATTCACAACACACACATTAGACCACAAACTAGGAGCACTGGGGTCCTGACCAGCAGGATCCCAGTGAGACAGGCAAAAACATATTGACATACAGGTAAAAATGGGGGTAACATGCCAAGAAAGATGGTACTTTCCTACACAACTCCCCACGAGGGACAATAAGGCTAACCTTGCCCAGATGAGTCTTCATCGTCTAAGTGGAAATATCTGGAGAGTCCATCCGCATTGGAATGGGTACTCCCAGGTCTATATTCCACTGGAAAGTCCATAACCTGTAGAGAAATGGACCACCTCAACAATTTTGGGTTTTACCTTTCATTTGTTTAAGCCATAATAGAGGTTTGTGGTTTGTTTCAACAATGAAGTGAGTCCCAAATAAGTAGGGTCTCTGCTTCTTCAAGGCCCAGACCACAGCAAAGGCCTCCCTCTCTATGGCAGACCAACGCTTTTCTCCAGGGGTCAAACTCCTGCTGATGAAAGCAACAGGTTGATCCTGGCCCTCTGTTTTAAGCTGTGATAGTACTGCCCCTACTCCTAAATCAGAAGCATCTGTTTGGACAATTAATTTTTTGGAGTACTTTGGGCTTTTTAAGACAGGTGCAGAGCACATGGCCTACTTAAGCTCTTCAAAAGCTTTCAGACAGCTAGCTGTCTACACTACTTTGTTAGGCATTTTCTTTAAAGTGAGGTCATTAAGAGGGGCTGCAATGGGGCCATAGTTCTTAATGAACCTCCTGTAATGCTCTTACCTGGGTCTGTGTAGTAGGGAGAGCCCAGTCCATAATGGTATGGATCTTCATCTGTAGTGGTTCAATCTGTTCTCAACCTACCAGGTGGCCCAGATAAATCACTTTCCCCTGCCCTTCCTGGCACTTTGAAGCCTTGATAGTTAGGCCTGCCTTTTGCAGGGCCTCCAATACCTTCCATAGGTGGACCAGGTGGCCATCCCAGGTGGAGCTAAATACATGCTGCACTAAAAGCTTCCAAACCTTGGAGGACTGTATTCACCAGCCTCTGGAAAGTAGCAGGTGCATTTTTCAAACCGAAGGGCATAACAGTGAATTGATAATGTCCTCCTATGTTTAAAATGCAGTTTTTGCTTTAGCATCCACTGATAACTTGATCTGCCAATACCCTGAAGTCAAATCAAAGGTGCTTAGATACTTGGCACAAGCCAGTGTATCTATTATCTCATCTGCCCTGGGTATAGGGTGAGCATCAGTTTTGGTTACAGTATTAAGACCCCTATAGTCCACACACAAAAGCATTTCTTTCTTATCTTCTTTACTATGGGGTTTGGGGACAAGCACCACTGGGCTGGACCAGAAGCTATCAGAGGGCTCAATAACTCCCAGATCCAACATTTTCTGTACTTCCGTTTTAATGCAATCTCTGACACGGTCAGGTTGCCTGTACATTTTACTCTTGACAGGTAAACTGTCTCCAGTATCAATTGAATGTTCACACCAGGTAGTTGTACCAGGTATGAGAGAAAAGAGGTCAGGAGGGGCATGGCCAGCCATATCCGACATTGGGCTCAGCGCGCGGGGCCAGAGACAGCGGTACAGTGACTGTCCTGCTGCGCTGGGTTCCCCCTGTGCGTCGGGGCCTCCGTCCGTGGCCCTGCGGACCTGTGTTGTGTGGCAGCGGGAGCGCGCGGCTGGGCGTGGAGGCCTGCGCGGAAGTGTCAGAGCGGCGTAGTGGCACTGGCCTGGAGCACGGAGACAGCACGCGGCCCGTGAAGCTGAGGAGACCAGGGGGGGTGCCGGGGGGCGCAGTGGAGATCGCGGAGGAGGAGCTGCGTTGACAGCCCCTGCGGCTGTGAGCTGTGCTACCTCATTTTTGGATGCCTCATCACTTGATGAAGCTCTGTTGCCTGTAGAGCCAGTGGAGGGCTCCTGCTGTACTGTGAGGTACGGGGGCAGACTCTGCTGTCTGGCCTGTGTATGGTCACCTGTGTGGGAGTTGGCCGAATAATATTCTCTGCGCGCCCCATCCTATTTGCCCTAAAAGACGGATTGGCGAGCTGAGAGTGGCGGGGACCCCTTGGAACCGTCCTGTGAAAGGCGTGGAGATCTGCCACCTTGAGGGAATTCACAAGGGCAGTGGCTATGGCGGGGGTTGGTCGCCTCTGCTCCAGTGCCGGAGCTGGTGCAAGGACCACGCAGGAGCCTGCGCCCCAACACAGGCAAAAGCTGGACTCTGTATTGGCGGCGGTGGAGCGAACAGGTGCCTCTTTGGCGTGGGCCAGAACGTCCCTAGATGGCAAGATCGACAAGGTGGCCAGTGACCTTGCCCTGCTACATGCCGATCACCGCAAATTGGCGGACAGGACAGGAACTCTTGAGACACGGCTGGATGAGCTGATGCTCACAACAGCTCGGTTGGAGAATACAATGAGAGATGTACTGGCCCGCATAAACAAGCTTGAACGACGTGTTGAGGATGCTGAGGGCTGCACCCGAAGGAACAACATATGTGTTGTTGGGCTACCGGAGGGTGCGGAGGGCCATGATGGTGTTGCATACTCTGAGACCTGGCTCCGGGGGTTGGTACCGGAGGGAACACTGTCTCCCTTCTTCTCAGTGGAACGTGCACATAGGATCCCCACCAGAGCGCGTCCACCGGGAAACGTCCCTCATCCCTTCGTACTTCGCCTGCTCCATTATGCGGACAGAGACAACATCCTGAGGTCGGTCAGATCGTCCCTGCCTCCTCGAGTGGAGAACGCCCAGGTCATGTTGTTTCCTGATTACACACTGGCGGTGCAAAAAAATGGTGCCTCTTATCTGCCATTAAAACACAAGCTCCGGAATCTCAATCTTGAATATTCTCTCCTATTCCCGGCCAAACTTCGTATAATAGCGGACAGCAAATCACATTTCTTTGCCACTCCAGAAGCGGCATGGGAATGGCTGGTGTCCACAGGCAGAATCAGTGGTAGAGAACCAGAAAAGACTCCAACAGCGCCAAGGAGCAGGCGCATTTGTGCAAAGCGCGCCCGCAGGATACGTGATGTCACCCCGGAGAGGTCGAAACATGTTCCTGACCTGGAGCAGATCATTCAGGAGCGGCGAGAGGCACTACAGTCCGCAGCAGCCGTGAACTCTCCTTCGACGGCTTCGGAGATGAGAACAGAGGCCTCACAACCCAATAGCGAGGAACTTGTCACGCCGGACCAGCTCTCTGAGGCGGGCTCTCCGGCGCGCCTGGGGGTGACCCCGCATACAGCGGATGAGTTGTTCTAGTCTATCTCTGCACTTATCATCACCCCTTGGCGCTCCTGCGGCTGCGCGTCTATCACTCCCCAGTCTGCTTAATGACCAACCCATGCCTTGAGAACTAAACTGTATTATGTTGCTGGTCTGGTGTGTTGGGGTCACGCGGTGCAGTGAGCGGAGGGCTACTGGGTGGGGCGTCTCGGTCCTCTGCCACCCCTCTCCTCCTGCGCCCCTGCTCCTTTCCCATCTTTAGGGTCAACAATAAACGCTGGCCCCGCGCACGGACATTCGTGCATACCGGGAATGCGCTTCATCGCACACCTGTCTTTTAGGCATACAGCCCACCCCACTCTCCTGCCCGCGGAGTTTCATTATATACAGTTGCTTGGTTGACCCAGTTGGTTATATGGTTTGGGCGGGTGCCTGTTGCTCCTCTGCTCTGATGGTATTGTATTTGTTCTTGTTCTTTTGGAGATCATATACTAGCAGCCTGATGGAGTGTTGGAACCTTGTTGCTTCATACAACACCGCGCATGCGTGTCCCGCGTTGTTAGTTAGCTGCACTCATTGCCTAAACCCACCATGAGCACCTACACCATTCTTACATGGAATGTGTGCGGCGTACACACACCAAAGAGAAGGTACTCAATACACTCCTACCTTAAAAGACACTCTGCGCACACAGCTTTCCTGCAGGAGACCCACTTGGCACTTCCCGAGGTGCCCCATCTGCGGCGTAGATGGAGAGGTCAGTTATATGCGAAAGGATATTCCTCCTTCGCAAGGGGCGCTCTGATTTGGATCTGGCCGGGTATACCTTTTGTGGAAGAGGGCCAGATAATTGACAAACAGGGGTGGTATGTGCTGGTGCGGGAATGACTAGCGGGCCGGCACTGGTGCTGGGCTCCATTTATGCGCCGAATTTGGAACAGGCCCCCTTTCTCCACACTTTGTCTCACCAGTTGTCTGGGTGGAGCGACTTTAAAAGCGTGCTGGATCCGAATCTAAACCGCTCGTTTCCACCCCTACCCACTGCTCTTACTCTGGCGGGCGGCGCGAGCGTTAAGCACCTGGGCCACAAATTGACACCTGCCTGACATATGGCGTCACCGTAATCCCACCGACAGAATCTATTCTTATTATTCTGCCCTACATTCGCTGCATGTGTGCCTAGACAGAATAATGCGCACTCACAATTTATACCCTGCAATCCAAGGCACTGACTACTTAGGCCGCACACACTCAGATCACAACCCACAAACAGTACGACTAGGATGGGATGCCTCTCTCCCAGCGATCCCCACCTGGAAGCTCAGACCCGAGCTTTTGAAAGATGCAATGTTCAGAGCCTCATTAGAGGAGGCAATCCCCAAATACTTTGAGCACAACAGTGGCACGGCATCCTCCGGCTTGGTGGAATGGGATGCCTTCAAGGTTTTCATTAGAGGCCACTGTATGGGAACGCAGTAGAATCAGCGCCACTCTGTCGAAAATGAACTTGCTCGGGTGTAGCGAACCATGCTGCGCCCTGAGCGAGAGGCTACACGGGGACCCAGGGAGGTTGCGCTCCTATCGGCGGCGAGGAAGGAACACCTGGCTCTATTGGAAAGACTGCCCTGCCTAAACTATGCTGCCCACTCAGCTTGAACCCATGCATCTGTGGATAAGTCGGGCAGACTCCTGGTGTGGCTGACCAGGGGCGAGCGGAGAGTGGCCCAATTGTAGAAATATGCTCAGTGTCGGGCACAGTACTTTACACTCCCTCGGAGATACACGCAGAGTTCACGCACCACTATAGAACCCTTTATCGCTCGGTCGCACAGCCAGGCAGACAGGCCTGTGCGGAATACCTCTCAGCTATCAACTACCCCGACTGACAGCGGAGAAATGCGCCACACTAGAGGAGTCCATTGAGCTCTCTGAAATACAGGCTAGCATTCATGACCTCTCAGCGGGCAGAACTCCTGGCCTGGATGGTCTCCCTGCTGACTTCTATAAGACCTTTGCCGCTGTCCTTGCGCCCCACCTTCTCCGAGTATATGAAGAGTCGGTGCGGAAGGGCTCGTTGTCGGTCTCGCAGAATGAGGCGCTGTTGGTGTTGCTCCCTAAGCCAGGGAAGGATCCTCTGGAGCTTGGCTCTTATCGTCCATTAGCAATGCTTAATGCAGACTATAAAATACCAGCCAAGACACTGGCGGTGCAATTGGCGCCGATGGTGCCGGACCTCATACACGCGGACCAGAACGGCTTTGTGCCTGCACGGGACACATCGCACAATATCAGGCTGCTGTTTCGTGTTATGCATTACTCGACACAGGAATGGCCAATGGCGGGCTGTTTAGTTCTGGACCTGGAGAAGGCCTTTGATTAGTTGGAATGGCCTTATCTCTTTGAAGTTCTACAGCACTTTGGCCCTCTTTTCCTCCGTATGATCAAATTGTTATATACGAGTCCCTGAGTCCGGGTGAAGACGAGCAGAGGTATCTCGGAGCCGGTGGAGGTGCGCAGGGGCACCAGACAGGGCTGCCCTCTCTCGCGGCTGCTGTTTTCTCTTGCCATGGAGCCTCTAGCTGAAATGCTCTGCAGCTGTGGCCCTCATTGGGGCATTCCAATGGGAGACGGTATTCATACAGTGTCACTGTATGCTGACGACCTATTATTGTACTTTAGAGATGTCACCCGGATCCCTCCGGAAGTTGGGATAACTTTGCAGCAGTTTGCCTCCCTTTCCGGGCTGCGGGTCAACTGGGAAAAATCCTGCCTTTTTCCCTTTGACCCTACACTCTCAGACCCATGGCTGCACCTTTCTGGAGTGGTAGTTCCCTGGCAACCACACACGTTTAGATATCTAGGCATCCAAATTTATCATCGAAGAGAGGACCTGTTTGATGGAAACCTTAAAAGGGCGGTGTCATCCATCAGATCCCAGATGGTCTTCTGGCAAACACTGCCACTATCAGTAGCAGGCAGAATTGCCCGTTTGAAAATGAGGAGTGGGGATACTTAACAACAGCTCCCCTGACCTATTTGCTCATACAATATATACAGTTAATGGGACAGGGCAGACATCTGATCAGATGGTTCACCGAAACTCTAAGAACTCACTCGGCACGAGAGAACGATGCACTGCGCACAGCTTGGGAATGCAACTCAGCCACATCCTTCACGGACAAGCAATGGGCATCTGTTATTGCTGGGCACACTAACATATCCTGCAATTCCAGATTTAGAATGATACAATTTTACCTAATACAAAGGGCATATCTCACGCCAGCTCGTATAAATAAATACTTCAGTCGCTCTGACGCAGCCTGTCCTCGGTGTAAATGTGCGAATGAAGATCTCTTGCATATGCTGTGGTGCTACCACTCCCTACATAGTTACTGGGTAGCGGTGGTCAACAGTTTGACAGTATGCACAGACCGAGTCATACAGCTTACATGGGAGAGTTGTGTGCTTGGTCTATACCCTAGGGGCCCTCATCATAGAGCTACAACAAGATTCCTAGATTTGGGATTTATAGCAGCAAAAAGACTTATAACTCGTAGCTGGAGGTCGGCAGAGGCTCCAAATGTGCTGGCCTGGAAGTGATCATTTGTGACATGGGCGGGCGCTGAGGGGTTGGCACTGAGGAGAGAGGATATGCTTGGCCTGCGTAAATACCCACTGTCAGACAGCTGGGACGCCATGATGGCACACTTACAATCTCCAGATGGGGATCTTGCAGCGGTGGGGACAGATTTGAGTCGCAGGACAGCCAGAGTACATCAGACACAGGGAGCAGTAGGTGAAGCTCACTGATATGCCTACCGTGCATTCCATTCCGATTCCAATCAGCTTAATATGAGGCATGGCACTCGTTGCACAACAAGGCATGCAAACAACATTGAGAACATTTCCACGCATAAGGAGATACCGCACTACCACCATCACAAATCAGTAAATAATGCACTTCACTGTTTATGAAAGTTATTGTTTATACTTGTTGTTACTCTGGAATCTTCTATAGTAAATAACTGTTCTCCCGAATGCAAGACAAGAGGGAGTAAATGGCAGTCAGGTTGTCTAGCCAATATACTGTGCCTAAACCCAGAGACTTGATTTCTGCACTGCGCAGAACACCTCTACTAGAATCCGGGCAAAGCTGGATACCTGTATAATGACGAACACCAGCTTAGATAGCCCGTGAAATTGACGAACTAAAGGCACGGTAAATGCGCAGGTGGTTGTAAACTCTGTTTGCGTACCTATGTAATGCTTTGTTGTTGCAAATATTTGCTGTGTAGCTACAATCACAATGTCTAAATGATATGAGATAATTGTTACAACATCTGAAATACCAATAAAAAGATTTCTGAAAAACTATGAGAGAAAAGAGGTCAGAAAACTGTTCTAGGAGATTTTTGCAGTCATCCCTCTGCTCAGCAGTGAGGCAGTCTGCAAGCACCACTCCTTCCACTAAGCCATCAGCTTCAGTGTTGGAGAAGAGGTCAGGGAGAGGGTAACTTTCTTCTTCCTGCCCCTCATCTGTGGCCATGAGCAGGGTTAAGTCAGCCCTGTCATAATAAGGCTTAAGGCGATTGACATGAGGTCCACTAGATAGGGATCTCACCTTTCTTTTCCACAATGAGATGGGGTCCACTCCATTTGTCCTGGAATG
Organism: Pleurodeles waltl; assembly: GCF_031143425.1. Classification (NCBI taxonomy): domain Eukaryota; kingdom Metazoa; phylum Chordata; class Amphibia; order Caudata; family Salamandridae; genus Pleurodeles; species Pleurodeles waltl. Next base: position 1,179,917,706 of record NC_090445.1, on the reverse strand, counting down.
CTCTTGGGGCCACAGGCTCCAATACCCACACTTTTTGTCATGGTTGGTACTCTGTCAGGACAGCCTTCTGGTCATGCCAAAGGTTTTGGTGCTCTTGGTTGGCCTGAAGGTTTTTAGTGGCCGTTTTCATGTACTCAGCCATTCAAGATCTTAGGCCAAGTACATAGTCCACAATGTCGTGCTATGGAGGTTTTAAAGGTGGTTTCCAACCCTCCTTAACAAGAGCCAGGGGACCCCTACCAGGGTGACCAAAGAGGAGCTCAAAGGGGCTGTAGCCCAATCCTTTTTGGGGTACCTCCCTGTAGGCGAAAAGGAGGAATGGCAAAAGGACATCCCATCTCCTTCTTAGTTTCTCAGATCATGCCTTTGACAGTTTTATTAAACCTCTCAATCAATCCATTTGTTTGTGGATGATAAGGGGTGGTGAACTTGTAGGCAACACCACACTCCTTCTACATTGCCGTGAGGTATGCAGACATAAAGTTACTACCTCTGTCTGATACAACTTCCTTAGGGAAACCCACCCTGGAAAAGATTCCCAGGAGGGCTTTTGCCACTACAGGTGCTGTAGTGGTCCTTAAGGGGATAGATTCTGGATGCCCTGTGGCATGGTCCACTGCCACAAGGATGAATCTTTGCCAGAAGCTGTTGGAGGGTCAAGGGGGCCATGAATGTCAACCCCTACCCTGTCAAAGGGCACCCCAACCACTGGCAGTGGGATTAAGGGGGCCTTTGGGGTACCACCAGTCTTGCCACTGCACTGGCTTGGCAGGTGACGCAGGAGCAACACAACTCCTTTGTGTCTTCTTACATATGGGGCCAGTGAAAATGTGAAACAAGTCTGTCCCATGTTTTACTCTGGCCTAAATGCCCAGCCAAGGGAATATCATGAGCTAGAGTTAGGAGGAATTCTCTATATTGGCGGGCATGACCAGTCTCCAGGTGGCACCAGGTCTAGGGTCCCTTGCTTCAGTATAGAGGAGATTATTCTCCCAGTAATCTCTGTGGCTGTCATTGACATCCCCATTCTGCTGTTTGACAGCTTGCTGTCTGAGACCCTTTATTGTGGGACAGGTCTGCTGTGCCACGCTCAGTTCCTCCCTGGCAAGCCCCCCCTGCACCCAGAAGCTCAGCTGTGTCAGCTTCAAGCTCCTCTGGTGTAGGTTCAGCACAAGGAGAAGAATCCTCCTCATCAAAAGGGGAATCATCTGGAGAGGGAGGGATAGTGAAAAAGGGTTTGCCCTTTCTACCCTAGTTTTTTGGAGCACTTGGTCCATTGTTCCAGGATCCAAGTTTCCTTGTCCTCTTTGCTTCTTGGCCTGAGCCCTAGTAAGAGCAAAGATATGCCCAGGAATTTCCAGCATTGCTGCATGGGCCTCCAACTCCACCTCAGCCCAAGCTGAAGTCTCCAAATCATTTCCTAATAGACACTCTACAGGTAAGTCAGTGGATACCACAACATTCCTTGGACCAGTAACCCCCCCAGTTGAGATTCACAACAGCCATGGGGTGGCTAACAGTGTTTTATGGGCATCTGTCACTTGGTACTGATGACCAATTAGGTGTTGCTCAGGGGCAACCAGTTTATCCATCACCATAGTGACACTGGCACCTGTGTCCCTGTAGGCGTTAACCTGAACATCATTTATTATGGATAGTTGCTTGTACTTACCCATATTAATGGGAACAGCAACTAAGGTGGCAAGGTCAGTGCCACCATCAGAGACTAAAACAGCCTCAGTGGTCTCCCTAACTAGACCAACCCCCACTACACTACCAATGGTGAGCCCAGCTACACCCTTTGACTGGCTATTAGTAGAGTTCTTCCCACCACCACTGCTATTATTAGGGGCACTAGTGGAAGCAGTGGTAGTCGTGATGGTGGGAGGTCTGGTGTTTCTTTTTGGACGAGTAGAGTCACTTGCCCAATTATCTTTGACTTTACAGAGATAGCACCATGGCTTTTTCTGATTGTGTGAAGAGGATTTGTGCCCACCACCCTCAGAGGATTTTTGTGGGCCTGATGAAGACTCAGAAGATTTTTTATCTTTGTCCCCACCCTTGTCATGAGACTTACCATCCTTCTTCTTGCTGTCTTTGTCACCCCCTGTATGAGCTTTCCTGCTCATCCTTGTTCTGACCTATTTGTCTGCCTTCTTTCCCAATTATTGGGAAAAGGTCAGATCTGAGTCCACAACAAATCAGACACACAATTATTCAAGATATGCTCTCTCAGAATCGTTATATAGGCTTTCATAGTCAGTCACCTTACTGCCATTTAACCAGCCTTCTAGGGCCTTCACTGAACAGTATACAAAATCTGTTACATCCTGTGATGTGCTTTCTGGTCTCTCTGAACTTTATTCTGTATTGTTCTATGGTTGAGCCCCGACCTTCTAAGAGTGCACTTTTGAGTATATGGAAGTTATCTGCATCATCCTCCCTGACAATAAGGAGTCTGTCTCTCCCCTTGCCATTGAAAGATAGCCACATGATAGCAGCCCACTGAACTTGAGGGACCCTCTGAACTTTACAGGCTTCTCAACTGCTGCAAATCACTTGTATATGTCATCTCCATCCTTGTAAGGAGGGACAACTTTATGCAGGTTTCTTGAATCAAATGTATGTTCCCTGACATTAGAATTCCTGAAACTGCTGCTGCCACCATGGGGAACTAACCCCAGTGCCTGCCTTTCCCTTTCCACAGCCAGGGATTCCCTGTCTAAGGCCAACTGTGCTGCTGTAGCCTCAGTCACGCCTCTTCTAACCTCAGCTTTCTGAGTTCCCTATCTAAGGACTGGTCCTCAGGGTTAGAAGTGTGGGATGCTTCTGAAACAGAAGTAACAGTGGAATTGTCAGAGGCTGATCTTTCCCTAACTTGAGCCACCCTAGTGACCTGGCCTCTAGGTGTGAAAGGAGCCCTACTAGTGTGTGAACTCTTCCCACTATGGGGTTTGTTGACAGAAAGATCAGTGGAAGGACCCTCCCCAAGACTATCAGTGTGCTCCTCTGAGCCTGCCTGGTTGGAATCTGGTTGGAATCGTCCTCAACTTCCCCATCTGGCTGATCCTGAGCAGTGCTAAGTCCCTGGTCATCCTTCAGGAGAGAATTTAAAAGGAATTCCCTGTTGGGATTCTTCCCAATCCCTAAACTCCTCTCAATACAGGGACCCCTCAAACTTTTAAAGTTAATTTTCTCATATGTTGTTTTCACAACTCTAGGGGTAGCTTCTACAGAAGACATATAGAAAGGAAAAGAGTTTAGGGAAGTGAGTAAAAAGTTAGTAGACTAACAGATCTAATCTTTTAGAGAAAAGGAGAAGACTTTTCAGAAACTATGTAAAACTTTTGCAAAGTTTAAAGAACTTTTTAGAAAGTTAGAAATTACTTCTAGGTATAATTATGTATAGCTCTAAGCATTGGAACAAGCTTTTCTTGTTAAAAGCACTAGTAACAAAGTGGTAAAGCAATTGCAAGTACTTGTCCCACCGCTGCACCACCAATGTAGGAGGCAGGCCTGGTTTGTAGTGGGTACCTTGGGTACTTACACCTTCTACCAGGTATAGTTTTCCTTGATTAGTGAAATGTAGTAGTGTTCTAGCAGCTGAGGCTGATAGAGGTAGCTGTAGCAGAGCAGCTTAGGCTGAACTAGGAGACACGCAAAGCTCCTGCAATGCCACTTATAGTTACACAGTACTTATACACAAGTAAAGACAATACTCAGTGTTACCAAAAATAAAGGATCCAAGTGAGACAGGCAAAAACATACTGGCATACAGGTATAAATGGGGGTAACATGCCAAGAAAGATGGTACTTTTCTACAGACCCCTTTTATGCTTTGCACCTTGTTACTGCCTATTTAAAATCCATGGAATTTTGCTCGTGCAAAATGCATTGTTTTACTGTTTTACCAAATTTTCCAATTGCAAATGCTTTGTACATCAAAGCAGCGACTTACAATTTAGAAATCATATTTAGCGATTCAGTATTTTGAATTGCAAAAATAAGAATTCACAATGTATTTGTTGTGGTGTGCAACTTTAAGAAACACTAATTTAGAGAGTCGCCATACATCACAAACACCCTATTTCATGTTCAGGAACCAGTTGCAAACTGGTTACTGACTAGCAAAACCTTTATACGAGAGGCCCAATGTTCTTTCACACAAACTTCTCTCAACAATATCTTTAATAAACTGAAATGTTGCTTAACACAAACATCAAACTAATCATGGTTTTTCCCTTTAGGGTTACTGTTGTGGAAGAAAGAGCTGCCTTGGGTCTTAAACTCCACGACTCTTAACAGGAAAACACATAGGGCTAGATGTACTAACAACTGGTCATTAAATACTTGTTGCAATATGTGACCAATATTTTTGTGACCGTGAGGTATTTTTTTAACTGATCAATATATTGATAGGTCAGTTCTCAAAATGCCAAATCGTAGTGGGTGGCAATTTGGATATTAATGAGGTAGGTCGCAAAATATGACCCACTACAATGCATAGCCATCAGCAGGATGTTGGCCTGTTGGTGTCAACACACACCATGTCTGTGAATGTTTTTAAATGTAGCAATCTTTTTTTTATTGTCCATGATAACACTGTTTCTCTTGAAAAATGTTTTTGTCAACATACACAAAGGCAAAGGGGTCCACTTTGGACCCCTTCCCTTCTGTGAATGGGTTACCATCACATCTGTGTAGTATGTAATATATCAATGTTTTGTGAATAGATTTCAATTGCAAAACATTAATATATACTATTTTGAACAGATAATTGGAAGGGACATCCTAATCAAGCCGTATCCAAATATCTATCTAGTATGTAGTCGCAAACCCAAACTGAAATTCTGTATGTGTTACTGAATCTCAGTTTGTTTGTTACATACCAAAAGGCCATTTTGCGATCACAATCGGCACGATTTTGCAATTCAGTCCCTTGGCGACACCAGAAAGCACTTAGCTCTTTATTGGGCAGTTAAACATTAGTTTTGCCATCCAAGTCACTAGCTTTTTCTTACTGAACTGTCTTTTGCTTTTCCTTCAAGTTTTCTGGCTGCCTTTGTCTTATTTTGGGTGGAAGGCTTTGGTTACTGTGGAGAGCAAGTAAGTCTTTCATGTCTGATTTCTGGATTCTGGATACATGTCTTGGAGATGCCCTGAATGTGCTGCTGCTTCTTCAGAAGCATTGATAGGAAGCAAGGTTCCTCCCTTAGATAGCTTTAAGTAGTCTAACCATGCTCAAAATGCTCAGCAAGCTCCATATAACTCAGAGATCATGCAAAAGCTGAATGAAAGTTGTTCCTGAAAATAACACATTTTATGTGTATGGATATTTTTCACCAATCCACACAATGGTCCAAACCCTTTTAGTCCCTGTGTTTTGACCACCTGAAGACTCAATTCTTGATCTTAAACTTAGAGTATGCCAAGGTGCAGCTAGAGGGGAGGCCATAAGTTGCACAGCAAAAACAGAACCTGGTGATGAATTCTGGATCCTTGGAAATTGCTGCCATTACACCACACACATGGGTATGCATCTACAACAGATGTTAAGCAGAGTCCTAGGGGGTTCCAAAGCCCCCTGGGGTGCACAGACATATGCACAAACAAAAGGTGAATCCTAAGGATTCCTTTACCAGAAAGAAACATAAATCTTTAGGATTCTTTTTTTTGTAGGGGATGCATGTGTACTTGAGTAAAGGAACTATATCCACCTCCCTGGTGACAAGGAAACACTTTCTTTCCTGACTTTTACTCATGCGTGGCAGGATGGGTGAGCATCTCCTTGAGACTTGAGATTTGAGGAGGTATATAAGAAAGCTACGTTCAGCTTAGCCAACTCTATCATCTATGACCACTAGAGCACATTACGACTGATGTTTACATGGTGGGGGTTTAGCTGGCAGAGGCAAAGAGACTGCCATTTAATTGGGACTATCCTTCTCCCCACCACCACTATGTAAATGGTAGCTATACTTTTGCTGGGGGAGGCTGTGGATCGCTTCCCACCAGCAGCGTTGAAATCTGGAATTTAAATGGCAGATTTATTTTCTCTTTTTTTGAAAAACTCACATATATCACAATGCCTAAACAGAAATGAAGGACTTCAAGATTGTTGTATACTTTCAAAAACACAGTTTTTCCTCAAATGGACACCCATAATAATTTCCTTCCTATCACTGCTTACACTCCCTCACCCTTGTTCATTACATTGTGTTTTCACACAGTAAGCAGTAGATGGCCCCAAGGTTGAACCTTTAGTTAGGCCATGTGCCAAACCATCCAGGACAGCTAAGCTCTACTGTGCACATCCTTCGACTTTGCCTATGTGCAGTTAGGAATGACTGCAGGTCATGGCCTTTGGCTAAATCCCTCTCCCAGCCCACCATAGTCTACCAAGGTCTGCAGCACATGACTGAAGGGCGTGCACAGCAGGAATTCACTAAGTACTGTTGTAGTGGACTAACTTGTTTTAAAACAAATTTGTTTCAGGGTTTATAAATCCTATGCTCGACTGGTAAATCTTCAGGCTCCAGGAAGGTCCACAGGATATAGGATTTTCAAGTACTTAAAAATATGAATTTTTGAATTCAAATATATTAAGCACACTATTCAATTGTTAACACATGGAATCAGAGTTTACAATTATTTTCCTGTTCTCTCACATGCCAAACTAATTCTAGATATGTTGGGGCAGATATGTAGTATCAAATTTATAAATCCTCTATGTTTCTTTATAGGATCTTGTTCCCAGCAAATGACAAAGTGAAGCAGTCCATCCTGATCTTGTCCTTCGATAAGAGAGACAAAAGAACTATAAATGCGCCTCATTTTTCTCAGTGTGACAGCAACAAGGCATTGGTTAGACTCAGTAGATTGCAACCACCATCTATTAGTGAAGTGGGCTAGTAATAAAGTTCCCAGCCTCAAAGATAGCGTTGAAACTGCTTTAATATAATCCGAAAATTGTTCTAATCTGGGTTAGCATTTCGTAATTAAGAAGGAATTTATCAATCTGCTCGTCAATGTGGCAATTTTTCCCACTCCCAATACCAAAATATATCTCTCACTGTAATTTGCAAAGTTGGTGTAACAGAAGGGATGTTGTGCCAATAGTCTCTCAGACAAAGAGCACTCAAAAAGGACTTGATTTATACCAACCAAGGGATACTGGCTGCACAAGTACCTATTAGGCATGTCCTATAAGGTTCTAGCTCTTCAGTGGACTAAATGTGGAGTGTATAGAGAATGCTCTCTCTAGTCTCTGATGAGATACTGGAGTATTTTTGATAATCTCAATAAGGATCTAATAAATCTATTTCCAGTAACCCCAAGAAGATCCACATTGCAATACCCTCAATGTTCTGAGCCATGCTTTGCTGCAGCGACTGCTTGCATCCTATAACTTTCACTCGCAGACGACACTGGTTGTAAGGTGGTTCTCACGGTAAATCTTATTACAGTTGCAGCCTTGTGCTTTAGCAAAACCACACTGTTATATGTTTGTAATTGCCATGACTGAGAATCTGATAACCTAACACCAAGGGAATCAAATTCCAACACTCTCTTGAGGCTTGTCCGATTCAATGATAATTTACATCTGAAGTTCTTATGGGGATTGATTGCCATACATTTTGTTTTTGAGGTGTTGACTTGTAGCCTATGTATGGGGCAGAAAGAAGCAAACCACTCTAATATGATCTATATCCCTCTTGGCATTTATAAAACCAAGAGTGTGTCCACCCCTAAAGAACCAACAAAGGAAAAAGAGTGAGGGCTAAAACTCAACCTACCTCTTTACGAGTCCCTTTATGTACCCCTATATGAATAGCTATGGGTTCAGTCAGATTGCCACTTAAACCCTGGCTTACCTGGACAATGTTTGTTTGTAGGAAAGTACCATCTTGCCTGGCATGTTACCCCCAATTTCACTGTACGTATGTTTGTTTTAGCCCTTGTGTCACCGGGATCCTGCTATGCAGGACCCCAGTGCTCATAGTATATGCCCTGTATGTGTTCCCTGTGTGGTGCCCAACTGTATCACTGAGGCTCTGCTAACCAGAACCTCAGTGTTTATGCACTCTCTGCTTTCTAAATTTGTCACTGCAGGCTAATGACCCAATTTAGCAATTCTCATTGGCACACTGGTACATCCATATAATTCCCTTGTATATGGTACCCAGGTACCCAGGGTATTGGGTTTCCAGGGGATCCCTATGGGCTGCAGCATTTCTTTTGCCACCCATAGGGAGCTCAGAGAATTCTTACACAGGCCTGCCACTGCAGCCTGAGTGAAATAATGTCCACTTTATTTCACAGCCATTTTTCACTGCACAAAAGTAACTTTTAAGTCACCTATATGTCTAACCCTCACTTGGTGAAGGTTGGGTGTTAAGTTACTTAGTGTGTGGGCACCCTGGCACTAGCCAAGGTGCCCCCACATCGTTCAGGGAAATTTCCCCGGACCTTGTGAGTGCGGGGACACCATTACATGTGTGCACTATACATAGTTCACTACCTATGTATAGTGTCACAATGGTAACTTTGAACATGGCCATGTAACATGTCTAAGATCATGGAATTGTCCCCCCAATACCATCCTGGTATTGGGGGGACAATTCCATGATCCCCCGGGTCTCTAGCACAGAACCCGGGTACTGCCAAACTACCTTTCCAGGGTTTCCACTGCAGCTGCTACCAACCCCTCAGACAGGATTCTGCCCTCCTGGGGTCTGGGCAGCCCCGGCCCAGGAAGGCAGAACAAAGGATTTCCTCTGAGAGAGGGTGTTACACCCGCTCCCTTTGGAAATAGATGTGAAGGGCTGGGGAGGAGTAGCCTCCCCCAGCCTCTGGAAATGCTTGGATGGGCACAAATGGTGCCCATCTCTGCATAAGCCAGTCTACACCGGTTCAGGGATCCCCCAGCCCTGCTCTGGCGCGAAACTGGACAAAGGAAAGGGGAGTGACTACTTCCCTGACCAGTACCTCCCAGGGGAGGTGCCCAGAGCTCCTCCAGTGTGTCCCAGACCTCTACCATCTTGGAAATAGAGGTGTTGGGGGCACACTAGACTGCTCTGAGTGGGCAGTGCCAGCAGGTGACGTCAGAGACCCCCTCTGATAGGCTCTTACCTTTCTTGGTAGCCAATTCTCCTTTCTTGGTAGCCAAACCTCCTTTTCTGGCTATTTAGGGTCTCTCCTCTGGGGAATTCTTCAGATAACGAATGCAAGAGCTCCCCAGAGTTCCTCTGCACTTTCCTCTTCGACTTCTGCCAAGGATCGACCGCTGACTGCTCCAGGACGCCTGCAAAACCACAACAAAGTAGCAAGATGACTACCAGCAACATTGTAGCGCCTAATCCTGACGGCTTTCTCGACTGCTTCCTGGTGGTGCATGCTCTGAGGGCTGTCTGCCTTCACCCTGCACTGGAAATCCCGAAGAAATCTCCCGTGGGTTGACGGAGTCTTCCCCCTGCTAACGCAGGCACCTAACGTCTGCATCACCAGTCCTCTGGGTCCCCTCTCATCTCGACGAGTGTGGTCCCTGGAACACAGGAGCTATATCCAAGTGACTCCCGCAGTCCAGTGATCCTTCAGTCCAAGTTTGGGGGAGGTAAGTCCTTGCCTCTCCACGCTAGACTGCAAACCTGCGTACTGCGTGATTTGCAGCTGCTCCGGCTTATGTGCACTTCTCGAAGGATTCCCTTGTGCACAGCCTAGCCTGGTTCCCTAGCACTCCGTCCTGCAGTAATCAACCCTCTGAGTTGGACTCTGACATCGTGGGACCCTCCTTTGTGACTCTGTGTGGACTCCGGTTCACAAATCTTCTAAGTGCCTGCTCTGGTACTTCTGCAGGTGCTGCCTGCTTCTGTGGGGGCTCTCTGAGTTGCTGAGCGCCCCCTCTGTCTCCTCCTCCAAAGGGCGACATCCTGGTCCTTCCTGGTCCCTAGCAGCACCCAAAAAGCTCTACCGCAACCCTTGCCGCTAGCAGGCTTGTTTGCTGTATTCCTGCGTGGAAACACTTTTGCGACCTCCAGCACGCTGTGGACATCTTCCATCCAAAGGAGAAGTTCCTAGCCCTTTTCGTTGTTGCAGATTCCTTGGCTTCTTCCACCCAGAGGCAGCCTCCTTTTACCTTCATCTGGGGTTTTCTGGGCTCCTGCCCCTCCAGGACACTATCGCGACTCTTGGACTTGGTCCACTTGCCTTGCAGGTCCTCGGGTCCAGGAATCCGTCTTCAGTGCTTTGCTGGTGTTTGTGGTTCTTGCAGAATCCCCCTATCATGACTATTGTGTTCTATTGGGGTAGTAGGGGTACTTTACTCCTACTTTTCAGGGTCTTGGGGTGGGGCATCTTGGACACCCTGACTGTTTTTCTACAGTCCCAGCAACCCTCTACAAGCTCCCATAGCCCTGGGGTCCATTCAGGATTCGCATTCCACTTTTGGGTTATATGGTTTGTGTTGCCCCTAGACCTATGTTCACCTATTGCATCCTATTGCAATTCTACACTGTTTGCATTACTTTTCTTACTATTACTTACCTGTTTTGGGTTTGTGTACATATAACTTGTGTATATTTACTTACCTTCTAACTGAGGGTACTCACTGAGATCCTTTTGGCATATTGTCATAAAAATAAAGTACCTTTATTTTTAGTAACTCTGAGTATTGTGTTTTCTGATGATATTGTGCTATATGATATAAGTGGTATAGTAGGAGCTTTGCATGTCTCCTAGTTCAGCCTAAGCTGCTTTGCCATAGCTACCTTCTATTAGCCTAAGCTGCTAGAAACACCTCTATTCTACTAATAAGGGATAACTGGACCTGGCACAGGGTGTAAGTACCACAAGGTACCCACTAGAAGCCAGGCCAGCCTCCTACATTGTTTTTGATAGAAATATTTTTATATCCAACAGAACAGGTAGGATGCCTTGCTCCTTAGGGATTTTCCCAGAGCATCCCCCTTTATATTATATCAAAGTTGGCCTTAAGATCCACAAAGGCTACATAAAGGCTGCCTCGATTGATATCCCCTTCTTTTCATCTGATCATAAGGAAGCAGAAGCCTGGTCCACTGTACTGGTCCTTGGTCTAAACTCCACCTGGAAATGACAAAGAATCTTGTTATCTAGGATCGAGACTGTTAATTTACCAAGGGTTTGATGGTAAAAAATCTTTTGGATATTAACAATTAGGTTAATTGAGCAGTAGTTACCAGGGATATTGTGAGAGCCCGTCTTGCAGATAGGAATTATTACTGTACCTTACCATGATGTGGGGACTTGTGCTCCAGCAACTATGATGTTAGAAAATGCATTAACATATGGAGCCCATATAATAGGCTCTGAGCAATACAATTCAACAGGGATTTTATGTAACCCAGAAACCTTCCCTTTTCTCTGGGTATTTATAGTAGAATAAGTGTCAGCCAATGAAAATAAAGGAGAATGGATATTACAATATGTGGGTCTCATTACACCCAGAGTGAGTTGTGTCCTGAGTGGCAGAGAGGTGTTATTCAAGCTGTTTATGGAAGCCTCAATATTGTTTCCTTCCATGAGGTGGGGGAGTTTATAAAATTCTGAATAGTATGTAACCCACTCATGTGATAGAATGTTGGATTCTGCCTTCATACTCTTATTGTGCCCAGCTACTATGTGCCAAAATAGTTTAGAGCTCTTAGATCTAAGGGCTTCCAATAACTCCTTCCACAATCATGTTTCTCAGGCCATTTTAGCCTCATTGAGCTTATTTTTATAGGCAGTAGTAGCATAATGTATACCAATTGTATCTCTTTATTGGACAGTATTAATTAATAGATGCTTAACTACTTGGCAATCATTATTAAATCATGTATGAGTTCCTTGTGGCCTGTTAGTGCACTTTTTTAGATCTTATAAAGAATTCTTAAACCAAGGACAGACATTGGAATGGGCCTTGAGTAAAAGATGTTTATTGCCCAAATTCTAGTTAAATAAGGAGTACTGGAATTAGACTGTTGTAGATTGATGCTATAGTAGATGGACACTGTATAACATTTGCCCACTGTAAATTACTTCTATTGTTAGTGATGGACAGAACATACTCTCTTTCTTTTGTTGGATCAGATAAGTCACTGATCGTACTATCATACAAATGGAGGGACAAAGGATCATGATCTTTCTTATGCCTTGCACTCACAGCTGTATCAATCAATTCACCACACAGCGGTAAGTCTAGTAGTATATAATCAGTATTACTTCTATGACTCCCTCTTTTGAATGTTGGGATTCTATTCATATTTAAGAGAGAACAATTGTTCCAGCCATGTATTTCATGGGAGAGTGTGATGTCTCCTAGTTCTAGAGCATATTTAGTGAGTTGTTCTGTGGGCACGCCTATTAGGTCAGGAACCCCCCAATATGCATCCTCATCACTGGCCAAGTCCCTAGATAGCAGTGATTGTTTAAAGTCCATATTACACTTTTTCCTAATAATGATATATGAGTCCCTGCTAAGACAAACTAAGATATCAGACTGCTTTCAGTAAAAAAAAAAGAGTTTCTGATTTTTTCTGAATGAGATCTTCAGGCAAGTTGGTACAGATCCGTATAATTGAACAGCTAAGGTTAATGATGACCTAAGTGCAAAGGCCACCAGAAGCCTGACTAATGCATGACCTTAGAGCTGGCACATGGTAAGATTTATAACCTGCTCTACAGGAAATATCTAAAGACCAGGTTTTTTGTTTTAAGCAAATATCTAAACTATTGATAAACTGTACGCAATCAGTACTGTCCATCTTTTCGTTTTTTTCCAGAAATATTCCATTTGAATAAAGTTGCATTTATGGGTAGTCTAGAATCTGCATGTGCTGGTGAATTGAAACGGAAATTCCTCAAAAGTATATGCATTGTGTTGTTGTATTCTGTAAAATGTGCTCAATTTTGTCTAGGGCAGAGGTCTTCAAACTGGGGGGTGGATCCCCTAGGGGAGCCTCAAGTGATCACAGGGGGGCGCCAGACTCTTGCCAAAAGAAGCATTAAACACATAACATGCCTTTGTTTTAAGCAGAAGCATGTTTTTGCATCTTTTGGAAGGTAACAGTACTTAACTGCAATGTTTAAATAGGTCTAGACATATTTAAACGTTGCCATCTTTATACAATAATTGTGCAAAATTCCGAGGATGGGACCCAAAGATTTTTATTTTTCAGCTGGGGGGTTGCGGCATTAAAGAGTTTGGAGACCTCTGGTCTAGGGGGATGTCCAAATTTACAGTTCTATCTGTACTCCGTGGCATATCAACACCTTCAATCTCCAGTGAGTCCACACTAGCCAAATTAGATTCCAATTGGGCCCCTCAATTTCACCTTTTCAACATGAATGTCGCCGTTGGAGTATTTGTAGGAGACTGGCCTGCTATATAACGTATAAAAGTGACATGCGCTGTGCAGAGAGTCCAAGCAATCTCTCTTTGGTATCCAGGGGTAAAATGCAGACCACCTAATGCTTTGTTTTTGTGGTAGTCTGGATGAGTAGCTAAAATAATCCAGGAGATGTGCTAAGCATTTTGTTGTACTCACAGTATCAATAAATGTTGACACACACTCGGAAGAATAACTTGAGACCAATTTACAAAAATACTTATAATTTTTATAACACTTTTAGGACCAAGATCATCAATATACGGTATATAATTATTTTCTTATGATTTTTCAAAGTTAAGAAAATGTTCTGTTTTTGTGCGTAATTACACACCATCAATGAGAACATCTTTAAAATGCATCAGGCAATGCTCTCACAAGTGTCACCTTCTATTTTTAGGTCAAGGTCGTCAAGAGGTCCTATTGGCCAGCTGGAGAAGTTTGGGCAGTTCCCAGTTCAAGAAGAAACAGCGGCTGAAGGTCTTGGAGCTGACACACAAAAGAGAAGACCACTTGGAAACTCACTGCACAATGGGACTTAAAGATGAGAACGCTGAATTCCCAGGAGGTTGGAGGTTGCAAGTGATTGGGGACCCCTAGAGCACAGCTGGTTGGTCGAATCAGGGGCCAGGCAGTGCAAATAGGTCAGTCAGTTGTCGTGCATTTTGGAGTCCTTGCAGTCAGGAGCAGGCAACTTGGAGGGTAGATTGCATATCAGCAGGGCCACTCTGGGGGGAGGGGTGTCCTGGGTGTCCTGAAGTCCCTCAACTGGTGCTTGCTTCTAGGTTTTTGGGAGTCCAGAGTGGTCTTTGCTTCTGGATGTCTGATCTTGGGGGTCCGATACCCCGGGTAGTGGTACCCCACAGCTTTAGAAAGTCCTAGTGCCACCAAACTTGGCACAGTTGTAGGTCTTGCTCATTGGCGATTGTCGAGTCCTTGGAGCAGCAGGTGGGGTTTGACACCTTTTTCTTTGTGCTGCAGGACTTCAGTTCTCATGCTTTGGGTCTTCCTTTTGCTGGTCTTCTTGTGTCTGTCAAATCTAAAGTGCTTGGTCTAAGGATGCCCTCTAAATACTGTAGTTAGGGAGACTACCTTGTAGTGGCCAATGGGCCACCTATCTTAGGGTGGCTACACCCACTAAGTGACCACTTCCTGTGGGAAGGGGACACATCCTTGATCCTGATTGGCTATTTTTCCTAACATTCAAGATAGAGGAAAATGAAATGGAGCATTCACCTTGCCTGCCACACCTGGGGGGTGGTGCAGGCTGAGGATGGCCGCTTATATTTTTGGTAGGTTTCCTGCCAGTTTTCCTGCCTAAAGTGGGGGTAAAACCACTGGGCTGCCATCTGCTGCTAGCAGCAGAAGCGGGGTCAGATTTCAAAGGTGGCAAAGGGTGCCTGCCTGGGGGAGGAGATGTGACATCTTCGCCCAGGAAAACCTTTGCGTTCTGTTCCTGAGAGCACAGGCTCTCACCCCAGGAGTCCCGAATCATGTCTGGTGGTAGCAGGCTGGTTAAGTCCAGTCAGCAACCATGCCAGGGCTGTTCGGTTTTTCAGGGGACAACTCTAAGGTGCCCTCTTTGTACATTATATAATAAATTCTGCACTGGCATCAGTGCGGGTATATTTTTCTGAGTTGTTTGATACCAAAAAACCCAGGGTCAGAGAGTCCATCATATAGTTGGGGAACTCGTAATGACCACTGTCCAGCACATGCATGTTTTATTGCTTCCCTGTACACTTACCATGTCCTAGAATTGCCAAAGACACAGTAGGGGCATATTTGCTAATGCACACATATGTCCTCACATGCATTATAATGCACCCTGCTTTAGGGCTGCAAAGCCTGCCAGAGGGGTAACTTACCTATATTGCATGCAGTACTATTGGGCATGGCACACTGACATGAGTGCCACATCGAGTTAGTAACTTTGGGTACACCTTGTCATGCACTTGCAATGGAAGGCTGCAATAGGCTGGTGTGGGGCCTTTCAGAGTTGCACAATTGGTGCTGCAGCTCTGGGGTCCCTCTTCACTACCCACGCCCTAGGTACCAGGGGTACCATTTACTAGGGATTTACAAGGGTGGCTGGAGTGCCAATACATAGTACCGTTTTGGGGAAAGAGATCTGGCCCTGGGAATCTGTTTAGCAGGGGGCCAGGGCACTTGCAGTTCAAAACCACATCATTTTTCAGGCACAAAATGGGGGACTAACCATGTCAAAAGTGGCCCTTTCTCACAGCATTCAAATCCTCTACAAGGTGCATTGAGTTTAAACTGAAATTGGGAATTTGGTGGAGGCACAGTGTGTGCATCTAGGACCACTAATCCATTGGTTAGTATATCTGTTTTTAATATCAATTTGATGCAATCATGGCCCTCTCGTGTGGTAGAGTATCGGGTGGCCTTCAAGATGTCTGATCATTTCACAACGTAAAAATGGCGAACCTCTCTTATCCAGTGAATTCTCTTGTAGACTAATGAATCTTCATTCTCTCTGACATGAGGGTCAGGTTTAGGAACATGAGGGACATATACAATCCCCAATAGGGGAACTTTACATCCTATGTTATTGTGAATGTCGTCTACGGCCCCTTTGCTTGTGACTGGGGCTGAACAGTAAAAGTTCCTTTTATTATAAGCCAGGGGAAAGTTTTGTGAATAGAACAGTCGCCTCATTTGGGGTGGGGAGCGAATCTATGGCTGCCATTGATTCCCCTACAAGGTTGAATTTGGTTAGGTTCCAGGATATTAAAAGTAGGTAAACGATCTGTGGTTACTGGGTCACCTGACTCAGTTCTCCTAGAAGTAAAAATATTTTCCAGCAAGCCATGTTCTCATGCTCGCTAGGAACAGTTCCCTGTCTCCTACAGAAAATCCTACCAGAATTGTTTGTAAGTGACTTAGGTGGTCATTATGATCTTGGCGGTGTGGCCCGCCATGCCGGCGGTGGCGGGAAAACCCGCCAGCCGGCATGGCGGCCCACACCGCCAGGCAGCCTGGCCACGGTCGGCATCATCATCCGACAGGGCAGCGGTGCTGCCCCTCGGATAATGATCCTGCAGACCCCAGCCTTCGGGTGCACCGGGGCACCCCTTGCGGCCCCTGCACTGCCCATGCAGTTTGCATGGGCACTGCAGGGGGCCCTGTGCAGTGCCCCATCGCGCAGGCCACTGCCCGATTTATGGGCAGTGATCTACGTGATGGGTGCAGCTGCAACCGCCGCACAGAGGCATTGGCGGCGGCTCGACGTGGAGCCGCCATAAATGTCCCGGCCAGGCATTCCTCTAGGCCGGCGGGCGGAAACAATGTTTCCGCCTGCCGGCCCAGAGGAATGTTCTTAATACGAACGGCGGGGTTCCGGGGGAGCTGGCGGTCACTTGTAAGACCGCCAGCATGAACACGACGGTTTCGACTGACGTGTTCATTATGAGGGCCCTAAGCATTATTTGTGCTAGTGTCTTAACCCTGTCTTTAGCTGTGAAATTTCAGCTTTAGATTTATTTAATAGCAAGTAATTCATTAGTAGCTAAATTTGGTTGACTCATTCACTCTTCTTGCTTTACAC
Source organism: Pleurodeles waltl (assembly GCF_031143425.1). NCBI lineage: Eukaryota > Metazoa > Chordata > Amphibia > Caudata > Salamandridae > Pleurodeles > Pleurodeles waltl. Next base: position 1,179,900,729 of record NC_090445.1, on the reverse strand, counting down.
TCAATACTACTAAATTATGAATCCAGTGGGAGTGGTGCATTAATTAAAGGGGTAAAATTATTACTGCTGTTCACATTATGCTCAATAGGGATGCATGGCGGAGTTGGATTTGGTAGATTGTTAACATTCACAGTCTGACTAGACGCTATAATAGAACAATGGATAAGTTTGGAAACAGTAAGATGACTAATATTCTCTTTATTTGAAACCCTTTTTTCAAATAATTTCACAAGAATGGCTATTCCATTGTAGAGCACATAAATATGTGTAAGGAAATATATTTCCTTATTGGTTAAATGGCTGCATGTTACAACTCACAGGTAAGATCCACATTAAGTGATGTCCCACATTAAAAAAAGGTCAAGAATAAAATGTACAACACAGGATAGAAGAATAAAACAATCTGACACAACCAAATTAACAGTGGCGCTCTTAATCTGACAGATCCAGCTCTTCCCCCTTGATGGTTAAGCACAGCTCACTCAAACAGAGCAGATATAGCTGAAATTGTGATAGAGGTTTAGACTGGACTCAGGAATCTCAACAGTGTCAAACAGCTTTTCAGGATTGGCTGGACCTGTGGGGTCCCTCACACACAAGATGGAAATTAGACAGAAAGTATCTTAAGTCTTTACCAGTCACACTTTAGAAAATGCAAACAATGAGAAATCCTCAATTCTCAGGGCAAAGGGGCTAGCCCCGACTCTTTCCATTGCTTATAGGTGCTACTAGCCTGTCCCTGACCGGGCTTTGCCTGCCAGAGTCCCGCAAAGTGGGTTTTGCGGTCCCACTTTGTGGTGCTGGAACATGGGCCCCAGGTGTGTTAGGGCCCTCCTCCTCTACCCCCTCCTGTTTTAGCAAGGCCTTTTTGGATTTATAATCCCTCCAGTGTCTAATTGAGCGCCCAGCGCAGAGAGTGTTGAGGTTCGCACTTTATAGCACTAGAAAATGGGCATCTGGTATTGAAGGGCAATCCTTTGTCCCACACTGTTGCAGAAAGGCCTCCTGGGACTCGTAGTCCCTGCAGTGTCCAGTTGATTCATTATATGAATCTTAAAACCAGGAAGGTCCTGGTGGACTCCCTCTGCCCACATGGGTTTGGAGTTCATGGTAGACTTACCTTGTCGCCTATGCCCCTTTTCTTTTTCTTTTCCCCTCCCAATATGGTGCTAAGCCTACTTGATGGGTAATGGAGCCTGCAACAGAAATGTTTCAGTGAGAGACAGTTAATCAGATCACTACAGACTGTCTAATAATTAGCCAGATTTGTAAATCTGCAATGGACGACAGGAGAATAAAGACCTGTAGTGCATTTGTGCACCTTTATTTTATAATTGGATTCATGAATCGTCCTTAGATTAACCATTGTAATGCTATCTGTATTTAACCACGGACACTATCTTTACCACTGACTCCATTTTGTGCTTAGCTTAACTTGAGATGTCATCACATCGGTGGTGCAGGTATTTTTCCACAAAGCTTATTTTCTACACTGAACATGTTTTTACTTCTTCTCAACAGCACCGGGTTGCACTGCGCAGGAACATAACATGGGGGATGTGGACAGTAGACGTGATAAGACAGTCTCAGCTTGGGAATGCTTTCAATGTTTTCATTACGGAAAAGTACTGCTCCTCTGCCTCTGGAATATGCATTGGGACAGGGCCCGTTCCTTTACTTGTTTTTGACGCAGACCGGGTACAGCCAGCAGTTTAATTTCATAACTTACGCGAAGGGAGGGGGAGGTTGCCAGAACCTTCCTCTTTGATTTGTTTAAGACATATAAGGTGGGGAAGCTTGATGCTGAGGCAGAAGGAACTCATTTTAGGGGTGGACGCACTGCTCAGAACAAAGTCCCATTGGGGAAGCTTCTCCTGTCTCGGCTGTCCAGGCTTCCACAGCTTGACTTTGGCACCAGGATGATATTGTTGGTTTCGATCCCCATGGTGATGCATTTTTATTCCTAATTATCTAGCTTGGATGTGCATAATATATATATATATATATATATATATATATATATATAAATATATATATATATATATATATATATTCATTGTTGATGCATTGTACTTTTTTATGCCTGTCATTGTTTAACCCCTTCTGTGTCCAGGACGTAATGGTTACGTCCTGAGGCACAGTGCTCGTGTACCCAGGACGTAACCATTACGTCCTGGGCACAGAGCCCAGAGGGAGCGCTAGCGCTCCCTCTTTGGGGTTCCACCCCACCCCCCTAAGGCAGGAATGGAAGGGGAAGACCCTCCCCTTCCACCCCCGACCCCCCCACCCCGGAACATCAGCACGCGAACGCGCGCTGATTGTCACCAGGCCTCCTCCCATCCAGCGCGATCGGAAGAGAAATGCAAAAGCATTTCTCTTCTGATCACGTGGAGGAGGTGGAGAGACTTCAAAGGGAAGGAAAGTTATTTCCTTCCCTTTGAAGTCTCTCTCAGGGTTTTGGCAGCCGGTCAAAACGTCCACTAAACACCAGGGATGTTTTTTTTTTTATGAAAGTGGCATGAGGGAGCGACCCCTTGGGCAAGGGTCGCTCCCAGGGGGGGCATTTTTTTTAAAGGCCTTTTCTGCCCCCCCTGGGAGCGACCCTTGCCCAAGGGGTCGCTCCCTCATGACACTTTCAAGGCCGAAACCTCTAGGCACGAGGGAGTATTTTTCTTTTTTTTTCTTTTTGTTTTATTTCATATTTTTGAGGTGCGGAGCGACCCCTTAGGCAAGGGTCGCTCACATAGGGGGCAAATTATATTTAGGCCATTGATTGGCCTATTTTTATGAGGCCAATCTGCCCCCAAGGGGGACAGAAACCACTAGACACCAGGGAGTAATTTTTTTTTTTCATTTTTTTTCTTCATATTTTTGAGGTGGGGAGCAAGGTAGGCAAGGGTCGCTCCCATAGGGGGCAAATTATATTCAGGCCATTGATCAGCCTATTTTAATTAGGCCGATCTGCCCCCAGGGTGGGCAGAAACCTCTAGGCACCAGGGATTTTGTTGTTGTTGTTGTTTTACAGATGGGGAGCGACCCCTTAGGCAAGGGTTGCTCCCCTGGAGGGGCAAATTGTATTTAGGCCATTTCTGCCCCCTTTGGGGGCAGATCGGCTGATTTTAGGTCAATCTGCCCCCAAGGGGGGCAGAAACAACTAGGCACGGGGATTTTTTTTTTTGCGCCAATGTCACGCAAGGGGAGCGACCCCGTAGGCAAGGGTCGCTCCCCGGGGGAGGGTTGGGGGGCAGATGTATTTTAGGCCATTTCTGCCCCCCCGGGGGCAGATCAACCTATTGTTATTAGGCCGATCTGCCCCCGGGGGGGTAGAAACCTCTAGGCGCCAAGGCTAATTATTATTTTTTTTTTTTTAGAGATGGGGAGCGACCCATTAGGCAAGGGTCGCTCCCCTGGGGGGCAAATTGTATTTAGACCATCGGCGGATTTTAGGTCAATCTGCCCCCAAGGGGGGCAAAAACAACTAGGCACCGGGGATTTTTTTTGTTGCGCCAATGTCACGCAAGGGGAGCCACCCCGTAGGCAAGGGTTGCTCCCCGGGAGTTTGGGGGGGCAAATTTATTTTAGGCCATTTCTGCCCCCCTGGGGGCAGATTGGCCTATTGTTATTAGGCCGATCTGGGGGGCAGCAACCTCTAGGCGCCAGGGCAAATTATTTTTTGTGTTTTTTTTGTTTGTTTTTTTAGAGATGGGGAGCGACCCATTAGGCAAGGGTCGCTCCCCTGGGAGGCAAATTGTATTTAGACCATCGGCTGATTTTAGGTCAATCTGCCCCCAAGGGGGGCAGAAACAACTAGGCACCGGGGATTTTTTTTTTGCCCCAATGTCACGCAAGGGGAGCGACCCCGTAGGCAAGGGTTGCTCCCCAGGGAGGTTGGGGGGGCAAATTTATTTTAGCCCATTTCTGCCCCCCTGGGGGCAGATTGGCCTATTGTTATTAGGCCGATCTGCCCCCAGGGGGGGCAGCAACCTCTAGGCGCCAGGGCAAATTATTTTTTGTGTTTTTTTTTTGTTTGTTTTTTTAGAGTTGGGGAGCGGACCCATTAGGCAAGGGTCGCTCCCCTGGGGGGCAAATTGTATTTAGACCATTTCTGCCCCCCTTGAGGGCAAATCAGCCAATTTTAGGTCAATCTGCCCCCAAGGGGGGCAGAAACAACTAGGCACCGGGGATCTTTTTTTTTGCGCCAATGTCATGCAGGGGGAGTGACCCCGTAGGCAAGGGTCGCTCCCCAGGGGAGTTGGGGGGGCAAATTTATTTTAGGCCATTTCTGCCCCCCCTGGGGCCGGCTGATCTAGAGGCCAAAATCCACAGGTAGGCACTTTGCAAAAAACACCTCTGTTTTCTGTGAAAAAATGTGATGTGTCCACGTTGTGTTTTGGGCCATTTCCTTTCGTGGGCGCTAGGCCTACCCACACAAGTGAGGTACCATTTTTATCGGGAGACTTGTGAGAGTGCTGGGTGTAAGGAAATTTGTGGCTCCTCTCAGATTCCAGAACTCTCTGTCACCGAAATGAGAGGAATAATTGTTTTTTTTGGTCAAATTTCGAGTTTTGCAAAGGATTCTGTGTAACAGAACCTGGTCAGAGCCCTACAAGTCACCCCATCTTGGATTCCCCTAGGTGTCTAGTTTTAAAAAATGCACTGGTTTGCTAGGTTTCCCCAGGTGCTGGCTGACCTAGAGGCCAAAATCCACATGTAGGCACTTTGTAAAAAACACCTCTGTTTTCTGTGAACAAATGTGATGTGTCCACGTTGTGTTTTGAGCCATTTCCTTTTGTGGGCGCTAGGCCTACCCACACAAGTGAGGTACCATTTTTATCGGGAGACTTGGGGGAACGGTGGGTGGAAGGAAATGTGTGGCTCCTCTCAGATTCTAGAACTTTCTGTCACCGAAATGAGAGGAAAAAGTGTTTTTTTGGTCAAATTTTGAGGTTTGCAATGGATTCTGGGTAACATAACCTGGTCAGAGCCCCACAAGTCACCCCATCTTGGATTCCCCTAGGTGTGTAGTTTTCAAGAATGCACTGGTTTGCTAGGTTTCCCTAGGTGCCGGCTGAGCTAGAGGCCAAAATCCACAGGTAGGCACTTTGCAAAAAACACCTCTGTTTTCTGTGAAAAAATGTGATGTGTCCACGTTGTGTTTTGAGCCATTTCCTTTAGTGGGCGCTAGGCCTACCCACACAAGTGAGGTACCATTTTTATCGGGAGACTTGGGGGAACACAGAATACCAAAACAAGTGTTATTGCCCCTTGTCTTTCTCTACATTTTTTCCTTCCAAATGTAAGGCAGTGTGTAAAAAAGACGTCTATTTGAGAAATGCCCTGTAATTCACATGCTAGTAGGGGCACCCCGGAATTCAGAGATGTGCAAATAACCACTGCTTCTCAACACCTTATCTTGTGGCCATTTTGGAAATACTAAGGTTTTCTTGATACCTATTTTTCACTTTTTATATTTCAGCAAATGAATTGCTGTATGCCCGGTATAGAATAAAAACCCATTGCAAGGTGCAGCTCATTTATAGGCTCTGGGTACCTAGAGTTCTTGATGAACCTACAAGCCCTATATATCCCCGCAAGCAGAAGGGTCCAGCTGACGTAACGGTATATTGCTTTAAAAAATCTGAATTGCAGGAAAAAGTTACAGAGTAAAACGTGGAGAAAAATGGCAATTTATTTACCTCATTTCAATATTTTTTTATTTCAGCTGTTATTTTCTGTAGGAAACACTTGTAGGATCTACACAAATGACCCCTTGCTGAATTCAGACTTTTGTCTACTTTTCAGAAATGTTTAGCTTTCCAGGATCCAGCATTGGTTTCTCACCCATTTTGGTCACTAACTGGAAGGAGGCTGAAAGCACAAAAAATAGTAAAAATGGGGTATGTCCCAGGAAAATGCCAAAATTGTATTGAAAAATTGGGTTTTCCAATTCAAGTCTGCCTGTTCCTAAAAGCTGGGAAGATGGTGATCATGCCACTGCAAACCCTTTGTTGGTGCCATTTTCAGGGAAAAGACCACGAGCTGCCTTCTAGAGACCTTTTTCCCCATTTTGTTGAAAACAATTTTTTTTACTGTATTTTGGTTCATTTCTTGGTCTCCTTCAGTGGAACCCACAAAGTCTGGGTACCTCTAGAATCCCTCGGATGTTGGAAAAAAAGGACGCAAATTTGGCTTGGGTAGCTTATGTGAACAAAAAGTTATGAGGGCCTAAGCACGAACTGCCCCAAATAGCCAAAAAAAGGCTCGGCACAGGAGGGGGAAAAGGCCCGGCAGCGAAGGGGTTAACTACTTCAAGTTAAATGCTCATGTTTATATTTTTGTGTGCTTTAATTTGAAATCTGGTAAGGGCCTTAGTAAATTCATTACTCAAACTAGGAGTGCTGCATTCCTTGGCATTGTTTTCCTCTTCCTTTGAAGCAAAGCAGAACAATTATCTGCAGAAAACAGACCATGGTGAACCCAGAGACAATGAATGTTTTTCTTTTTTTATTGGAAACCAAAGAAATGTGGTTTTTGATTGGGATAGAGAAAACCCTCCTCAAGCAATAACCACAATCATTGTAAGGGTGAAACAAAAGAGTGACTAAATTAGTGTGCTTTGCCCTATAGTAAATTGGCACAAAAGCAGTCAGGCAGAGGCACTGTGTTAGGTATTTATGCAGCACACACAAGAGATATAGCGCCCCAATTTTGAAAAATTTAGTAAAATGTAATAATAAAATGACATCATAATGAACCATATCCAATCAGGAGATAAAGAAAAAGAAACTGAAAGCTCTAACTGTGGTTATCTGGTCATGCTAGACCTGGGCAAAGTCACAAGTTCTGGCCGACTGCAATGGAGTGAGGACCGTATACAGGGACGGGATAGTCCTGCCAAAAAAGTTACCTTCTCAAAATGCTGTGCCCAGAGTGGAAAAATTCAGGCAGTCACAGGAGAAGCTCTACTGATGCCAGCCAATGGTGCAGGACCTGGGGAGGCATCTCTTGGGAGATCAGGAACTCACTCCAGAAAAAGCCAGCAGGGTTCAGACGGCTCCAAATGTAGATCTAGGGAGGGCCAGTTGCAGTAGATCAGCTGGGCAGTTGCAGGGAGGCCTGTGGTACTTGTTGTTCCTTTGTAGCTCAGAATAAAAGGTCAGGCAACTGACCCTTGGAGTCACTCAGATTAGCCTGCGATGAAGGGAGCACATTCTCCTTTCTCCGAGGGCATGGCAGGCCTCAAGTAGCAGGGCAGACCTTTGGGGAACAAAACAGTCCACAAGCAATAGAGCTGTCTTCCGAGGAACAATGCAATCATTCTTCTGTAATGTCCACAGGTCCAGAAGTATAATGACAAATCACACTGAGAGAGAATATATGGGAGAGAGGGGGCAAACGAAGAACACAACCGTACTCTGCTCCCAAAATCAATACAAAATCACAACTGGGAGTACGGGGTTCTTGTAACGTAGGTGGGTCAATGGTGTATCAATTGTAACACTGAACCCCTCGTGATCCTCAGCTAGAGGCGGGATGTGGGTGGACTGTGGTGTTGTGTGGGTCTGGGAGGGGAATTTCCTTTACGGACTAGGTGGTCTCACACACTATATAGTGTCATGCTTCATCATATGACCACCTAGCCCCACCCCAAGTAGGACAATGCCACCTCGCCGGACTCAACCTCACTGTTAAAGGAACAGGAGGGAGTGCGTAAATTAATTCTGGTTCTGGAAAAGGGATCCAGCTAGACTAAGAAATAAAAACACCTAAACAGATACCCATGTGAGTTTTTTAATAGAAGGTTCTGTTTGATGTGATTAAAAAGAAGACTGGGACACCAATGTGAGAGCAATGACTCACCGGGTCGCCTATCTGAAAGGAAGAAGCCGACATGTTTCTGCCCTCAAAAATTAGCTCTGGAAAGTCTCGGGGCATTCATCAGGGCGAAGGATCCCTGCTACTCATGCTCAGTGAGCGCTGAATAATTAATAACAATTGTGTAAGAAAAATAAGTGGATAAAACCGGGGTGGGGGTTGGGGGGCCTACCTTGCCAAGGAAATACCTGGGGAGGAACCTATCACAAGAGGATACTGGCCTCTGGTGTCCAGGAGAGGGAGCGTCCCATTATAGTCAGACTTGAATGAAGCGGTCCTGAGAAGAGGTCGGTTTAGGCGCATAGAGAGCGCCCGCCTTTGATTTTTTCTCTCTTTATTTTGTCAGACTTTCATTTCTGTCTTGCTTTCTATATCCTCCCTGCGTTAATCTTTTCTTTTGCTTTTTTTGTGAGTTCGGTCTGGAGGATGTTCAGAAATTGTGATGTTCCGCATGGCACCTGGGCATTTTTGATGCTGGACCATTGGAAGGGCACTCAATTTTTTGTTCACTGCATAGCCGGTGGCAGCAGCTCAGGTTGTTCAGCATCACATCTGGGTTCATCCTGAAGTTTAGAAGCAGTGCACAGTGTGTGCACAGCATGGCACAGACAGTTGTTTTACTACTGGGCACAAGGTGTGCATGTGTGAGATTTGTCCATGGTGCACTGGTTGTGCAGTTTTACAGAAGGGTAACCGGTCTTCACTTTGAAAGCAGTTCACATTAATAAATTACAACATACAGCGTCATTTTAGAGATGCAGACATTTCTATTGGCAAGAAAGATGAGGGTTGTAAACCCCAACACAGAAGCTGGGACCGTGGAGCTGGCAAGTTGCAATGGAGGCTTTGCTGCGATGTGCACAGTAAGTTTATTTACATTAATCCAACAATGTGAGGTCTCACAGGAGAGTCTAAGGCCCTCATTATGACATTGGCAGTCTTTTCCAAAGACCACCGTGCCGGCAGTGGCCAAAAGACTGCAGTGGTGGTGGTAATCTGCCCACCCCATTTAAAACAAAAAACAAATCGCCAGAATACAGCCTCAAATCCGACACCTCCAGGCTGAAGGACGGCGGGAGAGAGGCGGTCCCACCACCCAAGCCGCCATGCCAAAAACAGATCGCTCACTATCTAAGGACCTTCAAATCAGCCCAGCGGCATTAGCGCAGCTATAATTCAATGGCGGTGTGGACCGCCGCAGTCGAAAAGGAACCTCCACAACAACACCACACCACATTGACCAATTCGAATACCCCACACCTGATACACATACCCAAACCCCACCCAGACACCACCATAAAACGCACTCCCACACAACCCACAACCCTTTACTATGAGAAACTATTACAATCCATTTCACAGCAGCCACTCAAGAGAACGCACTGCACACATACAACACAGCCACCTGTACACCCCTCACGCATTACACTTCACATAAACTTTTTGGACACAAACACTCACATCACCATCATCATGTCACCACAAAAGCACCCCCGTTTCACAGATGATGAGTTGCGGACATTGGTGGATGAAATCATAAGGGTAGAGCCACAGCTATTCGGTGCACAGATCCAGCAGACAGGGGTTGCAAAGAAGATGGAGTTGTGGCGGAGGATCATCGACAAGGTGAAGTCAGTGGGAAGCCATCCACACACAAGGGACGACATACAGAAGAGGTGGAATGACCTGAAAGGGAAGGTCCACTCCATGGCATCCAGGCACCACACTGCTCTGATGAATACTAGGGGTGGACCCCCATCTCCTCCCCTGGAGCTGACATCATGGAAGGAGAAGGTCTTGGCAATCCTGCATCCTGAGAGTCTCAGGGAAATTCCTGGAAGACAGGAGACTGGTAAGTCATCTATAATCTCTTTTATTAAGTATACCTGTATTGAATTCATTCCCATCCCCTACATGCTCATCCATCCCCACTAACACCAATCCAAACGTCTGCACTCACAAATGCACCTAATACATGTTCAGCATGAAGTACTATGAATCCCAAAATGCATCACTCTTTATCAATCTAACAATGAACACCCACCCTCACATAGGTAGCCCTGCATATTGAAGCATGCCAAATAGCACTCACTAAGGAGCCTATGTCAAACAGATTAGGTAGATTTGAATAACAATCACTGTTATCCAGAGGTACCACTGATAATGTCACCTGACACTGGATGTCTGGAACTGGATGAGCTCCCTGGCCCATCCGGCACTTCTGACCAGTCCACCTCCACTAGCCTCACTCAGGCCACAAAAGAGCCCCCCACAACTATAGCAGGGACAACGCCAGTCGCCCAACACCCCCAAACCAGTGATTCCAAGCCACAACAAGCTATAGGGTGCCCACCTGTACAGGGGCCTGAGTCAGCACCCACCACTCAAGACGAAGAAGGTCCTGGTGTAAGTGGGCACACTGTGTTGGGGACACAGGCACAGGGGGCTCTGGCCAGTGGGAGGGAATCTTTGGGCCAAAGGGTGGGGCAACCCAGAGAGCCACTTGCCCAGGAGTCCATAGCACAAGTCCTGGGAGCATACCACCAATCCCAGGACAAGATTGGCCAGATAATCACCATGCTAGGGGAACACCAAAGGCTGTAGAGGGAGTACCACTAGGAGGCGATGCAGCAGTGGCAGGAACACAAGGCAGGAGTTTATATCCGTCCTGCATGAGTCCTCAACCCACTACCATGCCCCTTCCACTAGCCACAGTCCTGACCAGCCCTCTACATCTGCTGCAGCTAGTGGGGTGGTGGCCCTGCCTGAGGACTCACAAGCCACCAGTGACCCTCCCACTGTAGCGGAGGAACCCCCATGCAAAGGTGGCCGCAGACCCAGACATCCTGCGGGGACTAAAGCCAAGATCAACCCCACTGCCAGGAAATGAGCCTACCCTGACCTCTCTCCCTCGTGTCCACTGAGACATCTTGCAGACTTACTACTGCCACAGCTCCATGTTACTATCACTCCTGGATACTGGACCTGTGGTACCTACTGCTTGGCCTAACAAACTGGTGATTCCGAACATTATGACCCCACTCTTTTGCACCAACCGATCCTTTTGTAATCACAATAAACAGATTTGAACACAACAATTGGTTTTGTGTGTTTAATAAGTGACAATGAACAAACAATAATGTGGTGTAGTAATCAAAGTGTTGTGAGAAAAGTAAAAAATGGGAACCTTTGTCCATACAGGTTGGCGTCATGCTCACTGTCAATGTTCACACATTTCTTAGTCCACAGGTAGCAGAGAGGGAAGGGAACTCAGCATGCAGCGACTGGTCTTCTGTGAAAAGTGTAAACAAAAACTCCGTAATGATAGCTCATCATAGCAATGCAATACTTCATGCACCTGTGATAGAAAGTGTCTACAAACATATCTAAATGTAACTACACAGAGAATATTTTGGACAAAACTTAACATATCACACGATTTCTGACTTGGACTCATGATACATAACAGAAATGCTGTCTAGTTCAATTAATAGTATGCTACCCGCAACTGGCAGATCTACAAAACAGAGAAAACACTTTTGGGGAAACTGTACCCTGAGGTGATGTATAAGGACAGCTGTAAAAAAGGTACATCACATTGTCACTTCCCAAAAAATCATATATAATTGAGTATATAAGAGTTTTGGATAACAATTGAAATCAAGTCATACAGAATGACAATATCAATGGCAGTAGTACTTCAGCCAAATCATACCTACCTATCAGATACACTCTACTGATGTACCTAACTGAGACCTAACACTGCTAACATCACAAATAGATAAAAAACAACACCCATACAGTAGTTTTGAATGGGGACTGGCATACTGAGAGGCTAACCTACCAGAATGTCACTGGAAGCATTGCTGGATGAGCTGAGTCCTTGTGACAACATCATTCTTGTCCCCATCTTCGTCACTGTGCACTGCTCCCTCTTCTGCTACCGGTACGTCCCCTACTCCCTCCTCTTCCAGCAACGGCACATGCCTCCTTAGTACCAAATTGTGCAGCATGCAGCCAGCCACAACAATCTGGCACACCTTCTGAGGTGAGTACAGCAGGGAACCTCCAGACACTGGAACCTCACCTTCAGAAGACTGAATGTCCTCTCAATGACATGACCCTTCTCGTCCTCCCATGAGCCTCATTGTACCAAATCTCTGCCCCAGTCCATGGATTCCCCACTGGTGTCAGTAGCCAGTACAGATTTAGATACCCTGTATCACCTGTGCATAGTGGAAACAACCATTACAGTCCTGCTATGGTCAGTGTCGAAAGAGTAGGATTCCTGAGGTCACAGTGATAATACACACACTCATCATACTCACCAATGAGGTAGCCCCTCCCCATCTGTAGACGCGCCATCATATGTGGGACACTGCTTTCCTGAGGATGTGGGAATCATGTGTAGACCCAGGAAACTTTGCAGTCACCTGGGAGATGTATTGGTCTGTTAAACAGACCATCTGCACATTAATTGAATGAAAGCTCTTTCTATTTTTATACACTAGCGTGTTGTCCCTGGGTAGTACCAATGCAATATGGATACCATCTATTGCCCCTATCACATGAGGGATATGTACCATTGCATAGAATTCAGCCTTCACATTGGCAAAATCTACAGTATGGGGAAATTTGATGTAGCTTTCAACATGTTTCAACAAGGCAGACAAGACATTCCACAACACAATACTGAACATAGTTTGAGACATACCTGCTGCCAATCCCACTGTCCCCTGGAATGAGCCAGTGGCCAAAAAATGGAGGACTGAAAGCATCTGCAGAGTTTGAGGAATGGCTGTAGGTTGGCGTATGGCTGGCAGCAGATCTGACTTCAACTGGGTACACATTTCAACGATTGTTGCATGGTTGAGACGATGGGTGACTGTGATGTGTCTTTCTTCTATGGAGCAAAGTCAACCAGGGGCCAGTACACAGATGCATTTCTCAGCCTCCACAGTGGTCGGTATCTAGATACAGCAAACAACACAAGTGTGACTCCGATTACACTTCATTTATTCCCTATTGTGACAATATTTCTGCAATATACATCACACCTGCAACCAAGTTCTATACTCAGACCTGAATTTTATTGAGAGACAGTTTGTACAATATAACAACTCACCGAAATGACCTGGAACGAATACACTATATATTTTTGGCATCCGGTGTCAGGCATAATTAATGTACAGTCACCCTTTTACCTACTACAAAATCATAGGCTGTTTATGTGTCTGCACAATGTTCCACATAACTCAGATGGTACAACTGACAAGGCATGATTTATATTGTTCACAACTGTTTCTGCTTCGCATGTACATCACGTGTATGAGCTGTGACACACATGAAATACTGTACAATGTACATTAGATGTGTAGAATGGCTGCTGCCTGTCCTGCATGCAGAGGAATGATTACAGCGGGCTCATTCTGCTGGAGTATGTCGTCATGGTAGTAGGTGGTCGCAACCGCCATGCAACTACTCATTAGTTAAGATGGATGTCTATGGGAAATGGGGGCCAATGATGATGACCGCCGGAGGTGACGGTGCAGACTGCTGCGGACCGTGACTGCCATTTTCTACAACTTATCTCACTTGATTCTTCAGCCAACACGACCTCCACTACGTGTGCTGCTGTGTCCTGTTCCTAGAAGCCACAATGGCACATGTCACAGGGGATAGGGCCCCCGCCTTCACTACAGAAGAACTACAGAAACTTGTTGATGGGGTCCTAGCCCTGTGTACAAAGCTGTATGAGGCTCCAGAAGAGCAGGTAGGTTGCATATTGGTGTATTACTAGAAGCATGGTTGTTTGTGGATGATAGTATGTGTATGCTGCATACCCTGCATGCATCAGACACGCATGCTGAAAAAAAAATGTGTGTAAATTCGTGGATGGATGTGTGATGTATACTGATTGTATTCCTATCATATTTATGCTTGATGAGTCTACATGTGTAGGAAGGTAACCTCTTTCTAGCCTTGTTATCCCCACTTTTGGCCTGTTTGTGAGTATATGTCAGTGTGTTTTTACAGTCTCACTGGGATCCTGTTAGCCAGAGCCCAGTGCTCATAGTGGAAACCCTATGTTGTCAGTGTGTTTGATATGTGTCACTGGGATCATGCTAGCCAGGACCCCAGTGCTCATAGGTTTGTGGCCTATATGTGTTCCCTGTGAGGTGCCTATCTGTATCACTGAGGCTCTGCTAACCAGAACCTCAGTGTTTATGCTCTCTCTGCTATTAAAATTGGCACTGCAGACTAGTGACTAATTTTACTAATTCTGATTGGCACACTGGAACACCCTTATAATTACCTAGTATATGGTACTTAGGGGTTCCAGGAGATCCCTATGGGCTGCAGCATTTCTTTTGCCACCCATAGGGAGCTCAGACAAATCTTACACAGGACTGCCACTGCAGCCTGAGTGAAATAACGTCCACGTTATTTCACAGCCATTTTACACTGCACTTAGGTAACTTATAAGTCACCTACATGTCTAACCCTCACTTGGTGAAGGTTAGGTGCAAAGTTACTTAGTGTGTGGCCACCCTGGCACTTGCCAAGGTGCCCCCACATTGTTCAGGACAAAGTCCCCAGACTTTGTGAGTGCGGGGACACCATTACATGCTTGCACTTCATATAGGTCACTAGCTATATGTAGCGTCACAATGGTAACTTCGAACATGGCCATGTAACATGTATAGGATCATGAAATTGTCACCCCAATACCATTCTTGTATTGGGGGGACAATTCCATCCATCCACGGGTCTCCAGTATAGAGCCAGGGTACTGCCAAACTAACGTTCCGGGGTCTCCACTGCAGGTAACACTGCTGCCAACCCCTCAGACAGATTTCGGCCCCCCTGGGGCCTGGGCAGCCTGGTCCCAGGAAGGCAGAACAAAGGATTTCCTCTGAGAGAGGGTGTTCACCCTCTCCCTTTGGAAATAGGTGTGAAGGGCCTGGGAGGAGTAGCCTCTCCTGGCCTCTGGCCTCTGGAAATGCTTTGAAGGGCAAAGATGGTGCCCTCCTTGCATAAGCCAGTCTACACCGGTTCGGGGATCCCCTCAGCCCTGCTCTGGCGCGAAACTGGACAAAGGAAAGGGGAGTGACCACTCCCCTGACCAGCACCTCCCAGGGGAGGTGCCCAGAGCTCCTCCAGTGTGTCCCAGACTTCTGCCATCTTGGATGCAGAGGTGTGAGGGCACAATGGACAGCTCTGAGTGACCAGTACCAGCAGGTGATGTCAGAGACCCCTCCTGATAGGCGCTTACCTTTCTCTGTAGGCAATCCTCCTCTGTGAGCTATTCAGGGTCTCTCCTGTGGGAATCTCACCAGATAACGAATGCAAGAGCTCACCAGAGTTCCTCTGCACTTCCTTCTTTGACTTCTGCCAAGGATCGACCGCCGACTGCTCCAGGACGCCTGCATAACCGCAACAAAGTAGCAAGAAGACTACCAGCAACATTGTAGCACCTCATCCTGCCGGCTTTCTCTACTGTTTCCTGGTGGTGCATGCTCTGAGGGCTGTCTGCCTCACCCTGCACTGGAAGCCAAGAAGAAATCTCCCGTGGGTCCACAGAATCTTCCCCCTGCTAACGCAGGCACCAACTTCTGCATCACTGGTCCTCTGGGTCCCCTATCATCCTGACGAGCGTGGTCTCTGGAAAACAGGAGCTGGGTCCAAGTGTCTCCGACAGTCCAGTGGCCCTTCTGTCCAAATTTGGTGGAGGTAAGTCCTTGCCTCCCCACGCCAGACAGCAATCCTGTGTACTGCATGAAATGCAGCTGCTCGGGCTTCTGTGCACTTTTGCAAGACTTCCTTTGTGCACAGCCTAGCCCAAGTCCCCAGCACTCCGTCCTGCATTGCCCAACTCACTGAGTTAGAGTCCGACGTTGTGGGACCCTCTTTTGTGGCTTTGAGTCGACCGTTGTCCTCAGATCTGTTCAGGTGCTTCTGCGGGTGTTGCCTGCTTCTGCATGGGCTCTCTGTATTGCTGAGTACCCCCACTGTCTCCTCCTCCAAGGAGTGACCTCATGGTCCTTCTTGGGCCCTGGCAGCACCCAAAATCCTCAACTGCAACTCTTGCAGCTAGCAAGGCTTGTTTGCAGTCTTTCTGCGTGGAAACAACTCTGCATCCTCCAGCATGCCGTGGGACAACTTGTGACCAAAGTAGAAGTTCCTGGCACCTTCTGTAGTTGCAAAATCTTCAGCTTCTTACACCCAGATGCAGCCCTTTTTCACCTTCATCCGGGGTTTAGTAGGCTCCTGCCCCCCTGGACACTTGCATGACTCTTGGACTTGGTCCCCTTCCTTTACAGGTCCTCAGGTCCAGGAATCCATCTTCAGTGTTTTGCAGTCAGTTGTTGTCCTTGCAGAATCCCCTATCTCGACTTTACTGTCTTTCTGGGGTAGTAGGGTAACTTTACTCTTACTTTTCAGGGTCTTGGGGTGGGGTATCTTGGACACCCTTAGTGGTTTCTTACACTCTTTGCGACCCTCTACACACTACACTAGGCCTGGGGTCTATTCGTGGTTCGCATTCCACTTTTGGAGTATATGGTTTGTGTTGCCCCTAGGCCTATTTCTCCATATTGCATTCTATTGTGTTCTACATTGTTTCAACTACTTTTCTAACTGTTACTTACCTGATTTTGGTTTGTGTCTATATATGTTGTGTATATTACTTACCTCCAAAGGGAGTATATCCTCTGAGATACTTTTGGCATATTGTCACTAAAATAAAGTACCTTTATTTTTAGTAACTCTGAGTATTGTGTTTTCTTATGATATAGTGCTATATGATATAAGTGGTATAGTAGGAGCTTTGCATGTCTCCTTGTAGTGTAGCCATTTTTAATGTAGCTTTCTGCGTGTTTGCTTAAAGTATTAGGCCTCTGTGCACTTTGGCCTAGATGCATTTTATTTAGCCTTGTACTGTTATTTTACAATAACCAGTTTCACGGTCTTGTTTTATTTTCTTCTATCACACTGTTTAGCTTACTTCAGCACTGAAGTTCTCAAACAATACATTCTTGCTCGCTCTGTGCTTCAGTCAAGGATGCAGTCTGGTACATTGCCGATAGACGTGTTAGAAGTTTAGTCTTTAGGGTTTGTAGAAAGTACACATTCTTACGTAGGGATGTTTCTTAGAACACCGGCGTGTTAGTTATAAAAACACTTCCCAGTCCTGGTACACGTAAGAGGGAAATTCCAACCAGGAACCCACAACTAGATGCTGACTGCTCTGTTGCAGATGCTGATCCCGATCACAGGCCTTTGCTCAGGTATGAGGGTCGATGTCCTCCCGGGGGAACCTGAAAAGCAGCCTTAGAGCTTCACATGCTGTGCTCAAAATATAACTTAGAGAAAGAACGTAATCTAGTTGCACTATGATAGCATTATTCTTATGTTTAACTCTCCTCGTTACTATTTCAATCCTACTGTGTTGTATGGTTCTGGTTATTGCGGCTCACGCCTTGTTATCTAAAATGCAGTTGTTTTACTAAACCAATCTTTAAAACTCAACCTGCCTTTGTCCTTTATATATGAGACCACATTGTGTATGAGAGAACTGGTTGTTACCTGAGTGACCACGACTTCCCTGGGAAGCAATAAGATGTCATGCGCTCGGCTGCCCAATTGTCTCTTCCTTTTGGGAGAGATAAGTCACTGCTAGTTAGCCGGGGCTCAACCCGGATTTGGGGTAACAAGTGTCCTTCGCCGTGGGTCAGACTTAGTCCCCCACACTGTGAACGATCGTGCCGCCCAAAAATCCAGTAGTCTCATTAGGATAATGAGAGCCTACGTGACATGGCGCCGCCAACGTTTGGTCTGGCTCTAATTTTCGGGTCCACCAGTTTCTCTCGGTCTCATATACTATAATGATCCCTCAGTTCCTTTAATGGAGACGTCCGTGGCACTTCCACCACCGCGGTATAGGTAACCCTAATTATAGTGGATGGTTGTTCAAGCTTGAACCTTAAAAGGAAAGACCCCGTCTTGGTGTGCCTTCTCTGAACTCTCGCTGTTTTTCTAATGGCGAATCCCCAGGTAATACAAATAGCTTTTAATATGAGACAACCGCTCACAGCACATTTGCTTGCACATGGTCTTACGATACAGGGTGGTCCAGTCACGTTTGTGGTGGGTGCCCACACAGCCTATAGAACAGAACTTTTTTACTCCTGGGTCACATTTCCAGCAGTTGATAGGAATACAAATACATTTCACACATATACTGTTGCAAACGCGCCTGGCCAGTACAGGGCGTACGCATACATAGAGATACCTCTATCTTATCAAGAGCATAATAATTGGCTTGATGGCACCCTACCCCATACAATATTACCGGTAAGGTTAGGTCCACTGAGTAATGATGGTCTGACCTGGCCTTTATTGGCCACATATACACCACATCCTGCG
This sequence comes from Pleurodeles waltl, assembly GCF_031143425.1. Classification (NCBI taxonomy): domain Eukaryota; kingdom Metazoa; phylum Chordata; class Amphibia; order Caudata; family Salamandridae; genus Pleurodeles; species Pleurodeles waltl. The sequence goes on along the minus strand of NC_090445.1, from coordinate 1,179,882,426 downwards.
GTTGCAAATATGCTGGTGGCTGAAGTTCGTCGTTTATATACAGACTTAACGGCTACATATAGACGCTTAGTACAATTTGTGATGCAGACACTAAATACAAACCCAGCGCATGCTGCTCCGGCACAACCACATGCAGTAACACCAGGTATAAAGCCGGTGACTGTACACTCTATTATGGGTAAAGTTCCAGCAAAACGGGAGGAGACTCCATTTCTGGCACAGAAAATCAATACGCTGTATTTCCCCATATGGGACCTCAGGACAAAGATAGAATATTAACTATGTGTTTACCATTTGGCATGGTTCCCACAGTGGAACATTGTAATACATGGGGCACGGTGTTTGCCGTGCTCTATACAACGGCACACGGTACACTGACATTGGCCAACTTACCGGAAGTGCTTAAACAAATTCAGGATGAATATGGGGCTGCCCCGGCCTTAGATTTAGGAATGCAACTGATGGGCAACTTTGCCACGGTTTCTTCAACAATCCTAAGTAATCTTAAAGGGGAGGCAGTTGCACTTGCGGTGCGTATGCGTCTTCGTGACATCCCACAACAAGATCAGGAGCGGGAACTGCCAAAAATAATAGCGGAAACATATTCCAGTATCGGTTGAGATAGCCTAGGGGCTAGACCACAAAAACCTAAATTTCAGGGAAAAATAAGTAAAGAAAATGCTAAACAGCAACCTGAGGGTAATAAGAAGCTCTGGGAGAAAAAACAACAGACACCTAAAAAAGAAAGGGGAGAATGTCCATGTACGGAGACCCCGCAGAATAGGTATAGTCTCAGAAATAGGGATAATCTAAAAACGCCTGATAGATATCAATTCCCTGATACACGCCAATCTCGTTCCTTTCAGGACTCATCGGAAAAGAGAAATGAGAGAGGTGGGCGGTCAGAGAGGAGAACAGCATACGTGAAACCAAGACAGGAATCACAACGCTCTTCGGAGGTTTCTGTCAAGAAGGAAGAGAAACCGATACAACAAAAACAACAGTTTAAAAAGAAAAAGGTGGCGGCAGTCTCAGTTAGACATGCCACTCAGGAAGAGAGTTCTCTTGAAGAACAAGACATGGGCACTAGCACTGCTAGACAGCGCTGCAGTGGTCACAATAGTTCGCCGGAATCTTCTAGAGCATCTGGAGGTGAAAGCAACTGATGACTTCATACAAGTTGAAACAGCAGATATGCGTGTCTCTGAACCCAATAGGGTGTATACAGCGACTTTACAATTGGAAGGAGACATTGAACGCACTATACACGCAATCTTTTGGGATCGTGTAGTCAAGATATATGACATTTTGCTGGCTGAACAGGATTGGCTGCCTGATTTTGTCCGCACCTGCCCAGTTGGGGAGGAGGTTATTAAACCTTCGTTCTCGCCCCTTGTTCCAGGGGAACTCGTAATGTCCTATTGCATCAAATGGGCTCCAGCACAAGCACCTGCCTTATATAGAAATCACGTAGGGTGGGATAGGGATTCTCCATATCATGTAATTCCGATTAAAGGTGAACCTCAGCCACAACCGCAGTATCCCATAAAACATGAAGCAAGGGCACAGGTGAGGGAAATACTTACATAACTGGAATACCAGGGGGTGATTGAACACTGTGTCTCACCGATGAATAATCCCTTATTCCCTGTAGCTAAACCGGACCATTCATATAGAATAGTCTTAGACTACAGACATTTGAACGGACATACACGTACATACGCATACAAAATTCACATAGCGCCTCACTGATGAACAACATTGTGCGGAAAAAATATAAAACGACGTTAGACATCTCGAATGGATTCTTCTGCCAGAATATAGCACCCGAAAGCAGAGATTTGACTAGCTTTAGCGCGTTAGGCTCCCAGAAAAAATTCTGTTGTTTGCCTCAGGGGTATAAGAACAGCCCGGGACTGTTTGCGGCTCGTGTGACTGCAATTTTACACTAGTTAGACCCTGAAGCATTGTCATATGTAGATGATATATATCTCACGGATGACGAGTTGCTACAACATTTAAGATGAGTAGCCCGCATCGTTGTTGGGTTTGCCGACATTGGCTGCAAATTTAACCACAAAAAATCTAAAATTGCCTTCCTCAGCGTCATATTCCTGGGATACGAGCTGTCGAATGAAGGTAAGAGCCTAGCGCCCCATTTCTTAGAAAAGTGTGCACAATTGTAACCACCTAATACGATTAAGAAACTCCAGTCATTATTGGGCTTTCTAAATTTTGGCATAACGAACATTCCTGAGTATGCTACACGCATTGAACCTTTATATGAATTTATCCGTCCTGATTTCTCAAGCAAATTCTGGACAATTGAACATACACATACGGGAGTTACAAGCAGATCTACTGGAGGCAAAAACATTTACATACACGGGACAGTAAGACGCATTTGGTCATCATGGTGATAGCTGGGGCCACTGGGTTTACGTATGTCACATTTAATGAAGGTGAGACAGTTCCGATTGGATACAAGTCCCACTTGTATTCGGCTTCTGAACAACGATTTGCACCCACAGAGAAAATTATCACTGCTGTACAGATGGCTGTTATTAAAGAACGGCCTCTTGCCCAGGGTAAACACATTGGGGGTCATTCTGAGTCTGGCGGGCGGCGGAGGCCGCCCGCCAGACTTCCCCCCTCCAAAATACCGCTCTGCGGTCGAAAGACCGCTGAGGGTATTTTGGCTTTTGCACTGGGCTGGCGGGCGACCGCCCAAAGGCCGCCCGCCAGCCCAGTGCAAAAGACCCTTCCCACGAGGACGCCGGCTCAGAATTGAGCCGGAGGAGTGGGAAGGTGCGACGGGTGCAGTGGCACCCGTCGCGTATTTCAGTGTCTGCAATGCAGACACTGAAATACAATGTGGGGCCCTCTTATGGGGGCCCCTGCAGTGCCCATGCCATTGGCATGGGCACTGCAGGGGCCCCCAGGGGCCCCACGACAACCCATACCGCCATCCTGTTCCTGGCGGGAGAACCGCCAGGAACAGGATGGCGGTATGGGCTGTCAGAATCCCCCATGGCGGCGCAGCAAGCTGCGCCGCCATGGGGGATTCCCAGGGCAGCGGAAAAACGGCGGGAGACCGCCGGTTTTCCACTTCTGACCGCGGCAAAACCGCTGCGGTCAGAATGCCCTGCGGGACACCGCCAGCCTGTTGGCCCATTATTGTTGTTTCCCCTATTCTGGCCCTGAGGCTGTTACAAAAGCTAGCGTTCCCAACGCAAAAGCACTGCACCCGCGATGGATACAATGGGCTACGTCTTTAACAGCCACTGATGTAGATTACATTTTTAACCCAAAATTACAAACTCAAGAATTTCTGCAATATGAAGTTGAATATCCTGTTCCCGCTGACACGTTGCCTATTGATCAATATCAAGTAGTCATGTACACCGATGGCTCTGCGCAACCGTCGGTAGAAACAAAACACCAATATTCTGCTGCATGTGTGGTAGTGAGCGGCCATATGGAGGGGGAGAAATTCTACCCCCAACATACTTATACACAGACCTTAGGGGATTGTACTGCACAATTGGCTGAGCTGAACGCTCTATTGATGGCATTAGAACATACACACTGATTGTTTGTGATTCGTATTATTGTGTCCAGTCTTTTAATGAATACCTACATTACTGGTGCTTGAATGGGTTCAGAGATTCTAAAGGCAACACCATAAAACACAGACTACTATGGGGGAAGGTAGCAGACCTTAAGGAGACGCTACCCAAAGTCCATGTTGTACATACTCTTGGACACCAGCGCGTTGAAATACACGTTGCTGGGAACACTTTGGCTGATGAAGCCGCAAAGTCGGCAGTGGCAGTTGCCACTGTGGCTGCAGTGACTCGTTCGAGTTCCAAACCAGACACAGAGATTTTGGCTGCCATAAAAGCTACGGTTGATGGCACGCCATATCCTAAAGGATTTCCTAATAAATACCAATACTTCATGGGAAGTATGCTGAACGCTGAGGTTAAAATTCCTGGCGTAGGAGTACGCGACATCCTCAATAAAGTTGTAAGACCACAATTGATCAAGGCAGCGCATGAGGGAGTGGCATTTGCACATGCTGGTGTGGCCGCCACAATTCCGCTATTGCAGGCCCATTACTGGTGGCCTGGTCTCTATAAAGAGACTAAGCAGTATGTTCTTTGTGTGACGTCCGTCAACAAATTAAAGCTTCAACAGCTAAGCGGCGGCCGCAGACACCCCTCTTAATATCAAACAGACCATCACAATGGATCATTGCGGACCACTAACACCGGATAGTGCATACAAATATATACTAGTCGCTGTTGATTCTTGCTCCAGATTTCTGTGGGTGTGGCCAAAGCGCTCGGCTGACACTCGAACTGTTATTAAAGATTTGCGTGTCTTTGTCGGTAGATATGTAGTTGCGGCATTCCATTCGGACCAGGGCCCTGCTTTTGCCTCAAGGGCATTCAGGGACACCATGGCTTTGTTGGGGGTCCAGCTCCAGTACTCGTCTCCATTTCATCCCGAGGGAAATTCTGTTGTGGAGCGATTAAACCGTGATTTAAAGCAATCCATGACAGCCAGAGTCTTAGGTACGGGTCGTAGTTGGCTAACCCACCTGTATGGAGTTCAGAGAGCACTAAATAACCTCCCTAGAAGGTCCCTGGGGGGTCGTAATTCATATGGGTGCCTGTTCGGAATACGAATGTTTGTTCCGGATCTTGATGGTCCTGGTGTGGAGGCGGCGGAAACGCCTTTTGACATAAATGATCCTGTTTTGCAGGAATTACAACAGTTCCGTGAAGATAACTCTTCTAAAAGTGCTGCCTCCACAGGAATTAAGGATGTGCCGGTAACACCTACTGGTTGGATTCCCAGAGTTGGGGATCTTGTGCGTGAAAAGGTCACAGTGAAGAAATAATTTGGCCCTTCTTATCGAGCACCAGTCCCTGTGTTGGGGATACACGGAACGAGAAGTGTTATTTTACCACTGTTGCCAGGTGCCAAAGAAAATCACTTTGTTTCTATTGACAATGTCAAGTTACAACATGTGGCTGGTTCTGCACAGCAGACCAAGAGGAATGTCCAGTAGTTCCCGAATCCCTCTCACTACTGGGGAAGATGTCTATACCAACACTGTTGCCTCTCCGAGCTTGGGGAGGGTGGATGATGATCTTGCATTAGTTACACTGACAACAAATAACTTAGAAACATTTGATCGAGTCACTATGACTACTGACGTGACGGATGGTGCTATCTACAGTGTACCACTGCGAGAAACACCAACTTCTCCATTGAATACGGCAACACCTTTTGCATGAACTGCCTCTGTTGTACTTTGCCAACAACAACAATGGTCTATCGGACTCGTTTGCCTCTTCGACTACTGACCTGTCAAGTCCACGTAAGCTGATGTGGTGGCTTAAAGATACGTATTTTGTTTTTCCTTGGAACTATCTGTGGCTCTTATTGACTATGTCAGCATTTTTTCTCTGGATAGGGTTTTTCATTACCTTTTTTCTGTTGATACATGGTCATTTTCTTCCTGAGAGATCAGCGGTTGAACAGGTGGAGGAGGTTTTGAAGCCACATTTTTTCATCACATAGGGTTCGAAGAGACTTGTCCTTTGTGAACATTTCTGCAGTGCCAATTCCAGATGGGATTGTGTTGGATAAAGTACTGTATATACGGTCCGATTGAGATAATTAAAATACCGTATGTCCTAAAGTTATATATGAATGATATAGTAATGCCAGGCATTGTATCTGATGATTGAGATGTGATGACAGTTTATTCTATAATGACTGAATTACAATATTATACAGTCTATGAAAATGAAGATGTTTACCAGTTTAAAGACAATTAAGGTGACATGTTTTGCTATAATTATTATGGGCACCATTTTATACACAAAGCAAGTAGTCCAAAACCGATATTTGACTATAAGCAATGGGAACATTGCCCGACTCCCCCGCAGGGGAGTTCCAAAACTTAATCTGACAAATTTATGTATTTTTCTGGGCATCGTCAAATGAATGCTAAGTCGTATTATTTTAAGTTAACTCCGTCTAAAGATAAGCAAATGTTGTTGACTAATAAATAAATGAAATTCATATACTCAGATTCTTTTGTTTCCAGACTGTCGATTGAAGGTTATGAATATTGGTCAAATAAAGTGTTTGGGGAACAAAACATTGGCAGACAAAGGGTAAAGAAACATTGTTTAGAGCATGTCTCATTCCCGTCCAAATAATTTTTTTAAATGAAACAGTACAACAGACTAGCTGTTTGGGCTTAGCAACGATTAGAGAATTGAACATGCCTAGTATACCTGTCCCTGCAAAAATGAATAACTAGCAGAAATACATAAATGCCACTTTTAGTGAGCTTACAGACTGGGTCCAGAATGGTACATTTAACACTTCATTGACACGTCCGGGCGGGTGGTAATTGTGGCCTATAGACACCAACGGGTGTCATCAACGTTTTGTCACCTCCTCGGGGGTTTCCGGACGAGTCAGGCAGACCCTCGCTATGTATCACCAGAACATGCTGAAATAATTACTACATATAGTGTGGGTAAATTGTGCCACCAATGGTTAAAATCATCCTCGCTAGATGCAGTCAAGAGACATCTCACACTCCTGTCTAATAACACTGACTTACAAGATTTTTTGTCAGCCCCGAAGACACCACGTAGGAAGCGTTTCTTGTATGAAGTATACAATGAAATATGGAAACTTTCCCAGCAGGAGGCTGCAGCCCGGTTAAGGCAGATAGATCAGGAAAATTTGAAAAAGGCATTAGCTGTTGTGGATAATGGAATTCACACCTTGTCCGACCAAATATATACGATTAACAACATTGTTTTTACTGCTATAGACATTATACGATCTGATATGTCTTCTTTATATCATGGACTAAGTCAGACCCGGTCCATTATGCAGTTAGGTTGGACACTTCAGACATTGAAGGCGGATCGCGTTCCGTGGCAGCACATCAGTTCCAGGAAGTTATTTTTTTCCTTTAATTTAACACGACAACAACAACTAATGGCTAAGAAGGAGGCGACTTATGTCATGCTCAACATTGAAAAATTAGAAAGATTGCCTTTTACCGTGGCCGAAATCCCGTCTGCAGAGTGGTTGATACATGGGATTATTAATCTGCCTATTTCTATGTTACAATTCACTTCTTGTTTGAAACATGTTCCAGTAGGCAGATATGAGAAGTTGGGGGATAGGTATATCCACGAGGTGTGGGAGCTTCCCTTCTTATACAAATGTCTCAATGGCATGAAAGAGGTCTTTCATAGCGGTAGTGAATGCAAGACTTCAGTCAGCCATTCGATAATTTGTAAGCAGCTGTCCTTGCATGGGGCATGTAATGCCTTGGTTGCGAACTTGGCTTGCTATCTGAAGGGAGTACCAGTCCCCTTAATTAAACGCACATTCCAGGTGCTTTCAAACGGCAGCTATGTCCTCCTCAACCGTGAAGACTGTTGTGGCATGCGGGCCGGAATAGTTTACGTTGTTTCGGTCACTAAGGTCGTTACTTGCTGCGGGAGTGTGTTGTTTCCCCCCACTAAATTAAGGGAGGTAGCAGATATCTGGCCTCACATTGCTACTTCCAAGGTGAATTTCGACAAGTTAAGTAGACTAAAGGCTTTATTGTTTCAGAAGCATGTGGCCCTTACATCTGCACGCGAGACCTACGCACTTCAGGTGGCAAGGTCATCAGCGGAAATACAGTCCCTGTTAAATACCAACTTTCTGAGCCACTTTGGTGAACGCGTTGGACGTATATTTAATGCGTCCAGCACGGCTGGATTAGCACATTTTTTCAAAGCTGTTGGTGTTGGTTTCGTTCACAACTTCTCTTCCATATTCGGTTTAATACCTTCAGGCTAATCATTACATTTTTGGAAGCATTTTTGGGGGATTTCCGATAACTTTGGCTTTATTAGCCGGCATTTTGCTGTTGCTGTTGTTTTTCCGCAACGGCTGTCCCGCCGCAACAAGGACGAATGTGGGCGCACCCATCAGCGCAGCTGTGTAGTGAAGGCATGATGCAGCACTTTGGAGCAACACTCCTGGAACATTTGTGGTGTGACTGGCCTCTGTCATTCAGACCAGTTTTGGATTGTGTGCAGCCCGTGTTTCGGTGCCGTTGGTGCGATTTGGAACATGCACTGGACGTCTGTCTCTCACAGCAACGCCCCCCAGTGGTTGAAAAAAGTACCTTTATTTTTAGTAACTCTGAGTATTGTGTTTTCTTATGATATAGTGCTATATGATATAAGTGGTATAGTAGTAGCTTTGCATGTCTCCTAGTTCAGCCTAAGCTGCTCTGCTATAGCGACCTCTATCAGCCTAAGCTGCTAGACTACCTCTAATCTACTAATAAGGGATAACTGGACCTGGCACAAGGTGTAAGTACCACAAGGTACCCACTAGAAGCCAGGCCAGCCTCCTACAACATGACTATGCCTGTTTTTCTGTGTTTCCCCTGCAGGTCAGCGCCCATGAGAACAAAGCGTTGTGGAAAGCCATCGCCAAGGAAATGCAGACCCTGGGGGTCCATAGCCGATGGAACACCCGCTGCAGGAAGATGTGAAAAGGAACTGAGACACTGGTCCCGGAAAATCACGGAGGCCCATTTGGGAACCGCCTCCCAACGAGGAAGGGGTGCCCGTTGGACCCTGACTCCCCTAATGGCCAGCATACTGGCAGTGGCCTACCCGGAGTTGGATGGGCGCTTGTGGTAAACACAGCAGCCACAAGTAGTGAGTCACAGAGTGTAGTTCTTGTTTTATTTCACTCTGAATGGACAGGATGAATGAGATGTAAAATGGTAGAAGCCTAGTGTATACATGATAGGGTATGTAGCTAGGATTTAGTGTACAAGGTGTGTATGTATGTAAGAGAGGTGAGTGTCTCTACCTAAGGATGCCATGCATGTGTTAAGTTGTACAATCTAGGATTAGACTGGACGTAAGTGACTCATGTACAGTTTTATTCAGACATTTATGGCTCTGTAAGGGCATACCCAGGTTAGCATGCACTGTTGTTACTTAGGGATTCCCTTATAATAGTTGTAATCAGGATTTATAGAGGCATGCCAGTGTCCAGCAGACCCAGATTTGTGCTGTTGCAGGATGATGGTTGTGCTTACATACTTATGGGTAGCAATTTGAGAGTGTTGAAGAATGTGGTTTTGTAGTAGACGTTGCATACCAGTGATTGCTATGCTAGTGGCTGAAGCTGCGCAAATATGTGCTAGATGTGTAGATAATTACTGTATGCTCCCTTTCTTTCTTTCCCACCCTCGCTCCTGGTCCTCTTCTTTCCTTGTGTGCATTAGCATCAGCAGGCAAAAGATTAGGGGTACCAACGAGTGGTGAGGCTGCAGCCACGGGACCCAGGAGGCAGTGTCCACCGACGCCGAGGGGATCAGTGGGATGGAGGGTGAGGGGAGCACCACGGGGAGGTAGGAACTGCAACATCTAACTCTGATTCCTCCTGGTGGTGGCTCCCTGGCGGTGGCAGACCCTTCTGGGATCAACCCAGCAACATCTGTGTCCACCCCCCCTTACCAGCACTGCCCTCCCAGTAGCTCCACACCCAGTTACCTGTGCCCGCCCACCCAGGAGGGTGGGCGTCTCCTTTGCCGCATGCACCTCTGCCCCTGCCCCAGTCAGCCCTGCTGCCCTCAATGCGGAGGCTATTGACCTCCTGAGATCCATCTCTGTGGGGCAGTCAACCATCGTGAATGCCATCCAGGGCCTGGCATCCCAGTTGCAGCAGACCAATGCCTACCTGGAAGGCATTTATAGTGGCTTGGCTAGGCCTACAGAGATCGTTTCAGGCTCTGAACTCTTCATTGATGGCAACTTGTGTCCCTACTTCTTCGGTCCTCCCTCCAGCTACCTGTGCCCAATCCCAGAGCCCTCTCCTCTCACCTATCCAACCCACACATTCAGACAAGCATTCACCCAAAAGCAACAGACATGGCACACAAAGACAAACACAGGCACCACAAGTCACACCACAAGCATTCACACACTCAACACTCACAAGCAGACACAAAAATAGCCACTGCCTCCCCTGTCTCCCCCACCAGCTCCTGCCTTACAGTCACATCACCACTCACACCTGACAGCACTGTATCCACATTCCCAGATCCTGCCACCACTTCTGTTTTGTCCACAGTCACCACAACAGCAGACACTCAGACATGCACCCCATACACCACATCCACACTCACAACAGCCACCATCACGACCACATGCAGCACACCCACCTTACTTGCAGACACCAACCCAACATACATTCACACAACCTATTTGTCATCTCCCAGCCTCTCTTCTCATCCTCCCCCCAAGTCACATAAACGCTCCCACTCAGACACTCAACATTCCTCCATCTCACACATGCACACTATGTATACACCTGCATACATGTCCAGCACACCCACACGTCTTACAAGCACTCCCTCTACCTCCGCTCCTAGGCCTGTATACATGCCCATCACCCCTGTTCCTAAGAAGCTTTCCCTTGCCCGCCTTGATCTGTTCTCTGATCCTGTCCCACCCTGTGTAGCCCCCTTCATCATGGTTCCCTCCCACACCCAGTCCTTCCATCTCCAAGTCCTTCCAAGACCCCCCTCCTGTTTCCCATGCCCCTCCAACCACCACAAAGCCTCCCCCTATACCAAAAAAAACTGCTGTGCCTAAAGCCAAATCGAAACCCTCTCCCCCTCCGACCAAATCTAAAGTTGAACCCCTCATCCCCTCCCAAACCAATGCCCAAGGACCCTCCCTCCCAAGCCAAAGCCCAAGGACCCCCCTCCCAAACCTTGACCCCGCCACCCCCCACCCACTGACCCCTGAGTGGCTGCCTGCCCCATTGATGTCCCTGGACTGTGGAGGCCATGAGGCTGTCAGGAGTCAAGTTGTTTGTGCCGTAAACAAAATACTACTGCCCAACAGGCCACGTTGGTGACACTTTCAAAAATTTGTCGAGCCTTTCTCAGTTCATGGTTTATATACAAATGTATATGGATGCTTTTTATTTTGTATATCTATGCATGGTATCTGTACAGCTGCTTTGGCTGGACCCATAACTTGGGCAGTGTAAGTATTGTAATGATTATTGTTAGAATTGCGGTTTCTGGTTGGCTAGGGTATGCACCTCAGCCAGGCAGAACCCACCCACTCTAGTTAGAGCAAGGGAGTTACACGTCCAAGATAACCCCTGCTCACCCCCTTGGTAGCTTGGCACGAGCAGTCAGACCTATCCCAGAGGCAATGTGTAAAGCGTTTGCACAACACACACAACACATGTGACGCACTATCCCCACCACAAAGGAAGCACAACACCAAGCTATGTGAAAATATACAGTACTGTATTGTACACAACACAATTATTAGACAAAACATCACATATCAGTACTATCCTGCTACCTTAGCAGTTGTCAGAACGTTACAAATTAGTTACTCTGCAAACTAGCAGTAGTCACATATAACACACAGGTTACTCAATATTCTGCAACATGAGCAGTAGTCAGGAAACACGTTACTACACCAAAACACTTGTCATAAGAATATCATAAATGCCCATAGTAGGAACATTAGAAAACATATGGCAAGTCATCAAAACATATTAGTATGCTATGCCCAAAACAGGAACATGTTCATACATATATCAATACATCAAACACATGTAGGCAATATATATTCAAGTCTGTAGAACTTAGATTAGCTATACAGGGAGTGCAGAATTATTAGGCAAGTTATATTTTTGAGGATTAATTTTATTATTGAACAACAACCATGTTCTCAATGAACCCAAAAAACTCATTAATATCAAAGCTGAATATTTTTGGAAGTAGTTTTTAGTTTGTTTTTAGTTTTAGCTATGTTAGGGGGATATCTGTGTGTGCAGGTGACTATTACTGTGCATAATTATTAGGCAACTTAACAAAAAGAAATATATACCCATTTCAATTATTTATTATTACCAGTGAAACCAATATAACATCTCAACATTCACAAATATACATTTCTGACATTCAAAAACAAAACAAAAACAAATCAGTGACCAATATAGCCACCTTTCTTTGCAAGGACACTCAAAAGCCTGCCATCCATGGATTCTGTCAGTGTTTTGATCTGTTCACCATCAACATTGCGTGCAGCAGCAACCACAGCCTCCCAGACACTGTTCAGAGAGGTGTACTGTTTTCCCTCCTTGTAAATCTCACATTTGATGATGGACCACAGGTTCTCAATGGGGTTCAGATCAGGTGAACAAGGAGGCCATGTCATTAGATTTCCTTCTTTTATACCCTTTCTTGCCAGCCACGCTGTGGAGTACTTGGACGCGTGTGATGGAGCATTGTCCTGCATGAAAATCATGTTTTTCTTGAAGGATGCAGACTTCTTCCTGTACCACTGCTTGAAGAAGGTGTCTTCCACGAACTGGCAGTAGGACTGGGAGTTGAGCTTGACTCCATCCTCAACCCGAAAAGGCCCCACAAGCTCATCTTTGATGATACCAGCCCAAACCAGTACTCCACCTCCACCTTGCTGGCGTCTGAGTCGGACTGGAGCTCTCTGCCCTTTACCAATCCAGCCACGGGCCCATCCATCTGGCCCATCAAGACTCACTCTCATTTCATCAGTCCATAAAACCTTAGAAAAATCAGTCTTGAGATATTTCTTGACCCAGTCTTGACGTTTCAGCTTGTGTGTCTTGTTCAGTGGTGGTCGTCTTTCAGCCTTTCTTACCTTGGCCATGTCTCTGAGTATTGCACACCTTGTGCTTTTGGGCACTCCAGTGATGTTGCAGCTCTGAAATATGGCCAAACTGGTGGCAAGTGGCATCGTGGCAGCTGCACGCTTGACTTTTCTCAGTTCATGGGCAGTTATTTTGCGCCTTGGTTTTTCCACACGCTTCTTGCGACCCTGTTGACTATTTTGAATGAAACGCTTGATTGTTCGATGATCACGCTTCAGAAGCTTTGCAATTTTAAGAGTGCTGCATCCCTCTGCAAGATATCTCACTATTTTTGACTTTTCTGAGCCTGTCAAGTCCTTCTTTTGACCCATTTTGCCAAAGGAAAGGAAGTTGCCTAATAATTATGCACACCTGATATAGGGTGTTGATGTCATTAGACCACACCCCTTCTCATTACAGAGATGCACATCACCTAATATGCTTAATTGGTAGTAGGCTTTCGAGCCTATACAGCTTGGAGTAAGACAACATGCATAAAGAGGATGATGTGGTCAAAATACTCATTTGCCTAATAATTCTGCACTCCCTGTATTGTTCCTTTTGGAAATACCTGCTTGTATGATGAGGCACCTATAGTGCCTAGAAGATTAAAAATGGGGCCCTCGGTGCTCCTCTGTGCAAAACGGGGGCCTCTCTTATCCTTTGGCCAGAGGAAGGCGGCACGCACCTCCTCTCTACTGTGGACGGGTCCCTCTGGGGACCCGTGATCACTATTGGCACCCCGGGCCTCAACCGGCCCTCAAGGGGGGGGGGGGGCAATGTCCTTGGGATAATGTAAGAGGAGGGGGGGGCGCCCCGCCTGGCCGCGGCCTCCACAATAAAAAGTCTGGCGTGGCGAGGGAGCAGGGGGAGCCTCCGGTGAGGCTCCCCTTCCCCCTGCCTGGCAGAAGTTTTCAATAAGGGCCTGGTGGGGTGAGGGAGCATCCGATGAGGCTTCCTTCCCTGCCCACTGGCTCCTGCAGCACTAGGTGGCTCGTCCGGCCGTCAGAAAGGGCAGGCACCAATGTAGGTGCCTGCCAGTGCCCCGGGTGCATTCCACGCATCGCGCTTCACCACAGGGGCACGACAGGAGTGTTCTTGTTCCAAGTTCGCCCTGAGTTGAATCTTGTGGTGCCCTGGTGGCACGACAGAAAGCACGACTCCTGTGCTGAAGATCACGCAGCCCAGGTCACGGCGGTGATTTCCCTAGGCAGCAATGAATACGCGCTTTTTAAGGCGCTCAGCACCAGCAAGGGAAGCGCTTTCAAGTGCTAAGGAAATCCCCAAAGGAGCGCTTTCCCAAACACTTAATTTCAGCCAAAAAGGTGAAGCACCCCTCGTGCTTCAAAGTGGATGCAGGGGTCAGGGGCCAGAGCACCCTGCCCCTGGGGGACAACAGTCCAAGAAAAGGGCTCACAGGTGGAGGGGCCCAGCAACAGGCCAGCACAAAGAGGATGCAGCAAGTGGCAAGTCCTTTCAAGTGACCAAGCAGATCACACGTCAGCACAGCAGCAGCAGTCCAGGGCGGTTCCTGGTGAGTCCTTCCAGCATTTCTGTGTCCAGTTCTAAGGTGATTCAAAGTGTCTCCAAATTGTGGGGAAAATTCCCCTGTACTTATATTCAGTCTATGATGTGTTTTACAAGGGTGGGGAGAGGAGGTTTCAACCAGTTACAATTGGTTCTGGGAGTGCCCCCTCTCTCCTTCAGCACAGGCTCCAAACATCAGTGGGGGGTAAACAACCCTATTGTGTGAGGCCAGGGCGCAGCCTTTACAAATGTAGGCGTGCCCCACCACTCCCTTCTCTCAGCCCAGGAAAACTATTCAGTATGCAGATGCACCTCTGTGACAACTCCACCCCCCCCTGTGTACAGGTTGTCTGAAAAGTATGCACAAAGCCCCAACTGTCACTCTGCCCAGATGTGGACTGGGGTAAAACTACAGAACACCAGAGTCATAAGCACAGATAAATGCACACTTTCTAGAAGTTGCATTTCTGTAATAGTAATAAAACAAAATACACCTACACCAGTAAGCAGCGTTTATTATCACCATCACAATCATACCAAACATGCCTACGCTACCCCTCATAAATCACACAATACCCCTTAAACATAAGGCAGGGCATTTCTAATGCAAACCTATGAGAAGGCAGCACTCACAGCAGTGAGACACCATGTTAGGCTGTTTGTAACTACCAGGACATGCCACGCATCCTGGCACATGTCCTGCCTTCTACAGACATGGCATCCTGCCCAGAGGGCTAGCTACGGCGTACCTTAGGGGTGAGTTACATGTAGTAAAAGGGGAGTTCTGGGCCTGGCAAGTACATTTAGATGCCAGGTCCCTGTGGAAGGAAAATGCGCACACAGGCCCTGCGCTAGCAGGCCTGAGACAGGTTTGAAAGTCTACTTCAGTGGGCGGTGCAAGCAGCGCTGCAGGTCCACTAGTAGTATTTAATTTACTGGCCCTGGGTATAGAGATACCACTGTACAAGTGACTTACAAGTAAACTAAATATGCCAATGAGGTATAAGCCAATCATACCAACTTTAGATGGGAGAGCACCTGCACTTTAGCACTGGTCAGCAGTGATAAAGTGCTCAGAGTCGGAGAGCCAACAGGGAGAGGTCAGAAAAACCAAGAGGAAGGAGGCAAAAAGAGTGGGGATGACCCTGTGTAAGGAAAAAGTCCAACAATTATTGCTACGTTTGTGTATGTTTGGTTGTGGTATTTGTGTGGCTGTGTATCTTGATGTATGGGTGGAGGTGTGAGTGAATTGTGTGTCCATGATGTGCGTATGTTCCCTTTGCATGGATGTCTGAGTGTTCCGATTTGGTTGTGTAGTTTGTTTCCTATTCCATACAGGTTGTGTTGACATTTTGTTATGCTTGCGGGCCCTGTCTCATACTGCATTAGGGAACCAGCGATACCTTTGTGGGCTATTGAGTGTGGATTGCTGTGGGTGTGCGCATGTGAGGTTCCGTTGTGATGATTTTCACCTGGGTGTGTGTGTGTGACATGTGTGTTGGGATTGGTGTGTGTGTTTTGGTTGTGCGAGTGTGTGGTCTGTGTGTGTGTGTCTGTTAATGTGTGTGTGTTTATCGGTACGAGTATTGCGTGTGTGAGCTTTGCAGTCCATGCCAGGTGTGTGTGTGTTGCATTTGTATGTGTGACTCTCCCCTTCCCTCCATTACGTGCTAGGCGGATGTACTTACCGATGGCGTCTTCGTCGGGGTTGCTGGTCCTGCAGGAGGAAGGCAAAGAAGAGCGCTGGGAAGAATTCAAGTGCACGTTTCATGGCGTCCGCGGACACGTCTGTATCCCTGGAGGTGAATGTCTCCTTTTATACCGATCGTTTCCTCCAGCTTTTTGTGGCGGTGGGGTCACCCCGGAAATCGTGGCTGTCTGCTGACTCGTAATAGAGTGGGCGGTTCACTGGTTGCTGCTGGCCTGCAGATGGCAACCCCCATCGTCGGCAGTCGGACCGCACTGGCAGTACTGGCAGGGTACTGGCTGTGTTACAGTGGGATCGCTGCCAGTGTCGTAATTTAGCAGTCTGCACTGCCAGCCTGGCGGCAGTCCAACCCCCACTGCCAGCGTGGCGGTACTGTGACCGCCAAAGTCGTAATGAGGGCCTATGTGGCTTGCTGATCACTGGGAGTGAAGTAGAACATGGGTGGGTGTGCCCGGGTCTGTGTGCAGGTATGGGAGGTGTCAGTGACCTCCTGATCCAGCTGAATGCAGCAGCCAAATTCTGATGCCTAAGATCACACAATTTGGTTAAGTGGGGAAGCCAGGATTGATCCCTGATTTTCTGTTTTCACATTGTGCACTGAAGTCACTAGATGGATATCTCTATCTCTGTTCTTTTTTACACTGAAAGTTAATGTTTTGTCTTTCATTCTTGGCACGTGAGGTTAGAGAATGGGCAGCAGGCAGATGCTATATGAAGGCTTGGCTCGTTTTGGCGTTGAGAGTCGAAGAAGACAAACTTAACCATAGCAAGGCAGCTGGTTCGAGCTTCTAATGGCTCTCCAACTTCTACCACTCAGATTTGGAGATTGAAAAAACAGAAATTCCGTGCAATGTTTTTCAAGTTTTCAGTTAAAAATGCCTTTAAAAATGTGTTTTTTAGTCAATTTACTCTAGAAACTGTGGTGGAAAAGTACTGTTTTACACCAATTTTTAAAAATGTTAACAGGGCGCAAATTAGAAAATGTCTAGCTCGCTTGCAGGTGTGCCACAGTTCATTAATTGTTCTTGCCCCACCACTTTCAAATTCCACAAGCCGCCACTGCAAAAGCCATCATCTTCTCCTCACTTAGCTCAAATTAACATTCCGCATGGAACCGTGGGATGTCTTCTGTTCTATATAAATTACAAATGTATAGATCTAACATTGGGATAATATCTAAATGTTGGCCTTTAGCAGTGTAAATGTAATAGCTATATATATTTTAAAACGAATGGTGTAATTTAATAGTACATCAGGAAATTCAATTGTGTATGAGTACAAACTAATTGTTGGGGTTTTAGTTTGGGGCATGTCATGTTGCTGGCAATAACAGGAGCTTGGCAACCGGTCAAAACTCGAGGATCTTTGTTTCCTTGCCCAGTACACAGTGAAGCACTTATCCTATCTGAGTTTAGAGTGTCTTCAAAGGTAATGTTCAAACCGTTTTCAGCTTAAATGTTTAAGAGCCTCATGATTTGGAAAGCAAGCACACCATGGATTTATTAAGACATCTGTTTGTCCAATAAAAACAGAACATTCATTTTCCCATTTTCATAGAATAGGGAGCAAATCTGAAAGATTTTCATGAAGAGTTCTTTTTGCACCTTGGTAATTTCTATATTCTATGTAAATCACAAGTTGTCACTGAGATAGGTATCATAATATAATCGTTACCTTCCACTTTATTAACAATTATCTCATTACTCTACACCATGTATATATATTCAAATCTTAGGTCAGGTTGGGTTGTGCCCATAACCCCACTGATTTTGATATATAAAGCTTCTATGACTCTATTCAGCCACTTCTGAATTTCCACATAGGGAATGAAGTGTTATTTTAACTCTTTGAAATATTATTTTGGAGTAGGACTCAGGCACCATATAACCATCTATATACTGTACATATATATTTATAGAATATGTCACATTACCTTATAAATCTTCAAGAAACCAACACGCTTAGAGTGTATAATATTTCCCATTACTATTAAACCATGAAACGACATTGTTTGTTCTCTGCATTTTTTTGTCTTGAAAAAGCGCAAGTACAAAATAACGGTGTAAGTGGAATAGCTTTGCACTTCATAATTAATTCTTCAATATATTACCAATGTATTGATTTGAAGGGCAGATCAGAATTATTATTCTTTAAATGTCTACAAAATAGCTGATCTCTCAATACTTTTTGAGCTTTTCCCAGTAAAGGAAAAGGCCACAGTCTCTGCTCATAATAGGATCTAGTGAACGAGCTGTTTCAAGGTACATGCCCTGAATTCACGAATCAGGTGAGCCTTTGTCATTGTGTTATTCATGCAGACCCCAACTTCTCGCCCCTGAATCGTGGAACAAACATCTGCAAAGCCTGTGAAGCTCCACCAGCTCTCTCCAAGTGAAGAGAGCGTGGGAGCCGAATAACCATGAGCTAAATGTTCCCACCGCAAGCTGGATTCCCCTTGGGCCTGGAGAAGACTGTGTCAGGTGAGAAGGGAGCTGTCCTGATGCTCACGCTTTTGCGGTTCAGCATAGCCGGGTGCTGTCAGTGCACTGGTGCGCCCCTCACAGGGTGGGGGCAGTTTAAGTATTTATGTGAAAAAGAAAAACAGAAAAAAAGAAGATAACTCCCACCGGTGCAACAAAGGAAAAGCTGTGGGCGACAAAGACTCCCTGCGTCCACCCTGGGAGAAGTGTCTATACATTTCAAATATGCCCAGAAAGGTTTTTTATGCCTGGAGGTGGTGGAGTGCACAGACTCTCTTTTGTTTGATCCCCTGTGTTTGCTGGGTGCTCAAAAATTAGACGATGATGCATTTCCTTTGTATGGAAACAGTAATAAAATAAAGTGTTGGCACAGGAAACAGCTCTGTGATGAGGCGATAATTTTAATTATTTTTTATTTAGACAGCTGTATGTTAATTTGTTTGTTAACGTGTGCCTATAAATAGCATACTGAAGCTGCACTTCAAATAACCAAAGCATAAACATTAGTTTTATAGTGTATTCTTATCTAATAAAATGTATTTTCCTAAACTTATCTTGACCTCAAATGTCTTTTACTATTAAATAAAATATCTTTTGCAGAATGTTTTCATGATTTCCTTCCCGTTTCATCTGCATGTGCTAGTTAGAAGAGTGGTTCATTGTTCATTGTAGAAGTGGAGAAGTGTTAAAGTATAAGAATAGATGATTGTAAAGAGGAGCCGGTTGTGATTTTACACTGTGCAAGGTGATGAGAAAGATCCTCCTATACCAGGCCTTTCGACCGATGATGAGGATTTGATGGAAAGGAGTTCTGGGCGAAACAAATTGTTAGAATTATGTGTTCTTAGAATAGAGAGGGATATCCTGCACAAGCACAATCTTCTGGATTCTATTCTTGGTTCTCAATCTAAAATGCGGTGCAAGATCCAAAGAAACACTAAATGACAAAATCAAAGAACAGGTAAAGGCGCAGTAGCGTCTCTTATTTCCTACTTTAAGACAACATAACAGTTTTATCAATATTAAATTGTTACGACTTGTGTAGGGAATAATCTGCAAGGAAAAGGAAATCTTTAATTTTATGGAAACAATATTGCTGTAAAAGGTCGTCCTCAAATGTTATAAGAAATAAAGGAAATCACAGTGCAGCGCCACTTTTCTAAAATATGCCCCCACATTCATCAGATAGACCATGCAAGCAATTGGAGCTTATATTTTCTCATCACAGATCTCCCTCTCGGCTGACCCCTATCCCAAAATCCCCACCCTCCTCTGTTCCCACCAACACCATGGTCCTTCTTGTACGAAATCGGAAAAATGGTGTTGCCTGGAGGTGGGTCCCTGCTGAGCATCAGTGACACTACTGAGGAGTTATAACAGGCGATATCCCAGGATGGAAGTGTCAGGAATCAGTACATACCCAAAGGTTCTTTAGAAACCCAACATGAAGATCACTATTTTGCTTTCACAATTATTGTGTCAGAGCTCCGTCTCTTTGTAGATGATCAACCCATGTTTCGTTTTGAAGAGAAACCCGAGTGTGTTACGATGGAGACATTTGTTTCTGACCAACTTCTTCAGGCCCTAAACCAGCATATATTTGTTACACCAAAGATGTGGGGTTTGTTCTAAATACAATATAACAGTTATTTACACAAGGTTCAGTGCACACCAATTCCAGGTTACTCCAAATTATAAACTTATTCTGACACCTTACATATGATGCTACAAAAACATGCACTGCATCCACCAGATTCCAAATTAATTAAATTCACCTACTCTCACCATCTCATTAAAATCTATCAATATTAACATCCCAGTGCAATGAATAGTGCCATTAATACAGAGACCGGTCTCCTCCATCCAATGTGCCAGAGCATGATGTCCTCACAACCTATGTGCTCCAGGTATGAAATTTATATAGTGACATTCGATTTTACATATAGCCATAATACTTCTCTAGGCTGATCACCACCTTCTTGCTTAGGCCATAGGTTGAGTACAGCAATGGAAAATATGTTTTAGTGGAAAACACTTCTGAATACCTGTGCCTTAAACACAAAAAACGCCATGGGAATCAATGCATTGTAAAGGGTATAATATATTTCTGCCAGCATCACTTATTTTCCAAGTCGAAGTCCAATTCTCTTCTTAAATTAAATACCTCCCAGAATGATCTCGTTTGCCCCATAGAGATTACTGATGTCTCTTATCTACCCCTCAAAGATTCTTGTTTCTTCCCTGACCAAAGATAATGCATCGCTACAAACAATGAAACATCCCATTGAACATTCCAATGAACAGAGCCTAATATTGATGAGTTCCAGGGTGACAGATTTGTAATGTTTTTTTAGCTTACTACATCACTGCAACTAATGTGATGAGTAACCAGGACATTTGTGAGGTGTCAAGAAAGTTTTATCACAAGACACTGACCCCCTCTGGTGTTCTGTTCTTTCAGGTACCCTTGGCTCCCTTTTCCTTATATACCGCACAACTACAGTACCCAGCAATTTCAACCATAATCTATATTTGTTGCATAACAGTACTCAGATGTGCTTGGCTACTAAAGATAGCTAAAGCCCAACTGCATATGGATGTGCCATATAAAGGGACAGCAAGACTGCAAAAGAGAGCACTCAAGTCACTATCCTTGCTCCACATGAACATGCCATATGAAGGAAAGTAAAACTGCTAAAGGCAGGACACAGGTCTCTGCCTACAGAAACAAGTGCTGGCAAAGCGAAAAGATGTGAAATACGTTAGCGAGGCCTTTGCTAATGCTTGTTGCCAATGCTGAAAGGCATCTGAAAAAAGGTGAAAGGTTAACATTGCTGAACACAATCAGCATAAAACACCCAAATGACTGGTTCCAGCATGATAACATATAGGAGCATATGCACCACGACCAAACATGCCTCAGCAGGTCTCCTCCAGGGACTAAAGAAACAGGTTTACATCACCTCTACCCTGATCGAACTCCATTGGCTCCAATTGTTGGCTCACAGCATTTTCATAACCAGCTGCATTCTTTACAAAGCCATTATGACCAGCACCCATGTTTATCTTGCAGACAAAATCAACATTGCTGGTGGTTCCCTTCCCACCTGCTGCCATGGTGCAAGCAGACAGGTGCTTAAGAAGTGTAGAAAACAGAAAAGAACAATGAATTACTATACACCCAGGATCTGGAATAACATTCTTGTGTCCATCAGGAAAGCCTCAATGCTGCTCCAATTCAGAAAAGGGTTGGCGACCCACGTCTTTGAAGGAGACTACATCATAATGCAGTAACAGCCCACAAGCCAGCTACCTCTAGTATCACTTGTTGTCCATATGCTTGCCATTGACCCTGCACAGTGCTCCACAGGCTTTTAACTTGGTTTATGTGTCACATATATCAATACATATACACTTGCGCACATGTGCCTCATGATCCTGAAGCTGCATCTTTGTATTCACTTTCAATTTACAATTCCATGATAGGGGACACCCATCTTAGAACAGTAAATTTTAAGAAAATAGAACAAGTGTGCATAAGCACATTGTGGACAGAAGAGTGAATTGGTATCAAACTGCAGCAGCATGGCCCTCCATAACAGAAGCAACTTAACACTGTGAAGCTACGACGAAGAGCGGTGAGCAGGGTGAGCTGGGGAGCAATGGGGGGCAGAGGTGTTAGAAAAAAACAAGACAAGCAGGAAGAGGATGTGCGGGAAAGGCACAGACAAGCTAGCATGTGAGTGGGGGCGCAGGGATGTGAAGGAGGACGGAGCACAGGTGGGAGAGGGCCAGAAACCACATGTGCTCCCAGTGGTTCCCTGAAGTCAGGTTTGAAAGGTTACAAGTCATTTATCAAAAGGATGGCAAAGAAACTATGCTCCGGGGGAGAAACAAAGAAGAAAAAGAGACGCAAAATCAATGGATAAGAACAAGAAAAGGTGTTTGACAAAAGCCAACCACTGATAATCAAAGGGCTGGTCCAAAGCGCATTCTAAAGCCCATTCTAAATATTGTCATTGTGCGCCATAGGTCTTTCAACATAAGACAGCAAAAGCTGCCTGTAGGTGGGAACTAAAAATAGACTTCCAGAACGACACTGCTGAAAAGAAGTTAGGCACTGTACATTTCCGAATGAAATCCGGATGTCCTTTCCTGAAGAAGAAAATCCAAATCCCATTAAGGAGATCAGGCAAAGAGAGAGAGTGTAGATATCGCCACAGCAATAAGAGCCCAGTCATAGGAAGACGAGGGGCAGAAAATGTTCCTGCATCAGAGAAGTTGCGCTGTGAGGTAGCGGGGAAGATAAGGATAGTGCTGAGAAGTGCTGTTCCCACTGCGGCAGTTAAGCGGACTGGGATAGTAATACTGCACCAAAGTACTGCAGAGGGGATTATTGGGGGAAGGACTCTGTGGTGGCACTTGTCAATACCAGAGCATGGCGATGCTGACGGCTGCATGATTGTGACTTTCTGTGCAGGAGGCAGTATCTTCTGCGACAGATAACAGGCTTCATATTGTTATGATACATCACTTGCTAGCTACAAATTCGTGACTAGCTTCAAGCACAGTTGGTTTATTAATGGCTCCTTGCTGCTGCTCCTAGCTACCAGCTCCATCGTCCGTGGCTCAATGAATAAAATTAGTGTCTGTGCTGCATGCTCTGCACATTTCCTCTGTGGGGCCAATTCTTCTACCGCCCACTGTTCGGGAGACGGACCTGAAGTAAATGTGGCTTTATGTCGTACTTCCATAGGACCAACCTCTTCCACCTGGTAGAGCAGCCATTGCTGGAGAACTAACATAACATTTAACAACAAGCTACACAAATCAATACGAAAAAAAGGAATGCAAAACATGTATACGTTTGTGAAATGTAGTGGAATCTTGCCCCACCTTACCAGAATCACTGCAAATCTTATCTGAAGGAAGCTGAGGGAAATAAGCCAATGGCTGAGGAGGTATGACCTAGACCCCCTAGTTCTATCTTGCGTGCTGCATGCTGTATGTTGCATGTTGTGTGGGGTGTGTAGTAGTGACCTGAGGACTTTCAAACACCCGAAGCTGTCTATTATTGGGAAGGAAAAGTTACCTGCATGGTGACAGACCTGCACCCCTGCCCTGAGAGCCCCAAATGCAGTAATATCTGCATCCTTGGTACTGATTTGTGCTGATGGGCAAACACATGCCTCGTGTGTGAGGCATGACCTAGGCTTGCCTCATGGATTGCGTTCTTGTTAGACTCTGAGGTGTGTACAAAGCGCTGCCCTCATACTGTTAAAGTGTTACTGCCCTCTCCAAGAGTAAAGTGGCATGGGCACAGTGGGTGCAGCATACAGTTTTTCTAACAATGATCAGTAGAGTGAACAGGCCTTTTTAGCTGTGTCACTGGAGTGGAGCCTACTGGTCCGCTCATGTAAAGTTTAATTCCTGTGGTTTTAACTCACCCATAGTATACATCTTGTTAGTATGTAGCACATGTGTTTACATGTGCTTGCACTAATATTTGTGTCGCTATATGTGGTACAGTGCATGGAGGTCTGTGTGTTCAGTGTTGGAAACCAAAACCTCAATAAGGCATTTGGGTGTGGAGGAGGAGTCATGCGAGGGTTGTTTGTGAATTGTCCTCATTTCTAAGAGCTGGATGAGATCTGCACACATTAGAGAAAGAGGGAGCCAGGCTTTCCTGTGCAATTCAACAGGGCCCCTTAACTCTGGAAAAATCATTGGCCAGTGGGCTTGGGGACATTGTCAAAGAGATGATGGTGTTGGTAAGGCAAACACTACAGATGAAAGGAATCATAAAGAGCAGACTGGGTCATTTGTAACATTTTCTTATGCACTTATCAAAGAGGCGGACATTAAAGTAATCTTCTAGTAACTTCCAACTTATATTGTGGGGCTATCAAGGTTGGAGTTACTCCTGCTGAGACAGAATGCTCCCAGGACAAAGGGCAGGAAGGAGCAGTGGGCACTTCAAAGGAGACAACACCCATATCACAAATTTCAATGACTGAGATACTTAATCACATCTGTGTATGGAAACAGATTATAAAAATGGGAGCTTGAGACTCTCAAATTGTCAGCATGGAGAAGCTAAGCACAGCATTTGCATGTTGTGACCAGGACTAGAGACCAAGGTCTGCTAGTCTTCCTGCTGGGTGAGGAGACATCAGCCAGGAGAATCAAGGTCACTTGCCCTGGACAAGAAGCACCAGCGTCTGCCTATCTTCCCAGAGAACCCTTTGAGGAGGAGGAGGAGGAAGAGAGTGCATGGACGGAGTGAGGTCCAGTAGGGATCCTGTTGAAAGGACTCCTTTGGCAAACTGTGAAAATCGAGGTCCAGATTGGACCACCAAACCAATCGGGCCTCTTTCCTGTGTGGTGCTCAAATGGGCAACCCCATATTCGAGGTGGAGCTGTGGGAAGATTAATTGGTGTCACCCTAGTGCACTGCTATAACAGAAGAAGGCAGTCACTGTTGTGTAGCATGCAAAAGTGTTGTGACCACTGTAACTAGAGTATCTACTTTGCTATTGGATACAAGAAGCTGCCTGACTATTGCAGCCAGGATCAGGAGGACTTACCATACAACCGGAGGATTGCCGTGGATGTCCAGCTGCCTTGGCTGGAGTGTCCAGACTACCACTCATTGACTGGCATCTGGTCATGTCGACCACAAAGCTGAATCGCCGGATGCCTCCAGGCCGCTGCTGACATGTTTCAGGTATTCCATATTGCAACACCAGTGACAAGGGCAAGACTGATCCTGGGGCTGCAAAGCCATTGGAAAAACTTGCTCTGACTACAGGACTATGGTGCTGAAGCATATTAACTTTATGTTTCAACTCCCTTTATTGGCATTTCAAATGAAAAAGGAGTGACAAGCAGCCAGTGCTCATTAGCAGTGTGACATGCATAAATAAGCATAACAACGCAGAATAACTCCTGAACTTCCACCTCCCTCCCCCACCCCCAACATTCGCAAGACAGTAGTGAAAATGTAGTGTGATGGACCTTTAGGTAGCATTGCCACCCTGACTGGGGTCTGTCAGATGAGAATCAGTGGCTACGTCAGTTAGATGAAGAAGAGGAGGTACTTAGGGCATGTAACTTCCTGAAATGTGGTGTAAAGGAGAGAAATAAAAGGGTGCCAAAGTTCCCCATATGAGTCAATGTGTGGAGTTAGGGAGAAAGTCAGCTTCTCCATACACAGAATATTACAGTCAATGAAACTATCCCAACTAGGTAGGAGCCGTGTCTTTGCCCCAATGCAACAGAATATTCTGCAATGCTGCCCCCAAGGCCAACCCAATCTGATGCCCCCAATGAGAGTTGAGGGGGAAGGTAAGCACATTGGTAGCCCCAGAATGATGAATGCAGGAAAGCGGGGAAGCTATGTGTGAAGGTGGTTATCAATGTCATCCAGGATCCTTGCCCAATAAGAAGTAAGTTCCGCGCAATCCCATAACAGGTTCAGTAGAGTCCTGAGAGATCCAAAACCACGCCACCATCAGTGCTGCATGCAGGATTCTCTCTGTGTAAACACACCGGGTGAGGTACCAATAGGTTTTGATTTTAGTACCCATTTCTATGC
Source organism: Pleurodeles waltl (assembly GCF_031143425.1). Lineage (NCBI taxonomy): Eukaryota > Metazoa > Chordata > Amphibia > Caudata > Salamandridae > Pleurodeles > Pleurodeles waltl. The sequence goes on along the minus strand of NC_090445.1, from coordinate 1,179,856,346 downwards.
TAGCGGTATTGTGAGTTGAATATCATGCGTGGTAGTATACATCCTTCCACTCCTGCTGGGTCAGCTGGTGGCCAAGCTATTTCTCCCAATGCCTCCGACCCACCGACTTATCCTGTGGTGGGGACGGGTGCAGGAGGCTGTACAAGTCAGTGACTAAGGGCCTCATCACAAGTTGAACAGCTAGGACCACCAAAAAACAGGCCAAAACCGACACTGCCAGAACTCTGGAGGGTGGTAATAGGCGGTCCAACCACCAGCTCTGACAGCCCGTCAATGAACCACCTACAGTATTAGGACTCACTAATCGCAATGGCGCTACATCCATGGTTGTCTACCAATGGTGGCACAACCTGCAGCGGTAACCACAGTAATACACAACACCTCATTGGATGGATTCAAATTCCTTGAGGTCCCTGGACTTTGGAGGCCAAGAGGCTGTCAGGAGTCAAGTTGGGCCAATTGCCTGGGCCTATGTACTTTAGCAGTGATTTGCATTTGAACTGGCCTATGGCTCATTTTTGTATATAACTGTTTTTTGTGTCGTAAATAAAATACAACTGCCCAACAGGCCACTTTGGTGACACTTTCAAACATTTGTCGAGCCTTTCTCAGTTCATGGTTTATATACACATTTTTATGGATGCTGTTTATTTTATATATCTATGCATTGCATCTGTATGGCTGCATTGGCTGGACCCATAACTTGGGCAGTGTAAGTATTGTAATGATTATGGATTGCTACGTTTGTGTATGCTTGGTTGTGGTATTTGTGTGGTTGTGTATCTTGATGTGTGGGTGGAGGTGTGAGTGCGTTGTGTGTCCATGATGTGTGTATGTTCCCTTTGCATGGATGTCTGACTATTCCAATTTGGTTGTGTAGTATGTTTCCTATTCCATACAGGTTGTGTTGACATTTTGTTATGCTTGCGGACCCTGTCTGATACTGCATTAGGGCGCCAGCAAAACCTTTGTGGGCTATTGAGTGTGGATTGCTGTGGGTGGGTGTATGTGTGGTTCCGTTGTGATGGGTTTTCGCCTGGGTGTGTGTGTGTGTGACATGTGTGTTTGGCGTGGTGTGTGTGTTTTGATTGTGTGTGAGTGTGATCTGTGTGTGTGTCTGTTATTGTGTGTGTGTTTATCGGTACAGGTACAGGTATTGCGTGTGTGAGCGTTGCAGTCCATGCCGGGTGTGTGTGTTGCGTTTACATGTGTGACTCTCCCCTTCCCTTCATTGTGTACTTAACGATGGCGTCTTCGTCGGTGTTGCTGGTCCTGCAGGAGGAAGGCAATGAAGATCGCTACGAGGACTTCCAGTACACATTTCATGGCGTCCGCTGACTTGTCTGTATCCCTGGAGGTGAGTGTCTCCTTTTATACTGATCGTTTCCGCCAGCTTTTTGTGGCGGTCGGATCACCCCGGAAATCGTGGCTGTCTGCTGACTCGTAATAGAGTGGGCGGTTCAATGGTTGCTGCCGCGCTGGAGATGGCAACCCCGTCCTTAGCAGTCGGACCGCACTGGCGGTACTGTCAGGGTATTGACAGTGTGTAGGAGGCTGGCCTGGCTTGTAGTGGGTACCAAAGGTACTTACACCTTGTGCCAGGTCCAGTTATCCCTTATTAGTGTAGAAGAGCTGTTTCTAGCAGCTAAGGCTATGGCAAAGCAGCTTAGGTTGAACTAGGAGACATGTAAAGCTCCTACTATACCACTGGTGTCATATGCACAATATCATAAGAAAACACAATACACAGATATACTAAAAATAAAGGTACTTTATTTTTATGACAATATGCCAAAAGTATCTCAGTGAGTACCCTCAGTATGAGGATAAGTTATGTACACAAGATATATGTACACATACCAAAATTCTGCAGGAAATAGCAAAAGGAAGTAATGCAAGCAATGTAAAGTTACAGTAGATTGCAATAGGAGCACATAGGTATAGGGGCAACACAAACCATATACTCCAAAAGTGGAATGCGAACCACGAATGCACCCCAAACCTATGTGAGCTTGTAGAGGGTCGCTGTGACTGTAAGAAAACAGTGAGGGTTAACAAAATAGCCCACCCCAATACCCTGAAAGGTAGGTGTAAAGTGCACCTACAACCCCCAGAGAGCACAGAAGTCGTGATAGGGGGATTCTGCAGGAAGAAAAAACACCAGCAATGCAACAACAGTGGATTTCCGGACCTGAATACCTGTAAGACAAGGGGACCTAGTCCAAGAGTTGCGACAGTGTCGAGAGTGGGCAGGAGCCCAGGAAATGCCAGCTGAGGGTGCAAGGAAGCTGCCCCCTGTTGGAAGAAGCTTGGTGTTCTGCAAGAACAAAGAGGACTGGGAACTTCCCCTTTGGAGGATGGATGTCCCACGTCGTGAAGAAGCTTGCAGAGGTGTTCCCATGCAGAAATACCACAAACAAGCCTTGCTAGCTGCAAGGGTTGCAGATAGGGTTTTTGGATGCTGCTGTGGCCGAGGAGGGACCAGGATGTCGTCACTTCGATGAGAAGACAGAGGGGGGGCCCAGCAAGTCAGGGAGCCCTCACAGAAGCAGGCAGCACCCGCAGAAGTACCTGAACAGTCACTTAGAAGAGAAGTGAACCGGAGTCCACCCAAAATCACAAAAGGGAGTCCTATGACGCCGGAGACAACTCAGAAGGTTGTGCACTGCAGCTTAGAGTGTCTGGGACCCAGGCTTGGCTGTGCACAAAGGAAATCCTGGAAGAGTGCACAGGAGACGGAGCAGCTGCAAATCATGCGGTACCCAGCAATGCAGTCTAGCGTGGGGAGGCAAGGACTTACCTCCACCAAACTTGGACTGAAGAGTCAGTGGACTGTGGGAGTCACTTGGACAGAGTTGCTGAGTTCCAGGGACCATGCTCGTTGTGCTGAGAGGGAACCCAGAGGACCAGTGATGCAGTCTTTTGTTGCCTGCTGTTGCAGGGGGAAGATTCCGTCGACCCACTGGAGATTTCTTCAGAGCTCCTGCTGCAGAGAGGAGGCAGGCTACCCCCATAGCATGCACCACCTGGAAACAGTCGAGAAAGCCGGCAGGATGAAGCGATACAAGGTTGCTAGTAGTCGTCTTGCTACTTTGTTGTGGTTTTGCAGGCGTCCTGAGCAGTCAGCGGTCGATCCTTTGGCAGAAGGTGAAAGAGGGAGATACAGAGGAACTCTGGTGAGCTCTTGCATTCGTTATCTGGTGAGATCCCCAAAGCAGAGACCCTAAATAGCCAGAAAAGGAGGTTTGGCCACCTAGGAAGGAGGGTTGGCTACCAAGAGAGGTAAGAGCCTATCAGAAGGAGCCTCTGACATCACCTGCTGGCACTGGCCACTCAGAGCAGTCCAGTGTGCCACAAACACCTCTGTTTCCAAGATGGCAGAGGTCTGGGACACACTGGAGGAGCTCTGGGACCTCCCCTGGGAGGTACAGATCAGGGGGGTGGTCACTCCCCTTTCCTTTGTCCAGTTTCGCGCCAGAGCAGGGCTGGGGGATCCCTGAACCGGTGTAGACTGGCTTATGCAGAGATGGGCACCATCTGTGCCCATCAAAGCATTTCCAGAGGCTGGGGGAGGCTACTCCTCCCCAGCCTTCACACCTATTTCCAAAGGGAGAGGGTGTTACACCCTCTCTCAGAAGAAGTCCTTTGTTCTGCCTTCCTGGGTCAGGGCTGCCTGGACCCCAGGAGGGCAGAAACCTGTCTGAGGGGTTGGCAGCAGCAGCAGTGAAGACCCCGGAAAGGCAGTTTGGCAGTACCCAGATACTATGCTAGAGACCCGGGGGATCGTGGAATTGTCCCCCCAATGCCAGAAGGGCATTGGGGTGACAATTCCATGATCTTAGACATGTTACATGGCCATGTTCGGAGTTACCATTGTGACGCTATACATAGATAGTGACCTATGTTCAGTGCACACGTGTAATGGTGTCCCCGCACTCACAAAGTCCAGGGAATTTGCCCTGAACGATGTGGGGGCACCTTGGCTAGTGCCAGGGTGCCCTCACACTAAGTAACTTTGCACCCAACCTTCACCAGGTGAAGGTTAGACATATAGGTGACTTATAAGTTACTTAAGTGCAGTGGTAAATGGCTGTGAAATAACGGGGACGTTATTTCACTTAGGCTGCAGTGGCGGGTCTGTGTAAGAATTGTCAGAGCTCCCTATGGGTGGCAAAAGAAATGCTGCAGCCCATATGGATCTCCTGGAACCCCATACCCTGGGTACCTCAGTACCATATACTAGGGAATTGTATGGGTGTACCAGTATGCCAATGTGGATTGGTAAATTTAGTCACTAGCCTGTTAGCCTGTTACCACTGAGGTTCTGGTTAGCAGAGCCTCAGTGAGACAGTTAGGCATCACACAGGGAACACATACAGGGCACATACTTATGAGCACTGGGGCCCTGCCTGGCAGGGTTCCAGTGACACATAGACTAAAACAACATATATACAGTGAAATATGGGGGTAACATGCCAGGCAAGATGGTACTTTCCTACACTGTGTGACAGTGGGATCACTGCCAGGGTCGTAATTTAGCAGTCTGCACTGCCAGCCTGGCGGTGGTCCGACCCCCACTGCCAGCGTGGCGGTACAGTGACCGCCAAAGTCGTAATGAGGGCCTATGTGACTTGCTGATCACTGGGAGTGAAGTAGAACATGGGTGGGTGTGTCCGGGTCTGTGTGCAGGTATGGGAGGTGTCAGGGACCTGCTGATCCGGCTGAACGCAGCAGCCAAATTCTGATGCATAAGATCACACAATCTGGTTAAGTGGGGATCCCAGGATTGATCCATGATTTTCTGGTTTCACATTGTGCACTGAAGTCACTAGATGGATATCTCTATCTCTGTCCTTTTTTACACTGAAAGTTAATGTTTTGTCATTCATTCTTGGCACGTGAGGTTAGAGCATGGGCAGCAGGCAGATGCCATATGAAAGCTTGGCTCGTTTTGGAGTTGGGAGTTGAAGAAGACAAACTTAACCATAGCAAGGCAGCTGGTTCGAGCTTCCAATGGCTCTCCAACTTCTACCACTCAGATTTGGAGATTGGAAAACAGAAATTCTGTGCAATGTTTTTCAAGTTTTCAGTTAAAAATGCCTATAAAAAATGTGTTTTTTAGTCAATTTATTCTAGAAACTGTGGTGGAAAAGCACTGTTTTACACCAATTTTTTAAAATGTTAACAGGGGTAAAATAGAAAATGTCTAGCTCGCTTGCAGGTGTGCCACAGTTCATTAATTGTTCTTGCCCCACCACTTTCAAATTCCAGAGGCCGCCACTGCAAAAGCCATCATCTTCTCCTCACTTTGCTCAAATTAACTTTCCGCATGCAACCGTGGGATGTCTTCTGTTCTATATAAATTAAGAATTTATAGATCTAACATTGGGATAATACCTAAATGTTGGCCTTTAGCAGTGTAAATGTAATAGCTATCTATATTTTAAAAAGAACGGTATAATTTAATAGTACATCAGGAAATTCAATTGTGTATGAGAACGAACTAATTGTTGGGGTTTTAGTTTGGGGCATGTCATGTTGCTGGCAATAACAGGAGCTTGGCAACCGGTCAAAACTCGAGGATCTTTGTTTCTTTGCCCAGTACACAGTGAAGCACTTATCCTATCTGAGTTTAGAGTGTCTTCAAAGGTAATGTTCAAACCGTTTTCAGCTTAAATGTTTAAGAGCCTCATGATTTGGAAAGCAAGCACACCATGGATTTATTAAGACATCTGTTTGTCCAATAAAAACAGAACATTCATATTCCCATTTTCATAGAATAGGGAGCCCCATGGAGTAGCAAATGTGAAAGATTTTCATGAAGAGTTCTTTTTGCACCTTGGTAATTTCTATATTCTATGTAAATCACAAGTTGTCACTGAGATAGGTATCATAATATAATCGTTACCTTCCACTTTATTAACAATTATCTCATTACTCTACACCATGTATATATATTCAAATCTTAGGTCAGGTTGGGTTGTGCCCATAACCCCACTGATTTTGATATATAAAGCTTCTATGACTCTCTATTCAGCCACTTATGAATTTCCACATAGGGAATGAAGTGTTATTTTATCTCTTTGAAATATTATTTTGGAGCAGGACTCAGGCACCATATAACCATCTATATACTGTACATATATATTTATAGAATATGTCACATTACCTTAAAAACCTTCAAGAAACCAACACGCTTAGAGTGTATAATATTTCCCATTACTATTAAACCATGCAACTACATTGTTTGTTCTCTGCATTTTTTTGTCTTGAAAAAGCGCAAGTACAAAATAACGGTGTCAGTGGAATAGCTTTGCACTTCATAATTAATTCTTCAATATATTACCAATGTATTGATTTGAAGGGCAGATCAAAACTATTATTCTTTAAATGTCTACAAAATAGCTGATCTCTCAATACTTTTTGAGCTTTTCCCAGTAAAGGAAAAGGCCACAGTCTCTGCTCATAATAGGATCTAGTGGACGAGCTGTTTCAAGGTACATGCCCTGAATTCACGAATCAGGTGAGCCTTTGTCATTGTGTTATTCATGCAGACCCCAACTTCTCGCCCCTGAATCGTGGAACAAACATCTGCAAAGCCTGTGAAGCTCCACCAGCTCTCTCCAAGTGAAGAGAGCGTGGGAGCCGAATAACCAGAGCTAAATGTTCCCACCGCAAGCTGGATTCCCCTTGGGCCTGGAGAAGACTGTGTCAGGTGAGAAGGGAGCTGTCCTGATGCTCACGCTTTTGCGGTTCAGCATAGCCGGGTGCTGTCAGTGCACTGGTGCGCCCCTCACAGGGTGGGGGCAGTTTAAGTATTTATGTGAAAAAGAAAACAGAAAAAAAGAAGATAACTCCCACCGGTGCAACAAAGGAAAAGCTGTGGGCGACAAAGACTCCCTGCGTCCACCCTGGGAGAAGTGTCTATACATTTCAAATATGCCCAGAAAGGTTTTTTATGCCTGGAGGTGGTGGAGTGCACAGACTCTCTTTTGTTTGATCCTCTGTGTTTGCTGGGTGCTCAAAAATTAGACGATGATGCATTTCCTTTGTATGGAAACAGTAATAAAATAAAGTGTTGGCACAGGAAACAGCTCTGTGATGAGGCGATAATTTTAATTATTTTTTATTTAGACAGCTGTATGTTAATTTGTTTGTTAACGTGTGCCTATAAATAGCATACTGAAGCTGCACTTCAAATAACCAAAGCATAAACATTAGTTTTATAGTGTATTCTTATCTAATAAAATGTATTTTCCTAAACTTATCTTGACCTCAAATGTCTTTTACTATTAAATAAAATATCTTTTGCAGAATGTTTTCATGATTTCCTTCCCGTTTCATCTGCATGTGCTAGTTAGAAGAGTGGTTCATTGTTCATTGTAGAAGTGGAGAAGTGTTAAAGTATAAGAATAGATGATTGTAAAGAGGAGCCGGTTGTGATTTTACACTGTGCAAGGTGATGAGAAAGATCCTCCTATACCAGGCCTTTCGACCGATGATGAGGATTTGATGGAAAGGAGTTCTGGGCGAAACAAATTGTTAGAATTATGTGTTCTTAGAATAGAGAGGCGATATCCTGCACAAGCACAATCTTCTGCATTCTATTCTTGGTTCTCAATCTAAAATGCGGTGCAAGATCCAAAGAAACACTAAATGAGAAAATCAAAGAACAGGCAAAGGCGCAGTAGGGTCTCTTATTTCCTACTTTAAGACAACATAACAGTTTTATCAATATTAAATTGTTACGACTTGTGTAGGGAATAATCTGCAAGGAAAAGGAAATCTTTAATTTTATGGAAACAATATTACTGTAAAAGGTCGTCCTCAAATGTTATAAGAAATAAAGGAAATCACAGTGCAGCGCCACTTTTCTAAAATATGCCCCCACATTCATCAGATAGACCATGCAAGCAATTGGAGCTTATATTTTCTCATCACAGATCTCCCTCTCGGCTGACCCCTATCCCAAAATCCCCACCCTCCTCTGTTCCCACCAACACCATGGTCCTTCTTGTACGAAATCGGAAAAATGGTGTTGCCTGGAGGTGGGTCCCTGCTGAGCATCAGTGACACTACTGAGGAGTTATAACAGGCGATATCCCAGGATGGAAGTGTCAGGAATCAGTACATACCCAAAGGTTCTTTAGAAACCCAACATGAAGATCACTATTTTGCTTTCACAATTATTGTGTCAGAGCTCCGTCTCTTTGTAGATGATCAACCCATGTTTCGTTTTGAAGAGAAACCCGAGTGTGTTACGATGGAGACATTTGTTTCTGACCAACTTCTTCAGGCCCTAAACCAGCATATATTTGTTACACCAAAGATGTGGGGTTTGTTCTAAATACAATATAACAGTTATTTACACAAGGTTCAGTGCACACCAATTCCAGGTTACTCCAAATTATAAAATTATTCTGACACCTTACATATGATGCTACAAAAACATGCACTGCATCCACCAGATTCCAAATTAATTAAATTCACCTACTCTCACCATCTCATTAAAATCTATCAATATTAACATCCCAGTGCAATGAATAGTGCCATTAATACAGAGACCGGTCTCCTCCATCCAATGTGCCAGAGCATGATGTCCTCACAACCTATGTGCTCCAGGTATGAAATTTATATAGTGACATTCGATTTTACATATAGCCATAATACTTCTCTAGGCTGATCACCACCTTCTTGCTTAGGCCATAGGTTGAGTACAGCAATGGAAAATATGTTTTAGTGGAAAACACTTCTGAATACCTGTGCCTTAAACACAAAAAACGCCATAGGAATCAATGCATTGTAAAGGGTATAATATATTTCTGCCAGCATCACTTATTTTCCAAGTCGAAGTCCAATTCTCTTCTTAAATTAAATACCTCCCAGAATGATCTCGTTTGCCCCATAGAGATTACTGATGTCTCTTATCTACCCCTCAAAGATTCTTGTTTCTTCCCTGACCAAAGATAATGCATCGCTACAAACAATGAAACATCCCATTGAACATTCCAATGAACAGAGCCTAATATTGATGAGTTCCAGGGTGACAGATTTGTAATGTTTTTTTAGCTTACTACATCACTGCAACTAATGTGATGAGTAACCAGGACATTTGTGAGGTGTCAAGAAAGTTTTATCACAAGACACTGACCCCCTCTGGTGTTCTGTTCTTTCAGGTACCCTTGGCTCCCTTTTCCTTATATACCGCACAACTACAGTACCCAGCAATTTCAACCATAATCTATATTTGTTGCATAACAGTACTCAGATGTGCTTGGCTACTAAAGATAGCTAAAGCACAACTGCATATGGATGTGCCATATAAAGGGACAGCAAGACTGCAAAAGAGAGCACTCAAGTCACTATCCTTGCTCCACATGAACATGCCATATAAAGGAAAGTAAAACTGCTAAAGGCAGGACACAGGTCTCTGCCTACAGAAACAAGTGCTGGCAAAGCGAAAAGATGTGAAATACGTTAGCGAGGCATTTGCTAATGCTTGTTGCCAATGCTGAAAGACATCTGAAAAAAGGTGAAAGGTTAACATTGCAGAACAGAATCAGCATAAAACACCCAAATGACTGGTTCCAGCATGATAACATATAGGAGCACATGCACCACGACCAAACATGCCTCAGCAGGTCTCCTCCAGGGACCAAAGAAACAGGTTTACATCACCTCTACCCTGATTGAACTCCATTGGCTCCAATTGTTGGCTCACAGCATTTTCATAACCAGCTGCATTCTTTACAAAGCCATTATGACCAGCACCCATGTTTATCTTGCAGACAAAATCAACATTGCTGGTGGTTCCCTTCCCACCTGCTGCCATGGTGCAAGCAGACAGGTGCTTAAGAAGTGTAGAAAACAGAAAAGAACAATGAATTACTATACACCCAGGATCTGGAATAACATTCTTGTGTCCATCAGGAAAGCCTCAATGCTGCTCCAATTCAGAAAAGGGTTGGCGACCCACGTCTTTGAAGGAGACTACATCATAATGCAGTAACAGCCCACAAGCCAGCTACCTCTAGTATCACTTGTTGTCCATATGCTTGCCATTGACCCTGCACAGTGCTCCACAGGCTTTTAACTTGGTTTATGTGTCACATATATCAATACATATACACTTGCGCACATGTGCCTCATGATCCTGAAGCTGCATCTTTGTATTCACTTTCAATTTACAATTCCATGATAGGGGACACCCATCTTAGAACAGTAAAGTTTAAGAAAATAGAACAAGTGTGCATAAGCACATTGTGGACAGAAGAGTGAATTGATATCAAACTGCAGCAGCATGGCCCTCCATAACAGAAGCAACTTAACACTGTGAAGCTACGACGAAGAGCGGTGAGCAGGGTGAGCTGGGGAGCCTTGGGGGCAGAGGTGTTAGAAAAAAACAAGACAAGCAGGAAGAGGATGTGCGGGAAAGGCACAGACAAGCTAGCATGTGAGTGGGGGCGCAGGGATGTGAAGGAGGACGGAGCACAGGTGGGAGAGGGCCAGAAACCACATGTGCTCCCAGTGGTTCCCTGAAGTCAGGTTTGAAAGGTTACAAGTCATTTATCAAAAGGATGGCAAAGAAACTATGCTCCGGGGGAGAAACAAAGACGAAAAAGAGACGCAAAATCAATGGATAAGAACAAGAAAAGGTGTTTGACAAAAGCCAACCACTGATAATCAAAGGGCTGGTCCAAAGCGCATTCTAAAGCCCATTCTAAATATTGTCATTGTGCGCCATAGGTCTTTCAACATAAGACAGCAAAAGCTGCCTGTAGTTGAAAGCTAAAAATAGGCTTCCAGAACGACACTACTGAAAAGAAGTTAGGCACTGTACATTTCCGAATGAAATCCGGATGTCCTTTCCTGAAGAAGAAAATCCAAATCCCATTATGGAGATCAGGCAAAGAGAGAGAGTGTAGATATCGCCACAGCAATAGGAGCCCAGTCATTGGAAGACGAGGGGCAGAAAATGTTCCTGCATCAGAGAGGATGCGCTGTGAGGTTGCGGGGAAGATAAGGATAGTGCTGAGAAGTGCTGTTCCCACTGCGGCAGTTAAGCGGACTGGGATAGTAATACTGCACCAAAGTACTGCAGAGGGGATTATTGGGGGAAGGACTCTGTGGTGGCACTTGTCAATATCAGAACATGGCGATGCTGACGGCTGCATGATTGTGACTTTCTGTGCAGGAGGCAGTATCTTCTGCGACAGATAACAGGCTTCATATTGTTATGATACATCACTTGCTAGCTACAAATTCGTGACTAGCTTCAAGCACAGTTTGTTTATTAATGGCTCCTTGCTGCTGCTCCTAGCTACCAGCTCCATCGTCCGTGCCTCAGTGAATAAAATTAGTGTCTGTGCTGCATGCTCTGCACATTTCCTCTGTGGGGCCAATTCTTCTACCGCCCACTGTTCGGGAGACGGACCTGAAGTAAATGTGGCTTTATGTCGTACTTCCATAGGACCAACCTCTTCCACCTGGTAGAGCAGCCATTGCTGGAGAACTAACATAACATTTAACAACAAGCTACACAAATCAATACGAAAAAAAGGAATGCAAAACATGTATACGTTTGTGAAATGTAGTGGAATCTTGCCCCACCTTACCAGAATCACTGCAAATCTTATCTGAAGGAAGCTGAGGGAAATAAGCCAATGGCTGAGGAGGTATGACCTAGACCCCCTAGTTCTATCTTGCGTGCTGCATGCTGTATGTTGCATGTTGTGTGGGGTGTGTAGTAGTGACCTGAGGACTTTCAAACACCCGAAGCTGTCTATTATTGGGAAGGAAAAGTTACCTGCATGGTGACAGACCTGCACCCCTGCCCTGAGAGCCCCAAATGCAGTAATATCTGCATCCTTGGTACTGATTTGTGCTGATGGGCAAACACATGCCTCGTGTGTGAGGCATGACCTAGGCTTGCCTCATGGATTGCGTTCTTGTTAGACTCTGAGGTGTGTACAAAGCGCTGCCCTCATACTGTTAAAGTGTTACTGCCCTCTCCAAGAGTAAAGTGGCATGGGCACAGTGCATGCAGCATACAGTTTTTCTAACAACGATCAGTAGAGTGAACAGGCCTTTTTAGCTCTGTCACTGGAGTGGGGCCTACTGGTCCACTCATGTACAGTTTAATTCCTGTGTTTGTAACCCACCCATAGTATACATCTTGTTAGGATATAGCACTGTGCAGTGCACATGTGTTTACATGTACTTGCGCTAATATATGTGTTGCTATATGTGGTACAGTGCATGGAGGTCTGTGGGTTCAATGTTGGAAACCAAAACCTCAAAAAGGCATTTGGGTGAGGAGGAGGAGTCATGCTAGGGTTGTTTGTGAATTGCCTTCATTTCTAACAGCTGGATGAGATCTGCACACATTAGAGAAAGAGGGAGCCAGGCTTTCCTGTGCACATCAACAGGGCTCCTTAACTCTGGAGAAATCATTGGCCAGTGGGCTTGGGGACATTGTCAAAGAGATGATGGGGTTGGTAAGGCAAACACTAGAGATGAAAGGAATCATAAAGAGCAGGACTGGGTCATTTGTAACATTTTCTTATGCAATTATCAAAGAGGCGGACATTAAAGTAATCTTCTAGTAACGTCCAACTTATATTGTGGGGCTATCAAGGTTGGAGTCACTCCTGCTGAGACAGAATGCTTCCAGGACAAAGGGCAGGAAGGAGCAGTGGGCACTTCAAAGGAGACAACACCCATATCACAAATTTCAATGACTGAGATACTTAATCACATCTGTGTATGGAAACAGATTATAAAAATGGGAGCTTGAAACTCTCAAATTGTCAGTATGGAGAAGCTAAGCACAACATTTGCCTGTTGTGACCAGGACAAGAGACCAAGGTCAGCTAGTCTTCCTGCTGGGTGAGGCGACATCAGCCAGGAGAATCAAGGTCACTTGCCCTGGACAAGGAGCACCAGCGTCTGCTTGCCTGCCCAGAGAACCCTTTGAGGAGGAGAAGGAAGAGAGTGCATGGACGGAGCGAGGTCCAGTAGGGATCCTGTTGAATGGACTCCTTTGGCGAAGTGTGAAAATTGAGGTCCAGTTTGGACCAACAAACCAATCAGGCCTCTTTCCTGTGTGGTGCTCAAATGGGCAACCACATATTCGTGGTGGAGCCGTGGAGAAGATTAATTGGTGTCAGTCTAGCGCACTGCTGTAACAGAAGAGGGCAGTCACTGTTGTGTAGCATGCAAAAGTGTTGTGACCACTGTAACTAGAGCATCTACTTTGCTATTGGATACAAGAAGCCGCCTGACAATTGCAGCCAGAATCAGGAGGACTTACCATACAACTGAAGGAGTGCCGTGGACTTCCAGCTGCCTTGGCTGGAGTGTCCAGACTACTACTCATTGACTGGCATCTGCTCATGTCGACCACAAAGCTGAATCGCCGGATGCCTCCAGGCTGCAGTCATGTTCAGGTCTTCCATATTGCAACACCAGTGGGAGAGGGCAAGACTGATCCCGGGGCTGCAAAGCCATTGGAAAAACTTGCTCTGACTACAGGACTATGGTGCTGAAGCACATTAACTTTATGTTTCAACTCCCTTTATTGGCATTTCAAATGCAATGAAAAAGGAGTGACAAGCAGCCAGTGCTCATTAGCAGTGTGACATGCATAAATAAGCATAAGAACTCAGAATAACTCCTGAACTCCCACCTCCCTCTCCCACCCCCAACATTTGCAAGAGAGTAGTGGAAATGTACAGTGATGGACCTTTAGGTAGCATTGCCACCCTGACTGGGGTCTGTCAGATGAGAATCTGTGGCTAAGTCAGTTAGACGAAGAAGAAGGAGGTACTTAAGGCATGTAACTTCCTGAAATTTGGTGGAAATGAGAGAAATAAAAGGGTGCCAAAGTTCCCCATATGAGTCAATTTGTGGAGCTAGGGAGAAAGTCAGCTTCTCCATACACAGAATGTAACAGAGTCAAGGAAACTATTCCAGCTATGTAGGAGCCATGTCTTTGCCCCAATGCAACAGAGTACTCTGCAATGATGCCCCAAAGGTCAACCCAATCTGATGCCCCCAATGAGAGTTGAGGGGGAAGGTAAGCACATTGGTAGCCCCAGAATGTTGAATGCAGGAAAGTGGGGAAGCTATGTGTGAAGGTGGGTATCAATGTCACCCAGGATCCTTGCCCAATAAGAAGTAAGTTCCTGGCAATCTCATAACAGGTTCAGAAAAGTCCTGTGGGATCTACGCCAGCATTAGTGCTGCATGCAGGATTCACTCTGTGTAAATACACCAGGGTGAGGTACCAATAGGTTTTGATTTTAGTAACCATGTTTATGCTATCCGTTTTGTGAGCTGTATATCATGAGTGGTAGTATACATCCTTCCACTCCTGCTGTGCCAGCCTGCTGGCCAAGCTATTTCTCCCAATGCCTGTGACCCACCGACTTATCCTGTGGTGGGGACTGGTGCAGGAGGCTGTACAAGTCAGTGACTAAGGGCCTCATCACAAGTTGAACATCTAGGACCACCAAAACACAGGCAAAAAACCGACACTGCCAGAACTCTGGAGGGTGGTAATAGGTGGTCCAACTGCCATCACCGACAGCCCGTCAATGAACCACCTACCGTATTAGGACTCACAAATCACAATGGTGGTACATCCATGGTGGTCTACCAATGGCAGCACAAACCGCAGCGGTCACCACAGTAATACGCAACACCTCATTGGATGGATTCAAATTCCACACAGCTGTGTGTGTATTACTTGAGGAGGGCTCATGCCCAATTTCTTTCCGAAACGTTATGGAAAATTCTTGGAGTTTTGCCATATTTTATTAAGTATGTCCATGTTGTGCACAATATCACAACACTTTCACATGTGAATCACATACAAATATTATTGAGAAACTTTTGCAAGTGTACACATGTCTCTATTTTTTTACAGATTTCTCACCACTGCATTTGGCGATAGTAGCACAGCAGGATCTTTGGGTCAAGCATTAAGCTACATTTTTGTACGATTACACCCATTGCTGTAAATTATGCACCGATAATATTTTCACGTGTTCCAAAGAAAGTCAGTCTGCACCTTTTTTGAGGGCTAAATTAAGGTCTAAACATGTGGACCAACTGAAGGATTGAATTATCAAGTCCAAATCCACAATGAGGTATTTTTACCATTTCTTATCTCTGTATGCACAATGCAAAAGTTAACTTCACTGCCGACTAGATGACTTTTACTACAAACACTCATCTTAGTTCTCCTGAAAAACGCCCAACAGTTTCCGGGCTTTGCAGTGTTGTAACTAACGTCATTCAGCATGACTAGGAGTCCTATGATAAAGCATGCCACCAGATTAGTGGGTGAAGGCTATGGTCCTTAAAAATATTTTTTACATGCTCTTATCAGATCTCCAAGGATCCACTGGTTTGGGAACACTTTGCAAATAACCACTAAACAGGCGCGGCCCGTCCTTTAGGGAGGAGGGGCCCGCCCTCCCACCTTTTGCCCCTCATGAAGAGTATCTGTCAGGCTGAACAAAGGTCAGCCTGACAGACACTCTTCATTTTCAGCTCAGACAGCCAGGAGCAGACATGCACGATTTGCGCAGACTCCTGGCTGCCTGAGCTGAACTTTGCTGGGCTGAGGAGATCACAGCTCCTATGGGCGTGACCTCCCCGGGTCAGCAAAGGTGCCTCAAGGCCCTCCCCTGTGTGACGAGGAAAGCGTCACCCATTTACTTCGACCTGGGCGCTTCAGGTTTAAGCACTGAAGCGCCCAGGGTGAGTGTCAATCAGTGACACTTTGGCACAGAGTGGGTTGGGGTCAGCAGTCTTACTGACCCCATCCCACTCTGTGACGAGGCTGGGACTGCTGCCTTCCCACCAGGAAGGCAGCAGCCCCAACCCTCCTGGGAACTAGAGGCTGAAGGTAAGTGTCTGTGTGATGTTTTAAAATTAATTTTTGGTGCGTGCATGTTTGAATGTTATGAGTGTTGTTAATGGATGTGCGTGCGTGCATGTGTGTGTGTGAAAGAATGAGTGTGTGTGATCTTTAAAAATGAAAGTTTGGTGCGTGCGTGCATGTTTGAATGTTATGAGTGTTAATAGATGTGCGTGCGTGCGTGTGTGAAAGAATGTGTGTGTGATGTTTTAAAATGAATGTTTCGTGCGTGCGTACATGTTTGAATGGTATGAGTGTTAATGGCTGTGCGTGCGTGTGTGTCTGAAAGAATGAATTTGTGTGAACTTTTAAAAGGAATGTTTGGGGCGTGCAAGTTTGAATGTTATGAGTGTTGTTAATGGATGTGCGTGCGTGCGTACACGCGTGCATGTCTGTGTGTGAAAGAATGAGTGTGTTTGTGTGTGTGTGCTTCCTGCCCACTCCCCTCCCTCCTAAAGCTGCCAGCCGCCACTGCCACTGAATGGGTGATACATATGCATTTTTTGAATATATTTGAAACAATAAGGCCCTCATTAGGACCCTGGTGGTCAGTGATAAAGTGGAGGTAATACAGCCAATAGGCTGGCGGTAACTACCGCCAAATTATGACCATGGCAGAAAGATCTCCGAAAGACAGCCAATGTACCACACCGACCGCCAGGGTGGAAACAACAGGCATCACAGGGGTAGCCACCTACAGGCAGGTGGAAGTCAAAGTTCCGCCCACCATATTATGACTACACAATCAACCATCCTTTTCCGGGGCTGTACCAACGACATCAAAAGCCTGGCGGAAACACTGCACAGAAGTGAAAGGACTCACCATTGGAGATACAGGAAAGAACCACACTGCTATGGAACCAGAACTGCAAGTCTTTCTGATGATATTCTACGTTATGCTCCACCATGAACACCAACGCCGGCGAAGACGACGACGGTGAGTACAGCCGCCTAGCACACAAGGGAGAGTGGGGGGACCCACACACGCACCATACACACCCCACATACACACACCATACACACAACCAGCTGCCCAAGAAAACAAGTTAATCCCCCTAAATCGGCTGATTAATGCAAGGACAACAGGAATGCACTAAAGTGATTGTAATAAGATGAACACAATATAAATAATTATTTAGCTAATGCTACAGATATGTACAAATGCACACTTCCCAGTCCTCAGTTTGCGTGGGCCAAATGGTCACAGGGCAAAGTCCAAGGCCCCACTTGTCACCTGCATCAATATAGAGAGAACACTGCAGGGGCATCAGTTGGCAAATAGACAGGCACCTCAGCCGGAAGCGGAAAAAAGACTGCTGGTTCTGGAGGGGGCAACATGTCCTGTGCTTGATCCTGGGGAGTGATAGGCCACAGTCTCTCAAGTGGGTGTCTTCCCCACTGGTTCTGGAGGGGGCAACATGCCCTGTGCTTGGTCCTGGGGAGTGATAGGCCACAGTCTCTCGAGTGGGTGTCTTCCCCACTGGTTCTGGAGGTGGGGAGATGCCCTTTGCTTGGCCCTTTGGACTGTTAGGCCACAGTCTCTCGATTGGGTGTCTTCCCCACTGGTTCTAGAGGGGGCAACATTCCCTGTGATTGGTCCTGGGGAGCGATAGGCCACAGTCTCTCGAGTGGGTGTCTTCCCCACTGGTTCTGGAGGGGGCAACATTCCCTGTGCTTTGTCCTGGGGAATGCAAGGCCACAGTCTCTTGAGTGGGTGTCTTACCCACTGGTCCTGGAGTGGACAGGCCGCACAGTAGCCCATGGAGGCAGGATCACATTGCCTCAGCCGGCGGTGATGGCTGCACTGTGGTGGTGCTGGTGGTGGTGGGAGGCTCCTGCACAGTCCCTGCACACTGCGATGGCTGCACAACCATGGTTGGTGGTGGGAGCTCCTTGACAGCTGCTGGTGCAGGCTTCTTCCCCTTCTTGCCTGCTGGTGCAGGCTCCTTCTCCTTCTTGCCTGTTGGTGTAGGTTCCTTCACCTTTCGGATGGCAGGTGCAGGCTCCTTGCCCTTCTTGCTTGCTGGTGCAAGCTCCTTTCCCTTTTGGATGGCAGGTGCAGGCTCCTTCCCCTTTCGGCTGGCTGGTGCAGGCTCCTTCCCCTTCAGTATATGTGGCCTGGAATCCTTTCCACCACGAGTAGGTGCGGATGGAACTGGGCCCGTGGACTGTGTGGCTGAGGTGCTTGGATGGGTTCTTGATACCCTGGCCATACGTGCAGGACGGGGGGAGGGGAAGGGAATAGGTCAATGGTGGAAAGGAAAAGCTTTTTATGGACATTGGGGTGGGAAGAGGGAGAAGAAATGGGAGTGGAAAATGAGGGAATGGTTGTTGCAGGTGTTTGATGGATTTGGGTGCAGATCCCTCTGTCGCCGGTGCCTTTACTCCTCCGCCAGATGATGCTAATGCACATAAGGACAGGATGACGAAACAAGAAAGGAGGGGAGAGAGACGAAGGATACACTGGGTCAATGGCTGCACCAGCAAACCATTTTTTGTGTCATATTATGTCTGTACAGAGGTGATGCTCGAGATTAGGTGACCTTGTTTCTACATGAATCCACTAGAGGTGGTGACTTTTGAGATAGTGGTATTAATGATTCTACAGAGCAGGTTTGTTTTCCACTCACACCAGAGGTGGAGAAGGAAATCTATCCCTCCCCGACTGGGTCAATAGAGAGATGGAACAGGATATCAGCTGACTAGTAGAGGACTAACTTAAAAAAAGCAACAGCAAATAACACACATTGTTCTCCAGTGTTTAGTGGGAGAAGCTGATGATGAAGCATGCTGCACTGTGAGTGTGAGGATCCAACTACTTGTTTGACAAAGAGAGCACGGGAGGAAACCTGTTGGCTTTCAGTGTCAATAGATGTAAACTAAATAAGTGATTTAAGCCTTTCAGAGGCTGCCACTGGGTTTTACGAAGAAGTCTTCAATATAGTGATTGGTTAAATACAGCAAAGTTAACAAAATAAATAAATGTTCTAAAGAAATATATATTGTGCATGTGATTGTTAAAATGTTGTACAATTACCCTTTTTTAATGGCAATGCCACTTTATTTTTGTCATCTTAAGGTGGTTTTGCTTCTATTTCCCAACATTTTAATTGAGCTGCCCAGTAATATCAGGGGGTGTAGTTTGACTTTGACAATATTGGCTGTGCGTCACAATTAGGATGGGCTGATTTTGGATAGTCAAATCTTTGAAACATATTAAACCATTTAAACTTTTTACAAACTTCACAGCGATGTCTTAGAAAGGATAGAAAGTGTCTGCTGTAATGCATTCAGCAAATCTAATTTTAACAGACATATGTTTCCTATGCAACTTTGTCCCAAGAATCATAATGGAGATTATTAATGTTTTGTCCATACTGTCCATATATAGGATCCTTATTGCATTAAGCTTTCCATTGAACCTACTGATGCCAGAAGCTTGAAAAGACAGGGTGTTCCATTTCTGTGTGACTAGTGATCCCTCGGTCACACTAAACATGTAGAATACATGTGTAGGCCTCAGCCTTGGCCCTCACTGGGGGAGTTGTAACAGGACTTAGTAGGGCAAGAGCACATTCCCTTACATTGGGTTCAAAGTATGCCCCATAGCTGGAAGGCGGCACAAACCCATCATTACTGTGAAGTGCTGCCGTGTCTTGATTTTCTTTTTTTTTGGGGGGGGGGAGGGGTCAGTTATCTATGCCTCCTCATATTTTCTTCTTGAGTGGCCTGAAGAAATTAGTCCCACAAACTACAAAATAGATAGAGAAACCACTGATTGAGTTACATAAACATGTAATCACACAGTGAATTAAAGATATTTTAAATACGTTTCTATCTGATAAACAAAATAATAGTGTGAAAATGGATGACTAAAAGGAATACCTTCATGTAGAACCTCTCATGATCAGTGTCAGTTCAGTATTTCAATAGCAAGGAATGTAATAGTTGGAAACAAGCTATTTAAATCAAGGAGAGTAATGTTCTTATGAAGCACTGATGGCTTGATATTAGAAGTTTTAAAATGTATTTCATGCTAGAGACAATGGCGTACGGAAACTTTAAAGGGTATATGGAGCCCCCCTCCTCTGAACTCACACATGAGCTCTCAGGCCATCGTCCTCTGCTGAGCGACAACCTGGCGCTCGATCAGTGGGGGTGGATGGGGCCCTTGTTACGCTACTGAGGCTAGAGTATTATTTTTCCACAGGCATTAACGCAACAACGTTTGTAAGTAAACACGAGATGCAACTTTGAGCCAGTGCGAAAAGTAGATTGTATCTAGTTGCATTTTATCTCATGCGTTGCATGCTGTGTGGCTTCATGCCACATATATTCTATATGCGCTAACTTTAGCAGTCATGCATAAAAATGTGTACTGAAATGCACGTTTACTTATGTTTTTACCTATTTGTTCCAAAATGGTCTCAAGACATAGGTCCTCATTACGAGTTTGGCGGTCTGACTGCAGGACCGCGGCCAGCCAAAAGAAGGCCATGTTGGCGGTCATACAGACCTCCGTATTACGAGTTACACAGCCAAACCCCCAAATGATAACCAAAATACCTACACCACCAGGACTCTGGAGAGCGGGAAAGAGGCAGTTCAACCACCAGCACCGCCAGCCCGTCAAACATCCACCAAATCTATTACGACTCACAAATCACAATAGCGGTTCTTCCATGATGGAAGACCAATGGCGGTGCGAACCGCAACTGTCGTGGTCACCACAGTAATACACAACACCACACTGGATAGTTTCAATTCCACACACCAGACACACATCCACACACCTGACACACCTACAGGCTTCACTATAAAACACAACTCTTCACACATCACAATCCTTTGCATCTACAGCACCACACATAGAAGCCAGAGCCCAAAATCAGAGACACAGTACCATAGATTAGGCCCCCACCTCCAACTTTCACATAGCACTTATCACACATTCGCACAACACACCCACCACACAAAATAGCACCTCTACACATCATTTACTAACTGTCACCCCATCTCCACTTAGCACCTACATCCCATCATCCTATTTTTGTGTTGTCTACCTCCACCATGTCACCACAAAAACATCCCTGTTTCACAGATGCAAGTCATGGTGGGGGAAATTATCAGAGTAGAGCCACACTTATTTGTAGTCCAAGTCCAAGCAGGCTACAATGAAGAGGAAAATGGAAATGTGGTAACCAATAGTCAACAGGGTGAATTCTGTAGGCAGTTCCCCACCCACAAGGGACAACATCAGGAAGAGGTGGAATGACCTCAGGAGGAAGGTGAATGCCATGTCAACCAGGCACTAGTTGGGGGTCCTCAAGACTGGGGGTGGTGCCCCACCTCCTCCACCACAGTTCACATCACAGGAGGAGAAGGTTTTGGTCATTCACCATCCTGAGGGCTTGACAGGAATACCTTGGGGAGTGTCGAGTTGTGTAAGTTGCACACTAATAATGCCACCAAAATGTATTCTCATGCATGATTGCTGATCACCTTTTGCCACCTTAACAGTCAACCCACTCACCACCCCTGTGTGCAACTGTCTGAATACCCCTGTCTCTCATCTCACATGTCAAGTTAACTCCCCTGGGGGCACATTATCTGTGAATGGTGTGGGTAGTACAGGGACTGACAGCACTACAGCACTACAACTCCCAGCAGACATTGTTCTACCATTAAGAACACCAGAACACTGTAACATAATGAAAATAGCCTTGCATGTAAACTGAACAATAGAGTATACTCATTCGAATAGTCCACAATTGGATAGTATGTGGGAATGGCAGCTATGCTATGGACATCTGCTAGTACAATGCCACTAACACACAGCCACAACTGTGTCCTCTGCTAAACTGTCTATTCTACCTCCCATCACCTAAAGAATTGTACTGACCTAAGGGGATAACAATTGTAAAGTGTGTTGGCATAGGACAGCTATTGACAGGAATGCCAAAGACACCTGCAACTGACATACCCCTCACACAACTACAGCTATGTCCTCTGTGACTTTGTCCCTTCTACCTCTCATCACCTATAGAAGTGCACTCACCTAGGGGGATAACAATTGTACAATCTGTTGTCAAAGGACAGCTATTGACAGGAATGTCAAGGACAGCTGACACTGACATACCTCTCACACACAGCCACACCTGTGTCCTCTGCAGCTCTACCTCCCATCCCCTTTTGGACTCTGCTCTCCTGGGGGGATCTCACATATATGCACTGTGCTATACTTGGTGTAACCTGTCGCATGTGGCCAGGCAGAATGGTTACTCCAAATATGATGGCCCTGTCAGTGTCCACAAGCCATTGTGCAACTGTCTGTTAACTTAACAATGAAGTATTGCTAACTGGTAGGTACCATGAAACATATAAACATATAGGCCCTCATTACAACCCTGGCGGTCGGTGATAAAGCGGCGGTAATACCGCCAACAGGCCAGCGGTAAAAAAAATGGAATCACGACCATGGGGGAAACCGCCAACACAGACAGCCACTTTAACATTCCGACCTCCACGTCGGTAGCAACAAACACCGCGGCGGTAACCGCCAACAGACAGGCGGAAGACAATGTGCTGGCCACACTATTACAAGGCACCAATCCGCCAGCTTTTCCGGGGCGGTACCAACGCCATCAAAAGCACAACAGAAACAGTCTTCGGAAGGGAAACCACTCACCTTTCGACACCCAAAGAGGAACCAGGACGCCATGGAGCCCAAGTTACAGGTGTTACCAATGTTGGTTTACCTCCTCATCTACCAGGAACATCAAAGACGGCGGCGATGACCACAGTGAGTACTGCACCTAGCACACAGGGGAGGGGGGGAGGAAAAAGAGAGTGACATACACACGCTATATGCAACACTCCCACCCCCACCCTCTCCCACAACACCATACATACAAACACATCCAATTACATCACAGATACACCCCGTCACCCCCTGGAAGAACACAAGGACCAAATGAAATGATTGTAACAAGTGTAATAATCGAAAATTCAGATAGGCCAAGATAACTTTAAATGATCAGTATATACAAATATATACAGCAAGTCCGCATAGTGTTCCATTAAATGTCCGTGGACCAGTGGTCCCAAAAAGCATGGGCGAAGCCCACACATGACACCTGCCTCAAAATGGAGAGAACACTGCAGGGGCATCAGGTCGAAAGAAACACAGGCACCTCAGGGGGAAGGGGAGGGGGGCACCTCAGCTGGATGATGGGACAACGCCACTGCTCCCCGAGGGGGCTCCATGCCCACTGCTTGGTCCTGGGGAGTACAAAGCCACAGCCTCTCAAGTCTCTCAAGTGGGTGCACTGCCCACTGCTTGGTCCTGGGGAGTGCAAAGCCACAGTCTCTCTAGTTGGTGGTTTGCCGACTGCTTGCTCCTGGGGAGTACAAAGCCACAGTCTCTCTAGTGGGTGGTTTGCCCACTGTTTGGTTCTGGGGAGTGCAAAGCCACAGTATCTCTAGTGGGTGGTTTGCCCACTGCTTGCTCCTGGGGAGTACAAAGCCACAGTCTCTCTAGTGGGTGGTTTGCCCACTGTTTGGTCCTGGGGAGTGCAAAGCCACAGTCTCTCTAGTGGGTGGTTTGCCCACTGCTTGCTCCTGGGGAGTACAAAGCCACAGTCTCTCAAGTGGGTGGTTTGCCCACTGCTTGCTCCTGGGGAGTGCAAGACCACAGTCTCTCCAGCGGATGCTGTTCTCCACTGGTTCTGGAGGGGGCATTGTGCCCAGAGGCTTCATCCAGCCAAGTACTGGGGTAGTGGATGCTGTTCTCCACTGGTTCTGGAGGGGGCTTTGTGCCCAGATTGCTTCATCTTGCCAAGGACTGGGGTAGTGGATGCTGTTCTCCACTGGTTCTGGAGGGGGCTTTGTGCCCAGTGATGCTGCACCTGGGGTGTGGCAGTTTCCATCCCCTCACCTGGGTGTCTGAGCCACAAGAATTTCAGGGAACAGGTACCATGATACTCCGTGGAGGCAGAGCCACACTCCACCCTGCGGCGACTTAACCTGACAACTGCTGGTAGTGCCAGTGTTGGTTTCGGTGCCTCATGTAGTGTGTGCATGGTCAAGGACGTCTCCTGCAGCCTCAGACGGCTGCCCACTGGGGATGATGCTGATGTCCGCTGTAGTGGCACTGGCTAGGCACATCGTGGGGCAGGTGGCGGTGGCTGCGGCGGTGGCGGCGGTGGAGATGCTGCCGGTGGTGCAGGTGTCTGCACTTGTGGAGGGAGACACCAGACCGTCTCCTGCAGTCTCAGAATGGTACCCACTGGGGATGATGCTGGTGACTGTAGTAGAGGCAGCAGATGTGCAGGTGGCGGTCGTGGCGGCGGTGGCCACTGCCATACAGGTTGCTGGTCTGTCTTGCAGAAGGGGTGACACCAGTCCCTCACCCGGAGGCTCCATGCCCTGAGCTGACTTCCCTTTGCCCTTGTGTCCCTTCCACACCTTGGAAGTCGCTGCTAGGACCTTGGCACTGTCCTCTTTGGTTCTGGAAGAGGCCTTGCTGGGTGGTGGTGCGGCTTTTCTCTTCGGCATGCAGGCCCCTTCTTTACCTTGGCAGGTGGCGGAATAGGGTGGCCTTGGCCTCACTAGGTGGCACACTGGCAGCCCTGATGGGTGCCACCTTTGAAGTTCCCGGACTTGCAGGGACAACACTCGACAAGGATTTTGTGACTGAGGTGCTGGGCTGGGATCTAGACATCCTGGCCCTAGGGGAAGGACAGGGGGGAGGAGGTGTATGGAAGAGGTCAATAGAAGCTAGGAAAAGTTTTTTAGACACACTGGGACGGGAAGATGGAGGGGGTTTGGGAGTGGAGGTAGAGGTAGTGGTTGTAGGAGGTGTACGTCTGCTGAGTTTGGGTGACGGTGCATGGGTGTTGAGTGGGTGTGTGTCTGCGTTCGTGTACTTTGGGAGGCAGGCTCACCGACACACTGGGAAAGGACACAGGGGACGTGTACATGGTAGTTGGGGTGGTGATTGCACGTGAGCGGTGTGTGGTGGTGGGCATGCTGGCAATGGAGGTAGTGGCTGAGGATGTGGTGCATGACGGTGTGACTGGTGACAAGACTGGGAGGGAGCTGGACGACGTGGAGGAGGGGGACACAGTGGAGGCAGTGGATGTTGTTATGTCTACATGGGTATGGTACTTGTGTGAGTGCGTGTGGGATATGTGGTGCTTATGTTTGCCTGAGCCACTTTTGTGTGTTGATGTATGTGCATGCTGGTCTGATGGTGTGCTTGGGATAGGCTGAGGTAGAGGGGATTGGGTCATGGTAGTGGAGGTTGGAGGAGGAGGCTGGTCACAGGGACAATGGCTACCATCAATGCTGAGGCCAGAGCCTGAAATGCTTTCTATTGGGCCACCACACCAGAATGAATTCCCTCCAGGTACGCATTTGTTTGTTGCAAATGCCTCTCGACACCCTGAATGGCATTCAAAATGGTTGACTTCCCAACAGTGAGGGATCTCAGGAGGTCAATAGCCTCCTCACTGAGGGCAGCATGGCTGACTGGGGCAGGGGCTGAGGTGCCTGGGGCGAAGGAGATGCCCAGCCTCCTGGGTGAGCGGGCACGGGAAACATGCTGAGGGGCTGCTGGGAGGGCGGTGCTGGTGGAGGTGTGGCAGCTGTACCTGTTGTTGCGGTGGGCACAGAGGTGCCCGCCACCGCAAGGGAACTCCCATCAGAGGAGGAGTCGCTGTCTCTGGTGTCCCCTCCTGTCCTCGTCTTGGAGCTCCGCTCGCCCTCCGTCCCAACTGGTGCCTTCAGACTCCATACATTCACCCTCCTGGGCCATGTGGATTGCAGCTCACTCCTGCTCCGGTGCCACTGCTCCTCCACCAGAAGATGCAAATGCACACAAGGACAGGGTGACAAAACAAAAAGGGGGGGAAAGACAGAGGAGACACATGGTCAATGCCAGCAACAACACCACCGTTGGCGGACACAACACACAGGGAGCAGCCCTATGCACTAGGCCATGCACTAACACTTCTTAGGAAAATCACCTGCCCATGGGGGACTATGCCTAAACCCATTTGCTGCACACCTGGAACCACAGGAGCCTGAGTAGGTGTAGATGGCCACTACCACTATTGGGGTTGGAGTGCCACAGAGCCTGCCTAACAAGAGACCTACCCTACCAAGTTTGCCCTGGCCTAGGGGAACCCACAGCCCGCTTCCCCCACTCAGACACCTCGTAAAGTGCACAGAGTCAGCTGAATGACACTATGCTCACCCCCTTGTGGCTGCTGTGATGCCCTCAAGCGCCCATCCAACTCCGGATATGCCTCCGCCAGGATCCGGTACAGCAGGGGGGTCATGGTGCGACGGGCACCCCTTCCACAATGGGATGCCATCCCCAGCTAGGCCTCCGCCGTCTTCTTGCTCCAGCGGCGCAGGTCCTCCCATCTCTTGCAGCAGTGGGTGCTCCGTCTATGATAGAACCCCAGGATCTGCACTTCCTTGGCGATGGCACGCCAAATACCCTTCTTCTGGTGGGCGCTGACCTAGAGGAAAGGTAAAGTAAGAATGGATTTTACTCCCCGATCCGGTTATTCTTATTCATTGGCCACAACTTCCAACCATGCCCTGAAACACATACACTGACCATCCTCACATGAGGCCACAGCCCCCCCATGTATCTTCCATCCACGCCACTCCATACATTAATGTCCCATCCACCATGCACACAGTGTACTCACCTGTTTGTCTGGAGGACCGTAGAGTAGCGTGTACTGGGGGAGGACCCCATCCACCGGTTTGTCCAACTCCTCCGCAGTGAAGGCAGGGGCCCTTTCCCCAGACACTGTGGCCATTGTCGCTTCCAGACTCAGATCACAGCAGCACTTGCAGTGTAGGTCCTCTCCTGTTGTAGGTCAGATATCAAGTGAGTGAAGAGATGGAAAATGGCGGTCACGTCCACGACGGTGTGTACCGTCACCGCCGTCGTACATCGTCATTGGCTCCTGGAACCCATAGGGCCCAATGATAACCAATGCTGAATTGCGCATCGGTCTTCGTCCGACTACCGCGATGCTGCACAACGCCAGCACAGTTACCTCATTTCCCCTTGTCCCTCCTTACAGGTCTGGCAGCTGCCATTTCAGAGGGGCACATGGCAAGACACCTAACTGCGTCACAGCACCTTTGGGCAGGAATACGGACAGACAGCACCACACACTGATTAAATCACAATAGTGCACAACACCCTTGTGCAACCTATGTGGTATATGACCCTCTGCTCACCCTTCTCCTCCATAGGGCGCATCCGCTGGGGCAGATGATGAGATGGCGTCATCCTCCGGTATACAGACCCCTGGTGGACCTGTCGACAATGGAAGACAGACACATCATTTTTACCTACAGACTTGATCATGCCACAATCCATGAACTGTGTGCCCAGTTGGAGCCAGACCTGATGTCAGCTATCTGCCATCCCACAGGAATACCCCCTCTAGTGCAGGTCTTGTCAGTGCTCCATTTCCTGGCCAGTGGTTCCTTTCAAACAACAGTGGTCATTGCATCAGAGATGCCTCAACCAATGTTCTCTAACGTGTTGTCCAGAGTGTTGTCTGCCCTGCTGAATCACATGCGCTGCTACATCGTTTTCCCCCAGGTGGAGGATTTGCCCACAGTGAAAGGTGACTTCTATGCCCTGGGACATATCCCCAACATCATTGGTGCCATTGATGGTACACATGTGGCATTTGTCCCACCCCGCAGGGATGAACAGGTGTACAGAAACCGCAAAAGCTACCATTCCATGAATGTGCAGATAGTGTGTTTGGCAGACCATCTCCCATGTGAATGCCAAGTGTCCTGGCACAGTGCATGACGCTTACATTTTGAGGAATAGCAGCATCCCATATGTGACGGGCCAACTCCAGAGGCACCGTGTGTGGCTAATAGGTGAGCCCAAGGTCCCCACAGAGTTTGAATATGTGTCTGGGTATGGGAGAGTCCCTAAGGGTTGGTGTTTGTCTAACAGATACCCCTCCATATTTGGGCTAACTAGGAGGATTATAGAGTGGACTTTTGGCCTCCTGAAGGACAGGATCCAGTGCCTCCATCTGACAGGTGGCTCCCTATACTACTCACCGAAGAAGGTGTTCCAGATCATCGTGGCATGCTGTATGTTGCACAACCTGGCTTTGCGATGCCAGGTGCCTTTTCTGCAGGAGGATGGGCCTGATGTTGGTCTTGTGACAGCTGTGGAGCATGTGGACAGTGAAGAAGAGGAGGCAGAAGAAGATATTGACAACAGAAACAACATCATCATGCAATACTTCCAGTGAGACACAGGTAAGAGACTGGCACTGCTCCTCTCGTACCAGACTACTGTAGGACATTGCATGATTCTGCCTTTTTACCTCTGTTTATGGACCCTGACAGTTCACTTTGCCTTTTCTCTTCACAGATCTGGGTACCACATTCTGCCTTCTGCTATGTTTACTGGTGCCCAACAACTGTCATACTTTGGTTTGTGAAAAAAAACATTGACATTGATATTTGTCAGAGAGGTTGTAATAACACATTTATGAAAGTACAGACTGGCTCCAGATTGTTTTGTGGTTCAATGGTGTTTATTTAAGTGCTAATCAGAGGAGGGGTTTGTGCAATGGGCTGGGATGATGGTGGAGGAATGTCCATGGTAGAGTCCAGTCTCTTTGTATCACAGGTACATTGTCCAAGGGGGCATAGGAAGTGGAGTAATGCCAGTTCAAGGTGGTCAGGGTGACATAGTGGGACTGAAGGGTGACAATCAGGAGAATCTTATTTCCTGGCAGGGGTATTGGCAATGTTCTCTGTCTTCTGCCTGGATCGCAGGGACCATTTGCGGGGTGGTTCTCCTTCTGCAGGGGGTGGGGTGCTGGTGGCCTGTTGGTCCTGTGGCGGGACATCCTGTCCACTAGCGCCGGTGGATGTGGAGGGCTGTTCATCGTTCGGGCTAGTATAAGGGGGCCGTTGATGTGCCACTGTCTCTCTCATGGTGTTGGCCATGTCTGCCAGCACCCCTGCAATGGTAACCAGGGTGGTGTTAATGGACTTCAAGTCCTCCCTGATCCCCAGGTACTGTTCCTCCTGCAGTCGCTGTGTCTTCTGAAACTTGGCCAGCACAGTGCCCATGGTCTCCTGGGAATGGTGGTATGTTCCCATGATGTTGGAGAGTGCCTCGTGGAGAGTGGGTTCCCAGGGCCTGTCCTCCCCTGTCGCACAGCAGTTCTCCCAGTTTCTCTGTTGTCCTGTGCCTCTGTCCCCTGAACTGTGTGCCCACTGCCACTGACCCCAGGTCCCTGATTGTCTTGGGTTAGTGGGTTTGCCTGGGGTCCCTGTAGTGGTGGACACACTGCTGATTGATGTGTCCTGGGGACAGTGGCATGGGCCCGCTGTGTGGGTGCTGTGGTGGTGTTTCCTGAGGGGGGAGGTTCAGTGGTGGTTTGGGACTGTGGCAGGGGAACCGACTGTCCAGAGGTCCCTGATGGGATGGTCATCTTGATCCAGGCGTGCAGAGCTGGTGTCTTCACTGTGGGCCTCTTCTGTCTGGGACTGGATATGTCTGGCACCTCCTGTCTAGTGACATTGGGTAGGGGTCCTGTTGGGGTGTAAATACATAGTTATTGTATCTATGTGTGCCATCCTATGCAATGTGTGATTTACCCTCTACTCCTGTGCTTGCATTTTTGCCTTGGCCCTTGTGTGAGTGGTGATTTTGTGGCCTGGGTGAGTCTCTCTACTGGACATGCTTTGGTGAGGGGTGTCCATGCAGGTCTGTAATGGGTGTCCATGCACTGGTTTTACATGTAGGGCTTGGTATTGGGATGGGTGGGTTGTGATAGTGGGGTATCTGTGAGGTGTTGGAGTGATGGGTGTGAGGGTAGGGGTAGGAGTTTGTGATGGCATGCAGGTAGGGTGGGGGGATATAGTAATAAAGATTTGCCTTACCAGAGTCCAGTACTCCTGCTACTCCTGCGAGGCCCTCAGGATGCACGATCGCCAAGACTTGCTCCTCCCTTGTTGTTAGTTGTGGGGGAGGAGGTGGGGGTCCACCGCCAGTCCTCTGTACGGCTACCTGGTGTCTGGATACCACGGAACACACATTCCCCGTAGGTCGTTCCACCTCTTCCTGATGTCATCCCGTGTTCTGGGGTGCTGTCCCACTGCGTTGACCCTGTCGACAATTCTCTGCCATAGCTCCATCTTCCTAGCAATGGATGCCTGCTGCACCTGTGATCTGAATAGCTGTGGCTCTACCTGGATGATTTCCTCCACCATGACCCTGAGCTCCTCGTCAGAAAACCTGGGGTGTCTTTGAGGTGCCATAATGTGTTGTGGGTGATGTGTGAGGTGATGTTTGTTGTGGTGTGTGATATGTTGTATTGGGGTGTGTTCTTTGAGGTGCGTGGATGTTGTATGAGTGATGGTGTTGTGTGCCTGTGGATGCCTGTGTTGTGTTTGCTATTCTCTCTCTCTCTGCTTCTTCCAAAAATGTCGTTTTAAGGGGTTGTGGGTAATGTGGGTGTGTATTTTATAGTGGTGTGTGGGTGTGGTGTGTGTATGTGTATCAGGTGTGTGTATTTGGAATTGGCCAATGTGGTTGTGTTTTGTAAATGTGTGTGTATTTTGAGCGCAGCAGTGTGTATCGCCAATGGATTTCTGTGGTTGAAAGACTGCTACGTTGATTCGTGGGTCGTGATACTGTGGGCGTATTCCTGTTGGCGCGATGGTGTAGGTTTTGCTATCGCCAGTTTATCACTGACCTTTGGTGTGGTGGACTTGTGTGGGTGTCTGCATTGTGGCGGATTACGAGATGCAGGTCATAATACCTTTAGCGGATTTCTGCCTCGGCCATGGTATTTTGGTGGGCGTCAGCATGGTGGTAAGCGGGATTTACCACCAGGGTTGTAATGAAGGCCATAATGCTACACTGCTGCCAAGATATGAGTCAATTAACAGACTGTTGAGTGTCAAGATATTCTGACATCCTGTAGCAAGGTGACTTAAAAAGGAATTGTCTGTACCCCAAATGTCAGGGGATCAAGCAAAGCTAATCTGTATATGACCCAAAGCATATCTACCTGTTAAAAATTGGAGCTACATGCCACATTACAACCTGTAACAGTCTGTTTCACATATTTAACAGGTCTACCTGCCACTGGGATCATGGAAAGCACTCCTGAGACAGCCACTTCCCCCTTGGAGGAAGCTCTCAGTGAGGAGAGCACTCCTGTGTGCGTGGACATTGGTGGTGACTCTGGCCCATCTGGGCAAACTGGTTAGATGACAACTGTCAGCCTCAACCTCCCTACATCAAATCCTCCCAGGCAAGCAGTCACCCCCAAACATGTGTCCCAATGACAGTAACAACCATCATGTGCCCCCCAGTCCAGGTACCGGAGTCAAAACTCAAAAACCCTGACAATGATGGACCTGGCAGCAGTAGGCAAACTGTGCCCAGGGTGCTAGCACGTGGGGGTGGGGTGCTATAGCTGAAGAACCCCCTGCAAGCGTGGAAGTCCACCTAAACAACCAGGAGCTGCAGGTGGCAAGACAAGAACCACTGCCAGGAAGTAACCTCCTACTGAAAGATTCCCTTTTTTGTGCCTCAGATGCACCCTGTTGCCTTTTCTAAAACCACTTTCCAAATTTCCAGGATAGTAGGAAACTGGAAATGGGACTACACATGCTGTGGCAGTTACTCACATGATGACATCCATTGTGACTGATCCCTTCACTGTTTGAAAATCATTTCTTTACTCATATTCATCCTAATCTCCTATGCACATGAAAATAAACACAACTCATACATTATCAATGAATGATTGTCATTTATCATCTATATAAGTAGTTTAATCTGAAATATATTTCATTCTCATGATTAACTCATAAGAAGGAAATGTGAGGAAGGACATGTCACAGGTAGTGTCATGCTGGCGACCACTACCAATACAATGTCACAAGTGGACAATCATCAATCTCTGTTTATTACACTGTGCAACACATAGGCTGACCAAATGTCAGGACTGTCATAGTCAAGTGTGTCTAAGCATTTATTGCTTCTGCCTAGGTGTCAGTAAGTAACATCGCACTGAAAACCAAAGTAAGGGACATGCCAGACTATATCCCTCCGAATAGCCTAACAGATTGGTGGAAATTGTCATCAGCTTAACCCTTATCACATACCTATATCATGCCTACCAAATCAACATGCGCCTTAATACAGACAGAGGACATTACAGCAGTCTCTAGTCAGAGAACCTTCTACTCACAATGGTCAAGCATCTATAGACATGTCACTCACCTATGTCAGTGTTGACACACATGTACAGTGGCCTGCAATGACGGAACACAATGACAACTACATACAAGTCAAACAGGATCATTGTAAATACAATGTGAAGGTTGAGTGAATGGATTGCACAGGATGACGTGTCAAAGACATATCATCACTCATATGACACCATTGGACTCACACACCGTGGCAAACAGGTCTATTGTGTAGCACAAATCTCTGCCATCCAAATGGCCTGACAGCCTGGGCATGGGACTCATACACACCAAAAATATGTAATACAGTACCTGGAACAATCCATGTCCACTTCGAATGTCAGACCAGCGAAAGCCACCTGACATTGTCACAACTCAGAAATGTTCACATAAGGATGGCATTCTGAAGAGACCTGGAAAGAAAAAGTGGTAAAGAAGGAGTTTAGGCAGGTAACAGCTTACATGAGCTAGAAAAATCTGATCCAAATTTTATTGTTACTCAGATTTTGCATTTTGACTGCCCCAAACGAAGGAGATCCTCACTCCAAGTCTAAAGTTGTCTGAAAACCTGAGCTGTATACTGCAAGGTACGAAATGCCCTGTCTGAAGGTCACACATAGACCCTTCTCAACCAATTCTGACCCCCACACTACCCCACGGAGTCAGTGAAATGACAGAACTTCACATACTTACACTCAAGTGAAGTACTGATTGATGAGATCTGCCCACATGTCTCCACCTTCATCCTCATCACTGTCATCCTCACTTGGCATTTCTGCATTCTCACCCGGTGGAACTGCTAGCTCCTCCTCATCTGAGATGTATGGGATCTGTCACCTCAGGGCAAGGTTGTGGAGCACGCAGCAGGCCACAATGATCTGACACACTTTAGCGGGTGAGTAGAGGAGGGCTCCATCAGACATATCAATGCTGCAGAATCTTGCCTTCAGGAGCCAAAAAGCTCACTCCACGACACCCGTGTCCTTCCATCGGCCTCATTGAAGAGGACTTCCCATGGAGTGGTTGGGTTCCTCACTGGTGTCAATAATGAGGCACTGTTTGGGTCAGCAGAGTCCCCTGTAAGGAACTGTGACATGTGTGCAAACATGAGCCCAGGGCATCATCACATTCGACAGCAGACATAGCATACAAACACACATGATATATGTAATGAACCAACCATCCATGCCCTCTCTGGGTACTCTCGTGTCATCAGCTGTGGGATAGCACTGTTCCGTATGATGAAGGCATCATGGACTGAACCTGCGTACCATTCACATACCTGAGAGATGTAGAGGTCCATCAAACAAACTACTTGGACATTTATGGAGTGGAAGTTCTTTCTGTTCTGATAGACCTATTGTAGGAAAGTACCATCTTGCCTGGCATGTTACCCCCATATTTCACTGTATATATGTTGTTTTAGTCTATGTGTCACTGGGACCCTGCCAGGCAGGGCCCCAGTTCTCATAAGTATGTGCCCTGTATGTGTTCCCTGTGTGATGCCTAACTGTCTCACTGAGGCTCTGATAACCAGAACCTCAGTGGTTATGCTCTCTCTGCTTTCCAAATTTGTCACTAACAGGCTAGTGACTAAATTTACCAATTCACATTGGCATACTGGTACACCCATATAATTCCCTAATATATGGTACTGAGGTACCCAGGGTATTGGGGTTCCAGGAGATCCCTATGGGCTGCAGCATTTCTTTTGCCACCCAGAGGGAGCTCTGACAATTCTTACACAGGCCTGCCAGTGCAGTCTGAGTGAAATAACGTCCATGTTATTTCACAGCCATTTACCACTGCACTTAAGTAACTTATAAGTCACCTATATGTCTAACCTTCACCTAGTGTTACTTAGTGTGTGGGCACCCTGGCACTAGCCAAGGTGCCCTCACATCGTTCCGGGCAAATTCCCCAGACTTTGTGAGTGCGGGTACACCATTACACGCGTGCACTGTACATAGGTCACTACCTATGTACAGCGTCACAATGGTAACTCCAAACATGGCTACGTAACATGTCTAAGATCATGGAATTGTCACCCCAATGCCATTCTGGCATTGGGGGGACAATTCCATGATCCCCTGGGTCTCTAGCACAGAACCCGGGTACTGCCAAACTGCCTTTCCGGGATCTCCACTGCAGCTGCTGCTGCTGCTGCCAACCCCTCAGACAGGTTTCTGCCCTCCTGGGGTCCAGGCAGCCCTGGCCCAGGAAGGCAGAACAAAGGACTTCCTCTGAGAGAGGGTGTAACAGCCTCTCCCTTTGGAAATAGATGTGAGGGCTGGGGAGGAATAGCCTCCCACAGCTTCTGGAAATGCTTTGATGGGCACTGATGGTGTCCATCTCTGCATAAGCCAGTCTACACCGGTTCAGGGATCCCTCAGCCCTACTCTGGTGTGCAACTGGACAGAGGAAAGGGGAGTGACCATTCCCCTGACCTGCACCTCCCATGGGAGGTGCCCAGAGCTCTTCCAGTGTGTCCCAGGCCTCTGCCATGTTGGAAACAGAGGTGTTTGTGGCACACTGGACTGATCTGAGTGGCCAGTGCCAGCAGGTGACGTCAGAGGCTCCTTCTGATAGGCTCTTACCTCTCTTGCTAGCCAATCCTCCTTCTTAGGTAGCAAAACCTCCTTTTCTGGCTATTTAGGGTCTCTGCTTTGGGGATCTCACCAGATAACGAATGCAAGAGCTCATCAGAGTTACTCTGCATCTCCCTCTTCACCTTCTGCGAAAGGATCGACTGCTGACTGCTCGGGATGCCTGCAAAACCGCAACAAAGAAGCAAGACGACTACTAGCAACCTTGTATCGCTTCATCCTGCCGGCTTTCTCAACTGTTTCCAGGTGGAGCATGCTCTGGGGGTATCCTGCCTCCTCTCTGCACAAGGAGCTCTGAAGAAATCTCCCGTGGGTTGACGGAATCTTCCCCCTGCAACCGCAGGCACCAAAAGACTGTATCACCGGTCCTCTGGGTCCCCTCTCAGCATGACGAGCGTGGTCCCTAGAACCCAGCAACTCTGTCCAAGTGACTCCCACCATCCAGTGACTCTTCAGTCCAAGTTTGGTGGAGGTAAGTCCTTGCCTCCCCACGCTAGACTGCATTGCTGGGTACCGTGTGATTTGCAGCTGCTCCGGCTCCTGTGCACTCTTCCAGGATTTCCTTGGTGCACAGCCAAGCCTGGGTCCCCGACACTCTAACCTGCAGTGCACAACCTTCTGAGTTGTCCTACGGCATCGTGGGACTCCCTTTTGTGACTTCGGGTGGACTCCAGTTCACTTTTCTTCTAAGTGCCTGTTCAGGTACTTCTGCGGGTACTGCCTGCTTCTGTGAGGGCTCCCTGATTTGCTGGGCGCCCCCTCTGTCTCCTTTTCCAAGTTGCGACATCCTGAACCCTCCTGGGCCACAGCAGCACCCAAAAACTTCTAAAGCAACCCTTGCAGCTAGCAAGGCTTGTTTGTGGTCTTTCTGCGTGGGAATACCTCTGCAAGCTTCAGCGCAACGTGGGACATCCATCCTCCAAAGGAGAAGTTCCTAGCTCTCTTCTTTCTTGCAGAACTCCAAGCTTCTTCCAACAGGTGGCAGCTTCCTTGCACCCTCAGCTGGCATTTCCTGGGCTCCTGCCCACTCTCAACACTGTCGCGACTATTGGACTTGGTCCCCTTGTCTTACAGGTACTCAGGTCTGGAAATCCACTGTTGTTGCATTGCTGGTGTTTGTTCTTCCTGCAGAATCCCCCTATCACGACTTCTGTGCTCTCTGGGGGTAGTAGGTGCACTTTACACATACCTTTCAGGGTCTTGGGGTGTGCTATTTTTCTAACCCTCACTGTTTTCTTACAGTCCCAGCGACCCTCTACAAGCTCACATAGGTTTGGGGTCCATTCGTGGTTCGCCTTCCACTTTTGGAGTATATGGTTTGTGTTGCCCCTAAACCTATGTGCTCCTATTGCAATCTATTGTAACTTTACAATGCTTGCATTACTTTTCTTGCTATTACCTGCATAATTTTGGTTTGTGTACATATATCTTGTGTATTTATCTTATCCTCATACTGAGGGTACTCACTGAGATACTTTTGGCATATTGTCATAAAAATAAAGTACCTTTATTTTTAGTACTTCTGTGTATTGTGTTTTCTTATGATATTGTGCATGTGACACCAGTGGTATAGTAGGAGCTTTACATGTCTCCTAGTTTGATTATACGACGGAACACCAAATTAAAAACAACTACTAACCTTAACAACGAGGTCGGAACACCGACCTCGTCCTTACTACTAATGATTTTACCACGAATGCCTTAACAATGATATTTCGTTGTAGAGGCATTCCTGATAAAACCATTACTAATAGGCACCATTCACCCTACATCCCTCACCCCACCCCCCAACCCCACCCCACCCCAAAACCTAAAACCCCCTGACCCCCCACCCCCTCCCCAAAAACACCCCACCCCCCAACCCCACCCCAAAACCTAAAATACCCTGAACCCCCACCCCCTCCCCAAAACCAAAAATGCCCCATCCCCCAACCCCAACCCAAAACCTAAAACCCCCTGACCCCCCACCCCCTCCCCAAAACCAAAAACGCCCCACCCCCCCAACCCCACCCCAAAACCTAAAACCACCTGACCCCCCACCCCCTCCCCAAAACCAAAAATGCCCCACCCCCCCAACCCCACCCCAAAACCTAAAACCCCCTGACCCCCCACCCCCTCCCCAAAAACACCCCACCCCCCAACCCCACCCCAAAACCTAAAATACCCTGAACCCCCCACCCCCTCCCCAAAACCAAAAATGCCCCATCCCCCAACCCCAACCCAAAACCTAAAACCCCCTGACCCCCCACCCCCTCCCCAAAACCAAAAACGCCCCATCCCCCCAACCCCACCCCAAAACCCAAAACCCCCTAACCCCCCACCCCCTCCCCAAAACCAAAAATGCCCCACCCCCCCAACCCCACCCCAAAACCTAAAACCCCCTGACCCCCCACCCCCTCCCCAAAACCTAAACCCACTACTTAACTTAGTCAACCCCTTGTCACCTGCGTCGTCCTCCTTCGCCAACTCCCTTCTTTGTACCTTAACCACGCATGTTCGTTGTTCAGAACATACGTAGTTAAGGCACAAAAAAACGAAGTTGTGGTTAAAGAAAGAGTTGTTGCGCTTTCGTTAACCACGACTTTCGTAATAAAAAAGTCGTAAAAAAGGATGTTTCCCTCCTAGTTCAGCCTAAGCTGCTTTGCCATAGCTACCTTCTATCAGCCTAAGCTGTTAGAAACACATTTCTACACTAATAAGGGATAACTGGACCTGGCACACTACAAGCCAGGCCAGCCTCCTACATTGGTTGTGCAGCGGTGGGATAAGTACTTGTAACTACTTACCACTTTGTCATTGTGTACTTTTCATAAGAAAATAATACAGGGCCTGATTACAACTTTGGAGGAAGTTGTTAGTCCGTCCCGAATGTGACGGATATACCACCAGCCGTATTACGAGTCCATTATATCCTATGGAACTCGTAATACGGCTGGTGGTATATCGGTCACATTTGGGAAGGATTAACACCTCCTCCAAAGTTGTAATCAGGCCCATACAAAACAAGTTCAGTGTATGTACACCTAACCAAAAAGTTTAGCTTTTCTTCTCTCAAACTTTTTACAAAGTTCTGAAAAGTTTCTCTAAACTTCTAAAAGTTTCTAAAAGTTAGAAAAAGTTTTTTTCTCTGTTCTCTAAAAAGTTCTGAAACTTTTTCTTTCTTCTCAAACCTTTTGCTATCAAGTCTGATGTAGAGTCTGCTCTTAAAATGGTCAATACTATTTTTGACAATTTGAATACAAGAGCCTAAGGAGTCTCTGCTTAGATAGAGGTTTAGTGATAGGAAAAAACCCCACAAAAGAGTTTCTCTATAACATGCTTATTATGAATGATGAGTCCCTAGGAGGCAATTCAAATGAGAGGTTAATAGAAGGCTCCTGTTCTGACTCAGGGGATCTCCTTGAGGGAGGTGGGGAGGGTTCTGTTCCAAATCTGCCCTTTAGCAGGCCACCTAGTAATGTTGGTAGTAATGGAGGTTCCCATCATAGTAGGGGTATCTTTATTCCTGGAGGCCAGGTTATTAGGGTTCAGTCAGTTAGGAATAGATCTCCCTCTGTTGTTTCCATTTTATCTTCTGTGTCCAAGCATTCCCAACCCACCCACCCTGAAGACAAC
Organism: Pleurodeles waltl; assembly: GCF_031143425.1. Classification (NCBI taxonomy): domain Eukaryota; kingdom Metazoa; phylum Chordata; class Amphibia; order Caudata; family Salamandridae; genus Pleurodeles; species Pleurodeles waltl. The sequence goes on along the minus strand of NC_090445.1, from coordinate 1,179,817,910 downwards.
ATGTTAGAAAGGGAACTCAAAAAGTTGAGAGTGGAAGAGACCAGACTGAACCTTAAACAGCAACAGCTGGCCTTAGATAGGGAATCCCTAGACATTGAGAAGGAGAGACAGAGGTTGGGGCTAGGACCCCATGGTGGCAGCAGCAGTATTCCTGATAGTAATACTGTTAGAGAGCAGGATTCCAGGAATCTGCACAAGATAGTCCCCCCTTACAAGGAGAGGGGTGACATCAACAAATGGTTTGCTGCACTTGAGAGGGCCTGTATGGTACAGGGGGTCCCTCAAAGGCAGTGAGCTGCTATATTGTGGCTATCTTTCAATGGAAAGGGTAGGGATAGGCTTCTTACTGTTAGAGAAAGTGATGCTAACAATTTTGCAGTTTTGAAGGATGCACTCTTGGATGGATTTGGCTTAACCACTGAACAATACAGGATTAAGTTCAGAGACACCAGAAAAGAGTCCTCACAAGACTGGATAGACTTTGTTGACTGTTCAGTGAAGGCCTTGGAAGGGTGGTTACATGGCAGTAGAGTTTCTGACTATGAAAGCCTATATAAACTTATTCTGAGAGAGCATATTCTGAATAACTGCGTGTCTGACTTGTTACACCAATATCTAGTGGACTCAGATCTGACCTCTCCCCAAGAATTGGGAAAGAAGGCAGACAAACGGGTCAGAACAAGAGTGAACAGAAAATTTCATACAGGGGGTGACAAGGATGGCAAGAAGAAGGATGGTAAGTCTTCTGACAAGGGTGGGGACAAACGTAAAACTAAGCCTTCATCAGGCCCACAAAAATCCTCTGGTGGGGGTGGTGGGTCCAAATCCTCTTCAAATAATCAAGTTAAAAAGCCTTGGTGTTATCTGTGTAAAGTCAAAGGCCATTGGACAACTGATGCCAGTTGTCCAAAGAAAAACACCAAACCTCCCACTACCACAATCCCTACTGCAAATTCTATTGCCCCTAGTAATAGCAGTGGGGGTGGGAGCAAACCTACTAATAGCCAATCCAAGGGAGTAGCTGGGCTCACTTTTGGTAATTTAGTTGGGGTTAGTCTTGTTAGGGAGACCACAGAGGCTGTGTTAGTCTCTGAAGGTGCCATTGATTTGGCCACCTTGGTTGCTTGTCCCCTTAATATGGATAAGTACAAGCAACTTCCCCTAATAAATGGTGTTGAGGTTCAGGCCTACAGGGACACAGGTGCCAGCGTTACCATGGTAATAGAGAAACTGGTGCACCCTGAACAACACCTACTTGGTCAGCAGTACCAAGTGACAGATGCTCATAACAACACTCTTAGCCACCCCGTGGCTGTTGTGAATCTCAACTGAGGGTGGGGTTACTGGTCCAAAGAAAGTTGTGGTTGCCTCAGATTTATCTGTAGACTGTCTACTAGGGAACGATTTAGAGACATCAGCTTGGGCAGAAGTGGAGTTGGAGGCTCATGCAGCAATGCTGGGCATTCCTGGGCATATTTTTGCTTTGACAAGGGCTCAGGACAAAAAGCAAAAAGGACAGGGTAACTTGGATCCTGGAACAATGGACCAAGTGCTCTCTAAAGCTAGGGGTAGCCGGGGTAAATCCCTACCCACTATCCCTCCCTCTACAGATGATTCTCCTTCTGAGGAAGAAGAATTTCCTCCCTGTGCAGAACCTTCACCAGATGAGTTGGCAGCAGACACTGCTGAGCTTTTGGGTGGAGGGGGATATGCCAGGGAAGAGCTGAGTGTGGCACAGCAAACCTGTCCCACATTAGAGGGTCTCAGACAGCAAGCTGTCAAACAGCAAAATATCAATGACTCACATAGAGTTTACTGGGAGGACAACCTCTTGTACACAGAGGCAAGGGACGCAAAATGTGGAGCAGCCAGGAGATTGGTCATTCCCCTGCAGTACAGGGAGTTCCTCCTAACTCTGGCACATGACATTCCTTTGGCTGAGCATTTGGGCCAGATAAAAACATGGGAAAGACTTGTCCCCCAGTTTCACTGGCGTAGGATGTCAGAGGACACTAAAGATTTTTGCAAGTCTTGTGTGACCTGCCAAGCCAGTGGCAAGACTTGTGGCACACCAAAGGCTCCCCTTATTATACTATCTGTGGTTGGGGTCCCCTTTGAAAGGGTAGGGGTTGACATAGTTGGCCCCCTTGACCCTCCTACTGCTTCAGGCAATAGGTTTATCTTAGTGGTTGTGGACCATGCCACAAGATATCCTGAAACAATTCCTCTAAGGACCACTACAGCACCTGCAGTGGCAAAGGCCATCCTGGGAATATTTTCCAGGGTGGGTTTCCCAAAAGAGGTTGTATCAGACAGGGGTAGCAACTTTATGTCTGCATACTTGAAAGCTATGTGGAAGGAATGTGGTGTGACCTACAAATTCACCACTCCTTATCATCCACAGACTAATGGACTGGTAGAGAGGTTTAATAAAAACTTTCAAAGGTATGATAAGGGGACTCCCTGAAAAACTCAGGAGGAGATGGGATGTCCTGTTACCTTGCCTCTTTTTTGTTTACAGGGAGGTACCCCAGAAAGGAGTGGGATTCAGCCCCTTTGAACTCCTCTTTGGACACCCTGTAAGAGATTCACTTACAATTGTGAAGGAGGATTGGGAAAAACCTTTAAAAGCTCCCAAACAGTACATAGTGGACTATGTACTTGGCCTAAGATCCAGAATGGCTGAGTACATGAAAAAGGCCAGTAAAAACCTTCAGGCCAGCCAAGAGCTCCAGAAGCAATGGCATGACCAGAAGGCTGTTCTGATTCAGTACCAACCAGGACAGAAGGTGTGGGTATTGGAGCCTGGTCTCCATCTAATTGTTGAGGGTGAGGTTACCTATCTGGTAGACCTGGGCACTGTCAGGAGTCCCCTTGGGGTGATTCATGTCAACCGCCTAAAACCCTTCTATGACAGGGCTGATTTCACCCTGCTCATGGCAACTGATGAAGGACAGGAAGAAGAGAGTGACCCTCTCCCTGATCTCTTCTCCTCCACTGAAGAGGATGCCTTAGTGGAGGGAGTAGTTATAGCAGATTGTCTGACTGCAGAACAGAAAGACAACTGCATAAATCTCCTTGGACAATTTTCTGAACTCTTTTCAACTGTGCCAGGCACCACATCTTGGTGTGAACACACAATTGATACTGGAGACAGCTTGCCTGTCAAAAGTCAAATCTATAGGCAGCCTGACCATGTCAGGAACTGCATAAAACAAGAGGTTCAGACAATGCTTGATATAGGAGTGGTTGAACCTTCTGAAAGCCCATGGGCAAGTCCTGTGGTGCTTGTACCAAAGCCTCACTCAAAAGATGGAAAAAGGGAGATGAGGTTTTGTGTAGACTAGAGAGGTCTCAATCAGGTAACAAAAACTGATGCTTACCCTATACCCAGGGCAGATGAGCTCATAGATACACTGGCATCTGCCAAGTATCTAAGCACCTTTGATCTGACTGCAGGGTATTGGCAGATCAAATTGGCTGAGAATGCTAAGCCTAAAACTGCATTTTCAACTATAGGAGGGCACTCCCAATTTACAGTGATGCCCTTTGGTTTGAAGAATGCACCTGCCACTTTTCAGAGGTTGGTGAACACAGTTGGAGGCTTTTAGTGCAGCATATCTAGATGATATAGCTGTCTTTAGCTCCACCTTGGATGAGCACCTGGTCCACCTTTGGAAAGTTTTGGAGGCCCTGCAAAAGGGAGGCCTCACTATCAAGGCCTCAAAGTGCCAGATAGGGCAGGGAAAGGTGGTTTATCTGGGATCCTGGTAGGTGGAGAACAGATTGCACCACTTCAGGGGAAAATCCAGACAATCATGCATTGGGTTCCCCCTACAACACAGATCCAGGTGAGAGCCTTCCTAATACTGGGTATTACAGGAGATTCATTAAAAACTATGGCTCCATAGCAGCCCCACTTAATGATCTCACCAGTAAAAAGATGCCTAAAAATGTATTGTGGACAGCTAGCTGTCAGAAAGCTTTTGAGGAGCTGAAACAGGACATGTGCACTGCACCTGTCCTAAAAAGCCCATGTTACTCCAAGAAATTCATTGTTCAAACTGATGCATCTGAATTAGGGGTAGGGGCAGTCTTATCACAACTGAATTCTGAGGGCCAGGATCAACCAGTTGCTTTTATCAGCAGAAGGTTGACCCCTAGAGAAAAGCGTTGGTCTGCCATAGAGAGGGAGTCCTTTGCTGTGGTCTGGGCACTGAAAAAGTTGAGTCCATACCTGTTTGGCACTCACTTTATTGTTCAGACAGACCACAAACCTCTACTTTGGCTAAAACAAATGAAAGGTGAAAACCCTAAATTGTTGAGGTGGTCCATATCTCTACAGGGAATGGTCTATACAGTGGAACATAGACCTGGGAGTACCCACTCCAATGCAGATGGACTCTCCAGATATTTCCACTTAGACAATGAAGACTCATCCGGTCATGGCTAGTCTTATTGTCCTTCGTTTGGGGGGGTTGTGTAGGAAAGTACCATCTTACCTGGCATGTTACCCCCATATTTCACTGTATATATGTTGTTTTAGTCTATGTGTCACTGGGACCCTGCCAGGCAGGGCCCCCGTGCTCATAAGTATGTGCCCTGTATGTGTTCCCTGTGTGATGCCGAACTGTCTCACTGAAGCTCTGCTAACCAGAACCTCAGTGGTTATGCTCTCTCTGCTTTCCAAATTTGTCACTAACAGGCTAGTGACTAAATTTACCAATTCACATTGTCATACTGGTACACCCATATAATTCCCTAGTATATGGTACTGAGGTACCCAGGGTATTGGGGTTCCAGGAGATCCCTATGGGCTGCAGCATTTCTTTTGCCACCCATAGGGAGCTCTGACAATTCTTACACAGGTCTGCCAGTGCAGCCTGAGTGAAATAACGTCCACGTTATTTCACAGCCATTTACCACTACACTTAAGTAACTTATTAGTCACCTATATGTCTAACCTTCACCTAGTGAAGGTTGGGTGCAAAGTTACTTAGTGTGTTGGCACCCTGGCACTAGCCAAGGTGCCCCCACATCGTTCATGGCAAATTCCCCAGACTTTGTGAGTGCGGGGACACCATTACACGCGTGCACTGTACATAGGTCACTACCTATGTACAGCGTCACAATGGTAACTCTGAACATGGCCATGTAACATGTCTAGGATCATGGAATTGTCACCCCAATGCCATTCTGACATTGGGGGGACAATTCCATGATCCCCTGGGTTTCTAGCACAGAACCCGGGTACTGCCAAACTACCTTTCCGGGGTCTCCACTGCAGCTGCTGCTGCTGCCAACCCCTCAGACAGGTTTCTGCCCTCCTGGGGTCCAGGCAGCCCTGGCCCAGGAAGGCAGAACAAAGGACTTCCTCTGAGAGAGGGTGTAACACCCTCGCCCTTTGGAAATAGGTGTGAGGGCTGGGGAGGAGTAGCCTCCCCGAGCCTCCGGAAATGCTTTGATGGGCACAGATGGTGCCCATCTCTGCATAAGCCAGTCTACACCGGTTCAGGGATCCCCCAGCCCTACTCTGGCGTGAAACTGGACAAAGGAAAGGGGAGTGACCACTCCCCTGACCTGCACCTCCCAGGAGAGGTGCCCAGAGCTCCTCCAGTGTGTCCCAGACCTCTGCCATGTTGGAAACAGAGGTGTTTGTGACACACTGGACTGCTCTGAGTGGCCAGTACCAGCAGGTGACATCAGAGGCTCCTTCTGATAGGCTCCTACCTCTCTTGGTAGCCAAATCTCCTTCCTAGGTAGCCAAACCTCCTTTTCTGGCTATTTAGGGTCTCTGCTTTGGGGATCTCACCAGATAATGAATGCAAGAGCTCATCAGAGTTCCTCTGCATCTCCCTCTTCACCTTCTGCCAAAGGATCGACTGCTGACTGCTCAGGACGCCTGCAAAACTGCAACAAAGTAGCAAGACGACTACAAGCAACCTTGTATCGCTTCATCCTGCCGGCTTTCTCGACTGTTTCCAGGTGGTGCATGCTCTGGGGGTAGCCTGCCTCCTCTCTGCACAAGGAGCTATGAAGAAATCTCCCGTGGGTCGACGGAATCTTCTCCCTGCAACCGCAGGCACAAAAAGACTGCATCACCGGTCCTCTGGGTCCCCTCTCAGTAAGACGAGCGTAGTCCCTGGAACTCAGCAACTCTGTCCAAGTGACTCCCACAGTCCAGTGACTCTTCAGTCCTAGTTTGGTGGAGGTAAGTCCTTGCCTCCCCACGCTAGACTGCATTGCTGGGTACCGTGTGATTTGCAGCTGCTCTGGCTCCTATGCACTCTTCCAGGATTTCTTTGGTGCACAGCCAAGCCTGGGTCCCCGACACTCTCACCTGCAGTGCACAACCTTCTGAGTTGTCCTCCAGCATCGTGGGACTCCCTTTTGTGACTTCGGGTGGACTCCAGTTCACTTTTCTTCTAAGTGCCTGTTCAGGTACTTCTGCGGGTACTGCCTGCTTCTGTGAGGGCTCCCTGAGTTGCTGGGCGCCCCCTCTGTCTCCTCTTCCAAATGGCGATATCCTGGTCGCTGCTGGACCACAGCAGCACCCAAAAAACTCTACAGCAACCCTTGCAGCTAGCAAGGCTTGTTTGCGGTCTTTCTGTGTGGGCACACCTCTGCAAGCTTCATTGTGATGTGGGACATCCATCCTCGAAAGGAGAAGTTCCTAGTTCTTGCAGAACTTGAAGCTTCTTTCAACAGGTGGCAGCTTCCTTGCACCCTCAGCTGGCATTTCCTGGGCTCCTGCCCACTCTCGACACTGTCGCGACTATTGGACTTGGTCCCCCTGTCTTATAGGTACTCAGGTCCTGAAATCCACTGTTGTTGCATTGCTGGTGTTTGTTCTTCCTGCAGAATCCCCCTATCACGACTTCTGTGCTCTCTGGGGGTAGTAGGTGCACTTTACACCTATCTTTCAGGGTCTTGGGGTGGGCTATTTTTCTAACCCTCACTGTTTTCTTCCAGTCCCAGTGACCCTCTACAAGCTCACATAGGTTTGGGGTCCATTCGTGGTTCGCATTCCACTTTTGGAGTATATGGTTTTTGTTGCCCCTATACCTATGTGCTCCTATTGCATTCTACTGTAATTTTACACTGCTTGCATTACTTTTCTTGCTATTACCTGCATAATTTTGGTTTTTGTACATATATCTTGTGTATATATCTAATCCTCATACTGAGGATACTCACTGAGATACTTTTGGCATATTGTCATAAAAATAAAGTACCTTTATTTTTAGTACTTTTGTGTATTGTGTTTTCTTATGATATTGTGCATATGACACCAGTGGTATAGTAGGAGCTATACATGTGTCCTAGTTCAGCCTAAGCTGCTTTGCCATAGCTACCTTCTATCAGCCTAAGCTGCCAGAAACACCTCTTCTACACTAATAAGGGAAAACTGGACCTGGCACATGGTGTAAGTACCTCTGGTACCCACTATAAGCCAGGCCAGACTCCTACACCTGTTCATAGGGATGTGGGGAACCAAGGCTACATGGGTACCATCAATGTGTTTCCACTACATGTGTAATGTGTGCCAGACCATAAAACTCTACTTTTAAATGGACATAATGTTCACGCTGTGGAAATCCAGTGTTGCTGTCCAGATTTTTCAACATAGCAGAAAGTACATCTTTCAAGATCAAACTGAACATAGGCCGGGACATCCCGGGACACTGGATTTTGCAAGGAGCCTGCGGCCAGGAGGTGCAGCACTGACATGACTTGAACAATGAGTGGTATGCTATTTGGATGACTGATGGCAGGCATTAGATCTGCCTCCAACTGACCACAGAGATCCTTGATTGTTTGTCTATCCAGACGGTAGATTTGTATGAAATGCCTATTATCCATGGTCTGCAAGTCCGCTGGTAGACAGTACACAGGAGGTTGTCTGACCCTTCCCATTCCAGGATAACTATGTGAGAGAAAATAAGAAGGTATGTCTGTCACTCATTGTGTCCCTTGTAATTGATATGACATATGTCACTTAAAAACTGTTGCAAGCCATTTGATACAGTGAAAACATGATACATAGCACATACCAATGGTAAAAGTGGCACACTAGTAACATGCCATCCTCTTGCCTCAATTAAGCTATGTATATCTAAACTGATACGTCAGTAAGACTATGTGATACTAACATCAAACAATGCTTGTGATTAAATCCCCAAACAATTTTGCACATAACCGAGAGGGTGGTGACTGTGCCACCAAAGATTCCTGAAACTTAGCAGGACAACATGACAACATGATCCCTCAATCAGGACCAACATACATCTTTAGACAATGCCAGGCCTGAAGATTATGCTGTAGGAATGTTTCCCACATTGCGATGCATCAAAAAGTAGTTTTTCCGAACATCGAAAGGCTTTAAAATGGTGATTGCCTGACCTACTACACTGGACAATAGGAAATAACCGCGACCGCTGGCGGAAGTCATCATGGCGGTAGGCGGATGCTACCAAGGTGGACATTGCCATTGGGTAACATTGCTGGCTGTGGCGGTCTTGGGCCAATGGCAGTGTCTGGTGGGGGTGACGTTTGTGTACGTCGTGGACATGACCACCATCTACTGATTAATCTCTCACTTGACTCCTGACACTGCTGCCAGCAAGACGTCCACGACCAGAGCTGCTGTGCACTGCCTGTGGAAACAATCATGCCACATTGTAATGGTGGTAGGGCCTCAGCCTTCTCACCAGAAGAGCTGGAAAATCTTGTGAAGGAGGTTGTACCCCTGTATGGACAGCTCTATGGTGCCCCAGAGGAGAAGGTAAGAGGATCATGTGCACACATGTTTCTGTAGCTCTACTAAGCTTTGATTTGGTTAGTCTAGGCTTATGGGTAATACGTCAGAATGTGTCCTTAAAGCCCTGTAGGTGTTATCTGTGTGCTTAAGTGGTTGAGTTCCTGGGCTTGTGAAGAGTTAGGTTTAGAGTCCTGAGACATTGTGGAGAGTGTGCAATGAGTGTTCCCTGTAGGAGGCTGGACTGGCTTGTAGTGAGTACCAAGGGGTACTTGCACCTTGCACCAGGCCCAGTTATCCCTTATTAGTGTATAGGGTGTCTAGCAGCTTAGGCTGATAGATAATGGTAGCTTAGCAGAGCAGCTTAGGCTGAACTAGGAGACGTGTGAAGCTACTACAGTACCACTTAGTGTCATATGCACAATATCATAAGAAAACACAATACACAGTTATACTAAAAATAAAGGTACTTTATTTTTATGACAATATGCCAAAGTATCTTAGAGTGTACCCTCAGTGAGAGGATAGGAAATATACACAAGATATATATACACAATAGCAAAAATATGCAGTATAGTCTTAGAAAACAGTGCAAACAATGTATAATTACAATAGGATGCAATGGGGAAACATAGGGATAGGGGCAACACAAACCATATACTCCAAAAGTGGAATGTGAACCACGAATGGACCCCAAACCTATGTGACCTTGTAGAGGGTCGCTGGGACTATTAGAAAATAGTGAGAGTTAGAAAAATAACCCTCCCCAAGACCCTGAAAAGTGAGTGCAAAGTGCACCAAAGTTCCCCTAAGGACAAAATAGTCGTGTTAGAGGGAGAATGCAAGGAAAACACAAATCAGCAATGCAACAACGATGGATTCCTGTCTGAAGGTACCTGTGGAACAAGGGGACCAAGTCCAAAAGTCACAAGCAGCTCGGAGATGGGCAGATGCCCAAGAAATGCCAGCGGTTGGTGCAAAGAAGCTCTTACTAGGCTGAAGAACTGTGAATACTGCAGGAACGACAAGGGCTAGAGACTTCCCCTTTGGAGGATGGATCCCCCACGCCTTGGAGAGTCGTGCAGAAGTGTTTTCCCGCCGGATGGACGCCAACAAGCCTTGCTACACGCAAATCGTGCGTTTGGCGTTTTTGGACGCTGCTGGGGCCCAGGAGGGACCAGAAGGTCGCAAATTGGACCTGCAGAGAGAGGGGACGTCGAGCAAGACAAAGAGCCCTCACTGAAGCAGGTAGCACCCGGAGAAGTGCCAGAAACAGGCACTACGAGGATGCGTGAAACGGTGCTCGCCGAAGTTGCACAAAGGAGTCCCACGTCGCCGGAGACCAACTTAGAAAGTCGTGCAATGCAGGTTAGAGTGCCGTGGACCCAGGCTTGGCTGTGCACACAGGATTTCCGCCGGAAGTGCACAGGGGCCGGAGAAGCTTGCAAAGTCGCGGTTCCCAGCAATGCAGCCCAGCGAGGTGAGGCAAGGACTTACCTCCACCAAGCTTGGGCTGAAGAGTCACTGGACTGTGGGGGTCACTTGGACGGTGTCGCTGGATTCGAGGGACCTCGCTCGTCGTGCTGAGAGGAGACCCAAGGGACCGGAGATGCAGCTTTTTGGTGCCTGCGGTTGCAGGGGGAAGATTCCGTCGACCCACGGGAGATTTCTTCGGAGCTTCTGGTGCAGAGAGGAGGCAGACTACCCCCACAGCATGCACAAGCAGGAAAACAGTCGAGAAGGCGGCAGGATCAGCGTTACAGAGTTGCAGTAGTCGTCTTTGCTACTATGTTGCAGGTTTGCAGGCTTCCAGCGCGGTCAGCGGTCGATTCCTTATCAGAAGGTGAAGAGGGAGATGCAGAGGAACTCGGCTGAGCTCATGCATTCGTTATCTAAAGTTTCCCCAGAGACAGAGACCCTAAATAGCCAGAAAAGAGGGTTTGGCTACCTAGGAGAGAGGAAAGGCTACTAACACCTGAAGGAGCCTATCACAAGGAGTCTCTGACGTCACCTGGTGGCACTGGCCACTCAGAGCAGTCCAGTGTGCCAGCAGCACCTCTGTTTCCAAGATGGCAGAGGTCTGGAGCACACTGGAGGAGCTCTGGACACCTCCCAGGGGAGGTGCAGGTCAGGGGAGTGGTCACTCCCCTTTCCTTTGTCCAGTTTCGCGCCAGAGCAGGGGCTAAGGGGTCCCTGAACCGGTGTAGACTGGCTTATGCAGAATTGGGCACCTCTGTGCCCAACAAAGCATTTCCAGAGGCTGGGGGAGGCTACTCCTCCCCTGCCTTCACACCATTTTCCAAAGGGAGAGGGTGTCACACCCTCTCTCAGAGGAAGTTCTTTGTTCTGCCATCCTGGGCCAGGCCTGGCTGGACCCCAGGAGGGCAGATGCCTGTCTGAGGGGTTGGCAGCAGCAGCAGCTGCAGAGAAACCCCAGGAAGGGCAGTCTGGCAGTACCAGGGTCTGTGCTACAGACCACTGGGATCATGGAATTGTACCAACAATGCCAGGATGGCATAGAGGGGGCAATTCCATGATCATAGACATGTTACATGGCCATATTCGGAGTTACCATGGTGAAGCTACATATAGGTAGTGACCTATATGTAGTGCACGCGTGTAATGGTGTCCCCGCACTCACAAAGTTCAGTGAATTGGCTCTGAACAATGTGGGGGCACCTTGGCTAGTGCCAGGGTGCCCACACACTAAGTAACTTTGCACCTAACCTTTACCAGGTAAAGGTTAGACATATAGGTGACTTATAAGTTACTTAAGTGCAGTGTAAAATGGCTGTGAAATAACGTGGACGTTATTTCACTCAGGCTGCAGTGGCAGGCCTGTGTAAGAATTGTCAGAGCTCCCTATGGGTGGCAAAAGAAATGCTGCAGCCCATAGGGATCTCCTGGAACCCCAATACCCTGGGTACCTCAGTACCATATACTAGGGAATTATAAGGGTGTTCCAGTAAGCCAATGTAAATTGGTAAAATTGGTCACTTAGCCTGTTAGTGACAATTTGAAAGTAATGAGAGAGCATAACCACTGAGGTTCTGGTTAGCAGAGCCTCAGTGAGACAGTTAGGCACCACACAGGGAACATATACATGCACACCTATGAGCACTGGGGCCCTGTGTGACAGGGTCCCAGTGACACATACATATAGGCCACAAACCTATGAGCACTGGGGTCCTGACTAGCAGGATCCCAGTGACACATAACAACCATACTGAAAACATGGTGTTTTCACTATGAGCACTGAGGCCTGGCTATCAGGATCCCAGTGAGACAGTGAAAACAGTGACAAACACCCTGACATACACTCACAAACAGGCCAAAAGTGGGGGTAACAAGGCTAGAAAGAGGCTACCTTCTCACACAACCCCCCCCCAAACGAAGGACAATAAGGCTAACCTTGGCCAGTTGAGACTTTATTGTCTAAGTGGTGATAAGTAGAGAGTAGCTCTGCAATAGACTGGTTACTCCCTTTATCATCCACTATATGGTTACTTCCCTGTGGGGATGTAAACCACCCTGTTTGAAGTTTTTTAGCTAACCAACAATGTGAAGATGTATTTTCAGAGTTTCTATCAGTAAGTTTTAGTTTAGAGCAGTGGGAATTATCCACTGAACCTATTTGCAATGATGGAAATGCCAGACAGGGATGCTGTCTCAGTAAAGCCATAGCTGGGCAAAAACTTTGTCCATTTGGCTGGAAGAGGGAACAGGGATGCTGTTTCTCTTGAGTTGGAGCAGGGCAGGGATGCTGTCCTATGAGCTCCACACTAGGGCAGGGATGCTGTCCTAAGTGTTGTGAGGCAGTACAGGGTTTCTGCACTAAAGTTTCTCTGGGAGGGTTGGAGGGATGCTCCATGTTAACTAAAATGGTGTTCTTTTTGTCACCAATGTTAGTTATCCCACAGAGAGGTACTTCTACCTCAGGGAGTCCAGCTATGCCAGCTGATGATTCCCTTGGAACAGGTGCCACCCCAGGAGAGGTTTCTCCCACCACAGGAAAGGTATCCTGAATGGTAGGGTGGTTAGGGGATACTGTGATACCCTTTTTACCTGTTGATGGAGAGGGATCCTGAGTTTTCAGGCCTTCTCTCCTTTGCTTTTTCATTTCAGTAAAAATGAGAGGGAACAATTCCTCAGGGATGCCCAGCATGGCTGCATGGGCATAAAACTCTACATCAGCCCAACCTGAGGCCTCTAGGTCATTACCTAAGAGACAGTCTACAGGTAAGCTAGGTGATACCACCACCTGCTTAGGCCCAGTAACTCCACCCCAACTAAACTGAATTATAGCTAAGGGAAGAAACTTAGTGGAGTTATGGACATCAATAATCTTATACTGTTGTCCAATGATGTGTTGTTCAGGAGGCACTAGGTTTTCAGTCACCAAAGTGAAACTGGCACCTGTGTCCCTGTAGGCCAAGGCCTCAACACCATTTATTGCAACTGTCTGCCTGTACTTATCCATTGTAAGGGGACAAGCAGCCAGTGTGGCAAGGCCAGTGCCACTAGGTGTGACAGAAACTGTCTTGGGACTGATTACATCAGTTTCCACTATGGACCCATAAGTGAACCCAACTACACCCTTTGCTTGACTGTTGCCAGCAGTCCCACCACTAGTACCACTACTGCTAGGGGCACTAGAGCTTGATGTATTAGTGGTGGTAGGCTCAGGGGGTTTACCTGGACAGGACTTATCCCCTGGCCTATGGCCTCTGTTTTTACACACAAAGCACCAAGGCTTTTTAATGTGTGCAGGTTGGGAAGAAGAGGAAGACTTTGTTTTATCCCCACCCTCTGAAGAGTGTTTAAGATTTGAAGTGGGATCTTTGGTTTTACCCTTATCCCCATGCTTATCTTGAGATTTTTCACCATCTTTCTTCTTATTGCCATCTTTGTCACCCCCTGTATGAACTTTTCTGTTCACTCTTGTTCTGACCCATTTGTCTGCCTTCTTTCCCAATTCTTGGGGAGAGGTCAGATCAGAGTCCACCAAGTACTGGTGCAACAAATCAGACACACAATTATTAAGAATATGCTCTCTCAGGATTAAGTTATACAGGCTGTCATAATCAGTAACTTTACTGCCATGTAACCACCCCTCCAAGGCCTTCACTGCCTGGTCAATGAAATCAACCCAGTCTTGTGAAGACTCCTTTTTGGTATCTCTGAACTTTATCCTGTACTGTTCAGTGGTTAAGCCATAACCATCCAGGAGTGCATTCTTAAGAACTTGGAAATTGTTAGCATCATTTTCTTTTACAGTAAGGAGCCTATCCCTACCTTTTCCAGTAAATGATAGCCATAGGATAGCAGCCCACTGCTTTTGAGGGACATCCTGTACAACACAGGCCCTCTCAAGTGCAGCAAACCACTTGTTAATGTCATCCCCCTCCTTGTAAGGGGGAACTATCTTATGCAGATTCCTGGAATCATGCTCTTTTGCAGGATGACTATGGGGAATACTGCTGCTGCCACCATGGGTTTCTAAACCCAACTTCTGTCTTTCCCTCTCTATTTCTAAAGACTGTCTATCCAAATCCAGCTGTTGCTTCTTGAGCTTCAGTCTGGTTTGCTCCACTCTCAATCTATTGAGCTCCCTTTCTAACAATCTGTCATCAGGGTGGGTGGGAGGGACATTTCTAGATACAGAGGTATGATGGGAATGAACAGAAGGAGACCTGTCCCTTACCAAGGGCACCCTAACAGCTTGGCTACCAGCATAATGTGAGAGCACATCATCAGTATGATGTGATTCAACCTCTGTACCAACTATGCTAGACTGTCTAGTAATGGGCAGGCTGAGAAGTTTCTTTCCTGAACCTTTTCCTGGGGGAGTCCCTGGATCAGATTGAGAACCATTAGCTACTTTTTCTACAGATTGGGCACTTATGGCCTTATCCTGTACTCTAAGCATATTAATTAACAGTTCTAAGGAAGGATTCTTCCCTACACTCAAACCTCTCTCTATGCAGAGACTCCTTGCTCCTTTCCAGCTAAGGTGATCATATGCAAGTTTGGACAGTTCAACTTTTTGGCCTGTGCCAGACATTTTTAGAGAGAGTTAAAGTGATAGACAAAGAGAAAAAAGTTTTCAGAACTTTTTTGGAAAGACAGAAAAAACTTTTTAAACTTTTAAGAACTTTTTGAAAGTTTAGAAGTACTTTTCAGCACTTAGAAAAGAGTGAAAAGAGGAAATGCAAAACTTTTTGGCTATGTGTATATACACTGACCTTGTTTTGTATATTTTTCTCTTATGAAAAGTACAATGACAAGAGTGGTAAGTAGTCTCAAGCACTTATCCCACCACTGCACAACCAATGTAGGAGGCTGGACTGGCTTGTAGTGAGTACCAAGGGGTACTTGCACCTTGCACCAGGCCCAGTTATCCCTTATTAGTGTATAGGGTGTCTAGCAGCTTAGGCTGATAGATAATGGTAGCTTAGCAGAGCAGCTTAGGCTGAACTAGGAGACGTGTGAAGCTACTACAGTACCACTTAGTGTCATATGCACAATATCATAAGAAAACACAATACACAGTTATACTAAAAATAAAGGTACTTTATTTTTATGACAATATGCCAAAGTATCTTAGAGTGTACCCTCAGTGAGAGGATAGGAAATATACACAAGATATATATACACAATAGCAAAAATATGCAGTATAGTCTTAGAAAACAGTGCAAACAATGTATAATTACAATAGGATGCAATGGGGAAACATAGGGATAGGGGCAACACAAACCATATACTCCAAAAGTGGAATGTGAACCACGAATGGACCCCAAACCTATGTGACCTTGTAGAGGGTCGCTGGGACTATTAGAAAATAGTGAGAGTTAGAAAAATAACCCTCCCCAAGACCCTGAAAAGTGAGTGCAAAGTGCACCAAAGTTCCCCTAAGGACAAAATAGTCGTGTTAGAGGGAGAATGCAAGGAAAACACAAATCAGCAATGCAACAACGATGGATTCCTGTCTGAAGGTACCTGTGGAACAAGGGGACCAAGTCCAAAAGTCACAAGCAGCTCGGAGATGGGCAGATGCCCAAGAAATGCCAGCGGTTGGTGCAAAGAAGCTCTTACTAGGCTGAAGAACTGTGAATACTGCAGGAACGACAAGGGCTAGAGACTTCCCCTTTGGAGGATGGATCCCCCACGCCTTGGAGAGTCGTGCAGAAGTGTTTTCCCGCCGGATGGACGCCAACAAGCCTTGCTACACGCAAATCGTGCGTTTGGCGTTTTTGGACGCTGCTGGGGCCCAGGAGGGACCAGAAGGTCGCAAATTGGACCTGCAGAGAGAGGGGACGTCGAGCAAGACAAAGAGCCCTCACTGAAGCAGGTAGCACCCGGAGAAGTGCCAGAAACAGGCACTACGAGGATGCGTGAAACGGTGCTCGCCGAAGTTGCACAAAGGAGTCCCACGTCGCCGGAGACCAACTTAGAAAGTCGTGCAATGCAGGTTAGAGTGCCGTGGACCCAGGCTTGGCTGTGCACACAGGATTTCCGCCGGAAGTGCACAGGGGCCGGAGAAGCTTGCAAAGTCGCGGTTCCCAGCAATGCAGCCCAGCGAGGTGAGGCAAGGACTTACCTCCACCAAGCTTGGGCTGAAGAGTCACTGGACTGTGGGGGTCACTTGGACGGTGTCGCTGGATTCGAGGGACCTCGCTCGTCGTGCTGAGAGGAGACCCAAGGGACCGGAGATGCAGCTTTTTGGTGCCTGCGGTTGCAGGGGGAAGATTCCGTCGACCCACGGGAGATTTCTTCGGAGCTTCTGGTGCAGAGAGGAGGCAGACTACCCCCACAGCATGCACAAGCAGGAAAACAGTCGAGAAGGCGGCAGGATCAGCGTTACAGAGTTGCAGTAGTCGTCTTTGCTACTATGTTGCAGGTTTGCAGGCTTCCAGCGCGGTCAGCGGTCGATTCCTTATCAGAAGGTGAAGAGGGAGATGCAGAGGAACTCGGCTGAGCTCATGCATTCGTTATCTAAAGTTTCCCCAGAGACAGAGACCCTAAATAGCCAGAAAAGAGGGTTTGGCTACCTAGGAGAGAGGAAAGGCTACTAACACCTGAAGGAGCCTATCACAAGGAGTCTCTGACGTCACCTGGTGGCACTGGCCACTCAGAGCAGTCCAGTGTGCCAGCAGCACCTCTGTTTCCAAGATGGCAGAGGTCTGGAGCACACTGGAGGAGCTCTGGACACCTCCCAGGGGAGGTGCAGGTCAGGGGAGTGGTCACTCCCCTTTCCTTTGTCCAGTTTCGCGCCAGAGCAGGGGCTAAGGGGTCCCTGAACCGGTGTAGACTGGCTTATGCAGAATTGGGCACCTCTGTGCCCAACAAAGCATTTCCAGAGGCTGGGGGAGGCTACTCCTCCCCTGCCTTCACACCATTTTCCAAAGGGAGAGGGTGTCACACCCTCTCTCAGAGGAATTTCTTTGTTCTGCCATCCTGGGCCAGGCCTGGCTGGACCCCAGGAGGGCAGATGCCTGTCTGAGGGGTTGGCAGCAGCAGCAGCTGCAGAGAAACCCCAGGAAGGGCAGTCTGGCAGTACCAGGGTCTGTGCTACAGACCACTGGGATCATGGAATTGTACCAACAATGCCAGGATGGCATAGAGGGGGCAATTCCATGATCATAGACATGTTACATGGCCATATTCGGAGTTACCATGGTGAAGCTACATATAGGTAGTGACCTATATGTAGTGCACGCGTGTAATGGTGTCCCCGCACTCACAAAGTTCAGTGAATTGGCTCTGAACAATGTGGGGGCACCTTGGCTAGTGCCAGGGTGCCCACACACTAAGTAACTTTGCACCTAACCTTTACCAGGTAAAGGTTAGACATATAGGTGACTTATAAGTTACTTAAGTGCAGTGTAAAATGGCTGTGAAATAACGTGGACGTTATTTCACTCAGGCTGCAGTGGCAGGCCTGTGTAAGAATTGTCAGAGCTCCCTATGGGTGGCAAAAGAAATGCTGCAGCCCATAGGGATCTCCTGGAACCCCAATACCCTGGGTACCTCAGTACCATATACTAGGGAATTATAAGGGTGTTCCAGTAAGCCAATGTAAATTGGTAAAATTGGTCACTTAGCCTGTTAGTGACAATTTGAAAGTAATGAGAGAGCATAACCACTGAGGTTCTGGTTAGCAGAGCCTCAGTGAGACAGTTAGGCACCACACAGGGAACATATACATGCACACCTATGAGCACTGGGGCCCTGTGTGACAGGGTCCCAGTGACACATACATATAGGCCACAAACCTATGAGCACTGGGGTCCTGACTAGCAGGATCCCAGTGACACATAACAACCATACTGAAAACATGGTGTTTTCACTATGAGCACTGAGGCCTGGCTATCAGGATCCCAGTGAGACAGTGAAAACAGTGACAAACACCCTGACATACACTCACAAACAGGCCAAAAGTGGGGGTAACAAGGCTAGAAAGAGGCTACCTTCGGCTACCTTCTCACATTCCCTGACCCACCTTGTGATTGTTGCACATGGTTAGCTGTTGCTTACCAGTTTCTCACAATACGTGTGTCCTTTCTGTCTCTACACATATATCAGTGGCCACATCCGGCATTGCTGTGGTGTTATGCTGAAGCCAGCTAATGACACCCAATGGCCCTAAGCTCTGCACAATGACAGCCATTGGCGATTGGCAATGGGATACATGAAGTATTGTGATGCATCTAACCTTTTGGGATGTGGTATTATGTGTTGATTTGTGTGCTGCCTGCAGAGAAAGTTGCCTTTTCAATTGCCACTTTTGGTAGATATTGCCATCTGGACTGTTACTGAATAGCTTTTGCACTGCGAGTGTGAGCTGGTAGCCACACCCTATATACATAAACAGTATGTGCAGGTCACAAAATTTGCCTCACTACTAAGGTTCATCCACTTGAGCCTATGCCCACTGTTTACCCTTGTTATGGCATTTAGGGGCATGATGGAGAGCTGTGATAGATGTGCTCATTACAACTCTGACCATTTGTGTTACATATCCTTGACAGGTCCCATGATCACATTGCCCTGTTGGCTCCTTAATCAATCTCTGATGCGTACTGTGCATGCTCCTAATTTATTGTCCATTGATCTTCTGAAAACAGTGTGTTGTGAAATGATGTTCCATGATATTTTAACCTGTGTTTTGGACATGAAGTAGACCATGTCAAATACAAGGCTAGGTGTATCTTACTTTGACATGTTTGTGTGTATACATGTTTTGGAAGTATGTTTTACAATATTTAGACTGACACTGAGATTCCTTCCACTTCCTGAAATAGCATGTGGGTGCATGTATATGTGCATCTGTGCACACATGTAGAGGCTTGCATCTTTGTGTGGACAACATGTGGCTCCCTTGTAAGTTGTCCGGGCAATATGGGCCTGTCTGAAGCCTGGCTGTGACCTGTGGGGAACATATACAGCTTGTGATCATCAGGGTTTGTGGATGTATGTGTGCAGTGTTTGCTATTTGGAGTATCTCTCACTTGCCATTTTGTGTGATATGTTATATTGTACTCCTGGTCCATGTCATTTGGATTGATCATGTCACACTAAACACACTGCACTACTGACTGTGCAGGGGCAGAGCTGGTATTTGTGATGGGTAGCCTTGTGGGGAGTGTTAGTAGTAATGTCCCCTATCCAATGTCTGCTATGTGCCATAGGTGGACAGGATGGTCAAGACATGTTCTTATTGGATTGTTGGACTAACTTGCAGTTTACTCAACCTGTTCTTGGGTGGAACTTGTGGACATGATTTTCTGTCTTGTCTTTTGCATCCAAGCAGGTCAACGCCGATCAGAAGAAGGGGATTTGACGTGCCATCACCAAGAATTTGCGGACCATGGGATCCACAGCTGGCAGAGCGCCCACTGTCGTAAGAGGTGAGAGGATCTGAGACGCTGGGCTCAGAGGATTGCAGAGGCCCAAATGGGACTCTTCTCCCAACGAGGATGGGGTGCCTGTTGGACCATGACCCCTCTAATGGCCCGCATTTGTGTGGTGACCTACCCTGATATGGATGAGTGTTTTAGGGCAGCACAGCAGCCACAAGAGGGTGAGTCCATACCTAAATCATGTTTGACACTTTACCAAGTGATTGAGTGAGGGACAGAATGCTAGCTCTGACAATGTGGGAAGTGTCATGTGTCACAGACCTGTGCTCACATTGGTGTACACGGGTCATGTATTGGCTCAGGTGTGCACAGTTGTAGTAGGCTGGCCTGGTTTGTGGTGGGTATCTAAGGTACTTACACCTTATACCAGGTCCAGTTATCTCTTATTAGTGAAATGTAGGCAGTGTCTAGAAGCCAGGCTGTCTAGAGGTAACTGTAGACAGAGCAGCCAAGGCTGAACTAGGAGACATGCAAAGCTCCTGCAATACCACTGTAGTCACACAGTACTCACACACAAGAAAGACAATACTTAATGTTACCAAAAATAAAGGTTCATTATTTTTGCGACACAAGGCCACAAATATCTTAGAGGCTAAACTCCCTTAGGAGATAAGTATTATACACAAAATATACACTGGTAACCAAAATCAGGCAAGTAAACAGACATAGACATAGACTAGTGCAAATAGTGAAAATCACCCTAGGCTAAAATGGGCCTATGGGGAACACAAACCATATACTAAAATAGTGGAATGCGAATGTTGGTTCCCCACCTAGGGAAGAGTAGTGTGCAGAGGGGTGCTGGGAGTGTAAGAAAACACCAAAGGTAAGTAAAGTACCCCACCCCAGAGCCCAGGAAAATAGGAATGAAGTACAGCACGTTTCCTCAGAACACGTGATAAAGAATAATGCAAAAACCAAGCAAGGCTGCAAGACACCAGGATTCCTGGACCTGAAGACCTGTGGAGAGAGGAGACCAAGTCCAAGAACAGCTGAAGAGTCCAGGAGTAACAGGAGCCCCTGCTAACCCAGATGAAGGTGCAAAAGTGGATTCTCTGGTTAGAAGAAAAAGTCAGAAATGCACCAAAGAAGACAGCTGTGGGTTCCTGCTTAGTGCAAGAGATGTCCCACATTGAGTAGATGGATGCAGGCTGTTTTTGGTTGTTGGATTCCGCCAACAAGCCTTGGCTCATGCAAAAGACGTGTGTGGTGGGAAAAGGCACTACCTGGACCCAGGAGGGACCTGGGGGTCTCAACGCAGACTGAGGAGACAGAAGGGGCTCTCAGCGCGTCATAGAGCCCTCAGAGGACCAGGCAGCACCCACAGGAGTCCCAGGACACTGGGACAAAGAAGTTGCAAATTGCAGTCATCACAGCACCACACAAAGCGATCCCACGCCACCAGAGAACAACTCAGGGAGCTGAGCAGGATCGCAGGATAGAGTGCTGGGGATTCTGGCTACGCTGTGCACAAAGGATTCCTTGAAGAAGCACAGAGAAGCCCTAGGAGCTACAAACCACGCAGTGCATAGGGGTACTGTCTGGCTTGGGTAGGCAAGCTCTTACCTCTACCAAATTTGGACAGCTGGACCTTTGGATAGTCAGGGTCACTTTGGTCCACCACCTGTGTTCCAGGATTGACGCTCGTTGTCAGGAGAGGGGACCCAGAGTACCAGCGGCCACGTAGAGAGGTGCCTGCTGAAGCAGGGAAGTGACTCCGTCACTCCACTGGAGATTGCTTCGGTCCTTCTGGAACAGGATGAAGACAGACAGTCCTCAGAGCATGCACGACTGGAAACTGTTGCAGTTGCTGGCAGGAGCTGAAGCTACAGAGTTGCAGTAGCCTTCTTGGATACTTTGTTGCAGATGTATAGTTCCCAGAGCTGTTCTGAGGTTGATCCGATGGTAGAAGGTGAAGCTAGGATTGCAGAGGATTCCTGCTGGAGTCTTGCAAAACCGAATCTGAGGAAACACCCAGAGGAGAGACCCTAACTAGCCATGAGAGGGGGATTGGTCACCTAACCAGTTAAACTTCTATCAGGAGGGATCTCTGATGTCACCTGCTGGCACTGGCCACTCAGATGCTTCCAGACTATCCAAACACCTTGGAATCCAAGATGGCTTACACCAGTGGGTACCTTGGGTACTTACACCTCATACATTACATCTTATACAAGGTCCAGTTATCCCTTATAAGTGAAATGTAGTAGTGTTTTAGCAGCTTAGGCTGATAGAGGTAGCTATGGCAGAGCAGCTTACGCTGAACTAGGAGACATGAAAAGCCCCTGCAATACCACTTATAGTCACACAGTACTTATACACAAGTAAAGAAAATACTCAGCGTTACCAAAAATAAAGGTAGTTTATTTGGGTGACACAGGGCCAAAGATATCTTAGAGACAATACTCCTTCTGGAGGTAACTATTATACACAATATATACAATAGACACCAAAATTAGACAAGTAAATAGTTATAGAACAATGCAAGCAATGGGAAATGCTATAGAATGTAATGGAAGAAAATAGGTCTAGGGGCAACACAAACCATATACTAAGAAAGTGGAATTTGAATCACAAATTCCCCCCTAGATAAGTGTAGTGTGTGCTGAATCGCTGGAAGAGTAAGAATACAGTAAAGGAAAGTAAATTACCCCACCCCAGAGCTCAGAAAAGCAGGAGTAAAGTACTGCAAGTTTCCTTTGGACACACTACACCTCATGATTGGAATTATTGCAAGAACCAACCAAGTCTGCAAACAACAAACAGTGGATTCCTGGAGCTGAAGACCTGCAAAAGAAAGAGACCAAGTCTACAAGTCGAAATACGTTCCAAGAAGGACAGGAGCCCCTGCCAACCCAGAAAAGGGTGCAATAGAAGAGTCTCCGGTTCGATGAAGACTGCAGAAATGCACCCTAGGAAGATGCCAGTGGGTTCCTGCATGATGCAAAGGATGTCCCACGTCGTGAAGTTGGATGCAGGCAAGTTTTGGCATTGGATTCCTCCAACAAGCCTTGGTTCCGGCAAAGTTGTGTTTTGCATCAACGAGGCACAACCTGGACCCAGGAGAGACCTGAGGGCCTCAACTCTGTGTGAGGTGGAAGAGGGGGCTCTCAGCACTTCAGAGAGCCCTCAGAGCACCATATAGCACCCAAGGGTGTCCCAGGACACGGGGTCAAAGGAGGTGCAAAATGCGGTTGGTGAAACATTACAAAAGAAGTTCCCACGCCGCCGGAGATCAACTCAGCGAGTTCAGCGTCGCAGGATAGAGGGCTGGGACCTGGGCCAGGCTGTGCACGAAGCATTTTTGCAAATAGTTCACGGAGGCCTCAGGAGGTGAAGAAGACGTGGTGCACAAGAGTACTGTTGTTCTGGGGAAGGCAAGGTCTTACCTCCTCCAAATTGCGACAGCAGGACCTCAGTACAGTCTGTGTTGATAGGGTCCACCCTCTGTGTTCCAAGGAGCACGCTCATCACCAGGAGAGGAGTCCAAGAGAATCGGTCGTCGACTTAGAAGGTGTCTGTGTGAGCAGGGGAGTGACTCCGTCATCCCACTGGAGATTTCTTCGGTCCTTCTGGTGCAGGGTGAAGACAGGGAGTCCTCAGAGCGTGCACACCATGGAAACTGTTGCAGTTGCTGGCTGGAGCTGAAGTTGCCAAAGAACAGTATACCTTGTGGATACTTTGTTGCTGTTACAGCAGTGCCTGGAGCAGGCTGCGGTTGTTCAGAGAACAGAAGATGAAGTAGTAGTTGCAGAGGATTCCTACTGAAACTTGCAAATAGAATCTGAAGAGAACCCACAGGAGAGACCCTAAATAGTCCTGAGAGGGGGATTGGCTACCTTATCAGGTAAGGACCTATAAGGAGGGGTCTCTGACATCACCTGCTGGCACTTGCCACTCAGAGCCCTCCAGAGTGCCCCCACACCTTGCAAAGCAAGGCAGCTGAAGTCTGGGACACACTGGAGGAGCTCTGTGCACCACCCCTAGGGTGGTGATGGACAGGGGAGTGGTCACTCCCCTTTCCTTTGTCCAGTTTCCCACCAGAGCAGGGGACAAGAGGTCTCTGAACCGGTGTAAACTGGCTTATGCCAGGAGGGCACCATCTGTGCCCTTCAAAGCATTTCCAGAGGCTGGGGGAGGCTACCCCTCCACAGCCTGTAACACCTATTTCCAAAGAGAGAGGGTGTAACCTCCTGCTCCCAAAGGAAATGCTTTGTTCTGCCTTTCTGGAACTGAGCTGCTCAGACCCTAGAAGGGCAGAACCCTGTCTGTGAGGTGGCAGCAGCTGTAGCTGCAGTGCAAGCCTCAGAGAGCTGGTTGGGCAGTACTGGGGGTCCATAGTGGATCCCCCAGGATGCATGGAATTGGCTCCTCAATACCAAATTTGGAATGTGGATACAATTCCATGATCTTACACACCTTACATGGCCATATTCAGAGTTACCATTCTGAAGCTACATATGGGTATTGACCTATATGTAGTGCACACGTGTAATGGCTTCCCCGCACTCACAAAGTTCCAGGAAACGGCCCTGAACTATGTGGGGGCACCCTTGCTTGTGCAAGGGTGCCCTCACACTTAGTAACTTTGCACCTAACCTTCAGCAAGTGAAGGTTAGACATATAGGTGACTTATAAGTTACTTAAGTGCAGTGAAAATGGCTGTGAAATAACGTGTGCATTATTTCACGCAGGCTACAGTGGCAGTCTTTGAAAGGGTTTGTCTGAACTCAGTATGGGTGGCAAAAGAAATGCTGCAGCCATAGGGATCTCCTGGAACCCCAATGCCATGGGTACCTAGGTACCATATACTAGGGACTTATAAGGGGGGTCCAGTGTGCCAATTGAAATTGGTAAATGAAGTCACTAGCCTATAGTGACAAATTTAAAAGCAGAGGGAGCATAAGCACTGAGGTTCCGATTAGCAGAGCCTCAGTGACACAGTTAAGCACTATACAGACACACACTTTAGGCCATAAACTATGAGCACTAGTGTCCTGACCAGCAGGATCCCAGTGAGACAGGCAAAAACATAGTGACATACAGGTGAAAATGGGGGTAACATGCCAAGAAAGATGGTACTTTTCTACAGCTGGCTCTTCCTGTGGGTGGTCAGTTGACATGATGGTATGTGATGTCTTTCTGATTTATGATGGAAGTGTTATCATGTGTTTGTTATGACCCTACTTCACTATCTATTTTCAGCATCAAAACCGGCAGGCAATGGAGACGGGGCACAGCTTAGTGGGTAAGCTTCTGGCCATGGGACCTCCGGTCACGGCACCACAGACACTGAGAGACCCAGTGGCTCAAAGGGCAAGGGAAGTGACACGGGGGAGACTGGATCTGCAACATCTTCATCAGAATCTTTCTCCCAGTGGCCACTCCCTGGTGGTGGCGGAACCATCGAGGACCACTCTAGTACCATCCCCTTCCACCACCCCCGTTCTATCACTGCCCTCCCTGTAGCTCCCCACCAGTTGTCCATGTCTGCTCACCCAAGAGGATGGGCATCTCCTTTGCAGCAGGCACCTCTGCCCCAGCCTCCATTCCCCCTGCTACCCTCAATGAGGAGGCTATTGAGCTCCCAATAAGCATCCCTGTGGGTCAATCCACGATTGTGATGCCATCCAGGGACTGTCAACCCAGGTCCAACAAAGCAATACGTTCCTGGAGAGCATTCACGAAGCAATGGCTGGCCTACAGAGTTCTTTTCAGGCTCTGGCCTCCACACTGACCGCAGCCAGTAAACCCTTGTCTAGCATCCCCGCCACCTTCCTATTCCCAATCAAAATCACCCCTTCTCCAACTCATCCAAAGCACACAAACAGATGCTCATGCATCCACCTCAACAGAAAAGGGAAGCACACACAAACATAAGCACCCTAAGACACACCTCCGGCACGCACACAAACAATATCCACCTGCAGACACAGCAGCAGTCAAGACTTGCCTGACTCCCCCACCACCCTCAGCATCACAGACACAACACCTGGCACACATGCAGACACCACACCTATCCTACCTGCAGACACCAGACCCTCAGGCATCCACCCCAGTCACCACACCCGCAGATACCAAACCACTGACATGTCTACATGCAGCATATCCACCATACCTGCATTCACCACCCCAAAAGACAGCCACCCACTTACCATGGCATCCCCCAGCACCTCCTCCCCCCTCAGCCCAAGACATATAAACACCCTCACTCGCCCACCCAATAGATACCAGTGAGAAAGTAGGCTCTTTCTAGCATAGTTACCCCCACTTTTGGCCTGTTTGTTAGTGTGTGTCAGTGTGTTTTTACTATGTCACTAGGATCCTGCTAGCCACGACCCCAGTGCTCATAGATAAAAATCTATACGTCAGTATGTTTTGCCTGTCTCACTAGGATCCTGCTAGCCAGGACCCCAGTGCTCATAGTTTGTGGCCTAATGTGTATGACTGTGTAGTGCCTAACTGTGTCACTGAGGCTCTGCTAACCAGAACCTCAGTGATTATGCTCTCTCTGCTTTTAAATTTGTCACTGTAGGCCAGTGACTTCATTTACCAATTTCAATTAGCACACTGGACCCCCTTTATAAGTCCGAAGTATCTGGTACCTGGGTACCAGGGGCATTGGGGTTCCAGGAGATCCATATGAGCTTCAGCATTTCTTTTGCCACCCATAAGGAGCTTAGACAAATCCTTACACAGGACTGCTATTGCCGCCTGTGTGAAATAACGCACATGTTATTTCACAGCCATTTTCACTGCACTTAAGTAATTTATAACTCATCGATATGTCCAACCTTCACTTGCTGAAGGTTCGGTGCAAAGTTACTAAGTGTGAGGGCACCTTTGCACTAGCAAAGGTGCCTCCACAAAGTTCAGGACCATTACCCCAGACTTTGTGAATGCAGGGACACCATTACACATGTGCACTACATATAGGTCAATACATATATGTAGCTTCACAATGGTAACTCTGAATATGGCCACGCAACATGTCTAAGATCAAGGAATTGTCCCCCCCATTTCAAAGCTGGTATTGGGGAGCCAATTCCATGCATTATGGGCGCTCCACCATAGACCCCTAGTACTGCCAAACCAGCTCTTTCAGGCTTGCACTGCAGCTAGAGCTGCTGCCACCTCACAGAAAGGGTTCTGCCCTCCTGGGGTCTGGGCAGCCCAGTCCCAGGAAGGCAGAACAAAGCATTTCCTCTGAGAGCAGGGTGTTACACTCTCTCTCTTTGGAAAATGGTGTGAAGGCAGGGGAGGAGTAGCCTCCCCCAGCCTCTGGAAATGCTTTCATGGGCACAGATGTGCCCATTTCTGCATAAGCCAGTCTACACCGGTTCAGGGACCCCTTAGCCCTGCTCTGGCGCGAAACTGGACAAAGGAAAGGGGAGTGACCACTCCACTGACCTGCACCTCCCCTGGGAGGTGTCCAGAGCTCCTCCAGTGTGCTCCAGACCTCTGCCATCTTGGAAACAGAGGTGCTGCTGGCACACTGGACTGCTCTGAGTGGCCAGTACCACCAGGTGACGTCAGAGACTCCTTCTGATAGGCTCCTTCAGGTGTTACTAGCCTATCCTCTCTCCTAGGTAGCCAAACCCTCTTTTCTGGCTATTTAGGGTCTCTGTCTCTGGGGAAACTTTAGATAATGAATGCAAGAGCTCATCCGAGTTCCTCTGCATCTCTCTCTTCACCTTCTGCCAAGGAATCGACTGCTGACCGCGCTGGAAGCCTGCAAAACTGCAACAAAGTAGCTAAGACGACTACTGCAACTCTGTAACGCTGATCCTGCCACCTTCTCGACTGTTTTCCTGGTGGTGCATGCTGTGGGGGTAGTCTGCCTCCTCTCTGCACTAGAAGCTCCGAAGAAATCTCCCGTGGGTCGACGGAATTTTCCCCCTGCAACCGCAGGCACCAAAGAACTGCATCACTGGTCCCTTGGGTCTCCTCTCAGCACGACGAGCGAGGTCCCTCGAATCCAGCAACTGTGTCCAAGTGACCCCCACAGTCCAGTGACTCTTCAGTCCAAGTTTGGTGGAGGTAAGTCCTTGCCTCCCCACGCCAGACTGCATTGCTGGGAACCGCGACTTTTGCAGCTACTCCGGCCTCTGTGCACTTCCGGCGGAAATCCTTTGTGCACAGCCAAGCCTGGGTCCACGGCACTCTAACCTGCATTGCACGACTTTCTAAGTTGGTCTCCGGCGACGTGGGACTCCTTTGTGTAACTTCGGGTGAGCACCGTTTCACGCATCCTCATAGTGCCTGTTTCTGGCACTTCTCCGGGTGCTACCTGCTGCTGAGAGGGCTCCTTGTCTTGCTCGACGTCCCCTGTGTCTCCTGACGCAATTTGCGACATCCTGGTCCCTCCTGGGCTACAGCAGCATCCAAAAACACTAACCGCACGATTTGCAGCTAGCAAGGCTTGTTGGCGGTCTTTCAGCGGGAAAACACTTCTGCACGACTCTCCACGGCATGAGGGATACGTCCTTCAAAGGGGAAGTCTCTAGCCTTTGTCGTTCCTGCTGAAACCTAAGCTTCTACTGTCCAGTAGCAGCTTCTTTGCACCCACAGCTGGCATTTCCTGGGCATCTGCCCATCTCCGACTTGCTTGTGACTTTTGGACTTGGTCCCCTTGTTCCACAGGTACCCTCGACTGGAAATCCATTGTTGTTGCATTGCTGGTTTGTGTCTTTCCTGCAGAATTCCCCTATCACGACTTCTATGTCCTTTGGGGAACTTTAGTGCACTTTGCACTCACTTTTCAGGGTCTTGGGGTGGGCTATTTTTCTAACCCTCACTATTTTCTAATAGTCCCAGCGACCCTCTATAAGGTCACATAGGTTTGGGGTCCATTCGTGGTTCGCATTCCACTTTTGGAGTATATGGTTTGTGTTGCCCCTATCCCTATGTGTCCCCATTGCATCCTTTTGTAACTATACATTGTTTGCACTGTTTTCTAAGACTATACTGCATATTTTTGGTATTGTGTACATATATCTTGTGTATATTTCCTATCCTCTCACTGAGGGTACACTCTAAGATACTTTGGCATATTGTCATAAAAATAAAGTACCTTTATTTCTAGTATAACTGTGTATTGTGTTTTCTTATGATATTGTGCAAGTGACACTAGTGGTACTGTAGGAGCTTCACTCGTCTCCTAGTTCAGCCAAAGCTGCTCTGCTAAGCTACCATTATCTATCAGCCTATGCTGCTAGACACCCTATACACTAATAAGGGATAACTGGGCCTGGTGCAAGGTGCAAGTACCCCTTGGTACTCACTACAAGCCAGTCCAGCCTCCTACATTGGTTGTGCAGCGGTGGGATAAGTGCTTTGAGACTACTTACCACTCTTGTCATTGTACTTTTCATAAGAGAAAAATATACAAAACAAGTTCAGTGTGTGTACACATAACTAAAAAGTTTTGCATTTCCTCTTTTCACTCTTTTCTAAAGTGCTGAAAAGTACTTCTAAACTTGCTAAAAAGTTCTAAAAAGTTTTAAAAGTTTTTTTTCTCTGTCTTTCTAAAAGCTCTGACAAACTTTTTTCTCTTTTTCTATCACTTTAACTCTCTAAAAATGTCTGGCACAGGCCAAAATGTTGATCTGTCCAAACTTGCATATGATCACCTTAGCTGGAAAGGAGCAAGGAGTCTCTGCATAGAGAGAGGTTTGAGTGTAGGGAAGAATCCTTCCTTGGAATTGTTACTTAATATGCTTAGAGAACAAGATAAGGCTAAAAGTGCCCCATCTGTTGACAAAGTAGCTAATGGTTCCCAATCTGATCCAGGAAAAGATTCAGGAAAGAAACTTCCTAGCCTGACCATTAGTAGACAGTCTAGCATAGTTGGTACTGAGGTTGAGTCACATCATACAGATGGTGTGCTCTCACATTACACTGTCAGCCAAGCTGTTAGGGTGCCCTCTGTAAGGGACAGGTCTCCTTCTGTTCATTCTCATCATACTTCTGTGTCTAGGAATGTCCCTCCCACCAACCCTGATGACAGAATGTTAGAAAGGGAACTCAATAAGTTGAGGGTGGAACAAACCAGACTGAAGCTTAAAAAGCAACAGCTGGATTTGGATAGACAGTCTTTAGAACTAGAGAAGGAAAGACAGAAGATGGGTTTCGAAACCCATGGTGGCAGCAGCAGTATTCCCCATAGTCATCCTGCAAAAGAGCATGATTCCAGGAATCTGCACAAGATAGTTCCCCCTTATAAGGAGGGGGATGACATTAACAAGTGGTTTGCTGCACTTGAGAGGGCCTGTGCTGTACAGGATGTCCCTCAAAGGCAGTGGGCTGCTATCCTATGGCTATCATTTAGTGGAAAAGGTAGGGATAGGCTCCTTACTGTGAAAGAAAGTGAAGCCAATGATTACAAAGTTCTTAAGAATGCACTCCTGGATGGTTATGGCTTAACCACTGAACAATACAGGATAAAGTTCAGAGAGACCAAAAAGGAGTCTTCACAAGACTGGGTGGATTTCATTGACCATTCAGTGAAGGCCTTGGAGGGGTGGTTACATGGCAGTAAAGTTACTGATTATGACAGCCTGTATAACTTGATCCTGAGAGAGCATATTCTTAATAATTGTGTGTCTGATTTGTTGCACCAGTACTTGGTGGACTCTGATCTGACCTCTCCCCAAGAATTGGGAAAGAAGGCAGACAAATGGGTCAGAACAAGGGTGAACAGAAAAGTTCATACAGGGGGTGACAAAGATGGCAAGAAGAAGGATGGTAAATCTTCTGACAAGGGTGGGGACAAATCTAAAAATGAGTCTTCATCAGGCACACAAAAACACTCTGGTGGGGGTGGTGGGCCCAAATCCTCTTCTAATCAAAACAAGGAAAAGAAACCATGGTGCTATTTATGTAAAATAAAAGGCCATTGGACAACAGATCCCAGTTGTCCAAAGAAAAGCACCAAGCCTCCTACCACTACAACCCCTACTGCTACACCTAGTGTCCCTACTAATAGCAGTGGTGGTGGGAGCAAACCTACTAATAGCCAATCCAAGGGA
This sequence comes from Pleurodeles waltl, assembly GCF_031143425.1. Classification (NCBI taxonomy): domain Eukaryota; kingdom Metazoa; phylum Chordata; class Amphibia; order Caudata; family Salamandridae; genus Pleurodeles; species Pleurodeles waltl. The sequence goes on along the minus strand of NC_090445.1, from coordinate 1,179,787,200 downwards.
GTAGCTGGGCTCACTTTTGGTAACTTAGTTGGGGTTGGTCTTGTTAGGGAGACCACAGAGGCTGTGTTAGTCTCTGAGGGGGCTATTGATTTAGCCACCTTTGTTGCTTGTCCCCTTAATATGGATAAGTACAAGCAGCTACCCCTAATAAATGGTGTTGAGGTTCAGGCCTACAGGGACACTGGTGCCAGTGTGACTATGGTCATAGAGAAACTGGTCCACCCTGGACAACACCTACTTGGTCACCAGTACCAAGTAACCGATGCTCACAACAACACACTTAGCCACCCCATGGCTGTTGTAAATCTCAACTGGGGGGGGTTACTGGTCCAAAGAAAGTTGTGGTAGCCACAGATTTACCTGTAGACTGTCTACTAGGAAATGATTTGGAGACATCAGCTTGGTCAGATGTGGAGTTGGAGGCCCATGCAGCAATGCTGGGCATAACAGGGCATATTTTTGCTTTAACCAGGGCTCAGGCCAAAAAGCAAAAAGGACAGGGAAGCTTCGATCCTGGAACAATGGACCAAGTGCTCCCTAAAGCTAGGGCTAGTAGAAGCAAACCACTTCCTACTATCCCTCCCTCTACAGTGGATTCTAATTCTGAGGAAGAAGAATTTCCACCCTGTGCAGAACCTACACCAGAGGAGCTGGAAGCAGACACTGCTGAGCTTTTGGGTGAAGGGGGGCCTGCCAGGGAGGAGCTGAGTGTGGCACAGCAAACCTGTCCCACACTAGAGGGTCTAAGACAGCAAGCTGTCAAACAGGCTAATGGGGATGTCAGTGACTCTCACAGAGTTTACTGGGAGGACAACCTCTTATACACTGAAGCAAGGGATCCTAAACCTGGAACTGCCAGGAGGTTAGTGATTCCTCAGGAGTACAGAAAGTTCCTCCTAACTCTAGCCCACGACATTCCCCTAGCTGGACATCTGGGACAAATGAAAACTTGGGACAGACATGTTCCCTTGTTTCATTGGCCTAGGATGTCTGAGGACACAAAGGAATTTTGTAAGTCCTGTGAAACCTGTCAAGCCAGTGGCAAGACAGGTGGCACACCAAAGGCACCCCTTATTCCACTGCCTGTGGTTGGGGTTCCCTTTGAAAGGGTAGGGGTTGACATAGTTGGCCCCCTTGACCCTCCTACTGCTTCAGGCAATAGGTTTATCTTGGTGGTAGTGGACCATGCCACAAGATATCCTGAAGCAATTCCGTTAAGGACCACTACAGCACCTGCAGTGGCAAAGGCCCTCCTGGGAATATTTTCCAGGGTGGGCTTCCCAAAGGAAGTAGTATCAGACAGGGGAAGCAATTTCATGTCTGCATACTTAAAGGCCATGTGGAAGGAGTGTGGTGTGACATACAAGTTCACTACACCCTATCATCCACAAACAAATGGACTGGTGGAGAGATTTAACAAAACTCTCAAAGGCATGATTATGGGTCTCCCTGAAAAACTCCGCAGGAGATGGGATATCCTGTTACCATGCCTCCTTTTTGCCTACAGGGAGGTACCCCAGAAAGGAGTGGGCTTCAGCCCCTTTGAACTCCTCTTTGGACACCCTGTTAGGGGTCCACTAACACTTGTCAAGGAGGGTTGGGAACAACCTTTAAAAGCTCCAAAACAAGATATTGTGGATTATGTACTTGGCCTCAGATCAAGGATGGCTGAGTATATGAAAAAGGCCAGTAAAAACCTTCAGGCCAGCCAAGAGCTCCAAAAGCAATGGCATGACCAGAAGGCTGTTTTGGTTCAGTACAAACCAGGGCAGAAAGTGTGGGTCTTGGAGCCTGTGGCCCCAAGAGCACTCCAAGATAAATGGAGTGGGCCCCACACAATTGTTGGGAAAAAGGGTGAAGTCACCTATTTAGTTGACTTAGGCACTGCCAGGAGTCCCCTTAGGGTGCTCCATGTCAACCGCCTGAAACCCTACTATGACAGGGCTGATCTCACCCTGCTCATGGCAACTGATGAGGGACAGGAAGAAGACAGTGATCCTCTACCTGATCTCTTCTCTTCCACAGAACAAGATGCTCTTGTGGAAGGTGTAGTTTTGGCTGATTGTCTTACTGCTGAGCAGAAAGACCATTGCATAAATCTCCTGGGTCAGTTTTCTGAACTCTTCTCTACTGTGCCAGGTACCACTTCTTGGTGTGAGCACACTATAGATAATGGAGACAGCTTGCCTGTCAAAAGTAAGATCTATAGGCAGCCTGACCATGTCAGGGACTGCATAAAGCAAGTGGTGCAGAAAATGTTAGAACTGGGAGTGGTTGAGCACTCTGAAAGTCCATGGGCTTCTCCTGTGGTACTTATACCAAAACCTCATTCCAAGGATGGAAAGAAAGAAATGCGGTTTTGTGTAGGCTACAGAGGTCTCAACCAGGTAACCAAAACTGATGCTCACCCTATACCCAGGGCAGATGAGCTCATAGATACACTGGCATCTGCCAAGTATCTAAGCACTTTTGATTTGACTACAGGGTATTGGCAGATCAAATTATCAGAAGATGCTAAACCTAAAACTGCATTTTCAACCATTGGAGGACATTACCAGTTCACAGTAATGCCTTTTGGATTGAAAAATGCACCTGCCACTTTTCAGAGGTTGGTGAACACAGTCCTGCAAGGGCTGGAAGCATTCAGTGCAGCATATTTGGACGATATAGCTGTCTTTAGCTCCAGCTGGGATGATCACCTGGTCCACCTATGGAAGGTTTTGGAGGCCCTGCAAAAGGCAGGCCTCACTATCAAGGCTTCAAAGTGCCAGATAGGGCAGGGTAAAGTGGTTTATCTGGGACACCTTGTTGGTGGGGAACAGATTGCACCACTACAGGGGAAAATCCAAACAATTATTGATTGGGTTCCCCCTACTACTCAGACTCAAGTGAGAGCCTTCCTAGGCCTCACTGGGTATTACAGGAGGTTCATTAAGAACTATGGCTCCATTGCAGCCCCTCTTAATGACCTCACATCCAAGAAAATGCCTAAAAAGGTATTATGGACAGCAAACTGTCAGAAAGCTTTTGAGGAGCTGAAGCAGGCCATGTGCTCTGCACCTGTCCTGAAAAGCCCTTGTTACTCTAAAAAATTATATGTCCAAACTGATGCATCTGAATTAGGAGTAGTGGCAGTCCTATCACAACTTAATTCTGAGGGCCAGGATCAACTTGTTGCTTTTATTAGTAGGAGGTTGACCCCTGGAGAAAAGCGTTGGTCTGCCATTGAGAGGGAAGCCTTTGCTGTGGTCTGGGCACTGAAGAAGTTGAGGCCATACCTGTTTGGCACTCACTTCATTGTTCAGACAGACCACAAACCTCTACTTTGGCTAAAACAAATGAAAGGTGAAAATCCTAAATTGTTGAGGTGGTCCATATCCCTACAGGGAATGGACTATACAGTGGAACATAGACCTGGGAGTAGCCACTCCAATGCAGATGGACTCTCCAGATATTTCCACTTAGACAATGAAGACTCATCAGGTCATGGCTAGTCTTATTGTCCTTCGTTTGGGGGGGGGTTGTGTAGGAAAGTACCATCTTGCCTGGCATGTTACCCCCATTTTTCACTGTATATATGTTGTTTTAGTTGTATTTGTCACTGGGACCCTGGTATCCAGGGCCCCAGTGCTCATAAGTGTGCCTGAATGTGTTACCTGTGTAGTGACTAACTGTCTCACTGAGGCTCTGCTAATCAGAACCTCAGTGGTTATGCTCTCTCATTTCTTTCAAATTGTCACTAACAGGCTAGTGACCAATTTTACCAATTTACATTGGCTTACTGGAACACCCTTATAAATCCGTAGTATATGGTACTGAGGTACCCAGGGTATTGGGGTTCCAGGAGATCCCTATGGGCTGCAGCATTTCTTTTGCCACCCTTAGGGAGCTCTGACAATTCTTACACAGGCCTGCCACTGCAGCCTGAGTGAAATAACGTCCACGTTATTTCACAGCCATTTTACACTGCACTTAAGTAACTTATAAGTCACCTATATGTCTAACCTTTACCTGGTAAAGGTTAGGTGCAAAGTTACTTAGTGTGAGGGCACCCTGGCAGTAGCCAAGGTGCCCCGACATTGTTCAGGGCCAATTCCCCAGACTTTGTGAGTGCGGGGACACCATTACACGCGTGCACTACATATAGGTCACTACCTATATGTAGCTTCACAATGGTAACTCCGAGTATGGCCATGTAACATGTCTATGATCATGGAATTGCCCCCTCTCTGCCATCCTGGCATAGTTGGCACAATCCCATGGTCCCAGTGGTCTGTAGCACAGACCCTGGTACTGCCAAACTGCCTTTCCTGGGGTTTCACTGCAGCTGCTGCTGCTGCCAACCCCTCAGACAGGTTTCTGCCCTCCTGGGGTCAAGCCAGGCTTGTCCCAGGATGGCAGAACAAAGGACTTCCTCTGAGAGAGGGTGTTACACCCTCTCCCTTTGGAAAATGGTGTGAAGGCAGGGGAGGAGTAGCCTCCCCCAGCCTCTGGAAATGCTTTCATGGGCACAGATGTGCCCATTTCTGCATAAGCCAGTCTACACCGGTTCAGGGACCCCTTAGCCCTGCTCTGGCGCGACACTGGACAAAGGAAAGGGGAGTGACCACTCCCCTTACCTGCACCTCCCCTGGGAGGTGTCCAGAGCTCCTCCAGTGTGCTCCAGACCTCTGCCATCTTGGAAACAGAGGTGCTGCTGGCACACTGGACTGCTCTGAGTGGCCAGTGCCACCAGGTGACGTCAGAGACTCCTTCTGATAGGCTCCTTCAGGTGTTGCTAGCCTATCCTCTCTCCTAAGTAGCCAAACCCTCTTTTCTGGCTATTTAGGGTCTCTGCTTTGGGGATTTCCTTAGATAACGAATGCATGAGCTCATCAGAGTTCCTCTGCATCTCTCTCTTCACCTTCTGCCAAGGAATCGACTGCTGACCACGCTGGAAGCCTGCAAAACTGCAACAAAGTAGCAAAGACGACTACTGCAACTCTGTAACGCTGATCCTGCCGCCTTCTCGACTGTTTTCCTGGTGGTGCATGCTGTGGGGGTAGTCTGCCTCCTCTCTGCACTAGAAGCTCCGAAGAAATCTCCCGTGGGTCGACGGAATCTTCCCCCTGCAACCGCAGGCACCAAAGAACTGCATCACCGGTCCCCTGGGTCTCCTCTCAGCACAACGAGCGAGGTCTCTTGAATCCAGCAATTGTGTCCAAGTGACTCCCACAGTCCAGTGACTGGGTCCACGGCACTCTAACCTGCATTGCACGACTTTCTAAGTTGGTCTCCGGCGACGTGGGACTCCTTTGTGTAACTTCGGGTGAGCACCGTTTCACTCCTCTTCGTAGTGCCTGTTCCAGCACTTCTGCGGGTGCTGCCTGCTTCTGAGAGGGCTCCTTGTCTTGCTCGACGCCCCCTCTGTCCCCAGACGCAATTGGCGACATCCTGGTCCCTCCTGGGCCACAGCAGCATCCAAAAACACTAACCGCACAACTTGCAGCTAGCAAGGCTTGTTGGCAATCTTTTGGCAGGAAAACACTTCTGCACAACTCTCCACGGCGTGGCGGATCCATCCTCCAAAGGGGAAGTCTCTAGCCCTTGTTGTTCCTGCAGAATCCTCAGCTTCTACTGTCCAGTAGCAGCTTCTTTGCACCCACAGCTGGCATTTCCTGGTCATCTGCCCATCTCCGACTTGCTTGTGACTTTTGGACTTGGTCCCCTTGTTCCACAGGTACCCTCGACTGGAAATCCATTGTTGTTGCATTGCTGGTTTGTGTCTTTCCTGCAGAATTCCCCTATCACGACTTCTATGTCCTTTGGGGAACTTTAGTGCACTTTGCACTCACTTTTCAGGGTCTTGGGGTGGGCTATTTTTCTAACCCTCACTATTTTCTAATAGTCCCAGCGACCCTCTACAAGGTCACATAGGTTTGGGGTCCATTCGTGGTTCGCATTCCACTTTTGGAGTATATGGTTTGTGTTGCCCCTATCCCTATGTGTCCCCATTGCATCATTTGGTAACTATACATTGTTTGCACTGTTTTCTAAGACTATACTGCATATTTTTGGTATTGTGTACATATATCTTGTGTATATTTGCTATCCTCATACTGAGGGTACACTCTGAGATACTTTGGCATAGTGTCATAAAAATAAAGTACCTTTATTTTTAGTATATCTGTGTATTGTGTTTTCTTATGATATTGTGCAAGTGACACTAGTGGTACTGTAGGAGCTTCACTCGTCTCCTAGTTCAGCCTAAGCTGCTCTGCTAAGCTACCATTATCTATCAGCCTATGGTGCTAGACACCCTATACACTAATAAGGGATAACTGGGCCTGGTGCAAGGTGCAAGTATCCCTTGGTACTCACTACAAGCCAGTCCAGCCTCCTACACAAGCTGGGTCAGTAGTGATGGTAACACAATTGTTTAGGAGTCAGACCTGGTTCCCAATTTTGTTGTAACGTTCAAAGCACTGTCTAATCCGACTCCCGGTACTGATGCAGGTCTTGAGAAGCCCTTCCGGTCAGATTGACAGCCTTGTAGTTCTTGGCAAACTGATATTGGTGGCATGAAACCTTTGAGGGTGTTCATAGTCATGCTAGGACTTTCACAATCTACTTCTGGTACACCCAGGCATCTTAGGCTCAGGGCACAATCAAGGGTTATAGGGTTGTCTGGGAAGTGTGAAGTAGCTGCTGTGTGGAACGTGGTGTTAATCCTCTTTCAGCAGGTATGACAGGAGTGTTGGCTCTTTTTGGTATCCTGGTAGTTGGGCCGAAGTTGTACAGGACAATTAATGGGTACAGAACAGCGATGTCGGAAGAACATCAGAAGGTTTCTGGAAGACAAATTTAACTTCTTTCCCTAGTTTGTATATTGTGGAAGGGAATCAGGTATATGAACCCTTCTAAACCTAGGTACTCCACCATGGGGGATGTTGATTTGGTGTTAGAGTTATTTCAGGCATGGCAAGTTATTGAATGCTCATTATTTAAGTTATTGGCAGCTAAGTTGGTTACATTCCTATGCTTGATGTAATTTAGGAAGGTCTCCGATATTAAGGCACTGGATGCATTTCTCCCAGTGGTGCTCACTTTAATTGCACAAAATGTATGAAGAATGCTTCCATGTTGGATTCCTAAGTGCTCCTAGGTATGTCTAGGATTGTATCTCAAACAGTATGTGCAGTAACCAAAAACCTGAGGACATGTGTTCAACAGATGTTGATTATTTTACATAGGGTTACATGGGCCATTCACACCGGTAACTTCAACTACATTAGGTAGGTGGGTTAAAGTGGTGATGACTTTAGGGAGAATAGATACAGGTCACTCTGAGGCTCACTTAGCCAGGGGCTCTATGGTGTCTAAGACTTTCTGAGCTGGCAAAAAATTGGAGGACATTTTGAAATCAGCAGATTGGTCCATAGTTTCAATGTTTAAAACCTTTTGTTAGAAACCTGCTGAACATGCCGAAGTGAGAGTTGTAAATAGGCTTTGAACATGCTTAATATGAGCCTCATCTCGTCAAAAAGTGCAGATTCTCCTAGACTTTTGGTGACAGAGATTCCTGATTTTTAATAAAGATGTGATGAGTTGTGTCAATTTTTACAGTGCACCAATCACCCAAGAGTGTATCCAGGCAGGTGTGTTGGTGTGTGGTCCCAAGGTGTTTATATGTCTTCAGATTCTTGCTAAATATAAGAAGTGAGGAGGAGGTTCTGATGTGTTGAGGGAGATTGTTCCATGTCTTTGATGTGATGTAGGAAAATGAGCGACTTCCAGTGTTACTTTTGCGGATGCAGGGAATGTGTGTGAGTGAGAGTGAGGCAGGTCATAGGTGTCTGGCGGGTTGGGGAAAGTGTATGCGGCTTTTCAGTTGTTCTAGTACTGTGTTTTGTAGGGTTTTGTATGTGAGTGTAAGAAGCTTGAGTTGACTGCGTTTGTGAAAAGGGAGCATCCGGTGTTCTGAAGGAACCTTTTAAAGATCTTTTGCAGCATGTATAGGATGTGTAAACAGGGTGCGCACACTGTATTGGCCTAAACCGTCATGTTGAGCTTGTCATCAGGGATGATCCCTAGACTTCTGTGGTCTGTGGGTGTGGGTGGAGGGGTTGGCCCTAGCTTCAATGGCAACTAGGTAGAATCCCATGGGCAGGTCTTGTTGATGAAAGCCAGTACTTCTATGATGTTTGAGTTAAGCTTCAAGCAGTTGGTTTGCAACCAGTCTGCTACCATGGGCATGCTGGTGACGAAGTTGGTTCTCATGGTGTTTGTCTTGTCCATCAGGGAGAGGATGGGTTGGATGTCATTGGTGTAGGAAATAATGGTGTAACAAAACTGGAGGGCCCCCCCTTCAAAGAACATGGAGGGGCCCCCCTTGTGGGCTCACTCAGGAGCTCTTGGGCCATGGTGATGTGCTGAGGGGGGGCCCCTGGAGCTCCCCAACACTGTGGAGGCTGCAGTGGCCTTTATTACGCCACTGGTAGGAGATGATGGACATGTTTTGTGGCAGCAACTGTTATCCTGACACTTCAGATTTTATAATGTAGGATTTCAAAGTGATGAGCATCTTTGATTACTTCTAGTATCAGTCGCAACCACTCAGTGAGCCAACTGAGATGTCAGAACATGGTTGGCTAGGTGGACATTACTTCCTCAAGACAGAGCGGGCATGTGACATGGAGCCAACCAATGAAAGGAGGAACTGATGTGGTTACTTCTTGGTTTCTTACAGCTGTTTTTGTTATTTGGTTTTTCACATAAACTATAAACGTTTGGACTCATCAAGAAAAGAGGAAGTTGTTTATGAACTGCCTTATTTATATGGTTAGGTTGTATGTCTTCTCTGGTGTTACTTTCTGCCTAGGTGAGCAGGATTTCAGGTTTTGTAGTTACTTTAAAGCGCTGGCAAACTAAACAGTAGGAAACAAGAATCCATAATACTTCCCTCCTCCCTCAATTTGATTCACCTCATCTCGCCTTGCCTCACTTACCTCCCCAATGCCCTCTATTTCTTCAACTCTCCCATTACTGCACCCAGCTCATGTTGCATCCTCATCCCACTTTAAAAAACACTTATGCGTGTGTCAGTAACAAAACAAAAGGCAAGAGGTGAGTCATTTTATAGGTGCATCTGTGTGGTGCATAACATGGCTGGCAGTTGCTAAGGCTTTTTAAAAATTCATTAATCATGCTATTCCAAAAGGTGAGACCTATTGGCTTTGCCAATGCTTGTCATATTCATATTTACATATTTTAAGGTGATCCTCCCCATTAGAAGTAGTATGTAATGATTTTAGAGCTTTATTCAGCTCCCTTTTTCTTATTTACTCAATCCTGTTGTGCAAGTCTATGTCATTTTCCCTCCTAATATTTGCCCTTTTCTCCTCTGTGGTGAAGAAATAAGAGGAAATTCTTCAATTCATTGTTCAAGCCTAGAGATGAATGCAGAATTGTCCACTGTTGCATTGGTATCTACTTCTGTTTCACAACGTTGCATCATTTACAATATGTGTTGGATAATTGTTTGATGGTTTGCAGGTTTCTACTTGATCACCCTTTGGTTTTTGAGGTCAAAGTCACTGCCTGTGACCAATGGTCAGCAGACATAATCATCGTCCCATTTAGTTGCTGTGTTACTTGAGAGGTTATTAAGCAATAATGATCACTTTCAAATCTTGGTTCCAATTTTATGTCATGCACCAACCCCAAGCTTCTATTTAATTAGTGTGTAATCAGTAAAATTAGTAATTTTGCCTGATCTGGTGTATCATATTATGTATATACAGTAAGTACCCTCAGGCCTGCCAAGGTTATCATATTTTAGAGCTGGTTTGCAGGTAATCTACATGAAATGTGTTCCACCCTAATACCTTTCTCTTGCGTGTCTTGTACAGATTTAGGCCCTCATTATGAACATGGTGGGAAAGACCGCACCGCTGGCGGTAACTACCGCCAACAGGCTGGCAGTCTGGACAACCAACTAATGAAGGACATGAAAAACAGCCAGCGTGAAAACCAATCACCGCCAGCAGAGGAGTGCCAACATCGATGGAAGAGGCCTCCCACACGCCGACGGAAAGGCCCCACCCGCCCAACAAATAATGAAGCGCAAGACCGCTGTCAGTTCCGGAGCGGGAACCACCGCCACGCAAAGCCTAGCGGAAACGAGCCATATAAAAGGAAACACTCACAGTAGGCACACAGAACATGCCAAAGCAGACATGGAGAGAGAGTTGGAAATCATGCCAGTCCTGCTCCTTGCCATATAGCTCCATGACTGTGACCGCCGACGAAGATGACGGTAAGTACTGCAACCTACTAAACAAGGGAAAAAAGGGCACAGTTACACACCCACCCTGCAACGCACCCCCAACCCCTCACACCATCACAAGCTATACACACCTAAACAAGAGGTACTTACCCAACATAAGTCCGATACAGTCTGTCCAAAGTAAACACATGTGCACACCATACCCCCACAGTGAAATGATGAACCACGTCTCCAGAGTGTGCCAACAGCAACACTGCGCACTCAAACTTTAAGAATTGCGGAAAATTCAATGTCCAAATAAGGCCATTGACCAGTCCAACATAAAAAGGCTGAATGGCCCTAATGGCCTGAACCTGACTCCCACTTGTGCACATGGTACTCCACCATAAAGGGACATAAATGAGGCAGTCAGGCACATCAGGGAAATGGGGCAGGGGGTGGCGGGGGTGTTGATTTACGTGTGGGAGGTGGGGCTTGGGCTTACGTTTGGGAGATGGTGGGGGGGTTTGGGTTTAGCCTTAGAAGGTGGTGGAGCGGGCTTGTACTGGGGGGTGGCAGATGGACCAGGGCCAGCACGGGGCTTCTTGCTCACTGGGGAAGGGACACAGGAATGGGAAGGGAGGACTGGGGCAGACTTAGACGTGGAAGGAGTGGACAGGGCAAAAAGGTGGGCACTTTTAGGGACGAGACGGGGTGGACCAGTGGGTTCGAACAGGTCAACACAGGACAGGAAAAGTTTTTTAGGGGCAGTTGGGGCGGATTTGGAGGGAGGTGTGGGAGTGGATGTAGAGGGAGTGCTTGTAACTGGTGTTGGTGTACTGGACATGGATGCAGGTGCCTGTACAGTATGCTGAGGTGTGGTGGATGTGTGTTTGGTGGGTGTCTGGGAACGTTTGAGTGTTTTGGGAGGAGGGGGGGTGGACACAGTGGGACAAGACAGGCTACCAGTGTGAATGGATGTTGTCCGGGTGCCTGCAAGTCTGGTGAGTGTGCTGAAAGTGTCAGTGAATGTCAGTGTAGTGAGTGCAGGTGTGGTGTCTGGGGTGCATGACTGGATGTTTGATGTTGTGGTGACTGCAAGAATGGGGTCAGCAAAAGTGAATGAGGGTGCAGTGCATGTGAGTGTGCATGTAGAGGTGACAGACAGGGAGGCCGGAGAGGTGGACACAGTGGGGGAAGTGGATGTTGCAGTGTGTGCCCTTGTATGTTGGCTGTGTGTATGCCTGCAGTGGGAACTGATGCTTGTGTTTCTGTGTATGTTTTTTGTGTATTGAGGTGTGTGCATAGCTGTCTGAATGTGTGCTTGGGATGGGTGAAGGGAGTTGGGTGCTGGAAGGCGTAGAGGTGGTTGGAGGGGGGACGGAAAGGCCAGGGACACTGGCTGCCGTCAAAGAGGAGGCCAGAACCTGAAAAGATCTCTGCACTGTGAATGCTTTCCAGGTATGCATTGCACTGCTGCATCTGGGATGCTAGCCCCTGGATGGCATTCACAATGGTTGTCTGCCCTACATGGATGGTCCTGAGGAGGTCAATAGCCTCCTCCGTGAGGTCAGCAGGGCTGACTGGGGCAGGGGAAGAGGTGCCTGGGGTGAAGGAGATGGCCACTCTTCTGGGTGAGCAGGCACTGGCAACTGGGTGGGGGGCAACTGGGAGGGTGGAGATGGTATGGGGGGTGGGGGAAGATGTCAAAGAATAGGTGGGCCCACTAGGGTCTGCCACCACCAGGGAGCTCCCATCGGACGAGGTATCAGAGTCACTACTGCCAGTAGTAGTTAGCTCCCCCGTGGTACTCCCCTCGCCATCCAACCAGCTGGTCCCCTTGGTGTCGGTAGATTCTGACTCCTTGGAACCGTGGGCTGCCGCACCCCCACTCGTTGGTGCCACTGCACCTTCGCCAGATGATGCTGATGTACACAGACAATACAAGAGTAGAGGGGTGGGGAGACAAAACAGGAGCGAAATACCTACAGCTCTAGTAATGCCTCTGCCCCTGACTAGTGGCCACAACCCTAGCATACCCCTCATCTACCACATGACAGAAGGACCTGATGAACTGCAGACCTACCCCTAATCATCTCAGTGCCCATGGGGGCCGGATTACTGTAAGACACCTATCAGAGTACCTGGTACTAGACAGCATAGATCCTACAGCACCCTCAGACATCCATCAAAGAGCCATGACATGGTGTTGGTACTCACCCCTTGTGGCTGCTGTGCAGCCTTCAAGCGCCCATCCAAGTCTGGATATGCCACCGCCAGAATGCAGCACATTAGGGGGGTCAGGGCCCGACTGGCACCCCTTCCTCATTGGGAGGACTTCCCTGGTTGGGCCTCGCAGGTCTTCCTGGCCCAGCGCTGCAGGGCCTCCCACCGTTTCCAGCAGTGGGTGCTCCGCCGGCTGTAGACCAACAGGGTCCGCACCTCCCTGGCGATGGCCTGCCAGAGTGCCCTCTTCTGATGGGCGCTGACCTGTAGGGAACACACAGAATAGAAACACAGAGTTCAGCAAATGGCCTTGTGACACAGCTGACTATACGTACCCTATGGGACGGACAATTCATAACATCATCCCACCACCTCACTCACGGTACTTGCCAAACATTCTACGTCTGTGCAGGTACATACCGACCACACATGCATCCGCCACCATCACACACATCCATGCACGTCAACCGCCTACTCACCTGTACCTCTGGTCACCCATATAACTTGGCATACAGGGGTAGGACCCCGTCCACCAGCTTCTCCAGCTCCTCCATGGTGAAGGCTGGGGCCCTTTCCACTGTGACGCGTGCCATTTGAGTAACCAGAGTCAGGACACAGCAGCATACTCAGTGGAGAACATCCATGCACGGGATCTGGGAGTCAAGTGAACCTGGGGTGACAACATGGCGGATGCTCCGCGGTGGTGTGCACTGTCACTGCCAGCGGCGATCATGATAGGCCCAGATCCCCCATTGACAACCATGTTAACCAACACCACCTTATGCCATCACAACAACCGCCAGCGGAATGAGGTCACTTCCACTGCTACAGATTTGGATGGCAGGGGGCTGCCATTTGGCTAGCACTACGGAGATATTTCCTGGTCATGGGCACCATGCAGGCCCTATGGAACACAACCCTTAGTCGCATGCACACATGATTCATTTCTGCCCACAACAGTCCAGACGTATCACTTAATACATGTCCCTACAGTTGTACTTCATACAATGCTTGTGTGTAACCTACATAATGTACAGCAGTTATTTATAAACAACATGTTGTGTATATGTATGTGTGTCCCTCACAAATGTTCTCCACTCCTACTAGTTACAGGCCCATGTGGTGAGGGAGGGACCCATCTGTGTACAGACCTCTTGTTGATTTGGAGACCATGGTGGAACGTAACATCATTATCAACTACAGATTCACCCGTGCTACAATCCATGAGCTATGTGCATTACTAAATCCAGTACTGAGACTGGTTAATTGGAATCAGCATGCCATCCCTACAGAAGGGCAAGTGCTCTCTGTACTTCATTTTCTGGCCACAGGCTCATTTCAGATGACAGTGGTGTTTTACTTTCCTTCTCTTATGTTATGACCGAGCTGACAAAACTTCTCTGGAATGCACTTCTTAGTTTAAAGAAGACATTTATTATCATTACTTCACCACGAGGTTCCTGAAAGACGAGATTAGTAGGTTGGAAGCACACGTTTAAAAGTAGTCACAGCAATGAAAGCAAAATATATCAAAGTACTTCTCAGTTGCAATGTACACAGCAAATACATGTGATTATATTATAGCATAACTTCAAAGCAAAGAATTAAAAGTCAAAATTGCATCACCCTGGGCCTATCACTGCTTGTCATCTTTCTCCTATCTTCAAGTTGATGACTCCTGTTCAACTGCGAGAAAGAGACTTTCCACCCAAACCGGAGCCAGGCAGCTGTTGTCCGCTCCTGACTGAAGTCCTGGAAGATCTCCCCCTGCTGCTGCCCAGGGCCACCGTTACAAAAAACCTTCCCCTTCCTCTCAAACTCGGGAAATAAAACAAACCATTGGAGATGGGCCAAATCTCCTAGGACTCTCCTCTTCCCAAGGCTGAGCAGAAAGGAAAACACCAAATATACGCTGTCTTATCACGTTAGGGTTTGTGTGAATTCAATTTGAAAAACACAGCTTGGAAAAACACAGCTCATCTGCAATTTCTCAACTGCATTGTCTAACTCCACGTTAAAGCCAATAGGCAGCCAAACTGAATACTACATGTAATGTCTAATGCCATGTTAAAGCCAATAGGCAGCTAAACTGAATACAGAATGTAATGTCTAATGCCACGTTAAAGCCAATAGGCAGCTAACCTAAATACCAAATGTAATGTCTAATGCCATGTTAAAGCCAATAGGCAGCTAAACTGAATACAGAATGTAATGTCTAATGCCATGTTAAAGCCAATAGGCAGCTAAACTGAATACAACATGTAATGTGCTACTGGTGAACATTGAGCAACTAGTATGCGAGCTGGTGAAACACAAAGTCATTGGTCAAACACAATTAATAGAATAACAAGTGGTCATGGGTGCAGGGTTCTCAAAGCCAATGTTTAGCCTCATCCTGTCCAAATTCCTGGGTGCATTTGTACTACACCTGCAGACATATGTGAAGTTTCCACAAAGGGATGATCCCCTTGCCATCAAGTCTGACTTTTATTCCTTTGGTAACATTCCCCATGTGATTGGTGCCATAGATGGCACCCACATAGCTCTCATCCCCCCAAGAGTAAATAAACAGGTGTACAGAAACAGGAATGACTTACACTCAATGAACATACTATTGGTGTGTACTGCAGACCAGTACATTTCACATGTGAATGCCATGTTTCCAGGATCAGTCCATGATTAATTTGTCCTGAGGAACAGCAGTGTACCACACATGATAGATCAACTACAAAGGGACAGAGGATGGCTCATAGGTGAGTGTGTATGACACTGGTTCTGTACATAGCTGACAGCCAGGCTGTCTGCAAGTAATGGCAGTCTGTTACAGTCCTGTTTCAACCACTTTTGCAGGTGATTCTGGCTATCCCAACATGCATTGGCTCCTGACACCTGTGAGAAATCCTAGGACAGATGCAGAGAGGAATTACAATAAGGCCCATGGACATACCAGGAGGGTGATAGAGTGCATTATAGGTCTCCTGAAGGCTAGACTCTATTGCCTCCATCCCTCTGGGGATCCCTATGCTATGGCCCTGAGGTCTGTAGAATAGTGGTGGCCTGCTGCATGCCGCACAACGTGGCTGTGAGGAAAGCTAACCCCCTACTAGAGGAAGAGGGTGCTATATAACTAGTCATCTGAAAGGGGATGAGAGTGATGGTGAGGATGAAGAGGGGGAAGATGTTCACTCTAGGAACCAGCTGATCCAACTTTACTTCCAGTAATTATGAGGTACTGTTCACTGATAATGTTGTCTGCAATGCATATTATCTGTCTGACTTATTCACTATTGGGATGTGGGGTCTGTGGTCATTGACAACATTACCTGAATATTGAGGTTGCATGTGCCATTGAGACAAACATGGTGTACATTTCTGTTTACTCCACACAATGTTGTGCGTGGGGTGCCATTCCTGTAATAAAGGTTTGATTATGATATTGAGAGGATAATGCATTCACATTTCCAATTGATTCATCAATATGACAGGGGACATACAATTTGGTGTACATGTGTTTTATTTGGTGTCACAAATGCATTGGTGCGCAGTACAGTGATAGGGAGTGGGCTAATGGTGGATGTCCTTTGTAGGTACATGGGCTGGGCAATTGGTAGCATTGGGTATAGATCTATCTGTCCCTTGCAAGTTGTTGTGTGGCTATTGGCGGGTGAGGATGGTGGCACAGTGGCACACTTGGGAGTCAGTCCATGTCATTATTTCTTCTTGGTGGGGGCCTTGTTCTTGGAAGGTGTTCCTGTGCCATATCTGGGTCTGAGGGACCATTTGGGTGTCTGGTGCTGGGCTGCACAGGTAGGGATGCTTGTCTCCTGTGTGTCCTTTGCCAGTGCCACCAGTCCAGTAGCTGCTGCTGCTGCTGATGTTGAGGGCAGGTCTGTGTCCTGGGCAGTGGTAGGGGTTCCAGGTTTGTGGGGGTCTCAGGCTGGGTTGGGTAGTGGTGCTGCAGCACCCCTGCTAGAGTGGCCATGGTGGCATTGAGTTGTTTCCACTGCCCATGGTCTCTTGATGTTGGGCTATCTGCAACCTTTGACTCTGTGCAAGGGTGGGCAGGATCTGGCCCATCCTGTCTTGTGTATGGAGGTATGCTCCCAGGACCTCAGAGATCACCTCCTGGGCTGCAGCATCCATCCTTTGGCCTACCCCCTTGGCCACTGATACCCTCCCACTGGGCCTAGCCCCCTGTGCCTGTGTCCCCTGCACAGGACTGGCAGTACCACTTGTACTGGGGCCATCATGATCCTGCCTGTTAGTAGGTGGAAACTCTGGCCTCTGTACCCCCCAGTCTGTGGCCTGGATACACTAGTATGGGGTGGTTTGGCCAGAGCTGATGTTGGTGGCTGGGTGGTAGGCGTGTCAGTGGTGTCCTGGGTGGGCCTGCTGGAGGGTGACAGTCCAGGACTGTGTGACGGGCCAGGGTAATCACTGTCCACACTTCCCTTTCCAGTATCCTGAGTGGGCCTCTGTCTCCATGTGGGATCCTGGCACTCCTTGGCCTTTCCGTCATGGTGGCATGGGTGGTGGTGCCTGTGGGGGAAAATGGACATGTATGTCACATTTTCAAATTCGGATGAGGATGCACAGTTCTGGCCTCTTTTGTGCAGTTCCTTCCCATGTTGGGCCATGTAGGGACCTTTTTGTGGGGTTGCATTGCATTTTGCATGGGATGTGGAGGTGCATTGTGGGTGGTGTAGTGCCATTGTGATTCCTTGCAGGGGTATGTGGTTGTGCACAGGGGGAGGGATGTGGGTGTGTTAGTGGGTATGCAGGGTGACAGGATGTGGTGATTGTGGCCTGGGTGGGGTAGTGGTCCTGGTGGTAGTTGGAGGGGTGGGGTGGTGCATGCATTACACGTGTGGTCGATATGGGGAAATTGTTGATAACTTGTCAGAGTCCATTCCTCCAGTGAGTCCAGTGAGGCCCTTAGGGTGCAGGATGGCCAGTACCTTTTCCTCCCAGTCGGTGTAGTCGGGGGTGTAGGTGGGGGTCCTTCCCCAGTCTTCTGGACCTCAATGCTGTGCCTCGATGCCAGGGACGTCACCTTCCGACGCAGGTCGTTCCATCTCTTGCAGATGTCATCCCTCATGCGTGGATGGTTTCCCACTACGTTGACCTTGTTGACAATTGTCTGCCATAACTCCATCTTCCTGGCGATGGGTGTGTGCTGGACCTGTGCCCCAAAGATTTGTGGCTTGACCTTGAGTATTTCATCCACTATTGTTCTTAGCTCTCTATCTGTGAAGCGTGGGTGCTTGGGCGGTGCCATGGTGTGTGTTGTGGGTGGGATGTTGTGTGGATATTGGTGAGGTGCTGTTGTGTGGTTGGGTGTGTGAGTTGTGTGATGTTTCGTTCTGTGTGTGCGTGTTGTGTTGTCAGTCTCAGTTGTCCTATTGGCGATGCAAAGGATTGTGGGGTGTGTCTGTGAGTGTTTTATAGTGTTGTGGATGTGTGTCAGGTTTGTGGGTTTCAAATGCCAATGTGTGCATTTCTTGCTGTGGGTCCCATGGCTGGCCGGGGTGGCCTGTACCGCCAATGGTCGTTCAACATCCACTGTCTGCGGCAGTGATTTGTGCATCATTATTTTCTAAGCAGAAATTGTCTCTCTGGGCAGGCTCCGCGAACCCCCAGGGTTCCCTGACCATAGGTTAGGAGCCACTGATATAGATCACATTTGTAGACTTTCAATTGGTGTAATTCCTCAGGGTCCAGGGGTACTTAGTCCTAGTTTCAGTTGTTTGATTTTTTTTATGAAAGGGAAGATGTTGCAATGACCACAAAGTTAGTGCCCCACCACAGGGAAACAATTCAGGAGGCTTTAAACCTCTTTGTTTCCTCAGAAACAAATTTAATTGCAGTAGTTGCCCACTGCAGAGCGCAATGTCTGATTTGGTTGCCCAGGATTATTAACTGCACTTAAGCATTTTATGACCGCGGTGCTAATCAAACATTGAATGAAACAATGTTTGATTCAATTGCATTGGTTTACTTAACAAGATAAATTGAACACCTGCTACTGTTATTATAGTTTTTAAATGTTTTTTATGTGTTATATGTCTTATTATAAAGCTAGACCAGTATAAAGATAATATGAAAAAGATAACTGGTTTGTGGACCGCTAATGAATTCCGATGTAGTGTTCTTTAGAGCAGTGCGCCTTCAGCTCTTGTACAAATTAGAACAGCATAGAGAAGGTCCTGATTAATATAGGAATGCTCTTCCTTATCTTGCGTGGATAGATGCAGAACCCGTGCTGCCTTGTTTTTTCTTTTTTCCACTTTTCTGGGGCTGATTTAGAGTCAGGACAGCAACGAACATCTCAGAATTTGGAAGACCGGGACTCCGCCAGGGTGACAGAGTAATTTACTCCATTACCCTGATGGAGTATACAACTGTCTGACAAACTCTAAATTAGGCCTTTAGTCTGCAGTCTAATGTTGCCATGGCTGCAGGTGTGCCAAGAACCAGCAGAGCTTGTGAGCTGGTCTGTAAGTTAAGTGGAAGGTGCAGTCTGTAAAAGCTTTGTAAATGATGCTGCTGGCTTTGAACATGTTGGGTGCTGGCAGAGGGAGCTAATAGCAGTTTCAGCAGGATAGAGGTAAACAAATCATATTTCTTCAGGCCCTGGATGAGATGTGCTGCAGCATGTAAGATCCCGTTACACATTGCCAGTGTGCGTGAGATGGGCATTAATCTTCACAAAACAAAACAACAGCCTAATATACGTATTCTTCCTTCTCTGGTCCCTTCTGTCACCTTCTGTACTCTTTTCACTTCACTGGCTTTGTTCCTGCATTCTCATTTGTTGCTGGCGCCTATTTAGAATCACTGCTCTTTGTTACATCTCTTCCTTTGCCCTTTTTCTTCCCTTCTTGTAATCTGCAGCTCCCTACTCTCTCCCTTCTCGCCATGCTTGCTCTTTCTGTTACGCTTTCATCATTTCTACCTACATTCTTAGCCTCCTTCCCGTTAACATACTTTATTATTATATAAAGTGCACCTATATCTTTTGGTGCTCATGTGCTATATAAAACACATAAATAAATAATGATATCCCTTTATGAGTGTTGTGGTTTGTATAAACTCAGATGCCAATGGTGTTTAGGTCAGGTTTAACTGTCACAGGTTTCCCTTAAATTGTTAAACATCTGAGGATTTTGCATGCACACATTCATCCATGGAAATCACAATACATAATTACTTTACACTAGGACATGCCCTGGATTGTGACCGGTGCACCATCAAGGGGTACACTGTACACCAAACTGTGCAGGTGTACCCCCTGCACTTAGGAGTACGCAGCAGTGGAATAAGGAATACTGGTTTCAAACAGCTTGTCAGAAATTGGGTTACTGGCTGATGGAGGTGAAAACCAACTCAGGTAGCAACCACAATTCTTGTCAGGGCGAAGTTACAAGCACAGAGCAGTCAGGCTTAACTCAGAGGAAATGTGTAAAGTATTTGTGTAACACTTCAAACATGTGAAAACACCACACAAGAAAACTACCACAACAAAATGACATATAGAGCACATTTTGACAAATACAACAAGACCAGAATGACAAAAATCCAATCAGTAGAACTCAAAACAGGCAATTATTGAGATTTAAGTGAGAATAGCTCCAAAAAGCACATAACACCAACTGTGAACATCTGGTTGCATCGGATTAGGACAGAGTCACAACTTCAGGCTGATAACGATTGAAGGTGGGCCCTCCACAGGGACCCAGTTGGACCCAGTGAACAAGAGTACTTTAAATCCTGGGAGCGAAGTGTTGTGCAGCCCCACATCAAGGATGTGTCATGCAGCCGAGGCAATGCAAGGTCTGGATTTAAGATACGTCAAGCAGTGTTGGTGCCCAGGAAGCTGTGAGGCTCTGATGTTAGATCCAATGTCATCATCAAGTAGACCATCCATGAGGGAGTTTGCGATGGGTTGTCGTACGTCAAGGATGCATGGCACACTGGCTGGTTCTGAAGGGATTGCGGGGCTTGCAAAGAAACTCCTGCATCATCGTTTAGGCTGCCATCAATGAGGGGCTTTCAATGGGAGGGTTTGCATCAGGAATGCGGTGTGCAGCAGCAGATTCAATGAGGGTGTGGGCTGCGAGGTAGCTGCAGAGTCCTTGTGCAGGAAGAATCCTTGCAGCAGAGGTGATTTGTCGGTTCTGTTGGGGAATGCACTGTGCAGCAGAGGAGATTCATCAGTTCATCAGGGTCCACAGACAGGCAGGCAGAGCACCTTCAGGCCTACTTCCAAGGGTTCTGGACTGGGGTGGCACCACTTGGCACGGTAATACTTACAGTTCCAGAGTCCAGGTGCTGGTTACAAGAGACTAACTAGCCCCTGGAGTCACTCAGTGGGTCCTGAGTACAGGTCACAGGTCCAAATCTTCTCACCCAGGTGAGAGATCACCAAGCAGCAGGTCAGCACAGTAGGCACCAGTCCTTCAGGGCAGCAGCTGGGCAGAGTGGCCGTCCTTTCAGAGTCTTCCACAGATCCAGAAGTGTACTGAAGAGTTGGTCTCTGAGGTCCAATATATATACCTGGTGCCTGCTTTGAAATTGGAGAAGCTTCTCAAGGTTTCCATTTGAAGTGTACAGGTTTCCTGCATCCCTTACCCCTGAACCAGACACCCAACAGGGGATAAGCGATCCAGCATATTCAGGTATAAGTGTGACTACGCCTAACTCCATTCTCCCACCCTGCCAGTGATGGTTCACACCTAAGCTCTCTATTGTTTGTGGCTTTCTTGGATGAACACACAAAGACCAACTGCCAACTACACCCAGTCATGTGATCCAGGGGCAGGCTGCAGGTACTAAATGGCAGGAAAATTCCACATTTCTAAAAGTTACATTTTCAAAATAGTAGCCAAAAATCCGACTTCACCATAAAATGGATTTTTCATTCTGAAATCCAAACACACCAAACATGACTTTTTAAGCTGTTCCATCTGAATGTTACAGCTTATTAAATGTAATAAGGCAACTCCAGTGTTATACTATGGGACAAGGAGGACTTGCAATAGTGAAAATTGAATGTAAAACTAAAAACTGAATGTCCTCATTTTTAAATACTTTAAACCCTGTCATGTGGGGTGTTTAAGGCCTACCCTAGGGGTGACTAACATGTATTTAAAGGCAGGTTAGAGCCTGGTAAAAGTTTTATTTTACCATATCAGCATGGCAGTTTATTTACAGGCCATGGTACATGCAGTACTACTTTACAAGGGAGTAAATTAAACATCCAAATTGAGGACAAGCCAATGTTATCTTGTTTTAAGGGGTTAGCATGCGCACTTTAGCACTGGTAAGCAGCCATCAGAAATTAGATTGGAAAAATGTGGAGGAGTAAGATAAAAAGTTTAGGGAGGACCACCCTAATGCTGATAAATCTGACACCACTGCCCCATTTGTTGTTGTAGGTTTCTAAGAATAGGTGTCCCTTTTAGGGAGGTGCAGTATGTGATTACAGCTTCTATAGGGAGGATCCTAGAGAACACCTGCAATCATATTGTGCTCCTTATTAAAAAATGAACTCAGAAGGGATGAAAGAGACAGTTGTATGTAAGCTGTGTTGTAAAGTTTCACCAACACATTCAAATTCTTTAAGTGGGAATTACACATGTAGCAACTAGGCTGTGTACTTTGCACTATATAGAAGTGCAGTGAATGAAAGTGTTGCCAACACAGCAGAAGTCTGGCAGACCTTCTTGTGATTGGATAAAAATGCTTAGTTTGCAGAGCTATTCAATATTACTAAACTACAGATCTTAGAAAAAATCTTAAGTCATAAAACTAACATCATTGACTTGACAATCAAGCCACAATTTAATTTCATGGATTTCAAAGTACATTGAAAGCAACAATAACAAACAAACATTCATAAATATATACATAAAAAGCACAGTAAAACAAATCCCATATCCAATTTAGAAATTACAATGAGGCCTTCATGGTACATTTTAAGAATTCACTTACATTGAAAATTGATAAAGATGTGGGCAGCATTTGAAAATATAAAACAGTATCTCTATACTCTGATGAGCCAATTCTTGCAATAAAGGTTGTAGATATTTATTCCTGGGAATCTTAAAAATATTGCAAAATAACAAAAGGTGCTGAATAGCCTGTTCAACCTGGTTATCTCAGAGTTGTAAGAGCTGGAAGGCTCCGGTGAATAATGCATCACTTCCACTTTAAACCTTGTTAAAGTATTTCATTGATTGACAGCGACATATGCAAGAGAGTGCCACAACCCAGCACAATTTGCAAAGGAAAAAAAAGAGCTAACAGTTTATTTTTTATTTTTGCCTCTTCTCTAAAGGTAACCCTTGGAGTAAGTCATAAACTTTAATACTAAATGCATCCCCTTTGAAGATCTTCGCAGGATCTTAAAAGAAATCACATAATCCAGTTACAGCATAATTACTTTGAATGTACCGAAGCTACGGAAATGTATTGTTGAAGATTTAGACAATGAGAGATAATTTCTTTTGATAATCTCGCAGTTTTGTTTTTCCATGTAACGATCTATAAATGTTGGGGCGGCATTTGTATTTCGCCCGCTGAGTAACCTAAATTTAGTTCTTTATGGAAATATAACATTTTCAGGTCATTGAGGAAGACTTAAAAGCATCTAACAGAATGGATGTTGTACTGCTTCCTATGGCATAGCGTCAGCAAATCCCCATTTCCCGGCTTCATGGGTGGACACACTTGCACATTTTGTGGCGTATATTCTTATAATCCAATTTAGTCACATGTTGCCAATCTTTATGGAAAACCTGTGAACAAAAATTTAACAAATGGTATTCTTGCCATGTGGATCAAACTGGTCCAGTTTTGAACATACACACTCCTATGTTGGGAAGACAAGGGGCCTAGTTTACCACATGACTCTTTACGGAAAACGAACATAGAGGAATTAGATTCCATGGTCAAGACCGATGATTTAGAAAAATTGGCTGTTAGCCAACTAAGATATTTTGACAAAATCCATAGGTGCTCAGAAATTATGTGTACAATTGTTTTCCTTTATAGAATTTCAAATTAATACATATCCCCGTATCACTACAACCAGCATCCTATTGCTCTATAGACATCCTCATTAATGGTATTCAGGAGACTAAGCTTTGCAACAGACCCATCTGGGGGATTGTTTATTGCAACCTCATTCTCAAGACTTTCCATCTACATACCAATGATGTAAGGTGTAGCTTGAGCAATCTCCATATTAATTGGCACAACCACTTTCTCTAAAAGAGTCAAATATAGAGAAAAAATAATGTTTCTTATTTGCATTTGTGGATGAGTGTGGTGTTACCTTCCATTTACTAATTTTGGAGCCACACAACAATTTAAATTACAGAGACAAAGAAGAAGGCCTAGATCATTAATTCCAACCCCTGACGGGCTGCATTGGGGCTCCCCATTTTTCTGGGCACATCTCTCCCAGTGGGAGGAGTAATCCACCTAAGTAATGGAGTGAGTGTGTGGGCTGGGTCACAGACAGCTAGGATTATGGTTCTTCTAGTCCCCTAGGTGACCAGATTGCCCCAATCAAAGAAAACACTGCAGCAAGTCCTTGCCTCCTTATTTGACAAGACCTGATGAAAAGGGGTACACAGAGAGTAGGGGAAGTAAGTACATGAGTATCAGTGTGAGTGTGTAGGCTGGCCCACAGGTAGCTGGGGACTTGACAATATTTTGAATGTGTACTGTGTATGTTTTGGCGGTATTAGTATATCCACCTCATGTTACTCACCCAGAATAAAACTTGAGAGCTTATCTTTGCTACCACTCGAGAGTCATAGCCTAAAAAGAAAATTCCTGATATATCAGTGAGCTCAGAGTAGTGCCACAGTCCTGATAGTCCTGCAATAGTTAGCAATAATAGTTACTTCTGAGGTTCCTATATGGTGGACAACTTTCTTGATACATGGTGAGACCTATAACAACATTTTCTACTGAGCTATTGTTCATGAATTGCCTAGTTGTACCTTCAGGACACGACCAAACCCTGCATTATATGGCCAAAAAAACATCCTGATCCAGCATATGTGTGTATGCATGTGTGTAGGGGGTATTTGTATAGTGCAAACCTGCCAAAAAGGCAGAAAACTGTTGTGCAGGGTAGTATGCAAGGTTGATCAATCAAGAGCTGCATTACATGCAGACAATATTCTTCTGAGGAGTAAAATGAGCCTGCCTTGTGAGCCAGAAGATGGCCACACTCCTTTTGACCAAGAATTAATATTTTAAGGTGTTCTTCTTTGAATTTGATACCTGTTAGAAATGGGTATTCTGGTTGTCCGACCATTCAACCTGAACAAGCAGGAACCCCCACTATAGTCAGGGTAACCAAGATACACACTTAAAGCTAAGCTGTGCTCACCGTCCTGTAGCTTGGCACTGAGCAGTCATGATTATCTAAAGAGGCAATCTGTAAAGTATTTGTACAAAACACACACAGTAACACAAGGAAAACACCACAAAAAGACTCCACACATTTAGAAAAATAGGCAGTATTTATATGAGTAAAATAGGACCAAAATGGCAAAATTACAGTCAGTAGAAGTAGAGATAGGAGTTTTTTAAAGAATAAACTAAAAATACTGCTTAGAAGGTAATAACACTAAAAGGCTACTTTAGGTCTTGCTGGGCCGGGGCAAAGTCAAAGTTCGGGCCGACCTCAGTGGAGGGCAGGCTAAATACAGGACACATGCAGGCCCCGGTGAACAAAGTACCTTTCCTGTTTGCAACAGCGGATGAGGATGATCTGTCTCACGCAGTGATGGTGATACTGGTTCCAAAGACAAGTGCTAGGACCGCGATGCATTGTTTTCTGCGAAGCCCTGGGTTTCTCTGTGCAGTCGAGGGATGTGTTGATCTTGGTAGACTGCTGTGGCAGGGAAGAGCAGTTCTGATGTGCCGGGCTCACAAGGCAAAGTGTTGGTTTCCGAGAGTGATGCACCGTTTTTTACTTCACAACTGCGTTGATACGCTGATTCTTTTAAATGCAGACAGGAGGTGTGCTGATTTTTGCAGAAAAATAGCTGCAGAACCCACTTCTGAGACCAGGACTGGATTGGCAGCTCAGGCAAGGGTAGGACTCACAGATAGCAGAGTCCAACACCAGAAACAGAGTTGTAGGAAGTCTTAAACGGCAGTGAGAATTCAGAAACAGAAGACAAGCCAGCAAGGCCTTGGTGTCACTTCAGGTTCAGGTGAGAGGGTCCAGTCCTTGTTCCTCAGTAGGGCAGAGATCAGCAGGCAGCAGGGGCAGCTCAGCGAAGCAGTGAAGCAGTTTCTTCGGAACAATCCATCAAGCAGAGTGGCAATTCTTGCAGAACAGCAGTCCTTACTCCTGGCAGAGTTCTTCACAAGTCCAGTAGTGTACTGTCTTGGTAGGGTCAATGCCCCAGTACTTATACCCAAATGTGCTTTTGAAGTGGGAGTGACTTCAAAGCAGCTTCTTGAAGTGCACAGGTCCCCTTTTCATCCCAGCCAGGGCTCCAGACTATCAGTATGGGGGTAATCAGCCCTTTGTGAGGACACTGCCTACTGAAGTGTGTCAGGTCCACCTCCCACTTCCTGCCCAGGAAGAGATATCAGAATGCAGATGAATGTAGATGAGTTCTCTGACACACCCACCCTCCCTGTATTTGTGGTTGTCTACAGGGAATGAACACAAAGTGTAGCTGTCACCTAACCCAGATGTGTTTTGTAGACAGGCTGCAAGCCACACAGGGCAACAAGAGCACAGAAATGCACACTTTCTAGAAGTGGCATTTCTAAAATAATATTGTTAAATCCAACTTTACCAGTAAAGAGAATTTATTATCACCAAGATTTGAAACATTATGTAGCTACTCCTTTCTGATCAAGAATTGCAGTGTAAAGATGTGTTAAGGAATTCCCAGTGCTGGCCTATGAGAGGTGCAGGCCTCATGGTAGTGAAAAATTACTTTGGGAATTTTCATCTACCAGGATATGCAAAACGTAAAGGTATATATCCAACCTTTTATGCACATAGCACCCTGCTATATGGGCTACTTATGGTCTACCTCAGGGGTGACATATGTAATAAAAGGGGTATTTAAGGCTTGGCAATGGGTTTTAAATGCCAAGTCAAAGTGGCAGTGAAGCTAGGCACACATGTTATGCAATGACAGGCTTGAGACATGTTTAAGGACTAATGAAGTGATTGGCACAATCAGTTCTGCGGGCCTACTAGTAACATTTAATTTATACGCCCTGGGTATATGGTGTACCATTTTACAATGGACTTACACGTAAATTAAAAATCCATTTGTGTATACACCAATGGTACCATGTTTAGGGGAGAAGCACATGCACTTTAGCACTGGTCAGTAGTGGTAAAGCGCTTAAAGTCCTTAAGCCAACAAACAAAAGGTCAGAAAAAGAGGAGGAGAAAGGCAAAAGGTTTCAGGTAATCCTACCAAAAGGGCCATTTCCAACAATACCAGAGATAATAAAACAGCAACAGAAGAGAAAATTACACCTGGAGAGGATCCTTTGGGATTCATGAAAAGGGACTGCTTATGCTAGTACTTAAATTCATACTTTTTTATAAGAACCAACAAGTAAATAATGCAATGAAGAAAGTCCCTAATGCAACAGGATTACACATCAAATATTTTAGATTCACTTTCGGTAGCAAAAGGGCAATTGAATACTTATTTATAAATATGAATTCCAGTGATTTCACCTGGTAAAGGTACAGTATAATCTTAATAGCCACTTTGTTTTGTTGCCAACTCTAGTTACACAAGTGTTTACCCAGTATTGTAGCACTGGTCTGACAGACAATGAGACTTCTAGAGCTTGGCATCCCTGGCAGACCTCAACCACCAGTGCATAAAGTACAATTTTAGGGTTGTATTTGCTACTTCTTCTCAAAATCCCAACATCTGAAAGCATTCCTTTCAACCACCTGGTTGCAAGGTCTAACCTCTTCAAGGACACAGGGGAGAGTATTGGACACCTTATCCCATTTTTGCCAAAGCAACGTTTCCTGAAGTGGGAAGCATGACATGGCTTAATTGTGGGAGTCGCAAATCTGGCTGACAAGCTGACCTCCCTGGCATTCAGTTGGACCTTTGCTAGAAGGATAAGTGGGAAGAAAACACAAGTGATTGACAATGGAGGGGGGGGGGGCTTAGACCCTTGAAACTCCATAATACTGAATCTTGGGCAATAGAAAGGGATGTGGTGGTTGTCCTTGTTTGCAAAACATCTATAGCCGATTTTATCTCCAGCCTATCAAATGAAATATTTTTAAGGTAAATCTCAGGAAACTATGGGATCACTTTGATCAGCTCGTCTGCAACCACACTGTCTATCACGGGAAAGTAAACTGCCTGGAGAAGTGGAGATGGACCTCCTCCGAAAGGAACCTTATGATTGTATGACATCAATATTGCATTCTAAATATCATCAACAAAAATATCACCCATTGGAGTTACTACTACAAAATCTACACCTAATTGGATGATATTTTCGTAAATGACATTTAGGGCACAATATATATGTTAGATATTATTGTAAAGAATATTTAGGGCAAAATAATTAGCGTCAGATTATTGTTGTGTGCACTATATTCTGGCATACAAGCTTAAGGACGACCACTGTCACTTGACAGTTCAAAGATGTGCCAGCATTCAATGTTATCCTGTTGTTTTGTTCCACCACCATACTGAAAGGCTCAACATCTACCCACTTGTTGATTGTGCCAAAAGTCCACAACATTTGGTACAAGGCATCAATCTTTTCTTATTTGGCTGAAAAAGTCTTAAATGTTTGTCTCAATATTTGAAGAATATTCCCAACTTTTCAAGTTTTAGGAAATTGCTGACTACTTCACTCTTTATGTAGTAATTACTAAAGTCAGTTGTATATTATATATTTCTTTTTTGACATCCCTTCAAAACAACCTAGACAACAAGAAACATGGTCACTCTTTTACACTCAATTTTTTTTACGACATTATAGTGCCCTGTTGGGCATGTCATATTACTGCTCCTCCCTAGGGGCAGTGTATACACCCAGCCCACACCCATCCATCATAGGCCTCATTAGTCGGGTGACACTGCAAATAAAAGGGGCTGGGCGCATGTGCCCCGGGTTGGTTATGCACCATTACAACTAGTGTCGGTTTCCAGTTATTTTAGCAGTCTGCGGGCCTAGGGCCCATGACCCTACATTGGCAATGAGAGTGTATGACCCCACATGTCTGATGACACAAGCACAGTCTATCACCGCAGGGGAGGTATAGATGGACTACAGCACCTTGACCCTGTTTTAAGCATGCAGTGACTGAAGCACAGAGGACGTGGCACAATGGAAGAGGCAAGGGGAAAGGCCAAAACAGCAAACGCTGTAAGTCTGCAGCAAACACATTGCAGGACCACCACACCAAGCAAGTAGAAGGGGTAGATCCAAGCTGGAAGTCTGCAGGCAGTGCTAATCATCAAAGTGGAAAAGAGTGGCAGCGAGCTGGGATGCCCGAATAGCAGACAAGGGGTCTGGCTGCAATGTTGCTTTGTGGCCGCTGGGTGTTTATGATGGAACTCAAGTCAATGTGCTGAAGCAGTCTGAACCTGTGGTGCAACAGTAGAAGATGTTCCAAAGTGGAAACAGGACTGAGTGAAGACTACAGTGGAGCTCCCAGCCAAGAAAGAGGAGAGAGCTGCCATACCACCGTGAACAGGGCTGGAGAACTCACAATAACAGAGTGCCCATTCCCTTAGCTGATGGGTTCCGGGCTCCAAAACCCGTCAAGGAAGCAGAGAGGACTGTGTGCCCCCTAGTGGCAATCTGCTACCACCGCAGGAGAGGACAAGACCCTTTCAGCATCCCTCAGCACAAGCGGTGCCCTCCCAAGCATGAGAGGGGAATACGTGCATTGGAGCAGAAGGAGCACAGCACTGGAGAACAGAAGGGCAGAAGGTGAGTGCAGCATGGGTGAGCTACTGCAACCAGGACAGATGTGATGCACCCCCTAGTGGGGGGTGGACATAAGGCTAGTTGTCTCCCACAGCAACTCTACCGTCCCTTGAACCAGTACCAGCAGGCCGGAGTAGGTGAGTCTGTATGAGAGCTAAAGAAAGGCCGAGAGCATGAACTCAAGGGGAATAACCAGTGATCACAAAACAAAGACTCAGGGTATCTGCACTACATTAGTGTAAGATGAGCACTCCAGGTGTCTGCCTAGAAACAGCAAACCCCACTCCCACTATGCCCTAGGGGCCCTGCACAGACACAGAAGAGACCAACCCACCACAAGATGCTCTAGTGCCCACACCCGGGAGGCAGCATCACTTAAACACAGCAAGCCACCTCAGTAGCCTGAAGAGCATGCTGGCATGGTACCCACAGACTGTAACTCCTGCAGGTTAGGCCCAGGGGAAGTAAAACTGCCAACACCCTAGGGGCCACAAATGTCTGTATTACCCAATCCAACAAGGTCAATGGCTGCAGCATCAAATACTACCCCAAATACCTAGCAGTGGTACTGATCCAGTTCACTGCCTGCCCAAAAGTAATAATTAAAGTAGGGACACTACCAAAGAGAGACAGTATAAGTGAATCAGAGTGGTAAAGACAATAGCTTCATACTAGCCAAGAGGTGACAGCAGCGGTCAGCCCCAGAGACACCTAGGTTCGGTCTGAAAGACCTAAAGGAGAGGCCGCTACTGTATTGCAGCACTGTTAGAGAGCTGGCTCCGAAGAGTAAGTGAAAAGGAGCCCATCTCCCCAACCAGGTGAGGGGAGAATCTGAGGAGTTGAGCAGTGTAGAAAAGTACCCTCTTTTTGGCATGTTACCCCCAATTTCTGCCTGATTTCAGTGTGTTTTTGACTGTATCACTGGGATCCTGCTGGTCAAGACCCCAGTGCTTATGGTTTATGGCCTGCTTATCAGTGTGTTTCACTGTTTTCTAAATTGTCACTGGAGTCCTGTTAATCAGAATCCCAGTGATCATACTCTCTCTGTTTCCAAATTTGTCCTTACATACTGGTAACTCAGTATTTCACTCCAAATTGGCATACTGGACCCCCTATAAGTCCCTAGTATATGGTACTTAGGCACCCAGGGCATTGGTGGTGGGGCACTCTGGGAGCATCTGAGTTGCCAGTGCCAGCAGGTGACATCAGAGACCCCTCCTGATAGGTGCTTAACTGGTTAGGTGACCAATCCCCCTTTCAGGGCTATCTATGATCTCTCCTCTGGATGTTTCATCAGATTCGGATTGCAAGACTCCAGCAGGAATGCTCTGCATCCTTTACATCATCTTCTACCGACGAAACAGCTGCTGACCGCTCCAGGAACTCTGTAAAACTGCAACAAAGAAGCAAAGATGACTTCTGCAATTTTGTAACTTCAGCTCCTTCCAGCAACTGCAACAGTTTCCAGGTCGTGCATCCTCCGAGGACTGCCTGTCTTCAGCCTGCACCAGAAGAACCGAAGGAATCTCCCGTGGAGTGACGGAGTCACTTCCCTGCTTCAACAGGCACCTCTCTGCAGCGATGACCGGTGGCTTGGGTCCCCTCTCCAGACGACAGGCGTGGTTCCAGCAACACAGGTGGTAGACTAAAGTGACTCCAATAGTCCCAAAGTCCAGCTGTCCAACTTTGGTGAAAGTAAGAGCTTGCCTCCCCACGCTTGACAGTACCCCGTGTGACTTGCAGTTGGTAAGGCTTGTGTGCGACCTTCCAAGAAGTTCCTCTGGCACAGCACAGCTTAGTCCTCCAGCACTTCATCCTGCGATGCACAGCTTCCTGAGTGATTCTCCAGCTGCATGGGCCTCCATTTGCACCTTGTAGGAGGCTGGCCTGGCTTGTTGTGGGTACCACAGGTACATACACCTTGTGCCAGGTCCAGTTATCCCTTATTAGTGTAGAAAAGGTGTTTCTAGCAGCTTAGGCTGATAGAAGGTAGCTATGGCAAAGCAGCGTAGGCTGTACTAGAAGACACGTGAAGCTCCTACTATACCACTGGTGTCATTTGCACAATATCATAAGAAAACACAATACACAGAAGTACAAAAAATCAAGGTACTTTATTTTTATGACAATATGCCAAAAGTATCTCAGTGAGTACCCTCAGTATGAGGATAAGATATATACACAAGATATATGTACACAAACAAAAATTATGCAGGTAATAGCAAGAAAAGTAATGCAAACAGTGTAGAATTACAATAGATTGCAATAGGAGCACGTAGGTATAGGGGCAACACAAACCATATGCTCCAAAAGTGGAATGCGAACCACAAATGGACCCCAAACCTATGTGAGCTTGTAGAGGGTTGCTGGGACTGTAAGAAAACAGTGAGGGTTAGAAAAATAGCCCACCCCAAGACCTTGAAAGGTAGGTGTAAAGTGCACCTACTACTCCTCCCAGAGAGCACAGAAGTCGTGAGAGGGGGTTTCTGCAGGAAGAACAAACACCAGCAATGCAACAACAGTGGATTTCTGGACCTGAGTACCTGTAAGACAAGGGGACCAAGTCCAATAGTCATGACAGTGTCGAGAGTGGGCAGGAGCCCAGGAAATGCCAGCTGAGGGTGCAAGGAAGCTGCCACCAGTTGGAAGAAGCTTGGAGTTCTGCAAGAAAGAAGAGAGCTAGGGACTTCTCCTTTGGAAGACGGATGTCCCACGTCGCGATAAAGCTTGCAGAGGTGTTCCCACGCAGAAAGACCGCAAAGAAGCCTTGCTAGCTGCAAGGGTCATGGTGGAGGTTTTTGGGTGCTGCTGTGGCCCAGGAGGGACCAGGATGTTGCCATTTGGAGGAGGAGACAGAGGGGGCACCCAGCAACTCAGGGAGCCCTCACAGAAGCAGGCAGCACCCGCAGAAGTACCTGAACAGGCACTTGAAAGAAAAGTGAACCGGAGTCCACCCGAAGTCACAAAAGGGAGTCCCACGAAGCCGGAGGACAACTCAGAAGGTTGTGCACTGCAGGAAGGAGTGTCGGGGACCCAGGCTTGGCTGTGCACGAAGGAAATCCTGGAAGAGTGCACGGGAGATGTGCAGCTGCAAATCACGCAGTACCCAGCAATGCAGTCTAGCGTGGGGAGGCAAGGACTTACCTCCACCAAACTTGGACTGAAGAGTCACTGGACTGTGGGAGTCACTTGGACAGAGTTGCTGAGTTCCTGCTGAGAGGGGACCCAGAGGACCGGTGATGCAGTCTTTTGTTCTTTTGTTGCCTGAGGTTGCAGGGGGAAGATTCCGTCGACCCACAGGAGATTTCTTCAGAGCTCCTGGTGCAGAGAGGAGGCAGGCTACCCCAGAGCATGCACCACCTGGAAACAGTTGAGAAAGCCGGCAGGATGAAGCAATACAAGGTTGCTAGTAGTCGTTTTGCTACTTTGTTGCGGTTTTGTAGGCATCCTGAGCAGTCAGCGGTCGATCCTTTGGCAGAAGGTGAAGAGGGAGATGCAGAGGAACTCTGGTGAGCTCTTGCATAGGAGCCTCTGATGTCACTTGCTGGCACTGGCCACTCAGAGCAGTCCAGTGTGCCACAAACACCTCTGTTTCCAAGATGGCAGAGGTCTGGGACACACTGGAGGAGCTCTGGGCACCTCCCCTGGGAAGGGCAGGTCAGGGAAGTGGTCACTCACCTTTCCTTTGTCCAGTTTCGTGCCAGAGCAGGGCTGGGGATCCCTAAACCGGTGTAGACTGACTTATGCAGAGACGGGCATCATCTGTGCCCATCAAAGCATTTCCAGAGGCTGGGGGAGGCTACTCCTCCCCAGCCCTGACACCTATTTCCAAAGGGAGAGGGTGTTACACCCTCTCTCAGAGGAAATCCTTCGTTCTGCCTTCCTGGGCCAGGGCTGCCTGGCCCCGAGGAGGGCAGAAACCTGTTGGAGGGGTTGGCAGCAGCAGCAGCTGCAGTGGAGACCCCGGAAAGGCATTTTGGCAGTACCCGGGTACTTTGCTAGAGACCCGGGGGATCATAGAATTGTCCCCCCAATGGCAGAATGGCATTGGGGTGACAATTCCATGATCTTAGACATGTTACATGGCCATGTTCGGAATTACCATTGTGACGCTGTACATAGGTAGTGACCTATGTACAGTGCACGCGTGTAATGGTGTCCCCGCACTCACAAAGTCCGGGGAATTTGCCCTGAACGATGTGGGGGCACCTTGGCTAGTGCCAGGGTGCCCACACACTAAGTAACTTTGCACCCAACCTTCACCAGGTGAAGGTTAGACATATAGGTGACTTATAAGTTACTTAAGTGCAGTGGTAAATGGCTGTGAAATAACGTGGACGTTATTTCACGCAGGCTGCAGTGGCAGGCCTGTGTAAGAATTGTCAGCGCTCCCTGTGGGTGGCAAAAGAAATGCTGCAGCCCATAGGGATCTCCTGGAACCCCAATACCCTTGGCACCCCAGTACCATATACTAGGGAATTATATGGGTGTACCAGTATGTCAATGTGAATTGGTAAATTTAGTCACTAGCCTGTTAGTGACAAATTTGGAAAGCAGAGAGAGCATAACCACTGAGGTTCTGGTTAGCAGAGCCTCAGTGAGACAGTTAGGCATCACACAGGGAACACATATAGGCCACAAACTTATGAACACTGGGGTCCTGGCTAGCAGGGTCCCAGTGACACGTAAAAAACATACTAGCAACATAGGGTTTTCACTATGAGCACTGGACCCTGGCTAGCAGGATCCCAGTAAGACAGTGAACACACCCTGACATATACTCACGAACGGGCCAAAAGTGGGGGTAACAAGGCTAGAAAGAGGCTACTTTCTCACACACCTTTGTTGCCCCCGTGCTGTGGGACTCCTGTACATGCTGCCTGGTCTTCTGAGGGCTGTCTAAGTTGCTGAGAGCACCCTCTGTCTCTTCCTCCTGGGTAGAGGCCACCAGGTCCCTCCTGGTCCCAGGAAGTGCCATTATCCGCTAATCGCGAGCTTTGCATGTGCCAAGGCTTGTTGGCAGATTCCAGCAACACAAACCAGACTGCATTCATCCATCCAGCGTGAGACATCTTCTGCACCAACCAGGAACCCACATCTGTCTTCTTTGGTGCAATACTGACTTTGTCTTCTCACCGGTGGTTCTTTCTTTTGCACCTTCATCCAGGTTAGCAGGGGCTCCTGTTCTCCCTGGACTTCACTGCTTCTTGGACTTGGTCCCCTTCTTCCACAGGTCTTCAGGGCCAGGAATCCATTGTTGGTGTCTTGCATAATCTTCTATCACGACTTCTTGTGTGTTTCAGGAAACTTACTGTGATTTACTCCTGTTTTCCCGGGCTCTGGGTGTAGGTTCTATTACTTATCTTTGGTGTTTTCTTACACTCCCAGCCACCCTCTAGACACTACACTTGCCTAGATGGGAAACCAACTTTCGCATTCCACTATTTTAGTATATGGGTTGTGTTCCCCTTAGACCCATTGTAACCTATTGTGATTTTCACTGTTTGCACTATTTTCCGATTATTTACTTACCTGTTTTTGGTTACTAGTGTATATATTGTGTATTTTACTTACCTCCTAAGGGAGTATAGTCTCCAGAGTATTTTTGGCATTGTGTCACCAAAATAAAGTCCCGCTATTTTTGTAACACTAAGGCCCTCATTCTGACCCTGGCGGTCTTTGACCGCCAGGGCGGAGGACCGCGGGAGCACCGCTGACAGGCCGGCGGTGCTCCAATGGGGATTCCGACCGCGGCGGTAAAGCCGCGGTCGGACCGGCACCACTGGCGGGCTCCCGCCAGTGTACCGCCGCCCCATTGAATCCTCCACGGCGGCGCAGCTTGCTGCACCGCCGCGGGGATTCCGACCCCCCCTACCGCCATCCAGATCCCGGCGGTCTGACCGCTGGGATCCGGATGGCGGTAGGGGGGGTCGCGGGGCCCCTGGGGGCCCCTGCAGTGCCCATGCCACTGGCATGGGCATTGCAGGGGCCCCCGTAAGAGGGCCCCTACATGTATTTCACTGTCTGCTGCGCAGACAGTGAAATACGCGACGGGTGCAACTGCACCCGTCGCACAGCTTCCACTCCGCCGGCTCGATTCCGAGCCGGCTTCATCCTGGAAGCCTCTTTCCCGCTGGGCTGGCGGGCGGTCTGAAGGCGACCGCCCGCCAGCCCAGCGGGAAAGTCAGAATTACCGCCGCGGTCTTTCGACCGCGGAACGGTAAGCTGACGGCGGGACTTTGGCGGGCGGCCTCCGCCGCCCGCCAAGGTCAGAATGAGGGCCTAAGTATTGTCTTTCATGTGTGTGAGCACTGTGTGACCACAGTGGTATTGCAAGAGCTTTGCATGTCTCCTAGTTCAGCTTTGGATGCTCTGCCTACAGCTGCCTCTAGACAGCCTGGCTTCTAGACACTGAGTACATTTCACTAATAAGGGATAACTGGACCTGGAATAAGGTGTAAGTACCTTTGGTACCCACTACACATCAGGCCTCCTACGAGCAGTGAAAGGGAAAAGAGTGCTCTGACACTACTTCAGCATCCCAGGGGAGAACCCAGATCACAGGGTGCAAATGACCGAATGCCATGCACGAAAGAGAGTGGGAACCTCAGAGACACCACAGAAGTTGTCCAAGCCAGTCAGATGTACACAGGCCCAGGCAGGGTAAGGTGCAAGGAAAGAGAGGCTAGACCAGGAGGTGGACAGACACACACAACCCCATGACTGTAGTCCAGACACTAGTACAGCATCATCCCACAACCTCAAGGCACACTGTGCCACACCCCACCAACCATGCCTGATAACAGCAATGCCTCAACATGCAAGTTCTGCTCCACCCAGAGAAATAAGGACAGAACCACAGCCCATGGAAGGAGGTCCCTGAAACACCATGGAGTAGGAGTGCCAAGAAGGTCCCTGAGGAGGAAATGGCATCAAATAGCATAACGCCACACCAGTCCAGAGAAGAGCATCAGACAGCAGGAAGACCCTTCAGGCAGAGGACCACCTATAAATATCTACCCACAAAGTGGGAGCTTCAAGAAGGTCCAGGGAGAGGGAACATGTGGGACATGGCTGGGCACCACACAGACCAACAGAAGACAAGGAGAATTGGATCAGCAACTGACCTGACCATTACCAAGCTGGAGCCCAACAGCCAAGGCTGGTGACCGAATTACTGATGCAGCCAACCACTGGGAGGAACTATTGGCAAGTCCCAAAGAAGGTGCATGCTGCTGCACCTATAAGAAGGAGAGACTCAAACAAGGAGAATTCCCAGTACCATATTTGGAAAGAAGGTGAATGCCGAAGGACAGAGGAGAAAGAAAAGAAGCAAATGTGAGTGTGACCGGTCAGTTCACAATGGGAAACCTGATGACCGACGAAGCCCAGGAGTGAAGATGTAGGAAAGTACCATCTTGCCTGGCATGTTACCCCCATTTTTCACTGTATATATGTTGTTTTAGTTGTATGTGTCACTGGGACCCTGGTAACCCAGGGCCCCAGTGCTCATAAGTGTGCCTGAATGTGTTACCTGTGTAGTGACTAACTGTCTCACTGAGGCTCTGCTAATCAGAACCTCAGTGGTTATGCTCTCTCATTTCTTTCCAAATTGTCACTAACAGGCTAGTGACCATTTTTACCAATTTACATTGGCTTACTGGAACACCCTTATAATTCCCTAGTATATGGTACTGAGGTACCCAGGGTATTGGGGTTCCAGGAGATCCCTATGGGCTGCAGCATTTCTTTTGCCACCCATAGGGAGCTCTGACAATTCTTACACAGGCCTGCCACTGCAGCCTGAGTGAAATAACGTCCACGTTATTTCACAGCCATTTTACACTGCACTTAAGTAACTTATAAGTCACCTATATGTCTAACCTTTACCTGGTAAAGGTTAGGTGCAAAGTTACTTAGTGTGAGGGCACCCTGGCACTAGCGAAGGTGCCCCCACATTGTTCAGAGCCAATTCCCTGAACTTTGTGAGTGCGGGGACACCATTACACGCGTGCACTACATATAGGTCACTACCTATATGTAGCTTCACAATGGTAACTCCGAATATGGCCATGTAACATGTCTATGATCATGGAATTGCCCCCTCTATGCCATCCTGGCATAGTTGGCACAATCCCGTGATCCCAGTGGTCTGTAGCACAGACCCTGGTACTGCCAAACTGCCCTTCCTGGGGTTTCACTGCAGCTGCTGCTGCTGCCAACCCCTCAGACAGGCATCTGCCCTCCTGGGGTCCAGCCAGGCCTGGCCCAGGATGGCAGAACAAAGAACTTCCTCTGAGAGAGGGTGTGACACCCTCTCCCTTTGGAAAATGGTGTGAAGGCAGGGGAGGAGTAGCCTCCCCCAGCCTCTGGAAATGCTTTGTTGGGCACAGATGTGCCCAATTCTGCATAAGCCAGTCTACATCGGTTCAGGGGACCCCTTAGCCCTGCTCTGGCGCGATACTGGACAAAGGAAAGGGGAGTGACCACTCCCCTGACCTGCACCTCCCCTGGGAGGTGTCCAGAGCTCCTCCAGTGTGCTCCAGACCTCTGCCATCTTGGAAACAGAGGTGCTGCTGGCACACTGGACTGCTCTGAGTGGCCAGTGCCACCAGGTGACGTAAGAGACTCCTTCTGATAGGCTCCTTCAGGTGTTAGTAGCCTATCCTCTCTCCTAGGTAGCCAAACCCTCTTTTCTGGCTATTTAGGGTCTCTGTCTCAGGGGAAACTTCAGATAACGAATGCAAGAGCTCATCCGAGTTCCTCTGCATCTCTCTCTTCACCTTCTGATAAGGAATCGACTGCTGACCGCGCTGGAAGCTTGCAAACCTGCAACATAGTAGCAAAGACGACTACTGCAACTCTGTAACGCTGATCCTGCCGCCTTCTCGACTGTTTTCCTGCTTGTGCATGCTGTGGGGGTAGTCTGCCTCCTCTCTGCACCAGAAGCTCCGAAGAAATCTCACGTGGGTCGACGGAATCTTCCCCCTGCAACCGCAGGCACCAAAAAGCTGCATTACCGGTCCCTTGGGTCTCCTCTCAGCACGACGAGCGAGGTCCCTTGAATCCAACAACTCTGTCCAAGAGACTGCCACAGTCCAGTGACTCTTCAGTCCAAGTTTGGTGGAGGTAAGTCCTTGCCTCCCCACTCCAGACTGCATTGTTGGTAACCGCGACTTTTGCAACTTCTCCGGCTCCTGTGCCCTTCCGGCGGAAATCCTTTGTGCACAGCCAAGCCTGGGTCCACGGCACTCGAACCTGCATTACACGACTTTCTAAGTTGGTCTCCGGCGACGTGGGACTCCTTTGTGCAACTTCGGCAAGCACCATTTCACGCATCCTTGTAGTGCCTATTTCTGGCACTTCTCTGGGTGCTACCTGCTTCAGAGAGGGCTCCTTGTCTTGCTTGACGTTTCCTCTCTCTGCTGGTGCAATTTGCGACCTCCTGGTCCCTCCTGGGCCTCAGCAGCGTCCAAAAACGCCAACTGCACGATTTGCAGCTAGCAAGGCTTGTTGGCGTTCTTTTGGCGGGAAAACACTTCTGCACGACTTTCCTAGGCGAGAGGGATCCGTCCACCAAAGGGGAAGTCTCTAGCCTTTTTCGTTCCTGCAGAAACCTTTGCTTCTTCTGTCCAGTTGAAGCTTCTTTGCACCCGCAGCTGGCATTTCCTGGGCATCTGCCCATCTCCGACTTGCTTGTGACTTTTGGACTTGGTCCCCTTGTTCCACAGGTACCCCAGATTGGAAATCCAGCGTTGTTGCATTGTTGGTTTGTGTCTTTCCTGCCTTATTCCTCTAACACGACTTCTTTGTCTTTAGGGGAACTTTAGTGCACTTTGCACTCACTTTTCAGGGTCTTGGGGAGGGTTATTTTTCTAACTCTCACTATTTTCTAATAGTCCCAGCGACCCTCTACAAGGTTACATAGGTTTGGGGTCCATTCGTGGTTCACATTCCACTTTTGGAGTATATGGTTTGTGTTGCCCCTATCCCTATGTTTCCCCATTGCATCCTATTGTAACTATACATTGTTTGCACTGTTTTCTAAGACTATACTGCATATTTTTGCTATTGTGTATATATATATCTTGTGTATATTTCCTATCCTCTCACTGAGGGTACACTCTAAGATACTTTGGCATATTGTCATAAAAATAAAGTACCTTTATTTTTAGTCTAACTGTGTATTGTGTTTTCTTATGATATTGTGCATATGACACTAAGTGGTACTGTAGTAGCTTCACACGTCTCCTAGTTCAGCCTAAGCTGCTCTGCTAAGCTACCATTATCTATCAGCCTAAGCTGCTAGACACCCTATACACTAATAAGGGATAACTGGGCCTGGTGCAAGGTGCAAGTACCCCTTGGTACTCACTGCAAGCCAGTCCAGCCTCCTACATTGGTTGTGCAGCGGTGGGATAAGTGCTTTGAGACTACTTACCACTCTTGTCATTGTACTTTTCATAAGAGAAAAATATACAAAACAAGGTCAGTGTATATACACATAGCCAAAAAGTTTTGCATTTCCTCTTTTCACTCTTTTCTAAGTGCTGAAAAGTACTCCTAACTTTCTAAAAAGTTCTAAAAAGTTTTAAAAGTTTTTTTCTCTGTCTTTCTAAAAGCTCTGACAAACTTTTTATCTTTTACTATCACTTTAACTCTCTCTAAAAATGTCTGGCACAGGCCAAAATGTTGATCTGTCCAAACTTGCATATGACCACCTTAGCTGGAAAGGAGCAAGGAGTCTCTGTGTAGAGAGAGGTTTGAGTGTAGGGAAGAATCCTTCCTTAGAACTGTTAATTAACATGCTTAGAGAACAGGATAAGGCTAGAAGTGCCCCATCTGTTGAAAAAGTAGCTAATGGTTCTCAATCTGATCCAGGGACTCCCCCAGGAAAAGATTCAGGAAAGAAACTTCCTAGCCTGCCCATTACTAGACAGTCTAGCATAGTTGGTAATGATGATGAGCCACACCATATAAATAGTGTTGTCTCACATCATAGCAAAATCATTTATTCTCACCATACTGGTAGTGATGTTTCTGTTAGCCAAGCTGTTAGGGTGGCTTCTGTAAGGGACAGGTCTCCTTCTGTCCATTCTCACCATACTTCTGTTTCAAGACATGTCCCTCCCACCCACCCTGATGACAGATTGTTAGAAAGGGAGCTCAATAGATTGAGAGTGGAACAAACCAGACTGAAGCTCAAGAAGCAACAGCTGGATTTGGATAGACAGACTTTAGAAGTAGAGAAGGAGAGACAGAAACTGGGTTTAGAAACCCATGGTGGCAGCAGCAGTATTCCCCATAGTCATCCTGTAAAAGAGCATGATTCCAGGAATCTGCACAAGATAGTTCCCCCTTACAAGGAGGGGGATGACATTAACAAGTGGTTTGCTGCACTTGTGAGGGCCTGTGTTGTACAGGATGTCTCTCAAAGGCAGTGGGCTGCTATCCTATGGCTATCATTTAGTGGAAAAGGTAGGGATAGGCTCCTTACTGTGAAAGAAAATGATGCTAATAATTTCCAAGTTCTTAAGAATGCACTCCTGGATGGTTATGGCTTAACCACTGAACAATACAGGATAAAGTTCAGAGAGACCAAAAAGGAGTCTTCACAAGACTGGGTTGATTTCATTGACCATTCAGTGAAGGCCTTGGAGGGGTGGTTACATGGCAGTAAAGTTACTGATTATGACAGCCTGTATAACTTGATCCTGAGAGAGCATATTCTTAATAATTGTGTGTCTGATTTGTTGCACCAGTACTTGGTGGACTCTGATCTGACCTCTCCCCAAGAATTGGGAAAGAAGGCAGACAAATGGGTCAGAACAAGGGTGAACAGAAAAGTTCATACAGGGGGTGACAAAGATGGCAACAAAAAGAAGGATGGTAAG
The DNA here is from genome assembly GCF_031143425.1 of Pleurodeles waltl. Classification (NCBI taxonomy): domain Eukaryota; kingdom Metazoa; phylum Chordata; class Amphibia; order Caudata; family Salamandridae; genus Pleurodeles; species Pleurodeles waltl. The sequence continues at coordinate 1,179,745,851 of NC_090445.1, read as the reverse complement.
TCTTCTGACAAGGGTGGGGACAAATCTAAAAATGAGTCTTCATCAGGCCCACAAAAACACTCTGGTGGGGGTGGTGGGCCCAAATCCTCTTTTAATCAGAACAAGGAAAATAAACCATGGTGCTATTTATGTAAAATAAAAGGCCATTGGACAACATATCCCAGTTGTCCAAAGAAAGGCACCAAGCCTCCTACCACTACAACCCCTACTGCTACACCTAGTGTCCCTACTAATAGCAGTGGTGGTGGGAGCAAACCTACTAATAGCCAATCCAAGGGAGTAGCTGGGCTCACTATTGGTAACTTAGTTGGGGTTGGCCTTGTTAGGGAGGCCACAGAGGCTGTGTTAGTCTCTGAGGGGGCTATTGATTTAGCCACCTTAGTTGCTTGTCCCCTTAATATGGATAAGTACAAGCAGCTACCCCTAATAAATGGTGTTGAGGTTCAGGCCTACAGGGACACTGGTGCCAGTGTGACTATGGTCATAGAGAAACTGGTCCACCCTGAACAACACCTAATTGGTCACCAGTACCAAGTAACCGATGCTCACAACAACACACTTAGCCACCCCATGGCTGTTGTTAATCTCAACTGGGGGGGGGTTACTGGTCCAAAGAAAGTTGTGGTAGCTTCAGATTTACCTGTAGACTGTCTATTAGGGAATGATTTGGAGACATCAGCTTGGTCAGATGTGGAGTTGGAGGCCCATGCAGCAATGCTGGGCATCCCAGGGCATATTTTTGCTTTGACAAGGGCTCAGGCCAAAAAGCAAAAAGGACAGGGAAGCTTGGATCCTGGAACAATGGACCAAGTGCTCCCTAAAGCTAGGGCTAGTAGAAGCAAACCACTTCCTACTATCCCTCCCTCTACAGTGGATTCAACTTCTGAGGAAGAAGAATTCCCTCCCTGTGCAGAACCTACACCAGAGGAGCTGGAAGCAGACACTGCTGAGCTTTTGGGTGAATGGGGGCCTGCCAGAGAGGAGCTGAGTGTGGCACAGCAAACCTGTCCCACATTAGAGGGTCTCAGACAGCAAGCTGTCAAACAGGCTAATGGGGATGTCAGTGACTCTCACAGAGTTTACTGGGAGGACAACCTCTTGTACACTGAGCATAGGGATCCTAAACCTGGAGCTGCCAGGAGATTATTGATTCCTCAGGAGTACAGAAAGTTCCTCCTAACCCTGGCACATGACATTCCCCTAGCTGGACACCTGGGTCAAATGAAAACTTGGGACAGATTGGTTCCATTGTTTCATTGGCCTAGGATGTCTGAGGACACAAAGGAATTTTGTAAGTCCTGTGAAACCTGTCAAGCCAGTGGCAAGACAGGTGGCACCCCAAAGGCACCCCATATTCCACTGCCTGTGGTTGGGGTTCCCTTTGAAAGGGTAGGGGTTGACATAGTTGGCCCCCTTGACCCTCCTACTGCTTCAGGCAATAGATTTATCTTGGTGGTAGTGGACCATGCCACAAGATATCCTGAAGCTATTCCTTTAAGGACCACTACAGCACCTGCAGTGGCAAAGGCCCTCCTGGGAATATTTTCCAGGGTGGGCTTCCCAAAGGAAGTGGTATCAGACAGGGGAAGCAATTTCATGTCTGCATACTTAAAGGCCATATGGAAGGAGTGTGGTGTAACTTACAAGTTCACAACACCCTATCATCCACAAACAAATGGACTGGTGGAGAGATTTAATAAAACTCTCAAAGGCATGATTATGGGTCTCCATGAAAAACTCCGCAGGAGATGGGATATCCTTCTACCATGCCTCCTTTTTGCCTACAGGGAGGTACCCCAGAAAGGAGTGGGCTTCAGCCCCTTTGAACTTCTTTTTGGACACCCTGTTAGGGGTCCACTCACACTTGTAAAGGAGGGTTGGGAACAACCTTTAAAAGCTCCTAAGCAGGATATTGTGGATTATGTACTTGGCCTCAGATCAAGGATGGCTGAGTACATGAAAAAGGCCAGTAAAAACCTTCAGGCCAGCCAAGAGCTCCAGAAGCAATGGCATGATCAGAAGGCTGTTTTGGTTCAGTACCAACCAGGGCAGAAAGTGTGGGTCTTGGAGCCTGTGGCCCCAAGAGCACTCCAAGATAAATGGAGTGGTCCCCACACAATTGTTGAAAAGAAGGGAAAAGTCACCTATTTAGTTGACTTAGGCACTGCCAGGAGTCCCCTTAGGGTGCTCAATGTCAACCGCCTGAAACCCTACTATGACAGGGCTGATCTCACCCTGCTCATGGCAACTGATGAGGCACAGGAAGAAGACAGTGATCCTCTACCTGATCTCTTCTCTTCCACAGAACAAGATGCTCTTGTGGAAGGTGTAGTTTTGGCTGATTGTCTTACTGCTGAGCAGAAAGATAATTGCATAAATCTCCTAGATCAATTCTCTGAACTCTTCTCTACTGTGCCAGGTACCACTTCTTGGTGTGAGCACACTATAGATACTGGAGACAGTTTACCTGTCAAAAGTAAGATCTATAGGCAGCCTGACCATGTCAGGGACTGCATAAAGCAAGAGGTCCAGAAAATGTTAGAACTAGGAATGGTTGAGCACTCTGACAGTCCATGGGCTTCTCCTGTGGTACTGGTACCAAAACCCCATTCCAAAGATGGAAAGAAAGAAATGCGGTTTTGTGTAGACTATAGAGGTCTCAACTTGGTAACCAAAACTGATGCTCACCCTATACCCAGGGCAGATGAGCTCATAGATACACTGGCATCTGCCAAGTATCTAAGCACTTTTGATTTGACTGCAGGGTATTGGCAGATCAAATTGTCAGAAGATGCTAAACCTAAGACTGCATTTTCTACCATTGGAGGACATTACCAGTTTACTGTAATGCCTTTTGGTTTGAAAAATGCACCTGACACTTTTCAGAGGTTGGTGAACACAGTCCTGCAAGGGCTGGAAGCTTTCAGTGCAGCATATTTGGACGATATAGCTGTCTTTAGCTCCAGCTGGGATGATCACCTGGTCCACCTATGGAAAGTTTTGGAGGCCCTGCAAAAGGCAGGCCTCACTATCAAGGCTTCAAAGTGCCAGATAGGGCAGGGTAAGGTGGTTTATCTGGGACACCTTGTTGGTGGGGAACAGATTGCACCACTTCAGGGGAAAATCCAAACAATTATTGATTGGGTTCCCCTACCACTCAGACTCAGGTGAGAGCCTTCCTAGGCCTCACTGGGTATTACAGGAGGTTCATTAAGAACTATGGCTCCATTGCAGCCCCTCTTAATGATCTCACATCCAAGAAAATGCCTAAAAAGGTATTATGGACAGCAAACTGTCAGAAAGCTTTTGAGGAGCTGAAGCAGGCCATGTGCTCTGCACCTGTCCTGAAAAGCCCTTGTTACTCTAAAAAATTCTATGTCCAAACTGATGCATCTGAATTAGGAGTAGGGGCAGTCCTATCACAACTTAATTCTGAGGGCCAGGATCAACCTGTTGCTTTTATTAGTAGGAGGTTGACCCCTAGAGAAAAGCGTTGGTCTGCCATTGAGAGGGAGGCCTTTGCTGTGGTCTGGGCTCTGAAGAAGTTGAGGCCATACCTGTTTGGCACTCACTTCATTGTTCAGACAGACCACAAACCTCTACTTTGGCTAAAACAAATGAAAGGTGAAAATCCTAAATTGTTGAGGTGGTCCATATCCCTACAGGGAATGGACTATACAGTGGAACATAGACCTGGGAGTAGCCACTCCAATGCAGATGGACTCTCCAGATATTTCCACTTAGACAATGAAGACTCATCAGGTCATGGCTAGTCTTATTGTCCTTCGTTTGGGGGGGGGGGGGTTGTGTAGGAAAGTACCATCTTGCCTGGCATGTTACCCCCATTTTTCACTGTATATATGTTGTTTTAGTTGTATGTGTCACTGGGACCCTGGTAACCCAGGGCCCCAGTGCTCATAAGTGTGCCTGAATGTGTTACCTGTGTAGTGACTAACTGTCTCACTGAGGCTCTGCTAATCAGAACCTCAGTGGTTATGCTCTCTCATTTCTTTCCAAATTGTCACTAACAGGCTAGTGACCATTTTTACCAATTTACATTGGCTTACTGGAACACCCTTATAATTCCCTAGTATATGGTACTGAGGTACCCAGGGTATTGGGGTTCCAGGAGATCCCTATGGGCTGCAGCATTTCTTTTGCCACCCATAGGGAGCTCTGACAATTCTTACACAGGCCTGCCACTGCAGCCTGAGTGAAATAACGTCCACGTTATTTCACAGCCATTTTACACTGCACTTAAGTAACTTATAAGTCACCTATATGTCTAACCTTTACCTGGTAAAGGTTAGGTGCAAAGTTACTTAGTGTGAGGGCACCCTGGCACTAGCCAAGGTGCCCCCACATTGTTCAGAGCCAATTCCCTGAACTTTGTGAGTGCGGGGACACCATTACACGCGTGCACTACATATAGGTCACTACCTATATGTAGCTTCACAATGGTAACTCCGAATATGGCCATGTAACATGTTTGTGATCATGGAATTGCCCCCTCTATGCCATCCTGGCATAGTTGGCACAATCCCATGATCCCAGTGGTCTGTAGCACAGACCCTGGTACTGCCAAACTGCCCTTCCTGGGGTTTCACTGCAGCTGCTGCTGCTGCCAACCCCTCAGACAGGCATCTGCCCTCCTGGGGTCCAGCCAGGCCTGGCCCAGGATGGCAGAACAAAGAACTTCCTCTGAGAGAGGGTGTGACACCCTCTCCCTTTGGAAAATGGTGTGAAGGCAGGGGAGGAGTAGCCTCCCCCAGCCTCTGGAAATGCTTTGTTGGGCACAGATGTGCCCAATTCTGCATAAGCCAGTCTACACCGGTTCAGGGGACCCCTTAGCCCTGCTCTGGCGCGAAACTGGACAAAGGAAAGGGGAGTGACCACTCCCCTGACCTGCACCTCCCCTGGGAGGTGTCCAGAGCTCCTCCAGTGTGCTCCAGACCTCTGCCATCTTGGAAACAGAGGTGCTGCTGGCACACTGGACTGCTCTGAGTGGCCAGTGCCACCAGGTGACGTCAGAGACTCCTTCTGATAGGCTCCTTCAGGTGTTAGTAGCCTATCCTCTCTCCTAGGTAGCCAAACCCTCTTTTCTGGCTATTTAGGGTCTCTGTCTCTGGGGAAACTTCAGATAACGAATGCAAGAGCTCATCCGAGTTCCTCTGCATCTCTCTCTTCACCTTCTGATAAGGAATCGACTGCTGACCGCGCTGGAAGCCTGCAAACCTGCAACATAGTAGCAAAGACGACTACTGCAACTCTGTAACGCTGATCCTGCCGCCTTCTCAACTGTTTTCCTGCTTGTGCATGCTGTGGGGGTAGTCTGCCTCCTCTCTGCACCAGAAGCTCCGAAGAAATCTCCCGTGGGTCGACGGAATCTTCCCCCTGCAACCGCAGGCACCAAAAAGCTGCATTACCGGTCCCTTGGGTCTCCTCTCAGCATGACGAGCGAGGTCCCTTGAATCCAGCAACTCTGTCCAAGAGACTGCCACAGTCCAGTGACTCTTCAGTCCAAGTTTGGTGGAGGTAAGTCCTTGCCTCCCCACTCCAGACTGCATTGTTGGTAATCGCGACTTTTGCAACTTCTCCGGCTCATGTGCACTTCTGGCGGAAATCCTTTGTGCACAGCCAAGCCTGGGTCCACGGCACTCTAACCTGCATTACACGACTTTCTAAGTTGGTCTCCGGCGACGTGGGACTCCTTTGTGCAACTTCGGCGAGCACCATTTCACGCATCCTCATAGTGCCTGTTTCTGGCACTTCTCCGGGTGCTACCTGCTTCAGAGAGGGCTCCTTGTCTTGCTCGACGTCCCCTCGCTCTGCTAGTCCAATTTGCGACCTCCTGATCCCTCCTGGGCCTCAGCAGCGTCCAAAAATGCCAACCGCACGATTTGCAGCTAGCAAGGCTTGTTGGCGTCCTTTCGGTGGGAAAACACTTCTGCACGACTCTCCAAGGCAAGGGAGATCCGTCCACCAAAGGGGAAGTCTCTAGCCCTTTTCGTTCCTGCAGAAACCTTTGCTTCTTCTGTCCAGTCGAAGCTTCTTTGCACCCGCAGCTGGCATTTCCTGGGCATCTGCCCATCTCCGACTTGCTTGTGACTTTTGGACTTGGTCCCCTTGTTCCACAGGTACCCCAGATTGGAAATCCAGCGTTGTTGCATTGTTGGTTTGTGTCTTTCCTGCCTTATTCCTCTAACACGACTTCTTTGTCTTTAGGGGAACTTTAGTGCACTTTGCACTCACTTTTCAGGGTCTTGGGGAGGGTTATTTTTCTAACTCTCACTATTTTCTAATAGTCCCAGCGACCCTCTACAAGGTCACATAGGTTTGGGGTCCATTCGTGGTTCACATTCCACTTTTGGAGTATATGGTTTGTGTTGCCTCTATCCCTATGTTTCCCCATTGCATCCTATTGTAACTATACATTGTTTGCACTGTTTTCTAAGACTATACTGCATATTTTTGCTATTGTGTATATATATCTTGTGTATATTTCCTATCCTCTCACTGAGGGTACACTCTAAGATACTTTGGCATATTGTCATAAAAATAAAGTACCTTTATTTTTAGTATAACTGTGTATTGTGTTTTCTTATGATATTGTGCATATGACACTAAGTGGTACTGTAGTAGCTTCACACGTCTCCTAGTTCAGCCTAAGCTGCTCTGCTAAGCTACCATTATCTATCAGCCTAAGCTGCTAGACACCCTATACACTAATAAGGGATAACTGGGCCTGGTGCAAGGTGCAAGTACCCCTTGGTACTCACTACAAGCCAGTCCAGCCTCCTACAGAAGATCAATAGTGGCCTGGTCTGAAAGTCTTGCTTAAGAAGACTCCAGCTGGCGACAGAGTGCATCCTTTCCCACAAGCGAGCCCCAGAGGTGAATCGAGGATGACCTGGCAACAGCACAGCGGGAGACTCAAGAGTAAGCTGCAAGCAAGTGCAAACTGAATTTCTCCCCCTTGCTTCCCAGCTAACCGTCTACACACAGTAACCAGAGTCCCAGCAACTAAGACCATCCAGGCTGAAGGATGTAGATACCTCTTCAAAGATGAAAGCACCTGGCCACTATTACTCCAAGTTGTTGATGACCCAAGAAAGATGGCCTGCGACCATCAAGACAAGACATTGGGGGTCATTCTGACGCCAGGGTTGGTGGGAGCACCGCCAACAGGCTGGCGGTGCCCCGCAGGGCATTCTGACCGCGGCGGTTTGGCCGCGGTCAGAAGAGGAAAACCGGCGGTCTCCCGCCGGTTTTCCGCTGCCCAAAAGAATCCAAACAGGATGGCGGTATGGGGTGTCGTGGGGCCCCTGGGGGCCCCTGCAGTGCCCATGCCAATGGCTTGGGCACTGCAGGGGCCCCCGTAAGAGGGCCCCACAAAGAATTTCAGTGTCTGCTCAGCAGACACTGAAATACGCGACGGGTGCTACTGCACCCGTCGCACCTTCCCACTCTGCCGGCTCCATTCGGATCCGGCGTCCTCGTGGGAAGGTTGTTTTCCACTGAGCTGGCGGGCGGCCTTTTGGCGGTCGCCCGCCAGCCCAGTGGAAAACCCAGAATCACCGCAGCGGTCTTACGACCGCGGTGTGGTGTTCTGGCGGGGGTACTTTGGCGGGCGGCCTCCGCCGCCTGCCAAGGTAAGAATCACCCCCATTGTCATCTGTCATATAGGTTTGCCAAATGGCTGGCAACACCATCACACCAACCTCTGTCTAGTGCATCATCACTACCATCCATGGAACATCGAATAACCACAGTGGACTCTGACACCGTTGCTATACCAATAGGCAGGAAGCCCCATTCTGGAGATTCATTCAGCCAGCAACTACCTGCTCTCCCTATCTCCACCTTGAGCAAGGTGGCAAGAGTGAGTCTTGACCAGGACCCATCTACCCTGTGGTAGGCAATGGCTCCTCGGTGGTCTTGCAGCAGCCTAAATGTGGCACACATACAGACCAACACAGAACCTCACGCAGTCCCATGGCAACCCATCCAAGAGGACTGTACAATTGCTAGAGATGGACTTGACTCTGCCCCACCGCTGGAATCCAAGAGGTAGCTAGGCCATGCAGCAGAGAATCCACCAGGTTGCAACATAAGAAGACTGTCTTCAGTGAACTAATCAACATCACTAAAGAATGTGATGGGCACTTTGCAATGGACTCTGACAATGCTCCTAACGCAACCAGCTTTGAATTATTAACAGCAACCACAAATCATCTGGAATATCAGCAGAGTGGACCATCGTCATACTATGGACTTGGCTCCAATGTCAAACTATGGACTTAGCTCCATCTAGCGTGCTGCCAGAATGACTAAAACGTCATTGGACACTGTCCATGTACTTAATACTATCCCGCTGGTTAACTCTAGAGACTGATAGACTATGTGGTATTTAGTTTGTTTTGTTTTTCACAGTTTGGATCCGTTATCATTTTTCTTTTGGATTTTGGGGAGGAATGTAGTGTACTGTTGGGTGCATCATGTTGCAGCCCCTCCCTAGGGGAAGTGTATACACCCACCCCACACTCATCCATCACAGGTGTCACCAGTCAGCTGATCCTGCCAGGGACATCTTAAGGATTTAGAGGGCCCTGGGCCAAATGTATTTCGCAAAGCCCCTGTTCAGGACAGTTTTGAATTTATGAGCCAGTTTCATCTCTTTCATGCCCTCCTTGGTCATATCACTGACAGTGCACAGGCACATTCATCCACATTCTAAATTTGCTTACATATAATATTCAGGGTTAGTGATATGTGTTTTCAATATTGTAACACAGCAGCAGCTCACTAATATTACTGCAAATGATCTGTCACACACCCATTTCTTATATGTCAAGTCCTGTTTTGATCTAACGGAATCTTTTCTATAGATGTTGCATGAAACAAAAAATACAGCATTTTTCTGCAAAATGTTTATAACAAACTCACACATCACCCACATTAAAAATAAATTAAAGGCAAACGGTATTTAAAACAATGTGTTTAAGAATTATTCAAGGTCATCAGGGCAGGACTGTCTGCAGAACAAATCCGGCTCTATCAGGTGCCTCCTGGAAGGCTCAGGCCCTAGGCCAGAGCTCACTCTGCCTATTCCTTAAAACATCTCTGGACCCTTCCAATGAAAGAGGTTGGGCGCATGAGTCCTGCATCGGTTATGCACCATTACAAATCGTTTGTATCCCTTATTTTAGCTGCATGTGGGTGTAGGGCACACGACCCTACAATCGTTATGATTCAATGTTTGCATAGAAGCCTTGCTTACAGCACACTAGAGGTGGCTGTTTCTTTATTATTCCGAAAGAGAAGCATCCCTACCCCATGTAAGCGTAAAGCACACAGCAAAAAATATATTAAATTCTTGGTTTGAAAAATGTTTACTTTCTTCTGTTTACCGTTGGTAGCTCCAACAGATTTTGTACACAATACATCAATCCACATACAAATCAGTTCAAACCCCGAAACTGTTAGCAGGAGGTCGGTCACAATGTGAGACATAAGCACTGGCTAAAAGGCAATGTCATTTATGTTAGTCATTGTGGGAGAGGGCTGGGTAGGAGGGAGAAAATCGTCTGTAACATTAATTGAAGGGAAATTGTTTGCCTTTTTCAACAGTCCCACTGGCATCCTTTAATTTATTGTATTCAGAATTGTCACAAGCCCATGAAGGAAGCACACTGGATACATCAAATTCAGACACACTCCAACAATTTAGGTCTGGCTACAAAGAGCCTTAACTGATGCTGAAGTCTAAGGTCCTGATTTAGAACTTGCCTTATGGGTTACTCCATCACAAACATGATGGATATCCCGTACACTAAAATCTATGTCCCATAGAACATAATGGAATTTAGATTTTAGCGGACGGAATATTCATCACCGTTGTGATGGAGTAACTCATCTGCTGAGTTCTAAGTCAGGCCCTAAGGGCCTGATTTAGAGTTTGGCAGAGAGGGTTGCTCCGTCACAAATGTGACGGATATCCCGTCCGGCGTATTACAATCCCATAATATCCCATAATAGCCTGCGGATATTGTAATACAGCAAACAGGATATCCCTTGTGTTTGTGACGGAACTGTTACGTCCTGCACCCAATCCCCCTGAGGGCCTCCATCTCTCTTCCCTGGGAAGGTATGGAAGGGTACTGGAACAGTACTTATACACAAGTAAAGACAATACTCAGTGTTACCAAAAATTAAGGTATTAATTTTGGTGACACAGTACCAAAAATATCTTAGAGACAATACTCCTTCTGGAGGTAAGTATTATACACTCTAGATACACTAGACACCAAAATTAGACAAGTAAAAAGGCATAGAACAATGCAAGCAATAGGAAATGCTATAGATTGCAATGGAAGAAAATAGGTCTAGGGGCAACACAAACCATATACTAAGAAAGTGGAATGCAAATCACAAATTCCCCCCTAGACAAGTGTAATGTGTGCAGAATCGCTGGGAGAGTAAGAATACAGTAAAGGTAAGTAAATTACCCCACCCCAGAGCCCAGAAAAGCAGGAGTAAAGTACTGCAAGTTTCCTTAGGACACACTACACCTTGTGATTTTGCAGCAGCCAACCAAGTCTGCAAAGAACAACTGCTGGATTCCTGGTCCTGAAGACCTGCAAAGGAAGGGGACCAAGTCCAGAAGTCTAAAGAAGTTCCAAGAAGGACAGGAGCCCCTGACAACTCAGAAGAGGATGCAAAAGAAGAGTCCACGGTTAGTCGAAGACTCCAGAAATGCACCCTAGGAAGATGCCAGCGGGTTCCTGCATGATGCAAAGGATGTCCCACGACTTGAAGATCGTTCCAGTTGGAAGTTGCCAACAAGCCTTGGGTGCGACAAAATAGCATTTTGTGTCAAAATGGCGATGGCTGGACCCAGGAGGGACCTGGGGGCCTCAACTCTGTGTGAGGAGGAAGAGGAAGCTCTCAGCACTTTAGAGAGCTCCCAAGATGACAGCCAGCTCCCCCGGAGGTCCCAGGAAACGGGGACAAAGGAGAAGCCAAACGCGGTTGATGCAGCACAACAAAGGAACATCCCACGCTGCCGGAGAACAACTCAGCGAGTTGAGCGTCACAGGATGGAGTGCTGGGGACCTGGGCCAGGCTGTGCATGAAGGAATTTTGCAAATAGTGCACAGAAGCCTCAGGAGGTGAAGAAGATGCAGTATACAGGTATACTGTCGCTCTCTGGGAAGGCAAGATCTTACCTCCTCCAAATTGCGCCAGCAGGACCTCAGGACAGTTTATGTCGATGATGTCCACCCTCTGTGACCTTAGGCGCACGCTTGTTGCTGTGAGAGGAGTCCAAGGGTACCAGTCGTCATCTTGGAAGGTGCCTGCTAGAGCAGGGGAGTGACTCTGTCACTCCACAGGAGATTTCTTCGGTCCGTCTGGTGTAGGATGAAGACAGGGAGTCCTCAGGGCATGCACATCGTGGAAACTGTTGCAGTTGCTTACTTACAGCTGAGGTTGCTGATATCTCTTGTGGATACTTTGTTGCAGTTACAGCGTTTCTTGGAGCAGGATGTGGTTGATCCGAGGTCGGAGGAAGCTGAAGTTCTTGCAGAGGATTCCTGAAGGAAACTTGCAAGCAGAATCTGAAGAGAACCCACAGGAGAGACCCTAAATAGCCATGAGAGGGGGATTGGCTAACTTATCAGGTAAGGACCTATCAGGAGGGGTCTCTGATGTAACCTGCTGGCACTGGCCACTCAGATCCTCCAGAGTGACCTCACACCTTGCAATGCTAGATGGTTGAAGTCTGGGGCACACTGGATGAGCTCTGGGCACCACCCATATGTTGGTGATGGACAAAGGAGTGGTTACTCCCCTTTCCTTTGTCTAGTTTTGCGCCAGAGCAGGGGACAAGGGGTCCCTGAACTTGTGTAGACAGGCTTATGCAAGGAGGGCACCATCTGTGCCCTTCAAAGCATTTCCAGAGGCTGGGGGAGGCAACCCCTCCCAAGCCTGTAACACCTATTTCCAAAGGGAGAGGGTGTAACACCCTGCTCTCAGAGGAAATGGTTTGTTCTGCCTTCCTGGGACTGAGTTGCCTAGACCCCAGGAGGGCAGAACCCTGTCTGTGAGGTGGCAGCAGCTGTAGCTGCAGTGCAAGCCTGAGAGAGCTGGTTTGGCAGTTCTGGGGTCCATGGTGGAGCCCCCAGGATGCATGGAATTGGCTCCCCAACACCAGATTTGGAATGGGGGACAAAAAGCCCCCTAGACACCAGGGAAGAATTATTTTTTAAAAATGGGGACAAAGTTGTTCTGCCCAGCAGTAGGAAGATGGGGCAATTAGCCCCAATCCACTCCTGGGAGCGGGGTGGTCAGAAAGCCTACTAGATGCCTGGGGGGGAAAAATAGTGTGGTGGTTTCTACCAACCAGTATGGGCATGGTTATGCCCCCACCCCAACTGAAGGGGGTAACAGTCTTTCAGCTCTCCCCCACACACTAAAAGATGTTATCCCTATGGCAAGCAAGAGGACATTTGATTATTTTTGGTTTTGGTTTTACATTTGGGCCATGAGAGCTTGTCAAACTCTCAAAATCGTCCCACTTGGAATGGTGAGGGCTGAACTTTTTGGACTTTGGGACCCTGCCATTAAGAAAAATCTATGAGACCTAGACACATATGAAAACTAAACATCTAGGTGAGTCTGGGTAGTTTGCTTCACATGTACCCCACACCATTTTCTTACCCACAATGCCCTGCAAACCTCCAACTTTGCTTGAAATCGCACATTTTTCCCCACATTTTTGTGATTAAACTTTCCGGAATCTGCAGGAATCAACAAATTCCTACCACCCAGTATTGTTACATCTATTCCAATAAAAATTCTGCCACACTTTTCAGCCTAAAAATGTTTTTTTTCAAACTGCCCTTTTGGACCTGGTTTGGTTCCCCCTCAATTTGTACATGTTTTTGGCTCTTCCCTGTCACAGGCACTTGGCCCACATACACAAGTGAGGTATCATTTTTATCAGGAGACTGAGGGGAACGTTGGGTGGTAGGAAATTTGTGCCGGTGTGGTGATCCCACACAGAAATGTGATTTTTTTGCTGAATTTGAGGTTTGCTGAGGGTTCTGGGTAAGAAAACACTGGGGGATCCACGCAAGTCACACCTCTCTGGATTCCCTCGGGTGTCTAGTTTTCAGAAATGTCTGGGTTTGGTACGTCTCCATAGATGGCTGCTAAACCCAGGACCAAAAACGCGGGGGCCCCTCGCAAAAACAAGTAGTTTTGTATTTGATAATTTTGATGTGTCCACGTAGTGTTTTGGGGCATTTCCTGTTGCAGGCACTAGGTTTACCCACACAAGTGAGGTACAATTTTTATTGGGAGACGTGGCGGAATGCTCGGTGGAAGGAAGTTTGTGGCTCCCCTCAGATTCCAGAACTTTTCAGCACTGAAATGTGAGGAAAAAGTGTTTTTTTGCCACATTTTGAGGTTTGCTAAGGATTCTGGGTAACAGAACCTGGTGAGAGTGCCACAAGTTACCCCATCCTGGGTTCCCCTAGGTGTCTAGTTTTCAGAAATGTCCGGGTTTGCTAGTTTTTCTTAGGTGCCGGATGAGCTGGGGCCAAAATCCACAGCTAAACACTTTGCAAAAAACAGGTCAGTTTTCTTTGGGAAAATGTGATGTGCCCATGTTGTGTTTTGGAGCATTTCCTGTCATGGGCACTAGGCCTACCCACAGAATTGAGGTACTGTTTTTATCGGGAGACTTAGAAAATGCTTTGTTGAAGGAAATCTGTGGCTCTCTCAGATTCCAGAACTTTCCATCACCAAAAAGTGAGCAAAAAGTGTTTTATCGCCAAATTTTGAGGTTTGCAAAGGATTCTGGGTAATAGAACCTGGGGAAAGCCCCACAAGTCACCCCATTCTGGATTCTCCTAGGTGTCTAGTTTTTAAAAATGGACAGGTTTGGTAGGTTTCCCTAGGAGCCAACTGAGCTAGAGGTCAAAATCCACAGCTAGACACTTTCCAAAAAACACGTCAGATTTCAATGTAAAGATGTGATGCATCCATGTTGCGTTTCCTGTCGCGGGCATTAGGCCTACCCACACAAGTGAGGTGCCATTTTTATCGGGAGACTTGGGGGAACACAGAATAGAAGAACAAGTGTTATTGCCCTTTGTCTTTCTCTACATTTCTTCCTTCCAAATGTAAGACAGTGTGTGAAAAAGAAGTCTGAGAGATTTCCTGTAATTCACATGGTAGTATGGGAAACCTGGAATTCAGAGATGTGCAAATAACCACTGCTTCTCAACATCTTATCTTGTGCCCATTTTGGAAATACAAAGGTTTCCTTGATACCTATTTTTCACTCTATATTTTACCAAATGAATTGCTGAATACCCAGAATACAATGAAAACTCATTGCATGGTGCACCTCCTTTATTGGCTCTGGGTACCCAAGGTTCTTGATGAACCTACAAGCCCTCCATATCCCCGCAACCAGAAGAGTTTAACAGACATAACAGTATATTGCTTTAAAAAATCTGCTATAGCTGGAAAACATTATAGAAGAAAACGTGGACAGAAATGGCTCTTTTTTCACCTCAATGACAATATGTTTACAATTTAGCTGTAACTTTCTGTAGGAAAACCTTGAAGGATCTACACAAATGACCCCTTGGTGAACTCAGATCTTTACCTACTTTTCAGAAATGTTTAGCTGTCCGGGATCCAGCATTGGTTTGACACCCATTTCTGCCACTGACTGTAAGGGGGTATGTCTCAGTAAAATGCAAAATTGTTTTTGAAAAATGTGGTCTTCTGATTCAACTCGGCCTGTTCCTGAAAGCTTGGAATATGGTGATTTTATCACCACAAATCCTTTGTTGGTGCCCTTTTCAGGGAAAAAACCACAAGCTTTCTTTTGCAGCCCTTTTTCCCATTTTTCTCTAAAAAACGAAATTTTAGCTGTATGTTGGCTAATTTCTTGGTCTCCTTCAGGAGAACTCATAAACTCTGGGTACCTCTAGAATTCCTTGGATGTTGGAAAAAAAGGACGCAAATTTGGCATGGATAGCTTATGTGGACAAAACGTTATGAGGGCCTAAGTGCGAACTACCCCAAATAGCCAAAAAAAGGCTTGGCACCGGAGGGGGAAAAGGCTTGGCAGCGAAGGGGTTAAAGCGTCTTTCACATTATGTATCAGCTGAAAGGAGTACTGCTCAGGTTTACATTTTGCAGTGGTGGTGAGGAAAGTTTTCAGCAGCGCAAATATTTATACAGTAATATATATTTAATTCACACATCTGATAAATTCCAATTACTCAGGGATTGAAGTTTACAATGCGATGATAAAGGTGTATGAGTTCACCTTTCAAATGGAGCGTAGCATGCAGATTTTGGTGCTTACTGCACCAAAACTACATTTAACTTGAAAATAACACGTTCAGAATACGAGTGTGGCAACACCTTAAGGTGGAAAATATTGTGAGGAGCAAAAATTGCTTTAAAATTTGCTACAAATTCAGTAGGAGTGTGGCATCACTTTGAGGTGCAAGGTGACTCAGTACAGAGAAAATCTAGTTACAAGACAGAAGATTAAGGGCCTCCTTACGAGGGCTTTGTGAAATTTCGGTGTGTGCAGCAACTACTGTTTTGCAGTAAACATTTCACTGCCCATTTGTAGCGTCATTATTAATGCCTGCTCAGAGCATTGTTTTCAATGGGCCTTCCTTTACCTAGCAGGATTAGCTCCACAATTTATGGCGCTAATCCTGCAAAGTGCCACAATAGCATCATAAATGTTGACGTTATTGTCCTAACGTGTGCCATGGTGCTCCCTATTGTACATACGGCACACACATGGTGTCATTAGGGGGGAGCAAGGAAGCGCAAGAAAAGTGGGGCGTCATAGCTGATGCGCCACTTTGTTGTAAATCTGGCCCTTAATGTCCAGGCCCTGAGTACATGTAGTGTCACTTTACTAGGGATTTACAAGTAAATTAAATATACCAATTGGGTATTGGCCATGTGTACCATGTTTTCAGGAGAGAGCACAAGCACTTTAGCACTGTTCTTTTTTTAAAACTTTATTTTTCCATTTTTCAACTCTCTGTACATTCTAAACATTGCACCATAGCCACGTTTGCAAACATAGGCCGGTCTCTCCCAAACTACTTCATGACATTCCATCTCAGAATTAGTCTGTATCCAAAATTCAAAAAGTACAAGAGGTGTGCATCATACATAATCATTGCGTTCCCTGTGACGGTTCAAATACTGTTTCTCGTAGCATGTTCTGCCCCACCGCTAATCCTGAGAACCCAAGGAGACATCCTGCCCAGTCTCTTCAACCTCAACAATTCGTCTAAGTATCCCCTGTCATGTCTGTATATCCTCCTCAAGGTGTTCATCCCTTCTAACCTGCTGTAACCGTATTTCTTCTGCCACTGCCCATTCCTTGATGTCTTTATGGCATTTCTGTATGCTGGCCCCCGCGCACTTATCCAGGTAATCGCCACCCTCCGCCTGACTAACACCAGCGCCAGCTGCATACATTTCCATTCCATTATTTTACCTTTTTTTCTCTTGACATCCCCCAGAAGGCACTGAACGGTGTTCGCTCGACTCTCACCACCCCCACTCCTAAAATTTGGAGCACAACTTCCCAGAAGCTTTGTACTGTATGACAATCCCATGCTAAGCATAGGAAGGTTGCAGGTCACGCACTGCAGCGTTGGCAACCATCATCCCTGCTAGGATCAATTCTATGGAAGAAGGCTGGAGTGACATATGTGCAAAGTATGTAATTAAAATGTATCAGTTTGAATCTAGAGTTACAGGTCCCCTGACAGAGCAAGGCACATTTGCCTTCCTCTATACCTATTCCAATGGTGCGCTCAGTTCGACGTTCCACGCCACTCAAGCCCGCAGAACAGGCTTAGGGGTATCTGCCACCATGGCCTTATATATGTGTGGTAAAATATGTTACCCCCCGTATTCCAGTAGTACCCTAAACAGTACCAAAGAGGGAAAGCCTCTGGGTGAGTGGGCCATATCTCTCGGACTATAGAAAGTATACTGGCATAAGTTAATAACTGTCCCTGGTTCAACCCGAAGGTGTCCCGTGCCACCTCAAAGGTTCAAAAGGTCTCACTGGGGTAGAGGGCCGCAAGGGTTAAGCACCCAACCTCTTGCCAGGGTCGAGCATCCACCGTGGAGGCCAAGTGTTGAAACACTGAAAGATCCTAGAACTCAAAGTCCCGTGCAAAGGGTGCGCAGTGCACAACTACTTTCACCACCCACATCCACAGTATTGCTGTGTGTTGTATTAGGTATGGAAGTGATTGTTCCCCTCTGCCCCCGTATGTAGCAGCTGTGTCAGGGTTTCACGCCGGGTGTCATCCCTAAGTAGGGTTTTCTCCCAATTGTCACCCTCCGTTAACCAGAGCGCCGCATATTGTAACTGGGAGGCTAAATAATAGTACTCCAAATTGGGTAATGCCAGTTCCCCCTCGGCGAGCGGGATTTGAAGAGTCTCTCGTTTCACCCTGCATTGGCCCCCTGCCCATACCAGGGACACCAGCAATGAGTGCAGACACCTGAATACCGAGCGAGGGAGTGTGTCAAGCGAACTTTGCAAGGTATACAAGCATCAAGGCAAAAATACCATCTTTGCGACTGCTACTCGCCCCATTACTGATAATGGGAGGGTGTTCCAAAAGCGCACCGAGCCTTCCAAGCGCTGAGAGTACTCTCTCAATGTTGAGTTGATTACGGAGTTGGGCTGTGCGTGCCATCATAATCCTGAGAAATCGGAAGTGGTCAGTCTCCCAGCACAGGGGCATGATCGGCAGTGCAACCGGTGGGAGCTGCGCTAGGCTCCCCAGGGGGAATATCAGAAATTTATTTTCATTAATTCGTAGGCCATACAAGTGCCCGAAGGTCTCCAGCTCTTGCATCAACATAGGGAGTGAGACTCTGGGATCCCTCAGGTAAAAAACCATATCATCAGCGTACAGTGACAGCAGGTGGCATGTTCCACCCCAAAAAATGCCTCACCTCTCCATGTCGCGCCTAAGTCTCCATGCCAGCGGTTCCAGGGCCATTGCAAAAAGCAGTGGTGACAAAGGACACCCCTGCCGCATCCCCCTCCATATCTTCAGTTTGTGTGAGCACTGTCCCCCCATTCTGACCCTCGCTGACGGTTCGGTGTAAAGGAGTTTGACCCACCGCTGAAATTGTGGTCCAACCCCGAAGGCATCTAGGACCCTGAGGAGGTAAACCCAATTGACAGTATCAAATGCTTTAGCTATATCTATCGATACCAGCGGCAAGTCCTCCTCACTGTCCTCAACTCCATGAAGGACATGCATGAGCCCACAGGTGTTTATAGATGTATTTCGTCCTGGTATGAACCCACACTGGTCAGGATGGACCAAGTGGGTCACCTCGGTGGCAAGTCGCATTGCAAGGATTTTACACAGGATCTTTGCATCGAGGTTAATCATCGTGATAGGGCGGTAAGACGCCGGGTCAGAGGCGGCAGTCCCTGATTTGGGGATCATCGCAATGAGGCCCTCCTGCATCGAGTCTGGCAATATAATGGCAGTGAACGCCTCATTGTATACGGCCAAAAGCAACGGAGCGAGTGCTGTCGCAAATGTCTGATAGAGTTCGGCCGTGAGTCTGTCGCTTCCCGGGCTCCTCCCCAGTGGAAGAGATTTAATGGCCACCTTCACTTCCTCCAGAGTAAGGTCAGCCTCCAGCGCTTGCACCCCCGTCTCACTCAGTTGAGGGAGATGCACCTCCATTAGGTATTCCTCTAATCTTTCTGGGTCCCCTGGGATCTCATATACTCCCTTAAGGTGATCCCTGAATACTGTGACTATACCATGTTGTGTGCTCGCTTCTCCCCCTCCCGGGGGTTTGTTAGATAGTGTACTAAGTAGTGCAGCTGTTCCCTTCAGAGGATCCATGCAAGGGGCCTCCCAGAGCTGTCACCTTCAAGGTGTAGGAGTTGTCGATATGATTTTAAAGTGTAGTGTTCAAGCCTATCTCTAGTTTCAATCACCTGACGCAGCAGGTTAACTTTCTCCTGTTGACTGTTAATAAATTAAATAATATTAAACTGCTAAATATAAGTCTTCCACATTCATAAATTACCGCTGACCTAACCATAGATTTAACTTGATGGTGGTGCGCATGCCCCCATTATGTAATTATTGTTACTACATCTTGAAATCATGTTATTATTGGATCTGACGTAATAGACTAAAAAGGGCAAATATGTGCCATAGGGATAAAGTACCCCCATCATACACTATACGGATGCTGCTGCACATTATAAGGATATTGCCAGTCACCCCTTCAATTCATTATATTTATTTATTTATTTATTCGGTCTAAAATTAGACCATTAAAATGCAATAAAAACAACCATACATAAAAAGTAAAACAAAGATCATGACCTTCACAAAAACTAATACAATTAATACACTCCTTGTCAAATGGAACAGGTGTTAAATAATACTCCTGACTTGGTGCTTCCTCGCCCTGATGGATCCCATTTAACAAAACAAGTTGGGAAAACCGGATTATTTGCTAAATCTTTTCTGATCTTACCTATACAAACTACAAAGTACCATATACTTCAATCTAGACATACATAAATATGCACTTTTAAAAACACTCTACTTAAATAAATTATTCATGGAAAGTAGTTCATAGTACTCGAAAAATACTTCATGCTGCAATACTATGAACCAAACATTAAAAAAGTACCACAGAGTAAAACTCATTTCTCAGATAAATTGTTCATAGGGGATAAGTCTTATTACTTACAAAGTGCTATGTGATACAGTACTGTGAATCAATTAGGTGAAGAATCAGATAAAAAACACAAACAACAATAAAAACCTAATATCTTTAAAATTAATCCAGAGGTAAAACAACATAGATGATCGTATTTGAATTTCATGGCCAATTAAAATCCTCGTCCATTAGCTGCTAGACCTCTCTCCAACTAATAGACCAGAGTCTAAGATAGTCCTAATGCGGATGGTCCAAGCTGTTGACAAATATTTGGAGACTGAGCTTACTATCAACGTGAAAGAATGGTATTTGCATAATCTATAGGCAATAGCTTGATCATGCAATAGCAAAACCTTGCACAGAGGGATAATCCACTTTCCTCTAGGGCACTTGTACAAGGGACAGAAAAACAAAACATGCTCAGGTGTTTCCTTACGTGAGTGGCAATTCATACATTTATCAGACATGGAGCTGTTAATCGACCAGCAAGCTGTGAAACTATTAACTGCTAATGTACCATATCTGAGCTGAAGGAATAGGGCTCGGGCACGTGCTGGTATAGGGAGATCCAAAACGTTCTCGGGCCGGGGTTTGTGTTTAACCAGCAAAAACTCTGCTGTCAACCAACCTGACCCGTTACAGGGAAAGGACTCATCATGAACTTTCCCCCAATATCTCTCTTTAGCCAGAAACCTGGCGTTAGCAGGAATCATCTCAGGATTCTCCCAATAATGGGGGAAACCCAACTTGACCCAAGCTGATTTAATCTCCCTCAACCAACAAACTTTTTCCCATCCCTGATAAAGTGTTATAAGATCTTTGATTGCTGTCCTGAAAGGCTCAAGTTCTTCCATTTTCCACAATCGGATCCAATATAAAAGTGGTCTTAAATCTGCTGTATCTTTGATGCTATTTATACCCAGCTCTAGTCTAAGAGGGATCATCGGCGTGCCCTTCCCTAACCTAAATTTGACTCTGAGAAAATTATTTTCTTTAATTTGGAGGGTATCCAATTGTCTGTAAGAACCCCAGAGCTCTGCTCCATACAGGGCAGCAGCACGGACTTGAACTTTGTAAATTTCAGAAATGGGAATCAGAGGGGGGCTCGCTACGGCTCTGGCCTTTCGTTCTAACGCTCCACCTCTTTGGCTTATAATAAGTGCCCCTTTTCTAATAGCTGCATCCCAGTTGCTCCTATCCGATAACCTAATGCCCAGATAATCGTACTCCGTGACCCTCTCCAAAAGGACTGAGTCCATCACTATATTTGCTTTTATTTTCTTTTTCGGGGCGCTATATATCATACGTTTTGTTTTCTTAACGTTGACATCCAGCCCATAATCTCTACAAAATGCACAGAACTGATTGACCAAATTTTGAATTCCCATAGATGTTTTGGTCAACAAGATGGTATCGTTCGCGTAAAGCAAACATGGCACTTTCTTCCCTGCCAACTTAGGCGAGTCATTGGTACAATTTACTAGGTATTTAATGCAATTGTTTATATATAGGAGGAAAAGGATAGGGGCTAAAACACAACCTTGTCTAACTCCTCTTTTAATGGCAACTGGATCTGTTAGATCGCCATCCTTTCCACTCCTAATTTGTGCATACGTGTTCTCATGAGGTCGAACCATAAGTTTCAAAAGACCTTTAGGAACGCCTATGTTAGATAATGTCAACCATAACAGGTTATGGGGGCCAAATCAAATGCGCCTCTCAGGTCAATTAAAACCACATACAAATTTCCCCCTCCTACTTCCATGGTCTTCCATTTGAGTGCTAGGAATCTTAGGACTTGGTCTATGGTACTGACTGCAGGTCTAAACCCTGCTTGCAAATTAGAGAGGGCTTTGGACTCTAAAATCCATTCTTCGAGATGGGACAAGACTTGCTTTGCAAAGATTTTTTGAGAATTGTCAAGTAAACATATTGGATGGTAGTTAGCGGGATCAGAGGGACTGCCTTTTTTAAAAACAGGGACTATCTCCACTCCCTTACAGGAGCTCGGGACTGGCACTCCTGCTGCAACTAAATTAAAAACCATGTTCAAATATGGGGCCCATATGTCCGGTCTTGTCTTATAAAGGTCGCCTGGGATTTTATCAAGACCTGGGGCTTTTTCCCACTTCAATGAAACAATTGCAGCCTTGGTTTCTGCCAAGGTAAATTTGATTGGGGAGGCCTCAGAGGTCATAGTATCATTCAGTTCCCTAGTAGTAGCTTCAGCAGGCCCGGAGTATAATCCGCCAAATTGTTCAGCCCACACTGTGGGAAGAATTGAGGTACCAGGCTGAAGACAAGATTCCCCACTAACTTCGGCAATCAATTTCCAGAACCTCGAAGTGTCATTGACTTTTGCAGACTCCAGAAGGGCAGCCCATCTTGACTCATCCCAGCTCCTGCAAGCTCTGCTAAGTTCCTGTTTGTAGTCTTTCCTCGATTGTCTTATGTGCTCTGTCTGTCCCCCTCCCAGAGCTCTCAATAGTTTATGCTGTGCTTCCCTACATGAAATGCTAAACCACCTGCGTTGCACTTCTTTTTTGCTTTACTAACGATCTCTTTGGTGAAAAAATGTTTTAAGGAATTAAATAATTCTATATGAGCTGCTACAAGCCCATCACCATCCTCTAAGAGCAGGGACATATGCTCCATTTGGTCGGCCAATAAGCTATATATGGATGTAATAGAGCCTAAATTAGTATTCACAGATTCCCATTTGACATCACGTCTATTATTTGTCAATACAAGCTGCTGATCACAAATCTTAGGACAAGGGGCTTCAAGTAAAGGTAGCAGACGCCTAACCGATAAGATTAGTGGCTCATGGTCACTTTCCTCGTGTTCTAAAACCTTCATATCAGCCATGTGACCCCCACAATCGAATATCAAGCAAAATGTAATCTATCTTTTGGGCTCCACGCCTTAAGGTAGAATTAAGGTTAGCATCCGAGCGGGAGCGACCATTATAGGCCCGAAGACCATATGCCAGTGTGAAATCCACAACTTGATGTGTTATTCTATTCATTCTCGGTCTTTTGTTCAACACCAGTTGTGGGATGCCCCAATATGCATCCTCTTCTTTGTATAATTCCTGAGCCAGCGAATAGGGCTCAAAAGTAACATTAAAATCCCCTGCAATTAGAATGAAATAAGTGGAAGTTTTACCCGAAAGAAAGCTATCCAAAATAGTCAAAGCGTGTGACTCATATTTACTACCCAGACTCCTATTATAGATGTTAATTATTAGGAGCGGTTTCTCCTTGAGGGTTGGTATTATTAAACCCATTAGATCGGGACAACCCATGTCTACTACTTCAACCCGACACTTGAGGGAACAGCTGAGCGATATAAGCAGTCCACCTGAAGGTCTCCCAGAGGTCGCTTTGCATGCTGAGACCCAATAGCTTTTAAACCCAATTCTATGTTTTGGCTCCAGTGCCCACGTTTCTTGAAAGAGACATATCTTATGTTCATCTTTAAATTTACCCCATTCAGGGATACCCATTTTATTCTCCAGCCCTGCAATGTTCCAACTTAGAACTGTATCTAACACATCTGCTCTACCTTGCCGTGCTTTAGCCGGGGACTGCCCTCCAACAAGTGGAATGCAATAAGAAGGCTTGGTGCCCCTTGCAATCGTAGCTAGACTAGTCTCAATTACACGTTCCGCTGCTTTATCACCCAAAGGATCGCTCACCCCAATTAGATCGAAGCCTGTCGTGGTCAGATCAAATATCCGGGCAGGTAGGATAGTCCCACAATTATTGGGACCTATGGGTTCCGATGCAGGATTGCTCACATGAGCCTCGCCCTCCTCACTAGCTCCCAAAGTAGTAATCTCCCCACTCAGTTCACGAGTTCATGACAGAATGGAGGCTGGCTGCTTTCCATCCTACAAAGTTCTATTTGGGCAGGTGGAGGAGTTAGTGTAAAGCCTCTAATGGCTACAGTAGGAGTCTGGTCAGCCTCAGGGCTACCTATTCCTAGTCCTCGTGTTCCAGTAGTTCTAGATACAAGATAATCCCTGTCCAAATATCTGGTTCCTAGGGACTTAGGTGGGCCCTGTGTGGGGCTGGCTTTGAGTCAATGGACTTCGGAAAGAGAGGGAGAAAGGGAGCTACATCCTAACTGGGGGGCAAGCTGCATCTGAGAACAAGTAGAGCCTCCAAGTGGCATCAACGCCCCAATAATGGCTAGTGTAACTAGTTGAGGATAAAAAGCCTGGAGTCTGCACAGAGATACTTCGCCCCCTAGAGGATTATATTTGCACACATTTGAAGAAAGCTGCTGGACAAGGGCAGGTGAATCAAAGTTAATAACAATACAATCCCCGTGCCAGGCTTTTTCAATGGACCCACCCAACCCACCCTCCTCACCATTAATATTGAGGGTACCATGTGAAATGCAAATCTGGCATTAATATGTAGCCAGTGTATGACCTTGTTTTTCAATTTGGTGAATGATTCAGAGATATTGGTTTTGAGTTTAGGAACACTTGTAATGACAAGAACGTATGGGCAGGATTCCGGCGGAAGATGTAAGGTTCTCAACTTAATTCCTCCATCCATCTGCACCGACTCCAGGGGGCCTGTTTGTTGGTAATTTTGAGCAGGAATAGCTTTATGGGTTTTCTTTGTCGTATCGTTGGAAGAAACTGTTCCTCCATTTCCCCTCGAAAAGGAGGCGGATACCTTAGAACACTTGACCTTTGAAGCAATGGCCAGCCTGCCAATTGAATCCCTCTCTGATTAATGGAGGGGATCAGGGCAGTTATTTAAAAGCCTATGATCCTTGGCCAGTGGTAAAAGGAGACTACTGTCACTATTGCCCGGTAGACTCGGAGAAAGAGTTTGGCAGGGAAGTTGCAAATCCACTAAGGGGGGAGTAACCATCTGCTGGGACTTAATGAGGCCTCCCAATTTCTCCTCGGTATCTTGTAGGCGGGTTACTATAGGGTGTAGCTTCTCAGAAAGCTCTTCTTTTATATGTTCTATTATATAATCAATTGCTGAATGGTCAACAGTACATGCTTGAACTGGTGAGTGGTCCTTATTCCCAGTTAATGCACCGAGATTGGGGGAGCTCAAAATACGGGTCCGTTTTTCCTTAGATTTGCCTCACCTCGTTTCCTTTTCCCTTTTGTATTGCACTCTGGATTGGGTACAGACCTGCCTAAAGTCGGCTGTGCCAGTTCTGATAATTCAGTGGCATCATCCTGAGTCACCGCAATTGGCTCCTGGATAGTTCTTAAAAGGACTGAGGGTGGGATAGCTGGAGCGGTCTGTAAATCATGTGACTGAGGAAGTTGTATTGAAATTTGCGGTGGAGATAAATATTGGCGGTTAGCTGCCAACAATGGAGGGGCAGTTAATTACGCTCAACCATTTCAATTTCCTTTTCTAAGGCTCCAACAGCTTTTTGAAGAAATCCATCCAAGGTCTTGTTATTACCAGCCTTTTCCAGAGGTGCCACCCCCTTCCGTCTGCCCATCTTATCCCTTCTTGTTTTCCTTTAACCAACAGACGTGTTTTAAACTCCTTGATCAGCCTCTTACTGTGCGCACTTGCCTCCTCTATTCCCGCCCTATTCCCGCCCTACTGGAGCCTTGCTGGAACACTGGAATGATGCAGCTCGCCTACAACAGTTTATAATCCTCAGGCCTGCTGTGGGTTCAACGACTGGTCGCCAACCCCGAATGCAGAAATGAAAAAATGTGGCCCAGCCTCCTCCGGGCGCTGACGGGCGCAGGACGGGCGCAGGACGGGCAACTTGGGTGTTGGACCGCCCCCCGCAGCAGTCCGGTGATCCTGCGCACCCCGCGAAGTGGGCGTGCCTCAGAAGTTTAAAGGGGCTGTTGGCCCGCCCCCAGCAGCAGTCCGGTGATCCTGCGCGTCCCCCCAATTCATTGTAAGGATACTGCAAGTCACTGAGAAGTTATGTGGCCACATAGAGAAATGAGGCCTTATAATGTACGGCACAGGTTACTTTATTACTTATGTAGTAACTCTATCCACAAGCCTCTTAAATCCTTGGTGTACTGCTTTTTCACATCAGAGATATATTAGATAGTTGCACACATGAAGAATAAAAGCTGATTCTAGCGTGTAATTTAACACATTAAAAAGCAGCTAGATATACGTTGCAACAAGATGTAAGCATCAGTATCATACAAATAGATTCAAAGAAAACACTGATGTTCAAAATGTGTAGAAACATGCATAGAGAGTCTGTCTTTCATATAAGCACCTTGTTGTGTAGCCATTTTAGTTATACGACCAGGCACGTTATTTTAGCACACTAGGTCTGCCTCTTTGCACTTTAACCGAGATATATTTTATTCAGCTTTGTTTATTATTTTAGCAACAGCCACATTTGCGGTCTTGTTTATTTCTCTCTATCTAGCTGCTCTTTGCCTAGGCCAGCAAACAAGACATTTCTTTCACTCTGTGCTTCTCTCAAGGCTGCGGTAAGATAGGTTGCTGATAAACGTGGTAACATTTTGTCTCTGGTATTCATAGAAACATACACATCCTTACGTGGGGACATTTTCTCAGAACATCAGCTGTTTTATTATAAAAACACTTCCCTGTCCCATACTAGTTAGAGGGAGATTCCAGCCATATGCCCACGACTGTATGCTGATTGCTGAACGCTTCGCTACAGCTGCTTATGCACACTTCAGGCCTTTGCTCAGGTATGGGGGATGATGTCTTCCCAGGGGAACCTGAAGGGTTGAACTAGAGCTTAACACGCTGTGCTCTAATATAGCCTAGGTAGGAATTAGTCTGTTGACTCTAGTGACAATATAGCAGCGTTATTTCTATGCTTTACTCTCCATGTCACAATTTTAATCCTGTCCAGCTTTATTGTCCTGGTTATTGCAGTACATGCTTTATTATCTAAGATGCAGTTGCTTCATTAAAACCTTTTTGAAACATATACTACCTCTGCTTGTCCTTGTATATGTGAGACTAATGTAACTGAGAGAAGTGGATGAGATCTGAGTGACCATGATTTCCCTGAAGAGTCAATTGTGTCATGTGCTCGGCTGCACAATCATCCCTGCTCTTTGGTAGAGATGAGGCACTGCTAGTTAGCCAGAGCAAAACCCGGATTGGGGCGACAGGTGTCACCTGTAGTAGGTTAAGACTCAATCTCCCACACCGCAGATCCAGTAGTCTCATTGGAATAATGAGAGCCTACGCAACACCCTTAACTGCGCAAAAATAAACATGGTGCCATACATATATCCTTTCTGCTGATAAAGGTAATCTAGAAAAATAGAGGAGAATGAAAAGCCAGGTTTCAATAATGCTTTTTAAAGTTTAGCTTTAATTAATCTCCTTGTCTTGCCTTTCACTTTGGCTGTTAACATTATGAAAGTGAGCACTGTGATGTCCAACATCCACTGTATTAAATTACTAGAATTTTGGAATGTTGAGAGCTCCATTGAAGACAATGGAAAAACTCTGGACTTATAATGGCTGATATAAGCCTAGAGCGCCAAACATTCCAATGTTTGTCTTTGTGTTCTCCCTTTTTAGTTTAGAACATTCTCCCCATAGTGGTTGGAATGTTCTAATAGTCTTATATCCCTTCTGCCTCTGCTACACAGGCTTTTAAAGGCCTTCTCTGTCGTTATAGACTCTTGCCTGCAGTTTGGGTCTATAAGTGAGGCCTTTAACAACAAATATAGCCCTCGGCATCAGGCTGTAAGACTTTATTACAGTGGAGCAGCTAGGACATTTCATTATTTCAGGTGACTAGAGATGCCACAAGTAATGTGTGATAAGCGATGGCAGGCTGCCATGTGTTATAAAATTATTGTAGATGTTAACGTTTCTAAAACTGACACCACTGACTCTCCTTTTGTTCTTGGGTGACCAATAAGAAAACCGAAAGACAAAAAAGCTACTCAAAACTGACAACCAAAACAAAAGATTTAAAAACTCCCTTGCTAGAAGGTACCAAGTGGTAATTCAGGTGGGCTTTTTGGTGGTGATGACAAAATTAAAGAAAATGCTCACTGCTGCTCATGGCTATCTCTCATTCATACCTGGTTTCTCCTTCAAGGCTGAATTCAGGAGATGGAAGCTTCTTGACAATTTGGGGATGACCATTTGCCTATCCAGTTTTACTGAGAGGGAAGAAAGCCATGAGCTGAATGATCAACTTTCATTCCTGAGAAATCACTTGGCCCCCCTGACCTCTAGACCCAAAGCATGATCCTCAGGATAATATTACAACAGGTGGTTTGTGGAAGATTTTAAAAACATCTTCCTCAACACCAGACAGGGTGAATGGACCCATACGTGTATTTATTCTGCAGACTTACAGGCACACAATAGATGTCAACCGCAACACTACAATTCTGACTTCATGATGCTAAATTGGCTTTTTCATTATAAGTTTGCCTGTTCTTCTAATCATGTTAGAGATCTCACCAAGGTGGTTTACACATTTACTTTCTCTAACCGTACGGCCCCTCTGGTAACCCTGTTCTTTTGCTATGCAAAACCCACGTAATCCATTTCCAAGTAAATTTTAAAGCCTCTATCAAGAGATCAGTTCCTCCATGATTAATAGCCCTCCTCCAAAAGCTAGGCTGATAGTTAGACACTCTCTAAATATTAAAACATGTCCCCATATCTCACCAGCAGAGGGTCTCTTTTCCCTTCCTAAACGCACATGAGGCTTGCCACAAACCTTTGCCCTCAAACGTTTCTCAAACTGTTTATATCGGTAGCCCATAGAAAGTATAGAAAGGAGATACTCCTGTTAAGCTTGTTGCGTTTTTTGCACGCCTAATAGGCTGTACTGGTTTATACATTTGTTACAGTATTACATTTTCATTTAGTGTCTAATTTTGATTAGTTGTGCATTTCTTGCAACATTACTCAATTCAATTCAAATTCTTTATTTTGGCACAAACACTGATACGATAATAGATCATATAGGCCCTCATTTGGACCTCGGCAGTCTTTTACAAAGACCGCCAAGGTACCACCGGGCCAAAGACCGCCAGTGCAGGCGGTCTCCCGCCCAGCATATTATGACTGCTGGCAGCCCTCTGCCCTTTTTCGGATGGAGGGCCGTCAGCAGCCATACTGGCAATCAGCGGTGAAATGGAGGCTGCTCCACCTCCACCGCCCCATCATCAGAACACCGCCCACCGAATCACGTCCCAGGATTCAGCGTGACGGTGTTCTGGTAACGGGGAGCTGGCGGCCGAGCAGCCCCCATGGATCCTGTTCCCTCCCGGAGGATCACCGGACAAGGTAAGGTGATCGTCCGTTAGGGGAGGGGGGTGGGGGGGCGTTGAGTGCGTGCATGGGGGTGTGCGTGTGAGTGTGTAGAAAGGGTGTGTGAGTGCGTGTATGCATGCAGGGGGTGTGTTGTGTGTATGGGAAATGTGTGCGTATATGTCTGTGTGCATGTGTGCGTGTATGTCTGCGTGTATGTGTATTAGTTTTGTGTGCATGCGTGTAGGGGGTGGGGTGGGGTGGTGTGTGTGGATGTTTGGGGGTGCGGAGGGGGGTCCTTCCACCTTTGGTGGGTGTTAAGGGGGTCGTGGGTTTGAGGGGAGGACTCTGGGGAGGAGGTTGGGAGGGTGGAGACACCTATCAGTGCCAGGGAACGAATTCCCTGGCACTGATGGTGCCTACGCTATGGATTTCGTGGCGGTTCCAAACCCCACAAAATCCATGGCGGTATGCAGGGTCCTGATACCGTCGACGGTCTGGTGACAGCCGTCGGGCTGGAGACCGAAGTCTCCACCCAACAGTCATCACCACCCTGGTGGTCGGAGTGGAGAAGTGGCGGTTGTCCATGGCGGTAACCGCCATGGTCATAATTCCGTTTTTTGGTCCGCCGGCCTGTTGGTGGTATTACCGCCACATCTCCACCGACCGCCAGGGTCGTAATGAGGGCCATAATGTATTACCAATAAAAACGGCAAAAATGAAAAACAATCAAATTGTCCCTAAACTTTGTACTACAATACAATATTTTTCCTAAGATGTATAGAGCTCAAAATATGTAGTGCAGCACTAAAATATCTAAGAGGATACTCAAGTGCAAATATGTGCCATGCAGCAGTTTTAAAATCCCAGATATTTTGTGCAGTAAAAGTTTTAAAGAACATTTCCCCAAACCTGCATTAAAAAAGCACAAAATTAGAAAAAGCACTGCATGCTTTGTATCGCTACACCATCACAGGGACAGAGAGTCATCCTTGAAGGGCATTTTTTTATATCAGGAAAGGCAACCAAGTGATGAACAATGCCCAACTGCATATTGGATAAGACAAAACGGTGCTAGCTATTGGTTACTCAGGTAGGATATGACTGGCAACCATCTGGAAAATTGCTAAATAAAAATGTCATAACTGTTTGCTTCCTAGATTCCTTGCACAATCTTTGCTCCAATCTATAATTCATAAAATGGGCCTTAATTACACTCTTCTCAATAGAAAGGCAGCTTTTGGGGTCACTCAGAACATGTAGATTAAACAATGGAGAAAAGAATAATTTATACAAGACAACCAGAGAATCTTAAGAGCATGACCTAAAGCAAGGTAGTCTAGAAAAGTACTCTAAAAATGGTCTCGATTGAAGGAGTGGTTGCTTTGAATAGAATTAAATAATCAGAAAGTTTGTTTCACTAGTTTATTTTCTGGGTCATTTCTTTATCACCCAACTATGTAGCAAACTGTATCCAGCTGATCAATCTAAAATTGAACCCTTGAAAAACAAGCTTAACTTCCTATATATTTCACCAAGTGGTTTCTTTCAATGCCAGTAAACTGGTGGTATATTGATTTTGTATTAAAAAAATGAAAAATTATTTACACTCACAGCTGAGTTTTGGCATAGACTTCAAACATGTACTATTTCTATGTTATCTTGGGAAAAGTATATCTTTGAAATATTTAATTCTCAAAATGGTCATATATCAGATATTGTCTGACATAAATATTGTGTTCCATATGTCATTTAGAAATATAGCATCCCTTTAGGGCAGATTTTTATTATTAAAGTAGATTGGGGGATATTTGTGTAAACAACATGTAGGACACATTATGTGTATCCGTGAGCATTCTGACAACCATATTCTGGTACCACACCTCCCAAATCCTGATTTGTTACTATTTCCTTCCCATCTTTATTAGTTTTCTATTTCTTTACTAATAGTATTAACACATCCAGTGCTCTTTTTCGGTAAATGGTATTTCAGTGGATATTTGTAAATTAAAAGTATGTTTGAAGGCTTGTATTTTAACTCCCTTTATCAGGCCAGTTTCCTTGAAGCGATTCTTCATTCGACTAATATGCAAATTGGGTGGACACTGTAGTAGTAAACCTATGCATTACAGCACTCCTTTATAGTGAAACAAATCTCTATGCTAAGTATTCACTAAAGTGTCTGGAAATTTGGGATGGCAAGAAACAGATTTTGATGTTTAAGCAAAATGGTTGTAGGAAACAACATGAAACCCCAGACAACATAATAGTATTAGTATCTATTATACAATAATACAATAAACTCCAACCAAAGGGTACATATACTGTTAACTCACATTCCTTGGTAGCCTCAAACTGAGAGCAAAGTTGAATACTTGTTGATTAAATCCTGACTGGATATAGATATTTGATACAGGAAAATTGATCCGGATGTTTTGTTAAAAGATTGGTATCTAGTTGCTTGGAAAAATTACAACCTTACATGTTTTGAAAGAAAAAGGGGGAGTAGTGGCTCCACTATTCGTCAACTTCAACAAAGCTCTTCTTTCACAAAATTTAGCGGTTTTCCTACACCCAAATGGAAGATGTCAATACTGTTACTTTAACATGTCATTTTTATTATTTTTATTAATTTTGTTGTATAATACTTTTATCATATAACAATTGTAACATACCTGAAAGATACAGCACCAATTCACAGATGCATCAATATGATATATAAAGGGACTGGTTCACAAATGTAAGTTACACTTTTAAGTGAGTTTACTACTGTTGGAAAGTGTATTATTGGAAAGGGCAGGTATGTACCTAAACTTAGCAATAGGCCACTACCCTCCACTTAGGTCAGTTAGGTCTCAATAAATTAAACCCAGCTAAACCCTTGCTAGCTTGGCAACAAGCGACAAAGTTTAACTTAGGAGACAAGAGTTTAAAGCATTTAAAAATCACAAAACAGTAAATAAGTAAAACACAAAACACAATAAAAATACAAAACCAAGTTATAAAAATAGACTACATTTGTATCTTTAAAATGACACCCAAACGAATAAAATCAGATAAGGGGAACTGGAGATATCAATTTTTAAAGAATTAGGTGGTCATTACAACCCTGGCGGACGGTGTTAAAGGTGCGGTAATACCGCAAACAGGCCGGCGGACAAAAAAAGGGAATCATGACCCTGGCGGAAACCACCAACAAAGACAGCCACTTTAACACACCACCCGCCACGGCGGTTTAGACAAGCAGCGCAGCGGTTACCCCCAACAGAGAGGCCAGAGACAATGTACCGCCCACACTATTACAACCCGCCAATCCGCCACCTTTTCTGGGGCGGATGCACGCGGATAAAAACACGGCGGAAACAGCTTTTGCAATGGGAAAACGCTCCCCTGAACACATCCCACGAGGAACGAGGACACCATGGAGCCCGAACTCCAAATACTCCCTGCGCTTGTTTTTCTGCTCCTTTACGACCAACAGCTATGTAAGCGCCGAAGATACCGGTGAGTACTGCACCTACGACAGGGGGGAGGGGGGAGGCAAAAGTTAGGGGGACACCCACCAAACAACCCCACCCTCGCATTATACAACATGCACACCAATGCATTATCAAAAATCACAGTAACAACCCACAATCCCCCCGGAAGAATGAAAACACAAAGCCAAAATCGGGCAAACATTGTAATATACATGTCATAAAAAAATATACAGATATATATATCTCAAAATCACTTTTATTTACACATACAATCCGAGAAGTAGTGCAGATATGTACACAACAATGTCCGTGCACCAACAGTCCAAAAATGCATGGGCGAGGCCCACAATAGATACCTGACCAAAATCGGAGAGAACACTGCCGGGGCATCAGATGGAAATAAAACAGGCACCTCAGGGGGAAGGGAAGGGGGGGCACCTCAGCCAGATGAATGCGAAGCCAGATCCACGATGGGGCTCCATGCCCATTGATGTATCCTGGGGAGTGCAAAGCCACAGTCTCTCAAGTCCCTACAGTGGGTGGCTTGCCCACTGTGCCATCCTGGGGAGTGAAAAGCCACAGTCTTTCAAGTCTCTACAGTGGGTGGCTTGCCCACTGTGCCATCTTGGGGAGTGCAAAGCCACAGTCTTTCAAGTCTCTACAGTGGGTGGCTTGCCCACTGTGCCATCCTGGGGAGTGCAAAGCCACAGTCTTTCAAGTCTCTACAGTGGGTGGCTTACCCACTCTTACATCCTGGGGAGTGCAAAGCCACAGTCTCTCAAGTCTCTACAGTGGGTGGCTTGCCCACTGTTCAATCCTGGGGAGTGCAAAGCCACAGTCTCTCAAGTACATGCAGGTCTCCACTGGTTCTAGAGGGGGACTGGTGCCCAGACTGGATGAGTCTCCACGTGAAAGTACCTGTCCTGTCACTGTCCCAGCTGCACATGGGATAAGGATGCCTGATGTGGCGGCCTTTTCATTCCTACACGGTGCATGCCCTGTTCAGCAGTGCTTTGCCATGGTGGTCTTTGCCCTGTTCAGCGGTGCTTTTCCATGGCGGTCTTTGCCCTGTTCAGCAGTGCTTTGACATGGCGGTTCAGGACGGTTCAGCGGTGCTTTGCCATGGCGGTCTTTGCCCTGTTCAGCGGTGCTTTGCCATGGCGGTCTTTGCCCTGTTCGGCGGTGCTTTGCCATGGCGGTCTTTGCCCTCTTCAGCAGTGCTTTGACATGGCGGTTCTGGACAGTTCAGCGGTGCTTTGACATGGCGGTTCAGGACTGTTTAGCGTTGCTTTGCCATGGCAGTTCTGATACGGACATTGGTGTGTGGCATGACGATCTCCACACTGGACATTGGTGTGTGGCATGACGATCTCCACACTGGACATTGGTGTTTGGCCTGACGATCTCTACACTGGACATTGGTGTGCGGCATGACGTTCCATCATTGCCCAGCGGGGCTGTGGCATCCTGGCCCCTCCTGGGCTGTGACTCTGGCGGTGGTTTCTGGACCAGTGACGATACTTGTGCCCTCCTGGGCTGTGACTCCGGCGGTGGTTTCTGGACCAGTAACGATACTTGTGCCCTCCTGGGCTGTGACTCCGGTGGTGGTTTCTGGACCAGTGATGATACTTGTGCCCTCCTGGGCCGTGACTCCGGCAGTGGTCTCCTGACCAGTGACGATACTTGTGCCCTCCTGGGCTGTGACTCCAGCGGTGGTCTCCTGACCAGTGACGATACTTGGGCCCTTCTGGGCTGTGACTCCGGCGGTGGTCTCCTGACCAGTGACGATACTTGGGCCCTCCTGGGCTGTGACTCCGGCAGTGGTGTCTGGACCAGTGTCGATACTTGGGCCCTCCTGGGCAGTGACTCCGGCAGTGGTCTCCTGACCAGTGACGACGGTGCTGGCGGTTGTGTCTGGACCCCCGGACATGATGGCGCACTTCTCCACTGTGACACTCACAACAGGCTGGGCAGACTTCCTCTGGACCTTCCCCACCTTTGTTGGAGTTACAGATGGCTCACCAATAGCCTTCGATCCCATGTCACTTGTTGTCCCACCAGGGGTCTTAAGACGGTCCCGTCGTCCACTCTCCATTTTAAGAGCCTTTACAGGGGGTGGGCTGCCAGTGCCTTGGCTCCAGGTCCTACTGCTTGCCCTGGTGGACGGTGCACTCCAAAAACCTGGAACACGCACCACTGGTACTGGAGGCTGTTTGGCTGAGGCGCTATGACCGGACTGATGAATTGGAGGGGTGGGGGCAAAAAGGTCAATTTGACAGAGGGACAGTTTCTGACGAACACTGGGATGGGTAGCTGAAGGGGGTCTGGGAATGGAGGAAGAGGAGGTGGTTGTAGGAGGTGTCACTTTAGCTGTTTTGGGTGCAGGTGCAGGTACTGGAGGCTGTTGTGAGGTGGATGGATGTTGGGTGAGTGATTGCCGGCGTTTGTGTACTTTGGGAGGGGGCGTCACAGACACACTGGGAGAGGACACAGGGGACGTGTAAATGGCAGTGGAGGTGGTGAGTGCAGGTGAGCGGCTTGTGGTGCTGGGTGTCCTGGTGCGAGTTCTAGTGCCTGTAGATGTGGTGCATGCAGGTGTGTGTGTAGGCGAGACTGGGAGGGAGGGGGACACAGTGGAGGCAGTGGATGTTGCTGTGTCTGTATGTGGGTGAGGCTTGCGTGAGTGCCTGTGGTGTGTGTGGTGCCTATGTTTGCCTGAGCTACTTGTGTGTGTTGACTTGTGGGCATGCTGGTCTGTAGGTGTGCTTGGGATGGGCTGGGGTACAGGAGATTGGGTCTGGGTGGAGGAAGTTGGAGGGGGGAGGCTAGACACAGGGACAATGGCTGCCATCAGTGCTGAGGCCAGAGATTGCAGGTTTGGCTGAAGGACAGCCTGACCAGAATGAATGCCCTCCAGGAATGCATTACCGTGTTGCAACTCCCTTTCTACACCCTGGATGGCATTCACAATGGTAGACTGCCCAACAGTGAGTGACCTGAGGAGGTCAATGGCCTCCTCACTGAGGGCAGCAGGGGTGACTGGGGCAGGGCCTGAGGTGTCTGGAGCGAAGATGATGCCCACCCTCCTGGGTGAGCGGGCACGGGGCGAACGCTGAGGGGCTGCTGGGAGGGCGGTGCTGGTAGGGGGGGTGGCGGCTGTACCTGTAGAAGTGGGACGCACAGATGGTGCCGCCACCATAGGGGAGCTCCCATCAGCGGACGAGTCCGTGTCGCTGGTTGGTGATCCGGTGGCCGACGCGAAGCTCCCCTCGCCCTCCGTCCCACTGGTGCATTCAGAGTCTGTGGTGTGGCCCTCCATGGCCATGTGGGATGCAGCTCCCTCGTGCTCCGGTGCCACTGTACCTCCGCCTGATGATGCTGATGCACAAAAGGACAGGGAGAGCAGGAAAAGGGGGGGAGACAGAACAAAGAGAGTTTTAGTGCATGGCATTCCGCTACCGTTGGCGGACAAGACAGACGCAGCAGCCCCCTGCATTACGCCTTGCTCCTGACCTCTGCACATGCAATTTCTGGGACATGGCCTACATGGCAATGGTGGAAATCTGCACACATGGATGCCACAGGGGCAACTATACCTCAACTTGGCACTGCTGAGGTGGCGTTGAGTGCCACATGGCCTACATTACGGAGGGGCCTTGCCTACCTAACTTGCCCTGGCCTAGGGACACACACAGCCCACCTCCCCCATCCAGACCCCTCCACTGCACGTAAAGTCCGCAGAATGAGGTTGTACTCACCCCCTTGTGTCTGCTGTGATGTCCTCAAGCGCCCATCCAACTCCAGGTAGGCCACCGCCAGGATCTGGAACATCAGGGGGGTCATGGTGCGACGGGCACCCCTCTCAAGTTGGGAGGCCATCCCCAGCTGAGCCTCCGCCGTCTTCTTGCTGCAGCGGCGAATGTCCTCCCATCTCTTACGGCAGTGGGTGCCCCGTCTCTGGTGGGACTTCCTTGGCGATGGCACGCCAAATGTCCCTCTTCTGGTGGGCGCTGACCTACATGACATGCACAAGGAAAGAGGAACAGTCATTACCAACTGCACCGTCAATGTGAGTGGCCCCCTCCCTACTCTGGACATGTGGCCCATTCATTCCCATGCATTAATGTTCTATGAACTCTGCCCCCTTCCCTCTTCCACCCAGCCCTCTCCACCCAGGCCTAGCCCATACAACGTGCTCCCTCTGTACTAACCTGTTGGTCTGGAGGACCGTAGTGTAGCGTGTACTAGGGGAGGACCCCATCCACAAGTTTCTCCAACTCCTGTGCAGTGAAGGCAGGGGCCTTTTCCCCAGACGCAGCAGCCATTGTCGCTTCCAGACCGAGGTCACAGCAGCACTAGCAGTGTAGGTCCTCTCCTGTCGAAGGTCAGGTATCTAGTGATTGAACAGATAGAAAATGGCGGTGACGTCCGCGGCGGTGCGCATCATCACCGCCAGAGCACCTGTTCATTGGCTCCTGGGAACCATAGGGTCCAATGTTAACCAATGCAGCATTGCGCAGCGGTCTACGACCGCCTACCGCGACGGTGTGCAACGCCAGCACAGTTACCCCACAATCCCATTGTCCCAGTTTAGAGGTCAGGCAGCCGCCATTTCAGGGGCCCACATGGCTTCATTTACTACTGCGTCACACATAGCTAGGCCTGTACTCAACACACATACAGGAAGGGGTTTTGTCTGGTGTAGTCTTGTGTGTAACTGTAGGTACATACCTGGAGGAATAGTGACTGGTTCTTCGCTGTTGTCCTTCTTAGGCACCGTCAGCTGGGACATATGAGAAGATGGCAGAATCCTCCGGTGTACCGACCGCTGGTGGACCTGTTGACAATGGAAGAAAGACATATCATCATCACCTACAGGTTTGGCCGTGCCACAATCCAGGAACTGTGTACCCAGTTGAAGCCAGACCTGACGTCACCGATCCGCCATCCGACTGGAATCCCCCCTGACGTGCAGGTGCTGTCAGTGCTCCATTTCCTTGCAAGTGGGTCTTTTCAGACAACTGTGGCCATGGCATCAGGGATGTCCCAGCCTATGTTTTCCAACGTGTTGTCCAGAGTGTTGTCTGCCCTGCTGAAACACGTAAGGAGATACATCATTGCCCTTGGACATATCCCGAACGTCATAGGTGCTATTGATGGGACCCATGTAGCTCTGGTCCCCCCCCACAGGAGTGAACAGGTGTACAGGAACAGGAAGAATTATAATTCGATGAATGTCCAGATGGTCTGTTTGGCAGACCAGTACATCTCGCAGGTAAATGCAATGTTCCCTGGCTCAGTGCATGACGCCTACATCCTGTGGAATAGCAGCATCCCTGATATGATGGGTCAACTCCAGAGGCCCCGTGTATGGCTATTGGCGGACTCTGGTTACCCCAACCTTTCATGGCTATTGACCCCAGTGAGGAATCCCAGGACCAGGGCAGAGGAACGGTACAATGATGCCCATGGGCGGACTAGGAGGGTTATCGAACGCAACTTCGGCCTTCTTAAGGCCAGGTTCAGGTGCCTCCATATGGCAGGTGGATCCCTATTCTACTCACCGAAGAAGGTGTGCGACATCATCATCGCCTGCTCCATGCTCCACAATATAGCATTGCGACGCCAGGTGCCTTTTCTGCAGGAGGATGATCCAGATGACGGTGTTGTGGCAGCTGTGGAGCCTGTGGAGCGAGTGGACAGTGATGAGGATGAAGCTGAGGATGAAGAAAACGACAACAGGGAGTCAGCCATACAGCAATATTTCCAGTGACACACAGGTGAGAACATTTTCTGGTTTAACATTACATTAACTTTCACACGTCTACCTCTATCCTGTACCTACATTTCACTCACTATTTGTTAATTGAGTTGTACCCTTCCATTTCAGTTTCACAGGTGTGGTTACCTACGTGTCAACTGCTTGCATCCTTGAAGGGCTTGTGATGTGTGACATTGGTATGTTAGCCTTACAATGGGTAACCCATTATGACACTGTAATTGATAATACAAAGTTCCAAATCATAGACTGACCCCAGATTTCTTTGGCTTTCAAGGGTGTTTATTTAAGTGATAAAAAAATCAAGGAAGGTTGTAAAATGGGGATGGGTGATTGTGGAGGAATGTCCATGGCAGAGTCCAGTCTATTAGTCTCACAGGTGCACTGCCCATCTGGGCATTGGAAGTGGAGCTGGGGCAGTTCCAATCTGGACAGGGTGACAAAGTGGGACAGTGGGGGGACAATCAGGGTAGTCTTATTTCCTGGCGGTGGTCTTGCCATCTTGCTCTGTCCTGTTCCTGGATCTCAGGGCCCGCTGGTGTGGTGGTTGTCCGTCTGCAGGGGATGGGGTGCTGGTGTGTTGGCCCTGTGGCAGGGCGTCCTGTCCACTAGCGCCGGCGGAGGTGGTGGGCAGTTCGTCGTCCTGGCTAGTGTCAGGGGCCCCTTGGAGTGCCATGGTGTCCCTCAATGTCTTTTGAATGTCCGTCAGCACCCCTACGATGGTGCCCAGGACGGGGCTGATGGTCCTGAGCTCCTCCCTGAACCCCAAATACAGTTTGTCCTGCAGACGCAGGGTCTCCTGCAACTTGTCCAGGACCGTGGCCATCGTCTCCTGGGAGTGGTGGTATGCTCCCATGATGGAGGAGAGGGCCTCGTGGAGAGTTGGTTCCCTTGGCCTGTCCTCCCTCTGTCGCCCAGCAGCCCTCTGAGTTCCCCTATGTTCCTGTGCCTCCGTCCCCTGGACCGTGTGCCCACTACCACTGCCCCCAGGTCCCTGTTGTTGTTGGGGTGGTGGGTTAGCCTGGGTGCCCTGTAGTGGTGGACACACCGCTGATTGACCTGTCCTGGGTAGGGAGGTTTGGGCCCACTGGGTGGGTGCTGTGCTGGTGATACCAGAGGGTGGCAGCTCGGTGTAGGGCTGTGGCTGGGCAAGGGGAACCGACTGTCCTGAGGCCCACGATGGTCCGGGCTGGTCATCAGGATCCAGTAGGGCAGAGCTGTTGTCGTCACTGTGGGCCTCTTCTGCGGGTGGAGTGGTGTTGTCTGGACCTTCTGGTGTGGTGACGTTCCTTCGGGTTCCTGCAGGGGTGTAAGAACATGATTATTGCATGTGTGTGTGTGTCATGGTGTGCAATGGGTGGGTGTTTGTGTACCCCAGTGCTAGCATTCCTGTGTGGGGGCTTGTGTGGTGATGGTTGGGGGGGTGTTCTGGGTATGTGCAGTGGGCATGCTTTAGTGAGGGGTACCCATGCTTAGTTGTGTCATGCAGGGCTTGGTGTTGGGATGGGTGGTTGGTGTCATGGGTAGATTAGTGAGGATTTGGGGTGATAGGGGAGGGTGTGAGGGTGGGGGTGTGTGATGGCATGCAGGTAGGGTGGGGGATGTGATAGTTAAGATTTGACTTACCAGTGTCCGTTCCTCCACCGACTCC
Source organism: Pleurodeles waltl (assembly GCF_031143425.1). Taxonomy (NCBI): domain Eukaryota; kingdom Metazoa; phylum Chordata; class Amphibia; order Caudata; family Salamandridae; genus Pleurodeles; species Pleurodeles waltl. Next base: position 1,179,705,903 of record NC_090445.1, on the reverse strand, counting down.
TCCGAGGCCCTCAGGATGCAAGATGGTCAGGACTTGCTCCTCCCATGTTGTTAGATGTGGGGGAAGAGGTGGGGGTCCACCGCCAGTCCACTGCACTGCGATGTTGTGCCTGGAGACCGTGGAACGCATCTTCCCCCGTAGGTCGTTCCACCTCTTCCTGATGTCCTCCCTATTTCTTGGGTGCTGTCCCACTGCGTTGACCCTGTCCACTATTCGCCATAGCTCCATCTTCCTGGCTATTGATGTGTGCTGCACCTGTGAGCCAAATAGCTGTTGTTCTACCCGTACGATTTCCTCCACCATGACCCTGAGCTCCTCCTCGGAGAAGCGGGGGTGTCTTTGGCGTGACATGGGGTGGTGTGTGTGAGGTGCGGGGTGGTGTATGTGGTGATGAGTGTGGTGAGTGTAGTGGTATGTGGTGTTTAGTGCGTGGATGTAGTGTGGGTGATGGTGTTGTGTGCCTCTATGTGATGGGGTTGCCAATAGCTGTGCTGTCTCTCTGGCCTTCTCTCAGAAATTCTGGTAGTAGGGGTTTGTGGGTGATGTGGGTGTGTGTTTTATATTGTGTTGGGTGTGTGGGAGTGTTGTTTGTATGTGTATCAGGTGTGTATATTTTGAATAGTCCAATGTGGCGGTGTTTTGTAGATGTGTGTGTATTTTGAGCGCAGCGGTGTGTACCGCCAATGGAATACTGTGGTTGAAAGACCGCCGCATGGATTCGTGGGTCGTAATAGCATGGGCGTGATTCTGTTGGCGTGGAGGTGGAGGATGTGTTTCCGCCAGTTTATCGCTGACCTTTGGTGTGGCGGTATTGTGTGGGTGTCTGAATTTCGGCGGATTCCGTGATGTGTGTCATAATAGCTGTGGCGGTCTACCGCGGCCGCGAAGGTGTATTGGCGGTCTTCTGCACGGCGGTAAACGCCTTATACCGCCAATGTTGTAATGAGGGCCTTAGTGTTTTTTAGCGGCTGGAAACTTTTTGAGAGATTTTGTTCAGCGGGACGAACCTGTAAGTCAGACCGGGTCACGGTTGAGGCAAGCTGGCTAGACTCACTGTGGTGGGTCTGTCCCTCTATGGAGCTTTTTACAAAAAGTTCCCCAATCTTCTCCAAACTTCTGGATCTTCTTCCAGAAGATCTTTGAAGGCCCTTTAGGAGTCACCCCAAGGTTCCAGAAGCTATGAGTTGCTCCTGAGGGAGTGGAATCCAAATCCCCGGATGCCCCTGTCTCAAACTGCAAAATGGCCACTGGACAGCGGTCAGCTGGTCAGTTTCTTCAGGATTTGATGCAGGGGACTCTGGTTCGCTATTTGTCACCTGTAGCAAACAAGGAGTCCCTTCTTGAACCAGTTGAAGCCAGGCAAAGTCCTTCTTGTGGTGAAGCCCAAGTGTGCGGTTGGTGCAGTCTTTCAGAGTGCACTGTCCAGATGCAGGTCAGGGGTTCAGCAGGGCAGTCCTTTTTCTTCTAATGTTCTTCCTTGTAGGGATCTGAGGAGTGGGTGCAGCTCTGCCATACTTATCCTGGCTCCTGGGTGGACAGGAGGGTCCTTGGGGGCCTATTTATGAGCCCCTAGCGCCACTGGAGTGTCATTTTATGTAACACTCCAGTGGCTCTACTCTCTGCTCCATATTTACAAGGAGGTGTAACGCCACTTTTACATCTCCTTGTAAATATATGCACCTCTGATGCAGTTATCTGCATCAGAGCGCGTGCAATTGGTGTTGCTGTGGGTGTGCCACAGCAACACCCATTGCATTTTGACGCTGCCGCAGATTTACAAGATTTCGTAAACCTGAGGCAGTGCCAAAATCTAACACAACCCCCAGGGGTGGCGTTAGCAAGGCACAACGAGGAGCAATGTTTTTATTCCTCTTTGTTTTTTGCTTTTTTTATACGTGCTGCATTCTGCAGCACGTATAGAAAGAGCAAAATGCCGGAAATGGTTGTTTATGTGCGGGAAGGTGTCCCTTCCTGCACATAAACAATCATTTGAAATTGACACCTTGGCACTTCTGTGTGTGTTGCATTCTGCAGCACACACAGAAGTACCAAAGCACCATTAGTGATTGTTTATGTGTGGGAATGGACACCTTGACTCACATTAACAATCACACCTCTAAACGCAGAAATCCTTGCACGGCGGTGCAAGGATGCCTGCGTTGGCAGCTAAATTTAGCACCAGCTAGGGGACATCACAGGGGTGCGCCGTATTCACTTAAATGCGGTGCATCCCTGCGTTGTGAAAATGACGGAGCGCAGTGCTGCCAATTTTGGCGCAGCGTCGCGCTCTGTCATTTTCCCATAAATATGGGCTTTGGTATCCAATCACATGCCGGCTCCTTCCCCCTTTGATAACCACTTCCTTGGAAGTGTGGCAAAAATCAATCCCAGTGAGCAACATTCCTCAAAAATCCAACATGGCTGAAAGTGATTTTTGGAGGTTAGATCTGACTGAGCCCACCGACCGGTGTGGCTACAAATCATAAACATACCCCTCACCTGCCCGTTCGTAATCTAATCAAGAAGACACCCAATTGTCTGGGGTTACAGAATGTGAGGGAGGTGCTGGGCTGCTCCAAATGTTCTTCCCTGTCTTTAAAGAACAGTTTGGCTTTTATTCTCCCCATCCTGTTTCCTCATCTTCTGAGGCAGATCTCCTTCCCCATGCTCAGCCCAGGCCACTTCACCTCTCATCAAGGCAGCCTGGCCAGACTGCTAGATGGTGGCCAATCAGAGAAGGGCACTACAGAGTCGAAGTTGTCAACTTTCAGGTAGAGTTTTAAAACTCTTTACCTGAACTAGTTATATTAAATCCAACAATTCCCTCACATTAACAATCACACCCCTAAACGCAGACATCCTTGCACGGCGGTGCAAGGATGCCTGCGTTGGCAGCTAAATTTAGCACCAGCGCAGGGGACATCACAGGGGTGCGCTGTATTCACTTAAATACGGTGCATCCCTGCGTTGTGAAAATGACGGAGCGCGGTGCTGCCAATTTTGTCGCAGCGTCGCGCTCTGTCATTTTCCCATAAATATGGGCTTTGGTATCCAATCACATGCCGGCTCCTTCCCCCTTTGATAACCACTTCCTTGGAAGTGTGGCAAAAATCAATCCCAGTGAGCAACATTCCTCAAAAATCCAACATGGCTGAAAGTGATTTTTGGAGTTTAGATCTGACTGAGCCCACCGACCGGTGTGGCTACAAATCATAAACATACCCCTCACCTGCCCGTTCCTAATCTAATCAAGAAGACACCCAATTGTCTGGGGTTACAGGATGTGAGGGAGGTGCTGGGCTGCTCCAAATGTTCTTCCCTGTCTTTAAAGAACAGTTTGGCTTCTATTCTCCCCATCCTGTTTCCTCATCTTCTGAGGCAGATCTCCTCCCCCATGCTCAGTCCAGGCCACTTCACCCCTCAACAAGGCAGCCTGGCCAGACTGCTAGATGGTTGCCAATCAGAGAAGGGCACTACAGAGCCGAAGTTGTGAACTTTCAGGTAGAGTTTTAAAACTCTTTACCTGAACTAGTTATATTAAATCCAACAATTGTAAGTTGTGGGATTTATTATAACAATGAATTTGATACCAAACTCGAGGTATCTGACACTTAAGGGTACTTTGTCAATTAAAATAAAGTCTCCCCATTTTAGCCTATAGAGGCCATTCACTACAGTGAGGAAAAACAAATGTGGTTAGTTTACCTCACCAAAGCTTATAAAACAATTTTTACAAGGTCCCTGCTTATAGCTACAAGGCACCCAACCCTAGGGGCACCTAGGGCACACCTTTGGGGTGACGTATGTAAAAATAAGGTAGTTTAAGACTTTGGAAGTACCTTTAATTCCAAAGTCGAATTTGCATATAACTTTACTGTAAAAGCAGCCAGCAAGGCAGGCCTGCCTTTAAAATGACACTGGGCACCTCAGCTGTGCACCTAAGGGGACACTTCCTATGCTGGGAACCCTAAACCTACTTGCCTACCATATACTAGTGACTTACAGGTTGGTTGGCATAGCCAATCACAATTAGCCCAATTTGCATACTCATTTTCAACAGAGCACAGGCCCTGTGACTGGATAGCAGTAACCATGGCACCATCGGGGTCAGGAAAACAGCAGTAAAAAGTGAAAAATGGGGGCAAAAAGTTAGGGGACCTCTGCAATCAGCCCTGTTTTCTCACAATGACTTGTTTTAGTTATTTTTTTTAAGAACAGCTGAGTGTAAGTTACTTCTTAAAAAACAGTTGCGAGCAAAGCACCAAAAATGGCCAGCAACTGCCACTGGAACACACTATCTTGAAAAATATTGGAGACAGGCAACTGAAAGAAGATCCCATAGGAAATAATGCTAAATAAATTTAAATATTTAAAATTGTTAAAAACATATAATGTAAAATGTAAAAATTACAAAATATTTAAAAAGAGCATACATTTACTATTCAGTTATAAATTATGTAGTACCCTGTTTTGAATTAGCAAGGTAATGTAACAACAATTTGTAATAAAATATAGCTAAATTAAGTTAGGTTTACCTTCTCAAGGGCACTGGAGTGGTCCATAAAAGCCATATGAATGACACCTCCACTGGCCTCCTTCACATACTTCCCTAAGATCAAGGACAAAATGAGGCACAGCTTGGTAGTTTTCATACCCCAGCAAAGACGAAATTGAACATCAGAAATTATATTATTGTTCTATGCCCATTTCTGTAATCTAGACAATACAAATCAACCCAAGATTTTAGAAGAAGCATCGATCTCAGGTATGGGTCGATAACAAGAAGGATGATTTCTATCTCCCTTTTTTAATATGGGGACAATGATTTCCTGTAGGAAAGTACCATATTTCTTGTTATGTTACCCCCATTTTTACCTGTATGTCAGTATAGTTTTGCCTGTCTCACTGGGAACCTGCTGGTCAGGACCCTAGTGCTCATAGTTTATGGCCTAATGTGTGTGAATAGTGCTTAACTGTGTCACTGAGGCTCTGCTAACCAGAACCTCAGTGCTTATGCTCTCTCTGCTTTTAAATTTGTCACTATAGGCTAGTGACTTAATTTACCAATTTCAATTGGCACACTGGAACACCCCTCATGAGTCCCTAGTATATGGTACCTAGGTACCCAGGGTATTGGGGTTCCAGGAGATCCTTATTGGCGGCAGCATTTCTTTTGCCACCCATAAGGAGCTCAGACAAACCCTTCCACAGGCCTGCCATTGCAGCCTGCGTGAAATAGTGCACACACTATTTCACAGCCATTTTCACTGCACTTAAGTAACTTATAAGTCACCTATATGTCTAACCTTCATTTAATGAAGGCTAAGTGCAAAGTTACTAAGTGTGAGGGCACCCTTGCACTAGCAAATGTGCCCCCACAAAGTTCAGGGCCAATTCCCAGGACTTCGTGAGTGCAGGGTCACCATTACACGTGTGCACTACATATAGGTCAATACCTATATGTAGCTTCACAATGGTAACTCCGAATATGGCCATGTAAGGTGTCTAAGATCATGGAATTGTCCCCCCATTCCAAATCTGGCATTGGGGGGACAATTCCATTCATCCTGGGGGCTCCACATTGGACCCCAAGTACTGCCAAACCAGCTCTCTGAGGCTTGCAATACACCTACAGTTGCTGCCACCTCACAGACAGGGTTCTACCCTTCTGGGGTCTGAGCAGCTCAGTCCCAGAAAGGCAGAACAAAGCATTTCCTTTGGGAGCAGGGTGTTACACCCTCTCCCTTTGGAAACAGGTGTTACAGGCTTGGGAGGGGTAGCCTCCCCCAGCCATTGGAAATGCTTTGAAGGCCAAAGATGGTGTCCTCCTTGCATAAGCCAGTCTACAACAGTTCAGGGACCCCCAGTCCCTGCTCTGTCACGAAAATGGACAAAGGAAAGGGAAGTGACCACTGCCCTCACCATCACCACCCCAGGGTTGGTGCCCAGAGCTCCTCCAGTGTGTTCCAGACTTCAGCCATCTTGTTTGCCAAGGTGTGGGGACACTCTGGAGGCCTCTGAGTGGCCAGTGCCAGCAGGTGACGTCAGAGACCCCTCCTGATGGGTCCATACCTGGTAAGGTAGCCAATCTTCCTCTCAGGGCTATTTAGGGTCTCTTCTGTGGGTTTCTCTTCAGATTCTGCTTGCAAGTTTCCATCAGGAATCCTCTGCAACCAGTGCTTCATCCTCTGACCTCGGATCGACCCTCGGATCGACTGCAGACTGCTCCAGGAACCACTGTAACAGCAACAAAGTATCCAGAAGGGCTACTTTTCCTCTGCAACTTCAGCTCCAGCCAGCAACTGCAACAGTTTCCATGGTGTGCACGCTCTGGGGACTCCCTGTCTTCACCCTCCACCAGAAGGACCAAAGAAATCTCCAGTGAAGTGACGGAGTCACTTGCCTGCTCCACCAGGCACCTTCTAAGATGATGACCGGTTCTCTTGGACTCCTCTTCTGACAACGAGCATGCTGCTTGGAACACAGGTGGTGGACCCCTTTGACACAGACTGTCCTACGGTTCTGCTGTCCAAATTTGGAGGAGGTAAGAGCTTGCCGTCCCCAGCACTCTATCCTGTGACGCTCCACTCGCTGAGTTGTTCTCCGGCTGCGTGGGACATTCTCTTGTAGTGCTGCAATAACTGCAATTTCCACCTCCTTTGTCCCCATGTCCTGGGACTCCCGTGGGTGCTGTCTGATATTCTGAGGGCTCTCTGAAGTGCTGAGAGCCCCCTCTTCCTCCTCGCACAGAGTTGAGGCCCCCTGGTCCCTCCTGGTTCCAGACAGTGCCACTTTGACACAAAACGTGACTTTGCCGGAACCAAGGCTTGTTGGACGAATCCATCATCAAAACTCACCTGCATCCAACTTCTCTTCGTGGCACATTCAGTGCATCATGCAGGAACCTGCTGACATCTTCCTTGGGTGCATTTCTGCAGTCTTTGTCCAACCGGGACTCTTCGTTGCACCCTCTTCTGGGTTGGCAGGGGCTCCTGTCCTTCCTGGAACTTTTGACTTCTGGACTTGGTCTCCTTCCTTTGCTGGTCTTCAGGTCCAGGAATCCATCATTTGTTGGTTGCAGTCTTGCTTGGTTCTTGCAATAACTCTAATCACTACTTGTAGTGTGTCCTAAGGAAACTTGCAGTACTTTACTCCTACTTTCCTATGCTCCGGGGTGGGGTAATTTTCTTACCTTTGCTGTATTCTTACTCTCACATTGATTCCCTACACACTACACTTGTCTAGGGGGGAATTTGTGATTCGCATTCCACTTTCTTAGTACATAGTTTGTGTTGCCATTAGACTTATTTTCTCCCATTGCATTCTGAAGCATTTCCTATCGTTTGCACTATTCTATGTCTAATTACTCACCTTATTTTGGTGTCTAGTGTATATATTGTGTATAATACTTACCTCCAGAAGGAGTATTGCCCAGAAAATATTTTTGGCCTTGTGTCATCTAAATAAACTATCTTTATTATTGGTAACACTGAGTATTGTCTTTTGTTGTGTATAAGTACTGTGTAACTATGAGTGGTATTGCAGGAGCTTTACATGTCTCCTAGTTCAGCCTAAGCTGCTCTTCATTAGCTACCTCTATCAGTCTAAGCTGCTAGAACACTACTACATTTCACTGATAAGGAATAACTGGACCTGGTGTAAGGTGTAAATACCCAAGGTACCCACTACAAATCAGGCCAGCCTCCTACATTGCCTCTTTCCAAGAGAGCAGAAATGGGCAAGTTATTATTGCATGTAAAACATTTGTTCATAAAGGCCCCCATAATCAACATTAGCCTTAAAATGTCACCTGGCACACTGTAGGGACCATGAGCTTTCCCACGGGCGCATTTGTTAATGGCATAAATTACCTCACTAAGGCCCTCATTCCAACCCTGGCGGTCATAGACCGCCAGGGTGGCTGTCCACGGAAGCACCACCAACAGGCTGGTGGTGCTTCATGTGGTATTCCGACCGTGGCTGTAAAGCCGTGGTCACCCAGCTGGGTCCGACGGTTTCCCGCCGGATTAGCCCTGGCTGGGAGAATCCTCCATGGCGGCGCTGCAAGCAGCGCCGCCATGGGGATTCCGACCCCCCTCCCGCCAGCCTGTTTCTGGCGGTTTTCACCGCCAGAAACAGGATGGCGGGAACGGGTGTCCTGGGGCCACTGGCATGGGCAGTGAAGGGGCCCCCTAACAGGGCCCCAGCATGATTTTCACTGTCTGCATAGCAGACAGTGAAAATCGTGACGGGTGCAACTGCACCCGTCGCACCCCTGCAACACCGCCGGCTCCATTCGGAGCCGGTTTCTGTGTTGCAGGGCCTTTCCCGCTGGGCTGGCGGGCGCTCCCTTGGCGGGCGCCCGCCTGCCCAGCAGGAAAGTCAGAATGGCCTCCGCGGTCCTTTGACCAAGTGGCGGCGTAAGTTTGGCGGGCGGCGACCGCCGCCCGCCAAACTTAGAATGACCCCCTAAGTTTGTGTCTGACTTAGATCATAAGCTGATGCTATATCCACTGTTCTGAAATGTCCCTCCTAACTGTCAGCACTAATATGGCACACAAGTTTAGTTTCCTCATAGTTCAAGAAAAAAGGCCTGTTCACATTTGCTCTAAAAGTCCTACTGTCCCTTGTGGTCCTCATCGCCACCAGATCATCCCATGCCTTACAAAGAATTTCCTTCTTAACTTTGAATGTCCTTTTGTAGGTCTGCGGGCACTCCTCAGATCAAGGGCACACCTAGAGCAGAATATCAGGGCTTTATTTATTCAAAACTGTAAATTACTAAAAATTATAAGTTAGTTTTGTGATTTAGGTCCAAAATATTACATCACTCGTATTAGTGGACTGTGATTGGCAGGCTTGTAAAACCAATTTTGAGGAAAGTTTGCAGACTTAATACTCTAGAAACACCAAATTAGTACTCTTACAGAATAATAAAAACACACTCTAGCCCACTGTACTAAAACCTTATTTCTACTAATTAGGTGATCACATCCCTTCTACTGAAACTTGGTAAAGGCACCTGGGAGGGCTCTTCCTACGAACTGCTCCCGTTTGTTGAGTTTGATAATAACATTCTAGCAAGGTCACAACCAAAAGACGCATTACCTTGATGATCAGACCAATTCTGCCAGGATCAGGCCAAATTTGTACCAGGCAGATCTGCAGTGCTAAACTAAAGAACTGTAATGCTCTGGTTGATCAATTCGGACCTGATATCAATGCTAGCTCATTTCTCCTGTACATTGAGAGAAATCCTTTGACTTCCGGAAGAGTCATTTTGTTTATTTGCAATCCTCCTCCAGATTGGGGTAGGTGCCTGTCTCTTCTCTCTGAACACACTGTACTGCTACCCAAAAGCAAAGATAAGTGTGAATCACTGCCTCGCTGGGCGATTTGCTGTTAGAGGAGGTACTTTCATGGATTGTACCCTCTCTCTCCTGCTTTTTGTTATTGAATGATACTATTGGCATGCTGGCTGACAGGACACCACTCTCACACGTCATATCCAGAGATATGTTTGATAATCTCAATAAGTGGCGACAATGTACTACTTTTTAATAAAAACCTGGAGTCTAAAGACACCACCGTTCTATGCGAGGTGATCTGATTTAGCATTTTCTCCAGTATAAATTGGTCGAAATCTGAGATTCGTCCCTTTACACCAGTAATCAGGTGGGAAACAGTAAAATATTGCCTTGGATGGCAGACTGACTTGGTTCAATATGTGGACATCCATAGGCTCAGGGAAAAAGAGGTGATAGCATTGGGCATCTACAAACCAGCCATTTGCCAACTATTTAGCAAGATCACACAATGGGGATCTTGTAGTTGTCGCTGACTGGGAGGGTTGTGATCAGTAAGATGCTTATAGTAACCAAATTTCTATACATCTTTAATATAAATCCTGCCTCTCTCAATAAGTCCTTTTTTGACTGTGTCCCTCCTTCCTCTCTAGACAAATGTGGAGAGGTAAACAACCTCACATGCAATGGATTATCCTCACCCTGCCTCATAATGTCCCTGTTTCGTTGCCCCTAACTTGGAACTATATATGATATGGCAGCTCAGGTACAGTTTGCACTTTTCTGTTTTTGCTTCTTAATGTCCTCTAGACTTGATTACAAATCTATCTTTGTTTTCTTTTATTCCCAGGGAATGTTTAGAGAAATTCAGCTACCATCCTTGTTGTTCACATCAATCGGAAAGTGGGGCCTAGTCAATACTCACTGTTAACCCTAATTTAATCTTTGCCAAATTTCTTGCATTTTACTCTTGTAAAGAGACTACACATGATAATTTAAATATTAGGCAGCTACCGTTTTTCGTTACAGTCCAGTTAACAAAAATTCACTAACTCCTTTCCTGTACGGATATCATCAGCCATCTTTCCTTGTCCTCTCCCCTACCAATGGCTACAATGAGCAAGGTGAAAGCTATAAAAGGTTTATCAAATATTGATTACATTAACCCTCATTATTCACCTAATGGGATGATTTTACATGCCTTCACATCAATCCCTGCCCAGCTTCCTTTCTCCTTACCCCATTTCACTGCCAGATATGACAACTACTTCACAATGGGGACAACCATAAAGGCTGGTAATCACCCACACCCTTTACCATATCCATCACAGTGAACTCAGTCTTTGACTAGGATGATTTCCTCGCTGTAGGAGGCTGGCCTGGCGTATAGTGGATACCTTGTGGTACTTACACCTTGTGCCAGGTCAAGTTATCCCTTATTAGTAGATTAGTAGTGTTCTAGAAGCTTAGGCTGATAGAGGTAGCTATAGCAGAGCAGCTTAGGCTGAACTAGGAGACATGCAAAGCTCTTACTATACCACTTCTATCATCTAGCACTATATCATAAGAAACACAATACTCACAGTTACTAAAAATAAAGGTACTTTATTTTAGTGATAATATGCCAAAAGTATCTCAAAGGATACCCTTCCTTAGGAGGTAAGTAAAATACACAAAATATACACACAAACCAAAATCAGGGAAGTAAAACACTTAGAAAAGTAGTGCAAACACTGTAGAACACAATAGAATGCAATAGGAGACAATAGGCCTAGGGGCAACACAAACCATATACTCCAAAAGTGGAATGCGAACCACAAATGGACCCCAGGCCTAGTGTAGTGTGTAGAGGGTCGCTGGGAGTGTAAGAAAACACTAAGGGTGTCCAAGATACCCCACCCCAAGACCCTGAAAAGTAGGAGTAAAGTTACCCTACTACCCCAGAAAGACAGTAAAGTCGAGATAGGGGATTCTGCAAAGACAACAACTGACTGCAAAGCACTGAAGGCAGATTCCTGGACCTGAGGACCTGTAAAGGAAGGGGACCAAGTCCATGAGTCACACAAATGTCCGGGGGGGGGGCAGGAGCCCACTAAACCCTGGATTGATGTGCAAAAGGGCTGCCTCCAGGTGGAAGAAGCCAAAGATTCTGCAACAACAGAAGGTGGTAGGAACTTCTCCTTTGGTCAGAAGATGTCCCACAGCGAGCTGGAGGATGCAGAGTTGTTTCCACACAGAAAGACCATAAACAAGCCTTGCTAGCTGCAACAGTCATGGTTGAAGGTTTTGGGTGCTGCCAGGGCCCAGGAAAGACCAGGAGGTCGCCCCTTGCAGGAGGAGTCAGAGGGGGTGCTCAGCAACACAGAGAGCCCATGCAGAAGCAGGCAGCACCGGCAGAAGCACCTGAACAGGCATTCAGGAAATCTGAGCACAGCGGTCATCTCAGCACAACAAAAGGGGATCCCACGAAGTTGGAGGTCAACTCAGCGAGTTGGGCAATGCAGGACGGAGTGCTGGGGACCTGGGCGGTGCTGTGCATGAAGAAAGTCTTGCAAAAGTGCACAGAAGCGCTAGCAGCTGCAGATCACGCAGTACACAGGATTACTGCTTGGTGTGGGGAGGCAAGGACTTACCTTCACCAAATATGGACAGAAGGACCACTGGACTGTCCGGGTCACTTGGATCCAGCTCCTGTGTTCCAGGGATCACGCTCGTCAAGATGAGAGGGGACCCAGAGGACCGGTGATGCAGAAGTTTGGTTCCTGCGTTGGCAGGAGGAAGATTCCGTCGACCCATGGGAGATTTCTTCTTGGCTTCCAGTGCAGGGTGAAGGCCGACAGCCCTCAGAGCATGCACCACCAGGAAACAATTGAGAAAGCAGGAAGGATTATGCGCTACAATGTAGCTAGTAGTCTTCTTGCTACTTTGTTGAGGTTTTGCAGGCGTCCTGGAGCAGTCAGCGGTTGATCCTTGGAAGAAGTGAAAGAGAGAAGTGCAGAGGAACTCTGTTGAGCTCTTGCATTCGTTATCTGAAGAGAAACCCACAGGAGAGACCCTCAATAGCCCTCAGAGGAGGATTGGCTACCTAACCAGGTAAGAGCCTATCAGGAGGGGTCTCTGGTGTCACCTGCTGGCACTGGCCACTCAGAGGAATCCATTGTGCTCTCACACCTCTGCATTCAAGATGGCCGAGGTCTGGGACACACCGCAGGAGCTCTGGGCACTACCTCTGGGGTGGTGATGGACAGGGGAGTGGTCACTTCCCTATCCTTCGTCCAGTTTCGCGCCAGAGCAGGGGCTGGGGGATCCCTGAACCAGTGTAGACTGGTTTATGCAAGGAGGACACCATCTGTGCCCGTCAAAGAATTTACAGAGGCCAGGAGAGGCTACTCCTCTCAGGCCCTTAACACCTATTTCCAAAGGGAGAGGGTGTAACACCCTCTCTCAGAGGAAATCCTTTGTTCTGCCTTCCTGGGACTGGGCTGCCCAGGCCCCAGGGGGGCAGAAACCTGTCTTAGGGTTGGCAGCAGCGGTAGCTGCAGAGAAAACCCCAGAGAGCTAGTTTGGCAGTACCCGGGTGTAGGAGGCTGGCCTGGTTTATAGTGGGTACCTTGTGGTACTTACACCCTGTGCCAGGTCCAGTTATCCCTTATTAGTAGAATAGAGGTGTTTCTAGCAGCTTTGGCTGATAGAAGGTAGCTATGGCAAAGCTTAGGCTGAATTAGGAAACATGCAAAGCTCCTACTATTCCACTTATATCATATAGCACAATATCATAAGAAAACACAATGCACAGAGTTACTAAAAATAAAGGTACTTTATTTTTATGACAATATGCCACAAGTATCTCAGTGAGTACCCTCAGTAAGAAGGTTAGTAACATACACAAGTTATATGTACACAAACCCAAAACAGCTAAGTAATAGTAAGAAAAGTAATGCAAACAGTGTAGAATTACAATAGGACGCAATAGGTGAACATAGGTCTAGGGGCAACACAAACCATACACTCCAAAAGTGGAATGCGGATCACGAACAGACCCCAGACCAATGGTAGCTTGTAGAGGGTCACTGGGACTGTAAGAAAACAGTCAGGGTGTCCAAGATATCCCACCCCAAGACCCTGAAAAGTAGGAGTAAAGTACACCTACTACCCCAAAAGTACACAATAGTCGTGATAGGGGGATCCTGTAAGAACCACAAACACTAGCAAAGCACTGAAGACGGATTCCTGGACCTGAGGACCTGCAAGGCAAGGGGACCAAGTCCATTAGTCGCAACAGTGTCCGGGGGGGCAGGAGCCCAGGAAACCCCGGATGAAGGTGCAAGGAAGCTGCCTCTGGATGGAAGAAGCTTAGGATTCTACAACAATGAAGAGAGCTAGGAACTTCTCCTTCGGATGGAAGATGTCCCTCGGTGTGCTAAAGGTTGCGGAAGTGTTCCCACGCAGAAATACCACAAACAAGCCTTGCTAGCTGCAAGGGTTGCAGTAGAGGTTTTTGGGTGCTGCTGGGGACCAGGAAGGACCAGGATATTGCTCCTTGAAGGAGGAGACAGAGGGGGCACTCAGCAACTCAGAGAGCCCCCACAGATGCAGCCAGCACCCGCAGGAGTACCGGAGCAGGCACTTAGAAGATTGTTGAAACCGAGCTGGCTCAGAGTCACAAAGGAGGGTCCCACGATGTCGGAGTCCAACTCAGAGGGTTGAGCACTGCAGGATAGAGTGCTGGGGACCCAGGCTAGGCTGTGCACAAAGGAATCCTTGGAGGAGTGCACAGAAGCCGGAGCAGCTACAAATCACACAGTACACAGGTTTGCAGTCTAGCGTGGGGAGGCAAGGACTTACTTCCACCAACCTTGGGCTGAAGGATCACTGGACTGTGGGAGTCACTTGGATAGAGTTCCTGTGTTTCAGGGACCACGCTTGTCAGGATGAGAGGGGATCCAGAGGACCGGTGATACGGTCTTTTGGTGCCTGCGTTAGCAGGGGGAAGATTCCGCCGACCCACAGGAGATTTCTTCTTGGCTTCCAGTGCAGGGTGAAGGCAGGTGACCCCCAGAACATGCACCACCAGGAAACAGTCGAGAAAGCCGGCAGGATTAGGTGCTACAATGTTGCTGGTAGTCGTCTTGCTACTTTGTTGCGGTTTTGTAAGTGTCCTGGAGCAGTCAGCGGTCGATCCTTGGCAGAAGTCGAAGAGGGGAGTGCAGAGGAACTCTGGTGAGCTCTTGCATTCGTTATCTGAAGAATACCCCAGAGGAGAGACCCTAAATAGCCAGAAATGGAGGTTTGGCTACCAAGAAAGAAGGATTGGCTACCAAGAAAGGTAAGAGCCTATCAGAGGGGGTCTCTGACGTCACCTGCTGGCTCTGGCCACTCAGAGCAGTCCAGTGTGCCCCCAACACCTTGGTTTCCAAATTTGGCAGAGGTCTGGGACACACTGGAGGAGCTCCTGGCACCTCCCCTGGGAGGTACTGGTCAGGGGAGTGGTCACTCCCCTTTCCTTTGTCCAGTTTCGCACCAGAGCAGGGCTGGGGGATCCCTGAACCAGTGTAGACTGGCTTATGCAGAGATGGGCACCATCTGTGCCCATCAAAGCATTTCCAGAGGCGGGGGAGGCTACTCCTCCCCAGTCCTTCACACCTATTTCTAAAGGGAGAGGGTGTAACACCCTCTCTCAGAGGAAATCCTTTGTTCTGCCTTCCTGGGCCGGGGCTGCCCAGACCCCAGGTGAGCAGAATCCTGCCTGATGGGTTGGCAGCAGCAGCAGCTTTAGTGGAAACCCCGGAAAGGCAGTTTGGCACTACCCGGGTTCTGTGCTAGAGACCCGGGGGATCATGGAATTGTCCCCCAATACCAAAATTGTATTGGGGTGACAATTCCATGATCTTAGACATGTTACATGGCCATGTTCGGAGTTACCATTGTGACGCGATACATAGGTGTAATGGTGTCCCGCACTCACAAAGTCCAGGGAATGTGCCCTGAACGATGTGGGGGCACCTTGTCTAGTGCCAGGGTGCCCACACACTAAGTAACTTGGCACCCAACCTTCACTAAGTGAGGGTTAGACATATAGGTGACTTATAAGTTACTTATGTGCAGTGAAAATGGCTGTGAAATAACGTGGACGTTATTTCACTCAGGCTGCACTGGCAGGACTCTGTAAGAATTGTCTGAGCTCCCTATGGTTGGCAAAATAAATGCTGCAGCCCATAGGGATCTCCTGGAACCCCAATACCCTGGGTACCTAAGTTCCATATACAAGGGAATTATATGGGTGTACCAGTGTGCCAATGAGCATTGATAAATTTAGTCACTAGCCTGCAGTGTCAAATTTAGAAAGCAGAGAGAGCATAAACACTGAGGTTCTGGTTAGCAGAGCCTCAGTGATACAGTTAGGCACCACACAGGGAACACATACAGGGCACATACTATGAGCACTGGGGTCCTGCCTAGCAGGATCCCAGTGACACAAGAGCTAAAACAACATACATACAGTGGAAAATGGGGGTAACATGTCAGGGAAGATGGTATTTTCCTACACCTGGGTCCATGCTGGAGCCCCGGGGGTGCATAGGATTGTCACCCCAATAACGTATTGGTATTGGGGGGACAATTCCATGATCTTAGACATGTTACATGGCCATGTTCGGAGTTACTATTGTGATGCTACACATAGGTATTGACCTATATGTAGTTCACACGTGTAATGGTGTCCCGCACTCACAAATTCCGGGGAAATTGCCCTGAACAATGTGGGGGCACCGTGGCTAGTACCAGGGTGCCCTCATACTTAATAAATTTGCACCTAACCTACACTAAGTGAGGGTTAGACATATAGGTGACTTATAAGTTACTTAAGTGCAGTGTAAAATGGCTGTGAAAAAACGTGGACGTTATTTCACTCAGGCTGCAGTGGCAGTCCTGTGTTCGAATTGTCTGAGCTCCCTATGGTTGGCAAAAGAAATGCTGCACCCCATAGGGATCTCCTGGAACGCCAATACCCTGGTTACCTAGCTACCATGTACTAAGGAACTATAAGGGTGTTCCAGTGTGCCAATTAAAATTAGTGAAAATGGTCACTAGACTGCAGTACAATTTTAAAAGCAGAGAGAGCATAAACACTGAGGTTCTGGTTAGCAAAGTCTCAGTAATACAGTTAGGCACCACACAGGGAACACATATAGGCCACAAATTTATGAGCACTGGGGTCCTGGCTAGCAGGGTCCCAGTGACACATATCAAACACACTGACAAAACAGGTTTCCCACTAGGAGCACTGGGGTCCTGGCTAGCAGGATCCCAGTGAGACAGTTAAAACAGCCTGACATATACACACAAACAGGCCAAAAGTGGGGGCAACAAGGCTAGAAAGAAGCTACCTTCCTACACTCTCCACTCCCTCTCCTCCACTCTTACCATAGTCCACACTTAACTAAGGGCCTGATTTAGAGTTTGGTGGTGGGGGTTACTCTGTCACAAACATGACGGATATCCAGTCTGCAGTATTAAGATCCCATAACAGCTATTTGTGACAGAGTAACTTGTCCACCAAACTCTGAATCAGGACATTAGCTAGGGATAGAGGGCTTATGTATACAACATAAGTGCTTTAGTAGTTTATCTACCACCACCTTTCTTCCATTATAGGGGTTACAATAAAAACTAATCTGCCCTTCGTTCACACATATATTACCACATCTACCATCATTTTAAACGTTTTACTTACTCTGATCTGGAGTTGCCATCACTGTTTTCCCTCTGCCCATCAAACACACAATATCCTCATTAATATTCCCTTACAGAGAATTAATAGCTGGCAGAAAACACTAGTCGACTATACTGGGTCTTGAAAATCACTTCTTACAGCCTTGTGGATTCCTAGAGTACTCTAGATTATTACTGGAATGACAGTCTTTTAGTTCACCTCTCTTCATTTCCCCCGATTATCTCTATTATGAAACAGCCCAGCTTATATATTCACTTCACCAAGATCAGACGACTTTCATACATCTCTTAAAGTAATATTTAAATGAATTTGGTTTATGAATAATAGTTCTTTCATAGTTACACTTTGCAAACACATTTGCGACCTCTTGTCCCTCACCTGAGTGCTCTCCCCTATCAGCTTTAATGGCTACCCGCAGTGAGCATCAGACAGCTACTAATTGTCTAAAACGTATTACTGATAATTATATGTATATATATATATATATATATATATGTATTTATCTCTCTATATCAATATACGTGTGTGTGTGTGTGTGTATATTTATGTATATTTTTCCAAACAAAGTGGTCAGAAAACGGCGCTCTCTGGCTACCCGGTGCATGCCTTAGGACATGACCAATATCCTTAAACATTTTCATCCCAAAAATAGACGCTGCACTCCCGGGTGCTTTAAATTACTTGATTAAATTGGCAACAGCAATCACATTTGAAACTCCACCAACGCGTTTCAACCCTTTCGGTCTTGATCACGGTGGCACCATCTTTTCCCAGTTCCCAATGGTGCCTTTGTATGTCCTATTGAGAATTCTGGTACTTGTAGTCAAACATTATATATTTGCAATAGTGCTGGATTAATAAAGTTATTAATGGAGTCGATCCCAGTAATTTTCAATTTCATGTTCTTCAAAAATGTTCTCTCCAAGTCTCTTAGCAAAGTGCTTAATACTTGTTTAAAACACTGCTCATTACTTTCTGTGTGCTGACATTCAAATACCATATAAGTTTTTCCAGCACTCAGCCTTTCTCAGTATTTAAATCCAAAGCCAGAATTAATTACGCTGTAAAGTCTCTGTCTTTCCATTTCGGCACTTGTGATTGTCTAATGCCACAGTAATACTCGAGGCCCCCAGACCCCAATCAATAACAGGGTCGCATCGATATACAAGATGAGTTTGTCAAGAACACCCAATCACCATTTCCTCTGAGGCTGTTCGCAACTTTCACCAACTGAGGGAAAACCAAAGGCAATGGGAACTGGGAAAAGATGGAGCCACCTTGATCAAGACTGGAAGGGTTGAAACGCGTTGGGCTATTTTTAAAAAACAATCCTTTAGTGACCATGTCCATGTGTGACCCAAGTCCATGTGTGACATGGGGTGACCTGTGCACGGTGCAGAACATCGCGACACTCTCTACTTGTGAATGTACGATCACACTTTGCCTCCCACCTATGCCTTGCTGGGGTTTTGGGCAATACTGGAGGGGTGATTAAAAGCATATATGTTAGACAGAAGTCACTTATCAGAGGTACAGGTTTAGCAACCATCTCTTAAACTGCGTGAAGGGCATACTCGCATATGGACAGACAATGGTGACAACACCCAATGGCGAACAGCTAGATATTGCTAGTAGGCCGTTGCAGGAAGGCTGTATCCCTCTTGAAGCTGGGTAAAGTCCATAATTCCATCCATATCAAAAAAGTCCCCATTCTTTTACATTTAAATTCTTGCCAGACAGCGAAGGAGGGTTTGTTCTGCGCAGGTGGGAAGCCTGGGTTCCCGATCAGCAGGGTCTGCAGGGAGCAAGGTGTGGACACCCCCGTACCTGACCTTTATTCCAGGCTCTGAGTGTGGCCAGCAGGACTGAGACATGTACACTCCTGGCGAACGGTGCTTCTTTGGCAGCTACAGTATTTTCCAGATATGCATACCTGCCACAGCTTGGTTGATAAAGCACAAATGTTCCTCCATGCGTCTCTGTGCTCATTCTACCAGATAGCACAGTTGAGCAGCCTGGTAGTAGCTCACTAGATGTGGGACTCCCAACCCTCCCTCGACCAGTGGCAGGTATACTTGCGCCTTTGCCATTCTGGCTTTCCTGCCATCCCAGATGTACTCCCAGACTGGGTTTTGTATTTTGTCCAGCAAATTGGTGGGGGGGCTACAGGGGCAGGTTCTGCATGACATAAAGCACTTTAGGCAAAAGCGTCATTTTGATCGCTGCCAGACAGCCCACCAAGGACAGGCCATATGCCTTCCATCCAGTCAAATCTGTATGAGCAGGTCTCAGAATTGTGCTGTAAATATATACTCTAAAGTGGCTTCCAGTGTAGGGAAGATCTTGAGGCCCAGATACTTAACCCCCTATCTTGCCCACGTGAACGGGAGAGCTGCCTCTAGTAATGTTCCGTCCGTCTCCAGTACGATCAGGTTCAGAATGGATGATTTGTGTATTTTAATTTAAATCCACAGATTGCTCCAAAAGCCACCAGTTCTTCCATGATAGCCGGGACAAAGCTCTGTGTGCGGGACAGATGAAGTAGGACATCATCTGCGTATCAACTTGTGTGATCTGCCACCCATAGGGATGCCAAATATACGTGGGTGTTGTCGTATGCGTTCAGCAAAAGGCTTCACATATAGGGCAAATAGTAAGGGCGAAAGGGGGCAGCCCTGACATGTGCTTTTGGAGATAGGACATTCCAGGGACAAAGTTACATTTACACTCACCATGGCCTTGGGCGAGTCATAGTTACAGTGGATCCACTTACGGAACCGTGGGCCCAAACACCGGTGTGCCAGGACATGGAGATATTTCCACTGCATGCAGTTAAATGCCTTCTCGCATCAATGGAAAGAAGAAGAGAGGATAACCGTGACCAGTGAGTTTTGTCTAATATGTGGCGGAGGCACTTAGGCCCTCATTACGACCCTGGCGGTTTGTAACCGCCAGGGCCGCTGGACGCGGAGGCACCGCCGACAGGCCGGCGGTGCCCCGCAGGGCATTCTGACCGCGGCGGTTTGGCCGCGGTCAGAAAGGGGAAACTGGCGGTCTCCCGCCAGTTTCCCGCTGCCCCTTTGAATCCTCCAAGGCGGCGCAGCTCGCTGCGCCGCCGAGGGGATTCTGACACCCCCTACCGCCATCCTGTTCCTGGCGGTTCGCCCGCCAGGAACGGGATGGCGGTAGGGGGTGTCGCGGGCCCCTGGGGGCCCCTGCAGTGCCCATGCCAATGGCATGGGCACTGCAGGGGCCCCCGTAAGAGGGCCCCACTTTGTATTTCACTGTCTGCATTGCAGACAGTGAAATACGCGACGGGTGCCACTGCACCCGTCGCACCTTCCCACTCCGCCGGCTCGATTCCGAGCCGGCGTCCTCGTGGGAAGGTTGTTTCCCGCTGGGCTGGCGGGCGGCCTTAAGGCGGCCGCCCGCCCGCCCAGCGGGAAACTCAGAATGCCGGCCGTGGTCTTCAGACCGCGGTGCGGTATTCCTGCGGCGCAACTTTGGCGGGCGGCCTCCGCCGCCCGTCAAAGTTGTAATGAGGGCCTTAGTGTTGTTGGCGCAGGACCTTTCAGGAATAAATCCAGTCTGGCCTCGATCTACTGGGTCTTGCATGTAAGGGCCCAGTCTGTGGGCCAGGATACCTGTAAAGATCTTAATGTCCACTTTCAACAGGGTCAGTATGAAGAGCACAGCCAGGGGTCCTTCTCCAGTTTGGGGATGACCGTAATTGTGCCTCATTACATCGTGGGAGGGAGGGAGCCAGAAATACTGAAAGCATTATATAGCTGTGTCAGAGCGGGGCTAGTAGAGTTCCAAAGGTTTTGTAGAACTGCAACCCACACCATCATGTCCCGGCGAATTCCCCACCTGGAGGCATTGTATTGCCAGGGATACTTCAGTGGGGGTGATATCTTTATCCAGACTGGCACTTGCCGTCAGAGGGATCCGGGGTAGAGGGACAGATTCCAGGTAAGCCTCAATTCCACCAGGGTTGAGTTCATCAGCAGGGTAAAGATCAGTGTTGAATGTTTCAAATTGCTTATGGATCAGTTCTTCCCAGCATGTCAGGTGTCATCAAGCATTCTCAGTTCCACCACCCTCCGCTTCACAGCTTGGAAGCAGAATTGGTGGGCCAAGATGCGACATGCTTTGTTCCTTCCAGCAAAATACTTTTGTTTTGTCCACAGTAAGTCACATTCAGCCTTATCCATATCAAGTGCTTGCAATTGTTTACAAGTTGTGTTAAGTTGCCTCTTGGTTGCCATTGATCTCGTAAGCCTATGTGAAACTTCTAGGTCCCTGATTATATCCTCAATTTGTTGGTGTTCATTGCATCTGACTGTGTTGAATCTCGTCGCTATAGCTATAAATTGGCCTCTCATCACTGCCTTGAGAGCTTCCCACAATAGTGTGAGGGCGGTTGCTGGTGTGTCATTTGTGAGCAAATAGACACCTATTGTAGTTCAAATTTCTTCTAGGATGTCATTGAATGTGACAAGTTTAGTGTTAACGCGCCAGGATCGCAGGTTAGGTGTGGGGGCGGGGAGAGTGAGGTTCAGGGTAATGGGGGAGTGATCAGAAAGGGCGGCCACCCCATCTTGGTCCGTGACGCTGCACTAGTAATGCATGGTGTTGTAAGGAAAAGATCTATGCGTGCATAAGTTTGGTGGGCTGCGAAAAAAGCTATAGTTTCTTTCTGGGGGATGGTGCAGGCGCCATAGGCCTGTCAGCCCAACCTCATTCACTGTCCACAGGGTCTACTGCTAGCACACGGGCATCTCCAGCCTCCTCCTCCTGCAGGAATGGGACATGACCTTCTTTGGTGAGTAGCACAGGGATCCACCTGTTAGATGGAGGCACCCGAACCTGGCCTTCAGGAGGCCAAAGGTCCTTTCAATGATCCTTCTGGTTCCCCCATGTGCCTCATTATAACGTTCTTGTGCCCTTGTCCAGGCATTCCTCACAGGGGTCAGCAGCCATGATATGTTTGGGTAACCAGAGTCACCTGCAAATACTGAGGGACAACATTCAGCTACACACTATCCTATATGGCCCACACCATACCATACACCAACATCTACTCCTTAGGAAAAAGGCATCATGCTCCGACCCAGGATACTTATAAATTGACGTGAGAGATGTACTGGTCTGCGAAGCACACCATCTGAACATTCATGGAGTGGAAACTTTTACGATTCCTGAACACCTGTTAATTCTGCTCTGTGGGGGGGGGAATGCAATTTGTGTACCATCAATTGCCCCAATTATGTTGGGGATGTGTTCCATTGCATAAAACTCAGCCTTCACTGTGGCCATATCCTCAACCTGGGGGAAAACAATGTAGCTGTACATGTGTTTTATCAGGGCAGACAATACTCTTGTCAGCACTATTGAGAACATTGGCTTTGACATTCCTGCTGCCAAGCTCACTGTCACTTGGAAAGAACCAGTTGCCAGGAAATGGAGTACTGATAGCACTTGCAGAAGAGGGGGGATCCCAGTGGGATGACAGAAAGCAGATATCAGGTCAGGTTCAAACTGGGCACACTGCTCTGTGATTGTGGCCTTGTCAAATCTATAGGTGAGGATAATGGGCCTGTCCTCCAGTGTTGCCAAGTCCACCAGGGATCTGTACACGGGGGTATGTCTCCATCTCCTATTCATCCGCAGCAGGAGGAGTCTAAGGGACAAAAGAGGGAGGATCCGGTCACAAACTGAACAATGGAGCTACAACAGTAGTTTGCATCCTGTAAACATGTAATGGGTCATTGTGATTTGTCCAGTATGTGCCAATATCTCCTGTGATGCAGCATTATTCCAGGGCCTTCCCCTCCCTGAAATTGTGTCTGCCTGTCCTGTGTTGAGGGACAGGTAGAAGTGAGATAATTCCGCTGATGTTGTGCGCCATTGCAGGAGGCGGTCGGGAACCGCTGCGCAACTCCTCATTGGTTAACATTGGGCCCTATGGGGTCAAGTGGCCAATGGTGGTCTACGCAGGGGTGACGGTATGCACCGCCGCGGACGTGACCGCCATTTTCTATCATAATCCTCACTTGCTACCTGAACTTCCATAGGAGAGGACCTACACTGCATGTGCTGCTGTGACCTGTGTCTGGAACATACCATGGCCCATTTGACCGGGGAAAGGGCTCCAGCCTTCACTTCGGAGGAGTTGAAGAGACTGGTTAATGGGGTCCTACCCCAGTACAGATTGCTGTATGGGCCTCCAGACCAACAGGTGAGTACACTGTGAGCACGATGCATGTGGCATGAATGCATGGAGCTGTGTGTGTGAAGGCCTCGAGTAAGGTGTAGGAAGGTAGCCTCTTTCTAGCCTTGTTACCCCCACTTTTGGCCTGTTTGTGAGTATATGTCAGGGTGCTTTAACTGTCTCACTGGGATCCTGCTAGCCAGGCCCAGTGCTCATAGAGAAAACCCGATGTTGTCAGTGTGTTTGATATGTGTCACTGGGATCCTGCTGCCAGGACCCCAGTGCTCATAGGTTTGTGGCCTATATGTGTTCCCTGTGTGGTGCCTAACTGTATCACTGAGGCTCTGCTAACCAGAACCTCAGTGTTTATGCTCTCTCTGCCTTTAAAATTGTCACTGCAGGCTAGTGACTAATTTTACCAATTCTGATTGGCACACTGGAACACACTTATAATTCCCTAGTATATGGTATCTAGATACTCAGGGTATTGGGGTTCCAGGAGATCCCTATGGGGTGCAGCATTTTTTTTGCCACCCATAGGGAGCTCAGACAATTCTCACACAGGACTGCCACTGCAGCCTGAGTGAAATAACGTCCACGTTTTTTCACAGCCATTTTACACTGCACTTAAGTAACTTATAAGTCATCTATATGTTTAACCTTCACTTAGTGAAGGTTAGGTGCAAAGTTACTTAGTGTGTGGGCACCCTGGCACTAGCCAAGGTGCCCCCACATTGTTCAGGGCAAATTCCCCGGACTTTGTGAGTGTGGGAACACCATTACACGCGTCCACTACATATAGGTTAATACCTATATGTAGCATCACCATGGTAACTCCGAACATGGCCATGTAACATGTCTAGGATCATGGAATCTTCACCCCAATACCGTTCTGTTATTGGGGGGACAATTCCATGCATCCCCGGGTCTCCTGCACAGAGCCCGGGTACTGCCAAACTGCCTTTCTGGGGTCTCCACTGCAGCTACTGCTGCTGCCAACCCCTCAGACAGGTTTCTGCCCCCCGGGGCCTCGGCAGCCTGGTCCCAGGAAGGCAGAACAAAGGATTTCCTCTGAGAGAGGGTGTTACACCCTCTCACTTTGGAAATAGGTGTGAAGGGCTGGGGAGGAGTAGCCTCCCCCAGCCTCTGGAAATGCTTTGATGGGCACAGATGGTGCCCTCTCTGCATAAGCCAGTCTACACCGGTTCAGGGATCCCCCAGCCCTGCTCTGGCGCGAAACTGGACAAAGGAAAGGGGAGTGACCAGAGCTCATCCAGTGTGTCCCAGACCTCTGCCATCTTGGATGCAGAGGTGTGAGGGCACAATGGACAGCTCTGAGTGGCCAGTGCCAGCAGGTGACGTCAGAGACCCCTCCTGATAGGTGCTTACCTCTCTCAGTAGCCAATCCTGCTCTGTGGGCTATTTAGGGTCTCTCCTGTAGGGCTATTCCTCAGATAACGAATTCAAGAGCTCACCAGAGTTCCTCTGCACTTCCCTCTTTGACTTCTGCCAATGATCGACCGCTGACTGCTCCAGGACGCCTGCATAACTGCAACAAAGTAGCAAGAAAACTACCAGCAACATTGTAGCGCCTCATCCTGCCGGCTTTCTCGACTGTTTCCTGTTGGTGCATGCTCTGAGGGCTGTCTGCCTTCACCCTGCACTGAAAGCCAAGACGAAATCTCCAGTGGGTCGACGGAATCTTCCCCCTGCCAATGCAGGCACCAAACTCTGCATCACCGGTCCTCTGGGTCCCCTCTCATCCTGACGAGCATGGTCCCTGGAACACAGGAGCTAGGTCCAAGTGTCTCCCACAAACCAGTGGCCCTTCTGTCCAAATTTGGTGGAGGTAAGTCCTTGCCTCCCCACGCCAGACAGTAATCCTGTGTACTGCGTGAACTGCAGCTGCTTGGGCTTCTGTGCACTTTTCCAAGACTTCCTTCGTGCAGAGCCCAGCCCAGGTCCCCAGCACTCCGTCCTGCATTGCCCAACTCGCTGAGTTGGACTCCGACGTCGTGGGACCCCCCTTTGTGAGTCTGAGTTGACTGCTGTCCTCAGATCTTCTAAGTGCCTGTTCAGGTACTTCTGCGGGTGCTGCCTGCTTCTGCGGGGGCTTTCTGAGTTGCTGAGCGCCCCCTCTGTCTCCTCCTCCAAGGGGTGACCTCTTGGTCCTTCTTGAGCCCTAGCAGCACCCAAAATCCTCAACCGTGACTCTTGGGGTCTATGGCAGGCGGAGCACCCACTGTTGCAAACGGTGGGAGGACCTGAGACAGTGGGCACGGAAGACAGCCCAGCTGGGGATGGCCTTCCAACGAGGAAGGGGTGCCCGTCGAACCCTGACCCCCCTGATGGCCCGTATACTGGCGGTGGCCTGTCCAGAGCTGGATATGCGTTTGAGGGCATCACAGCAACCACAAGGGGATGAGTACCGTGGCCATCATTACAACGTACGCATGGTAAGGTGGTAGCTGGGTGGGGGATGTGTGTCAGTGGGTGCCCCTAGGCCAGGCCTGACATTGCAGCGTAGGTCCCCTGGTGACTAGGGTTCTGAAGGGATAATCCTGTTACCTAGCTTGTAGGCATCCACTACTGGTTAGGGCTTCGTGGGTCCCAGGTGTGCTGCATTTGGCAGTGTGTGCCCCTCCCCATGCCTTGGTGGCAAGCTATTTCTCTAGTAGTGCAATGCATAGTGCGTAGGCCTGTTCCCTGTGTTTGAGTGTTCTGTGTTCGCCAACTGTGGTGTTGGTGCAGCTATTGACCCAGTGTATCCTTTGTCTCTTCCCTCGCTTTCTTGTTGTGTCGTGCTGTCCTTGTGTGCATTAGCATTATCTGGCAGAGGAGCAGAGGCACCGGCGACGGAGGGAGCTGCATCCCACAGGACCTAGGAGGCAGAGTCCACCGACGCTTAGGGCACCAGTGGGACTGAGGGCCAGGGGAGCACCACAGAGGAGACTGGAGGGGATAGTTCAGACACAGATACCTCCTCCCATGGAAGCTCCCTGGTGGTGGCAGACACTTCTGTGACCACCCCAGCTACAGGTACAGCCGCCACCCCCGTACCAGCACCGCAATCCCAGCAGCCCCTTAGCGAGTTGCCCGTGCCCGCTCACCCAGGACGGTGGGCATCTCCTTTGCTCCAGGCACCTGGGGCCCTGCCCCAGTGAGCTCTTCTGCCCTGAGTGAGGAGGCTATTGTCCTCCTGAGATTCATCTCTGTAGGGCAGTCAACCATTGTGAATGTCATCCAGGGGCTGGCAGCCCAGATGCAACAATCTAATGCATTCCTGGAGGGCATTCATACTGGATTGACAAAGATCGATTCAAGTCTCCTCTCTGATGGCAGCCATTGTCCCTGTTTCTACCGTCCCCCCTCCAACTTCTACTGCCCAGTCCCATTCCCCTCAACCCCAACCTATCCCAGGCACACATACAGACGAGCATGCACACAAGACAACACCCAAGAGTGTCACAGGTAAACACAAGCACCACACTTCATCCCACAGGCACTCAAACAAATACCATCCAGTTGCAGACTCAACAACAGCCACTATTTCCACTGTCTCCCCCTTCTCCCCCTCCACCACCTTCCTCCCAGCCACGTCCACACATGCATGCACTACTTCAGCATCCACAACCAGTATCATCACCACACCAAGCACCACACCTTCACAACATCCATGCACACGTCCCCTATGTCCTCTCCCACTGTATCTGTCCCCCCCAAAGTACACAATCGCAAGCGCTCAGACACCCAACAGCCATCCACCTCACAACAGCATACAGCCCATGCACCTGCACTCAAATCCAGCAGACAGACACCTCCAACAACCACTCCCATTCCCTCTCCCTTGTCCGCCCCAATGTCCCTAAGAAACTTTTCCTATCCACCATTGACCTCTTCCCTAGCCCTCCCCCGTCCTGCACATGTGGCTTGGGTATTACAAACCCAGCCAAGCACCTCAGTCACACAGTCCAGGGGCACAGTCCTAACCGCACCCACCTGTGGTGGAAAGGGATCCAGGCCACATTTTCTGAAGGGGAAAGAGCCTGCACCAGCCAGCCTAAAGGGGAAGGAGCCTGCCCCAGCATACAAGAAGGCCAAGGAGCCTGCACCAGCAGGCAGGAAGATCAAGGAGCCTGCACCAGCAGGCAGGAAGACCAAGGAGCCTGCACCAGCAGGCAAGAAGGCCAAGAAGCCTGTCCCTACCACCAGAAAGGGCAAGGAGCCTGCACCAGCAGGCAGGAAGGGCATGGCGCATGGACCAGCAGCTGTGACGGAGCCCCCACCAGCAACCATTGTGGTGTATCCGTCCGAGGGTGCAGGGGATGTGCAGGAGCCTCCCACCACGAGCAGCACCACCACTGTGCAGCCATCACTGCCGGCAGACGCTATGTAATCCTGCGTCCATGGGCTGCTGTGGAGCCTGTCCCCTCCAGAACCAGTGGGTAAGACAACAACTTGAGAGACTGTGGCCTTGCACTCCCCAGGACAAAGAGCACAGGGCATGTTGCCCCCTCCAGAACCAGTGGGCAAGACATCCACTTGACAGACTGTGGCCCATCACTCTCCAGGACAAAGAGCACAGGGCATGTTGCCCCCTCCAGAACCAGTGGGCAAGACTCCCACTTGACAGACTGTGGCCCACTACTCCCCAGGACAAAGAGCACAGGGCATGTTGCCACCTCCAGAACCAGTGCGAAGACACCCACTTGACAGACTGTGGCCCATCACTCCCCAGGATCAAGCACAGGGCATGTTGCCCCCTCCAGAACCAGTGGGTAAGACACCCACTTGACAGACTGTGGCCCATAACTTCCCAGGATCAAGCACAGGGCATGCTGCCCTCTCCAGAACGAGTGGACAAGACACCCACTTGACAGACTGTGGCCCATCACTCCCCAGGATCAAGCACAGGGCATGGTGCCCCCTCCAGAACCAGAGGGCAAGACATCCACTTGATAGACTGTGGCCCATAAATCCCCAGGATTATGCACAGGGCATGTCCCCATCCAGAACCAATGGTCTTGTTTCATCTCCTGGCTGAGGTGCCCCCTCCGTTCCCCCTGGGGTGCCTGGCTATTTACCAACTGATGCCCCTGCAGTGCTTTCTCCGTGTTGAAGCAGGTGACAAGTGAGGCCTTGGACTTTGGCCTGTGGCCATGTGGCCCATGCAAATTGAGGACTGGGCTGTGTCCCTTTTTCTGTATATTTGTATATATCTGTTATATTGCCTAACTTATTATTTCTACCGTGTTGATCTTATTGCAAACACTGGTGAAATCTCTTTGTCCTTGCATTATTCAGTCAATTTACGGGGATAAATGTTTTTTCTTGTGCAGCTGGTTGTGTGTATGGTGTGTGTGTGTCTGGGGTGTGTGTGGTGCATGTGTGTGTCACTCTCTCCCGCCTCCCTTGTGTGCTAGGCGGCTGTACTCACCGTCGTCGTCTTCGCCGGCGTTGGTGTTCGTGGTGGAGCAGAATGTAGAATATCATTGGAAAAGCATGCAGTTCGGGTTCTATGATGGCGTGGTTCTTCCCTGTGTCTCCAGAGGTGAGTCCTTTCACTTCTGAGCTCAGTTTATGCCAGGGCTTTGATGTCGTTGGTACCCCCCCCCCCCCCCGGAAAAGGTGGCGGTTTGCAGGGTCTTAATATGGTGGGCAGAACATTGTCTTCCGTCTGGCTGTAGGCTGCTTCTGCCGTGGTGGCTGTTATTTCTGCCCTGGCGGTCGGTGTGGTACATTGGCTGTCTTTTGGAGATCTTTCTGCCATGGTCATAATTTGGCGGTAGTTATCGCCAGCCTGTTGGCGGTATTACTGCCAATTTATCACCGACCGCCAGGGTCGTAATGAGGGCCTAAGTATTTTTACCATCATGTGGATATTTGGAAAGAGCTGAGTTGTGTCTCATTGATCCACCCAAAGTCTGGGAAGTCCCCAAAGGAGTACCTGCAGGCAGTGTCAGTATGCAGTGTGTGCCTAGGGAGATTGTCGCTAGGGAAACAGGTACACCAGGGGTGAGGGGAAACAGAGACAAACTTATCTGGGGTTCCGAATTGGTGAGGCAGTCTATTGGTATTTTATCAGCTGTCTGGAGGGGCAGGAGGCGGGAAGCTGGCTGGGACCTTGGGCCAAGATTGGCCTAGAGAGGGGGGCCGCAGGGCCCCCCTCCTCCATTTAATGTAGGCCTACCTCTGGGGTGTGGTCCCCAGGGCCGATAACAGCCCAGGGAGGAGAGCTACGCGTCTACCCCTCCATTTAATGAAGGCTGAGCCCCTGGGGGTTTGGGACCTCAGGCCTGCCAGGCCCCCTTCCCCCACTGTGGCCATACACCCAATGAGGTAGTA
The DNA here is from genome assembly GCF_031143425.1 of Pleurodeles waltl. Classification (NCBI taxonomy): domain Eukaryota; kingdom Metazoa; phylum Chordata; class Amphibia; order Caudata; family Salamandridae; genus Pleurodeles; species Pleurodeles waltl. The sequence goes on along the minus strand of NC_090445.1, from coordinate 1,179,676,307 downwards.
CTTACTAACTAACCAGTAGCAGGTGCTCTAGTTGGATAAATATTTTGTGAAAAACATTGACTCTCGTTGGATAAACAAGCAGATGAGCTTTCATTCTGGCCATGATGTGCATTTCACAGAAATTTAACCTCAAATGGAAGCACTTAGAAAAATAAACATAGCAGGTGCCCCAGTTGAAGCTCCGTTTCTGGAAAAAACAAAGGATCCTGACTCCTGGGCATGGTGAAACCAAAGCAAGTGTGTTTACTCTGTGATTCCATATGAAAAAACGATCTGAAATCCTTTGTGGAGGTGAATGCATCTTTCATCTGTTGGAGCACAATCAGGCACTCTCACACCAACTCTCACACACTCATAGACCTTATTACACACACTTTCACATCTGGAGACACCCTCTCACACCTATTCTCACACCCAGAAAGACAGCCCCTGCAGCTACCTCCTGCTGCGCATGGCCAAAGGCCCTGCGCAGCTTGGGGTTGGGTGGTTAGGGGGGTTCGCCGCGCAGGTGTGCGGGGATTGGCAGTATGTGGGGGGTTGGGGGTGCAGTGCCTAACCACCAAACTAAACATTTCTACTCAATTGGATGAAGCACATCCAGAAGCCCCTTTATCTTTTGTTGAGGTAACTGCAAGGATTCATGCCAACTATACCAACCTTCAATTTTCCAGGTTTCTAGCTTATTACTACATACCAAAAAGTCCAGGAAAATTGATAATCCGAGCCAACACATTTTGTTCCATAGTTTAACTTCATTAGGGCAATATATTGTTATCAAGAAGAATGCAGAGGAGTGTAATCAATGGTAGTCAGTTTTTCTAGTGTTTTCCTATCATTTCCTATGATGTTTATCACAGTCCAAACTGTTGTTCGTTCATATAAAACATTGGTTTTTAATCCATGGCAGAACATGGAACACATAAGATCTCAGTGTAATTTCTGTACCTCATCATGGTATTCAATAGAAGACAAAGTTGCATCCATTTAAGAATCTTGAACAAAATAACTACATTGGTGTCAATAGCATGACTCAGGGGCTTGGCCCCTACAGATAAAGATAGGCTAGAAGATTTAGGGGCAGATGTAAGAGGACCTAGTGCCTCCTTACGCCACATTAGTATAATTGTTTTACGCTAATGTGGCCCAACGAGGCCAAGACCACCCTGCCAAATTTACAAAGTGGTGCAATGCATGCACTGCTCCACTTTGTAACCCTCTGTGCTACATTATGCCTGCACCAGGCATAATGTATGCAAAGGAGGAGGTCCACTGTTAGGGGGCCGAAAAAATGACACAAAGAAATCTAGGAGATTTCTTTGTGTCATTGTTTTCGGCACTTTTAACGCCTGCTCAAAGCAGGTGTTAAAAGGAGGCTCCCATTGGTTTCAATGGGCCTCTGGGTGCTTCGCGAGATTAGTGTCACAATTGTTGATGCTAATCCTGCAAAGCACTGAACTAGCGTAAGAATTCTGACTCTAGTTCCCTAACTACCACCATGGTGCGCTGTATATTAAATATGATGCACACATGGTGGCATTAGGGTGGCATTAAGGGGCACAGGAAAAGTGATGCTGCACTAGGTGCAGCACCACTTTTCATAAATCTGCCCCTTAGTGTTTTGTAATGACACAATAGAGGTGTATGGTACCCTTCAACATCCCTTATCTCATCCATATACTATATTGGGACCGGTTCAATGTACCTTGCAGACACATCTTCAGCTTCCCACTAACCTCAAATAGTCTAAGGCACACTCAATAGCCCATTTAACAGATGTAATAATGTTAATTCTACTGCACCTACACAGTTATTCTGCATCAGTAGGAAATTACTATTGTTTGTTTGATTTCAACCTAATTTTTGCCCTATCTGTTTTGCTCTACTTAGATCTCTTAGTACTTTATGTGGTTAAATTGACTTCCTCCTGTTCGATTTTTATTAAACTGGACAATGAATAATTAGTATATGGTTTACAAAATGCTCCTAGAGCCTGCACCCGGAATGTCAGTTGTGGGCTGCAGCACGTCTTGTTCCATGTGCAGGGTTAGCCTGTAGAACAGGGCTTCAGGTCTACTATTGTAGCTTGACTGTTGCACTTTAAACCTGCAGTACAACCGGTCAAAATACCCCTTTGACAGAAGAAAACCTTTCTTTAAATAAGAAATGTTCCCTTTATGTAGACCATGTTACCCACAAGAGAGGGTGCATGGTATTTAAAAATAGACCCATGTAGAAATGTTATGTTGCTTTGTCCCTACAGTGACAAGCCTCAATACTATTTCCACTGTGCAAGATCTGGCTGCCCTATGAGGAAAACCGGAGTGAAGATTTATTTCTGCTATTTCAGATTTGGGGGAAGACAGAAGAAGCTAAATGAATGGAAAATCCAATTGAATCATGAGATTTGATTTGTGATCAAAATATAACGAAAAGTAACTGTTAGAAAGTTACTTTTCTCACCCTAAAGCTCCTGATGGCTAATTTGTGTTAGACTGCTAACAGCTGCCCAGCCAGTGTTTGGCCTTAATGAGGTATGAAAACTGCTCCCATAGCATCACAATGGCTTAGGCGTGGCAATAGAATAGGCTTGACATTAGGTATGTGATTCCTATCAGCTCAGGAGGGACCGCTGGGGAGCTTCCAGGAATTTAATTAACTTGACAGGTACAGAGGTGAGACCTGCCTATTCATGGTTTACTGAAAGGTAAAACCTGGAAGGGGAAATCCAGGACACATGATAATCTGCCTGGCACCATCCCATGGAGATGGGGGCTTGTCCCAGAACCAGTTTGTGTGGCTTAAGTGGAGGGGGCTGCCCATTTCCCAAAATACACCAATGGCTGGCATACAAGCTCTCTCCAAGGACAGAAGGCCTGTGCAAACTTGGCTTTCCCATAGAGTGGTGCAAATTGGGATAGTTGTCTTCAAAAAGACAAACATGGTTTGTTGCAAAAATGGTTAGTGCAGCCACTGGGAGCATTTTCCTCATTGGTCACACCTGACCTCCTTGGAGTGGTTTTCCCCCAACTTTTCACTTTCAATCCTACAGTTTTTGCAGATTTCGTTTTTGCTGGCCTTAGGACTCTGCACACGTAACCACTGCTAACCATTGCTGAAGTGCTTGTACCTTTTCCTAACATTGGCTTCCACTCAGATGAACATTTAGGTGGTCATTACAACCCTGGCGGACGGTGTTAAAGGTGCGGTAATACCGCAAACAGGCCGGCGGACAAAAAAAGGGAATCATGACCCTGGCGGAAACCGCCAACAAAGGCAGCCACTTTAACACACCGCCCGCCACGGCGGTACAGACAAGCAGCGCGGCAGTCACCGCCAAAAGACAGGCGGAAGAAAATGTACCGCCCATAGTATCACAACCCGGCAATCCGCTACCTTTTCCAGGGCGGATTCACCGTGGATAAAAACACGCCGGAAACAGTTACTGCAATGGGAAAACACTCACCTGAACACATCCCACGAGGAAGGAGGACTCCATGGAGCCGGAATTACAAATCCTACCGGCCCTTGTATACCTACTCATCTACGAAGAGCAACGGCGGCGGCGGCGAAGACAACGGTGAGTACTGCACCTACGACATAGGGGAGGGGGGAGGCAAAAGTGAGGGGGACACACACGCAACACCCCCACCCCCACCCTCGCATATTACAACACACACACCATGCATGCACAAAAATCACAGTAACAACCCACAATCCCCCCGGAAGAATGCAAAGACAAAACAAAATCAGTTTAAACATTGTAATGTATCAATATATATGTCTCAAAAATATACAGATATATCATAAAATCATTCAAAAGTATATACGTTACGAGAAGTAGTGCAGATATGCACATATCAATGTCCGTGCACCACTAGTCCAAAAATGCATGGGCGAGGCCCACAAAAGATACCTGTCCACAAATGGAGAGAACACTGCCGGGGCATCAGATAGAAATACTACAGGCACCTCAGGGGGAAGGGAAGGGGGGGCACCTCAGCCAGATGACTTCAAAGCCAGATCCACGACGGGGCTCCATGCCCATTGATGTATCCTGGGGAGTGCAAAGCCACAGTCTCTCAAGTCTCTACAGTGGGTGGGTTGCCCACTGTACCATCCTGGAGAGTTCAAAGCCACAGTCTCTCAAGTCTCTACAGTGGGTGGGTTGCCCACTGGACCATCCTGGGGAGTGCAAAGCCACAGTCTCTCAAGTCTCTACAGTGGGTGGGTTGCCCACTGTACCATCCTGGGGAGTGCAAAGCCACAGTCTCTCAAGTCTCTACAGTGTGTGGGTTGCCCACTGTACCATCCTGGGGAGTGCAAAGCCACAGTTTCACAAGTAGATACCAGCCTCCACTGGTTCTGGAGGGGGACTGGTGCCCAGACTGGATTAGTCTCCCCGTGACAGTTCCTGTCCCGTCACTGTCCGAGCTGAACATGGGAGAACGATGCTTGATGTGGCGGCCTTTTCCTTCTTCCCCGGTGCATGCCCTGTTCAGCGGTGCTTTGCCATGGCGGTCTCTGGACTGTTCAGCGGTGCTTTGCCATGGCGGTTCTGGACTGTTCAGCGGTGCTTTGCATGGCGGTCTCTGGACTGTTCAGCGGTGCTTTGCCATGGTGGTTCTGGACTGGGCATTGGTGTGTGGCATGACGTTCTCTGGACTGGGCATTGTTGTGTGGCATGACGTTCTCTGGACTGGACATTGGTGTGTGGCATGACGTTCCCTCATTGCCCAGAGTGGCTGTGGCAGCCGGGGCCCTCCTGGGCACTGACTCCGGCAGTGGCGGTGGTCTCCTTACCAGTGACGATACTTGGGCCCTCCTGGGCACTGACTCTGGCGGTGGTCTCCTGACCAGTGACGATACTTGGGCCCTCCTAGGCACTGACTCTGGCGGTGGTCTCCTGACCAGTGACGATACTTGGGCCCTCCTGGGCACTGACTCCGGCGGTGGCGGTGGTCTCCTGACCAGTGATGATACTTGGGCCCTCCTGGGCACTGACTCTGGCGGTGGTCTCCTGACCAGTGACGATACTTGGGCCCTCCTGGGCAATGACTCTGGCGGTGGTCTCCGGACCAGTGACGATACTTGGGCCTTCCTGGGCAATGACTCTGGCGGTGGTCTCCCGACCAGGCATGACAGTGCTGGTGGTGGCGTCCCGACCGCCGGGAAGGATGCCGCCCTTCTCCGCCGTGATGCTGACACCAGGCTGTGCAGACTTCCTTTGGCTCTTCCCCACCTTTGGAGGAGTCACAGCTGACTCTGCAATCCCCCTGGGACCCCTGTGAGTTGTTTTGCCTCCAGGAGTCTTCACAGGGTCCCGTCGGCCACTTTCCAATTTCAGAGCCTTTACAGGGGGTGGGCTGCCAGTGCCTTGGCTCCGGGTCACACTGCCTGCCCGGGTGGCCGGTGCACTCCACACACCTTGAACAGGCACCACTGGTACTGGAGGCTTTTTGGCTGAGGCGCTACGACGGGACTGATGAATTGGAGGGTTGGGTGGGGGCAAAAAGGTCAACTTTGCAGAGGGACAGTTTCTGACGAACACTGGGATGGGTAGTTGGAGGGGGTCTGGGAGTGGAGGAAGAGGAGGTGGTTGTAGGAGGTGTCACTGTAGGTGTTTTGGGTGCAGGTGCAGGTACTGGAGGCTGTCGTGAGGTGGATGGATGTTGGGTGTGTGAGTGCCCGCGTTTGTGTACTTTGGGTGGGGGCGTCACAGACACACTGGGAGAGGACACAGGGGATGTGTAAATGGGAGTGGAGGAGGTGAGTGCAGGTGAGCGGGGTGTGGTGCAGGGTGTTCTGGTGCGACTCCTGGTGCCTGTAGATGTAGTGCATGCAGGTGAGAGTGTAAACGACACTGGGAGGGAGGAGGGAGAGACGACGAGGAGGGGGACACAGTGGAGGCAGTGGGTGTTGGTGTGTCTGCATGTGTGTGATGCTTGTGTGTGTGCCTGTGGGTTGTGTGGTGCCTCTGTTTGCCAGAGCTTCCCTTGTGTGTTGACGTGTGTGCATGCTGGTCTGTAGGTGTGCTTGGGATGGGCTGGGGTACAGGGGATTGGGTCTGGGTGGAGGAAGTTGGAGGGGGGAGGCTAGACAAAGGGACAATGGCTGCCAGCAGTGCTGAGGCCAGAGATTGCAGGGTTCGCTGGACAGCCTGACCAGAATGAATGCCCTCCAGGAATGCATTACCGTGTTGCAACTCCCTTTCCACACCCTGCATGGCATTCACAATGGTAGACTGCCCAACAGTGAGTGACCTGAGGAGGTCAATGGCCTCCTCACTGAGGGCAGCAGGGGTGACTGGGGCAGGGCCTGAGGGGCCTAGGGCGAAGGTGATGCCCACCCTCCTGGGTGAGCGGGCATGGGGCGAACGCTGAGGGGCTGCTGGGAGGGCAGTGCTGGTAGGGGAGGTGGCGGCTGTACCTGTAGAAGTGGGGCGCACAGATGGTGCCGCCACCACAAGGGAGCTCCCATTGGCGGACAAGTCTGTGTCGCTGGTTGGTGATCCGGTGGCCGACGTGAAGCTCCCCTCGCCCTCCGTCCCACTGGTGCATTCTGAGTCCGTGGTGTGGCCCTCCATGGCCATGTGGGATGCAGCTCCCTCGTGCTCCGGTGCCACTGTACCTCCGCCTGATGATGCTGATGCACAAAAGAACAGGGAAAGCACAAAAAGGGGGGGGGGGAAGACAGAAGAAAGACAGGTTGAGTGCATGGCATACCGCTACCGTTGGCGGACAATACAGACACAGCAGTCCCCTGCACTACGCCGTGCTCCTGGTCTCTGCAGATGCAATTTCTGGCCTACATGGCTATGGTGGACATCTGCACACATGAATGCCACACGGGTATCTATACCTGTACTTGGCACCCTAATGCGGTGGGGTAGAGTGCCACATGGTCTGCATTACGGAGAAGCCTAGTCTACGTATTTCTGCCTGGCCTATGTACACCCACAGGCCTCCTCCCTCACCCAGACCCCTCCACTGCGCGCAAAGTCCGCAGAATGAGAGAGTACTCACCCCCTTGTGTCTGCTGTGATGCCCTCAAGCGCCCATCCAACTCTGGGTAGGCCACCGCCAGGATCTGGAACATCAGGGGGGTCATGGGGTGACGGGCACCCCTCCCACGTTGGGAGGCCATCCCCAGCTGAGCCTCCGCCGTCTTCTTGCTCCAGCGGCGAATGTCCTCCCATCTTTTTCCGGCAGTGGGTGCCCCGTCTCTGGTGGACCCCCAGGGTCCGTACGTCCTTGGCGATGGCACGCCAAATGTCCTTCTTCTGGTGGGCGCTGACCTACATGACATGCACAAGGGAAGAAGAGAAGTCATTACCAACTGCACCGTCGATGTGAGTGGCCCCCCTCCCTACCCTAGCCATGTGGCACATTCATTCACATGCATTCATGGTCCTGAACTCTGCCCCCTTCCCTCTTACAACCAGCCCTCTCCACCCAGGCCTAGCCCAAACAACGTGCTACCTGTGTACTAACCTGTTGGTCTGGAGGACCGTAGAGTAGCGTGTACTGGGGGAGGACCCCGTCTACCAGTTTCTCCAACTCCTGAGCAGTGAAGGCAGGGGCCCTTTCCCCAGATGCAGCAGCCATCGTCGCTTCCAGACCGAGGTCACAGCAGCACTTGCAGTGTAGGTCCTCTCCTGTTGAAGATCAGGTATCTAGTGATTGAACAGATAGAAAATGGCGGTGACGTCCGCGGCGGTGACGTCCGCGGCGGTGCGTATCATCACCGCCGGCGCACTTGTTCATGGGCTCCTGGGACCCATAGGCTCCACTGTTAACCAATGCAGCATTGCGCCGCGGTATACGACCGCCTACCGCGACGGTGTGCAACGGCAATGCAGTTACCCCACAATCCAATTGTCCCAGTTTAGAGGTCAGGCAGCCGCCATTTCAGGGGCCCACATGGCTTCATTTACCTCTGCGTCACACATAGCTAGGCCTACACTCAACACACATACAGGAAGGGTTTTGCGTTTGGTGTCGTCTTCTGTGTATCTGTGGGTACATACCTGGGAATTTGTTGACTCTGTGGTCACTGTTGTCCTTCCTAGGCACCGTCAGCTGGGACATTTGAGAAGATGGCGGAATCCTCCGGTGTACCGACCGCTGGTGGACCTGTTGACAATGGAGGAGTGACATTTAATCGTCACCTACAGGTTTGACCGTGCCACAATCCAGGAACTGTGTACCCAGTTGGAGCCAGACCTGATGTCACCAATCCGCCATCCCACTGGAATCCCCCCTGACGTGCAGGTGCTATCAGTGCTCCATTTCCTTGCAAGTGGGTCTTTTCAGGCAACAGTGGCCATGGCATCAGGGATGTCCCAGCCTATGTTTTCCAACGTGCTGTCCAGAGTGTTGTCTGCCCTGCTGAAACACGTAAGGAGATACATCATTTTCCCTGAGGTGGGAGATTTGGCTACAGTGAAAGGTGATTTCTATGCCCTGGGACATATCCCCAACATCATTGGTGCTATTGATGGGACCCATGTAGCTCTGGTCCCCCCCCACAGGAGTGAACAGGTGTACAGGAACAGGAAGAGTTATCATTCGATGAATGTACAGATGGTATGTTTTTCAGACCAGTACATCTCCCAGGTTAATGCTATGTTCCCTGGCTCAGTGCATGACGCCTACATCCTGCGGAATAGCAGCATCCTCAATATGATGGGTCAACTCCAGAGGCACCGGGTGTGGCTATTAGGAGACTCTGGTTACCCCAACCTGTCATGGCTATTGACCCCAGTGAGGAATCCCAGGACCAGGGCAGAGGAACGCTACAATGAGGCCCATGGGCGGACTAGGAGGGTGATCGAACGCACCTTCGGCCTCCTTAAGGCCAGGTTCAGGTGCCTCCATATGACAGGTGGTTCCCTATTCTACTCACCGAAGAAGGTGTGCCAGATCATCTTCGCCTGCTCGATGCTTCACAATCTGGCATTGCAACGCCAGGTGCCTTTTCTGCAGGAGGATGGTCCAGATGACGGTGTTGTGGCAGCTGTGGAGCCTGTGGACAGTGATAAGGAGGAAGCTGAGGAAGAAGACAACGACAACAGGGAGTCAGTCATACAGCAATATTTCCAGTGACACACAGATGAGAACATTTTCATTTTTACCATTACATTCACTGTCACACGTCTTCCTCTATCCTGTGTGTAATTTAATGGGATTATTTGGTAAATGAGTTGTTCCTTTCCATTACGGTTTCACAGGTGTGGTTACCAACGTGTGTCATCTGCATGCATCCTTCAAGGACTTGTGATGTGTGACATAGGTATGTTGCCTTTACAACTAGACACGCATTTTGACACTGTCATTGATAACACATATTACCAAATCATAGACTGACTCCAAATTGTTTTGTGGTTCAAGGGTGTTTATTGAAGTGCTCAAAAATGGAGGGGGGTTGCAAAATGAGGATGGGTGATGGTGGAGGAATGCTCATGGCAGAGCCAGTCTATTAGTCTCACTGGTGCACTGCCCATATGGGCATAGGAAGTGGAGCTGGGGCAGTTTAAGTATGGACAGGGTAACAAAGTGGGACAGGGGGGGACAATCAGGGTGGTCTCATTTCCTGGCGGGGGTCTTGCCATCTTGCTCTGTCCTGTTCCTGGATCTCAGGGACCGCTTGCATGGTGGTTGTCCATCTGCAGGGGGTGGGATGCTGGTGTGGTGGTCCTGTGACGGGGCGTCCTGTCCACTAGCACCGGCGGAGGTGGTGGGCAGTTCATCGTCCTGGCTAGTGTCAGGGGCCCCTTGGGGTGCCACTGTGTCCCTCATGGTCTGCTGTATGTCCTTCAGCACCCCACGATGGTGCCCAAGGCGGAGCTGATGGTCCTGAACTCCTCCCTGAACCCCAAATACTGTTCCTCCTGCAGACGCTGGGTCTCCTGAAACTTGACCAGGACCGTCGCCATCGTCTCCTGGGAGTGGTGGTATGCTCCCATGATGGAGGAGAGGGCCTCGTGGAGAGTGGGTTCCCTTGGCCTGTCGCACAGCAGCCCTCCCAGTTCCCCTGTGTTCCTGTGCCTCCGTCCCCTGGACCGTGTGCCCACTACCACTGCCCCAGGTCCCTGTTGTTGTTGGGGTGGTGGGTTATCCTGGGTTCCCTGTAGTGGTGGACACACAGCTGATTGACCTGTCCTGGGTATGGAGGTTTGGGCCTGCTGGGTGGGTGCTGTACTCGTGTCACCAGATGGTGGAAGGTCAGTGTTGGGCTGTGCCTGTGCAAGGGGAACCGACTGTCCCGAGGCCCACTATGGTCCGGGCTGGTCATCAGGCTCCAGTAGGGCAGAGCTGCTATCGTCACTGTGGGCCTCTTCTGTGGGTGGAGTGGAGATGTCTGGACCCTCCGATGTGGTGATGGTCCTTCGTGATCCTGCAGGGGCATAAGAGCATGATTATTGAATCTGTGTGTGTCATGGTGTGCAAATGGGTGGGTGTGCGTGTACCCCAGTGCAAGCATTCCTGTGTGGGGGCTTGTGTGATGATGGTTCGGGGGTTGTTATGGGTATGTGCAGTGAGCATGCTTTCGTGATGGGTGTCCATGCTTAGTTGTGTCATGCAGGGCTTGGTGTTGGGATGGGTGGTTTGTGTTATTAGTACATTAGTGAGGATTTGGAGTGAAAGGGGAGGGGGTGAGGGTGGGGGTGTGTGATAGCATGCAGGTAGGGTGGGGGATATGATATTTAAGATTTGACTTACCAGTGTCCATTCCTCCACCGACTCCTCCGAGGCCCTCAGGATGCATGATGGTCAAGACTTGCTCCTCCCATGTTGTTAGTTGTGGGGGAGGAGGTGGGGGTCCGCCGCCATTCCGCTGAACCGCGATGTTGTGCCTGGAGACCGTTGAACGCACCTTCCCCCGTAGGTCGTTCCACCTCTTCCTGATGTTCTCCTGATTTCTTGGGTGCTGTCCCACAGCGTTGACCCTGTCGACTATTCTTCGCCATAGTCCCATCTTCCTGGCTATGGATGTTTTCTGCACCTGTGAGCCAAATAGCTGTGGCTGTACCCGTAGGATTTCCTCCACCATGACCCTGAGCTCCTCCTCGGAAAAGCGGGGGTGTCTTTGGCGTGACATGGGGTGGTGTGGGTGATGTGTGTGGTGGTGTATGTGTTGATGAGTGTGGTGCTGTGTGGTGGTGTGTGGTGTTTTGTGCGTGGATGTTGTGTGGGTGATGGTGTTGTGTGCCTCTGTGTGGTGGGATTGTCTAATCTGTGCTGTCTCACTGGCCTTCGTGACTAATTTTTGGTTGTAGGGGTTTGTGGGTGATGTGGGTGTGTGTTTTATATTGAATTGGGTGTGTGGGAGTGGTGTTTGTATGTGTATCAGGTGTGTGTATTTGGAATTGTCCAATGTGGCGGTGTTTTGGAGATGTGTGTGTATTTTGAGCGCGGCGGTGTGTACCACCAATGGAATACCGCGGTTGAAAGACCGCCGCGTGGATTCGTGGGTCGTGATAGCATGGGTGTGTTTCTGTTGGCGTGGAGGTGGAGGTTATGTTTTCGCCAGTTTAACACTGACCTTTGGTGTGGCGGACTTGTGTGGGTGTCTGAATTTCGGCGGATTCCGAGATGTGGGTCATAATAGCTGTGGCGGAATTCCACGGCCTTGGCAGTGTATTGGCGGTCTTCTGCACGGCGTTAAGCGGCTTTTACCGCCAATGTTGTAATGACCCCCTTAGTTTCCTAGTAAAATAGTACTACATCTATCCAGGCCCTGTAAGTTAAAAGCTACTAGTTTAATGATTTACTAATTATTGCACCAGCCACTTAAGTAGCCCTTTAAACATGTCTCAGGTCTGCCATTGCAGCCTGTGTGTGAAGTTTTAAACTGCCATTTTGACCTGGCAAAATAAGCCTTTTACCAAGCCTAAACATTATTTTCATGTGGATATAAGTCACCCTTAGGGAGGGCCCTCAACAACCCATAAGACAGCATGCAGTGTATTAAACAATTTGTACATGTACTTTTGACTTTTCCATGTCCTGGTAGTGACAAATTCTTAAATTAGTTGCAGATAGGAATGTCAAGCTTGGTGTCTAAAGAAGTGTAATTTAAAACCCTCTTTAATGGTAATGTTGGATTTTAAGTTACAATTCTGAATATGCCACTTTTAGAAAGTTGGCATTTCTTGTCCCAACTATTTGGTGCCTGTAGCTTGTACCCTGGGCCACATGACTAGGTGTAGCCAGCCAGTTAGCCTTAGTGTATTGCTCCCAGACAGTGACACAAAGGGGTAATATGTGTTGACAGAATGGACCCCCTCTGACTTGATAAAAGGGAACAGCTATCACTTTCCACATTTTGACATCACAACGCCTCTGCCTGAGCACACACACAAAGGGGTTTATGTGCCCCCAGATAAGCTCAGGGCAGGGAGGCAAGAAATTCCAAATGCCTCTGGGGATGGGGGAACCTCTCCTACCTCAAAGAAGGCACAGGTAAAATCAGTGAACCCTAGGTCCCAATTATTCAGTACACTTCTGGACATGTGGAGGAATGAGAAGGACTGCTGCGCTCCTCTGTAAGAAGGACTACTCCTCTGCTGCCCTATTGCCTGAGTAAGTACTGGACCGGCATCTTGATCTCAGGACCACCAGAATGTCTCCAATGGTTAGTTGGCTGCCCACCTGATCAAAGCTTCAGGAACAGAAAAGGATACAACCCCTACCTGGTCTACTGTGAGTCTTACCTCCCAATTAGTGCCATACCAGGCCTGGACCCTTGGAAATGAGCCTGAAGGTGCTCTGCCAGCCAAGGTATGGTCTCTTTGACAGAACCGACAACGAGAGATGCAGTGCCTCACAGGCTCTCATCAGAACCTCTTTAGTGAGACACATTTCTGACACAGGACAATGCAGCACCTTAGAACCAACTCTGCACAATGCATCCTTGACCCAGGACCTCACATCAGAGCCACTCAGCTCCTCTGAATTGCTGCAGCATGACACCTTCTTGATGCAGGACCTCACATTGCAATCCCGCAGCTCCTTGGAACCACCTATGTGCAACTCATCGTCGACAGAGGACATGGCAACCATCACTGCACGACACATCCTTGATGTGAAACCTTGCCATGATCCACAACTAGGATTTAAGATACTTTGATCACTGGACCTAACCTGGTCTGGCCCATGCTCCATTGTGGTCGGCCTGAACTTGTGACTGTGTCCTAGTCCAGCGCAACCAGATAAGCACTGTTTTCTCTTAAACGTTTAAGATTGCATTTCTCCAGTTCTTCTGGTTGGATTTCTGTCATTTTGGTCTCAAATATTTTATTATATTTACTTGTTTCTTTATATTGGCGTGGGATTTTTCTTGTGTTGTCTTTTCACTTCATTACTGTTTGAAGTTCTGCATTACGCAGTTACACCAGATTGCTTTTACGCAAAGAAACCAGAGGGTCCTGTGTGGCTACAGGGGTCCAACAAGCTATAAAAAGGCTTTTTTTCCTGAAGTACCCATCTGACCAATAGCAACTGGAAGTGGACAGGAACCTGCTGATTGACTCTGCAGGAGTAAGTCCTGGCCCCTACGTGCTGTCCCTGAGGTACTGGGAGCCTTTGAAGTGACACAGAGGAGCTACTCCAGAAACCCTGAAAAGTTGGGACTTAGAAGTTTTGGACTTCCAAGATCTCTAGAGCATCAGTCAGACCTCAAGGCAAGGTGTCTGATTTCAAAGCAAATTCCTCGATTGCAACTTCAGGATTGCCCCGTTTGAGGATTTTCTGCTCCATAAAAAAACCTAGGACTTGATTTAGAGATCAGTGGGCAGTTACACTGTCACACATATGATGGATCTCCCACCTGACACTAAATCAGGCCCTAAGTCCAAAGATAGAAACCTTAACCAGGCGAAAAAGTATCTGCAGACCGAAGGACTTCAGGGACACAGCCTGCAATCTCACCCCCCTAGAGGATTTCAACTTCCATTGTAGAGACTAAGGACTAGATGTACAAAGCATTTTTGCTGTTGCAAATGGCCTGATTTGCAGAATAGAATGCAGATCATTTATAGAAAGTGATCATGGCATTCCTAACACTTATAACTTATAAAATGAGATTATTTGTCACAACACAGTGCATAGTGTAGTGCAAGTTATAGTTAGTGTTTCCTGGTCAGCAAGCTGAAAAGAATGTGTAACAGGGTCCACTACTTATAATAATTTGAAGGTGGTGGATAAATTGTAAATTAAAGTTGTAACTATAACTTTGGAATGTTTTAAGTTTTTGTAGTTTAACCTTGGTTGGTATAAGGAAAATAAGTTTTCCTAGCTACAAGTAAGCTTTAAGCTTTGTTTTTTCCATTACAGTTCAGTGTTTTAACAAATTTGTAATAAAAAAATGTGTTTGCAAGAGTAGGGTCCGGTGTTGCAAGTGGAGAGTTGTTATGTGGAGGCAAGTGTTATAAAGTGTTAGTTATTCACATGAATGTTGTAGATTAGAACTGAGTGGAGTAATAGTGGCATGGTGTGTCCATCAATCAATCAATTAATCTTTCTTCGGATAATTAATCATATCCATAAAAGAATCATAAATATAAAACAAATATTAATATAAAATGACGAATCACTAAAAGAGTTCAGTAGTTTATAGAATAAATAGAAAAAAAATAGTATAAAATAAGTGCAAGATAATCACTTTTGACTAAACACCAAAATCATATAGATCTACCTTAAAATAACTCTAATCATATGCAATTTATCAAACAAAGAATATCAATCAATTTTGGCCAATATAAGCTTACCCATGTGTAGGAGGCTGGACTGGCTTGTAGTGAGTACCAAGGGGTACTTGCACCTTGCACCAGGCCCAGTTATCCCTTATTAGTGTATAGGGTGTCTAGCAGCTTAGGCTGATAGATAATGGTAGCTTAGCAGAGCAGCTTAGGCTGAACTAGGAGACGTGTGAAGCTACTACAGTACCACTTAGTGTCATATGCACAATATCATAAGAAAACACAATACACAGTTATACTAAAAATAAAGGTACTTTATTTTTATGACAATATGCCAAAGTATCTTAGAGTGTACCCTCAGTGAGAGGATAGGAAATATACACAAGATATATATACACACTAGCAAAAATATGCAGTATAGTCTTAGAAAACAGTGCAAACAATGTATAGTTACAATAGGATGCAATGGGGAAACATAGGGATAGGGGCAACACAAACCATATACTCCAAAAGTGGAATGCGAACCACGAATGGACCCCAAACCTATGTGACCTTGTAGAGGGTCGCTGGGACTATTAGAAAATAGTGAGAGTTAGAAAAATAACCCGCCCCAAGACCCTGAAAAGTGAGTGCAAAGTGCACTAAAGTTCCCCTAAAGACACAGAAGTCGTGATAGAGGGAAAATGCAAGGAAAACACAAATCAGCAATGCAACAACGATGGATTCCTGACTGAGGGTACCTGTGGAACAAGGGGACCAAGTCCAAAAGTCACAAGCAACTCGGAGATGGGCAGATGCCCGAGAAATGCCAGCTGTTGGTGCAAAGAAGCTCTTACTAGGCTGAAGAACTGTGAATACTGCAGGAACGACAAGGGCTAGAGACTTCCCCTTTGGAGGATGGATCCCCCACGCCTTGGAGAGTCGTGCAGAAGTGTTTTCCCGCCGGATGGACGCCAACAAGCCTTGCTACACGCAAATCGTGCGTTTGACGTTTTTGGACGCTGCTGGGGCCCAGGAGGGACCAGGAGGTAGCAAATTGGACCTGAAGAGAGAGGGGACGTCGAGCAAGACAAAGAGCCCTCGCTGAAGCAGGTAGCACCCGGAGAAGTGCCAGAAACAGGCACTACAAGGATGCGTGAAACGGTGCTCGCCGAAGTTGCACAAAGGAGTCCCACGTCGCCGGAGACCAACTTAGAAAGTCGTGCAATGCAGGTTAGAGTGCCGTGGACCCAGGCTTGGCTGTGCACGAAGGATTTCCACCGGAAGTGCACAGGGGCCGGAGTAGCTTGCAAAGTCGCGGTTCCCAGCAATGCAGCCCAGCGAGGTGAGGCAAGGACTTACCTCCACCAAACTTGGACTGAAGAGTCACTGGACTGTGGGGGTCACTTGGACAGAGTCGCTGGATTCGAGGGACCTCGCTCGTCGTGCTGAGAGGAGACCCAAGGGACCGGTAATGCAGCTTTTTGGTGCCTGCGGTTGCAGGGGGAAGATTCCGTCGACCCACGGGAGATTTCTTCGGAGCTTCTGGTGCAGAGAGGAGGCAGGCTACCCCCACAGCATGCACAAGCAGGAAAACAGTCGAGAAGGCGGCAGGATCAGCGTTACAGAGTTGCAGTAGTCGTCTTTGCTACCATGTTGCAGGTTTGCAGGCTTCCAGCGCGGTCAGCGGTCGTTTCCTTATCAGAAGGTGAAGAGGGAGATGCAGAGGAACTCGGATGAGCTCTTGCATTCGTTATCTAAAGTTTCCCCAGAGACAGAGACCCTAAATAGCCAGAAAAGAGGGTTTGGCTACCTAGGAGAGAGGAGAGGCTACTAACACCTGAAGGAGCCTATCACAAGGAGTCTCTGACGTCACCTGGTGGCACTGGCCACTCAGAGCAGTCCAGTGTGCCAGCAGCACCTCTGTTTCCAAGATGGCAGAGGTCTGGAGCACACTGGAGGAGCTCTGGACACCTCCCAGGGGAGGTGCAGGTCAGGGGAGTGGTCACTCCCCTTTCCTTTGTCCAGTTTCGCGCCAGAGCAGGGGCTAAGGGGTCCCTGAACCGGTGTAGACTGGCTTATGCAGAATTGGGCACATCTGTGCCCAACAAAGCATTTCCAGAGGCTGGGGGAGGCTACTCCTCCCCTGCCTTCACACCATTTTCTAAAGGGAGAGGGTGTCACACCCTCTCTCAGAGGAAGTTCTATGTTCTGCCATCCTGGGCCAGGCCTGGCTGGACCCCAGGAGGGCAGCTGCCTGTCTGAGGGGTTGGCAGCAGCAGCAGCTGCAGTGAAACCCCAGGAAGGGCAGTCTGGCAGTACCAGGGTCTGTGCTACAGACCACTGGGATCATGGAATTGTACCAACAATGCCAGGATGGCATAGAGGGGGCAATTCCATGATCATAGACATGTTACATGGCCATATTCGGAGTTACCATGGTGAAGCTACATATAGGTAGTGACCTATATGTAGTGCACGCGTGTAATGGTGTCCCCGCACTCACAAAGTTCAGTGAATTGGCTCTGAACAATGTGGGGGCACCTTGGCTAGTGCCAGGGTGCCCTCACACTAAGTAACTTTGCACCTAACCTTTACCAGGTAAAGGTTAGACATATAGGTGACTTATAAGTTACTTAAGTGCAGTGTAAAATGGCTGTGAAATAACGTGGACGTTATTTCACTCAGGCTGCAGTGGCAGGCCTGTGTAAGAATTGTCAGAGCTCCCTATGGGTGGCAAAAGAAATGCTGCAGCCCATAGGGATCTCCTGGAACCCCAATACCCTGGGTACCTCAGTACCATATACTAGGGAATTATAATGGTGTTCCAGTAAGCCAATGTAAATTGGTAAAATTGGTCACTAGCCTGTCAGTGACAATTTGGAAGTAATGAGAGAGCATAACCACTGAGGTTCTGGTTAGCAGAGCCTCAGTGAGACAGTTAGGCACCACACAGGGAACATATACATGCACACCTATGAGCACTGGGGCCCTGTGTGACAGGGTCCCAGTGACACATACATATAGGCCACAAACCTATGAGCACTGGGGTCCTGACCAGCAGGATCCCAGTGACACATAACAAACATACTGAAAACATAGTGTTTTCACTATGAGCACTGAGGCCTGGCTATCAGGATCCCAGTGAGACAGTGAAAACAGTGACAAACACCCTGACATACACTCACAAACAGGCCAAAAGTGGGGGTAACAAGGCTAGAAAGAGGCTACCTTCTCACACAACCCCCCCCCAAACGAAGGACAATAAGGCTAACCTTGGCCAGTTGAGACTTTATTGTCTAAGTGGTGATAAGTAGAGAGTAGCTCTGCAATAGACTGGTTACTCCCTTTATCATCCACTATATGGTTACTTCCCTGTGGGGATGTAAACCACCCTGTTTGAAGTTTTTTAGCTAACCAACAATGTGAAGATGTATTTTCAGAGTTTCTATCAGTAAGTTTTAGTTTAGAGCAGTGGGAATTATCCACTGAACCTATTTGTAATGATGGAAATGCCAGACAGGGATGCTGTCTCAGTAAAGCCATAGCTGGGCAAAAACTTTGTCCATTTGGCTGGAAGAGAGAACAGGGATGCTGTTTCTCTTGAGTTGGAGCAGGGCAGGGATGCTGTCCTATGAGCTCCACACTAGGGCAGGGATGCTGTCCTAAGTGTTGTGAGGCAGTACAGGGTTTCTGCACTAAAGTTTCTCTGGGAGGGTTGGAGGGATGCTCCATGTTAACTAAAATGGTGCTCTTTTTGTCACCAATGTTAGTTATTCCACAGAGAGGTACTTCTACCTCAGGGAGTCCAGCTATGCCAGCTGATGATTCCCTTGGAACAGGTGCCACCCCAGGAGAGGTTTCTCCCACCACAGGAATGGTATCCTGAGTGGTAGGGTGGTTAGGGGATACTGTGATACCCTTTTTACCTGTTGATGGAGAGGGATCCTGAGTTTTCAGGCCTTCTCTCCTTTGCTTTTTCATTTCACTTGAAATGAGAGGGAACAATTCCTCAGGGATGCCCAGCATGGCTGCATGGGCATAAAACTCTACATCAGCCCAACCTGAGGCCTCTAGGTCATTACCTAAGAGACAGTCTACAGGTAAGCTAGGTGATACCACCACCTGCTTAGGGCCAGTAACTCCACCCCAACTAAACTGAATTATAGCTAAGGGAAGAAACTTAGTGGAGTTATGGACATCAATAATCTTATACTGTTGTCCAATGATGTGTTGTTCAGGAGGCACTAGGTTTTCAGTCACCAAAGTGAAACTGGCACCTGTGTCCCTGTAGGCCAAGGCCTCAACACCATTTATTGAAACTGTCTGCCTGTACTTATCCATTGTAAGGGGACAAGCAGCCAGTGTGGCAAGGCCAATGCCACTAGGTGTGTCAGAAACTGTCTTGGGACTGATTACATCAGTTTCCACTATGGACCCATAAGTGAACCCAACTACACCCTTTGCTTGACTGTTGCCAGCAGTCCCACCACTAGTACCACTACTGCTAGGGGCACTAGAGCTTGATGTATTAGTGGTGGTAGGCTCAGGGGGTTTACCTGGACAGGACTTATCCCCTGGCCTATGGCCTCTGTTTTTACACACAAAGCACCAAGGCTTTTTAATGTGTGCAGGTTGGGAAGAAGAGGAAGAATTTGTTTTATCCCCACCCTCTGAAGAGTGTTTAAGATTTGAAGTGGGATCTTTGGTTTTACCCTTATCCCCATGCTTATCTTGAGATTTTTCACCATCTTTCTTCTTATTGCCATCTTTGTCACCCCCTGTATGAACTTTTCTGTTCACCCTTGTTCTGACCCATTTGTCTGCCTTCTTTCCCAATTCTTGGGGAGAGGTCAGATCAGAGTCTACCAGGTACTGGTGCAACAAATCAGACACACAATTATTAAGTATATGCTCTCTCAGGATTGTGTTATACAGGCTTTCATAATCAGTAACTTTACTGCCATGTAACCACCCCTCCAAGGCCTTCACTGAATGGTCAATCAAATCAACCCAGTCTTGTGAAGACTCCTTTTTGGTCTCTCTGAACTTTATCCTGTACTGTTCAGTGGTTAAGCCATAACCATCCAGGAGTGCATTCTTAAGAACTGTAAAATTATTGGCATCACTTTCTTTCACAGTAAGGAGTCTATCCCTACCCTTTCCACTAAATGATAGCCATAGGATAGCAGCCCACTGCTTTTGAGGGACATCCTGTACAGCACAGGCCCTCTCAAGTGCAGCAAACCACTTGTTAATGTCATCCCCCTCCTTATAAGGGGGAACTATCTTGTGCAGATTCCTGGAATCATGCTCTTTTGCAGGATGACTATGGGGAATACTGCTGCTGCCACCATGGGTATCTAAACCCAACTTCTGTCTTTCCTTCTCTAATTCTAGAGACTGTCTATCCAAATCCAGCTGTTGCTTCTTGAGCTTCAGTCTGGTTTGTTCCACTCTCAATCTATTGAGCTCCCTTTCTAACAATCTGTCATCAGGGTGGGTGGGAGGGACATTTCTAGATACAGAGGTATGATGGGAATGAACAGAAGGAGACCTGTCCCTTACAGAAGGCACCCTAACAGCTTGGCTAACAGTATAATGTGAGAGCACACCATCAGTATGGTGTGATTCAACCTCTGTACCAACTATGCTAGACTGTCTAGTAATGGGCAGGCTGAGAAGTTTCTTTCCTGAACCTTTTCCTGGGGGAGTCCCTGGATCAGATTGAGAACCATTAGCTACTTTTTCACCAGATTGGGCACTTATGGCCTTATCCTGTACTCTAAGCATATTAATTAACAGTTCTAAGGAGGGATTCTTCCCTACACTCAAACCTCTCTCTATGCAGAGACTCCTTGCTCCTTTCCAGCTAAGGTGATCATATGCAAGTTTGGACAGTTCAACATTTTTTCCTGAGCCAGACATTTTTTAGAGAGAGTTAAAGTGATAGAAAAAGAGAAAAAAAGTTTTCAGAACTTTTTGGAAAGACAGAAAAAACTTTTTAAACTTTTAAGAACTTTTTGAAAGTTTAGAAGTACTTTTCAGCACTTAGAAAAGAGTGAAAAGAGGAAATGCAAAACTTTTTGGCTATGTGTATATACACTGACCTTGTTTTGTATATTTTTCTCTTATGAAAAGTACAATGACAAGAGTGGTAAGTAGTCTCAAGCACTTATCCCACCACTGCACAACCAATGTAGGAGGCTGGACTGGCTTGTAGTGAGTACCAAGGGGTACTTGCACCTTGCACCAGGCCCAGTTATCCCTTATTAGTGTATAGGGTGTCTAGCAGCTTAGGCTGATAGATAATGGTAGCTTAGCAGAGCAGCTTAGGCTGAACTAGGAGACGTGTGAAGCTACTACAGTACCACTTAGTGTCATATGCACAATATCATAAGAAAACACAATACACAGTTATACTAAAAATAAAGGTACTTTATTTTTATGACAATGTGCCAAAGTATCTTAGAGTGTACCCTCAGTGAGAGGATAGGAAATATACACAAGATATATATACACACTAGCAAAAATATGCAGTATAGTCTTAGAAAACAGTGCAAACAATGTATAGTTACAATAGGATGCAATGGGGAAACATAGGGATAGGGGCAACACAAACCATATACTCCAAAAGTGGAATGCGAACCACGAATGGACCCCAAACCTATGTGACCTTGTAGAGGGTCGCTGGGACTATTAGAAAATAGTGAGAGTTAGAAAAATAACCCTCCCCAAGACCCTGAAAAGTGAGTGCAAAGTGCACTAAAGTTCCCCTAAAGACACAGAAGTCGTGATAGAGGGAAAATGCAAGGAAAACACAAATCAGCAATGCAACAACGATGGATTCCTGACTGAGGGTACCTGTGAAACAAGGGGACCAAGTCCAAAAGTCACAAGCAACTCGGAGATGGGCAGATGCCCGAGAAATGCCAGCTGTTGGTGCAAAGAAGCTCTTACTAGGCTGAAGAACTGTGAATACTGCAGGAACGACAAGGGCTAGAGACTTCCCCTTTGGAGGATGGATCCCCCACGCCTTGGAGAGTTGTGCAGAAGTGTTTTCCCGCCGGATGGATGCCAACAAGCCTTGCTACACGCAAATCGTGCGTTTGGCGTTTTTGGACGCTGCTGGGGCCCAGGAGGGACCAGGAGGTCGCAAATTGGACCTGAAGAGAGAGGGGACGTCGAGCAAGACAAAGAGCCCTCGCTGAAGCAGGTAGCACCCGGAGAAGTGCCAGAAACAGGCACTACAAGGATGCGTGAAACGGTGCTCGCCGAAGTTGCACAAAGGAGTCCCACATCGCCGGAGACCAACTTAGAAAGTCGTGCAATGCAGGTTAGAGTGCCGTGGACCCAGGCTTGGCTGTGCACGAAGGATTTCCGCCGGAAGTGCACAGGGGCCGGAGTAGCTTGCAAAGTCGTGGTTCCCAGCAATGCAGCCCAGCGAGGTGAGGCAAGGACTTACCTCCACCAAACTTGGACTGAAGAGTCACTGGACTGTGGGGGTCACTTGGACAGAGTCGCTGGATTCGAGGGACCTCGCTCATCGTGCTGAGAGGAGACCCAAGGGACCGGTAATGCAGCTTTTTGGTGCCTGCGGTTGCAGGGGGAAGATTCCGTCGACCCACGGGAGATTTCTTCGGAGCTTCTGGTGCAGAGAGGAGGCAGGCTACCCCCACAGCATGCACAAGCAGGAAAACAGTCGAGAAGGCGGCAGGATCAGCGTTACAGAGTTGCAGTAGTCGTCTTTGCTACCATGTTGCAGGTTTGCAGGCTTCCAGCGCGGTCAGCGGTCGTTTCCTTATCAGAAGGTGAAGAGGGAGATGCAGAGGAACTCGGATGAGCTCTTGCATTCGTTATCTAAAGTTTCCCCAGAGACAGAGACCCTAAATAGCCAGAAAAGAGGGTTTGGCTACCTAGGAGAGAGGAGAGGCTACTAACACCTGAAGGAGCCTATCACAAGGAGTCTCTGACGTCACCTGGTGGCACTGGCCACTCAGAGCAGTCCAGTGTGCCAGCAGCACCTCTGTTTCCAAGATGCAGAGGTCTGGAGCACACTGGAGGAGCTCTGGACACCTCCCAGGGGAGGTGCAGGTCAGGGGAGTGGTCACTCCCCTTTCCTTTGTCCAGTTTCGCGCCAGAGCAGGGGCTAAGGGGTCCCTGAACCGGTGTAGACTGGCTTATGCAGAATTGGGCACATCTGTGCCCAACAAAGCATTTCCAGAGGCTGGGGGAGGCTACTCCTCCCCTGCCTTCACACCATTTTCCAAAGGGAGAGGGTGTCACACCCTCTCTCAGAGGAAGTTCTTTGTTCTGCCATCCTGGGCCAGGCCTGGCTGGACCCCAGGAGGGCAGCTGCCTGTCTGAGGGGTTGGCAGCAGCAGCAGCTGCAGTGAAACCCCAGGAAGGGCAGTCTGGCAGTACCAGGGTCTGTGCTACAGACCACTGGGATCATGGAATTGTACCAACAATGCCAGGATGGCATAGAGGGGGCAATTCCATGATCATAGACATGTTACATGGCCATGTTCGGAGTTACCATGGTGAAGCTACATATAGGTAGTGACCTATATGTAGTGCACGCGTGTAATGGTGTCCCCGCACTCACAAAGTTCAGTGAATTGGCTCTGAACAATGTGGGGGCACCTTGGCTAGTGCCAGGGTGCCCTCACACTAAGTAACTTTGCACCTAACCTTTACCAGGTAAAGGTTAGACATATAGGTGACTTATAAGTTACTTAAGTGCAGTGTAAAATGGCTGTGAAATAACGTGGATGTTATTTCACTCAGGCTGCAGTGGCAGGCCTGTGTAAGAATTGTCAGAGCTCCCTATGGGTGGCAAAAGAAATGCTGCAGCCCATAGGGATCTCCTGGAACCCCAATACCCTGGGTACCTCAGTACCATATACTAGGGAATTATAATGGTGTTCCAGTAAGCCAATGTAAATTGGTAAAATTGGTCACTAGCCTGTCAGTGACAAATTGGAAGTAATGAGAGAGCATAACCACTGAGGTTCTGGTTAGCAGAGCCTCAGTGAGACAGTTAGGCACCACACAGGGAACATATACATGCACACCTATGAGCACTGGGGCCCTGTGTGACAGGGTCCCAGTGACACATACATATAGGCCACAAACCTATGAGCACTGGGGTCCTGACCAGCAGGATCCCAGTGACACATAACAAACATACTGAAAACATAGTGTTTTCACTATGAGCACTGAGGCCTGGCTATCAGGATCCCAGTGAGACAGTGAAAACAGTGACAAACACCCTGACATACACTCACAAACAGGCCAAAAGTGGGGGTAACAAGGCTAGAAAGAGGCTACCTTCTCACACCATGCATATAAACATAAGAAGGGAACCTATAATTTAAAACCAGATCAAAACATATGGCTTTGTCAGATCAGTTATCTTTACTTGGCCTCATAGGTTAATGTTTCCAGATACGAAAAGCATTTTCATCTAATAATAGCCAAAGTGATAAATGAAGATGCATAAAAACAAATATTCAAATTTTCAAGTGAACAGAGGTAATTAAAATCATCCTGATAATGTATATACTTTCCGTTCATAAACAGCAGACGTAAAAATTGCTTTCTAATGTCCTTATCAAATCTACAAAAAATAATAAAATGCATCATTGACTGAGTACAACTCATGTTACATGGACATTTTAGGAGCGTCTGAGACCAAACCCTCACTTTGGGGAATACAACCAGAAAATGTAAGATTACCAACCGTAATCTTGTCAGATAAAGTTTGTGTTGGATATTACTTACATTTAACAGGTAGAACTGGGTTCCCCCGGTAACGGGGCATGAAAGATAGCTACATACAGTAGTCTTATTATGCTCACACTTCTCTCTATCAATATATCTCTTCCCTTTTAATTTCTTCCTACTGTAGCATAATACCTTGGCAGTTTCCATTATACCGATCCATTGATTTAAGAAGATTATTGATATGTACAAACCATGGAATCTTCTCTCTGCCCTCTAAATGCAAGCAATCTAATATTAGCTGTTTGGTAAATTCTGTTCCTGCTTTACTCCATATACTATGCCAAAATAGAGCAGGGCTTATCTGGAGTTGATCTTCAATGAACTGCTTCCCTGGTCCCATATGCGCGATATAAGAAGCAGATGACCTAGGAGGAGCAAGGAGTCTATTTAAAAAGGAATTTTCCTAAGCCTGGTGGGAGGAGCATTTCACCCATCCCCACAACGGGGCTCCATAACTAACGTTGGGCACACATTTGCTCGTATACAAGGTCAGGATATCCCTAATTGGTTTATTTCCTATTTTAGAAGAAAATCTAAAAGGTGCTTCAGTACATGTTTAAAAATTTCAAATTTCCGACTTTCAATTAGGGGCCCCAGTGGCCACTGCTGGCAAATTGTATGCCAACGTATGAAAATGTATAAGACTCCTCCTAAGCTCTCCCTATAGATATGATGGATCCTCGTTTTCCCTTTCCCTCTTCCACAAACCATAGTAAATGTTTTCTTTTGATTGATTTTCATATTCTTATTCTCCATATAGGTGGTAAAAGAGTCTATTAGAAGTTGAAGCCCATTTGCAGTTCTAGAAATAAGCACCTCATCAACGGCGTATAGAAGGATGAGTATCAGACAACTTCCCACCCTAGGGACATCAGCATTTACATTCTACAATGTATCATCTGCCCCATTAATATACAGTGAAAATAACAGGGGTGCAAGAACACAGCTTTGCCGTATTCTACGTGTGACCTTAAAGCGAGACAAGCATTCCCCCAGGTCTATATCGGACATGGACAGTTAGTCGGTCATACATCTGTGACAACAAGGAAATGATTCCAATAGGCTCCCCCACCTCAATCAAAGTCTGCCATAGCTTGGCATTATTCACAAAGTCAAAAATGGTAGATAAATCTTCAAAACATAAATGAATGTGACCCTTTTTAACTACCGTGTATTTGCTAATGATGAGGTGCATAATGAGACATTGTTATATCATGCCAATATCTCTCCTGAACCCATGCTGTACATCCATAAGAATATAATTATCATACATCCATCGTTCCATCCTCTCCAGAAGGATCCTGCCCAGTAATTTAACAGTCGAGTCCAAGAGGGATATCAAGTGATAGCAAAGGGCATCACCTCTGTCCTTCTTCTTAAAAAAAATGGGCACAATAATGCTCTCAGTCCAGGCGACAAGCACATATCCACTAATAGCAGCATTACAAACTTGAGTTATTATTGGGGCCCATAAGATGACATTTGATTTATAAATATCTAATGGGACCCCATCAGGACCAGGCACTTTAGAGATAGTAGACTTTTCTAAGGCATTAGTCACTTCTTCAAGGCTAAGTGGAGTAAGGTGTACGGGCCTGTTAAGTGTATTGCAGCAGATAGGGTACCAGTACTATGGTTATCATGATTAAAAATCCCACCATAATGCTTCAGCCAGTCTTCCTGTTGAACCAGAGACTCCATCCTCGGGGAATAGTTATCCTTGAGAAATGGCTGATTGATAGTTTTCCCAAAGAGGGTATTATCCCTAGTATCAGCTGCCTTTTGTAGATTAGCCCACACCCTATCTTGCAGCTCCGTCTTCCTTGTTCCTAGTGTTTGTTTATAGATAGCCCTCAAAAATATAATCTCCATTTTCAGGGACAACCTGCAATGTTTTTTTCAAGTTCTTGTTGGCACGGGTACAATTATGGTCAAACCACCCTTTGGGCTTCCCTCTAGTGGGTCTATTATTCAAATTTAATTTGTGTACAATATCTGTGAGTAACCTACAGAAATTTGGCATAATTTTGGATGGAAGGGAGTTCCAATCTGTACAGACCATAAAATCCATAATATTATTTTTAATTGCATTTGCCAAGAAAATATCACTATCCACACTAGCCCACATTGCACCAACCCCATTATTACCCCAGATCTCACAATGGTCTGCAAGTTGAAGCCCTTGGAAAGGGGATGTAATATCAAAAACTAACAGCAGAGAATGATGGTCACTAAAAGGGCTAGAGTCAACTAAATAGGATTCAATCGCTTCTAAGCTGTTTACATAAACTAGAGCATGATCAACAGTGGAATGGTACCCATTCCTTTTAAAAGGTTGGAATAAAGACCCGCCTGGATATTTAAGGGCAGATTTAAGAAGAAATGACGGTGCGCACCGTCATTTTCACAACTAAGGGATGCACCATATTTACTAGAATAAGGCGAACCCCTGTATTTCCCCTGTGCTGGCGCTGAATTTGCTGCCATGCGTCAACGCAGAAACCCTTGCACCATAGTGCAAGGATGGCTGCGTTGAGGGGGAGATTGTTTTTGTGCAGTAAGGAACACCTTCCTGTCCAAAAACAATCTTAATTGGTAATTTGCTCTTTCTATGTGTGCTGCAGAATGCAGCACACATAGAAAGAGCAACAAATAAGGAGAAATGAAAGCATTTCTCCTCGTTGCACAATGCTAACGCCACCCATGGAGTGGCGTTACCTTTTGGTGCTGCCTCAGGTTTACAAAAACTCGTAAATGTAGGGC
Organism: Pleurodeles waltl; assembly: GCF_031143425.1. Classification (NCBI taxonomy): domain Eukaryota; kingdom Metazoa; phylum Chordata; class Amphibia; order Caudata; family Salamandridae; genus Pleurodeles; species Pleurodeles waltl. The sequence goes on along the minus strand of NC_090445.1, from coordinate 1,179,649,075 downwards.
AGCGTCAAAATGCAATGGGTGTTGCTGTGGCACTCCTACAGCAACACCCCCTGCACGCCCCTTCCATGCAAAGTGCTGCGTGTGAAGGGGCCGTATTTACAAGGTGGCATTAAGCCCCAAAAAGTGGCTTACTACCACCTTTTAAATATGGTGCAGTGCATAGCACCACCGCAGCGTCACTAAAAGTGACGCTCCAGTGGTGTTAGGTGCTCTTAAATATGCAGCTGAGTGTATTCTAATAATTCTAGATTAAATTTGGAAGTAACTTTGTTAATCACCTCCCCATATGGGTTGTGAGGGAAATGTGGAAGAATGTCACCATTTTCTCCTGCACAACCACAATGTGCAACCCATTTACACTTACTAGTATTAATATTACCAACCCAGATGACAGCATAATCCCCTTTGAGATACCTTAAGAATAATTCCATCTCTCTTTCCAAGTCAACAATTACCCTATTTCGGGTGCTGTCAACGATATTATTATAAAATTTAATCAGAAAGATATTCATATTTTCACTAGAATGAAGATGAAAAATCTGGAAATATGGAAAATGTATATAATATGTTTTCACTTTTAGGAGAGCAGTAGTGGACATTAACATGGCTAGTCCCCCCTTAGCCTTTCCAGCACTTGAGGTTGTGGCAGGGGTAATTATAGAAGAGTAACCTTCTATATAAAGGTTCTCCACTGTCCATCTCTCCTGCAGGCAGAGTAGGTGAGTTGAATTAATAGTATTTAACCATTTTATGTTTCCCAATTTTTTTTTAATGCCCGCAATATTTCTTGACCTGATGACAAGTTTAGCTCTTTCCTTAGTGATGTTGGACGTTAGCACCTCCCCTGGTACTAGTTCTGTATCAGATTTAGAATTCACAAGCAATTCATGCGTGTTAAGCCCTAGGCATCAATCCAGCTCCTCACAGCTAGTGAGGGGAGCAAATCTATTGGAGACTGGCACAGAATAAAACATATTGGGGTTAGAAGCAGGCGGAATAAACATAGCACCATTATGAACTTGTTTAAGCAAATTCAGATTATAAAAGAAATCAAGAGAATCAGCCATAATTTTTCCCCCCACCCCAAGTCCAGCATTATATTGTCTACGACTCAAGTCAAATAGAAGAGATTTAACCACATTAGGGGATCGAAAAATAATCACAACACAATCACCCTGACATACTTTCCTATAGGACCTCACTCCTTCAACTCTTCTTACTGCCAAGACTTCATGGTAAAGGAAATTAGAGTCACAAATCTGGTTGGCCATCCAATGAACCACTTTGTTTTTAGGGGTGCAGACTATGGGACGCAGAGCTACTAATACCTGTTTTGGGTGGGATGGGTGTATAGTCAGGGAGGAATCTATCCTTTGTAAGGTCTCCGACGTACAGGTGCCCAGTGTCTTATATAGTGGAGTCAAGTATCATAGACGGGAGCAGTGAGTTGTATGGTGGAATGGTATGTCGAATAGTAGAGTAGGGTGTCATAAACTGTCAAAGAGTGGAGTTAAGTGTTTTAGAGTGGAGTTGGGTGAAATAGAGTGTCATAGAATGGAGTATTGTCAAGTACAGTGTCGTAGAGTACAGTAGAGGACAGTGTCATAGAGTGGAGTACCATGTCATATAGTGGAGTATCACAGAGATAAGTTGAGTGGTGTGTCATTGAGTGTCATACAGTGGCATAGAGTGGATGGGCAAAGAGTGCAGTAGAGTGTCATAGAGTGGCACAGAGTGTAGTACAGTGTTGTAGAGTGCAGTTGCACACAGGGGAGTAGAGTGTGGAGTAGAGTAGTGTTGGACAGTGGAGCGGCATAGAGAGGAGTATAGTAGAGGGATATAGAGTGTGATAAAGTGTAGTAGAGTGGAGTATAATGGAGTGGAGTACACTGGAGCGGTGTGGTGTAGAGTGGAGTGGTGTGTCATAGATTATAGTGGCCTGGAGTGCAGTAGAGTGGAGTGATTTAGCATACAGTCGAGTAAAGTGTAATAAACTGGAGTAGAGTGTGTGGGGTGTCATACAGTAGTGGAAAGTGGTGTAGACTACAGTAGAGTAGAGTGGCATACAGTCTAGTTGATTTTTGTAGAGTGGAGAACTGTACAGTGTAGAACAGTGTTGTAGAGTGTGGTGCAGTGGATTGGATTACAGCGTTATAGAGTACAAAGGCATTGAATGGTGTAGAGTGGAGTGGTGTAAAATGGATTAATAGAGTAGAGTGGAGTACTGTGTCAGAGTAGAGTAAAGTGGAATGCTGTGACATACAAAGAGTTGCGTACAGTGCCATGTAGGGGACTAGAATATTGTAGAGTGTTGTATAGTGGCATATAGTATAGTACAGTATTGTACAGTGGATTGAAGAGATATAGCTAGACAGAAAGTTTTGGAGAGTGGCATACAATGTAGGAGAGTATTGCGAAGTGGAGTTGCATAGAGTACAGAAGTGTGTGAAACAGTGGAGCTGCATAGAGTGGATTGTTGTATAGCAGCCTAGAGTGAGGTAAAGTCTCATATAGTGAAGTAGAGTCGAGTGGTATAATGTAGTGTGGAGTAAAGTACAATAAAGTGTATTGGTGTGTCATAGAAAAGAGTGGGATGGAGTGGTGCAGTGTAGGTATAAACTGTTATAAATTAGAGTGGGGTCTTGTACTGTAGCATGGCGAGCTGTGTCCTATAAAAAAAAGTGTAGGAGAGTGAAAAGAGACTTGTAGATTGGAGTGCATGGGTATAGAGTGGAGTATAGAGTTGGACTGCTGAGTTTACAGTTAAAGAGTGGAGAGGAATGTCATTGAATGCCATGAAGTGTGGAAGACGTTTATAGAGTAGAGGAGAGTGTCATACAATGTAGGGGTGTAGAGTGGAGTGGTGTACACCATAGTGGCAAAGAGTGGATTACTGGAAAGGTTAGTAGCATATAGTAGAATAGAGTACAAATGAATACTGTACAGTGGAGAGTAGATGAGTGGAGTGACATGGAGTGGAATAGTGTATAATGGAGTGTTATAAAGTGGAGTCATGTACAGTGGAATAGGATACAGTTGATTAGCATAGAGTGGGGTGGCATACATTGAAATGGCATAGTGCAGAGTCGAGAAAACTGCTATAAATTGGAGTGGTGTCTCATACAGTAGAGGAGAGTGCTGTGTTGTACAGGATTGAAAACTGTCATTGAGTGGAGTGGAGTGTTGAGGAGAGTACACTGGAGTGGCTTAGCGTGGAGTAGAGTACAGTTGCATGGCATACAGTGGAATATCGGAATAGAGTGGAGTGGCTTAGACTGTAATAGCGTATAGTGGAGTAGGGTATAGTGCAGTGGCGTTCAGTGAAGTGGTGTCGACGGGAGTGGCGTACACTTGAAAGGGATAGAGTGAAATAGCATACAGTTGAGTGGCGTACAGTGGAGTGGTGCCCAAGGAATAGTGTAGAATGGAGCAGGGTAGAGCAGAGTGGTACACACTGTAGTGGCGTGGAGTGGTGTGGCATACAGTGGAGTGGCACACAGTGATATAACTAAGATTGAAGTGGCATACAGGGGAAAAGCATAGAGTGGATTAGCATATACTGGAGCAGCTAATAAAAGAGTGGCATTCAGTGGAATAGCGCACAGTGGAGTGTTGTAGAGTGGAGTGACATAAAGTGGGACAGAGTAGAATAGAGAGGCGTACAGTAGAATGGCATAGAGTGCAATAATATATAGTGGAGCAGTGCCCAGTGGAGTGCAGTGGAGTGACATAGACTGAAGTGGCATACGGTGGTGCTGGTACAGTGTAATAGAGTTGAATGGAGTGGCGTAGAGTAGATTCTCACAGAGTGGAGAGGCATTGAGTGGAGTCACGTAGACTGGAATAGCATATAGTGGAGTACAGTATAGTGCAGTGGCATAAGGATGTATGTGAAATTTAGCAGCAATGTAGATCATGGTGTACAGAGTAACGCAAAACAGCGAATTTTTCTGCCTTGTGTGTCTCCTGATTTATCAATCAATGTGGGCCACGCATGGTGGCCTTGCACTCCTCTGTAAATCTGACTTAAATATTGCATTGCTTATGTGACACCCTCAGTAACGCAAGGGTATTGCAATCCAATAATACAGCTAGACCTTAATTATATTTTGGGCCATGGTATACTGTGATAACTTTGCAGTACACCGTGGTACATGTTGATGACAAACCAGTATATAATTGGGTAATGGCTGCTTTTTGAAAGTAAAAAGGCATCCAGATTGTTTTACTTCACTTTGGCTATGTTCAATGTTGGGGGCTTAGGTATATTTAGTAGGTCACTACCTATTACCACTCTATTACTCTATTTTTAAAATATATTTTAAAATAAGTTTAAGGCCATGCGACACCGTAGTTTAACAGAATTTAGTGAAATTCTGTGAAAGAACAGCAGTGACAGATATCACTATGTATAAATACCTTTTAACTTAAAACATACTTACCCCACTTAACGCAGTGCCCAAAAATCATTATTTCTGCATCACAATGTATAATCCTTCCAGATTTCATGTAAATCAATTTAGCCATTTTCACTCTACATCAAGTACAATAGTCTATGGAAAATGTATTGGTGGAAAAATGCATTTTGAGATCCCCTTTTATCTTTTAACCCCTTAACGATTCACCACAAAAAGGTACATCATCACAAATTGTAAAAAATGCTATGGGTCTGGTAAGGTTTGTGGTGATACCTCAAACGGGTTGAAAGCTTTTAGGGAGGTAATATCCAAGCTATTCCTATCCTTGGGAATACTGACTATAACTACAGAGTGGCAATCAGATTTAATGTGATGCCTTCTTTTTATCTATTGTATTTGTTATGTGCTTGTTTATTGGTTTACATAGTCATGTGACCATATATGTGTCTTTTAGTTGTTTATGTTGTAATTCTGAAACTTTAAATGTGCAGTCTAGTTTATTTTTGGGCTTCCTTGCTACTTTTATTAGTATTGTGCTGCACATGGAGCTCAAAGTGAATGAAATCTAATAATTTTTGTTGTAAAAATCAACGGCCTCATTATGAGTTTGGCAGTCCATGGACCGTCAAACTTGCGGTGGCGGTCGGACCACCACACTCCTGGTGGTCTGACTGCCAAATTATGATCCTGGTGTTGGAACACCAGGAGACCGCCGCCACTGCCACTGCCAGGATCAGGGATCCTGATGAACTGGAGGCGTTCGAAGTTGTGTTTAACCACGGCAGTGCCAAGTTCGGTACCGTAATCCTAATCATTACTTCACTTTCCGCTAGCCTTTTCATAGTGGAGTCTCTGCCATGAAAAGGCTGGTGGAAAGCCGGTGCTGGGCCTTCTTGCCATCACCCTTAGAATATGCATGCAGACAGTGTGCATTCCGAGGTTGCTTGTGTGCAGTGGCAAAGGCCTCGGCTCTCTAACGGAGCTGAGGCCAATGACACCTCACTGTTTCCACCGGTCTGACCGGCGGAAATGTCATAATACGTCAATTCCACTGGTCAAACAGGTGCTGAGGCCGCCAGCTTGGCGGCCGGCACACCACCACTGTATTAGCTGTCTCGGGGGCAATGCTGCCTAGATGGTAATCAGGTGCTAAGATTGTTATGTTTTCCTAATGGCAAAGTAGCATGCTTTTCATATAGTAGCTTGTGTAGATCACTTCCTAGGCTGCTTTTTCATTTTGTTGTACAGGAGTACATCACGAAAAAGGATTTTGTTTGGACTGTTGGGCATAGATTTATTTTATGAGCCAGAGAGCATGCAAAGGCAACATATGTAAATTAAGATGTAGTCTGTTATGTATTTATTTACAGGTTGACACACAATTATATAGACAATACATACTTTTTTTGAAACTTCAAATGATACTAAGAGCAATGCCTACTTGGTGGATTAATTGTGTTAATACAAATAACAGGTTACGCTGTATCCTTACTGGGAGTAACGACCCCTATGTGCACTACTGTCAGTCCCAAACTGGAACTTGTAGTTAAATTTCTTCCATTTATTCAGAATAATTTCTTAAACTTGATAGATGCACTTCACCAATTGCAGTAAGTTTTCATAAGGTTTATTCTTTGCCAAAACATATATTTAATAACAAATGTGTTTAAGCATCCATCCTTGGGTACATGGTATTACAGCATCCACATGTACTGTTGATCATGTATATCTGAACACTCAATAATTCTGATGCATTTCGGGCAAATGCCCTTCTTCAGGGGATATATTTTCCTAAGAAGCAAACAAAATGAATAGTAAACTGAAATGGAGTCCACAGGACTACAGAATAGCATAAATAGATGGGTGACTGTTAGGATGCCTGGGTCAAGTAAACAGCTCATAATTATGAGTATGTTAGTAAGATGCAACAAGCTCAAGCCATAATGGTGCTAGTTAAATCGTATTAGCTTTGAAATAGATTAAACTGCCTTCATCATCGTAATTATGTAACGGTTAATAAGAAGTGAGTTCCCAGCCCACGAAGTACACATAATACATTGTGACACAAGTAGGGAAGGGGCAAAGAGGTAAATTGAATACTATTAAACTGGTACTGAAATGTGGTGTTACTGCACACTGTGATAGTGAAACGTAAATCCCTACCATAAGCTTGCAATCCAGGTGTTGGGCCTGAAGGCCCCCACGGTCCCAGCCAGCTCCCATCTCCTGTGGGAGCTGGCTTTGCTGTCACAGAGAGTGAGCTGCTAATGATGCAGGTCCCTGTCTGTGAGAGCAATTGTTTCCTCTGTTTCCCTGCCGGCATCTCTGCAGGCAGGAAAACAGGGGAAACCTCTGCTTCCAGCAAGCGAGAACTGTTTGACAGCTCTCGCTTGCTGGAACCAGAGTGTTTGCTCTGACTTCTTGGGAGCTGTCAAAGCTCTTGCCAAGTCAGAGCGAACAGCTATGTCCTGGGGGTGGGCACCCCAGGACATAGCAGGAACCAGCCCTGGTGGGGTGGTCCCCAGGGCCATCTATGGCTCCAAAAGGGGGGCCTCCTCCAATGCTGCATTTGCTCCAGGAGGTGGTGGTCCCTAGGATTGGGTGTCTGCAACCGATCCCTTCATTCTTTTATTTTAGCCCTGGGGAGGTGGTGATCCCCGGGGCTGAGGGGGGCATATGGCCCCCGCATGTAAGTCAATGTTTGCCCCTGAGAGGTAGCGGTCCCTGGGCTGCGGGGGTGCTCGTGCCCCCCCAACATTCAATTCACTGTTTTCCCCGGGGAGGTGGCAGTCCCGGACCTGTGGGGCTGCTGGATAGCCCCCTGCATTCATTTTTTTTTTGCCTCAGAGGTGTGGCAGTCACCAAGCTGCGTGGGCTGTGTGGCCTCCCACATCTAATTCAGTGTTTACCCTAGGGTAGCGGCAGTCCCTTGGGCTACAAGAGGGCTGCACACTCTGCCAAATAAAATCTAAACAGCGCCAGGTAGGTGGCGGCCCTGGAGCACGGACCCCCCCTATTATAATTAAACCATTTTACCATGGGGAGGTGGTGGTCCCCAGTGTGCAGGGGGGACTGCATCACCACCACATACCATTAAGATGAAGTCCTAGGGAGATGGCAGTCCCTGGGGCATAAAGAAATCCATGAGGGTGCCCTGTGCTCCCCCCGCCTTCATTTTTACATGCCCCCAGGACCTGGTCCACCCGGGGGCTTTAGTGAAACAAGTGCAGGAGACCCCATCACAAATTTGCAGTTCAATTGTTTTTTTTTTAAAGTGCTTTATTGCCTTTGGGGGGTGTCCCTCCAGGTCCCCTGCACCAAAGCTAAGGGATCAGGGTGTCCCTACCCTGACCCCTTTTCTCATTTTTTAATCTTTTTTTCTGGGACTTAGATGTAGCCAACTTCCAAGAAGGCTGCCAACACTTCCTTGATGAAGTGTTGGCAGCCAATCAGATCTCAGCACAAGATCGGGAGGGTTCACGGAGCCTTTGCATCCCTATATATACAAATTAGTTTTTTCCTATAATATTTAAAAAAATACTGAATGTATTTGTACCAAATAACAAAAACGTTGCTTTCTGGACCAAGAGCTAGTTTTCTGCCAAATTTGGTGTATATCTTTCCAGTGGTTCGGCCGCTATTCCTGTTCAAAATCTTTATGGAAGTGAACATAGAGAAAATACGTTTTGAGACCCCACCTTTTCCTTGGCCTCTGCTTGACGGATCACCTGAAACTTTCCAGACAGCAGCTGACATGAGAGTCATACCTCTTTGGAAACTTTTGTGAAGATTTGCCAACCAGCGCTAAGATCTAGGCAAGTAAAAAAACATTTTTTCTCTAGAAATTAGGTCCTAACTATAACTACCTAGTGGTGACTGCCACTAGGTGATGTATATATTTCACTGAAAAAACAAAGGTGAAAAGAACTTTATAGTTAAGTTAAAATGTCAGTCATAACGCAAAATGTGAGATTGTAAATACAAAAAACACTGATACTCGCCAGTTATAGTTCAATAGTTCAGCAAGCTACTATAACTTGAGCCCCTGCCATGCACTGCTTATGACCTCACATATAACATTACTCAGTGACATACAAAAATGTCAAGTGCTGGATATGCTGAATGAATTTTCATACGGTAATGGAAACAAATATTCCCACGAGACAAGTGGCATAATGAAGCATAAGTGCAGTATTCATCCTAGGCACCCGGCAAAAGAAAAGAGGCATCCTGATGCTGCAACCCATGTGGACCTCTGTTGATTCTGGGGACACTGTCCCATTATTGGCTCTGGAGAAGGTACCTGAAATCATACCTGCCTAGAAACACCTGGTGACCTACTGTGAAAAATGCAAAAAGTTTGCTGTGGTCAGAAAGCAGTTGATAGCTGTCTGAAAATGTTGATGATGGAGCACCAGTGCGTCAGGTAGCATTTTTTTCTACAGTCTCTAAGTTTATATCCCATTTTCTGTTGTTATTAAATACCCATTAAAAAAATGACAATAATTAACCGAAAATGACACAAGTTCCAAAAAGAATAAATAAATGATTATTTTCAGAACCACTTATTAAGGTTTAAAAATAGAGCAAATTCATGTTGTTTGCCATGTGTGTCTCTTTATATTGGTATCATAGTATTCTGCTGTAGCAGTGTATCTATAATAACAAAAGGTAAGAGTTTTGGTGTAAGTGTAAGTGAAATCAAACACATAACAATACATTTATTTTACATTTATAAAGGTTTTGTGCAGGTTTGCGTTCCTTTTTTACCGCAGACCTTATACAAAATTCATATTTGTACTTATAAACAGAAGATATTTGTTTCTGTTAGTTTATAACCAATACTAATATAATGCAGTATAGTGCACTGCCTTGCATTAGTTTCTATCAAGAAAATGTCTGGAGGCAGTAGTCTCTCGGTGTGCACTTCTGTAGAAGGCAAAGGCTTTGTTTAATAGGGTCTTGGCCACCTAAAGGGCTTGGGTGTCTGGAGAAAATCGGCTCTCCTTGAATATATTTCTGTACAAAGCAAAGGGCGTGCATAGCAGTAGGAGCTTGGACACCTAATGGGTCATGGCTGTCTCAGAAGAGTGGGTTCTCTGTGAAGACGTCTGTATAAGGCAGAGGGCGTGCATATTAGGGGTTTGGCCACTTAGGGGACTTGGGTATCTGGAGAAACTGGGCTGTCCTAGAAGTCTTGTGCAATATGCATTAGTGTGTGTGGTAGCAGCTTAACCCCCCTTTGGACTTAGGAATCTAGAGGGATTTGTCATTCCGTAGAGATTTCTGTACAAGGCTAGTGGTGTGCATTATAGGGGCTTGGCCACTCACATATTATTGATTGCACAGAAGAGGACGCCTACTTGCCAAAGGGAAAGGGTGTGTGAGGTAGAGGCTTGCCACCTAATTGGGCTTGGGTAACTGGAGGGGATGAGCTCGCTTTCAAATTTCTGTACAGGGCAAAATGGTATGCCTTGAAATCGGTTAACAACCTAATGAGGCTTTGGCGTCTGGAAAGTGTACCCTCAGTGAAGACCTCTGTGCAAGGTGAAGGGTTTGTGTAGTAGCGACTTGACCACCTAACAGGTTTGGGGGTCTAGAAAGAATGGCCTCTCCATGAAGACTTCTATAATAGGCAAACAATGCACGTAGTATGGGTATGGTCCCCTATTTGGTCTTGAGTGACTGGACAGAGTGGGCTCTCCATGAAGACTTCTGTAGAAGGCAAAGGATGTGATTAGTAGGAGCATGACTCTCAGTTGGGGCTTGAGTGACTGAAGAGAGTAGACTCTCCATGAAGCCTGCTGTGTAAGGCATAGGGTGTGCATAGCAGGGTTTTGTCTTTTTAATGGGGCTTGGCTCTCTCTTGTGAATGGAGTGTCCATGAAGATCACTGTACAAGATGAAGAATGTGCACAGTAGGGGCTTATCTACCTAACAGGACTTGGGTGTTTGAAGAGTCTGGACTCTTCATGAAGACTTCTGTACTAGGTGAAGGGTGTGTGTAGTAGGAGCTTGGCCACATAAAGGAGTTTGTGTGTCTGGAGAGATTGGACTTTCCGTGAAGACCTCTGTACAAGGTGAAGGTGGTGCCTTGTAGAGACTTGGCTGCCTGCATCTCATCAAATGTGAACTAGAGGTCTCTTACCTGCAAAGGGGTCTGTTGCAGGAGGAAGGGTGTGGGTAGAACATAGAAGGGGTTTGTCCACCTAACAGGGCTTGGGTGTCTGTAGGGAGTTGGCTGTCCATGTATGCTTCTGTACAAGACAAAGGGTGTACATTGTAGGGGCTTGGACAGTCACATCTCATTGATTGTGCTCAAGAGGCCATACCTGCAAATAAGTCTAGTGCAGGACGAAGTGTGCATAGTAGAGGCTAGTCCATTGAACGGGGATTGGGTTTCTAGAGGGAGTGGGCTTTCCATGAAGACTTCTTTAGTAGGCTTGCTTAGCAGGAGCAAGGCCACCTAATGGGCTTGCATGACTGGAAGGAGTGGGCTGAACAGATTTACGCCAGACTCACAAAAATATACTTTCTGTATAAAGATCCAGCTTTCTGACAAATTTGGTATAATTCTGTTCAGCTGTTTTTCTTGTAGCGCTGTAGAAATATAAATTGCAGGGGAGTAAAAGTGTATTGGGACCCTCCCTTTTCCTCAGTCCTGCTTGACAGATCACCCCAAAACATTCCAGGAAGAAGAGGAAGTGAATGGACTTTCCTTTTGGAACGTTTTGTGAAGATTTGTCAAATATGTACCAAAGATATTGGTGAAACAAAAATGTTTCTTGTTTTGGAAAGTCTGACCTAACTATAGCTACACAGTGGCAATCACCTCTGTGTAAAATATATATATAGTGCCACAATGTAGTTATGTTTGAGTTGCACTTTCCATTGAAAAATCATTTTTTTTATTTACTTCTACGTTTTGCATCCATGGACAGATTTGTACAAAATGTGGCAGTCTCTGAACTATGTCAACAAAGTTTCGGCTTGCCAAGTGTCATCAAGATCTGTTCATGGGGGGAAAAAACTTAAGGGTGGATGAGAAAAAGGAGTCACTTTCCATTTTAGCTCCAATAGGAAATTTGGCTCGTATCTACAGGCCTAACGACTGAATGGATTCACAACAAACTTGGCATGAAACCTGAACTTTACTCAGAAAACATGTTTCCATTTCGTATATTTTGAAATAGTAGTGTTTAAAAAAGGGACCAAACAGGCTTTAATGTACATGTCTGCCATTTAATAAGACTATACTGTAAATCATTTTTTTAATTTTAAGACAATGTGATTAGCTGGGTTAGAGCTGATTTTTTCTTCTGCCATATTGAAAAATGCATTTAGGCTCTGACTTGGAGTTTTGTGCTAGGAAAAAATATTTAAACAGCCATGGACAGCCAATCTCAAAGGTAACCAGCCGCAGGGCTACGGTAATGCTCCAAAATGCATGGAAAATCCAACAAAATCCTGATAAAAAGTGCTGTTTTCACTTTTCTTGTCATTGGGGTGGGCAATAACTTCTGCTCTGCCGGCAGAGTTGACAAAATATTTTCCTTTCCCGTGTTATCATGTAAAGTGGAGTTCTGGCCAAATACCGCAAAGCACTTCCTAGTGGATTTTTTTCTCACTCACAGCTCGCCAACAGTAAATTGGCCACTGCAAGCAAGATTTGGCATCCCCTAGTTCAACTTTCATTCACTAGGAGTGTACCCGATGGGATTTTGCCAATGCGGGGGGAGGGGGAGGTGTTTGCAGGGTTCACGACTGCTTGTCGTGAGAAAGCTGCAGGTTGAATAGAAAATGTATTTGACAGCAGCAAAATCAACTCGATAAGCAGCGCCCTCGGTGTGTGGTGCAGCGGGCCCATGCTGCACGGCGTGGTGGACAAAAGACGCATGCACACCAGTTAGGGTCTACAAAGGAACTGTGTCAGCGCAGCCCTTGATTTATTAGCACACCTCAGTTCCGCGTTCCATCTTGATACGCGGAACCTGACACCAAAAAGAAAAGTAGAGCCTGGGTGGCTCTCTACATCCCTCCTATGTTTTAATTCACACAGAAGAGAAAAAAAAGAAAACATACCAGAAAGCTAAAATGCAAGATTTGAGACGGAAACACTATAACGACACAACTAAGCAAAAGGATACAAGGTCCACGGAACAACACCCCTCTGTTGAGCAGGCAACGATAGTCCACCCTTGCTTACGAGGGACCCAGGGTGCAGGCAAAATCTCTGAGCTGGCTGCTTGGCGCCGGGTTGGGACGGAGATGATAATGTCCACCTCTGGGAAGTGATCCTTCCAAGCGGGCATTTCCACCTGGAGGGTGTCGTGCGCTTGGCGCCGCTACCTGAGCCTCTTCAATCTGTACCTCAGTAGCTGGGGGTTCAACCATCAAATCTTCGATCTTTTCTTCTCCCTCCGATGTGACCAAAACCCCAGCTCTCCTGAAGTGTGATATGTTCCTAGTTACTCTCTGTCTGCCTCGTGCGGCAGTTAACATGGCACACCGCACACTGATGACTTGCCAGGGTTCAGGCTCAAATGGAGTTTGGAACTTCCCCCCGGCCGGCGATTCTTCACTACCACCATATCTTCTTCCTGAAAACTCCGGTACCGACCTCTCCGTCGTGCAGTAGCTTTTTGATTAGTGCGTTCTCTACATTGTTGGGTAGCTTCCACATCTAGTTCTGGGGATGCCCACTGAGGACCAGCCGGGATGCAATCTCGAGGCGGCACTTTGAACATAAGGGCAGCCGGAGCACACCCCGTGGTACTATGAGGCGTCTGGCGATACGCACTTAAAAATTGCTGTAAGCATTGCTCACTGTCTACTCTTTGTTCAACACCTATTCTCAGGGCTCGGTTTAAAGTTCGCATGAACCTCTCGACATCCCCATTGGCCTGCGGCCAGTAAGGCATGACCTTACGATGGTGTATGGCTAAACCTTCCAGGTAAGACCAGAACTCCTGTCCATTGAACGGTGGACCATTGTCTGTTCTGACTTCGTCAGGGAGCCCAAACATTGCAAAAGCCTTTTGGAGTACTGGCCTCACGTTCCCGAACGCAGTTGACGACACCACATCAACAACAGGGAACCTGGTACACGAATCAATGAGGACGACAGTCAGCCGCCCATCTAGGAAACTTCCGAAATCAATGCTCACTTTTGTCCAGGGTGTTGTGCTAGCAGGTTCAGTGACACCGGACAGCAGGGTGTTTCCCCTGACGTGATCACGCAGGAATGGCACTTCCCCACCAATTCATCGACCTGACTATCCATGCCAGGGAACCACACCTTGGACCGCAATCTCGCTTTGGTTTTCGCAGTGCCTTGATGGCCTTGATGTGCTAGTTCCACCACTCGGGCCCACAAACTCTGAGGCAGTACAATTCTTCTTCCTGAGAGAATCAGTCCTTGACAGTCTGTGGACAACTCATCTCGCACCCTCCACATGTCTTGCATCGCTAATTTGCATTCATGATTGACCACTCTAGTCTTTTCCAAAAAGAGCTTCCACTTCTTATGACTCAATGCTTCTTTGACCTGATTGAGTACCACGTCCACCTTGGTGGCATCAACGATGTCTCTTACACTAAGGGCATTGGGACATGCAATTGCACTACCATGTTGACAAACACCTCCGTGCTCTCCTCGTCTTTCTCTTGTGAGTCATTGATCGTGATTGGGGATGGGTGGCGAGATAAGTAATCTGCCGGGTTATTCACGCCTTGTCGATAAACGACAGTAAACCGGTAAGGTTGTAACAGAACAGTCCACCGCTCTATTCGCGGGGGCGCCAAGTGAGGGCATCCAGCAAACAATGCAACTAGAGGTTTATGATCAGTATTTAATGTAAGTAATGGAAAAATGGAGCCTCATTAGTGTGTCTGCTCCATGACTGGAAACCGTGGAGATACTGGTATAAATTTTGTTAGATGGGCGGACGGTGACTCCATAGTGACTATAGAAACTGAGGTTTTTTTAGAGAGGCTACTAGAGTTATTTCAATTGTTTGTATTTCAGTTGGTTCCTCAATATATGAAAGAGACTTGTGATGCCCAGCATTTAGATTGATTTCGAAGAAAGAAAAGAGGTGACTGACTGTGGTTAAAAACAGGTCAGTATGGGCATTACAACAAATTACATTCACATACTTAAGGAATATTTTTTACAAGCGAAAGGTGGATAATGAAATTGTCACTTTCCCCCCCTTTTTGTAGAGTATGATAGATGGGATATGAGTATAACGGACATAGAAGTGATCAAAGGTACATACCTATTGGATATCTTTTTCCTCACCATTGCACAAGGTGGGGTTATTTTAGACATGAAGCGATCTAATGCCAACAAAAGAGAGATTCTTTCACACTTGGGTTTGCATGTGGCATGTATAATCATTGCTGTGGCTTTAACATACTTATTCTTGGAGACATGGGGAGTATTTTATGTTATACCTTCGGACATTAAATAACACTTTGCCACTAAGGATATTTGGTGGTGGTTCTCTTCTTTTCTTTTGTAGTTTCTTGTTCAGATTTAAATTAAGAGTCATATTACAAACATGATGTGTATATAACATTTTGGGTATTTAACTGACCAAAAAAATCCTTTGTTTATTTATCTTGGAAAATGAAAGAAAAAAAAAACAAAAAATGTTAGATGTATATATATTTTAATTTTTGTGTAAAATTGTATATATATGTTTGTCGTGATTGATTGTTGTTTGTTGTGATTTTCTCAGCCTTGAAGAAGTCCAGTCAGGACGAAACATGTGTCGGCTGATGGCTTTCCATTCTTTTTCTATATGTTTTGTGTATATATATATATATTTATGTGTATAAGAAGATATATTCTTTTTGTATTAAAATTTCTATCTGCATGGACATATTCTTCTTTTGGATAGCAATACTTTTGTGTATATCATATTCTTTGGTCAGTTATGTGGTTGCTTACACTGTTCAAGAAAGGGAGAGGACTAAAAAAGCATTCTAGTTGAATTCATTATGATTCTTCATTTTATCTCATCAAGATCTCATATTATCTTTAAAGTATAGATATTGTTTTGTTGGTGTGCCCCACTGGTTTGTTTCTTTATTACTAGAACGGGTTTACTTTTATAAACCCGGTTTTACACATCAAGGCAACGATGTGTTTCAGTGTATGAGCAACCATAAGTTCCTTCTTACATAATTAGAATGTGCATTTATTTCAATTAATGAGTTGCCATTTGCTGTCGATGGTTTATGATCAGTCACCACCTGGAATTTGATGGCCATACAAATAGAGGTGGAAATGTTTGCACGCCCACCGTTTCACCAGAGCTTCTCGCTCTATCTGGGCATATCGTGTCTCAACTGCAGACAATGCTCGGCTGGCATACGCAACCGGAACCCACTCCCGAAGGTTCCGCTCTTGGAGAAGAACAGCGCCAAGACCTACTGGACTTGCATCCACCACCACTTTGGTACGTCTGCGAGGGTTAAAATAAGCCATGGTTGATTTGTCCAGTAGAGCTGTCTTGATGTCAGCAAACGCCTTGTCTGCCATCGGGCTCCATTCCCACCGATGACCAGTTTTGGTGAGTTGTCTTAGAGGTTCCGCCATGGTTGCGAGCTGCGGAATGAACCTTCCACAATAGGTTGCCATACCCAAGAAGCTTCTCACTTCTGTAGGACTTTTCAGAATCGGTGCTTGACGGATGGCATCAGCTTTACGAGGGTCTACCTGTAGACCATCTTTTGAGAAGACATAGCCAAAGAACTCCACCGACGTCTGATGGAAGGTGCATTTCTTCTTGTGGAGTGTCAACCCTGCCTCCGACAACCTCTGCAGGGTAGCCCTAAGACGTCGGTGATGTTCTTCTCTTGTTTTGGAATAAATGAGGATATCATCACTCAAATTAATCACCCCTTGCAGCCTGGAGAGCGTCTCTCTAATCATGTTTTGAAATACTTCGGCAGCTGAAGATCCCCCAAAACTCAGTCTCTTGTATCGCCGAAGCCCTACATGAGTTGAAAAGGTGGTGATGTTCCTACTGTCGGGTTCCAGCTCCAGCTGATGATACCCAGCGTTAAGGTCCAATTTCGAGAACCACTGTGCCCCGTTCAAGTCAGCTATGATGTCATCCATCGTAGGGGTTATGTGCCTTTCCCTTTTAATTGCTTTGTTGGGAAGGAGCATGTCAACGCAGAGACGGATAGCACCAGGTTGCTTGGGTTTTGGCGCTATCACCAGCGGCGACACCCACGGTGTAAGTCCTTCGACCTTCTCAATTACCCCTTGGTCTTCAAGTAGCTGCAACTCCTTCTCCACTGCTGGTCGTAAGTGGAACGGAACACGTCGGTGTCTAAGGGCAATGGGCGTAACTTGGTGATCTATGTGTAGATTGACCTGTTTGCCCTTGAGTCGCCCCAACCCTTCAAAAAGCTGAAGAAATTCACTAATTAGGGGCTCAGCGTGGGAGTCATATACTTGTCGCGCAAAGAATAGTAGCTCTAGCTCTTCCGCAGTATGGCACCCCAACAGAGTGCCTCGGTCCCCAGTCACCACATAGAACCTTACCTGTGTTGACACCTGCCCGCTGGACACTGCCACCTCCACCATGCCCTTTAGAGGAAGCGGCTCTCGGCCCCCATAGTTGTAAATTTTAGTGGTGGTTGGGGCAAGCGATGGTGTTGGGGTCAGTTGCTTGAATAGAGTCTCATCCATCACATTCATCGATGCTCCAGTATCTATGAGCACCGTGGTCGACTTGCCATTGATTTGGATGCTGCTCATAGGTGGCGGCCGCCTCTACTGCTGTCTCCCACCGGTGAATGAAATCACAAAGATGTCTTCCTCTTCATCTTCCTCGAAAACTGGCGTCCCCCGAGCCACGGTTTCACCAGATTCCTCCATCTCTTTGGTTACACTCCTAACCTTGGTGTCCCTTCCTTTATGGTTTCCTTGCCATCCTCTTCCTGACCTGCACACTTTCGCAAAATGATTGTCTTTGCCACACTTATCACACACTTTCCCTTTTGCTGGACACACCATTGGTGGTTTGTGTTTGTACCCACAGCACCTGCAGGCACGCGCGCTCTGTCTGCCAAAGTTTGTTTTCCGTCCTGGCGGTTGACGAGTCTGGATGGCGTCTATCTGCTCTTCTTTCACCTGGACGGGACGGGTGGTTGACGCAGCGGCTAGTGATTGTCCTCTTACTGCCGCCATGGCATCCGCCCGCACCGCAGATAGTTTGTGTGAACGTGCCAAAACCAAGATGTCGTCAAGGGGCATGCCCTGCTGGCGTAGAATGAGCTTCCTTAGTGCGTTCGACCGGCATCCTTGAATAATCTGTGCTCTAATCTCCTCTTGTTGATTGAGGCCTACACACGAGCTTGCTAGCTTCCTTAATCGGGCATAGAACATGTCCATGGACTCAACATCTGTCTGCTGAGCCTGCCGGAGTTTGAAGCGTTCAAAGTCTGAGTTAAACTGTGGATCAAAATGCTTGTTCAGAGCCTCCACTGCCGCATTGAAATCCGACTTATCACCTGTGTTTGGGAGTGAGTCGAATAGTTCCTGCAGTTCATCACCCCCCATGAGTAGCATGAGAGATCTGCGCACGGTCCCGTCTGTCTCTCTTGTGGCGCAGAAGTATTTTTCAAATCGGTTTAACCATAGACGCCATCGTGGCGAAGCTGTGGCCGGATCAATCAGTTGGCTAAATGGGGGCAGCGCAGTGACTGAGGATTGCGCACTGGCGCCTACTTGCGCCGGCGGCTGGGGGTTTACCTGCGGTGGGGCACTCATCATGTCTTGCGGTCTGCATGCACTTTATTAATGTATAGCCTTTCTTAACTTTGTTCCTTAATGTTTGTGGTATTAGTGTTTTGTTCTCCTTGTTAGTGTATTTTGCACTTTTATTTTCACCCAAGGCCACTTCTGATTGTAGGTGTTGTTTCCACCAAAGGAGGGAAAAGAAACCTCTGTTTTTTTCTTTCTTCTTTGGGGGGTCTACCTCTCTTTCTTTATTCACCTTCTCTCTGTTAATGGCCAGTCTTTTATTTCTTTATTATTATTATTATTATTATTATTTATTTATTTATTTTTTGGTGGGGGGCCTACCCCTCTTTCTTTATCCCCCTTCTCTCCTTTAGTGGCCAGTCTTTTATTTCTTTCTTACTTTTTTTTTTTCTTGACCCTTTCCCAGGGTCTGCTAGGGCTTTCTGCCCTTCTTTGCTTGTTGCTTGGGGCTCCTGTCCCTCTCGCTCCTGTGCTGCGTTCCCCTCCCTGGGGAAAGCAGCCTGAGCGTCGAGTCGCATCTAGCTGGGTGTGCGCGTGTGTGTTCTTGTGAAATGCAGCCCCCGCGCGGTGCTGCCAAGCCTAGCGCGGTGCTGCCAAACCTCCCGGCAGGGAGGCTCCACTTCACAGTGTGCGCCGGAGGTGAGGCTTCATGCACCTCATTTTATTTTGCTCGGGCCGCGGCAAGGATTCACAGGGCCAGGGCTCGAGTGAGGATTTCCCGGGAGAGGGATACGGGGCGTATCTTCTTCCGTTGCGGCGTAGCGGCATAGTGCAGTTTTTTTTTGACCGCACCCTGTCCACGTTTCGAGTTGTTTTCCTTAACTCATCTTCGACGCGGGAGTGTCGAAATCCCGCTCGTCGCCATTGTGGTGCAGCGGGCCCATGCTGCACGGCGTGGTGGACAAAAGACGCATGCACACCAATTAGGGTCTACAAAGGAACTGCGTCAGCGCAGCCCTTGATTTATTAGCACACCTCGGTTCCGCATTCCATCCGGATACGCTGAACCTGACACCAAAAAGAAAAGGAGAGCCCGGGTGGCTCTCTACAGGGTGTACCGTGTGGTACCGTACGTGCTGATTTTGCAGCGCGGAATGAGTTCCGGGTGCCAAAAATCAGCATGAGCAGCTCAATGTGCCTAATTCTACCTGTTAATGTAACTCCTCTTAATCGTTTGGAGTATTCATGTAACTCTGCAGAAGTCTGTGTAGTGCAACTCTTCGAGTTCTGCCGAACCCTGTTTGTGAGAGGCCATTATAGGTGAAATACTCAATGGTCATTTTGTGCCTGACTTACAAGTTACTTCCAACTCAAGAGTGCCAGGCACTGTTGGGAAGAGCTCAAGCAAAGCCAGCCACTAAAATAGGTGTCTGGTTTTGCTTGGCGGGCCAGGGTCTCCGCTCGACACACAGGCGGTAGCAACCTCTGCTGGTTACGTCCTGTCCCAGGCAGAAGGAAGGGCCCTGTGGTCAACACTCTCTCCTCACAACCAAAGACCTTGTCCTGCATGTTTTGGGAGGGCACACAGGGCTTAGGCATAGGGACTGGCCATCTCCTTGCTGTGCACAGCTAAAACAAAGAAAGAAAGTGAAAACATTCCAGAAGATTTCATTTTCCACCCGGGAATAATTTTCCAACTTTCTGGATTTCATGTGCCTGGAAAGCTGTTCCAGGTAGACATTTCCATTTGTACTTTTGTGAAGATAATGTTACATTCCCAGCTGGATCCTATTACCTCTCTTTCAATTCTCCACAGCAGAGAACTTGAACCAGGAGGAATAGTAACCAGTGTGCAAATGTACATGTTGTAAATCTGTGCAGAAAATATTCTTCTCCATAAAGAAACTCCTTCCACCACAACCCCAGCAAATCTAGGGGTTTACAACATCCCAATGTTGTGTATATTTACAACCATTTTTTTAATAGAAAGGAGAGGGAGAAGAGTTTGAGAATGCCCACAAGCACACATGTTTATGTGTATTTCCAAACTTCCAAGGCAAATTTAATGCACTGAAGCAGGCAGGGAAACCAATTAAAATATTGGTCCCACCTGAAGGAAGCAGCTATAGGAGCTGCTCTTTGCGGTAGGAGCAATGATGGCTCTTGCTGTATGCAGGGAGCCAGGTGGGACTATGGGGGCCTCATGACTCCTAGCAAGAGTATGGTGGAGACACTGGATGGGCAACAGGGCACCCACCTTTACGTTTTAAGGCTAAGAGGAATGGGGGTTCCTTGAGACTTCTTCTCTAAGGGACTCTTGGGATTTCGTATTTGGTACCCACGTGTCCTTGGGACATTTATTTTCTATTTTTGGTTCCGAGGACCAAAACTGGCCCAGGGAGGAGGGCTGTGTCCCCCCTCCCCCGAAACATTATGTCAGGCCCAGAGGGATGGGGGTCTTTGGGGTCAAAGTCAGCCTGGGAAGGGGGACTGTGTGCCCCCTCCTCCTAAACATAAGTTTGGGCCCTCTAAGATGGGTTCCCGGGGGCCAATATTGCCTCAGGAATGGGGCCACATGCCCCTTCCCAGAGCCTAAAGAGGTTAGAGGAGGTGTTACATATATATTTATAAGAGTCGGCCTTGAAAGGACCCCTCTGGTATGATCCCTGAGTAGGTGGCTCAAAATCTGACTGACAGTTTGATATTTTAATTGTTTGGCATCAGTTTTAGATATATGAATTAAACCCATTCACATCTGAGCCACTGAGTCTATACTCACAAATTCTGATGTATAAGATATCATGACAAAAGGTCTCAAAGGTGGCATAGAGATCTAATAGAGTCACTGCTGATCTGTCCCCTTCATCCACCATCCATTAATACTGTCACTAATGAGCTACCAGAGCTGTATGTGTGCTATGCGTGGATCTAAAACGAACTGTGTGGAATCCATAATTGCATTGACCATCAACATCAAGAAATTAGTGTTTTAGTTATTAATATATTTTCTATTATTTTTATTGCTAATGGAAGTTGAGAGTTGGGGTGATAATTGCTCAATATGAGCCTGATAGTGCTAAGGGGTTTCTCATAGGGGCTTTACTATTGCCTGTTTCCACTTCAGAGGTACTGAAGGTGACTATAAAGAGGAATTTTAAATGAGAGTTAAAATACTTTTAATGTACTCTAGTGTGTAAAATGTTAGAAGGTCATTTTTAGTTACCAACCTTATGAAATAATAATAAGGGAAATGCAAAAACACAATGCTTAAACGTGCATTGGAATCAATTATTCGTGTAAAATAAACGTTTTGTAAGGAAATGGATTTTGGAAAACGTTTATGTATGGAATAATCTTCAGTCATCATTATTATATTCTAACATTATATCATAAAGCGAAGCAACAAAAACTGTATTTCTTTCCAAACATATAAAAAAATAATATCTAAATGAAAGTAAACCTACAAAGGAAAGGACAATTGATGAGGTGTGTAGGAGGCTGGACTGGCTTGTAGTGAGTACCAAGGGGTACTTGCACCTTGCACCAGGCCCAGTTATCCCTTATTAGTGTATAGGGTGTCTAGCAGCTTAGGATGATAGATAATGGTAGCTTAGCAGAGCAGCTTAGGCTGAACTAGGAGACGTGTGAAGCTACTACAGTACCACAAGTGTCACTTGCACAATATCATAAGAAAACACAATACACAGTTATACTAAAAATAAAGGTACTTTATTTTTATGACAATATGCCAAAGTATCTTAGGGTGTACCCTCAGTGAGAGGATAGGAAATATACACAAGATATATATACACAATAGCAAAAATATGCAGTATAGTCTTAGAAAACAGTGCAAACAATGTATAGTTACAATAGGATGCAATGGGGACACATAGGGATAGGGGCAAAACAAACCATATTCTCCAAAAGTGGAATGCGAACCACAAATGGACCCCAAACCTATGTGACCTTGTAGAGGGTCGCTGGGACTATTAGAAAATAGTGAGAGTTAGAAAAATAACCCTCCCCAAGACCCTGAAAAGTGAGTGCAAAGTGCACTAAAGTTCCCCTAAGGACAAAGAAGTCGTGTTAGAGGAATAATGCAGGAAAGACACAAACCAACAATGCAACAACGATGGATTTCCAATCTAGGGTACCTGTGGAACAAGGGGACCAAGCCCAAAAGTCACAAGCAAGTCGGAGATGGGCATATGCCCAGGAAATGCCAGCTGTGGATGCAAAGAAGCTTCTACTGGACAGAAGAAGCAGAGGTTTCTGCAGGAACGAAAAGGGCTAGAGACTTCCCCTTTGGTGGACGGATCCCACTTGCCGTGGAGAGTCGTGCAGAAGTATTGTTCCGCCAAAAGAACGCCAACAAGCCTTGCTAGCTGCAAATCGTGCGGTTAGCGTTTTTGGATGCTGCTGTGGCCCAGGAGGGACCAGGAGGTCGCAAATTGGACCAGGAGGTAGAAGGGACGTCGAGCAAGACAAGGAGCCCTGTTAGCAGCAGGTAGCACCTGGAGAAGTGCCAGAAACAGGCACTACAAGGATGCGTGAAACAGTGCTCCCCCGAAGTTACACAAAGGAGTCCCACGTCGCCGGAGACCAACTTAGAAAGTCGTGCAATGCAGGTTAGAGTGCCGTGGACCCAGGCTTAGCTGTGCACAAAGGATTTCCGCCAGAAGTGCACAGGGGCCGGAGTAGCTGCAAAAGTCGTGGTTCCCAGCAATGCAGTCTAGCGAGGTGAGGCAAGGACTTACCTCCACCAAACTTGGACTGAAGAGTCACTGGACTGTGGGGGTCACTTGGACAGAGTTGCTGGATTCGAGGGACCTCGCTCGTCATGCTGAGAGGAGACCCAAGGGACCGGCAATGCAGCTTTTTGGTGCCTGCGGTTGCAGGGGGAAGATTCCGTCGACCCACGGGAGATTTATTCGGAGCTTTTAGTGCAGAGAGGAGGCAGACTACCCACACAGCATGCACCACCAGGAAAACAGTCGAGAAGGCGGCAGGATCAGCGTTACAGAGTTGCAGTAGTCGTCTTTGCTACTATGTTGCAGGTTTGCAGGCTTCCAGCGCGGTCAGCAGTCGATTCCTTGGCAGAAGGTGAAGAGAGAGATGCAGAGGAACTCGGCTGAGCTCTTGCATTCGTTATCTAAAGTTTCCCCAGAGACAGAGACCCTAAATAGTCAGAAAAGAGGGTTTGGCTACCTAGGAGAGAGGATAGGCTAGCAACACCTGAAGGAGCCTATCAGAAGGAGTCTCTGACGTCACCTGGTGGCACTGGCCACTCAGAGCAGTCCAGTGTGCCAGCAGCACCTCTGTTTCCAAGATGGCAGAGGTCTGGAGCACACTGGAGGAGCTCTGGACACCTCCCAGGGGAGGTGCAGGTCAGGGGAGTGGTCACTCCCCTTTCCTTTGTCCAGTTTTGCGCCAGAGCAGGGCTAAGGGGTCCTCTGAACCGGTGTAGACTGGCTTATGCAGAATTGGGCACATCTGTGCCCAAGAAAGCATTTCCAGAGGCTGGGGGAGGCTACTCCTCCCCTGCCTTCACACCATCTTCCAAAGGGAGAGGGTGTAACACCCTCTCTCAGAGGAAGTCCTTTGTTCTGCCATCCTGGGCCAGGCCTGGCTGGACCCCAGGAGGGCAGATGCCTGTCTGAGGGGTTGGCAGCAGCAGCAGCTGCAGTGAAACCCCAGGAAGGGCAGTTTCGCAGTACCAGGGTCTGTGCTACAGACCACTGGGATCATGGGATTGTGCCAACTATGCCAGGATGGCATAGAGGGGGCAATTCCATGATCATAGACATGTTACATGGCCATATTCGGAGTTACCATTGTGAAGCTACATATAGGTAGTGACCTATATGTAGTGCACGCGTGTAATGGTGTCCCCGCACTCACAAAGTCCGGGGAATTGGCCCTGAACAATGTGGGGGCACCTTGGCTAGTGCCAGGGTGCCCTCACACTAAGTAACTTTGCACCTAACCTTTACCAGGTAAAGGTTAGACATATAGGTGACTTATAAGTTACTTAAGTGCAGTGTAAAATGGCTGTGAAATAACGTGGACGTTATTTCACTCAGGCTGCAGTGGCAGGCCTGTGTAAGAATTGTCAGAGCTCCCTATGGGTGGCAAAAGAAATGCTGCAGCCCATAGGGATCTCCTGGAACCCCAATACCCTGGGTACCTCAGTACCCTATACTAGGGATTTATAAGGGTGTTCTAGTAAGCCAATGTAAATTGGTAAAATTAGTCACTAGCCTGTTAGTGACAAATTGGAAAGAAATGAGAGAGCATAACCACTGAGGTTCTGATTAGCAGAGCCTCAGTGAGACAGTTAGGCACTACACAGGGAACACATACATATAGGCCACAAACTTATGAGCACTGGGGTCCTGACTAGCAGGGTCCCAGTGACACATAACAAACATACTGAAAACATAGGGTTTTCACTATGAGCACTGGGCCCTGGCTAGCAGGATCCCAGTGAGACAGTGAAAACACCCTGACATACACTCACAAACAGGCCAAAAGTGGGGGTAACAAGGCTAGAAAGAGGCTACTTTCTCACACAACCCCCCCCCCAAACGAAGGACAATAAGGCTAACCTTGGCCAGTTGAGACTTTATTGTCTAAGTGGTGATAAGTAGAGAGTAGCTCTGCAATAGACTGGTTACTCCCTTTATCATCCACTATATGGTTACTTCCCTGTGGGGATGTAAACCACCCTGTTTGAAGTTTTTTAGCTAAGCAACAATGTGAAGTAGTATTTTCAGAGTTTCTATCAGTAAGTTTTAGTTTAGAGCAGTGAGAATTGTCCACTGAACCTATTTGTAGTGATGGAAATGGCAGACAGGGATGCTGTCTCAGAAAAGCCATAGCTGGGCAAAAACTTTGTCCATATGGCTGGAAGAGAGAACAGGGATGCTGTTTCTCTTGAGTTGGAGCAGGGCAGGGATGCTGTCCTATGAGCTCCACACTAGGGCAGGGATGCTGTCCTAAGTGTTGTGAGGCAGTGCAGGGTTTCTGCACTAAAGTTTCTCTGGGAGGGCTGGAGGGATGCTCCATGTTAACTAAAATGGTGCTCTTTTTGTCACCAATGTTAGTTATCCCACAGAGAGGTACTTCCACCTCAGGGAGTACAGCTATGCCAGCTGACGATTCCCTTGGAACAGGTGCCACCCCAGGAGAGGTTTCTCCCACCACAGGAATGGTATCCTGAATGGTAGGGTGGTTAGGGGATACTGTGATACCCTTTTTACCTGTTGATGGAGAGGGATCCTGAGTTTTCAGGCCTTCTCTCCTTTGCTTTTTCATTTCAGTAGAAATGAGAGGGAACAATTCCTCAGGGATGCCCAGCATGGCTGCATGGGCATAAAACTCTACATCAGCCCAACCTGAGGCCTCTAGGTCATTACCTAAGAGACAATCTACAGGTAAACTAGGTGTTACCACCACCTGCTTAGGGCCAGTAACTCCACCCCAACTAAACTGAATTATAGCTAAGGGAAGAAACTTAGTGGAGTTATGGACATCAATAATCTTATACTGTTGTCCAATGATGTGTTGTTCAGGATGCACTAGGTTTTCAGTCACCAAAGTGATACTGGCACCTGTGTCCCTGTAGGCCAAGGCCTCAACACCATTTATTGAAACTGTCTGCCTGTACTTATCCATTGTAAGGGGACAAGCAGCCAGTGTGGCAAGGCCAATGCCACTAGGTGTGACAGAAACTGTCTTGGGACTGACTACCCCAGTTTCTACTATGGACCCATAAGTGAACCCAACTACACCCTTAACTTGACTGTTGCCAGCAGTCCCACCACTAGTACCACTACTTCTAGGGGCACTAGAGCTTGATGTATTAGTGGTGGTAGGCTCAGGGGGTTTACCTGGACAGGACTTATCCCCTGGCCTATGGCCTCTATTTTTACACACAAAGCACCAAGGCTTTTTTACTTGTGTAGGTTGAGAAGAAGAGGAAGAATTTGTTTTATCCCCACCCCCTGAAGAGTGTTTAAGATTTGAAGTGGGATCTTTGGTTTTACCCTTATCCCCATGCTTATCTTGAGATTTTTCACCATCTTTCTTCTTATTCTCTTTGTCACCACCTGTATGAACTTTTCTGTTCACCCTTGTTCTGACCCATTTGTCTGCCTTCTTTCCCAATTCTTGGGGAGAGGTCAGATCAGAGTCCACCAAGTACTGGTGCAACAAATCAGACACACAATTATTAAGAATATGCTCTCTCAGGATCAAGTTATACAGGCTGTCATAATCAGTAACTTTACTGCCATGTAACCACCCCTCCAAGGCCTTCACTGAATGGTCAATGAAATCAACCCAGTCTTGTGAAGACTCCTTTTTGGTCTCTCTGAACTTTATCCTGTATTGTTCAGTGGTTAAGCCATAACCATCCAGGAGTGCATTCTTAAGAACTTTGTAATCATTAGCTTCATTTTCTTTGACAGTAAGGAGCCTATCCCTACCTTTACCACTAAATGATAGCCATAGGATAGCAGCCCACTGCCTTTGAGGGACATCCTGTACAACACAGGCCCTCTCAAGTGCAGCAAACCACTTGTTAATGTCATCCCCCTCCTTATAAGGGGGAACTATCTTGTGCAGATTCCTGGAATAATGCTCTTTTGCAGGATGACTATGGGGAATACTGCTGCTGCCACCATGGGTTTCTAAACCCAGTTTCTATCTCTCCTTCTCTACTTCTAAGGTCTGTCTCTCCAAATACAGCTGTTGCTTCTTGAGCTTCAGTCTGGTTTGTTCCACTCTCAATCTATTGAGCTCCCTTTCTAACAATCTGTCATCAGGGTGGGTGGGAGGGACATGTCTTGAAACAGAAGTATGGTGAGAATGGACAGAAGGAGACCTGTCCCTTACAGAGGGCACCCTAACAGCTTGGCTAACAGAAACATCAGTACCACTGTGGTGAGAATAAATGCATTTGCTATGATGTGAGACAACACTATTTGTATGGTGTGGCTCTCCATCATTACCAACTATGCTAGACTGTCTAGTAATGGGCAGGCTAGGGAGTTTCGTTCCTGAATCTTTTCCTGGGGGAGTCCCTGGATCAGATTGGGAACCATTAGCTACTTTTTCTACAGATGGGGCACTTCTAGCCTTATCCTGTTCTCTAAGCATTTTAAGTAACAGTTCCAAGGAAGGATTCTTCCCTACACTCAAACCTCTCTCTACACAGAGACTCCTTGCTCCTTTCGAGCTAAGGTGGTCATATGCAAGTTTGGACAGATCAACATTTTGGCCTGTGCCAGACATTTTTAGAGAGAGTTAAAGTGATAGAAAAAGAGAAAAAAGTTTGTCAGAGCTTTTAGAAAGACAGAGAAAAAAACTTTTTAAACTTTTAAGAACTTTTTAGAAAGTTAGAAGTACTTTTCAGCACTTAGAAAAGAGTGAAAAGAGTGAAAAGAGGAAATGCAAAACTTGTTGGCTATGTGTATATACACTGAACTGTTTTGTATATTTTTCTCTTATGAAAAGTACAATGACAAGAGTGGTAAGTAGTCTCAAAGCACTTATCCCACCGCTGCACAACCAATGTAGGAGGCTGGACTGGCTTGTAGTGAGTACCAAGGGGTACTTGCACCTTGCACCAGGCCCAGTTATCCCTTATTAGTGTATAGGGTGTCTAGCAGCTTAGGCTGATAGATAATGGTAGCTTAGCAGAGCAGCTTAGGCTGAACTAGGAGACGTGTGAAGCTACTACAGTACCACAAGGGTCACTTGCACAATATCATAAGAAAACACAATACACAGTTATACTAAAAATAAAGGTACTTTATTTTTATGACAATATGCCAAAGTATCTTAGAGTGTACCCTCAGTGAGAGGATAGGAAATATACACAAGATATATATACACAATAGCAAAAATATGCAGTATAGTCTTAGAAAACAGTGCAAACAATGTATAGTTACAATAGGATGCAATGGGGACACATAGGGATAGGGGCAACACAAACCATATTCTCCAAAAGTGGAATGCGAACCACGAATGGACCCCAAACCTATGTGACCTTGTAGAGGGTCGCTGGGACTATTAGAAAATAGTGAGAGTTAGAAAAATAACCCTTCCCAAGACCCTGAAAAGTGAGTGCAAAGTGCACTAAAGGTTCCCTAAGGACAAAGAAGTTGTGTTAGAGGAATAATGCAGGAAAGACACAAACCAACAATGCAACAACGATGGATTTCCAATCTAGGGTACCTGTGGAACAAGGGGACCAAGTCCAAAAGTCACAAGCAAGTCGGAGATGGGCATATGCCCAGGAAATGCCAGCTGTGGATGCAAAGAAGCTTCTACTGGACAGAAGAAGCAGAGGTTTCTGCAGGAACGAAAAGGGCTAGAGACTTCCCCTTTGGTGGACGGATCCTTCTTGCCGTGGAGAGTCGTGCAGAAGTGGTTCCCACCGAAAGAATGCCAACAAGCCTTGCTAGCTGCAAATCGTGCGGTTAGCGTTTTTGGACGCTGCTGTGGCCCAGGAGGGACCAGGAGGTCGCAAATTGGACCAGGAGGTACAGGGGACGTCGAGCAAGACAAGGAGCCCTCTTAGCAGCAGGTATCACCCGGAGAAGTGCCAGAAACAGGCACTACAAGGATGCGTGAAATGGTGCTCACCCGAAGTTACACAAAGGAGTCCCACGTCGCCGGAGACCAACTTAGAAAGTCGTGCAATGCAGGTTAGAGTGCCGTGGACCCAGGCTTGGCTGTGCACAAAGGATTTCCCCCAGAAGTGCACAGGGGCCGGAGTAGCTGCAAAAGTCGCGGTTCCCAGCAATGCAGTCTAGCGAGGTGAGGCAAGGACTTACCTCCACCAAACTTGGACTGAAGAGTCACTGGACTGTGGGGGTCACTTGGACAGAGTTGCTGGATTCGAGGGACCTCGCTCGTCGTGCTGAGAGGAGACCCAAGGGACCGGTAATGCAGCTTTTTGGTGCCTGCGGTTGCAGGGGGAAGATTCCGTCGACCCACGGGAGATTTATTCGGAGCTTCTAGTGCAGAGAGGAGGCAGACTACCCCCACAGCATGCACCACCAGGAAAACAGTCGAGAAGGCGGCAGGATCAGCGTTACAGAGTTGCAGTAGTCGTCTTTGCTACTATGTTGCAGGTTTGCAGGCTTCCAGCGCGGTCAGCAGTCGATTCCTTGGCAGAAGGTGAAGAGAGAGATGCAGAGGAACTCGGCTGAGCTCTTGCATTCGTTATCTAAAGTTTCCCCAGAGACAGAGACCCTAAATAGCCAGAAAAGAGGGTTTGGCTACCTAGGAGAGAGGATAGGCTAGCAACACCTGAAGGAGCCTATCAGAAGGAGTCTCTGACGTCACCTGGTGGCACTGGACACTCAGAGCAGTCCAGTGTGCCAGCAGCACCTCTGTTTCCAAGATGGCAGAGGTCTGGAGCACACTGGAGGAGCTCTGGACACCTCCCAGGGGAGGTGCAGGTCAGGGGAGTGGTCACTCCCCTTTCCTTTGTCCAGTTTTGCGCCAGAGCAGGGCTAAGGGGTCCCCTGAACCGGTGTAGACTGGCTTATGCAGAATTGGGCACATCTGTGCCCAAGAAAGCATTTCCAGAGGCTGGGGGAGGCTACTCCTCCCCTGCCTTCACACCATCTTCCAAAGGGAGAGGGTGTAACACCCTCTCTCAGAGGAAGTCCTTTGTTCTGCCATCCTGGGCCAGGCCTGGCTGGACCCCAGGAGGGCAGATGCCTGTCTGAGGGGTTGGCAGCAGCTGCAGTGAAACCCCAGGAAGGGCAGTTTCGCAGTACCAGGGTCTGTGCTACAGACCACTGGGATCATGGGATTGTGCCAACTATGCCAGGATGGCATAGAGGGGGCAATTCCATGATCATAGACATGTTACATGGCCATATTCGGAGTCACCATTGTGAAGCTACATATAGGTAGTGACCTATATGTAGTGCACGCGTGTAATGGTGTCCCCGCACTCACAAAGTCCGGGGAATTGGCCCTGAACAATGTGGGGGCACCTTGGCTAGTGCCAGGGTGCCCTCACACTAAGTAACTTTGCACCTAACCTTTACCAGGTAAAGGTTAGACATATAGGTGACTTATAAGTTACTTAAGTGCAGTGTAAAATGGCTGTGAAATAACGTGGACGTTATTTCACTCAGGCTGCAGTGGCAGGCCTGTGTAAGAATTGTCAGAGCTCCGTATGGGTGGCAAAAGAAATGCTGCAGCCCATAGGGATCTCCTGGAACCCCAATACCCTGGGTACCTCAGTACCCTATACTAGGGATTTATAAGGGTGTTCTAGTAAGCCAATGTAAATTGGTAAAATTAGTCACTAGCCTGTTAGTGACAATTTGGAAAGAAATGAGAGAGCATAACCACTGAGGTTCTGATTAGCAGAGCCTCAGTGAGACAGTTAGGCACTACACATACATATAGGCCACAAACTTATGAGCACTGGGGTCCTGACTAGCAGGGTCCCAGTGACACATAACAAACATACTGAAAACATAGGGTTTTCACTATGAGCACTGGGCCCTGGCTAGCAGGATCCCAGTGAGACAGTGAAAACACCCTGACATACACTCACAAACAGGCCAAAAGTGGGGGTAACAAGGCTAGAAAGAGGCTACTTTCTCACACAACCCCCCCCCAAACGAAGGACAATAAGGCTAACCTTGGCCAGTTGAGACTTTATTGTCTAAGTGGTGATAAGTAGAGAGTAGCTCTGCAATAGACTGGTTACTCCCTTTATTATCCACTATATGGTTACTTCCCTGTGGGGATGTAAACCACCCTGTTTGAAGTTTTTTAGCTAAGCAACAATGTGAAGTAGTATTTTCAGAGTTTCTATCAGTAAGTTTTAGTTTAGAGCAGTGAGAATTGTCCACTGAACCTATTTGTAGTGATGGAAATGGCAGACAGGGATGCTGTCTCAGAAAAGCCATAGCTGGGCAAAAACTTTGTCCATATGGCTGGAAGAGAGAACAGGGATGCTGTTTCTCTTGAGTTGGAGCAGGGCAGGGATGCTGTCCTATGAGCTCCACACTAGGGCAGGGATGCTGTCCTAAGTGTTGTGAGGCAGTGCAGGGTTTCTGCACTAACGTTTCTCTGGGAGGGTTGGAGGGATGCTCCATGTTAACTAAAATGGTGCTCTTTTTGTCACCAATGTTAGTTATCCCACAGAGAGGTACTTCCACCTCAGGGAGTACAGCTATGCCAGCTGATGATTCCCTTGGAACAGGTGCCACCCCAGGAGAGGTTTCTCCCACCACAGGAATGGTATCCTGAATGGTAGGGTGGTTAGGGGATACTGTGATACCCTTTTTACCTGTTGATGGAGAGGGATCCTGAGTTTTCAGGCCTTCTCTCCTTTGCTTTTTCATTTCAGTAGAAATGAGAGGGAACAATTCCTCAGGGATGCCCAGCATGGCTGCATGGGCATAAAACTCTACATCAGCCCAACCTGAGGCCTCTAGGTCATTACCTAAGAGACAATCTACAGGTAAGCTAGGTGATACCACCACCTGCTTAGGGCCAGTAACTCCACCCCAACTAAACTGAATTATAGTTAAGGGAAGAAACTTAGTGGAGTTATGGACATCAATAATCTTATACTGTTGTCCAATGATGTGTTGTTCAGGATGCACTAGGTTTTCAGTCACCAAAGTGATACTGGCACCTGTGTCCCTGTAGGCCAAGGCCCCAACACCATTTATTGAAACTGTCTGCCTATACTTATCCATTGTAAGGGGACAAGCAGCCAGTGTGGCAAGGCCAATGCCACTAGGTGTGACAGAAACTGTCTTGGGACTGACTACCCCAGTTTCTACTATGGGCCCATAAGTGAACCCAACTACACCCTTAACTTGACTGTTGCCAGCAGTCCCACCACTAGAACCACTACTGCTAGGGGCACTAGAGCTTGATGTATTAGTGGTGGTAGGCTCAGGGGGTTTACCTGGACAGGACTTATCCCCTGGCCTATGGCCTCTATTTTTACACACAAAGCACCAAGGCTTTTTAACTTGTGTAGGTTGAGAAGAAGAGGAAGAATTTGTTTTATCCCCACCCCCTGAAGAGTGTTTAAGATTTGAAGTGGGATCTTTGGTTTTACCCTTATCCCCATGCTTATCTTGAGATTTTTCACCATCTTTCTTCTTATTCTCTTTGTCACCACCTGTATGAACTTTTCTGTTCACCCTTGTTCTGACCCATTTGTCTGCCGTCTTTCCCAATTCTTGGGGAGAGGTCAGATCAGAGTCCACCAAGTACTGGTGCAACAAATCAGACACACAATTATTAAGAATATGCTCTCTCAGGATCAAGTTATACAGGCTGTCATAATCAGTAACTTTACTGCCATGTAACCACCCCTCCAAGGCCTTCACTGAATGGTCAATGAAATCAACCCAGTCTTGTGAAGACTCCTTTTTGGTCTCTCTGAACTTTATCCTGTATTGTTCAGTGGTTAAGCCATAACCATCCAGGAGTGCATTCTTAAGAACTTTGTAATCATTAGCTTCATTTTCTTTGACAGTAAGGAGCCTATCCCTACCTTTACCACTAAATGATAGCCATAGGATAGCAGCCCAATGCCTTTGAGGGACATCCTGTACAACACAGGCCCTCTCAAGTGCAGCAAACCACTTGTTAATGTCATCCCCCTCTTTATAAGGGGGAACTATCTTGTGCAGATTCCTGGAATCATGCTCTTTTGCAGGATGTCTGTGGGGAATACTGCTGCTGCCACCATGGGTTTCTAAACCCAGTTTCTGTCTCTCCTTCTCTACTTCTAAGGTCTGTCTCTCCAAATCCAGCTGTTGCTTCTTGTGCTTCAGTCTGGTTTGTTCCACTCTCAATCTATTGAGCTCCCTTTCTAACAATCTGTCATCAGGGTGGGTGGGAGGGACATGTCTTGAAACAGAAGTATGGTGAGAATGGACAGAAGGAGACCTGTCCCTTACAGAGGGCACCCTAACAGCTTGGCTAACAGAAACATCAGTACCACTGTGGTGAGAATAAATGCTTTTGCTATGATGTGAGACAACACTATTTGTATGGTGTGGCTCTCCATCATTACCAACTATGCTAGACTGTCTAGTAATGGGCAGGCTAGGGAGTTTCTTTCCTTAATCTTTTCCTGGGGGAGTCCCTGGATCAGATTGGGAACCATTAGCTACTTTTTCTACAGATGGGGCACTTCTAGCCTTATCCTGTTCTCTAAGCATGTTAAGTAACAGTTCCAAGGAAGGATTCTTCCCTACACTCAAACCTCTCTCTACACAGAGACTCCTTGCTCCTTTCCAGCTAAGGTGGTCATATGCAAGTTTGGACAGATCAACATTTTGGCCTGTGCCAGACATTTTTAGAGAGAGTTAAAGTGATAGAGATTTTAGAAAGACAGAGAAAAAAACTTTTAAAACTTTTTAGAAAGTTAGAAGTACTTTTCAGCACTTAGAAAAGAGTGAAAAGAGGAAATGCAAAACTTTTTGGCTATGTGTATATACACTGAACTTGTTTTGTATATTTTTCTCTTATGAAAAGTACAATGACAAGAGTGGTAAGTAGTCTCAAAGCACTTATCCCACCGCTGCACAACCAATGTAAGAGGCTGGACTGGCTTGTAGTGAGTACCAAGGGGTACTTGCACCTTGCACCAGGCCCAGTTATCCCTTATTAGTGTATAGGGTGTCTAGGGATAGGGGCAACACAAACCATATTCTCCAAAAGTGGAATGCGAACCACGAATGGACCCCAAACCTATGTGACCTTGTAGAGGGTCGCTGGGACTATTAGAAAATAGTGAGAGTTAGAAAAATAACCCTCCCCAAGACCCTGAAAAGTGAGTGCAAAGTGCACTAAAGTTCCCCTAAGGACAAAGAAGTCGTGTTAGAGGAATAATGCAGGAAAGACACAAACCAACAATGCAACAACAATGGATTTCCAATATAGGGTACCTGTGGAACAAGAGGACCAAGTCCAAAAGTCACAAGCAAGTCGGAGATGGGCATATGCCCAGGAAATGCCAGCTGTGGATGCAAAGAAGCTTCTACTGGACAGAAGAAGCAGAGGTTTCTGCAGGAACGAAAAGGGCTAGAGACTTCCCCTTTGGTGGACGGATCCCACTCGCCGTGGAGAGTTGTGCAAAAGTATTTTTTCGCCGAAAGAACGCCAACAAGCCTTGCTAGCTGCAATTTGTTTGGTTAGCGTTTTTGGATGCTGTTGTGGCCCAGGAGGGACCAATAGGTCGCAAATTGGACCAGGAGGTAGAGGGGACGTCGAGCAAGATAAGGAGCCCTCTTAGCAGCAGGTAGCACCCAGAGAAATGCCAGAAACAGGCACTACAAGGATGCGTGAAACGGTGCTCACCCGAAGTTACACAAAGGAGTCCCACGTCGCCGGAGACCAACTTAGAAAGTCGTGCAATGCAGGTTAGAGTGCCGTGGACCCAGGCTTGGCTGTGCACAAAGGATTTCCGGCGGAAGTGCACAGGGGCCAGAGTAGCTGCAAAAGTTGTGGTTCCCATCAATGCAGTCTAGCGAGGTGAGGCAAGGACTTACCTCCACCAAACTTGGACTGAAGAGTCACTGGACTGTGGGGGTCACTTGGACAGAGTTGCTGGATTCGAGGGACCTCGCTCGTCGTGCTGAGAGGAGACCCAAGGGACCGGTAATGCAGCTTTTTGGTGCCTGCGGTTGCAGGGGGAAGATTCCGTCGACCCACGGGAGATTTATTCGGAGCTTCTAGTGCAGAGAGGAGGCAGACTACCCCCACAGCATGCACCACCAGGAAAACAGTTGAGAAGGCGGCAGGATCAGCGTTACAGAGTTGCAGTAGTCGTCTTTGCTACTATGTTGCAGGTTTGCAGGCTTCCAGCGCGGTCAGCAGTCGATTCCTTGGCAGAAGGTGAAGAGAGAGATGCAGAGGAACTCGGCTGAGCTCTTGCATTCGTTATCTAAAGTTTCCCCAGAGACAGAGACCCTAAATAGCCAGAAAAGAGGGTTTGGCTACCTAGGAGAGAGGATAGGCTAGCAACACCTGAAGGAGCCTATCAGAAGGAGTCTCTGACGTCACCTGGTGGCACTGGCCACTCAGAGCAGTCCAGTGTGCCAGCAGCACCTCTGTTTCCAAGATGGCAGAGGTCTGGAGCACACTGGAGGAGCTCTGGACACCTCCCAGGGGAGGTGCAGGTCAGGGGAGTGGTCACTCCCCTTTCCTTTGTCCAGTTTTGCGCCAGAGCAGGGCTAAGGGGTCCCCTGAACCGGTGTAGACTGGCTTATGCAGAATTGGGCACATCTGTGCCCAAGAAAGCATTTCCAGAGGCTGGGGGAGGCTACTCCTCCCCTGCCTTCACACCATCTTCCAAAGGGAGAGGGTGTAACACCCTCTCTCAGAGGAAGTCCTTTGTTCTGCCATCCTGGGCCAGGCCTGGCTGGACCCCAGGAGGGCAGATGCCTGTCTGAGGGGTTGGTAGCAGGAGCAGCTGCAGTGAAACCCCAGGAAGGGCAGTTTGGCAGTACCAGGGTCTGTGCTACAGACCACTGGGATCATGGGATTGTGCCAACTATGCCAGGATGGCATAGAGGGGGCAATTCCATGATCATAGACATGTTACATGGCCATATTCGGAGTTACCATTGTGAAGCTACATATAGGTAGTGACCTATATGTAGTGCACGCGTGTAATGGTGTCCCCGCACTCACAAAGTCCGGGGAATTGGCCCTGAACAATGTGGGGGCACCTTGGCTAGTGCCAGGGTGCCCTCACACTAAGTAACTTTGCACCTAACCTTTACCAGGTAAAGGTTAGACATATAGGTGACTTATAAGTTACTTAAGTGCAGTGTAAAATGGCTGTGAAATAACGTGGACGTTATTTCACTCAGGCTGCAGAGCAGGCCTGTGTAAGAATTGTCAGAGCTCCCTATGGGTGGCAAAAGAAATGCTGCAGCCCATAGGGATCTCCTGGAACCCCAATACCCTGGGTACCTCAGTACCCTATACTAGGGATTTATAAGGGTGTTCTAGTAAGCCAATGTAAATTGGTAAAATTAGTCACTAGCCTGTTAGTGACAATTTGGAAAGAAATGAGAGAGCATAACCACTGAGGTTCTGATTAGCAGAGCCTCAGTGAGACAGTTAGGCACTACACAGGGAACACATACATATAGGCCACAAACTTATGAGCACTGGGGTCCTGACTAGCAGGGTCCCAGTGACACATAACAAACATACTGAAAACATAGGGTTTTCACTATGAGCACTGGGCCCTGGCTAGCAGGATCCCAGTGAGACAGTGAAAACACCCTGACATACACTCACAAACAGGCCAAAAGTGGGGGTAACAAGGCTAGAAAGAGGCTACTTTCTCACAAGGTGTGTGAGAAAAAGGTTTAAACAACTTCAAAACTCTGATAAAACTAAAATATTGAAAAATGCTAAAATTTAATATAGTAGTGTAGGAAAGTACCATCTTGCCTGGCATGTTACCCCCATTTTCACTGTATGTATGTATGATTTAGCCCCTGTGTCGCTAGGATCCTGCTAGGCAGGACCCCAGTGCTCACAGTATGTGCCCTGTATGTGTTCCCTGTGTGGTGCCTAACTGTATCACTGAGGCTCTGCTAACCAGAACCTCAGTGTTTATGCTCTCTCTGCTTTCTAAATTTGTCACTGCAGGCTAGTGACTAAATTTACCAATTCTCATTGGCACACTGGTACACCCATATAATTCCTTTGTATATGGTACTTAGGTACCCAGGGTATTGGGGTCCCAGGAGATCCCTATGTGCAGCAGCATTTCTTTTGCCACCCATAGGGAGCTCAGACAATTCTTACACAGGCCTGCCACTGCAGCCTGAGTGAAATAACGTCCACGTTATTTCACAGCCATTTTTCACTGCACATAAGTAACTTATAAGTCACCTATATGTCTAACCTTCACCTGGTGAAGGTTGGGTGCCAAGTTACTTAGTGTGTGGGTGTAGGAGGCTGGCCTGGCTTGTAGTGGGTACCAAGGGGTACTTACACTCTGTACCAGGTCCAGTTATCCCTTATTAGTGTAGAAGAGGTGTTTCTAGCAGCTTAGGCTGATAGAAGGTAGCTATAGCAGAGCAGCTTAGGTTGAACTAGTAGAGATGCAAAGCTCCTACTATACCACTGGTGTCATATGCACAATAGCATAAGAAAACACAATACACAGATATACTAAAAATACAGGTACTTTATTTTTATGACAATATGCCAAAAGTATCTCAGTGAGTACCCTCGGTATGAGGATGCCAAATATACAGAAGATATATGTACCCAATACCAAAAATATGCAGTAATAGCAAAAGGAAGTAATGCAAGCAATGTAAAGTTACAGTAGATTGCAATAGGAGCACATAGGTATAGGGGCAACACAAACCATATACTCCAAAAGTGGAATGCGAACCACAAATTGACCCGAAACCTATGTGAGCTTGTAGAGGGTCGCTGGGACTGTAAGAAAACAGTGAGGGTTAGAAAAATAGCCCACCCCAAGAACCTGAAAAGTAGGTGTAAAGTGCACCTATATTACCCAGAGAGCACAGAAGTCATGATAGGGGAATTCTGCAAGGAAGACCAACACCAGCAATGCAACCAAAGTGGATTTCTGGACCTGAGTACCTGTGGAACAAGGGGACCAAGTCCAAGAGTCGCGACAATGTCGAGAGAGTGCACATTTCCAGGAAATGCCAACTAAGGGTGCAAAGAAGCTGCCACCGGATGGTAGAAGCTGTGGATTCTGCAAGAACGAAGGGGACTAGGACCTTCCTCTTTGGAGGATGGATGTCCCACGTCGTGAAGAAGCTTGCAGAGGTGTTCCCACGCAGAAAGACCGCAAACAAGCCTTGCTAGCTGCAAGGGTCGCAGTTAGGGTTTTTGGATGCTGCTGTGGCCCAGGAGGGACCAGGATGTCGCCACTTGGATGAGGAGACTGAGGGGGTGCCCAGCAAGTCAAGGAGCCCTCACAAAAGCAGGCAGCACCCACAGAAGTACCACAGGCACTTAGAAGAGGAGTGAACTGAAGTCCATGCGAAGTCACAAAAGGGAGTCCCACGACGCCGGAGGACAACTCAGAAGGTTGTGCACTGCAGGTTAGAGTGTCGGGGACCCAGGCTTGGCTGTGCACAAAGGAAATCCTGGAAGAGTGCACAGGAGCCGGAGCAGCTGCAAATCATGCGGTACCCAGCAATGCAGTCTAGCGTGGGGAGGCAAGGACTTACCTCCACCAAACTTGGACTGAGGAGTCACTGGACTGTGGGAGTCACTTGTACAGAGTTGATGAGTTCCAGGGACCACACTCGTCGTGCTGAGAGGGGACCCAGAGGACCAGTGATGCAGTCTTTTGTTGCCTGCGGTTGCAGGGGGAGGATTCCGTCGTCCCAGTGGAGATTTCTTCAGAACTCCTGGTGCAGAGAGGAGGCAGGCTACCCCCAGAGCATGCACCACCAGGAAACAGGCGATAAAGCGGCAGGATCAGCGATACAAGGTTGCAGTAGTTGTCTTTGCTACTTTGTTGCGGTTTTGCAGGCGTCCTGAGCAGTCAGCGGTCGATCCTTTGGCAGAAGGTGAAGAGAGAGTTGCAGAGGAACTCGGATGAGCACTTGCATTCGTTATCTAAAGAATTCCCCAAAGCAGAGACCCTAAATAGCCAGAAAAGGAGGTTTAGCTACCTAGGAAGGAGGCTAGGTTAGCAACGCAGGTAAGAGCCTATCAGAAAGAGTCTCTGACGTCACCTGCTGGCACTGGCCACTCAGACCAGTCCAGTGTGCCAGCACACCTCTGAATCCAAGATGGCAGAGGTCTGGAGCACACTGGAGGAGCTCTGGGCACCTCCCCTGGGAGGTGCAGGTCAGAGGAGTGGTCACCCCCCTTTCCTTTGTCCAGTTTCGCGCCAGAGCAGGGCTCGGGGATCCCTGAACCGGTGTAGACTGGCTTATGCCGAGATGGGCACCATCTGTGCCCATCAAAGCATTTCCAGAGGCTGGGGGAGGCTACTCTTTTGCTGGACACACCATTGGTGGTTTGTGTTCGTAGCCACAGCTCCTGCAGGCATGCGGGCTCTGTCTGCCAAAGTTTGTTTTCCGTCCTGGCGGTTGACGAGTCTGGATGGCGTCTATCTGCTCTTGTTTCACCTGGACGGGACGGGTGGTTGACGCAGCGGCCAGTGATTGTCCTCTTACTGCCGCCGTGGCATCCACCCGCACCGCAGATAGTTTGTGCGAACGTGCCAAAACCAAGATGTCGTCAAGGGGCATGCCCTGCTGGCGTAGAATGAGCTTCCTTAGTGCGTTCCACCGGCATCCTTGAATAATCTGTGCTCTAATCTCCTTTTGTTGATTGAGGCCTACACACGAGCTTGCTAGCTTCCTTAATCGGGCGTAGAACATGTCCATGGACTCAACATCCGTCTGCTGAGCCTGCCGGAGTTTGAAGCGTTCAAAGTCTGAGTTCAACTGTGGATCAAAATGCTTGTTCAGAGTCTTCACTGCCGCATTGAAATCCGACTTATCACCTGTGTTTGGGAGTGCATCGAATAGTTCCTGCAGTTCATCACCCCCCATGAGTAGCATGAGAGATCTGCGCACGGTCCCGTCTGTCTCTCTTGTGGGGCAGAAGTATTTTTCTAATCGGTTTAACCATAGAGGCCATCGTGGCGAAGCTGTGGCCGGATCAATCAGTTGGCTAAATGGGGGCAGTGCAGTGACTGAGGAATGCGCACTGGCTCCTACTTGCGCCGGCGGCTGGGGGTTTACCTGCGGTGGGGCACTCATCATGTCTTGCGGTCTGCAGGCACATTATTAATGTATAGCCTTTCTTAACGTTGTTCCTTAATGTTTGTGGTATTAGTGTTTTGTTCTCCTTGTTAGTGTATTTTCCACTTTTATTTTCACCCAACGCCACTTCTGATTGTAGGTGTTGTTTCCACCAAAGGAGGGAAAAGAAACCTCTGTTCTTTTTTTTCTTCTTTGGGGGGTCTACCCCTCTTTCTTTATTCACCTTCTCTCTGTTAATGGCCAGTCTTTTATTTCTTTATTATTATTATTATTATTATTATTATTTTTTGTATTTTTTTAGGGGGGGCCTACCCCTCTTTCTTTCTCCCCCTTCTCTCCTTTAGTGGCCAGTCTTTTATTTATTTCTTACTTTTTTTTTTTCTTGACCCTTTCCCAGGGTCTGCTAGGGCTTTCTGCCCTTCTTTGCTTGTTGTTCGGGACTCCTGCCCATCTTGCTCCTGTGCTGCGTTCCCCTCCCTGGGTAAAGCAGCCTGAGCGTCGCCTCTAGCTGGGCGTGCGCATGTGTGTTCTTGTGAGATGCAGCCCCCGTGCGGTGCTGCCATGCCCAGCGCGGTGCCGCCAAACCTCCCGGCAGGGACGCTCCACTTCAAAGTGGGCACCGTAGGTGAGGCTTCTTGCACCTCATTTTATTTAGCTCGGGCCGCGGCAAGGATTCACAGGGCCCGGGCTCGAGTGAGGATTTCCCGGGAGAGGAAGGCGGGGCGTACCTTTCTCCGTTGCGGCGTAGCAGCGGAGCACCGTATTTTTTTGTCCGCACTCCGTCCGCGTTTCGAGTTTTTTTTTTTCCGGGCGGCTCCTTAACTCATCTTCGACATGGGAGTGTCGAAATCCCGCTTGTCGCCATTGTGGTGCAGCGGGCCCATGCTGCACGGCGTGGTGGACAAAAGACGCATGCACACCAGTTAGGGTCTACAAAGGAATTGCGTCTGCGCAGCCCTTGATTTATTAGCACAACTCGGTTCGCGTTCCATCCGGATACGCGGAACCTGACACCAAAAAGAAAAGGAGAGCCCGGGTGGCTCTCTACAGGGTGTACCGTGT
The DNA here is from genome assembly GCF_031143425.1 of Pleurodeles waltl. Classification (NCBI taxonomy): domain Eukaryota; kingdom Metazoa; phylum Chordata; class Amphibia; order Caudata; family Salamandridae; genus Pleurodeles; species Pleurodeles waltl. Next base: position 1,179,608,057 of record NC_090445.1, on the reverse strand, counting down.
GGTACTGTACGTGCTGATTTTGCAGCGCGGAATGAGTTCCGGGTGCCAAAAATCAGCATGAGCAGCTCAATGTGCCTAATTCTACCTGTTAATGTAACTCCTCTTAATCGTTGGAGTATTCATGTAACTCTGCAGAAGTCTGTGTAGTGCAACTCTTCGAGTTCTGCCGAACCCTGTTTGTGAGAGGCCATTATAGGTGAAATACTCAATGGTCATTTTGTGCCTGACTTACGAGTTACTTCCAACTCAAGAGTGTCAGGCACTGTTGGGAAGAGCTCAAGCAAAGCCAGTCACTCAAATAGGTGTCTGGTTTTGCTTGGCGGGCCAGGGTCTCCGCTCGACTCACAGGCGGTAGCAACCTCTGCAGGTTACGTCCTGTCCCAGGCAGAAGGAAGGGCCCTGTGGTCAACACTCTCTCCTCACAACCAAAGACCTTGTCCTGCATGTTTTGGGAGGGCACAGAGGGCTTAGGCATAGGGACTGGCCATCTCCTTGCTATGCACAGCTAAAACAAAGAAAGAAAGTGAAAACATTCCAGAAGATTTCTTTTTCCACCCGGGAATAATTTTCCAACTTTCTGGATTTCACAAATGTTGTCAAGCCTGTGCCTGGAAAGCTGTTCCAGGTAGACGTTTCCATTTGTACTTTTGGGAAGATAATGTTACATTCCCAGCTGGATCCTATTACCTCTCTTTCAATTCTCAACAGCAGAGAACTTGAACCAGGAGGAATAGTAACCAGTGTGCAAATGTACATATTGTAAATCTGTGCAGAAAATATTCTTCTCCATAAAGAAACTCCTTCCACCACAACCCCAGCAAATCTAGGGGTTTACAACATCCCAATGTTGTGTATATTTACAACCATTTTTTGAATAGAAAGGAGAGGGAGAAGAGTTTGAGAATGCCCACAAGCACACATGTTTATGTGTATTTCCCAACTTCCAAGGCAAATTTAATGCACTGAAGCAGGCAGGGAAACAGATTAAAATATTGGTCCCACCTGAAGGAAGCAGCTATGGGAGCTGCTCCTTGCGGCAGCAGCAATGATGGCTCTTGTTGTATGCAGGGAGCCAGGTGGGACTATGGGGGCCTCATGACTCCTAGCAAGAGTATGGTGGAGACACTGGGTGAGCAACAGGGCACCCACTTTTACGTTTTGAGGCTAAGAGGAATGGGGGTTCCTTGAGACTTCTTCTCTAAGGGACTCTTGGGATTCCGTATTTGGTACCCATGTGTCCTTGGGACATTTATTTTCTATTTTTGGTTCCGAGAACTAAAACTGGACCAGGGAGGAGGGCTGTGTCCCCCCTCGCCCGAAACATTATGTCAGGCCCAGAGGGATGGGGGTCTTTGGGGTCAAAATCAGCCTGGGAAGGGGGACTGTGTGCCCCCTCCTCCTAAACATAAGTTTGGGCCCTCTAAGATGGGGTCCCCGGGGCCAATATTGCCTCAGGAATGGGGCCACATGCCCCTTCCCAGAGCCTAAAGAGGGTAGAGGAGGTGTTACATATATATTTATAAGAGTCGGCCTTGAAAGGACCCCTCTGGTATGATCCCTGAGTAGGTGGCTCAAAATCTGACTGACAGTTTGATATTTTAATTGTTTGGCATCAGTTTTAGATATATGAATTAAACCCATTCACATCTGAGCCACTGAGTCTAGACTCACAAATTCTGATGTATAAGATATAATGACAAAAGGTCTCAAAGGTGGCATAGAGATCTAATAGAGTCACTGCTGATCTGTCCCCTTCATCCACCATCCATTAATACTGTCACTAATGAGCTACCAGAGCTGTTTGTTTGCTATGCATGGATCTAAAACCAACTGTGTGGGATCCATAATTGCATTGACCATCAACATCAAGAAATTAGGTGGTCATTACAACATTGGTCGTAAAAGGCGCTTACCGCCGTGCGGAAGACCGCCAATACACTTCCGCGGCCGCGGAATTCCACCACAGCTATTATGACCCACATCTCGGAATCCGCCGAAATTCAGACACCCACACAAGTCTGCCACACCAAAGGTCAGTGTTAAACTGGTGAAAACAAAACCTCCACCTCCACGCCAACAGAAACACGCCCATGCTATTACGACACACGAATCCACGCGGCGGTCTTTCAACCGCGGTATTCCATTGGCGGTACACACCGCCGCGCTCAAAATACACACACATCTCCAAAACACCGCCACATTGGACAATTCAAAATACACACACCTGATACACATACAAACACCACTCCCACACACCCAATACAATATAAAACACACACCCACATCACCCACAAACCCCTACGACAAAAAATCAGAGACGAAAGCCAGAGAGTTAGCACAGATTAGACAATCCCACCACACAAAGGCACACCACACTATCACCCACACTACTTCCACGCACAAAACACCACACACCACGACACATCACCACACTCATCAACACATACACCACCCCACACATCACCCACACCACCCCATGTCACGCCAAAGACACCCCCGTTTTTCCGAGGAGGAGCTCCGGGTCATGGTGGAGGAAATCCTACGGGTAGAGCCACAGCTATTTGGCTCACAGGTGCAGCACACATCCATAGCCAGGAAGATGGAGTTATGGCGCAGAATAGTCGACAGGGTCAACGCTGTGGGACAGCATCCAAGAAATCGGGAGGACATCAGGAAGAGGTGGAGCAACCTACGGGGGAAGGTGCGTTCCGTGGTCTCCAGGCACAACATGGCGGTTCAGCGGACTGGCGGCGGACCCCCACCTCCTCCCCCACAACTAACAGCATGGGAGGAGCAAGTCTTAACCATCATGCATCCAGAGGGCCTCGGGGGAGTCGGTGGAGGAATGGACACTGGTAAGTCAATTCTTAACTTTCATATCCCCCACCCTACCTGCATGCTATCACACACCCCACCCTCACCCCCTCCCCTATCACTCCAAATCCTCACTAATGTACTCATAACACAAACCACACATACCAACACCAAGCCCTGCATGACACAACTAAGCATGGACACCCATCACTAAAGCATGCTCACTGCACATACCCAGAACACCCCCCAACCATCATCACACAAGCCCCCACACAGGAATGCTTGCACTGGGGTACACAGTGAGCCACCAATTGCACACCATGACACACACACATGCAATAATCATGCCCTTATGCCCCTGCAGGATTACGAAGGACCGTCACCACCCCGGAGGGTCCAGACAACTCCACTCCACCCACAGAAGAGGCCCACAGTGACGATAGCAGCTCTGCCCTACTGGATCCTGATGACCAGCCCGGACCATCGTGGGCCTCGGGACTGTTGGTTCCCCTTGCACAGGCACAGCCCAACACTGACCTTCCATCCTCTGGTAACACCAGCACAGCACCCACCCAGCGGGCCCAAACCTCCGTACCCAGGACAGGTAAATCAGCGGTGTGTCCACCAGTACAGGGAACCCAGGGTAACCCACCACCCCAACAACAACAGGGACCTGGGGGCAGTGGTAGTGGGCACATGGTCCAGGGGACAGAGGCACAGGAACACAGGGGAACTGGGAGGTCTGCTGTGCGACAAGGGGCGGACAGGCCAAGGGAACTCACTCTCCACAAGGCCCTCTCCTCCATCATGGGAGCAGACCACAACTCCCAGGAGACGATGGCGACGGTCCTGGTCAAGTTTCAGGAGACCCAGCGCCTGCAGGAGGACCAGTATTTGGGGTTCAATGAGGAGCTCAGGACCATCATCTCCGCCTGGGGCACCATCGTAGGGGTGCTGAAGGACATACAGCAGACCTTGAGGGACACCGTGGCACTCCAAGGGGCCCCTGACACTAGCCAGGACGATGAACTGCCCACCACCTCCGCCGGCGTTAGTGGACAGCACGCCCGCCACAGGACCACCACACCAGCACCCCACCCCCTGCAGACGGACAACCACCACACAAGCGGGCCCTGAGATCCAGGAACAGAACAGAGCAAGATGGCAAGACCCCCGCCAGGTAATGAGACCACCCTGATTGTCCTCCCACTGTCCCACTTTGTTACCCTGTCCATACTTAAACTGCCCCAGATCCACTTCCTATGCCCAGATGGGCAGTGTACCTGTGAGACTAATAGACTGGACTCTGCCATGGACATTCCTCCACCATCACCCATCACCATTTTACAACCCCCCCTCCACTTTTTAGCACTTCAATAAACACCCTTGAACCACAAAACAATCTGGAGTCAGTCTATGATTTGGTAATATGTATTATCAATGACAGTGTAAAAAAGCGTTTCTACTAGTAAAGGCAACATATCTATGTCACACATCACAAGTCCTTGAAGGATGCATGCAGATGACACACGTTGGTAACCACACCTATGAAACCGTAATGGAAAGGAACAACTCAGTTACCAAATAATGCAATGAAATTACACACAGGATAGAGGAAGACGTGTGACAGTGAATGTAATGGTAAAAATGAAAATGTTCTCACCTGTGTGTCACTGGAAATATTGCTGTATGACTGACTCCCTGTTGTCGTTGTCTTCTTCGTGAGCTTCCTCCTCATGACTGTCCACAGGCTCCACAGGCTCCACAGCTGCCACAACACTGTCATCTGGACCATCCTCCTGCAGAAAAGGCACCTGGCGTCGCAATGCAAGATTGTGAAGCATCGAGCAGGCGATGGTGATCTGGCACACCTTCTTCGGTGAGTAGAATAGGGAACCACCTGTCATATGGAGGCACCTGAACCTGGCCTTGAGGAGGCCGAAGGTGCGTTCGATCACCCTCCTAGTCCGCCCATGGGCCGCATTGTACCGTTCCTCTGCCCTGGTCCTGGGATTCCTCACTGGGGTCAATAGCCAGGAGAGGTTGGGGTAACCAGAGTCCCCTAATAGCCACACACGGTGCCTCTGGAGTTGACCCATCATATCAGGGATGCTGCTATTCCGCAGGATGTAGGCGTCATGCACTGAGCCAGGGAACATAGCATTAACCTGGGAGATGTACTGGTCTGACAAACAGACCATCTGTACATTCATCAAATCAAATCAAATCATTAACATTTATAAAGCGCGCTACTCACCCGTGCGGGTCTCAAGGTGCGGGTCTCAAGGCTTCATAGAATGATAACTCTTCCTGTTCCTGTACACCTGTTCACTCCTGTGGGGGGGGACCAGCGCTACATGGGTCCCATCAATAGCACCAATGATGTTGGGGATATGTCCAAGGGCATAGAAGTCACCTTTCACTGTAGCCAAACTTCCACCTCAGGGAAAATGATGTATCTCCTTAAGAGTTTCAGCAGGGCAGACAATACTCTGGACAGCACGTTGGAAAACATAGGCTGGGACATCCCTGATGCCATGTCCACTGTTATCTGAAAAGACCCACTTGCAAGGAAATGGAGCACTGACAGCACCTGCACGTCAGGGGGGATTCCAGTGGGATAGCGGATTGGTGACATCAGGTCTTGCTCCAACTGCGTACATAGTTACTGGATTGTGGCACGTCAAACCGGTAGGTGACGATTACATGTCGCTCCTCCATTGTCAACAGGTCCACCAGCGGTCGGTACACCGGAGGATTCCGCCATCTTCTCAAATGTCCCAGCTGACGGCGCAGTGGAAGGACAACAGCGACGACTGAGTCATTTTTTAGCAAGGTATGTACCCACAGTTACACAGAAGACGACACCAAACACAAAACCCTTCCTGCATGTGTGTTGAGTGTAGGCCTAGCTATGTGTGTCGCAGAAGTAAATGAAGCCATGTGGGCCCCTGAAATGGCGGCTGCTTGACCTCTATACTGGGACAATGGGATTGTGGGGTAACTGCGTTGGCGTTGCACACCGTCGCGGTAGGCGGTCGTAGACCGCGGCGCAATGCTGCATTGGTTAACATCGGACCCTATGGGTCCCAGGAGCCAATGAACAAGTGCGCCGGCGGTGATGATACGCACCGCCGCGGATGTCACCGCCGCGGACGTCACCGACATTTTCTATCTGTTCAATCACTAGATACCTAACCTTCGACAGGAGAGGACCTAGACTGCAAGTGCTGCTGTGACCTCGGTCTGGGGAAAGGGCCCCTGCCTTCACTGCTCAGGAGTTGGAGAAACTAGTAGACGGGGTCCTCCCCCAGTACACGCTACTCTACGGTCCTCCAGACCAACAGGTAAGTACACAGGGAGCACGTTGTATGGGCTAGGTCTGGGTGGAGAGGGCTGGTTGTAAGAGGGAAGGGGGCAGAGTTCAGGGAACATGATTGCATGTGCCAAATGGCAATGGTAGGGAGGGGGGACACTTACATCTACGGTGCAGTTGGTAATGGCTTCTCTTCTTCCCTTGTGCATGTCATGTAGGTCAGCGTCCACCAGAAGAAGGACATTTGGCGTGCCATCGCCAAGGACGTCCGGACCCTGGGGGCCCACCAGAGACGGGGCACCCACTGACATAAGAGATGGGAGGACATTCGCCGCTGCAGCAAAAAGACGGCCGAGGCTCAGCTGGGGATGGCCTCCCAACGTGGGAGGGGTGCCCGTCGCACCATGACCCCCCTGATGTTCCGGATCCTGGCGGTGGCCTACCCTGAGTTGGATGGGCGCTTGAGGGCATCACAGCAGACACAAGGAGGTGAGTACAACCTCATTCTGCGGACTTTGCGCGCAGTGGTGGGGTCTGGGTGGGGGAGGAGGCCTGTGGGTGTACCTAGGCCAGGCAGAAATATGTAGACTAGGCTCCTCTGTAATGCAGGCCATGTGGCACTCTACCCCACCGCAGTATAGTGCCAAGTACAGGTATAGATGCCCCTGTGACATCCATGTGTGCAGATGTCCACCATAGCCATGTAGGCCACATCCCAGGAATTGCATCTGCAGAGGCCAGGAGCACGGCGTAGTGCAGGAGGCAGCTGTGTCTGTATTGTCCGCCAACGGTAGCGGTATGCCATGCACTCAACCTGTTCTTCTTCTGTCTCCTCCCCCCCCTTTTTGTGCTTTCCCTGTTCTTTTGTGCATCAGCATCATCAGGCGGAGGTACAGTGGCACCGGAGCATGAGGGAGTTGCATCCCACATGGCCATGGAGGGCCACACCACGGACTCTGAATGCACCAGTGGGATGGAGGGCCGCCGATGGGAGCTCCCTTGTGGTGGCAGCACCATCTGTGTGCCCCACTTCTACAGGAACAGCCGCAACCTCCCCTACCAGCACCGCCCTCCCAGCAGCCCCTCAGCGTTCGCCCCGTGCCCGCTCACCCAGGAGGGTGGGCATCACCTTCGCCCCAGGCACCTCAGGCCCTGCCCCAGTCACCCCTGCTGCCCTCAGTGAGGAGGTCATTGACCTCCTCAGGGCACTCACTGTTGGGCAGTCTACCATTGTGAATGCCATCCAGGGTGTAGAAAGAGAGTTGCAACACAGTAATGCATTCCTGGAGGGCATTCATTCTGGTCAGGCTGTCCTTCAGCGAACCCTGCAATCTCTGGCCTCAGCACTGATGGCAGCCACTGTACCTGTGTCTAGCCTCCCCCTCCAACCTCCTCCACCCAGACCCAATCCCCTGTACCCCAGCCCATCCCAAGCACACCTACAGACCAGCATGCACACACGTCAACACCCAAGGGAAGTTCTGGCAAACATAGGCACCACACAACCCACAGGCACTCAAACAAGCATCACACACATGCAGACACACCAACACACACTGCCTCCACTGTGCCCCCCTCCTCGTCGTCTGCTTCCTCCCTCCCAGTGTTGTCTACACTCTCACCTGCATGCACTACATCTACAGGCACCAGGAATCGCACCAGGACACCCAGCACCACAACCCGCTCACCTGCACTCACCACCTCCACTCACATTTATACGTCCCCTGTGTCCTCTCCCAGTGTGTCTGTGACGCCCCCACCCAAAGTACACAAACGCCGGCAACCACACACCCAACATCCATCCCGATCACGACAGCCTCCAGTACCTGCACCTGCACCCAAAACTCCTAAAGTGACACCTCCTACAACCACCTCCTCTTCCTCCACTCCCAGACCCCCTCCAACTACCCATCTCAGTGTTCGTCAGAAACTGTCCCTCTGCAAAATTGACCTTTTTGCCCCCACCCCCCTCCGATTCATCAGTCCAGTCGTAGCGCCTTAGCCAAAAAGCCTCCAGTACCAGTGGTGCCTGTTCAAGGTGTGTGGAGTGCACCGGCCACCAGGGCAGGCAGTGTGACCCGGAGCCAAGGCACTGGCAGCCCCCCTCCTGTAAAGGCTCTGAAATTGGAAAGTGGCCGATGGGACCGTGTGAAGACTCCTGGAGGCAAAACAACTCACAGGGGTTCCAGGGGGATTGCAGAGGCAGCTGTGACTCCTCCAAAGGTGGGTAAGGACCAGTGGAAGTCTGCACAGCCTGGTGTGAGCATCACGGCGGAGAAGGGCGGCATCCTTCCCGGCGGTCGGGACGCCACCGCCAGCACTGTCATTACTGGTCCGGAGACCACCGCCGGAGTCATAGCCCAGGAGGGCCCAAGTATCGTCACTGGTCAGGGGACCACCGCCACCGCCAGAGTCATTGCCCAGGAGGGCCCAAGTATCGTCACTGGTCAGGAGACCACCGCCACTGCCGGAGTCATAGCCCAGGAGGGCCCAAGTATCATCACTGGTCAGGAGACCACCGCCAGAGTCATTGCCCAGGAGGGCCCAAGTATAGTCACTGGTCAGGAGACCACCGCCACCACCGGAGTCATAGCCGAGGAGGGCCCAAGTATCGTCACTGGTCAGAAGACCACTGCCGGAGTCACTGCCCAGGAGGGCCCCGGCTGCCACAGCCCCTCTGGGCAATGAGGGAACGTCATGCCACACACCAATGCCCAGTCCAGAGATCGTCATGCCACACACCAATGCCCAGTCCAGAGAACATCATGCCACACACCAATGCCCAGTCCAGAGAACGTCATCCCACACACCAATGCCCAGTCCAGAGACCGCCATGGCACAGCACCGCTGAACATTCCAGAGACAGCCATGGCACAGCACCGTGAACAGTCCAGAACCGCCATGGCAAAGCACTGCTGAACAGTCCAGAACTGCCATGGCAAAGCACTGCTGAACAGTCCAGAACCGCCATGGCAAAGCACCGCTGAACAGTCCAGAACCGCCATGTCAAAGCACCGCTGAACAGTCCAGGGACCGCCATGGCAAAGCACCGTTGAACAGTCCAGAACCGCCATGGCAAAGCACTGCTGAATAATCCAGGGACCGCCATGGCAAAGCACCGCTGAACAGTCCAGAACCGCCATGGCAAAGCACCGCTGAACAGTCCAGGGACAGCCATGGCAAGGCACCGCTGAACAGTCCAGAACCGCCATGGCAAAGCACCGCTGAACAGTCCAGAACCGCCATGGCAAAGCACCACTGAACAGTCCAGAACCGCCATGGCAAAGCACCGCTGAACAGACCAGGGACCGCCATGGCAAAGCACCGCTGAACAGTCCAGAACCGCCATGGCAAAGCACCGCTGAACAGTCCAGAACCGCCATGGCAAAGCACTGCTGAACAGTCCAGAACCGCCATGGCAAAGCACCGCTGAACAGTCCAGGGACCGCCATGGCAAAGTACCGCTGAACAGTCCAGAACCGCCATGGCAAAGCACCACTGAACAGTCCAGGGACCGCTATGGCAAAGCACCACTGAACAGTCCAGAACCGCCATGGCAAAGCACTGCTGAACAGTCCAGGGACCGCCATGGCAAAGCACCGGCGAACAGTCCAGAACCGCCATGGCAAAGCACCGCTGAACAGTCCAGGGACCGCCATGGCAAGGCACCGCTGAACAGTCCAGAGCCGCCATGGCAAAGCACCACTGAACAGTCCAGAACCGCCATGGCAAAACACCGCTGAACAGACCAGGGACCGCCATGGCAAAGCACCGATGAACAGTCCAGAACCGCCATGGCAAAGCACCGCTGAACAGTCCAGAACCGCCATGGCAAAGCACCGCTGAACAGTCCAGGGACCGCCATGGCAAGGCACCGCTGAACAGGGCATGCACCGGGGAAGAATGAAAAGGCCGCCACAACACGCATTGTTATCCCATGTGCAGCTGTGACAGTGACGGGACAGGAACTGTCACGGGGAGTCTAATCCAGTCTGGGCACCAGTCCCCCTACAGAACCAGTGGAGGCAGTTATCGACTTGAGAGACTGTGGCTTTGCACTCCCCAGGACGGTCCAGTGGGCAAGCCACCCACTGTAGAGACTTGAGAGACTGTGGCTTTGCACTCCCCAGGATGGTCCAGTGGGCAAGCCACCCACTGTAGAGACTTGAGAGACTGTGGCTTTGCACTCCCCAGGATGGTCCAGTGGGCAAGCCACCCACTGTGGAGACTTGAGAGACTGTAGCTTTGCACTCCCCAGGATGGTCCAGTGGGCAAGCCACCCACTGTAGAGACTTGAGAGACTGTGGCTTTGCACTCCCCAGGATGGTCCAGTGGGCAACCCACCCACTGTAGAGACTTGAGAGACTGTGGCTTTGCACTCCCCAGGATACATCAATGGGCATGGAGCCCCGTTGTGGATCCGGCTTTGCAGTCATCCGGCTGAGGTGCACCCCCTTCCCTTCCCCCTGAGGTGCCTGTAGTATTTCTATCTGATGCCCCGGCAGTGTTCTCTCCGTTTGTGGACAGGTATCTTTTGTGGGCCTCACCCATGCATTTTTGGACTAGTGGTGCACGGACACTGAGTAGTGCATATCTGCACTACTTCTCGTAATGTATATACTTTTGACTGGTTTAATGATATATCTGTATATTTTTTAAACCTGTCTGAGGGGTTGGCAGCAGCTGCAGTGAAACCCCGGGAAAGGTAGTTTGGCAGTACCCGGGTCTGTGCTAGAGACTCGGGGGATCATGGAATTGTCTCCCCAATGCCAGAATGGCATTGGGGTGACAATTCCATGATCCTAGACATGTTACATGGCCATGTTCGGAGTTACCATTGTGACGCTGTACATAGGTAGTGACCTATGTACAGTGCACGCATGTAATGGTGTCCCCGCACTCACAAAGTCTGGGGAATTTGCCCTGAACGATGTGGGGGCACCTTGGCTAGTGCCAGGGTGCCCACACACTAAGTAACTTTGCACCCAACATTCACCAGGTGAAGGTTAGACATATAGGTGACTTATAAGTTACTTAAGTGCAGTGGTAAATGGCTGTGAAATAACGTGGACGTTATTTCACTCAGGCTGCACTGGCAGGCCTATGTAAGAATTGTCAGATCTCCCTATGGGTGGCAAAAGAAATGCTGCAGCCCATACGGATCTCCTGGAACCCCAATACCCTGGGTACCTCAGTACCATATACTAGGGAATTATAAGGGTGTTCCAGTATGCCAATGTGAATTGGTGAAATTGCTCACTAGCCTGTTAGTGACAATTTAAAAAGCAGAGAGAGCATAAACACTGAGGTTCTGGTTAGCAGAGCCTGAGTGAGACAGTTAGTCATCACACAGGGAACACATACAGGGCACACTTATGAGCACTGGGGCCCTGGCTGGCAGGGTCCCAGTGACACATACACTAAAACAACATATATACAGTGAAATATGGGGGTAACATGCCAGGCAAGATGGTACTTTCCTACACAACCCCCCCAAACGAAGGACAATAAGACTTGCCATGAACTGATGAGTCTTCATTGTCTTAGTGGAAATATCTGCAGAGTCCATCTGCATTGGAGTGGGTACTCCCAGGTCTATGTTCCACTGTATAGTGCATTCCCCGTAGAGATTTGGACCACCTCAACAATTTTGGGTTTTCACCTTTCATTTGTTTTAGCCAAAGTAGAGGTTTGTGGTCTGTCTGAACAATGAAGTGAGTGCCAAACAGGTATGGCCTCAACTTTTTCAGTGCCCAGACCACACCAAAGGCCTCCCTCTCTATGGCAGACCAACGCTTTTCTCTAGGGGTCAACCTCCTGCTGATAAAAGCAACAGGTTGATCCTGGCCCTCAGAATTGAGTTGTGATAAGACTGCCCTTACCCCTAATTCAGATGCATCAGTTTGAACAATGAATTTCTTAGAGTAACATGGGCTTTTTAGGACAGGTGCAGTGCACATTGCCTGTTTCAGCTCCTCAAAAGCTTTCTGACAGCTGGCTGTCCACAATACCTTTTTAGGCATTTTCTTGGAGGTGAGGTCATTATATGGGGCTGCTATGGAGCCATAGTTCTTAATGAACCTCCTGTAATACCCAGTGAGGCCTAAGAAGGCTTTCACCTGGGTCTGGGCTGTAGGGGGAACCCAATCTATAATAGTATGGATTTTCCCCTGCAGTGGTGCAATCTGTTCTCCACCTACCAGGTGTCCCAGATAAACCACTTTCCCCTGCGCTATCTGGCACTTTGACGCCTTGATAGTGAGGCCTGCCTTTTGTAGGGCCTCCAAAACTTTCCATAGGTGGACCAGGTGATCATCCCAGGTGGAGCTAAAGACAGCTATATCATCTAGATATGCTGCACTAAAAGCCTCCAACCTTTGCAGGACTGTATTCACCAACCTCTGAAAAGTGGCAGGTGCATTTTTCAAACCAAAGGGCATTACTGTGAATTAATCAATAGTCGAAAATGCAGTTTTTGCTTTAGCATCCTCTGATAACTTATCTGCCAATACCCTGCAGTCAAATCAAAGGTGCTTAGATACTTGGCAGAAGCCAGTGTATCTATGAGCTCATCTGCCCTGGGTATAGGGTGAGCATCAGTTTTAGTTACCTGGTTGAGACCTCTGTAATCTACACAAAACCTAATTTCTCTTTTCCCATCTTTTGAGTGAGGTTTTGGCACAAGCACCACAGGAGAGGCCCATGGGCTTTCAGAATGTTCAACCACTCCCAGTTCAAGCATTTTCTGAACCTCTTGTTTTATGCAGTCCCTGACATGGTCAGGCTGTCTCTAGATCTTACTTTTGACAGGCATGCTGTCTCCAGTATCTATTGTGTGCTTACACCAAGAAGTGGTGCCTGGCACAGTAGAAAAGAGTTCAGAAAACTGATCCAGGAGATTTATGCAGTGGTCTTTCTGCTCAGCAGTAAGACAGTCTGCCAAAACTACACCTTCCACTAGAGCATCTTGTTCTGTGGAAGAGAAGAGATCAGGGAGAGGGTCACTCTCTTCTTCCTGTCCTTCATCTGTTGCCATGAGCAGGGTGAGATCAGCCCTGTCATAGTAGGGTTTTAGGCGATTGACATGGAGCATCCTAAGGGGACTCCTGGCAGTGCCCAAGTCAACCAAGTAGGTGACTTCTCCCTTCTTTTCAACAATGATGTGGGGTCCACTCCATTTGTCTTGGAGTGCTCTTGGGGCCACAGGTGCCAAGACCCACACTTTCTGTCCTGGTTGGTACTGAATCAGAACAGCCTTCTGGTCATGCCATTGCTTTTGGAGCTCTTGGCTGGCCTGAAGATTTTTACTGGTCTTTTTCATGTACTCAGCCATTCTGGATCTTAGGCAGAGTACATAGTCCACTATGTCTTGCTTAGGAGCTTTTAAAGGTTGTTCCCAACCGTCCTTCACAAGTGTTAGGAGACCTCTTACAGGGTGTCCAAATAGGAGTTCAAAGGGGCTGAAGCCCACTCCTTTCTGGGGTACCTCCCTGTAAGCAAAAAAGAGGCAAGGTAACAGGACATCCCATCTCCTCCTGAGTTTTTCAGGGAGTCCCATTATCATTCCTTTGAGTGTTTTATTAAACCTCCCTACCAGTCCATTTGTTTGTGGATGATAAGGTGGTGTGAATTTGTATGTTACACCACATTCCTTCCACATGGCCTTCAAGTATGCAGACATAAAGTTGCTACCCCTGTCTGATACCACCTCTTTTGGGAAACCCACCCTGGAAATGATTCCCAGGAGGGCTTTTGCCACTGCAGGAGCTGTAGTGGTCCTTAGAGGAATTGCTTCAGGATATCTTGTGGCATGGTCCACTACCACCAAGATAAACCTATTACCTGAAGCAGTAGGAAGGTCAAGGGGGCCAACTATGTCAACCCCCTACCCTTTCAAAGGGGACCCCAACCACAGGCAGTGGAATAAGGGGAGCCTTTGGTGTGCCACCAGTCTTGCCACTGACTTGGCAGGTCACACAGGACTTACAAAAGTATTTTGTGTCTTCTGACATTCTAGGCCAATTAAACAGGGGGACAAGCCTTTCCCATGTTTTAATCTGACCCAAATGTCCAGCCAAGGGAATGTCGTGTGCCAGAGTTAGGAGGAACTCTCTGTACTGCAGAGGAATGACCAATCTCCTGGCTGCTCCAGGTTTTGGATCCCTTGCCTCTGTGTACAAGAGGTTGTCCTCCCAGTAAACTCTATGTGAGTCACTGACATCCCCATTTTGCTGTTTGACAGCTTGCTGTCTTAGACCCTCTAATGTGGGACAGAATTGCTGTGCCACACTCAGCTCCTCCCTGGCAGGCCCCCCTCCACCCAAAAGCTCAGCAGTGTCTGCTGCCAGCTCCTCTGGTGAAGGTTCTGCACAGGGGGGAAATTCTTCTTCCTCAGAAGTAGAATCATCTGTAGAGGGAGGGATAGTGGGTAGGGATTTACCCACCCTAGCTTTAGGGAGCACTTGGTCCATTGTTCCAGGATCCAAGTCACCCTGTCCTTTTTGCTATTTGGCCTGAGCCCTTGTCAAAGCAAATATATGCCTAGGAATGCCCAGCATTGCTGCATGAGCCTCCAACTCCACTTCTGCCCAAGCTGATGTCTCTAAATAATTTCCTAGTAGACAGTCTACAGGTAAATCTGAAGCAACCACAACTTTCTTTGGACCAGTAACCCCCGCCCAGTTGAGATTCACAACAGCCATGGGGTGGCTAAGAGTGTTGTTATGAGCGTCTGTCACTTAGTACTGGTGTCCAAGTAGGTGTTGTTCAGGGTGTACCAGTTTCTCTATTACCATGGTAACACTGGCACCTGTGTCCCTGTAGGCCTGAACCTCAACACCATTTATTAGGGGAAGTTGCTTGTACTTATCAATATTAAGGAGACAAGCAACCAAGGTGGCCAAATCAATGGCACCTTCAGAGAATAAAACAGCCTCTGTGGTCTCCCTAACAAGAGTGTGAGCTATCTCCTAACTTCTCAATTGAACTGCCAGCTAAGGCCTTATCATTTTCAATAAGCATGTTAGACAATAATTCTCTAGAGGGGTTCTTTCCTACCACTAAACCTCTATCAATGCAGAGACTCTTTAGGCCCTTAAAGTTAATGTGGTCATAAGCTGTGCTGACCAAATTAAGAGGAGTTCCTACATCAGACATGATAGAAAAGGTTTAGGGACAGATAAAAGAGAGAAAAAGTTTCAGGACTTTTTAAAGAACAGGAAAAATAACTTTTACAACTTTTTGAAACGTTTTGAAAGTTTAAGAGTACTTTTCAGCACTTAGCAGATAGTGTAAGAGAAGAAAAGCAACACTTTTTGGTTAGGTGTACATACACTGAACTTGTTTTGTATATTATTCTCTTATGAAAAGTACACAATGACAAAGTGGTAAGTAGTTGCAAGTACTTATCCCACCGCTGCACAACCAATGTAGGAGGCTGGCCTGGCTTGTAGTGAGTACCAAGGGGTACTTGCACCTTGCACCAGGCCCAGTTATCCCTTATTAGTGTATAGGGTGTCTAGCAGCTTAGGCTTATAGATAATGGTAGCTTAGCAGAGCAGCTTAGGCTGAACTAGGAGACGTGTGAAGCTACTACAGTACCACTTAGTGTCATATGCACAATATCATAAGAAAACACAATACACAGTTATACTAAAAATAAAGGTACTTTATTTTTATGACAATATGCCAAAGTATCTTAGAGTGTACCCTCAGTGAGAGGATAGGAAATATACACAAGATATATATACACAATAGCAAAAATATGCAGTATAGTCTTAGAAAACAGTGCAAACAATGTATAGTTACAATAGGATGCAATGGGGACACATAGGGATAGGGGCAACACAAACCATATACTCCAAAAGTGGAATGCGAACCACGAATGGACCCCAAACCTATGTGACCTTGTAGAGGGTCGCTGGGACTATTAGAAAATAGTGAGAGTTAGAAAAATAACCCTCCCCAAGACCCTGAAAAGTGAGTGCAAAGTGCACTAAAGTTCCCCTAAGGACAAAGAAGTCGTGTTAGAGGAATAATGCAGGAAAGACACAAACCAACAATGCAACAACGATGGATTTCCAATCTTGGGTACCTGTGGAACAAGGGGACCCAGTCCAAAAGTCACAAGCAAGTCGGAGATGGGC
This sequence comes from Pleurodeles waltl, assembly GCF_031143425.1. Classification (NCBI taxonomy): domain Eukaryota; kingdom Metazoa; phylum Chordata; class Amphibia; order Caudata; family Salamandridae; genus Pleurodeles; species Pleurodeles waltl. The sequence continues at coordinate 1,179,591,782 of NC_090445.1, read as the reverse complement.
AGATGCCCAGGAAATGCCAGCTGTGGGTGCAAAGAAGCTTCTACTGGACAGAAGAAGCAGAGGTTTCTGCAGGAACGAAAAGGGCTAGAGACTTCTCCTTTGGTGGACGGATCCCTCTCGCCGTGGAGAGTCGTGCAGAAGTGTTTTCCCGCCGAAAGAATGCCAACAAGCCTTGCTAGCTTCAAATCGTGCGGTTAGCGTTTTTGGACGCTGCTGTGGCCCAGGAGGGACCAGGAGGTCGCAAATTGGACCAGGAGGTAGAGGGGACGTCGAGCAAGACAAGGAGCCCTCTTAGCAGCAGGTAGCACCCGTAGAAGTGCCAGAAGGACTTACCTCCACCAAACTTGGACTGAAGAGTCACTGGACTGTGGGGGTCACTTGGACAGAGTTGCTGGATTCGAGGGACCTCGCTCGTCGTGCTGAGAGGAGACCCAAGGGACCGGTAATGCAGCTTTTTGGTGCCTGCGGTTGCAGGGGGAAGATTCCGTCGACCCACGGGAGATTTCTTCGGAGCTTCTAGTGCAGAGAGGAGGCAGACTACCCCCACAGCATGCACCACCAGGAAAACAGTCGAGAAGGCGGCAGGATCAGCGTTACAGAGTTGCAGTAGTCGTCTTTGCTACTATGTTGCAGTTTTGCAGGCTTCCAGCGCGGTCAGCAGTCGATTCCTTGGTAGAAGGTGAAGAGAGAGATGCAGAGAAACTCGGCTGAGCTCTTGCATTCGTTATCTAAAGTTTCCCCAGAGACAGAGACCCTAAATAGCCAGAAAAGAGGGTTTGGCTACCTAGGAGAGAGGATAGGCTAGCAACACCTGAAGGAGCCTATCAGAAGGAGTCTCTGACGTCACCTGGTGGCACTGGCCACTCAGAGCAGTCCAGTGTGCCAGCAGCACCTCTGTTTCCAAGATGGCAGAGGTCTGGAGCACACTGGAGGAGCTCTGGACACCTCCCAGGGGAGGTGCAGGTCAGGGGAGTGGTCACTCCCCTTTCCTTTGTCCAGTTTCGCGCCAGAGCAGGGCTAAGGGGTCCCCTGAACCGGTGTAGACTGGCTTATGCAGAATTGGGCACATCTGTGCCCAAGAAAGCATTTCCAGAGGCTGGGGGAGGCTACTCCTCCCCTGCCTTCACACCATTTTCCAAAGGGAGAGGGTGTAACACCCTCTCTCAGAGGAAGTCCTTTGTTCTGCCATCCTGGGCCAGGCCTGGCTGGACCCCAGGAGGGCAGATGCCTGTCTGAGGGGTTGGCAGCAGCAGCAGCTGCAGTGAAACCCCAGGAAGGGCAGTTTGGCAGTACCAGGGTTTGTGCTACAGACCACTGGGATCATGGGATTGTGCCAACTATGCCAGGATGGCATAGAGGGGGCAATTCCATGATCATAGACATGTTACATGGCCATATTCGGAGTTACCATTGTGAAGCTACATATAGGTAGTGACCTATATGTAGTGCACGCGTGTAATGGTGTCCCCGCACTCACAAAGTCCGGGGAATTGGCCCAGAACAATGTGGGGGCACCTTGGCTAGTGCCAGGGTGCCCTCACACTAAGTAACTTTGCACCTTACCTTTACCAGGTAAAGGTTAGACATATAGGTGACTTATAAGTTACTTAAGTGCAGTGTAAAATGGCTGTGAAATAACGTGGACGTTATTTCACTCAGGCTGCAGTGGCAGGCCTGTGTAAGAATTGTCAGAGCTCCCTATGGGTGGCAAAAGAAATGCTGCAGCCCATAGGGATCTCCTGGAACCCCAATACCCTGAGTACCTCAGTACCATATACTAGGGAATTATAAGGGTGTTCCAGTAAGCCAATGTAAATTGGTAAAATTGGTCACTAGCCTGTTAGTGACAATTTGGAAAGAAATGAGAGAGCATAACCACTGAGGTTCTGATTAGCAGAGCCTCAGTGAGACAGTTAGGCACCACACAGGGAACACATACATATAGGCCACAACTTATGAGCACTGGGGTCCTGACTAGCAGGGTCCCAGTGACACATAACAAACATACTGAAAACATAGGGTTTTCACTATGAGCACTGGGCCCTGGCTAGCAGGATCCCAGTGAGACAGTGAAAACACCCTGACATACACTCACAATCAGGCCAAAAGTGGGGGTAACAAGGCTAGAAAGAGGCTACTTTCTCACACAACCCCCCCCCCCCCCCCCCAAATGAAGGAAAATAAGGCTAACCTTGGCCAGTTGAGACTTTATTGTCTAAGTGGTGATAAGTAGAGAGTAGCTCTGCAATAGACTGGTTACTCCCTTTATCATCCACTATATGGTTACTTCCCTGTGGGGATGTAAACCACCCTCTTTGAAGTTTTTTAGCTAAGCAACAATGTGAAGATGTATTTTCAGAATTTTCAGAGTTTCTATCAGTAAGTTTTAGTTTAGAGCAGTGGGAACTGTCCACTGAACCTATTTGTAGTGATGGAAATGCCAGATAGGGATGCTGTCTCAGAAAAGCCATAGCTGGGCAAAAACTTTGTCCATATGGCTGGAAGAGAGAACAGGGATGCTGTTTCCCTTGAGTTGGAGCAGGGCAGGGATGCTGTCCTATGAGCTCCACACTAGGGCAGGCATGCTGTCCTAAGTGTTGTGAGGCAGTGCAGGCTTTCTGCACTAAAGTTTCTCTGGGAGGGTTGGAGGGATGCTCCATGTTAACTAAAATGGTGCTCTTTTTCTCACCAATGTTAGTTATCCCACAGAGAGGTACTTCTACCTCAGGGAGTCCAGCTTTGCTAGCTGATGATTCCCTTGGAACAGGTGCTACCCCAGGAGAGGTTTCTCCCACCACAGGAATGGTATCCTGAATGGTGGGGTGGTTAGGGGATACTGTGATACCCTTTTTACCTGTTGATGGAGAGGGATCCTGAGTTTTCAGGCCTTCTCTCCTTTGCTTTTTCATTTCAGTAGAAATGAGAGGGAACAATTCCTCAGGGATGCCCAGCATGGCTGCATGGGCATAAAACTCTACATCAGCCCAACCTGAGGCCTCTAGGTCATTACCTAAGAGACAGTCTACAGGTAAGCTAGGTGATACCACCACCTGCTTAGGGCCAGTAACTCCACCCCAACTAAACTGAATTATAGCTAAGGGAAGAAACTTAGTGGAGTTATGGACATCAATAATCTTATACTGTTGTCCAATGATGTGTTGATCAGGGTTCACTAGGTTTTCAGTCACCAACGTGATACTGGCACCTGTGTCCCTGTAGGCCAAGGCCTCAACACCATTTATTGAAACTGTCTGCCTGTACTTATCCATTGTAACGGGACAAGCAGCCAGTGTGGCAAGGCCAATGCCACTAGGTGTGACAGAAACTGTCTTGGGACTGACTACCCCAGTTTCTACTATGGACCCATAAGTGAACCCAACTACACCCTTAACTTGACTGTTGCCAGCAGTCCCACCACTAGTACCACTACTGCTAGGGGCACTAGAGCTTGATGTATTAGTGGTGGTAGGCTCAGGGGGTTTACCTGGACAGGACTTATCCCCTGGCCTATGGCCTCTGTTTTTACACACAAAGCACCAAGGCTTTTTAAATTGTGTAGGTTGAGAAGAAGAGGAAGAATTAGTTTTATCTCCACCCCCTGAAGAGTGTTTAAGATTTGAAGTGGAATCTTTGGTTTTACCCTTATCCCCATGCTTATCTTGAGACTTTTCACCATCTTTCTTCTTAATGTTCTCTTTGTCACCCCCTGTATGAACTTTTCTGTTCACCCTTGTTCTGACCCATTTGTCTGCCTTCTTTCCCAATTCTTGGGGAGAGGTCAGATCAGAGTCCACCAAGTACTGGTGCAACAAATCAGACACACAATTATTAAGAATATGCTCTCTCAGGATCAAGTTATACAGGCTGTCATAATCAGTAACTTTACTGCCATGTAACCACCCCTCCAAGGCCTTCACTGAATGGTCAATGAAATCAACCCAGTCTTGTGAAGACTCCTTTTTGGTCTCTCTGAACTTTATCCTGTATTGTTCAGTGGTTAAGCCATAACCATCCAGGAGTGCATTCTTAAGAACTTTGTAATCATTGGCTTCATTTTCTTTTACAGTAAGGAGCCTATCCCTACCTTTTCCACTAAATGATAGCCATAGGATAGCAGCCCACTGCCTTTGAGGGACATCCTGTACAACACAGGCCCTCTCAAGTGCAGCAAACCACTTGTTAATGTCATCCCCCTCCTTATAAGGGGGAACTATCTTGTGCAGATTCCTGGAATCATGCTCTTTTGCAGGATGACTATGGGGAATACTGCTGCTGCCACCATGGGTTTCTAAACCCAGTTTCTGTCTCTCCTTCTCTACTTCTAAAGTCTGTCTATCCAAATCCAGCTGTTGCTTCTTGAGCTTCAGTCTGGTTTGTTCCACTCTCAATCTATTGAGCTCCCTTTCTAACAATCTGTCATCAGGGTGGGTGGGAGGGACATGCCTTGAAACAGAAGTATGGTGAGAATGGACAGAAGGAGACCTGTCCCTTACAGAGGGCACCCTAAAAGCTTGGCTGACAGTGTAATGTGAGAGCACATCATCTGTATGATGTGACTCCACCTCAGTACCAACTATGCTAGACTGTCTTGTAATGGGAAGGCTAAGAAGTTTCTTTCCTGAACCTTTACCTGGGGGAGTCCCTGGATCAGATTGGGAACCATTAGCTAATTTTTCAACAGATAGGGCACTTTTAGCCTTATCTTCTTCTCTAAGCATGTTAAGTAACAATTCCAAGGAAGGATTCTTCCCTACACTCAAACCTCTTTCTATACAGAGACTCCTTGCTCCTTCCAGCTAAGGTGGTCATATGCAAGTTTGGACAGATCAACATTTTGGCCTGTGCCAGACATTTTTAGAAAGAGTTAAAGTGATAGAAAAAAAGGATAAAATAGTTTTCAGAACTTTTAGAAAGACAGAGAAAAAAAAACTTTTAAAACTTTTAAGAACTTTTTAGAAAGTTTAGAAGTACTTTTCGGAACTTAGAAAAGAGTGAAAAGAGGAAATGCAAAACCTTTTGGCTATGTGTATATACACTGAACTTGTTTTGTATATTTTTCTCTTATGAAAAGTACAATGACAAGAGTGGTAAGTAGTCTCAAAGCACTTATCCCACCGCTGCACAACCAATGTAGGAGGCTGGACTGGCTTGTAGTGAGTACCAAGGGGTACTTGCACCTTGCACCAGGCCCAGTTATCCCTTATTAGTGTATAGGGTGTCTAGCAGCTTAGGCTGATAGATAATGGTAGCTTAGCAGAGCAGCTTAGGCTGAACTAGGAGACGTGTGAAGCTACTACAGTACCACTTAGTGTCATATGCACAATATCATAAGAAAACACAATACACAGTTATACTAAAAATAAAGGTACTTTATTTTTATGACAATATGCCAAAGTATCTTAGAGTGTACCCTCAGTGAGAGGATAGGAAATATACACAAGATATATATACACAATAGCAAAAATATGCAGTATAGTCTTAGAAAACAGTGCAAACAATGTATAGTTACAATAGGATGCAATGGGGACACATAGGGATAGGGGCAACACAAACCATATACTCCAAAAGTGGAATGCGAACCACGAATGGACCCCAAACCTATGTGACCTTGTAGAGGGTCGCTGGGACTATTAGAAAATAGTGAGAGTTAGAAAAATAACCCTCCCCAAGACCCTGAAAAGTGAGTGCAAAGTGCACTAAAGTTCCCCTAAGGACAAAGAAGTCGTGTTAGAGGAATAATGCAGGAAAGACACAAACCAACAATGCAACAACGATGGATTTCCAATCTTGGGTACCTGTGGAACAAGGGGACCAAGTCCAAAAGTCACAAGCAAGTCGGAGATGGGCAGATGCCCAGGAAATGCCAGCTGTGGGTGCAAAGAAGCTTCTACTGGACAGAAGAAGCAGAGGTTTCTGCAGAAACGAAAAGGGCTAGAGACTTCTCCTTTGGTGGACGGATCCCACTTGCCGTGGAGAGTCGTGCAGAAGTGTTTTCACGCCGAAAGAATGCCAACAAGCCTTGCTAGCTGCAAATCGTGCGGTTAGCATTTTTGGATGCTGCTGTGGCCCAGGAGGGACCAGGAGGTCGCAAATTGGACCAGGAGGTAGAGGGGACGTCGAGCAAGACAAGGAGCCCTCTTAGCAGCAGGTAGCACCTGGAGAAGTGCCAGAAACAGGCACTACGAGGATGCGTGAAACAGTGCTCACACAAAGTCGCACAAAGGAGTCCCACGTCGCCGGAGACCAACTTAGAAAGTTGTGCAATGCAGGTTAGAGTGCCGTGGACCCAGGCTCGGCTGTGCACAAAGGGTTTCCGCCGGAAATGCACAGAGGCCGGAGTAGCTGCAAAAGTCACGGTTCCCAGCAATGCAGTCTAGCGAGGTGAGGCAAGGACTTACCTCCACCAAACTTGGACTGAAGAGTCACTGGACTGTGGGGGTCACTTGGACAGAGTTGCTGGATTCGAGGGACCTCGCTCGTCATGCTGAGAGGAGACCCAAGGGACCGGTAATGCAGCTTTTTGGTGCCTGCGGTTGCAGGGGGAAGATTCCGTTGACCCACGGGAGATTTATTCGGAGCTTCTAGTGCAGAGAGGAGGCAGACTACCCCCACAGCATGCACCACCAGGAAAACAGTCGAGAAGGCGGCAGGATCAGCGTTACAGAGTTGCAGTAGTCGTCTTTGCTACTATGTTGCAGTTTTGCAGGCTTCCAGCGCGGTCAGCAGTCGATTCCTTGGTAGAAGGTGAAGAGAGAGATGCAGAGAAACTCGGCTGAGCTCTTGCATTCGTTATCTAAAGTTTCCCCAGAGACAGAGACCCTAAATAGCCAGAAAAGAGGGTTTGGCTACCTAGGAGAGAGGATAGGCTAGCAACACCTGAAGGAGCCTATCAGAAGGAGTCTCTGACGTCACCTGGTGGCACTGGCCACTCAGAGCAGTCCAGTGTGCCAGCAGCACCTCTGTTTCCAAGATGGCAGAGGTCTGGAGCACACTGGAGGAGCTCTGGACACCTCCCAGGGGAGGTGCAGGTCAGGGGAGTGGTCACTCCCCTTTCCTTTGTCCAGTTTCGCGCCAGAGCAGGGCTAAGGGGTCCCCTGAACTGGTGTAGACTGGCTTATGCAGAATTGGGCACATCTGTGCCCAAGAAAGCATTTCCAGAGGCTGGGGGAGGCTACTCCTCCCCTGCCTTCACACCATGTTCCAAAGGGAGAGGGTGTAACACCCTCTCTCAGAGGAAGTCCTTTGTTCTGCCATCCTGGGCCAGGCCTGGCTGGACCCCAGGAGGGCAGATGCCTGTCTGAGGGGTTGGCAGCAGCAGCAGCTGCAGTGAAACCCCAGGAAGGGCAGTTTGGCAGTACCAGGGTCTGTGCTACAGACCACTGGGATCATGGGATTGTGCCAACTATGCCAGGATGGCATAGAGGGGGCAATTCCATGATCATAGACATGTTACATGGCCATATTCGGAGTTACCATTGTGAAGCTACATATAGGTAGTGACCTATATGTAGTGCACGCGTGTAATGGTGTCCCCGCACTCACAAAGTCCGGGGAATTGGCCCTGAACAATGTGGGGGCACCTTGGCTAGTGCCAGGGTGCCCTCACACTAAGTAACTTTGCACCTAACCTTTACCAGGTAAAGGTTTGACATATAGGTGACTTATAAGTTACTTAAGTGCAGTCTAAAATGGCTGTGAAATAACGTGGACGTTATTTCACTCAGGCTGCAGTGGCAGGCCTGTGTAAGAATTGTCAGAGCTCCCTATGGGTGGCAAAAGAAATGCTGCAGCCCATAGGGATCTCCTGGAACCCCAATACCCTGGGTACCTCAGTACCATATACTAGGGAATTATAAGGGTGTTCCAGTAAGCCAATGTAAATTGGTAAAATTGGTCACTAGCCTGTTAGTGACAATTTGGAAAGAAATGAGAGAGCATAACCACTGAGGTTCTGATTAGCAGAGCCTCAGTGAGACAGTTAGGCACCACACAGGGAACACATACATATAGGCCACAACTTATGAGCACTGGGGTCCTGACTAGCAGGGTCCCAGTGACACATAACAAACATACTGAAAACATAGGGTTTTCACTATGAGCACTGGGCCCTGGCTAGCAGGATCCCAGTGAGACAGTGAAAACACCCTGACATACACTCACAAACAGGCCAAAAGTGGGGGTAACAAGGCTAGAAAGAGGCTACTTTCTCACAGGTATCTTGGACACCTTGACTGTTTTCTTACAGTCCCAGCGACCCTCTATAAGCTCCCATAGGTCTGGGGTCCATTCGTGATTCGCATTCCACTTTTGGAGTATATGGTTTGTGTTGCCCCTAGACCTATGTTCACCTATTGCATCCTATTGTAATTCTACACTGTTTGCATTACTTTTCTTACTCTTACTTACCTGTTCTGGGTTTGTGTACATATAACTTGTGTATATTACTTACCTTCTAACTGAGGGTACTCACTGAGATTCTTTTGGCATACTGTCATAAAAATGAAGTACCTTTATTTTTAGTAACTCTGTGTATTGTGTTTTCTTATGATATTGTGCTATATGATATAAGTGGTATAGTACCAGCTTTGCATGTCTCCTAATTCAGCCTAAACTGCTTTGCCATAGCTACCTTCTATCAGCCTAAGCTGCTAGAAACACCTCTGTTCTACTAATATGAGATAACTGGACCTGGCACATGGTGTAAGTACCACAAGGTACCCACTATAAGCCAGGCCAGCCTCTTACAGTTATTGTAAATAAATGGTTAATAAGCTTGTATAATATGGTTGAAACTGTGATTCATGTTTTTGTGACATGGGGATTATGTATAGACGTGCAGTTTAATTATCAGCACACAGACCACCATGTAACTAAAGATGTACTACAACTTCCATGTTACATTACCGAAGTATAGCAGACATCTCCATGAACTTTTTTTTAGCTAAGATGTTGTACTTGAGGACTTAGAATCAATATGTTATGATAAGAAATAAACAGGAAAATGACTTACCTTGGCTGGAACCTGCAGGATTAGAAGTGTCTATATGTGAGACTTCCACCACACTTTCAGGTTCAAGTGTCCTCTCAATCAGTGATTCCATCGGAGTGGCAGGTAGATGTTTGGAGGGTCCACCACCTGTGTCCCAAACCTCAGTATTCCTGCTGGCCACCTTCTCTTTGATGTGGGATCTTAGGTCATACAAGTGGTTCCTAATCTCTGGTATGGTTTTCTGGGGGACACCAAGTGAGTTGTTTCTGTGCATCAGGAACAGAAGATGATGCTTTCCCAAAAAGCTGGTCCATGGGTGCCACACATTATTCTGTTAACATCTCCAGCTCCTCCTCCCTCTTTTGCTTTGTGCTTCCTGCTGCCGGGGTCCTGGTCCCCATCTTCCTTGGGAATGGTGTTCTTCAGAAATGAGACATCTACTGCTAGAAGTCAGAGAGGAGCACTTCTTTCTCCCAGTACCTTCCTAGACTTCTAGGTTATGATCATACTCTATATCAACACTTCCTATTTCTTACATCATCATTCTGCATCCAGAATGCAAGTTTTCCTAATTGTGATTCCTTATTTGGAAATTGCATGTGTGCAATTTCCAAATAGTAAATTTCCTATTTGCGAATGTGCATTTGCAGAAATCGCTATAAGTGGAATATTCTTCTATGTACATCTAATTTTGCAATTTCCAAATAGTGATATTTAAAAATTCGCTATTTGGAAATCGCACACTACTTTTGTACGTATGACCATGAGCAATTCTTTCAGAACCCCCACTAGAAAGCTCCAGCTAGCAGAACAGTTTGAGTCCACTTATGAATTGCATTGAGGTAAAAACATAAAGTATAACAAAATAAACAATAAACAAAGGGAAAAGACCATGAAACCTTAAATCAGCTGTAATCAAGTGAAACAATAGCTGATTAGATGTGAATTGAAATGACTAATATAGGCATTTCCATCTACATTAACCCACATAATGGGAATTAAAAGATATAACTCTCCGTCTTCTACGCCTTCCTTGAGTTGAAATTGGCCTGATCCTGACCAGACTCATGGCCCTCATGTCAACGGGCTTTTGTCAGAATTCTTTGTTTAAGAACAACTTTTATTTCTTGTTTCAACTAAAGAGAATCAGACAACACAACATCTATATTGTGAGGCCTTTTGAGTACTTTCCATTTCAAATCTCTCATATAGACCTAAAGAAGCAGGTAGTAGTAAAGATATTGTTTCCCATGAACCAGTCAGTGTTTTTAACTAACTGGCTATCATGAAAAGGCCACTTCTTATTTCCTGACAATTATCCATTGGGCCTTGTTATGTAGAAACCCTAACTCATACACCTTCCAATCCATAATGGGTTTGCCACCGTCCCCATATCTTTTCAAGTTTTGTGCACATCCCTTGCTCTTGAAAATAAGAATCTCTGCTTCCATACCCATGCATCTCTTTGCTGTTGTCAGGCCCACCAAACGTTTCCAATCTTTTTCAGAGGGTTATTTTAGCTCTGTCCAGGTCTACATCAGTTGGTAATCCTAGTAATATGTATTATGGCGTCACTGCTGTTAATGCTGAGACCTCATTGACTATTGTGCCCCAAAAAGGTCAGCATGATCCTGAACCCCCAAACATTGTGTAGAAAGTCCCTTCTTCTTTCTTCCATTTCAGGCAGGTGGCATTTGTTCCTAAACCCATCTTAAAGAGTATGTTTCTACGATACCAGGCAATGTGCAGTATCTTAAGAAAGATGAGACACAGTCTAGGTCAAACAGCCACCTCCCTTATGTGCATAAGGGCCTTTTCCAAATAACCTAGATTTTGCTCTTAAGAAGATTTCAGTCATTGAAGACAGCTAAGTATGTTCAGGGTTTTATAAATGGCTGAGGTCACCCCTCTTCTGCCAGAAAACTACCTTCCAAATGTCTGAAATCTGCTAACACAAAGCAATCAAATGAACACCTTGTCAAGACCTGTTTTAGTTGCATTTGTATTCCTACAATGGGGACACATTTTTATCCATCTATATTTGTGCAGACATCTTCATTGTTCCATGCACTACTAAGGCCACTGCCTTTGAAACAGAAATGACAACCAATTTCCTCAACCCTTCCATCATTCCATAGAATGGAGTGGGAGATTCCCTTTAGATTTTACTTCCAACAAGGATATGCAGTGTTAACTAGGCTCATATTACTGTATGCGTTTCAGAAGGCCATTATACTTCCCGCAGACCCATATAAGTAATGTACACATGGTTTTGAAATGAGTTGTAACAAGTGAGGGAAACATGGCATCCAACTAATGGGAGACTGTAGGAAAGTACCATCTTGCCCGTCATGTTACCCCCATATTTCACTGTATATATGTTGGTTTAGTGTATGTGTCACTGGGACCCTGCCAGACAGGGCCCCAGTGCTCATAAGTATGTGCCCTGTATGTGTTCCCTGTGTGATGCCTAACTGTCTCACTGAGGCTCTGCTAACCAGAACCTCAGTGGTTATTCTCTCTCTGCTTTCCAAATTTGACACTAACAGGCTAGTGACTAAATTTACCAATTCACATTGGCATACTGGTACACCCATATAATTCCCTAGTATATGGTACTGAGGTACCCAGGATATTGGGGTTCCAGGAGATCCCTATGGGCTGCAACATTACTTTTGCCACCCATAGAGAGCTCTGACAATTCTTACACAGGCCTGCCAGTGCAGCCTGAGTGAAATAGCGTCCACGTTATTTCACATCCACTTACCACTGCACTTAAGTAACTTATAAGTCACCTATATGTCTAACCTTCACCTGGTGAAGGTTGTGTGCCAAGTTACTTAGTGTGTGGGCACCCTGGCACTAGCCAAGGTGCCCCCACATTGTTCAGGGCAAATTCCCCGGACTTTGTGAGTGCGGGGACACCATTACACGCGTGCACTATACATAGGTCACTACCTATGTATAGCGTCACAATGGTAATTCTGAACATGGCCATGTAACATGTCTAAGATCATGGAATTGTCTCCCCAATATCATTCTGGTATTGGGGGGACAATTCCATGATCCCCCGGGTCTCTAGCACAGTACCCGGGTACTGCCGAACTGCCTTTCTGAGGGCTCCACCGCAGCTGCTGCCAACCCCTCTGACAGGTTTCTGCCCTCCTGGGGTCCAGGCAGCTCTTGCCCAGGAAGGCAGAACAAAGGATTTCCTCTGAGAGAGGGTGTTACACCCTCTCCCTTAGGAAATAGGTGTGAAGGCTGGGGAGGAGTAGCCTCCCCCAGCCTCTGGAAATGCTTTGATGGGTACAGATGGTGCCCATCTCTGCATAAGCCAGTCTACACCGGTTCAGGGATCCCCCAGCCCTGCTCTGGCGCGAAACAGGACAAAGGAAAGGGGTGTGACCACTCCCCTGACCTGCACCTCCCAGGCGAGGTGCCCAGAGCTCCTCCAGTGTGTCCCAGACCTCTGCCATCTTGGAAACAGAGGTGTTGGGGGCACACTGGACTGCTCTGAGTGGCCAGTGCCAGCAGGTGACATCAGAGGCACCTTCTGATAGGCTCTCACCTCTCTTGGTAGCCAATCCTCCTTCCTTAGTAGCCAAACCTCCTTTTCTGGCTATTTAGGGTCTCTGCTTTGGGGAATTCTTCAGATAACGAATGCAAGAGCTCACCAGAGTTCCTCTGCATCTCCCTCTTCACCTTCTACCAAAGGATCGACCGCTGACTGCTCAGGACACCTGCAAAACCGCAACAAAGTAGCCAGACGACTACCAGCAACATTGTAGCGCCTCATCCTGCCGGCTTTCTCGACTGTTTCCAGGTTGTGCATGCTCTGGGGGTAGCCTGCCTTCACCCTGCACCAGAAGCTCCGAAGAAATATCCTGTGGGTCTACGGAATCTTCCCCCTGCTAACGCTGGCACCAAAAGACTGCAACACTGGTCCTCTGGGTCCCCTCTCATCCTGACAAGCGTGGACCCTGGAACTCAGCAACTCTGTCCAAGTGACTCCCACAGTCCAGTGGCTCTACAGTCTAAGTTTGGTGGAGGTAAGTTCTTGCATCCTCACGCTACGCTGCATTGGTGGGTACCGTGTGATTTGCAGCTGCTCCAGCTCCTGTGCAGTCTTCCAGGATTTCCTTTGTGCACAGCCAAGCCTGGGTCCCCGGCACTCCTTCCTGCAGTGCACAACCTTCTGAGTTGTCCTCCGGCGTCGTGGGACTCCCTTTTGTGGCTTCTTGTGGACTCCAGTTCACTTTCCTTCCAAGTGCCTGTTGAGTTACTTTTGCGGGTGCTGCCTGCTTCTGTGAGGGTTCCCTGAGTTGTTGGGTGCCCCCTCTGTCTCCTCCTCCAAGTGGTGACATCCTGGTCCCTCCTGGGCCACAGCAGCACCCAAAAACCTCTATCCCTACCCTTGCAGCTAGCAAGGCTTGTTTGTGGTTGTTCTGCGTGGGAACACATCTGCAAGCTTTCTCACGATGTGGGACATCCATCCTCCAGAAGAGAAGTTCCTAGTCCTCTTATTTCTTGCAGAACTCCAAGCTTCTTCCAACTGGTGGCAGCTTCCTTGCACCCTCAGCTGGCATTTCCTGGGCTCCTGCCCATTCTCGACACTGTCGCGACTATTGGACTTGGTCTTACAGGTACTCAGGTCCGGAAATCCAATGTTGTTGCTTTGCTGGTGTGTGTTCTTCCTGCAGAATCCCCCTATCACGACTTCTGTGCTCTCTGGGGGTAGTAAGTGCACTTTACACCTACTTTTCAGGGTCTTCGGGTGGGCTATTTTTCTAACCCTCACTGTTTTCTTACAGTCCCAGCGACCCTCTACAAGCTCACATAGGTTTGGGGTCCTTTCGTGGTTCGCATTCCACTTTTGGAGTAAATGGTCTGTGTTGCCCCTATACCTATGTGCTCCTATTGCAATATATTGTAATTCTACACTGTTTACATTACTTTTCTTGCTATTACTTACCTAATTTTGGTTTGTGTACATATATCTTGTGTATATATCTTATCCTCATACTGAGGGTACTCACTAAGATTCTTTGGCATATTGTCATAAAAATAAAGTACCTTTATTTTCAGTAACTCTGTGTATTGTGTTTTCTTATGATATTGTGCATTTGACACCAGTGGTATAGTAGGAGCTTAAGCTGTTTTGCCATAGCTACCTTCTATCAGCCTAAGCTGCTAGCAACACCTCTTCTACACTAATAAGGGATAACTGGACCTGGCACAAGGTGTAAGTATCTCTGGTACCCACTACTAGCCAGGCCAGACTCCTACAATATCTTAATAAACTATCTGTCCTATAGTGTGAAGGAATAGACCTTGGGGTTGGCATTGATGACCAAAAGCCTTGAGATGGGAGAATGTCTGTACCTCATCAGGTCTGACATCTGAAGGACCACCGAACATAGGCAGTGGGAATTGGGACAAAGGATGGGCGAACTGCAGAAACTAGGGGTGAAGATACATCTGAGGTTTCCATCAATGTTGAACGTCAGATGGGGGAATGAGATGCATAACATCAGATCTGCAGCACAGACAGGTGACCTCATCAAAAACATACAGGATTCAGGAAAGTAGGGGCCAGCTATGAAGGCAAATGCAAGCAAACGCAGATAAAGTAGTAGGGTCGGATGGTAGTATGTAGCATATTTATAATGTGATTATATTTGTGGCTGAGATGAGTGGTGTTTTACAGTTTGGGTCTCCATGCATGGGCAAGATCTATAGGCCTACGATATTACGTCTCAGGAAGATGTGGAGGGGTTTCTCAGGGAGGGACATGTAGTGGGAAACATGAGGGAAAAAACTAAAAAAGTAGTCCTCATTCGGTAATACTGTTGACACAAGAGAAACCTCAAGTCGCCTTAAGTTTTAACTAGAAGTTGTGAACAGAAGATAGGCGTGTATAATAAGAAAGAAGGAGTCAGAATGGAGGGAACAATGAGACAAATCAAAATGGTTACACGGGATGTCAATGGTCTTTGGATAAAAAGGAAACAGAGGTTAATTCATCAGCATCTCCAAGAATGCGAAGCACAGTTGCTGGTATTACATGAAAGCCACTTTACATAAATAAAATGCAAGACTCTGTCTAATAAATTGTTGAGGGTGGATGGAGTTGCAAGCTTTGGGCAAGAGGGATGTGTCAAGGACGAACGCTCTGATACTTGAGAATAGTGCGGGGATAGAACTCATGAATTTTTAAAACAGATTAATCAAGTTCATGGATTATTAGGAGATTCAGGTTAATGCTCGGGTAGTGATTATTATGTGTGTAGGGTACTATGACCCAAATAACAATGATCCCTCTTTTATCAGCACTATAGCCATTAATCTGCTAGAATTTGCTCTCTCAATCTTCATCAGAGGAGATTTCAACACGCTTTTAGATGAAGAGCTAGACTGATCTAACAAAGGCAGGAGGTTAAATGCACCAAAGGTGAAGAGGGAAGTGAAGATTCTGATGCAGGATTTGGGGTTGTGAAATATCTGGAGGAGAAGAGCGGGCACGGAGTTGGGTTATACCTTCCATTGTAAGAAGTACAGGCTTCACTTTATGCTAGACTTTCTATTGCTGGACAACATGATAGCAGATAAGATAAAAGAGGTTAAGCATATGCCGTCACACTGCATGGACCATTTTGTAGTGTTGTTAGTTGTGCAATATTTGGATGGGAGGGTAAACGCTAAGTGGACATTAAACCGAACTCTGCTGTTAGACCTTGATACGGTTAGTGTATTAGAAAAAGAAATAAAGAAATTAATTGAGCTGAACTATGAGTCAACAGATTTATGTATTTAATGGGATGCCTAAAAGGCCTACATATGAGGCATTTTGTGTAAACAGTGAGCAAGAATGAACATTAGAATTAATACCAGAAGATTACAGGGGAAATTGGGTTATTAGAGAGAGCCATGTTGCATTCTACTTCGGAAGAGGAATGGTAGAGAATTAGACAGCAACTTGAGGAATGTCATAACAATCTCAAGAAAGAGATGGAAACCAGGCATCTGCAAAAGTGGCAGGCAAGCACAGTAGCCCACTTTGAGTATAGAGAAAGGTTGAGCAGATTATTAGCTAAGAAAGCGAGAAATGATAGAAGCGTAAATCAAATCTTAGCTGAAGCTTGGGGACAAGGAGCATGCTTCAGATGATCTGGTCACAATAGAGGTTTGTGTGCTGAACACTTTCAAAAGGCTTTATGCGGAGACAGTAAAAGTAGACCATCAGGTCCATATAGGTTGACTGAAAGTAGAAGGCCTCACAGAGAAAAAACAATAAAATCTCTGTGAAGAAATCAGGGCAGAAGAAATAATTAAGTAGATAAATAAGTAAAGCAAAGGCAAAACAGCAAATGTTATAAAATCGTAAAATGTTTTATTGTTCCAGTCTGGGCGGATTTAGTTAATGGAATTTATTTTAAAATTTCTAAAGAATCTCAGCTCCCCCACATGGCGGAAAGCTACTATCACACGATGCATTTTGAGACTGCAGAAGTGGGACTATGAGTCCCAGGTCATCTAGTAGCTGAGGAGGAGGCCCTTAATCACCCGCACCTGCACCTGCCTTGACTATGCTGGTTTGGCGCTATAAAGCGTATCTCATTCACGCACGGCCCGAGGCTCATTTCAAGACTGCCGAAGGAGGACTAAAAGACCCAGGCCATCTAGGGGCACCTGCATCTGCCTTCACCACACTGGTTTGGTGCTATAAAGCGCATATTCTTCACCCTCAGTGCGGGGCGCATTTCAAGGCTGCAACAGGGGGCTACGAGTCCCAGGTCATCTAGGGGCAGAGGAGGAGGCCTTAATCACTGACACCTGCATCTGCTATCATCACGCTGGTTTGACTCTATAATGTGCATCTGCTTCACCCAATGCGCCAAATGCATTTTGAGGCTGCAGCAGGGGCCTTTAAGTCCCAGGTCATCTAGGGGCAGAGGCGGAGGAGACCCTTAATCACCCGCACCTGCGTCTGCCTTCATCACTTTAGTTTGGCCTATAATGCTCACCTCCTACACCTTCTATGTATGGGGGCCATGTCTAGGCAAGGCCAAGGGTGGGCCCGCTCTGCACTAATCAGAGTCAGGAAGAGCCAGGGCAATTCTGTGAGAAAGTAGCCTCTTTCTAGCATGATTACCCCCACTTTTGGCCTGTTTGTGAGTGTGTTTCGGTGTGTTTTTACTGTCTCACTAGGATCCTGCTAGCCAGGACCCCAATGCTCATAGTTAAAACCCTATTTGTCAGTGTGTTTTGCTTGTCTCACTGTGATCCTGCTAGCCAGGACCCCAGTGCTCATAGTTTGTGGCCTATGTGTGTGTTGTCAGTATTGCTTAACTGTGCCACTGAAGTTCTGTTAACCAGAACTCCAGTGCTTATGCTCTCGCTGCTTTTAAATTTGTCACTGTAGGCCAGTGACTTCATTTACCAATTTCAATTGGCATACTGGACCCCCCCTTATAGGTCCCTAGTATATGGTACCTAGGTACCCAGGACATTGGGGTTCCAGGAGATCCATATGGGCTACAGCATTTCTTCTGCCACCCACAGGGAGCTCAGACAAACCCTTGCACGGTCCTGCCATTGCAGGCTGCGTGAAATAATGCACACGCTATTTCACAGCCATTTTCACTGCACTTAAGTAACTTATAAGTCACCTATATGTCTAACCTTCACTTGCTGAAGGTTAGGTGCAAAGTTACTAAGTGTGAGGGCACCCTTGCACTAGCAAAGGTGCCCCCAAATAATTCAGGGAAGTTTCCCCGGACTTTGTGAGTGCCAGGACACCATTACACGCGTGCACTACATATAGGTCAATACCTATATGTAGCTTCACAGTGGTAACTCCGAATATGGCCATGTAACATGTCTAAGATCATGGAATTGTCCCCCCATTCCTAATCTGGTATTGGGGAGCCAATTTCATGAATCCTGGGGGCTCCACTATGGACCCCCAGTACTGCCAAACCAGCTCTCTTAGGCTTGCACTGCAACTACAGCTGCTGCCACCTCAGACAGGGTTCTGCCCTACTGAGGTCTGGGCAGCCCAGTCCCAGGAAGGCAGAACAAAGCATTTCCTCTGACAGCAGGGTGTTACACCCTCTCCCTTTGGAAATAGGTGTTACAGGCTGGGGAGGGGTAGCCTCCTTCAGCCTCTGGAAATGCTTTGAAGGGCACACATGGTGACCTCCTTGCATAAACCAGTCTACACCGGTTCAGGGACCCTTTGTACCTAATCTGGCATGAAACTGGACAAAGGAAAGGGGAGTGACCACTCCCCTGTCCATCACCATCCTAGGGGTGGTGCCCAGTGCTCCTCCAGTGTGTCCCAGACTTCAGCCATCTTGCTTTCCAAGGTGTGGGGACACTCTGGAGGCCTCTGACTGGCCAGTGCAAGCAGGTTATGTCAGAGACCCCTCCTGATAGTTCCCTACCTGATAAGGTAGCCAATCCCTCTCTCAGGGCTATTTAGGGTCTCCCGTGTGGGTTCTCTTCAGATTCTACTTGCAAGTTTCCAGCAGGAAGCCTCCTCAACTATTACTTCATCCTCTGACCTCGGATCAACAGCAGACTGCTACAGGAACCACTGTAACAGCAACAAAGTATCCAGCGGGGCTACTTTTCCTCTGCAACTTCAGCTCCAGCCAGCAACTGCAACAGTTCCCACGGTGTGCACGCTCTGAGGACTCCCTGTATTCACCCTGCACCAGAAGGAACGAAGAAATCTGCCGTGGCTGAAGCAGGCACATTTAAAGTCAACGACTGGTGATCTTGGACTCCTCTCCTGGCAACGAGCGTGCTCCTTGGAACACAGACGGTGGGCCCCATCGACACAGACTGTCCTGAGGTCCTGCTGTCCCAATTTGGAGGAGGTAAGACCTTGCCTTCCCCGAGAATGATAGTACCCCTGAGTACTGCGTCTTGTTCCCCTCCTGAGGCCTCTGTGCACTATTTGCAAAATTCCTGGACCCCAGCACTCTGTCCTGTGATGCTCAATTTGCTGAGTTGATCTCCGGCAGCATGGGACCTTCCTTTGTAGTGCTGCACCAACCGCATTTGCACCTCGTTAGTCCCCGTGTCCGGGGACTCCTGTGGGTGCTATCTGGTGTTCTGAGGGCTCTCTGAAGTGCTGAGAGCCCCCTCTTTCTCCTCACCCAGAGTTGAGACCCCCAGGTGCCTCCTGGGTCCAGATAGCACCAACTTGATAAAAAATACGACTTTGCTGGAACCAAGGCTTGTTCGGGGAATCCAGCACCAAACCTCACCTGCATCCAACTTCTCTTCATGGGACATCCAGTGAATCATGCAGGAACCCGCTGACATCTTCCTTGGGTGCATTTCTATAGTCCTTGTCCAACCATGGACTCTTCTTTTGCACTCTCTTCTGGGTTGGGAGGGGCTCCTGTCCTTCCTGGAACTTCTTTTGACTTCTGGACTTGGTCTCTTTCCTTTGCAGGTCTTCAGGTCCAGGAATCCACTATTTGTTGTTTGCAGTCTTGCTTGATTCTTGCAATAACTCTAATCACGACTTGTAGTGTGTCCTAAGGAAACTTGCAGTACTTTACTCCTGCTTTTCTGGGCTCTGGCGTGGGGTAATTTACTTACCTTTGCTGTATTCTTACTCTCCCAGAGATTCTCTACACCCTACACTTGTCTAGGGGGGAATTCGTGATTACCATTCCACTTTCTTAGTATATGGTTTGTGTTGCCCCAGACCTATTTTCTCCCATTGCATTCTATATCATTTCCTATTGATTGCAGTATTCTATGTCTAATTACTTACCTTATTTTGGTGTCTAGTGTATATATTCTGTATAATACTTACATTCAGAAGGAGTATTGACTCTAAGATATTTTTGGCCTTGTGTCACCCAACTAAACTCCCTTTAGTTTTGGTAACACTGAGTATTGTCTTTACTTGTGTATAAGTACTGTGTAACTATAAGTGGTATTGCAGGAGCTTTGCATGTCTCCTAGTTTAGCCTAAGCTGATCTGCTATAGCTACCTCTATCAGCCTAAGCTGCTAGAACACTACTACATTTCACTAATAAGGGATAGCTGGACCTGGTGTAAAGTATAGGTACCCGAGGTTCCCACGACAAACCAGGCCAGCCTCCTACAGAATTGTTTTTATATGCACTTTTGTAGCATTTGCTGTCATAGATAATCCATTTGCGCATATATCCAAGACATTGTGCCAGGATCTATGGCTGTCTAGTATTAAGGCTGTGTTTCTCCTCAGGTGTTCATTATTGAGAATACCAATATATTGCTGAGTCTAACATGGGTAAGAGAAAAGCAAACTTGGGGACCGCAAGTCCAAAAAAGCCTCCCAAACACAGCTCTGAGAACTGCACCCTTAAATAAATTGACATTCTGATAGACGAAGTAGAATCATTAATCTCCGAGGGCAAACCACAAAATGTTGCCCCAATTATCACCCACTTTTTCAAGAAGCCTAATAGAAATACCCCATGAACAGCCTCTACCAAGATTGGGCCTTTTCTTTCCCTTAATTCCACACCCAAACCCAGACCAGTTTTCACTACTCCAGTCCATGCAGACAAGTTGGGCCCTGAATTGCCCAGCCTCCCAATCGAATGCGGTAATGGATTTGCATTGCTACAAGACTTAAGGCTGAATAAGCTACTGACCAGTCCAAACTCCCAGAGACCCGAGGTAACGCTGTCTGCCTCATTTTGGACCATTTATCGGTGCAGAAATTATTTGATAGAATGAGGGTCTCATTTACGAGACCATGCACTACTGTTGCATGATTATTGTTTTTTACGCAACAGTGGCGCAAGCAGTGCTTTACACTGCTTCACATTTGCAAACTGAAGCATTGGGCCCAATGCATCAGTTTGTAAAGCCTTGCATCACATTATACCTGCGCCAGGTATAATGTATGCAAGGTAGGCGTTCCCACAGGAAAAGCCACGCAAAACTGTTGCAGTGAAATTTAAACCATTCCACTGCATTATTCTGCGAATTCACTGTGTCAGAATTTCACCACCTGCTCAGAGCAGGCGTAAAACGGATGCAGGGCTTTTCTCAATGGGGACCTCCTGGCATTGCTGCAGAAACGTCATTTTTATATGCTAGTCCAGGAATGTGCGAGTTTAGCACTACAGATGCACCAGAATTTCTGACGCATCTGTGAAAATGTGAGCCTTGGAGCTCTATATTTTAAATACAGTGCATTGATGGTGTTGTTAGGGGGTTGTAGGGCAACACAAGAAATCTGACGCATCAAAGCTGTTAGACCTGGCAGCTCTTGCTGTGGTTTCTCTGTACTTTTAACCTTCTGACCCCTGTTTTTGGATCCTTTACTGTAATTCATTTTTGCTGGTTTTTATACTCTGGGTACTTTACCACTGCTAACCAATGCTAAAGTGCAAGTGGTCTCTGTCTAAAGTATATTGGTAGTTGAGTTTCCCTGATTGGCACCTTTGATTTACTGGTAAGTCTCTAGTAAAGTGCACTATGTGTGCTTAGGGCCTGTAAATCAAATGCTACTAGTGGGCCTGCAGTGCTGCGTGTGCCACCCAAATAGGTAGCCCTGTAAACATGTCTCAGACCTGCCACTGCATTCTCTGTGTGTAAGCAGTTTTGCACTGCAAATTCGACCTGGCAAGTGCACCCACTTGGCAGGCCCAAACCTTACCTTATATTACATGTGAGTCACCGCTAAGGTAGGCCCTACGTAGACCCCTGCACAGGGTGCAATGTATTTAAAAGGTTGGACATGTACTAGTGTGTTTTACATGTCCTGGTAGTGCAATACTGCTAAATTCGTTTTTCACAATTAAGGCTATAGAGGAACCTCTGCCAAGGAGAAGAGTTTGATGCTTGAGGAGGACCTGCCACTCTACCTGTTGCTTTGTTGTGCTGGCCTGCCGCTGCTGCTTGCGACTTAAGAGGGAAATGACTGGACTTTGCTTTCTAAAATCCTGCTTGTAAAATTTCTCCAAGGACTTGGACTGAGCCTGCCCCCTGTTTTGAAGCCTCAGGGACATCAAAGATTTCATCTGCCAGCGCCTGGGCTCTTCTGCTGAGAGTCCTGACTTGCTAAGCGTGGTCAACTCCAGTCCCTGGGCTCTTAGTACTACGGGGGGAAAATCCATGCAGCGCTGTGTGTGCATCAAAAAAATCAACACAGCACCTGTCCCACAGCTGAAAACTCGAAGCATCGCCAGTTCTCAACGCGGCCCCTTCGCACAGCGCGTCAGAATTTTCCATGCATCGACCCTGGGCTTCAAAATCTTCAACATCACCACACAAACCTGAGGCTGCTTGTCCAGAAATCGATGCATCCCTTTCCTGCAAGAAATGAATCAACGCATTGCTTGCTTGGCAGAGAAAGAATCAACACATGATCCCACTTGCGAGTAAGGAATTGACTCGTCGCTTGCTTTTCCGATGTGTGCTCGCCTGTGCAGCTTTATTTTTGACGCTTATCAGGAAACAACGCATCTATTGATTTCTAAGGATTAAGGTTCTTTTTACTTTAAAAATTCATATCTTTGCTTGTGTATGTTGGATTTTTGTTGTTTTGGTTTTATTTGATTTAGATAAATATTAGCTATTTTTCTAAACTGGTGTGGAATCCTTTTGTGGCGTTTTCACTGTGTTACTGTGTGTGTTGGTACAAATACTTTGCACGTTGCCTCTGAGATAAGCCTGACTGCTTGTGCCAAGCTACCAAGGGGGTGAGCAGGGGTTATCTGAGCTGTGTATCTCCCTTACCCTGACTAGAGTGAGAGTCTCTAGTTGGACAGGGTGTAAACTGACTGCCAACTAGAGACCCCATTTCTAACAGGAGCTGAAGCATTCAATTCTTGTAATTGAGGCCCTGAGTACCCTGAAAGAGGAGTTAACTAACCTTAAATCTTTGATTTTGAGGCATTTACCTACAGATTAGGATGAACTGCTGTGGGGTGCCATTGTGCTTCGAGAGGGGCTTTGAACCAATTTTTTTGGTTGCCTACCTCTGTCATTGATCTTTCCCAGCTACTATCAATAACGCCTGCATCACTTCTCAATGTTTTTTCACATGTTGGAACTTTCCGATTTATAACCTATCACCATGAGAGGAAGAGCTTTCTGCTCTCAAATAGCCCTAATCTTCACAATGGTTGATCCTTGATGAGACATCAATCTTTTCTTTCTTCAAGGCTAAAGTCCCTTTTAGCTTTGCAAAACTGTGTGTGCTCAAAGGCCTTTATAATCAAAGTGCCCAAACTCAGTCCCAGGTCACTTGAAGATAGCAACTCTCTCAGTAACAAAGTCATTCATTGGATTAGAACCCAAAGGGTGTGCCTTTCTATCATTTGCTCAGACATCATCAGGGTTCAAAGGATATTGATAAGCAAAGGTCCCTTGGATTGAATTTGTGTGGCGCTTGCCAGTGAATCCTTAGTTCAGGGTATTGGAGGCTGGCCCTCTATGCACTGTACAAAACCAGGTACACTATGCAGAGGGTCCGGACAACCACATGTTAGTTTTCAGGGGTAAAAATCAGACCACCTAATGCTCTAATTTTTAAGGTAGCTGGTCGAGCAGTTAGACTAATCCAGGAGATGTGCTAAGTATTTGCTGTACTCACAAATCCAATCATGCACCACACACACTCATGAATAACTCAAGACCAGAATTTATAAAAATACTTCAGGCCTTTATATAATTTTTGAGACCAAAATATTTAGAATAGGTTAAGTACTTGTCTTGTTACGACTTTTAAAAGTTTTAGCAAAGTTAGTCTTTCTGTACGTAATTGCGCACATTGGAATCAATAGGCAGTCATATTTGAAAATGCATTACAAATTGCTCAGTTAACTTACCAATCTCTTCTTTTGCAGGGTGGTCGCAGTAGTCGGTGGGCACCTCGTGCCAGCTGGATAACCTCAGGCAGCTCCCGGTTCAGGCAGGAACAGCGTTGGAAAAGTTCTTGCCACAGGCACAGGGCCACCTAGATGGACCACTTGGAAAAGGGAGCTAGATTGCAAATTCAAAGTGGTGCCTGGGGGTCCCCTTGGGCTGTCGAGGTCACAAGGGGTTGGGGACCCGGGGCACGCAGCAGACCCTGCGATGAAAGGCCAAGGGCGGCCAGGTGCAGGGCGAGTTGGAGGTCCAGGATCTGTGCGCAACGGAGTCCTTTGGAGCTGGAGGTGAGTCACTTTGAGGGCTGCTTACAGGACAACGGGGGCGCTCTGGTCAGAGGTCCAGGGTGTTCCTGAAGTCCCTCGACTGGGGCTTCCTCCTGATTTGTATTCAGCTCGTGGGGAGCTAGTTTTCTGGTTGTCCGATGTCAGCTGAGCAGTACCCAGGGTATTACTATATCTCGGCCACTAGAGGGCGCAGCACCACCAAACTTGCACAGTTGTAGGTCACATCTGGGTGGTCATCAGGGTGTCGTCGGGTCTGGCCGTGACTTCTGGTCGCGGAGATATCGGCGATTCAGTGAAGTGACCCTCACTGGTTTGTTGGTCCTTTGCAGGTTTCTTGATTTTCTTGAGTGGTGCCTCCACTCAGGAGGGAGATCTGGGGTGATCCCTGAAGCCTGGAGGTCCCCTGGGTTTCTTGGGGTTGGTCCAGTGTCCAGCTCCTCCGCGGTGGCGATTTTTGGGTCCTGGGTGCAGCAGGCAGGGTTTGGCGCCTTTTGTTGTGCAACCGGTCCTCAGTTCTTTTGCTGTGGTCTTTGTTTAGTGCAGGTCTTCCTTCCTTCTTGGAATCCTTTTCAAATCTAAAATCTTGGTCTAGGGGAGCCCACTAAATACTGAATTTAGTGGGTGTTTTAGAGGGCACCTGGTAGTTTCCATTGGGACACTTACCCTTGGGTGGCTAAACCCGCTATAGTGACCACTTCCTGTGGGAAGGGGAACTTCCCTAAACCTCATTGGCTGTTGTCCTCCATTTCAAGATGGAGAAAACTGAATCAGAGGGTCCCCTTTGCATGCAAGCCCTTAGGGGTGGTGCAGGCTTAGTGAGGCCACTCCTCCTACCCTTTGTATGGTTTCCCGCCTTTGCTCCCGCCAAAAGTGGGGGTTTGCAAAGGGGGAATCCCTCTGCTGCTAGCAGCAGACCTGGAGGCTCGAGTTTCAGAAGCAGTAGCCCTTTGAAGCTCACCGCAGGGTGTTGCACATTCCTGAGGGAGGGGGTGTTAACTCCTCCACCCAGGAAAGGCATTGTCTTACAAACCAGAGAGCCAGTGCTCTCCCCCAGGTTTGTATATTGGCTCTCTGGAATGGCAGCTGGATGGAACCAGCCAGCAACTCTGCCAGTTAGGGTTAGCTTTTGCAGGGGGAACCTCTAAGGTGGTCCCTGGGTACATTTAGGGTTTAATCCAATACTGGTATCAGTTTGGATTTAACATTCTGAGATGTTTGATACCAAACAACCCAGGGTGCAGAGTGGCCATTATGTAGCTGGGGAACTCATGTTCTAGCACATATATTAAAATGGCTGCTCTTTTTACTCACTATGTCCTAGGTTTAGCAAGGACACAGTGGGGACATATTGCTCATGCAGCTATGCCCTCACATATAGTATGGTGCACCCTGCCTTAGGGCTGGAAGGCCTGCTAGAGGGGTGACTTATCGATAACATATGCAGTGATTGGGGGACAGGGCACACAGAGGGTGTGCCATGTCGAGTTTGTCCTTTTTAGGGTTGCCCCAGTACGCTCAGCCTGCAATGGCAGTGCTGGGTGCATCTAAGTGCAGGGCCCTTGGGAGTGGGACAGTCAGTGCTGCTGCCCCCAGGGGCCTACTCTTAAATATCTCCTGCCCTGGGTAGTAGGGTACCCATTTACTAGGGACTTACAGGGGTATTTAAGAGTGTAACCAATTGTGCCAAGCACCACAACAGTTTTAGGGAAAGAGCTCTGGCCTAGGGAACCTGTTTAGCAGGGGCCCTGGGCACTACCAACTTCTAGAACACATCAACATCAGGCACAAAGTGGGGCTAACCATGCAAAAAGAGGCCTCCTCTCACACAGGGCATGAAAAGCATGTAGTCTCGATCTATAGCTCAATCAGACTTCTTTATTTCATTCAAACTCAACATCCATAATAGGGCATGGTTGGACTGCCAACCATGCTCTCGTGCTCCTAGCAACTTAATTCTTCCCTAGGTAGGTGACAGGCCTTTTGCCTAGAGAGCATCTATGTCTAACCCCCTAACAACACCCCTACCTCTAACTGTTAATGATCTCTCAATCCTGAACATTAATTTGTTGCCACCTTCTATTACTTCTTTTCCAAGTGTTTATGGTCCTCTCAATGAGGCAGATTGACTACCTCTACCCTAGGCTTCTACCACTTACTGTACTGCTTGTTTACCAGCCATCTTGAGGCCAGTGCTTAACCCTCTCTTTCCTCACATAAAAGCCAACAGTTGACTTACAGACTTTGAATGCTGAGACTTTCATGCTATCATGGAATGTAGACATGATTGCTGATAAAACTATTGCCCATGCTTGAAATAGCTTTATCCATTCTTTTCACATAATATTAATTCAGGAAGCCTAGGCTGTTTCCTAACTCGATAGATCTGTTTACATCTCTTGTCTTAACAATGCAATACCTTCTCCAAAATGAAAGCCTTCAGGAGGTCTGATATTCTGGCTCAAAATATCCCTTTTCTGCAAATACAATAGGTTGGATAGCTTGTCACCTGATATACTAGAATTAAATCTTACTCCCTCTAAAGGGAGCTCTATTAACATTTAAACATTTAAATCACACGGTCCCCAAAAACAGAGTCTTTGACCATTGCCATCATGAAAAATGTCCTTTCCTTGCACCTTAGCTCAGAGTTCATGATCCAAGCGGGTGACTTCAACACCACTTACAAACCCATTGAATCTGTTACAACAATAATTCAAAGTGAAGATGAAGCCCTTGCCATTCCATCTTTGGAGGCAGACTCTTAAAAAGCTTGGTCCGAAGCAGCTTTAGAGTTTGCTTTCCTAACATTCTCTTTTGGTCCAAGGGCATGGAATGGGAGAACTGAGGCTCATATTTATACTTTTTTTACACCGCATTTGCATAATTTTGTTATGCAAAAGTAGCGCAAACTTACAAAATGCAATTCTATTTTGTAAGTTTGTTCCTTTTTTGCATCAAAAAATTACGTAAATGTAGCACAAAAAAAGTATAAATATGGGCCTGAGTCTGATAAATCTAGAGTCCTTGCGTTTAAAAGGGGCACAAAGAAATCACACAACGAATATTGCGTCATCAATATCAGACTCTGGAACAATTTAAGTGACTTCCGGCCAGATGTATCATTAATTCCAATAGAAATTAACAAATTGAGATTTTTTGCGAATCGCAGTTAATTAATCGGTAATGGAATGTATGAAACTCCAGGAGTTTCATATAGCGATTTGCAAGGGCTCACAAACGGACCTACCTCATCAATATTCATGAGGTAGGTCGCAATTTGCGACCCATTGCGAATGACTACAATCACAGGGATTGTAGCCTTCTGTGTAAGTCTGTGATTGCTTTTAAATAAAGCAATCTTTTTTTTTCTTTTTTTTTAAATGCAGCCTGTTTTCCTAAAAGGAAAACGGGATGCATTTAAAAAAGAAAAATGAAAAGTTTTCTTTTCATTTTTTAAGAGTGGGCAGTGGTTCATGGGACCACTGACTACTCATAAAAAATGTTTTTGCAAGCATTCACAAAGGGGAAGGAGTCCCTTGGGAACCCCTTCCCCTTTGTGAATGGGTTACCACAAATTTGAAATTGGTGGTAACTGCGATTGTTTTGTGACTGCAATCATGGCCACAGAAAAATCATACATACCTCTACGATTCGGTATTAGGAAGGGACGACCTTGACACACCCCTTCCTAATACCGAATCGATATGTAGTAACAAATCCAATTTGTGATTCAGTAACAAGTTACAGAATCGCAAATTGGACTTGATATATAACAAAATGCATTTTTGCGATCGCAAATGGCCCGTTGGGCGATCGCAAAAATGTTTGATACATCTGGCCCTTCAAAATTCTCCATAGAGATAATAGTGATCACAATGCCTTAGAAATTAACATTATCAGGGGACTTATTTTATGACTCATCAGCCCTACAAATGAAGCTCCAAACTCTCCTATCCATCTCTAATAATAATAGAAGGGGCATTATGTGGTCATCTAAAGCAAACAACCCTGTCTTGTTGGTTGAGATTTAAACTCTTTTTCTGGCCAAGTTTACCAAACCGGAACCTTGCTCTTTTCCTACTAAACTGATATCAGATAATCATCTCTCCTAAAGGTCTCTTAAAGAGCTGTTTCTGAAGCCATATAAACAACATCACAAAAACCTTTCGAATCTACCCCTTGGTATGATCATGCTTGTGGTAAATCCAAGGTTTGTCATCTGATGGAGATCAAAGCACACAATCCAGCTGTTGTTCATGTTGCTCGCCAATCTTATACGTAAATCCTCAAAGTTAAACAACGTAAATGGGCTGAAACCATCTGGCAGGATCTGTTATACACTGCCCAAGGCAGGCAAGAGGTGCAGTTCTGGTGGATTATTTTACATGGCCATAGTGGGGCTGGTTCACACACTGACCTCTTTATTTCATCATTAGTCCAGACAAACCACTTCTCCTCGCTCTCTGCTGACATTTCACATGATCATTCCGCTCTGCCTATCCTCCCCATTTCTTCTGCATGTGAAGAGCTTCATTTTTCTCTAACAGACACAATACTGGCCATTAATTCTTTACATTCAGATCTATTTAAATCTGAGTGACATTTTGGACCCCTTATATCAATAGCCTCTCAAATGAAATCCTCAAAGAAGCTTCTTTACCTCCCATTTGGCCAGGGGCCCACATAATCCCAATTCTTAAAAAGGGCGATAGGAGTGAACCAAAAAATTATAGCTCAATAAGCCTCATAGGCAATCTTCAAAAAAAACTTTTGTTCTCAGGTCTTTTCCAAGCTCCAGGATTGGCTAAATGAGGCCAAAATCTTGTCTCCCTTCATGCCGTTTTTTGGGCGGAACATTAGCATTAGAGTTCAGGTGCTTCAATTTTTGCTCATCATCTGGCAATATGTTCTCCTTTTTTAAAGACCACCTCTACGTGGCTTTAGTCAGTCCTAGAGCCTCATTCTACCTAGTCTGTAGATACATTCTTTGGGATGTCCTTGGTGATTTGGGAGTCCCCCCTGAGATTCTAGATATTCTCATCAGTCTTCATCAATCTAATAATGCGAGGGTGAGATGGGGCCCTGGTGGCAAACTGCCATGTTCTATCCCTGTACGCACGGGAGTTTGCCAGGGGTGTGTATTGGCACTGACTTTGATTTCTCTTTTTATCAATGGAGTTGTTGATCATCTTAATGTCGAGAGGTTGGTGGACAGACTGTGTTGAAGGGGTCCACCACCTGAAGCTCTATGAAATCAAGATCCCCGCGCTCCTCTTTGCGGATGATACCCTTCTCCTATCTAGGACTCCATTTGGCCTACAAAGACTCTTGACTAAATTTGAAGACCTCTCTTTCCAAAGGGCTAGAAATTACCACCCAAAGGACAAAATGTATGGTCTTCATACCCCAGAGAAATTCTAAATATCAATTCACCTTAGGCACTACTCCCTTGCAACTGGTTCATACTTTTGATTACCAACTCCCTCTCATGGTCACCACAGATGCTTAACAGTAGTTTGACTACCCGCTATACTTTGGCTGGTATTCTAAAAATATACAAAGGCTTCCAATTGCAGGCTATGCCCCCTGCATTGAAGGTCTATAGGTCCAAAACACAAACAGCCGCACTTCATGGTGCAGAGTAATGGGGAATTGTAAAACTGAACTCGTTAAAGACTAAGGAGCTTGTGTTTCTGCTGACCAGTGCTAAAGTGCAAGTGTTTTCTGTCTAAATTGTATTGGTGAATGGTTTATCCATGATTAGCATATATGATTTACCAGTAAATCCCTAGTATAGTGCATGGTGTGTGCCCAGGGCCTGTAAATCGAATGCTACTTGTGGACCTACAGCACTGATTGTGCCACCCACGAGTAGCCCTGTAAACATATCTCAGACCTGCCACTACAGTGTTGGTGAGGGCAGTCTTAAACTGCCATTTCGACCTGCCAAGTGCACCGACTTGCTAGGCCCAAACCTTCCCTTTTACTACATGTAGGTCAGCCCTACGATAGACCAAAGGCAGCCCCTTGGCAGGCTGCAAAAGATAGGACATGAACTGGTGTGCTTTACATGTCCTGATAGTGAAGAAACCAAGAAAGTGGGCTCCAGGGCGACTTTGAAAGAGCCGGAGTCCACCATGAATTCAACGACCGCAACAGATTCGGCAGGCCCGACACTGCTGCAGCGCTTCCAAAGTTCCACCACAGCGTGAGTCCTGAGTGCCATGTCCCTGACATCTGGGACAGCCGACACCACCGCAGCACCTGTGGCCCTGTGGTGGGACCGTGAAAACGCGAGGTCGACACCTTGCTTCTTGACCTGCTGTATTCAGCGACCCCACCTTTTCGTAAGGAACCTATGCCTCGTGACCAACACTTCATCACCCCCGCAACCCTAAGGAACTTCTGCCATACCTCCCTCGATAGCAGTAAGGGATCAACGACACACCGGCTCCAGTGACACCTCACTTCCCCCTACTCCGTGCAACATCTTTGTTTCCTCATTTTTCAAAGTTCTATGCCTGGGGTCCATGCAAGTTTGTGACGTGCCTGCAATCCCTCGCAAGTGTCGTTGGACTGTTGGGAACGGCTCAGTTAAGATGTTGAGAAATGTGTATCTTTGCTTGTGTAAGTGTGATTTTGGTCGTTTTGGCCTTCTTTTACTCAGATAAATATTGGCTATTATTCTATAATGGTGTTGTAGGAAAGTACCATCTTTCTTGGTATGTTACCCCCATTTTTACCTGTATGTCAGTATGTTTTTGCCTTTCTCACTGGGATCCTGCTGGTCAGGCCCACAGTGCTCATAGTTTGTGGCCTTATGTCTGTGTTGTCAGTAGTGCATAACTGTGTCACTGAGGCTCGGCTAATCAGAACCTCAGCACTTATGCTCTCTCTGCTTTTAAATTTGTCACTATAGGCTAGTGACTTTATTTACCAATTTCAATTGGCACACTGGTCCCCCCTTATATGTCCCTAGTATATGGTACCTAGGTAACAAAGGGCATTGGGGTTCCAGGAGATCCTTATGGGCTGCAGCATTTATTTTGCCTCCCATAAGGAGGTCAGACAAACCCTTTCACAGGACTGCCATTGCAGCCTGCGTGAAATAGTGCACACACTATTTCAAAGCCATTTTCACTGCAGTTAAGTAACCTATAAGTCATCTGTATGACTAACCTCCACTTACTGACGGCTAGGTGCAAAGTTACTAAGTGTGAGGCCACCCTTGCACTAGCAAAGGTTCCCACTCAGTCCAGGGCCAATTCCCCAGAATGTGCGAGTGCGGGACGCCTTTACACGCGTGCACTACGTAGGAGGCTGGCCTGGCTTATAGTGGGTATCTTGTGGTCCTTACACCTTGTGCCAGGTCCAGTTATCCCTTATTAGTAGAATAGAGGTGTTTCTAGCAGCTTAGGCTGTTAGAGGTAGCTATGGCAAAGCAGCTTAGGCCGAACTAGGAGGCATGCAAAGCTCCTATTATACCACTTATATCATATAGCACAATATCATAAGAAAACACAATACTCAGAGATACTAAAAATAAAGGTACTTTATTTTAGTGACAATATGCCAAAAGTATCTCAGAGGATACCCTCACTTAGGAGGTAAGTAATATACACAAGTTATATGTACACAAACCCAAAACTGGTAAGTGACAGTAAGAAAAGTAGTGCAAACAGTGTAGAATCACAATAGGATGCAATAGGTAGACATAGGTCTAGGGGCAACACAAACCATATACTCCAAAAGTGGAAGGCGAATCACAAATGGACCCCAGACCTATGGGAGGTTGTAGAAGTCACTGGGACTGTGAGAAAACAGGAAGGGTGTCCAAAATACCACACCCCAAGACCCTGAAAAGTAGGAATAAAGTTACCCTACTACCCCAGAAAGACAGAATAGTTGTGCTAGGGGATTCTGCAAGAACCACAAGCACCAGCAAAACACTGAAGACGGATTCCTCGACCTGAGGACCTGTAAAGGAAGGGGACCAAGTCTAAGAGTCACAGAAGTGTCCAGGGGGGCAGTAGCCCACCAAACCCCAGATGAAAGTGCAAAAGGGCTGCCTCTTGGTGGAAGAAGTCAAAGATTCTGCAACAACGAAAAGGGCTAGGAACTTCTCCTTTGGGTGGAAAATGTCCCACAGAGTGCTGAAGGTTGCAGAAGTGTTTTCAGGCAGAAATACCACAAACAAGCCTTGTTAGCTGCAAGAGTTGCGGTTGAGGATTTTGGGTACTGCTGGGGACCAGGAAGGACCAGGATGTCACCCCTTGGAGGAGAAGACAAGGGGTCGCTCAGCAACTCAGAGAGCCCCCACAAAAGCAGGCAGCACCCACAGAAGTACCAGAACAGGTACTTAGGAAATCTGAGGACAGCAGTCAACTCAGAGTCACAAAGGAGGGTCCCACGATGTCGGAGTCCAACTCAGTGAGTTGGGCAATGCAGGAAAGAGTGCTGGGGGCCCAGGCTAGGCTGAGCACAATGGAAGTCCTGGAAAAGAGCACAGAAGCCGGAGCAGCTGCAAATCACGCAGTACACAGGTTTACTGTCTGGGGTAGGGAGGCAAGGACTTACCTCCACCAAATTTGGACAGAAGGGCCACTGGACTGTGGGAGACACTTGGACCCAGCTCCTGTGTTGCAGGGACCACGCTCGTCAGGATGAGAGGGGACCCAGAGGACCGGTGATGCAGAAGTTTGGTGCCTGTGTTGGCAGGGGGAAGATTCCGTCGACCCACAGGAGATTTCTTCTTGGCTTCCAGTGCAGGGTGAAGGCAGACAGCCCTCAGAGCATGCACCACCAGGAAACAGTCGAGAAAGCCGGCAGGATGAGGCGCTACAATGTTGCTGGTAGTCGTCTTGCTACTTTGTTGCAGTTTTGCAGGCGTCCTGGAGCAGTCAGCGGTCGATCCTTGGCAGAAGTCAAAGAGGGAAGTGCAGAGGAACTCTGGTGAGCTCTTGCATTCGTTATCTGAGGAATAGCCCAGAAAAGAGACCCTAAATAGCCGGAAAAGGAGGTTTGGCTACTGAGAAAGGAGGCTTGGCTACTGAAAGAGGAAAGCACCTATCAGGAGGGGTCTCTGATGTCACCCACTGGCACTGGCCACTCAGAGCAGTCCATTGTGCCCCAACACCTCTGAATTCAAGATGGCAGAGGTCTGGGACACACTGGAGGAGCTCTGGGCACCTCCTCTGGGAGGTGCTGGTTAGGGGAGTGGTCACTCCCCTTTCCTTTGTCCAGTTTCACGCCAGAGCAGGGCTGGGGGATCCCTGAACCGTTGTAGACTGGCTTATGCAGAGATGGGCACCATCTGTGCCCATCAAAGCATTTCCAGAGGCTGGGGGAGGCTACTCCTCCCCAGCCCTTCACACCTATTTCCAAAGGGAGAGGGTGTAACACCCTCTTTCTTAGATGAAATCCTTTGTTCTGCCTTCCTGGGACCAGGCTGCCCAGGCCCCAGGGGGGCAGAAACCTGTCTGAGGGGTTGGCAGCAGCTGCAGTGGGGACCCCGGAAAGGCAGTTTGGCAGTACCCGGGTTCTGTGCTAGAGACCCGGGGATGCATGGAAGTGTCCCCCCAATACCAGAATGGTATTGGGGTGACAATTCCATGATCCTAGCCTTGTTCGGAGTTACCATGGTGACGCTGCATATAGGTATTGACCTATATGTGGTACACGCGTGTAATGATGTTCCCGCACTCACAAAGTCCGGGGAATGTGCCCTGAACAATGTGGGGGCACCCTGGCTAGTGCCAAGGTGCCCACACACTAAGTAACTTGGCACCTAACTTTCACCAAATGAGGGTTAGACATATAGGTGACTTATAAGTTACTTATGTGCAGTGAAAATGGCTGTGAAATAACGTGGACATTATTTCACTCAGGCTGCAGTGGCAGGCCTGTGTAAGAATTGTCTGAGCTCTCTATGGGTGGTAAAAGAAATGCTGCAGCCCATAGGGATCTCCTGGAACACCAATACCCTGGGTACCTAGGTACCATATACAAGAGAATTATAAGGGTGTTCCAGTGTGCCAATGAGAATTGGTAAAATTAGTCACTAGCCTGCAGTGACAATTTTAAAGCAAAGAGAGAGCATAAACACTGAGTTTCTGGTAGCAGAGCCTTAGTGGTACAGTTAGGCACCGCACAGGGAACACATACAGGCCACAAATGTATGAGCACTGTGGTCCTGGCTAGCAGGATCCCAGTGACACATATCAAACACACTGACAACACAGGGTTTTCACTATGAGTACTGGGCCCTGGCTAGCAGGATCCCAGTGAGACAGTAAAAACACCCTGACATATGCTCACAAACAGGCCAAAAGTGGGGCTAACAAGGCTTGAAAGCAGCTATCTTCCTACACACTACATATAGGTCAATACCTATATGTAGCTTCACAGTGGTAAACCAAAATATGGCCATGTAAGGTGTCTAAGATCATGGAATTGTCCCCCATTCAAAATATGGTGTTGGGGAGCCAATTCCATGCATCCTGGGAGATCCACCGGGGACCCCCAGTACTGCTAACTCAGCTCTCTCAGGCTTGCACTGCAGCTACAGCTGCATCCACCTCACAGACAGGGTTCTGCTCTCCTGGGGTCTGAGCAGCTCAGTCCCAGGAAGGCAGAACAAAGCATTTCCTTTGGGAACAGGGTGTTACACGCTATCCCCTAGGAAATAGGTTTTACAGGGTGGGGGGAGGGGGGTAGCTGTAAAGGGTACATATGGTGCCCTCCTTGCATAAGCCAGTCTACACTGGTTCAGCAACCCCCAGTCCCTGCTCTGGCACGAAACTGGACAAAGGAAAGGGGAGTGACCACTCCCCTGTCCATCACCTCCCCAGGGGTGGTGCCCAGAGCTCCTCCAGCGTGTCTCAGACTTCAGCCATCTTGTTTTCCAAGGTGTGGGGGCACTCTGGAGGCCTCTGAGTGACATCAGAGACCCCTCCTGGTAGGTCACTACCTGATAAGTCAGCCAATCTCGCTCTCAGGGCTATTTAGGGTCTCTCCTGTGGGCACTTCAGATTCTACTTGCAAGTTTCCAGCAGAAATCCTCTGCAACTACTACTTCATCCTCTGACCTCGGATCGACTGCAGACTGCTCCAGGAACCGCTGTGACAGCAACAAAGTATCCAGAAGGGCTATTTTTCCTCTGCAGCTTCAGCTCCAGCCAGAAACTGCAACAGATTCCCTGGTGTGCACGCTCTGGGGACTGTCTGTCTTCACCCTGCACCAGAAGGACCGAAGAAATCTCCCATGGAGTGACTGAGTCACTTCCCTGCTCTTGCAGGCACTTTCTACATCGATGAACGGTTCTCTTGGACTCCTCTCTTGGTGACGAGCGTGCTCCTTGGAACACAGGTGGTGGAGCCCTTCAACAAAGACTGTCCTAAGGTCCTGCTGTCCCAATTTGGAGGAGGAAGAGCTTGCCTTCCCTGTTTACGACAGTACCCCTGTGCACAGCGTCTTCTTCACCTCCTGCGACCTCTGTGCACTATTTTCAAGAATCCTTCATGCACAGCCTGGCCCAGGTCCCCAGCCCTCTGTTCTGTGATGCTCAACTCGCTGAGTTGACCTCGGGGTGTGGGACCTTCTTTTGTAGTGCTGCACCAACCACAATTTGCATCTTCTTTGTCCCCGTATCTTGGGACCTCCGTGGGTGCTGCCTGGTCATCTGTGGGTTCAGTCCAGTATTGGGTGCCCCCTCTGCCTCCTCGGACCGAGATGAGGCCAGCAGGGCCCTCCTGGGTCCAGACAATGCCACTTTGATGGAAAACGCAACTTTGCTTGAACCAATGCTTGTTTGGCGAATCCAGCACCAAAAGTCATCTGCATCCAACATCTCTTCGTGGGACATCCATTGCATCACACAGGAACCCGCAGCCATCTTTCTTTGGTGCATTTCTGCAGTCTTCGTCCAACCGAGGACTCTTCTTTTGCACCCTCTTCTAGGTTGGCAGGGGATCCTGTCCTTCCTTGAACTTCTTCCAACTTCTGGACTTAGTCTCCTCTCTTTGCAGGTCTTCAGGTCCAGGAATCCACCATTTGCTTGTTTCTTGCAATAACTCTAATCATGACTTGAAATGTGTCCTAAGGAAACTTGCAGTACTTTACTCCTACTTTCCTAAGCTCTGGGGTGGGGTATTTTAGTCACCTTTGTGGTTTTCTTACTCTCGCAGTGGTTCCCTACACACTACACTTGTCTAGGGGGGAATTCGCATTCCACTTACTTAGTATATGGTTTGTGTTGACCCTAGACCTATTTTCTCCCATTGCATTCTATAGCATTTCCTATTGTTTGCACTATACTATGTCTAATTACCTACCTTATTTTGGTGTCTAGTGTATATATTGTTTATAATACTAACCTCCAGAAGGAGTGTTGCCTCTAAGATATTTTTGGTCTTGTGTCACCCAAATAAACTACCTTTATTTTTGGTAACACTATATATTGTCTTTACTTGTGTATAAGTACTGTATAACTATAAGTGGTATTGCCGGAGCTTTGCATGTCTCCTAGTTCAGCCTAAGCTGCTCTGCTACAGCTACCTCTATCAGCCTAATCTGCTAGGATACTACTACATTTCACTAATAAGGGATAACTGGACCTGGTATAAGGTGTAAGTACCCAAGGTACCCACTACAAACCAGGCCAGCCTCCTAAAGGTGTGGAGTACTTTTGTGGTGTTTTTATTGTGTTACAGTGTGTGTGTCTGTGTGTGTGTGTGTGTGTGTCTGTGTGTGTGTGTGTGTGTGTGTGTGTTTGTGTGTGTACTGATACTTTGATACTTTACATGTTGCATCTGAGAAAAGCCTTACTGTTCGTGCCAAGCTATCAAAGGGTTGAGCAGGGGTTATCTTAGCTGTGGGACTCCTTTATGCTGACTAGAGTGAGGGTCCCTACTTGGACAGGGTGCAACCACTGCCAACTAGAGACCCCATCTCTAACATTTGTATGGATTATGGTTACATTCAGATTCTCTATGTTGTTGATAGGAATGTATCCTGTATGGTTAAATGACGTGCAACCCTGCCTGCCTGCAGGTGAAACTAGTATCCTAACTTTTTGTTTAGTCCTGACTTGTGTACAGAGTGTAGGAGGCTGGCCTGGCTTGTAGTGGGTACCAGAGGTACTTACACCTTGTGCCAGGTCCAGTTATCCCTTATTAGTGTAGAAGAGGTGTTTCTAGCAGCTAAGGCTGATAGAAGGTAGCTATGGCAAAGGTACTTTATTTTTATGACAATATGCCAAAAGTATCTCAGTGAGTACCCTCAGTATGAGGATAAGATATATACACAAGATATATGTACACAAACCAAAATTATGTAGGTAATAGCAAGACAAGTAATGCAAGCAGTGTAAAGTTACAATAGATTGCAATAGGAGCACATAGGTATAGGGGCAACACAACCCATATACTCCAAAAGTGGAATGCGAACCACGAATAGACCCCAAACCTATGTGGTCCATTCGTGGTTCGCATTCCACTTTTGGAGTATATGGGTTGTGTTGCCCCAAACCTATGTGAGCTTGTAGAGTGTCGCTGGGACTGTAAGAAAACAGTGAGGGTTAGAAAAATAGCCCACCCCAAGACCCTGAAAGGTAGGTGTAAAGTGCACCTACTACCCCCAGAGAGCACAGAAGTCGTGATAGGGGGATTCTGCAGGAAGCACAAACACCAGCAATGCCACAACAGTGGATTTCTGGACCTGAATACCTGTAAGACAAGAGGACCAAGTGCAATAGTCGCGACAGTGTCGAGAGTGGGAAGGAGCCCAGGAAATGCCAGCTGAGGGTGCAAGGAAGCTGCCACCTGTTGGAAGCAGCTTGGAGTTCTGCAAGAAAGAAGAGGACTAGGAACTTCTCCTTTGGAGGATGGATGTCCCACGTCGTGATGAAGCTTGCAGATGTGTTCCCACGCAGAAAGACCGCAAACAAGCCTTGCTAGCTGCGAGGGTTGCTCTTAGGGTTTTTGGACGCTGCTGTGGCCCAGGAGGGACCAGGATGTCGCCCCTTGGGTGGGGAGACAGAGGGGGCGCCCAGCAAGTCAGGGAGCCCTCACAGAAGCAGGCAGCACCCGCAGAAGTACCTGAACAGGCACTTGAAAGAAGAGTGAACTGGAGTCTACCTGAAGTCACAAAAGGGAGTCCCACGATGCCGGAGGACAACTCAGAAGGTTGTGCACTGCAGGTTAGAGTGTCGGGGACCCAGGCTTGGCTGTGCATGAAGGAAATCCCGGAAGAGTGCACAGGAGCCAGAGCAGCTGCAAATCATGCGGTACCAAGCAATGCAGTCTAGCGTGGGGAGGCAAGGACCTCCACCAAACTTGGACTGAAGAGTCACTGGACTGTGGGAGTCACTTGGACAGAGTTGCTGAGTTCCAGGGACCACGCTCGTTGTGCTGAGAGGGGACCTAGAGGACCGGTGATGCAGTCTTTTGTTGCCTGCGGTTGCAGGGGGAAGATTCCGTTGACCCACAGGAGATTTCTTCAGATCTCCTGATGCAGAGAGGAGGCAGGCTCCCCCACAGCATGCACCACCTGGAAACAGTCGAGAAAGCCGGCAGGATGAAGCGATACAAGGCTGCTAGTAGTCGTCTTGCTACTTTGTTGCGGTTTTGCAGGCGTCCTGAGCAGTCAGCGGTCGATCCTTTGTCAGAAGGTGAAGAGGGAGATGCAGAGGAACTCTGATGAGCTCTTGCATTCGTTATCTGGTGAGATCCCCAAAGCAGAGACCCTAAATAGCCAGAAAAGGAGGTTTGGCTACCTAGGAAGGAGGATTGGCTACCAAGAGAGGTAAGAGCCTATCAGAAGGAGCCTCTGACGTCACCTTCTGGCACTGGCCACTCAGAGCAGTCCAGTGTGCCACAAACACCTCTGTTTCCACAATGGCAGAGGTCTGGGACACAATGGAGGAGCTCTGGGCACCTCCCCTGGGAGGTGCAGGTCAGGGGAGTTTCCAATTTCGCACCAGAGCAGGGCTGGGGGATCCCTGAACCGGTGTAGACTGGCTTATGCAGAGATGGGCACCATCTGTGCCCATCAAAGCATTTCCAGAGGCTGGGGGAGGTTACTCCTCCCCAGCCCTCACACCTATTTCCAAAAGGAGAGGGTGTTACACCCTCTCTCAGAGGAAGTCCTTTGTTCTGCCTTCCTGGGCCAGGGCTCCCTGGACCCCAGGAGGACAGAAACCTGTCTGAGGGGTTGGCAGCAGCAGCCGCTGCAGTGGAGACCCCGGAAAGGCAGTTTGGCAGTACCCGGGTTCTGTGCTAGACACCCGGGGGATCGCGGAATTGTCCCCCCAATGCAGAACGGCATTGGGGTGACAATTCCATGATCTTAGACATGTTACATGGCCATGTTCAGAGTTACCATTGTGATGCTGTATATAGGTAGTGACCTATTTACAGTGCACGGTGTAATGGTGTCCCCGCACTCACAAAGTCCGGGGAATTTTCCCTGAACGAGGTGGGGGCACCTTGGCTAGTGCCAGGGTGCCCACACACTAAGTAACTTTGCACCCAAACTTCATCAGGTGAAGGTTAGACATATAGGTGACTTAAAAGTTACTTAAGTGCAGTGGTAAATGGCTGTGAAATAACGTGGACGTTATTTCACTCAGGCTGCACTGGCAGGCTGGTGTAAGAATTGTCAGAGCACCCTATGGGTGGCAAAAGAAATGCTGCAGCCCATAGGGATCTCCTGGAACCCCAATACCCTGGGTACCTCAGTACCATATACTAGGGAATTATATGGGTGTACCAGTATGCCAATGTGAATTGGTAAATTTAGTCACTAGCCTGTTAGTGACAAATTTGGAAAGCAGAGAGAGCATAACCACTGAGGTTCTGGTTAGCAGAGCCTCAGTGAGACCGTTAGGCATCACACAGGGAACACATACAGGGCACATACTTATGAGCACTGGGGCCCTGCCTGGAGGGGTCCCAGTGACACATAGACTAAAACAACATATATACAGTGAAATATGGGGGTAACATGCCAGGCAGGATAGTACTTTCCTACACAGAGGCCTAGGCCTGTCCCTGGTAATATGACATCCAGAGCCTGTTCTGTGACCTGGCAGTGTGCATGAAGTGTACCCTCAAAGTGGGCATTGGAATTCTGTTGATTCCCTGGCTAAGTCACATAAACTGGTCGCAACAGTGATAGAGGTTTTGTGAATCTGTAGTGTGAGCAAATCTTCTTCTCTGGGTCAGAAGATCACACACCGTCAGTGGAACCCTTAGGGGTAAATTTCCTCTGTAAAGCTCAGACCATGTCTCATCCTCCCGGGTGTGTATGTCAAGTGTGTGTATCTGTATAGAGTGTGAAGCACATCTATAGTAAGAGGGCTCCATGTGTGGTAAGAGTCTGAGTACTGTGGGAATGTGATCCATTGTGGATGGCCTCTGGTGTAGCCTGGTATAAGATGGAGGATGGAGTCAACTTCTCCTGACAGAAAGGTGTTTCCAGATCCAGCCGCTGAAGTGAGGAAGGATGAAGACAGGGACACCATCTTAGACATTCTACAATGGTAGAGGCGAGTTGTGGGTCTGCAGTTTCTGTTGTTCAACATAAGGACGTTTCTAGGCAGAACCTGGCCTTTTGTCTGTACCTGGTTATTGCTTCAGAAAGGCTGATGAAAGCCAGGTGCAGAGATATCACATTTCATTGTGCTCTTGGTTTGAGAGTCATGACCTTGCATAAAGGAGAAGTCTGAGGAGCAGTCAGACAATGACATTTGAAAGCGAACCTTTCAAAGTTGGTTCTGAAGCCTAGCCAGTGCAGCCACATCCTCTGTCCAGAAAACAAGTATAATATTGGGACCCAACCTATTCACGCTGTTCCTGTTCTAAGTTCTTCTTGACCAAGAAAGGGATTGCTCCTCAGAGTACTCGAAGGACTGCTGTGTTACCAGAACAGGTATATATATGACAGCCATACTGTCATCAGGAGCTGAGATCCTGCCTAGTAGCTAGAAATAGCAAGATGGACAACAGGACACCAGTGCCAAATGACCTCAGCCACCACAGTTGGAGCCCAGCACCACCTAACTGCCCACTGCTACCCGCCAAAAAGGATCTGACGTGTACATGTCAGTTGGAGAATCTATCATACCTCTATCTTCGTACACCAGTATTTGGCGAGGGACTGCACTCCCTCCTAGTTTTTATTATAATCTAGCTTGAGCACTTCCACAAACTAGTGCACTTCCCAAAGCATGACTGTAGACTGCACACATCCAGATTTATTCTCAAAATAAGCCTTGGTTTTGTTCAAGAGTGCAGTGGCCATTTTGCAATCTCTGTTCCCAATCTGTAAGGCACCACACATCCCTTTTTTGCGTTACCTGCATACCAATTGTCAGTAGGAGAGGAAAAGTATTTTGAAGGAATTTTGATCGCTGGGTAAAATAAATAATCTAATTTGGGTTTTGACCCATATGTCCCTGAGAAACCGGCCAATGGCAATCTGAGGTATGTTTCAGTCTCTATAGGTCTTAGAGCCCCATGGCTTGTGTATATTATGCTAAATGTGTGAGACTATATATGCTGAGCATTACTTTTGCGGATCTATTCATTGCTTTGGACATAAGATGATTGACATTACCGTTCTTTTGTGTATGGATCATGGTACTTCTTTCAATAACGGGCCTATACTATCTTTTGTAGTTTCCTTTAGATGTGGTGGAGTGTATGTATTAAAAATGTTGTGTTTTCCTTCCCTGGGCCCCAAAGACCAATGCTTAATTTGCTCTTTGGTCCACCCATGGCTTGAGCACAGTAAAAGGAGGGGACTTTTACCCTAGTATGGCCACTTCCTGGAAACACCTACTAATTCCAGCCTGAGCTAGAGTGACACATTTTCCCCTCCATAAGAATGCATGAACTGTGTCTCTAAAACCAGGAACAGGTCAATGCTTTTCCTATGGAGGTATTGTGACTCTAGACATCTTCTGATCTTCTCTCCTATGCCACTCACTATCCTTGTCAGGATTTTTAAGTTGAGATTTCTTTCTTTACTTGTCCTATTCACCATTTGTCTAGCATTCTGTCTATTTATGATGTTTTGTCTATGTGAGAGGGAGAAGTAGGTACTCCCCTTCCTACCTCCTGTCCCAAGCAATCTGACCACAACATGTATTGTGTGCATCCACCAGTAAACGAAGTAACCAAATAAGAACTGGCTAACAAATTTTAACATGCCCAATTCCCCCTAAACCCCGCTCTTTCATACTGTGGATTCCTAACTACCCATTACCCCAAAGTAAGAAAGGTCCTCCTCCCCACCCCCCTTTTCCCCATGATTAATGAGTAGTGTTTAATGAGTCACTTTCTAACAGAGGACTTAAGTGTAATTAAACTGGACTATCAGACTGTGTGTATTTTAACAGCAAATGTTTGCCTGCCAGCCATTGGTATGTGAGCATGGGCATCCTACCAGGAGGCTGTCACATCTCCACAAACGTTTATCTCAAGTGCTTCACTGGTCTTGCAGACATTCTAAAGTCAAGTTGCTGTTTTCAACATTCAGTGTTCCCCTTTACACATGGTGGTTAACAGGAACACCTTTGGGCAGATGGTGTCTCCTATACCTCCGCCTTGAAGGAATTCGGTTCACAGTTTCAACAAGCAGTTGCAATGCAATGGGTCTCGTGACTGGTCAAGTTAGAGCTATTTGCGTTGTAAATCCCTAACTGGACTTTTCTTGC
The DNA here is from genome assembly GCF_031143425.1 of Pleurodeles waltl. NCBI lineage: Eukaryota > Metazoa > Chordata > Amphibia > Caudata > Salamandridae > Pleurodeles > Pleurodeles waltl. Next base: position 1,179,548,891 of record NC_090445.1, on the reverse strand, counting down.
CACATGAACTAAGCCGATTCAAAGCGCCACCACCGCCATGAGCGTGAGCGCGAGAGTTATTGGCTCCCTGTATGAATGTCTAGAAAGGATTGCGTCTGGGATGAAAGGCAAACTGAAACGGGAGGAGGGTGACATCACACTCTGTAACAGGAGGAAGCGTCACCTAGTGTGATGACCAACAGAAATATTCACTTAGTTAAAATGCCTGGGGAGGGAACTGAGCACTCAAAGGAGGGACGTTTCACAAAATGCACCAATAAAAATTAAGAATTTAAGACAAGCACAAGAAAGAATGAATAGCAAAAATGGGCGTGGTTAGAAGCCCACAAAGAGATTACAACAGGCTAGTGCGCTTGTGCACTCGACTCTAAAAAGGCACTGCCATTTTCCTTAGTTCGAAGCTCTGCCTCCCAGTGCATTAATTTGGTGTTTCTGGCTTGCTACTTTTTTCTTCTGCATTTTATGGGCACTCTACATATATTTGAATATTGTGAAACTTTTTGAATAATTACATATGTCTGCAGAAGAGTGTATCTCTCTTTTTATAACGTTTCTCTTTCATTGAAGCCCACTCTAGCACACAAAATTGTTCTGTGTGATGTCCTGGCTTCGCTGTACTTTTCAGATTCTAGTTGTTTGCATAACTGACATCGGGATGTAGGTTTTGTGAGGCAAGTTGTGTTCCAGATTCAAACATTTAATGGAAAAATAAATAATTATCTACAACACATGCGTTTGTCAAGAAACACTTTCACACATTTGTGGCCAGCTTCAATTTATGAAGGATTTTCTCTTGCGAAAGCCTAATTAAAAATTAAAAACTGCACGTATTTATTTTACACTATGGCGCTTTTATTTGTTGCCTAATTGGGTCAGAGATTGAATGCTGGGTAACATATTTTAAAAATATTCCATGTGGCTGTCTTAAGTACTATTGATTTGCACATGGTGCAGTGAATATTCGTAAGACAACATTAAAGACTATTTTAATATTTGTTCTTTCAAATGAAAAAAAGGATATTTATTTTGGTATGAAGCTATGGAGACTGAATCACATTTTGATTTTTCTGTGCCATTTAATATGTATGTAAACCCTATGAGAAGTCTTCAGCTGCAAGTGATAAACACAGCACTCCTATTTTTACGATGAAGCATTGATTAAAATAGTACTTATTTTTGGAATAGTACTGTAATAAAATTGTATTAGCACGCGGTACTGTCAATTTCATGGGTATTTTCCCCTTCGTGCACACTTGTTTAATACTTAATTCCAATCTTTCAGGCTGATAATTATGCTGCCAATGGAATGTTTACATGGAAACGTCATGTCTTGATTGGCTGAAGCAGTGTCCTCTGAACAATAAATATCTGCTATTCAGTGCCATGATACCCTTCAGGGTGAACGTGCGCTTTACAAATACACGTTATGTTGTGTTGTTAAGCTATGTGCCATAAATACTTTACTTCTTGCTATTAAACGGAACTTTAACCCCATCGCTGCTAGGCCTCATCCCCGCTAAGCTTTTTTTTGGCTATTTGGGGTAGTTTGCGCCTAGGCTCCCATAACCTTTTGTCCACATAAGCAAACTGTGCCAAATTTGTCATAGTTCGAGGATTCATCCAAAAGTTATGAAGGTCAATCGCTTCAAGTGCGTTTTTAATGAAGGCAATCCAGCTAATTTTCATATGCTTGTGCAGTTTAAAAGTTCAGTGAGAGAATTTAGGCAGGTTTTAGCTGCCATGTTAGTCTTTAACCCGGCCAATAAAGAATTGGCAGAGCCTCACACCTTTACACATTTCATGTCATTGTGCAGTCTCACTCTGTGGCTAGGAGTTTCACATCCTGAGGCATAGCTCATTTCCTAGCTGTCAGTTCAAACCTTTGCGCACAGTCTCACTCCTAGCAAGCCCTAATGTCAAATTTATTGTTGGGCAGCATCTCTGTGGGGCAGATTTAAGAGCTTACAGCGCTCCTTGAAGCCTATTTTTTTTACACTAATGTGGCCCGACGAGGCAAAAATGTACGCGCCGTATTTACAAAGTGGTGGAATGCATGCACTGCGCCACTTTATAACCCTTTAGCTACATTATGCCTGTGCTAGGCATAATGTATGCAAAGGGGGTCCAAAAACACTGGCATAAAGAAATATAAAAGATTTATTTGCATCATTTTGTCAATACTTTTAGCACCTGCTCAGAGCAGGCATCAAAAGGACACACACCATTGTTTATAATGGGCCTCACTGGGCTTTGCAGGATTAGCTTCAACATTTTTTATGCTAATCCTGAAAAGCTCCTAACTAGTGTAAAAAAGGTTGACGCTAGTTCCCCTAGCTACCGCCATGGTGCATTTAATCTTCGATACGTCGCACACATGGTGGTGTTAGGGAGGTGCTAAGGGGGCGCAAGAAAAGTGGCACTGCACTGGGTGCAGCACAACTTTTCTTAAATCAGGCCTTGAGTATTTTTCCCAGTCAGACTGTTCTTTCTGCTTTAAAAGCACTCTGGTCTGGAGATCCAAACAAAATCATACACTCCTGTAAGGAAACTGGTAGGCCTTTGAAAGGGCATGAGGTCTGAGTAGAGCCAATGAGGCCTGTGTGCCCTGAGAGACATCAGGTATAACCCACATGAGCAAGACTTGGGCCCAGCCATACGCTACTGAAACTCTGGATACATTTCAACATGGACTGGTGTGAGAAAGTAGCCTCTTTTGAGTATGGCGAACATGACTTTTGGCCTGTTTGTGAGTGTGTCTCAGTGTGTTTTTACTGTCTCACTGGGATCCTGCTAGCCAGGACCCAGTACTCATAGTTTGTGGCCTATGTGTGTGTTGTCAATAGTGCTTAACTGTGTCACTGAAGTCCTGGTAACCAGAACTCCAGTGCTTATGCTCTCTCTGCTTCCAAATTAGTCACTATAGGTTAGTGACTCTATATTCCAATTCCAACTGGCACACTGGACCCCCCCTTATAGGTCCCTAGTATATGGAACGTAGGTACCGAGGGCATTGGGGTTCCAGGAGATCCTTAAGGGCTGCAGCATTTCTTTTACCACCCATAAGAAGCTCAGACAAACCTTCTCACAGGACTGCCACTGCATCCTGCATGAAATAGTGCACACACCATTTCATCGCCATTTTCACTGCACTTAAGTAACTTATAATTCTCCTATATATCTCACCTTCATTTACTGAAGGCTAGGTGCAAAGTTACTAAGTGCGAAGGCACCCTTGCACTAGCAAAGGTGCCCCCACGCTGTCCAGGGCCAATTCCCCAGACTTTGTGAGTGCGGGGATACCATTGCACGTGCGTACTACGTATAGGTCAAAACATATATGTAGCTTCACAATGGTAACTCTGAATATGGCCATGTTAGGTGTCTAAGATAATGGAATTGTTCCCCATTCCAAATCTGGTATTGGGGGCCAATCCAATGCATCCTGGGGGCTCCACCATGGACCCTCACTACTGCCAAACCAGCTCTCTGAGGCTTGCACTGCAGCTACAGCTGCTGCCACTTCACAAACAGGTTTCTGCCCTCCTGGGGTCTGAGGTGCTCAGTCCCAGGAAAGCAGAACAATGCATTTCCTTTCGGAGGAGGGTGTTACACCCTCTCCCTTTTGAAATAGGTGTTACAGCCTTGGGAGGGGTAGCCTCCAAGAGCCTCTGGAAATGCTTTGGAGGGCACAGATGGTGCCCTCCTTGCATACGCCAGTCTACACTGGTTCAGGGACCCCCATTCCCTTCTCTGGCGCAAAACTGGACAGAGGAAAGGGGATTAACCACTCCCCGGTCCATCACCACCCCAGGGGTGGTGCCCAGAGCTCCTCCAGTGTGTCCCTGGCATTAGCCATCTTGTTTTCCAAGGTGTGGGGACACTCTGGAGATCTCTGAGTGGCCAGTGCTATCAGAGACCCCTCCTGATAGGTGCATACCTGGGTAGGTAGCCAATCCCCCTCACAGGGCTATTTAGGGTCTCTCCTGTGGATGTCTCTTCAGATTCAGCTTGCAAGAATCCTCCAGGAATCCTCTGCATCCTCTGCTTCAGCTTCTGACCTTCAGATCAACTGCAGACTACTCCAGGAACCGAGGTACCTGCAACAAAGTATCCAGGACGACTCCTGTGACCTGCAACTTCAGCTCCAGCTAGCATTTGCAACAGTTTTCACAGTGTGCACACTCTGAGGACTCCCTGTCTTCACCCTGCACCATAAGAACCAAAGGAATCTTCAGTGGAGTGATGGAGTCACTTCCCTGTACCTGCAGGCACCTTCTGCGACGAAGACTGGTTTTCTGGGACTCAACTCCTGATGATGAGCATGCTCCCTGGAACACCGGCCATGGACCAACACGACCCAGACTGTCCTAAGGTCCAGCTGTCCAAGTTTGGTGGAGGTAAGAGCTTGCCATCCCGGTTTGTGACAGTACACCTGTGCACCGCGTCATCTCCAGCTCCTTGGGCTTCTGTGCATTCCTTCCAAGAATCCTTCATGCACAGTGTAGCCCAGGTCCCCAGCACTCCATCCTGAAAAGCACAACTCACTGAGTTGTTCTCCGGCGGCGTGGGAGCTTCTTTTCTTGTGCTGCACCAACCGCCTTTTGCATCTTCTTTGTCCCTGTGTCCTGGGACTCCAGTGGGTGCTGCCTGGTCATCTGTGGGCTCTCTCCAGTGTTGGGAATCCCCTCTGCCTGCTCTGTCCGAGTTGAGGCCCCAGGATCCCTTCTGGGTCCAGGCAGTGCCAATTTGACGCAAACCACAACCTTGCTTGAACCAAGGCTTGTTGGACGAATCCAGTGACGTAAACAGCCTGCATCCAACATCTCGACGTGGGACATCTCCTGTACCATGCATGAACCCGCAGCCATCTTCTTTGGTGCTCTTCTGCAGACTTCTTCTAACCGGAGAATCCTCTTTTGCACCATCTTCTAGGTTGGCAGGGGCTCCTGTCCTTCCTGGAATCTCCTGCGACTTCTGGACTTAGTCTCCTCTCTTCACAGGTCTTCAGGTACAGGAATCCACCATTTGTTGCTGGCAGTCCTACTTGGCTCTTGCAATAATTCTTATCACGACTTGCAGTGTGTCCTGAGGAAACTTGCAGTACTTTACTCCTACTTTCCTGGGCTCTGAGGTGGGGTATTTTACTTACCTTTGGTGTTTTCTTACACTCCCAGCGCCCCTCTAAACAGTATACTTGCCTATGGGGGAATTAGTGATTCGCATTCCACTTTCTTAGTATATAGTTTGTGTTGCCCTTAGGCCTATTGCATTCTATTGTATTTTCTTCTTTTTGCACTAGTCTACGACTATTTTATTACCTGATTTTCGTCTCATATGTAGATATTGTGTATAATACTTACCTCCAGAAGGAGTATTGCCTCTAAGAGATTTTTGGCCTTGTGTCACTAAAATAAAGTACCTTTCTTTTTGGTAACACTGAGTATTGTCTTTTATTGTGTATAAGTACTGTGTAACTATAGTGGTATTGCAGGAGCTCTGCATGTCTCCCAGTTCAGCCTAAGCTGCTCTGCTACAGCTACCTCTAGACAGCCTAAGCTGCTAGAACACTGCCTACATTTCACTAATAAGGGATAACTGGACCTGGTATAAGGTGTAAGTATCTTTGATACCCACTACAAACCAGGCCAGCCTCCTACAACTGGCCACTGTGGAGGAGGTAGACTTTTTATGACTGACACACGTGCATGGGACTGTGTTGTAACACTCAGCATGACCGCTTTTTTTTCAATCCGCCACAAAATGACTTGGACCCTATCAAGTCCTAGGGGAGGTACGAGGGGGAAATACCATTCACAGGCAGTACACACCACAATATATAACAAGCATTAACACCAGACACAAGTAGTGCTGCAGGAGTCTGATCCTGCGCATTGACTACCACAAGGTAATCTAAGCTCCCACATCGAACACTAGCATTCAATCAGTCCAACGTAAACAAGTATGCTAAGCCACTGCCACCAAGAGAGAAATTACAAGGCAACCGTGCCACAAGAGCCATCAGAACTCACACAGTCAGGTGTAATATAGGCTTATTTCACATGAGAACCTCCCTGGAAATTAAAGTGGATGCCTTCCCCATTAACCTCAATCTGGTGCTTGCAGATCCACTAGGAATCATGAAAAATAAGAGCTGGTCCCTGAAAATGAGTGCCATGGGGCCCCTGGTGGGCCCAGGGTGCAATATTTTGTACTTAGAATCTAGGGCCTGCACCAATGGGGTAAACAGCTGACCAGCTGGGGCATTATTTCATGCAGAATAGCAAAATAAAATGCCTGCAAAATGCCACAAAAGTCCTAAATTTACGCTGCAATATTTTCATATTTGTGCTGCAAAATTTACTAATCCATGCCTCAGTAGTCTGCCTAGTTCTCCTCCTGTTGAAGAATCTCCACCAAAGTGAGAGGGCTCTCATTTTGTGCTTCCTTATCTTGTCTTGTGATACCACATACAAGTTGTCCTCGAAGTATGACCTGTCAAAATGTCATCTGTTTGACTTTCAGGTTTGTTCCATTCCCAACTCAGTCTCACACGCTGTGACCGGAGGAGGGGCAGGAGCCCTTTAAATTTGTATCGCGCTCCCGCCGTCGCGGGAAGCGCTGTGACCGGAGGAGGGGCAGGAGCCCTTTAAATTTGTATCGCGCTCCCGCCGTCGCGGGAAGCGCTGTGACCGGAGGAGGGGCAGGAGCCCTTTAAATTTGTATCGCGCTCCCGCCGTCGCGGGACGCGCGCGGGCGGCGCCCGGGCGAAGCCCGGGCCAAGGGCGGGCCCGTCCTTCGCCCGTCATCGACCGGAAGAGGCCGGGCTGGGCCCCCCCCCTAACGTCTACTTCTTCTGCCTGTGGAATCTCCATCAGGGTGCTGTACCAGATATTGTGTGAGTTTGTTACCAAATATGGGGAAAAGAAAGTCTAATGTTCAGAAGGGGGAAGCCGGGTCCAGCTCCCTTCAGTCCTCCATTACTAGTTATTTATCCTCTGTGATGGGGGCCATTGAATCCGAACTTGAACATGTAGAAGAAAGGATTGGGGCTGTCCAAAGTACTGTTCAACACCCCCCCTTGGAACCTACCATCCATATTTCCACTTTTCCAAGGACTGGTCCTTCATCACTGATCTCGCCTCTGAATACCAGCCAGTTGGGCGCCGATATACTCCCCACAACCGACCAAATTAATTCTTCTCTCCTTTTAGCTATTCCTCCTCCTGAAAGCTCTTGCTCTCAGGCCGATTCTCCCCCTTTGAAGAAGAGGAGAGCCGGGAAAAAGCTCAAAAATACAAAAAAGGCCCTGGGCCCCAATAAGAATCTACCTACCTCCCTGGCCCATAGTGACCAACCACCAATCCCCCTGGTCTCCTTCCCCGAATGCCCTCCGAGCAAGGATGCTCCTGAAGATCTTTCTAGTTTTATTGACTTGACACTCAAATCCTTTTGTGCAACTCTTGAGGCAAAAATTTCCACCTTGATCGCTAGGAAGCTCGATTGCTTTTGTAACGATGTGACCAGGTTTTTATCTAGTTTTTTAAAACCAGGTCCTTTATGCTCGGGAATACTTCATAGCCCCGAACCAGCACATCAGTCTACTCCTCCCCCTACTTTGGTATCCCAAGGAGTAAGCAATTTTTTGCCTGATCCACGAACCGTCTCTGGTCAAGGACCTTTCACTGACAACCCTGCATCAGGGCCGATAAGGGAAGTTTATTCCTCTAGATCGCATGACAAAGATCCTACTAAACTTACTAACCATGTAGACTTTTTACATTTACCACCTGCCTGCAACCCGTACGTTCTGGTTCTTTCAAATGTTCCTCCTCTGGAGTGCTCCAAACAAGAAGATACCCATTCCCTAATTAGAAAAGCTGGTCACTGGTTGAACTTCAATTTCAAATCCAATTGTTTTCATAATGATAAGATTCTCATGGCCCGAAGAGTGAGGAGGGTAGGACACTCCAAAGTATTGGAGGAGGGAGACTATGTTGTTTTAAATTTTGCTAATCCTCGTTCAGTAGACAATTTTTTGACCAATTCGGACTACTGTAAAATGTCAACTAACAGGATTCAAATACATCCCCTGTATCATTTTTACGACCCTGTGCTCCTACCAAACCGCATTGTCACTAATTCTAGTATTCGCAGACCAGATTTTGAAAGGTTTCATTTACAGGTAAATGTACCCTCTAGCAACCGGTTCTCGACTCTCAGTCACCTTGACGTGAACGATTGACTATCGGTGACCCACCCCTGCTCTTCTAAAAAGGAGAGACCAAAGGCTGGGAATGTCCACGCTGAATGTATCTGGGACACAGGAAAGCCTGATTTGGACCTGAAAGCTCCTATAAATACTAAAGTTCTAATGTCATGTCCTGTGTCCAGACCATTAACTCTGCTTAGCTGGAACATAGCAGGGCTGCGATCTAAATCTGACAATTCGGACTGGAAAAGCTTCATTTCCTCCTACGATATAATCTGTCTACAGGAGACCTGGTCCAAAGATACGTTCCTCTTGAACGGTTTCACCTCTTTGTGTCAGCCGGCATTAACTTCCCAGATGGGGAGAGCTAGTGGCGGCCTCTTAGTTCTCGTTTCCGTACATCTCCCGCTTTTAAAAGTGTCTTTAATCTGGTCTTCCCTTTATTTTATGGTTGTCCTTGTCTCTATCTGTGGCCAAAAGGATATCCTTATTTTAAACTTTTATAACAATATTCCACGGGGCCTCCTTATGGGTCATTTGGAAGAGGTAACGGATTTTATAGATTCTTCACATGCTTTGCAGAATAGTGACCTAATTATTATATGGGTGGGCGATTTCAACACTCCTCTGTGCAGCAAAGAACACATGGACCTGTGTGCCTTTCCTGCTGAGGGCAGAGAGTCAGTATTTCATTTTAACCACACATCTGAAGGAGATGCCTTAAACCTTTTTACTTGTAAATTTGACTTGGTCCATGTTACCGAGAAATTGGCCCCTGACGCCTGCAATATACCAACCTTTACAGGGAATTTGAGGGGGAGTATTATCGATTTCATACTTATCAGCTCCTCTGATTTTTACGTAATTCAAGAATTCAAGATTACGCCCCACTGTGCGAGTGATCATAACCCCCTTAGTATTATATTGGACCTAAAAATTATTCAGGCATCCAATAATAAAAGCTTGAGCGCTGCTACTGTTTATAATCCAAACTGTGGCATACGTTTAAAATGGGACAAAATAGATCCAAAACTCTTTAACCAGGAAATTGTAAGAAGTAGGTCGGACTCGATTCAAATGTGTCTCTCCCAGCAGTTAGATTCTGACCGCATAGTGCGTGAATTTGAATTTTTAAGCACTGACATTTCATGCGCCTTGGCGGTGGACAGGCCTGCGAAGGGGCCGGCGGCCCACAGATGGTTCGATTCCGCGTGTTCATCTGCCCACAAAAAACTCAAAGATGCACTTAAAGCAGTTCCTCTCTCCCGACAATTAGTTAAAATAGCCAGAGTTGATTATAAGGCTGCCATTGACAAACGGAAATCAGAAATTAGGTCCAGGGCCTGGGGCGATCTTTTGGCTGCATCTGAGCAGATGGACACTTCTAAATTTTGGAAAGTGATTAATCACTCATACTTTTCTGGTCACCACTCTTTGGCCGATGACTGTCTTATTACTGAGGATGTCTGGTTAACTCATTTTAGGAAAGTCTTCTGTTCAGGATCCTATGAGAATTCGCTTGTAAATTCTTCTGCACTTTTCAATTTAGATTCCAAAACTAAGGCCCCAAACATTATTTTTGACCTCCACGAGGTCAAAAATGCTATTAATAGATCAAGGCAGGGAAAAGCTCCCGGCCCTGATGGGGTTCCCGCTGATCTTTTTAAATCAGAAATTGATCTTTGGGGTCCGCTAGTTACAAATGTTTTGAATAGTGTGGTAAACAGTAACGTGCCCCTTTCATGGAAATCGGCCATTATTGTTCCTATCTTTAAAAAAGGTAATAGACAAGATCCTTCCTGTTACAGACCAATCTCTCTTATTGATTCGACGGCAAAGATTTTAGGTAGAGTGATCTTGTCCCGGTTAGAAGACTGGGTGTCCGAGGCCCATATTTTATCCCCTATTCAATTTGGTTTTAGACCTGGTGTAGGCACAGTTGAGCAAGTTTTAAACTTGCAGCTGATACTCAGCAAATATGTGACAGTCAAAAAAGAGTCTATTCACATGGCTTTCATTGATCTAACCAGTGCCTTTGATATGGTTAATAGGTCAAAGTTATGGCAAATTTTGGAAGCCTTAGGCTGCGATCCGCCTCTTTTGGAGCTTATTAAACGCCTACACACAGACCTAACAATTTCTGTTCAGGTCGGCTCACATGGGCAGAGAACCTCCCCCATCCCGTCAACTAGGGGCGTAAGGCAGGGTTGTATCTTAGCCCCTTTTCTCTTTCTGATTTATATAAATGGGCTCTATGATTCACTTTTAAAACATGCAAAGGACATACCGAAGATGGGTCAGAGACACCTTCCAGTTTTATTATACGCTGACGATGCAGTTTTAATTGCCCGTACTGCAAACGGTTTACAGGGACTACTGGATGTATTTTACGATTTTATGCTGAATCTGGATCTGAAAGTAAATTACCCAAAGACTTTTGTTATGACTTGTGGCCCACGCAACACTAAGTCTAAACTATTTTCTATGGGAGGGCACACTCTTAATAAGGTCAAAGAATTTTGTTATCTAGGCATGTACATGAGTTCTTCTTTGTCCTGGAAGACACACATTAATTTTAAGCTCCAACAGTTGATAAGGAACAATGAAGCAATTTTTCGCTTTTCAAATAAACTAGGTCACAGACCCCCTGCTCAGTTGAAAACTCTTTATAATTCCAAATGCACTGCATCAGTCCTTTATGGGGCAGGCGTCTGGGGCTTTAATAAAATACCGTCTCTTCAGAGTGTAGAAAATAAATTCCTGCGCAGATTATTGCTGGTTCCAAAATGCACCGCAAACATAATCTGCCATGAAGAACTGGGTCAGTGCTTTTTGGAGGACAGGGTCTTTATGGCTCCCCTACTGCTGTGGATCAAATGTTGGTCAAATCCTATGGCAAGTTTGGTCCAAGACTGTATCACTGATTGTCTTCAATTGGAATACTCAAATAGGATTCCCTGGCTTATGTTTCTGCAAAACTCCTTTGAGAACCTAGGGCTTAGATATATGTTTGATGATCCCCATCTATTAACCACAAACTCTAGGTCTGTTTTGAAGTCTACCTATTCCAAGCACATATCAGAGCTGAGATTTTATAGTTCCCTGAAATTGAAATCTTTTGATTCTTATTCTCGGATTGTGACTGTTCCATGCCTTGAACCCTATTTGTCTTGGTTTTCAAGTTTTAAAATAATTTCCTTTTTAACACTTTTTAGACTTAATCTAATTCATTTTAAGGTAGCTTTCCCTGAACCATGTTTCTGGAAAAAGGATTTACCGCTTTGTCCCTGTGACTCCAAATCAACCCAGAGCACTTTGCACTTTTTTCTTTTTTGCCCTTTATATGCTGCACCTAGAGGGGCCTTTATTTTACCCACGTTACGTCTTTTTAGACCTATTCATTATAAGGAAGCCCTGCTATACCTTCAGAGGTTGCCTAATATCCAAATTTGTCACCATGTATTAGACTTTGTCACAGCTTCTTTACGCATTAGGAAAAGGCCTATTCCTTTTTAAATATTTTATGTACGTATAGTATATCCTTTTAAGCCAACATTTGTACTTTTCTGACTTTGTGATTTTTAATCATGTCTAGTATATCTATCTATGTATGTCAAGGGGTTTCAGTTTGGATGTTCATCTGGTGCTTCCAGTAATGGTTTTTAAGTTTTATTTTACTATTTATAGATTGTGAAATGTGTCTTGGTTTGTACTTTTATGGCAATTGCCGAATAAAGTTATTTGACTGACTGACTGACAGTCTCACACAGCTTTGGGGGTATCACAAATGCAGGTGCTGGAGTTGTGTATGGCCATCAGAAGTGCTGGGAGCAGAAGCATGTACTGCGGTTGCATCTCTCTCATCTTCCTCTGTTACTTATTCAAGGGAATTTTTATGTTTCTGAATTAAATTAGTATAGTCTGAAAGGAACATGAATGGGGATGCCATTCTCAGTGTCTTTGGTGTAGTGGAATGCTGTCATGAGTGGTTTTGGAGGAGCTCTTAGAGGAGGGTCTTTGCACAAGGGATCTAGGAGTACTTTCAACATCAAAGAAGGCTGAGAGCTCTCTATTTGGGATGAGCGTGCAGAGCAAGATCACCAAGAACTGTTCTGGGTGATCTCTCTCAATTCCCACTGGCATGCCCATTGATGTTGTTTCATCGAGTTGCCAGTTCATAAACCTCATTCTATGTTCTAAGGATTGAGAAACTGATGATGACTGTTAGATATTGGTGTGCAATTCCCTGGATTCAACCACTAGTTCTGAAAAGCAGCCCTTTCAGTGATTTAGTCAACAACAAACGTCTGGTCCTGTCGCAGAAGGGTGAGGTCAACTCGAATCTCACCAATATTGTTTTCCAATACTGCCCTTCTATCATTAATAGCCTGTAAGATGAGGTCCGTTGGTGAGGTGTGAGTGCCAAATCCCACCCTTAGTGTCCCGAGCCTCCATCGTTATCTCCCCAGAATACTCCAGTGCTATTTTAGCAGAAAAAGACAAAACCAGTGCCATTAGGCAATACCCACACCACATGCAGCATTTGTGCTTGTCGAAACGATCAATCTTTCCACATCCCTGATCCCCTTTCTTTCAGCTAAGACTTGGGATGCTACCCCACTGTCTCCATCTGGGAGGGGGATTTAAGCAGGCAATAAACTGTTGGCTTAGGAGCACTGAATGCCACGCTCAAGATCAGGGTCTTCCGTGTGCTCAAGGGAGATGCATGGCTCCACTGCACACCATTTGTTTCCACAACTTCACATGCTGTTGTATTAGAAAGGACCGCCCTGTGTCCCTGCTCATCACCCCCTGCACTCTGCAAGCTCCTGCCTCAGAGGAGCCCTCACCAGTCACTCAGCTATGGTGGCCAGCTCCACTCACACTCCAGTCAGTGCAGTGCGGCCAGAAAAAAGGAAAGGCCTATTCTATACTGCCCTCCATCTTTTTTGAGGCTAGCAATGATACTTTTTTGTTCAACCCCAGAGCATACTGGCTAGCTGATCCTCTGAGTGAGTACCAGGTGCTGAAGATGTCTTTATGTGGGATCAGAGAGGACTGATGAGGTTTGGGCCGAATTCTACAGAAGCACATCCTCCATTCTGCTTCGCCAAGCCAGTCCCCACATTTCTCCAAAATCGGCCTGATACTGTAATAGTGGCAGAGGAGAAGTACTCAAGTCCCAATCGTGCCCTAGGAGTGGCAAGCTGTCGCGCCGCGCGGTGCGGCGCGAGCCGAGAGCTCGACTTCAACCGGGCGTTCGGCTCGGGCCGCGCACCGCGTTATTAAGACGCGGCGCGCCCCCAGCCTCTCCTGCGCGTTTCGAGGCCCCAGATTTGCTTGGGGCCTCGTTCTTCCTTCTGCCTTTCACTGTCCCAGGGGTCTCTGAACCCTCTTACCTGTTTTTCTTCGTTTCTTTGTCCTTTCTTCTGTTTGCAGTCTGTTGTGTGCCTTTCTTTATGTCTTTTCCTCCTTCCCAGATTCCTGTGCTTTCCCAGCATTCCTTGTTCCCTATTCTCTATGGTTCCTCTACTATTCTGTTCTATATATTGTTTCCCTATCTAAGATGGTGTCCTTTTACTTCCTGTGGGTCACTTCCTGTTTGTTGGTATATAAGGGCTGTGTTTTTTCTCTTTCCTTGCGCTGCAACACTTTCTGCTCAGTTGGTGTCTTCGCTCCTGATTTCCTTGCCTTTTGGTTTTGGACTCAGCATTCTGTATTTTCTGATTTTTTGCTCCTTTTGGATTCCTGTTTGTTGTTCTTGTTTTTCTCCAGGACTTTTCCTGTTTGGAGGTTTTTTCCCCTTGGAAGGGGTTTTTCCCTCTGGCGCTACTTTCTGAAGGGCACGGTCTGTTCTTGGTGTCTCCATTGCCTACAGCACCGTGGCTACCAGAAAGAGTCGCCCCTTTTTGGGCCAAAGCCGAACATTGAAGATTCACGCCACCAGATCTGCAAATTCCAGGCGCAAGCAGCACGTGAGTCGTGACAGATTGCAGCGCCTAACCATTCCGACGTCCTCAAACACCATGGATAATACAGTGGCGGCTGCTGCAGATCCGGAGCAATCTCTGTTAACCACGATTCAGCAACAAGCCCAGGAGTTGCAACAACTACGTAATGAAAATGCTGCGTTACGACAGGCTTTGGCCCTCCGCACCAGTGATGTTCCGACAATCTCCGCTTCTACCCCTTGTTTCTCTGGTGAACCAACCAAGCTTCGCGAGTTCTTGGATGCTTTAACGGTGTATTTCGCCTTCCGACCTACTCAATTCTCCCACGACAGGACCAAGGTGGGTTATCTTATCAGTGCCTTATCCGGCCCAGCCTTGGCCTGGGCAACCCCGATGGTGTCCTCCGACGACCCTGTATTGTCAGACTATTCCGCCTTTGTGAGTCGCTTCAAACAAATGTTTGGCCGTCCTGGATTGGAAGCCTCCGCTGAAGAAGCCTTGTGCGACATCCAACAAGGCTCCCAAGACGTCCTGCAATATATAACCCGTTTTCGTCAGCTGGCGGCAGAGACCACTTGGGTGGAACGTACTCTGGTAACATTATTTCGTAGAGGACTCAAAGAAGAAATAAAGGATGAACTAGTGCATTCTACCAGAGCGGAAGATCTTCGTGGCCTGATGGATCAAGCACTGTCCATCGAATATCGTCTTCAGGAACGGAGATCGGAAAAGAAAAGGAGTAGAGGGTTTACCCAACCAAGTAGCTCCCGTGCATACCTACAGCGTTCCGAGGAACCTCGCACTCCTGCTAGAGACATCGAAGGGGAACCCATGCAGGTGGATACTACCCGAGGTCCGCTCTCTGCTAGTGAACGAGAAGACAGACGCAAGAGAGGGTTGTGCCTGTATTGTGGTTCTGCTGGTCACATACTCCGTACCTGTCCAGTACGTCCGTCCAGACCTTCGGGAAACGCCACCTCCCGTCCCCTGTAAGAAGGGAGGGGACGGGATCTACAGCTATACCTTCCATCAGCTCCTTTAATGACAATACAACTGCCTTGTTCATCTTTCCTGTCCTGTTACAACTTCCTGACGGTCGTCAAGAAAAGAGTATGGCATTACTAGACTGTGGTGCTAGTGGTATATACATGGACAAGACATGGGCTGCTGCTAACCTAGTTCCTACTCAAGCAAAAGAAGTACCCGAACAGGTACACACTGTGGATGGATCTTTGATATCCTCTGGTCCTGTAGACACCACTACCCTGATGTTAAGTCTACAGGTGGGAAACCATCAAGAACACATCTCCTTCGATCTTATTACGTCCCCTAACCATACCATCATTCTTGGAATTCCGTGGCTCATTAGACATAACCCATATATAAATTGGGTTACCCGGACAGTCTCTTTGTCTTCGCAATTTTGTCACGAGAACTGTTTTACTTCCGACAAGTATTGGTCTCCGAAAAGATCCTTAGCTACTGAAGGTGCCACTGGTATGTCCATTAATACGGTCCAAGGGGTCCCAGACCACTATTTGGAGTTTCAGGATATTTTCCAAAAACCGTCAAAACCTGTGCTACCTCCACATCGAGAATATGATTGTGCAATTCCATTAGAACCCGGCACAATTGTTCCTTTTGGGAGGATGTACTCCCTCACGGAACCCGAAAGGGAAGTTCTAAAGGAGTATCTGGACGAAAATATACAGAGTGGTCTTATTGTTCCATCGTCGTCTCCGGCTGGGGCCCCTCTCTTTTTTGTGCCCAAGAAGACTAAGGATCTTCGTCCGTGCCTGGATTTTCGAGGTCTGAATAAAATCACCATTAAAGATCGTTATCCTTTGCCTCTCATCAGGGACATACTGGAAGCAATCAGAGGGGCCCAACGTTTTACTAAATTGGATTTACGAGGAGCCTACCACCTTTTACGCATAAGAGAAGGCGACGAATGGAAGACAGCATTCAGGACCCCATTTGGCCATTTTGAATATAGGGTTATGCCGTTTGGTCTTACTAACGCCCCGGCAATCTTCCAGAGATTTATGGACTCAGTGTTTTCAGACCTACTTAATCAGACAGTCGTGATCTACCTAGATGACATTCTTATTTATTCTAGAAATCCTGAACTCCATACTTCCCATGTGAAACAAGTTCTTCAAAGACTTCGTGATCACCAACTATTTTGCAAACCAGAGAAATGTGAGTTCGACATAACGGAAGTCAAATATCTGGGCTATCATTTAAGTCCCACCGGCATAGCTATGGACCAAGAAAAGGTACAAGCTATCCTAGAGTGGCCTTCTCCTTCTACCATAAAAGAAACACAATGTTTCCTAGGTTTAGCAAACTTCTATCGACAATTCATTCTAGACTTTGCCAGTCAGACTAGCCACATAACTCACACCTTAAAGAAGGACAATTTAAAGAAGGGATTTGTCTGGACTGAGGCTGCTGAAGCAGCCTTTCAAAGCTTAAAGAGAGCCTTCACCCAAGCCCCCATCTTAAGACATCCAGATACCACCAAGCAATTTATAGTAGTAACTGATGCTTCTGAGAGAGCCATCGGAGCCGTCTTACTCCAACGACAAGAGGATGATGGCCTTGAACATCCTGTTTTCTATTTGTCTCATATCCTTTCCACAGCTGAACAACATTATTCCGTACTTGAAAGGGAATTATTGGCTCTGAAAACAGCCTGCCTTGAGTGGAGGCAGTTTCTGATGGGTTCCAAGGAACCATTTGAGGTGAGGACAGACCACCGTAATTTACAATGTTTAAGAAATTTTGTATGCCAGAATAGTCGTCAGGCCCGCTGGGCCTTTTTCTTCAGTCAGTACGATTTTTATATTACATATATTCCAGGATCCCAAAACATTCTGGCTGATGCTCTGTCTCGCCGATATCCAGAGTGTTCTCCTTCCTCATCCCAGTATCTTCTAGAACCCAGTAAGATCATTGGAGTGGCTCAGTCTTTCTTGGAAGAAGTACAACAAGAATACGCCAACCAATCGGACCATGACATAGAAGAACTAAGACCATTATTGTACAAGAAACAAGGATATTTTTATTACCAAGACCTGATATTCCTCCCTACAAACAAGGTGCAAAAGAAAGCATTACAAATGTGCCATGATTCCCCTGTAGCTGGTCACAGAGGCATCAAAGCCACACAAGAATTACTTTCACGATTTTTTTGGTGGCCTACCTGGAAACTGGATGTGGAAAGATACGTTCAGGCCGGTCCCATATGTGCCCAAGTCAAAATACCTCACACCAGACCGGCAGGATTACTACAACCTTTGCCTGTTCCATCGGCCCCATGGCATACTATCTCTACTGATTTTATGTGTTCGCTCCCACCATCAGCCGGAAACCGGGTTATCATGGTCACAGTGGATTCTTTCACAAAGATGGCTCATTTCACTGGCCTAAAAAAGCTGCCTACTTCCCAAGAACTAGGTCAAATATTCATAGATCATGTCTTCCGTCTCCATGGACTTCCACATACCATAATCTCTGATAGAGGACCTCAGTACATCTCCCGATTTTGGAAGCATTTTTGTAAAACACTGAATATGAATAGAGCCCTGTCTTCAGGGTTCCATCCTCAGACCAACGGACAGACTGAGCGTCTGAACCAAGGACTAGAGCAATATCTTCGATGCTTTTGCAATTCTACCCAAAGTAACTGGAGCACTTACCTCTCTTTAGCTGAATTTTCCTACAATAACTCAGTCCATAGTGCCTCCAAGGTCACTCCCTTTTTCTGTTCCTATGGTTTTCATCCTACCTCTTTCCCTACTTCTCCACAATCCAACTCTCCTCTACCTGCTATTAACTATTTCTCCAAACGCCTTCTCCAACTCCATAAACTAATTCGATCTAATTTGTTACATACCAAGAGGTATATGAAGAAGGCTGCAGACAAGAGACGTACAACCAATCCAAATTATCATCTGCAAGATAAAGTCTGGCTCTCCTCCAAATTCTTGCCCTCACGTCTCTCTCAAAACAAGTTCACACCTCGTTACTATGGGCCTTTCCGTATTCTCCAGTTGGTCAATCCTGTCACTGTCCGTCTTCACTTACCCCATACATGGAAGATCCATCCGGTTTTTCATGTTTCTCAGCTTAAACCTTATGTGCCTGATCCTTACTCACGTCAGTTTCCTTGTCCACCTCCTGTCCTTGTGAATGATGCTCCTGAATATGAAGTGCAGGAAATCTGTGACTCTCGTCTTTTTCATAAACGACTTCAGTATCTGATTCATTGGAAGGGTTATCCTCTCAGTGAATGTTCATGGGAAGATGCCTCTTCCGTTCACGCTCCTCTCCTGACTCAACGCTTTCACTGTTTATTCCCTCTTAAACCTGGGCCTTCGGGAGGGGGACCTACTGTCGCGCCGCGCGGTGCGGCGCGAGCCGAGAGCTCGACTTCAACCGGGCGTTCGGCTCGGGCCGCGCACCGCGTTATTAAGACGCGGCGCGCCCCCAGCCTCTCCTGCGCGTTTCGAGGCCCCAGATTTGCTTGGGGCCTCGTTCTTCCTTCTGCCTTTCACTGTCCCAGGGGTCTCTGAACCCTCTTACCTGTTTTTCTTCGTTTCTTTGTCCTTTCTTCTGTTTGCAGTCTGTTGTGTGCCTTTCTTTATGTCTTTTCCTCCTTCCCAGATTCCTGTGCTTTCCCAGCATTCCTTGTTCCCTATTCTCTATGGTTCCTCTACTATTCTGTTCTATATATTGTTTCCCTATCTAAGATGGTGTCCTTTTACTTCCTGTGGGTCACTTCCTGTTTGTTGGTATATAAGGGCTGTGTTTTTTCTCTTTCCTTGCGCTGCAACACTTTCTGCTCAGTTGGTGTCTTCGCTCCTGATTTCCTTGCCTTTTGGTTTTGGACTCAGCATTCTGTATTTTCTGATTTTTTGCTCCTTTTGGATTCCTGTTTGTTGTTCTTGTTTTTCTCCAGGACTTTTCCTGTTTGGAGGTTTTTTCCCCTTGGAAGGGGTTTTTCCCTCTGGCGCTACTTTCTGAAGGGCACGGTCTGTTCTTGGTGTCTCCATTGCCTACAGCACCGTGGCTACCAGAAAGAGTCGCCCCTTTTTGGGCCAAAGCCGAACATTGAAGATTCACGCCACCAGATCTGCAAATTCCAGGCGCAAGCAGCACGTGAGTCGTGACACAAGCAGAGAAGATATAGAGATTGCCACTGTATATTGCGATAAGGAAAGAAAGAAAGAATACTAATAATGTTGAAGGAATAAACAAGGAAGGCAGGTCTGCGAAGGTGACTACTCACAGTGCAGAGCAAGGGAGACAGACGTTTTCCACCTTTGTGCGTTATTACATCTCTAACGAGGATAAAGAGAATAAAGAGGTTAAAGAGATCTCCCAAATCTAATAAAAATCAAATGAAATCAACTTTAAAATCCACCCATCTCATGATCCTAAATATCAGTATAAATAGTTAAAAAGATAACATGGAGCACCTAAGTAACTTAAATGATGATCCACCGGCAGACCCCAAACTGACTTTTAACTCAAATAAGACATAGAATACAAATTCAGAGGAGAAAGTGGGAAGACAGCTTGCAGAACCCAGGCAGAATCAGCTTAACAATGTTTGGGCTTCATCACCCTATGTACCCCTCTATCAGAATCCACACTCCACGTTGTAACCTGCCTGACAAAGGCCGGGATAAACATACCCATGGGAGAAAACAGAATTGCAGCATTCAACAGGAACTACAGGGTTATGGCCCTCAGTGCTGACGTATACACCAAGCTTGGAAATCCGGGGCTTTATACAGGCCCCTGCAGCCTCTGCAGCCCAGAGCGGGGAGAAACCCCTCCAGCCACCCCATCCTTCAGGGCCTCCCCTATTTACACAAAGACCAATGAATATCTGTAAGATATGGGGGACTCAGGGGTGTCTTATCACATTCTGCAGGTGGCCGTCATATTGCGGTATGCCAGCGTTGGGAATCACGCTTTGAACAAAAGTTGAGGGATGAATCAGTAATTTGCAGGAAGTGGCCAAGTGGTAAACTATCCTA
This sequence comes from Pleurodeles waltl, assembly GCF_031143425.1. Taxonomy (NCBI): domain Eukaryota; kingdom Metazoa; phylum Chordata; class Amphibia; order Caudata; family Salamandridae; genus Pleurodeles; species Pleurodeles waltl. The sequence continues at coordinate 1,179,528,678 of NC_090445.1, read as the reverse complement.
AGAAAGACACATTTGAGACATTCTCCAAACAGCGAATACATTGATATCACCCAAAAGCTTGAGAGCGGAAGTAAAAAGAACAGTCAAAAGACTAAATTAGAATCCCGTCTTATAAGAGATTACTTTAATGTGCCACAATCATAATGGCTTGTGGCAAGGATGGATTATTACATGTTAATCCACACATGTGCGACGTTGTGGACGTTTAATAATCCAATTACTGTAATCACTGCCGCTGTCTCGCAGTGAAATTCTACAAAAAAGGCGAAATCACAAAGGATTTTAACTGAAAGTTAAACGATGTGATGCGCATTGTAAGGGAATGCCTTTGAGCCATTTATTCTGCAACATCCAGATTAATGGCATGAGATGTTAATTCGGACCAATTCAAGCAAGATGTGGTGAATGAGAGAGAGCGTCTCCCACAGCACCTTTTCAGCAATGTCATGGAGAGCAACCTTTTGGAGGCTTTTGCACTCATCCCAGAGACATGCTCCGGGTACACTGACAGTGTATCATTGACTGAACTCTGCACAGAGACATTCTGAATCCCTGCCTGTGAGGGTGGAGGTTCTTTACACTGTTGGCTGCAGTGCTACTCTGTGGCAGGCAAGGCATAGGATGTGGCAAGGGAAGAGGATGTGGTGCAACTGCCAAAGCTGGCAACCTTAATTCGGGGTTTCAGGTCCGAGTCTCGGCATTGGTTTAACATTCTGTGATCTGTGATTCTGGGTCATTCGTTTAATCTCCCTGTGCCCAGTGACAGCTCCTGGATACAAATCCAAGGGTCAGATTTAAGAGTCCCTAGCAACTCTTTCCAACACATTAGCTCCAAATTTGCAAAGTGGTACAATGCATGCATTACGCCACTTGTAACCCTTTCCAGTACATTATGCCTGTGCCAGGCATAATGTATGCATAGGAGGCCAAAAAAATGGCCCAACGAAATCTAAGAGATTTCTTTGTGTCTTTTTAAAAGGATGCACACCATTGTTTACAATGGGCTTTGCACAATTAATGTCTACAATTTTGATGCTAAGCCTGCAAAGCTCTGGGCTAGCGTCAAAAATGTTGACTTTAGTTTCCCTAACTACCTCCATGGTGGGCGGTATCTTAGATACGGTGCACACGTGGTGGTGTTAGGGGGCGCCAAGAGGCACAATAAAAGTGCTGCTGATCTGGGTGCAGCGCCACATTTCTTAAATCAGGCCCCTAGTGTTACTATTATGAGCACATAAACATAGAGCATTCGTTCAAGCGTGGGTTGGCGTGTGCTGTTTCAGGGGCTAAGGTAACTGGCGGGTTCAGAATATAAACCTCAAAGAAAGCACTTTTGTTTTAATGTGATGCATTGGCAGGTCTGCATGGGGTGCACCCCTAAGGGTATGCACAGGCGTAAACAGGAGCCATGCACCAGTGCCAGAATCCAGCGTGGAGTGGTTATATTCGAGCTCATTCTGGGACAGGAATTATGCTGTGCCTAATAATTTTCTTTACTGTGAGGAAGGCTCTTGTCTGGATACTATCACGGGTGATTAGGCGCGCTATACAGAGAGTGCAGTTGCACAAACTCTGCTATATATTGTTTTTGGTACTGCTCTCAGTGTTAAGAGAGACAAATATTCCTCCACTCATTAAAGAAGAAAGTTTCACATGAGCTTAAGTTTAATACTTAATAATTGGCAATACTTGTACATGACCGTGGCCTGTGGAATGGGGCAAGAAACAGCACAGTTACAGAAATATTAATCGGTTCCCAAGATGAATGTTGCATATGTGACTTTCACGAGAAAAGCAATGCTTGGTTTTTGCGTTTGCAAATTCCACGTGGTCGTTATTTTTCTAAAGACCATAATTTCACATTTTTTAATATTGTGAAACATTTGAACCATGACATTAAAGCACCTGATCAGGAACGCTTTTAAAAACAAATATGCACTGCTTTGGGAGCGCAACATGGCATGTTTGCACGCAAGGTAAACACACATTGCAAACCCAAAGGAGACATGCTAATGTTTAATTTAGCATTTTGTTTTATCAGAATCAACAATTGAGCAATACAATGTAAAGAGACTATGTAAAATATGATTAAAACTCTTAAAATTAAAAAAGACGATTTCTTCAAAATGTGTGCTTCACTTTAGCCCATTACATTAGATCATTCCATTGTAACATTTTTAAAAAGTAATCGTTTCTTAACATTTAAGGTAATCACCATTCTGATTAGGTTGCTACGCATTGTGTGCACACAGCACGCTAACAACCTGAAAGACTTTTGACAGATTTGTTTATGTATTAATTTGTTTCTTTAGTATTACAAATAAGAAACACAGGGGCAGATTTATGAAAAATGGCGCTGCACCTAGTGCACCGCCACTTTTCTTGGCCCCCTTAACGCCACCATGTGTGCGCCATATTTAAAATACGGCGCATCATGGCGGTAGTCGGGCACTAGCATCATCATTTTTTATGCTAGTCCGGCGCTTTGAAGGATCAAAAATGTTGACACTAATCCTGCAAAGCACCCAGAGGCCCATTGAAAACAACAGGAACCTCCTTTTAACGCCTGCTCTTAGCAGGTTTTAAAAATGGCGATAAAAATGATGCAAAGAAATCTCTTAGATTTCTTTGCACCACTTTTTTACCCCCCCTAGAGCCAGAACGCACCCCCCTTGCATACATTATGCCTGGTGCAGGCATAATGTGGTGCAAGGGGTTACAAAGCGGCACAATGCAAGCATTGCACCACTTGGTAAATATGGTGTAGCGTTTTTGGCCTTCCAACGCCACCTTAGCGTAAACAAAATGATGCTAATGTGGCATTGGAATGGTACTAGGCCCTCTTAAATCTGGGCCACAATGTCAGAACTGCTTTCCTAAACCATGCACTAGTAGAACTTATCATAAGACATACGATTTTTTTTTTTGTCTGAGATATATTCTAAAAGCAAGTCTTAGATAAAATGAGAAACATTGTTTTTTTCAGATCTTCAGCTGCGAGCAATAATGACGTCAATTGGTCCTGTGAAAACGTCTTTAACAACTATCTGCTCCTAATAATGCCTAAAGAGTTAACCTAAAGAGTTAATGGGATTTATCCTATATCAGGCAATTGCTCCTTCGGCAGTGGGATAAGCAACAGATGATATAGATAATGTATCTTTCTAGCAAATTCCAGAAAATCAGTTCTTGCTGCCCTTGGTTCCTTGTGGCCCAAGATTATTCCTATTGCTTAGAGAGGCACATCTGTGATTCTGCCCTTTAGACAAGTTGGCAGGTCTGCCTTACGACATTGCTGTTTTACAGACACACACAAACATGGGAACAGGCACGTCGATTCACCAAAATGCCAGTGCTAGTGAAAGTGACCTCACACACTCTTTTTTACCTTAATGGCATCACAAGATGTGATATCATATGACATTTGACCCTGAATTCCAAGGAATTATGCCCAATACTTTTAATCTGGTGAAATCATAATACTTGACATCACTGAAGCCTGGTATGTAACTCAAATAGAAAATATACAGCTATATCATAGGAAGATGCTCAAAAGAAGAGATTTTATTTAAGTAGCGTTCAGGCCCATTAGAATGAATTCCTAGTGACTAAAAATTACACATGAAGTATGCTTTGGGCTTGATTTACTCCATTAGAATGTTAATACATTTTCACATCTTCGCTTGTAAGGAACGTTTACACTTGCGGAACACAGAAGTGACAGTTCAGCTCGGGGGCGTGGCCACGAAGCCGAAGATGGCGCACGCTTGATCCGTCTGTTCCGGAGGGGCCCAAACTTCTCCTGTTATCGTGGGCCGCCCCCCACGGCAAATTGACGGAGAGCGAGAGCGGGGACCCGTGTGGGTGACCCGAGCACTAGCGGAGCCCGGAGCGAGCCTGGCGGAGCGCGTTGGAGGCGGCCGGCGAGCCCCTCGGCCTGGGGCCTGTCTCCACGTTAGTGCCGGGAGCCGGAGTGAGCGAGTGAGCGGGCGCGGCTGGGAAGACGAGGCGGCCCCCATCCCGCCCGGAGGCCACTGGTGAGCGGGGGGACTCCCGCGGGGCTGATCGAGGAAAACCTTGTGCTCCCGCGGTCGCGGAGGGCGATGTGACGGTGGCCTGGGCTGCGTGCGGGCCCTCTGCCCCCTTCCTCCCGAGTAAGAGGAAACAACAGGAACGTGCGTGACCGGATCCCCTGGGCCTAACAAGGGGCCTGGCTGCTGGGAGAGCTGCTGGGGCGCTGAGCCTGCAAGCGCCACAGTGTGTCTGACGGAAGGGGCGTCTGGTGTAGTGGACACCCACTTTGAACAGCGGCACATACCTGCGGGGCGGGCCGAGCCCCGGGGGGGTCCCCCCTGGAGGAGAAGAGTACCGGGTCCTGACCGAACAAGATGGTCGGCGGATAGAGGAGCCCCCTGGCGGATAGTCGGACCCGTGGTGACCTACCGCGTGGACGGAGCGGTGGCCCTGGGCTTGGGGCTGGCCTGATGGGCCCCAGGCCACAGAACATTAAGGATCGCCCAGCTGCATCTGGGGAGATGAGGATCCCGGGGTGACCCCGACTGGGTCATGCCACTCGAGGAGCTGAGTATCGGCGGACGACGATGGCCCGGGGGTAAGGCACAGCGACGCGGGGTGGGAGCGGCCCGCAGTGCCCCATGCGATGCTCCAACACGAGAGAGTGATCAATAGTGGGCGCCTTGCTTGTCTGGACTGGACTGACTCCTGAAGTGGCGACTACTATGAACGATCCGGGTGGTTCCTCTTGTCCTAGTGCAACGCACCCCGAGTCCACTGAGATCCAGAGCGAGAAAGCACGGGTCTCTGGTGCTGGTGGGATTCTACCTGGCGGCCTCTGCGGGCCTTGAACTGTGCTGGAGACAGAAGTCCTAGATGGGGGAACCCCTGAACTGACACACTGTAGTCCGATTCGCCACTTGGGGGGACGATCTCCTGCACAATCGATGTCCCCTAAGAACCGCCACAAGGGTAAAGTCATGGACAGCACAGCAGCACCCGGGCGCAAGGGGGGGGACGTGCAGGATCCACCGCAGGTCAATGTACAGGACACCCTGGACAAAATATTAGGTGCGATAGAAGACACTAAGTTAACACTGCAACACAACATCAATCAGGTCGCGGTCGGACTGGGCCTCTTGAGGGCTGACCATCAAAAATTATCGGCCAGAGTCAAAGAGACAGAAACCACACTGGCTGATATCGCACCAAAACAAAAAGACCTGCAGGCCTAAGTGACACATCTCAGAGATAGAGTGACACGACTAGAGCGAAGAGCTGAGGACGCAGAGGGGAGAAGCCGGCGGAATAACGTGCGAGTGGTGGGCCTCCCGGAGGGGGCCAAGGGATCAAATATGGTGGAATTCCTGGAAAAATGGTTGAGCACACTGGTGGCACCGGGCCGGCTGACTTCCTTCTACACTCTGGAAAGAACACACTGCGTGCCTGCGAGACCCCTGGCGCCGGCCGCCCCCCGAGTGTTGATCGCAAGATTACTGCACTACAGAGACAGGGACATCTTGCTACAAAGGGCGCGAGAAGAGGGCCCATTTAAAGTAGCAAATGGCAAAGTCACGCTGTTTCCGGACTTTACAGTAGAGGTACAGAGTAAGCGTGCCTGATACATGACAGTCAAAAGGGCTCTAAGGGACGAAGGTATAAAATACTTGTTGCTGTACCCGGCTAAGCTGAAAGTAATGCTAGACAGTAAAACAACATTCCTTCAATCCCCGGAGGAGGCATGGGAGTGGTTGGAAGCCCACGGGACCCAGACAGAGCGGCTCGGGAGGGGGGGCCTGACTGGAGGTGTACCGCGCCGGCCTCCCAGGGGACGACGGACCAAAGTCGCCCACACTTGGCACCATCCCGGAACCAAAAAGAAAGTGGCAGAAGAGCAGCACTGGAGGCAGCGGCCCGTATGAACGGCGAGGGGACCCCCCCGGAGGGCTCTGGTGGAGAATCGGACGAGACCGTGATGTCATCAGCGGGGGGCTCGAGCAGCTCGGTGCAGGCCCCGGTAGTGACCCCACAGACTGCAGATGACCTCTGAGGCCCAGAGGCTTACCGGACACCCTGGGGCAGGTGCAAATGGTGCACTAAAGGCCCCTCCATGCAGGGCCACCCCCCTACTGGAATCTCGCCTGTACAGGTGGACTGGCGAGAACTGCAACTAAAAGATGAAACATGCTGAACTGTTGCACAGGTGTTTTTTCTGTTTTTGGGCAGCCTACTGTTTGAGAGGTGCCCTGGGGAGGGGGAGTTGGGATAAGCAGTTACAAGTTAGGATGGCAAGGGGTGGTGAATGGTTGCGTAACAACAGTATTTCTTTAATGAGCAGGGGAGAGCAGATGGTAAGAGTGGTAAAGAGTAGCCAATGTAAATTAAAAAATCACCAACATGGCAGAATACAATTTCTTATCGTGGAACGTTAGAGGGATGGGGTCACCGGCTAAACAACACAAAATACTGGCTTATTTAAAAAGGAGGAATATACAGGTAGCAATGCTACAGGAGATCCACCTGGCGGCTGGTGAACCTGAGAGATTGAGACGTAGGTGGAGGGGGCGGGTGTTCGCAACAGAGTACTAAGCGTACGCAAGGGGAGTAATGATCTGGATCCGTGCAGGGGTTCCCTTAGAGATAGAAGCTTCCAACATAGATCGTGAGGGGAGGTTCGTGATTCTGGAGGGAAGTTATACGGCACACCAATTGTCCTATGCTGCATGTATGCCCCAAATCAAGACCAGATCCCCTTCTTGACGAAATTGACGAGCCATCTCACCCGCCAGAGGAGAGGGGAGCTTTAGGTTGGAGGGGACTTCAATAGTATATTAGATGTAGACTTGGATAGGTCCACTCCCCTACTGCAGGGTGCAATGTCAAGTAGGATAGCTGGGAAGCTTAGAAAATGGTTGACCTCCTGGGGGCTGGTGGATATCTGGCGGGAACAACACTTATATGACAGGGATTACTCATATTATTCGGGCCTTCACTGACTCCACACCAGAATCGACAGGGTGGCGTGCACGGCAGACCTTGCACGTGGGATGGTTCACTCAGAATATCTGGGCCGTACACTGTCCGACCACAACCCCCTACTGGTAACATGGATGGCGGGAGAGATTAGCCCCCTCATTCCGGCCTGGAGATTGTCCCCTACAGCACTTGAGGACCCAGCATATAGAGACACCCTGAGACAGCACCTGACTGACCATATTCAATTTAACAGTGGATCCACCACCTCTAGAATGGGAGGCACTCAAAGTGGTGACAAGGGGTTTTTGTCTTGGACAATTGACTGGAGTGAGACGCACACTTGAAAGGGAACTGACTAAGCTAGAGAAGATAATACATGCGGGAACTTAATCAGGGGGCGGGCACACTAGTAAATGAGAAATATAAAAAAAATATAATCAGGCAAGGAGGGACCATTCCCAGATCGAAGAACAACTCAGATGCCACAACACACAAAAATACTTTACCTCCCTACAGTCTGAAGAGGGTAGGTCTGGGAAAATGTTAGCCTGGTTGGTGAGACCGGGTGGGGAGGCCGAGCCCATCACAAATGTGCTGGATAAGGAAGGGACATGCAGAAGTAGACCAGGCCCTGTAATGATGCATTCAAAGAATATTACACCTTTTTATATGGAAAACCGGCTGAAATCAGCACGGAGGTATTTGATAATTACCTACAACATATACCTAAAACGAACCTGACGGCCGAAGACAGGGATAGGCTGGGGGGCCCAGTGACGGTGGCGGAGGTCAGTGAAGCTATAGCGCAATTAGCCTCTGGGAAGACCCCGGGAACAGACGGCCTCCCCATGGACTTTTATAAAAGATTCGAGAAGCAACTGACCCTCCAGTTGGTAGAGATGTATACAGAAGAACTACAGAATGGGATAATGCCGTGCATCATGAGAGAGGCAATGGTAATCCCACTCCCTAAGACAAAATCCAGGCAACCCTCGGTGACCGACTTCCGCCCCCTCTCAATGCTAAACAGTGATTTTAAAATGCTAAGCAAGATCTTGGACAACCGTTTACTCCCTCTTGTACCAACTCTGGTACATGTAGATCAGAATGGTTTCGTCCCGAATCGCAGCACCTCCCTAAACCTGAGACGTATCTTTGCGGTCCTGAATATGCCTAGCGACTCGAGACCTGCAGCAGGGGTGTTGCTCGCTGTGGACGTTGAGAAGGCGTTTGACTCGATCAGATGGGACTACTTGAGAGCAGTGATGCTCCGTATGGGAATGGGTGAAGATTGGGTCAAATGGGTGGACTTACTATACACGTCACCGCTGGCAAGAGTGAGAACAGGTAAAACAGTGTCCGACACTTACCCAATTTACAGGGGAACCAGACAAGGTTGCCCATTGTCCCCACTGTTATTCGCCCTGGACATCGAGCCGCTGGCGTCCCAGATGCGGTGGGAAGGCGTAGGTAAAGGAGTGGAATGGGGACACCGAGAACATATCATCTCGCTATATGCTGATGATATACTTGTCTACCTTAGGGACGGAGAGAAGGATCTCCCATGGGCACTGGGAGTGCTGGAGAACTATGGGAACATATCTGGACTTTGCCTCAACCGTAGCAAGACATGCGTGTTCCCTATGGCTCCGGGCGGCAAACGCCCGACAACATGCCCTGGGGATATGATTTGGGCCCCACGAACCTTTAAGTACTTGGGTATACAGGTGTTTCACGACAGGGCAGACTTGCGCGAGGGTAGCCTGGGCGGAGCTCTACGATCCCTAAAGTCCTCGGTGGGGTTCTTGCGATCGCTGAAATTAACGATAATGGCCAGAGTAGCATTGTCCAAAATGGTCATGCTGCCCCGGCTCCTATATTACTTCGCTAACCTGCCCCTTCTGATTCCAACAGCATGTTAACTAAACACCCTACTCAGGGAACTTATATGGGATGTTGGTCGTAGACGCACCTTGCTCCAGATACTATGCAGGCCAACTAACCAGGGGGGTCTAGGAGCACCAGATTTTGAAGCCTACTACCTGGCATCCCAGCTGCAGTGGGTTGCCGGGTGGCTCACAGGTAAGGGTCACCTGGAGAGGTACACCGACCCAGTAGTGGAGGACATAAATCGGTTCATTGCTCGAATGACAAACAGGAAGCTCAATCCCCACATGCACAGCCTGATGACAAGAGTGGCGTCAGCATGTTGGAAGAGGTGCGCGAGAAGGGATAGCGTTGGCCCCCCGTACTCCCCGGCCCTACCCCTGGCGGTACTCACGATTGAGGCAGGTGAGAGGAACCTGGGAGGCATGAACCTCGGAACCTGGAGGAGAGCAGGAATAGAAACGGTGGGAGACCTGTTTCATGAGGGAGTGTTGAGATCTTTCGCTAACCTTGTTGACAGTGGAGTCTCCCCGGGACAGTTCCTTATGTTTCATAAACTGATACATACGCTGAAAACGCACTGGATCACGGTCAACGCGGAACCGGCCACCCACAGGGTGCTGCATCTCCTATTGACATCAGGAGATGAGTCCCATCTGATATCTAAACTATACCGAGTTCAAGTTGAGGATGCACTAGACTCCCTGCGGCCACTGAGAGAGAGATGGGAAGGACAGTCGGTAGGGAACCGTCAGATGCGGAATGGAACAGAGCTTTGGCTTATCCCCGGACCGTCACTCGCAGCACATGACTAAGATATATACAATATAATTACCTCCACAGAACGTACCTCACCCCACATAGACTAACAGTAATCTATGGGGGAGATCCTAGGGCGTGCCCTAGATGTAAAAATGTAGACGCAAATTTTGACCACATGGTATGGACCTGTCCAGAGATCCAACTGGTGTGGGACGAGGTGATGTCTGACCTGTCGAGACTCCTTAATATGAACCTGACTCCGACCCCTGACAGATGTCTGCTGGGCTTTGGGGATGGGCTGCCGCGGGGAAGAGTGGAGACCCGCTTTCTGAGTCTGGCCCTGGTACTGTACAGGAGACAGATTGCAAAGAACTGGAAGGCACAGTTTCGGCCCCCCCGGGTTGGGTGGAGACAAGACGTTACAACATGGGCAAGAGCCGAACTCCAGGTCCTGAAGAGCGAGGAGGGGAGGGGACTGCGTCGCCACCCTATTGCGCAGAAATGGGAAGTAGCAATGACAAGCTGGGACAATATAGTGAGAACAGCGGACACAGGCACAGACACACCAACGGAAGTGGAGACTGGGTAAACATAGGGAGGGAAGAGATGTTGCCGCACCCGCTAGGACGTGGTTAGGGAAGACACAATAAGGCCGAGATTGAATAAAAGGCGAACAACAGGGGATAGAACCCAGGACATGGAGTAACAGACAGGTTGGACACGGTAGACGCCCCACCCACCTGAAACCAGACAAGGCTATGAGTAATGACACCATATATACTGGAAAAGCCAGGATGTGGCATCCCCCTGCATAAGCAACTTCCACCCCTTACATTGCCATTGTGTTCAAGTTTAAGTTGATTAATGTTTGAAACGAGTTAAATGTGTTGTATAATAACTAGAATAACATGATTCTGTTCCACCCAGCCAATTGGGCAACCCAAACGAGAAGAAGCGCCACTGATGTTCTATTCCTGCATAAGTTTAAAGTATAAAGGTTATCGAATAATGAAGTAGAACACTCAAACAATGTAGACAGTAGCGATATTAACACTGTTACGCATCAACACGAAGCAAACGAGATGGTGCTGTAAACAAGATACTGTTTATTAAATAATAAAATGTTAATACATTTTTTTTTTTTTTTTTTAAAGTGACAGTTCAGCTCCAAAAAGCTTTTTTATTCACATATTCACAGTAATGTGTATTTTTTAATTTGCTTACCTATATTATGTATTATAAACAGTGTGTGTTCCACTTAAGGCGATATCTCCCAGAGTGATCTGCAGTAAGTACACAGTGTTCATCAGAACTATGTTAATCTTCTATGCTTGGCACTGCTTTTGCCACCTGTGAGGCCAGCGGTCACAAAAGCAGTGCTAGGGGTTACAAGAGGCAAGCCAGCGACGGCAGCTACAATCCCTGGTGACCCCTAAATGAAGTCTATACCTGAGAGCCCTAGAAGCAGATCATACAACTTGTTTTACTAAGCTGCTCAGGGTGAGAGTGCAGGAAAGTGCCCCTTTTGGCATGGTTACCCCTTCCTCCACTTTTTGCCTGATATCTGATGCTAACTTGACTGAATGAATGCTGGGATCCTGCTAACCAGGTCTGAGGACCTGTGTTCTTCCCCTAAACTGTACCATTGCTTTCAAAACTGACACACCTCTGGCACACAGCTAAGGTGGTCATTACAACCCTGGCGGACGGTGTTAAAGGTGCGGTAATACCGCAAACAGGCCGGCGGACAAAAGAAGGGAATCATGACCGTGGCGGAAACCGCCAACATAGACAGCCACTTTAACACTCCGACCGCCACGTCGGTACAGACAAGCTGCGCGGCGGTCACCTCCAACAGACAGGCGGCAGACAATGTACCGCCCACAGATAACCACCCGCCAATCCGCCACCTTTTCCGGGGCGGATTCACCGTGGATAAAAACACGACGGAAACAGCTTTTGCAATGGGAAAACGCTCACCTTCTACACATCCCACGAGGAAGGAGGACACCATGAGCCGGAATTACAATTCCTACCTGCCCTTGTCTTCCTGCTCATTTGCGAACACCAGCAACGGCGGCGCCGAAGACAACGGTGAGTACTGCACCTACGACATAGGGAAGGGGGAGGCAAAAGTCAGGGGAACACACACGAAACACCCCCACCACTACCCTCACCCTTGCACATTATAACACACACACCAATGCATGTCAAAACTTCACAGTAACAACCCACAACCCCCCCGGAACAATGCAAAGACCAAAGGAAATCAGTCCAAAAATTGTAATGTATCAAAATACAGTTACCAAATATATACACATATATATATACACATTCAAAAGTATATACATTACGAGAAGCAGTGCAGGTATGCACATATCAATGTCTGTGCACCACTGGTCCAAAAATGCATGGGCGAGGCCCACAATAGATACCTGTCCACAAACGGAGAGAACACTGCTGGGGCATCAGATCGAAATACAACAGGCACCTCAGGGGGAAGGGAAGGGGGGGCACCTCAGCCGGATTACAGCACCGCGCCAGATACACGACGGGGCTCCATGCCCATTGATGTATCCTGGGGAGTGCAAAGCCACAGTCTCTCAAGTCTCTACAGTGGGTGGGTTGCCCACTGTTCCATCCTGGGGAGTGCAAAGCAACAGTCTCTCAAGTCTCTACAGTGGTTGGTTTGCCCACTGTTTCATCCTGGGGAGTAGAAAGCCACAGTCTCTCAAGTCTCTACAGTGGTTGGTTTGCCCACTGTTCCATCCTGGGGAGTGCAAAGCCACAGTCTCTCAAGTCTCTACAGTAGGTGGTTTGCCCACTGTTCCATCCTGGGGAGTGCAAAGCCACAGTCTCTCAAGTCTCTACAGTGGTTGGTTTACCCACTGTCCCATCCTGGGGAGTGCAAAGCCACAGTCTCTCAAGTCTCTACAGTGGTTGGTTTGCCCACTGTTCCATCCTGGGGAGTGCAAAGTCACAGTCTCTCAAGTGGATAACAGTCTCCACTGGTTCTGGAGGGGGAATGGTGCCCACACTGCATTAGGCTCCCCCTGATGGTTCCTGTTCCGTCACAGTCCCAGCTGTACATGGGATAACGATGCTTGATGTGGTGGTGATTCCCTTCTTCAGCGGTGCTTTGCCATGGTGGTCTCTGATCTGTCCAGCGCTTCTCTGCCCTGTTCAGCGGTGCTTTGCCCTGTTCAGCGGTCTTCACCATGGCGGTGATTCCCTTGTTCAGCGGTGCTTTGCCCTGTTCAGCGGTCTTCATCATGGTGGTGATTCCCTTGTTCAGCGGTTCTCTGCCCTGTTCAGCGGTGCTTTGCCCTGTTCAGCGGTCTTCACCATGGCGGAGATTCTCTTGTTCAGCGGTGCTTTGCCATGGTGATCTCTGACCTGTGCATTGGTGTGTGGCATGACGGTCCCTCATTGCCCAGCAGGGCTGTGGCAGCCAGGGCCCTCCTGGGCACTGACTCTGGCGGTGGTCTCCTGACCAGTGACGAAACTCCTGCCCTCCTGGGCAATGACTCTGGCGGTGGTCTCCTGACCAGTGACGATACTCCTGCCTTCCTGGGCAATGACTCCGGCGGTGGTCTCCTGACCAGTGACAATACTCCTGCCCTCCTGGGCACTGACTCCGGCGGTGGTCTCCTGACCAGTGACGATACTCCTGCCCTCCTGGGCAATGACTCCGGCGGTGGTCCCCTGACCAGTGACAATACTCCTGCCCTCCTGGGCAATGACTCCGGCGATGGTCTCCTGACCAGTGACGACGGTGCTGGCGGTGGCGTCCCGGCCGCCGGGGAGGATGGCGCCCTTCTCTGCCGTGCTGCTCTCACCAGACTGTGCAGACTTCTTCTGGCCCTTCACCACCTTTGGAGGAGTCACAGCTGACTCTGCAATCCCCCTGGGACCCTTGTGAGCAGTTTTGCCGCCAGTAGTCTTCACCCTGTCCCGTCAGCCACTTTCCAACTTGAGATGCTTTACAGTGGGTGGACTGGCAGTGCTTTGGCTCCGTGTCACACTGCCTGCCCTGGTGGCCGGTGCACTCCACACACCTGTAACACGCACCACTGGTACTGGAGTCTTTTTGGCTGAGGCGCTACTACAGGACTTATGAATTGGAGGGGTGGGGACGGGGGCAAAGAGGTCAACGTTGCTGAGGGAGAGTTTCTGATGAACACTGGGATGGGTAGCTGGAGGGGGCCTGGGAGTGGAGGAAGAGGAGGTGGCTGTAGGAGGTGTCACTTTAGGTGTTTTGGGTGCAGGTGCAGATTACTGGAGGCTGTCAGGAGGTGGATGGATGTTGGGTGTGTGGGTGCCCGTGTTTGTGTACTTTGGGAGGGGGCGTCACAGACACACTGGGAGAGGACACAGGGGACATGTAAATGGGAGTGGGGGTGGTGAGTGCAGGTGAGCGGGGTGTGGTGCTGGGTGTTCTGGTGCGAGTCCTAGTGCCTGTAGATGTAGTGCATGCAGGTGAGAGTGTAGACGACACTGGGAGGGAGGAGGGAGACGATGAGGAGGGGGTCACAGTGGAGGCAGTGGATGTTGCTGTGTTTGTATGTGTGTGTGATGCTTGTGTGAGTGCCTGTGGGATATGTGGTGTCTATATTTGCCTGAGCTACTTTTGTGTGTTGAGGTGTATGCATGCTTGTCTGATGGTGTAATTGGGATGGGCTGGGGTACAGGGGATTGGGTCTGGGTGGAGGAAGTTGGAGGGGGGAGGTTAGACACAGGGACAATGGCTGCCATCAGTGCTGAGGCCAAAGATTGCAGGGTTCGATGAAGGGCAGCCTTACCAGAATGAATGCCCTCCAGGAATGCATTACCATGTTGCAACTCCCTTTCTACACCCTGGATGGCATACACAATGGTAGACTGCCCAACAGTGAGTGACCTGAGGAGGTCAATGGCCTCCTCACTGAGGGCAGCAGGGGTGACAGGGGCAGGGCCTGAGGTGCCTGGGGCGAAGGTGATGTCCATCCTCCTGGGTGAGCGGGCACGGGCGAAGGCTGAGGGGCTGCTGGGAGGGCGGTGCTGGTAGGGGAGGTGGCGGCTGTACCTGTAGAAGTGTGGGGCACAGATGGTGCCGCCACCACAAGGGAGCTCCCATCGGTGGACGAGTCTGTGTCGCTGGTTGGTGATCCGGTGACCGACGTGAAGCTCCCCTCGCCCTCCGTCCCACTGGTGCATTCTGAGTCCATGGTGTGGCCCTCCATGGCCATGTGGGATGCAGCTCCCTCGTACCCCGGTGCCACTGTACCTCCGCCTGATGATGCTGATGCACAAAAGAACAAGGAGAGCAGAGAAAGTGGGGGGACGACAGAAGAAAGACAGGTTGAGTGCATGGCTTACCGCTACCATTGTCGGACAATACAGACACAGCAGCCCCCTGCACTACGCCGTGCTCCTGGCCTCTACAGATGCAATTCCTGGGATATGGCCTACATCGCTATGGTGGACATCTGCACACATGGATGCCACAGGGGCATGTATACCTGTACTTGTCACTCTACTGCGGTGGGGTGGATGCCACATGGCCTGCATTACGGAGGGGCCTAGCCTATGGAAGTCGCCCTGGCCTAGGGAAACCCACAGCCCTCCTCCCACACCCAGACCCCTCAACTGCGCGCAAAGTCCGCTGAATGATGTTGTACTCACCCCCTTGTGTCTGCTGTGATGCCCTCAAGCGCCCATCCAACTCAGGGTAGGCCACCGCCAAGATCCGGAACATCAGGGGAGTCATGGGGCGACGGGCACACCTCCCACGTTGGGAGGCCATCCCCAGCTGAGCCTCCGCCGTCTTCTTGCTCCAGCGGCGAATGTCCTCCCATCTTTTACAGCAGTGGGTGCCGCGTCTCTGGTGGACCCCCAGGGTCCATACGTCCTTGGCGATGGCACGCCAAATGTCCTTCTTCTGGTGGGCGCTGACCTACATGACATGGACAGGGGAAGAAGAGAAGTCATTAGCAAGAGCACCGTCGAAGTGAGTGGCCCACATCCCTGCCCTTGCCATGTGGTACATGCATTCACAGTCCTTCATGTTCACTGCACTCTGCCCTCTTCCCTCTTACAACCAGCCCTCTCCACCCAGGCATAGCCCATACAACGTGCTCCCTGTGTACTTACCTGTTGGTCTGGAGAACCGTAGAGGAGCGTGTACTGGGGAGGACCCCGTCCACGAGCATCTCCAACTCCTGAGCAGTGAAGGCAGGGGCCCTTTCCCCAGACGCAGCAGCCATTGTCTCTTCCAGACCGAGGTCACAGCAGCACTTACAGTGTAGGTCCTCTCCTGTCGAAGATCAGGTATCAAGTGATTGAACAGAGAGAAAATGGCGGTCACGTCCGCGGTGGTGACGTCCGCGGCGGTGCGTATTATCACCGCCGGCGCACTTCATCATTGGTTCCTGGGACCCATAGGGTCCAATGTTAACCAATGCAGCTTTGTGCCGCGGTCTTCGACCGCCTACTGCGACGGTGTACAACGCCAGCACAGTTACCTCACATCCCATTGTCCCAGTTTAGAGGTCAGGCAGCCGCCATTTCAGGGGCCCACATGGCTTAATTTGCAACTGCGTCACACATACCTAGGCCTACACTCTACACACATACAGGAAGATTTTTGTCTTTGCTGTCGTGTTCTGTGTATCTGTGGGTACATACCTGGGATTTTGTTGACTCTGTGGTTGCTGTTGTCCTTCCTAGGCACCGTCAGCTTCGACATTTGAGAAGATGGCGGAATCCTCCGGTGTACCGACCGCTGGTGGACCTGTTGACAATGGAGGAGCGACATTTACTCATCACCTACAGGTTTGACCGTGCCACTATCCAGGAACTATGTACCCAGTTGGAGCCAGACCTGATGTCAGCAATCCGCCATTCCACAGGAATCCCCCCTCAATTGCAGGTGCTGTCAGTGGTCCATTTCCTTGCAAGAGGATCGTTTCAGACAACAGTGGCCATGGCATCAGGGATGTCCCAGCCTATGTTTTCCAACGTGTTTTGTCCAGAGTGTTGTCTGCCCTGCTGAAACACGTAAGGAGCTACATCGTTTTCCCTCAGGTGGAGGATTTGGCTACAGTGAAAGGTGACTTCTATGCCCTTGGACATATCCCCAACATCATAGGTGCTATTGATGGGAGCTATGTAGCTCCGGTCCCCCCCCACAGAAGTGAACAGGTGTACAGGAACCGGAAGAGTTATCATTCCATGAATGTACAGATGGTATGTTTGGCAGACCAGTACATCTCGCAGGTAAATGCTATGTTCCCTGGTTCTGTGCATGACGCCTACATCCTGCGCAATAGCAGCATCCCTTATATGATGGGTCGACTCCAGAGGCACCGGGTGTGGCTATTGGGGAACTCTGGTTACCCCAACCTGTCCTGGCTATTGACCCCAGTGAGGAATCCCAAGACCAGGGCAGAGGAACGCTACAATGAGGCCCATGGGCGGACTAGGAGGGTGATCGAACGCACCTTCGGCCTCCTGAAGGCCAGGTTCAGGTGTCTGCATATGACAGGTGGTTCCCTATTGTACTCACCGAAGAAGGTGTGCCAGATCATCATCGCCTGCTCGATGCTTCACAATCTTGCTTTGCGACGCCAGGTGCCTTTTCTGCAGGAGGATGGTCCAGATGGCGGTGTTGTGGCAGCTGTGGAGCCTGTGGAGCCTGTGGACAGTGATGAGGAGATCGCTGAGGAAGAAGACATAGACAACAGGGAGTCAGTCATACAGCAATATTTCCAGTGACACACAGGTGAGGACAGTTTTCTTTTTACCATTACATTCACTTTCACACTTCTACCTCTGTCCTGTCTGTCAGTTCATAGCAGTATTTAGTCACTGAGTTGTACCTTTCCATTACGGTTTCACAGGTGTGGTTAGCAACGTGTGTCATCTGCTTGCATCCTTCAAGGACTTGTGATGTGTGACGTAGGTATGTTGGCTTTACAATTGGAAACACATGTTGACACTGTCATTGATTATACATATTTACCAAATCACAGACTGACTCCAGATTATTTTGTGGTTCAAGGGTGTTTATTTCAGTGCTCAAAAATGGAGGGTGGTAGTACTATGGTGATGGGGGACGGTGGAGGAATGTCCTTGGCAGAGTTCAGTCCATTAGTCACACAGGTGCACTGCCCATATGGCCATAGGAAGTGGAGCTGGGGCAGTTCCAATCGGGACAGAGTAACAAAGTGAGACAGTGGGAGGACAATCAGGGTAGTCTAATTTTCTGGTGGGGGTCTTGCCATCTTGCTCTGTCCTGTTCCTGGATCTCAGGGACCGCTTGCGGGTGGTTGTCCGTCTGCAGGGGGTGGGGTGCTGGTGTGGTGGTCCTGTGGCGGGGCATGCTGTACACTAGCGCCGGCGGAGGTGGTGGGCAGTTCATCGTCCATGCTAGTGTCAGGGGCCCCTTGGAGTGCCACGGTGTCCCTCATGGTCTTTTGAATGTCCTTCAGCACCCCTACAATGGTGCCCAGGGCGGAGCTGATGGTTCTGAGCTCCTCCCTGAACCCCAAATACAGTTCGTCCTGCAGGAGCTGGGTCTCATGAAACTTGGCCAGGACCGTCGCATTCGTCTCCTGGGAGTGGTGGTAGGCTCCCATGATGGAGGAGAGGGCCTCGTGGAGGGTGGGTTCCCTTGGCCTGTCCGCCCCCTGTCGCACAGCAGCCCTCCAAATTCCCCTGTGTTCCTGTGCCTCCGTCTCCTGGACCGTGTGCCCACTACCACTGCCCCCAGGTCCCTGTTGTTGTTGGGTGGTGGGTTATCCTGGGTTCCCTGTAGTGGTGGACACACCGCTGATTGACGTGTCCTGGGTACGGAGGTATGGGCCCGCTGGGTGGGTGCTGTGCTGGTGTTACCAGAGGGTGGAAGGTCAGTGTTGGGCTGTGCCTGTGCAAGGGGAACCGACTGTCCCGAGGCCCACAATGGTCCGGGATGGTCATCAGGATCCAGTAGGGCAGAGCTGCTGTCATCACTGTGGGCCTCTTCTGTGGGTGGAGTGGAGTTGTCTGGACCCTCCGGTGTGGTGACGTTCCGTAGTGGTCCTGCAGGGATATAAGAGCATGATATTTGCATGTGTGTGTGTAATGGTGCGCAATGGGTGGGTGTTTGTGTACCCCAGTGCAAGCATTCCTGTGTGTGGGTTTGTGTGATGATGGTTAGGGGGTTGTAATGGGTATGTGCAGTGAGCATGCTTTGGTGAGGGGTGACCATGCTTTGTTGTTGCATGCGGGGCTTGGTGTTGGGATGTGTGGTTTGTGTTATGAGTACATTAGTGAGGAGTTGGAGTAATAGGGGAGGGGGTGAGGGTGGGGCTGTGTGATAGCATGCAGGTAGGGTGGGGGATATGATGGTTGAGATTTAACTTACCAGTGTCCATTCCTCCACCGACTCCTCCAAGGCCCTCTGGATGCATGATGGTCAAGACTTGCTCCTCCCATGTTGTTAGTTGTGGGGGAGGAGGTAGGGGTCTGCCGCCAGTCCGCTGTACCGCGATGTTGTGCCTGGAGACCACAGAACACACCTTCCCCTGTAGGTCGTTCCACCTCTTCCTGATGTCCTCCCGATTTCTTGGATGCTGTCCCACAGCGTTGACCCTGTCCACGATTCTTTGCCATAGCTCCATCTTCCTGACTATGGATGTGTGCTGCACCTGTGAGACAAATAGCTGTGGCTCTACCTGTAGGATTTCCTCCACCATGACCCTGAGGTCCTCCTCGGAAAACCGGGGGTGTCTTTGGCGTGACATGAGGTGGTGTGGGTGATGTGTGGGGTGGTGTAAGTGTTGATGTGTGTGGTGATCTGTACTGGTGTGTGGTGTTTTGTGCGTGCAATGTTGTATGGGTGATGGTGTTGTGTGCCTCTGTGTGGTGGGGTTCTCAGTTGCTGTGCTCTCTGTCTATCTGGCCTTCGTTCGTGAATTATGGTCGTAGGGGTTTGTGGGTGATGTGGGTGTATGTTTTATATTGTGTTTGGTGTGTGGGAGTGGTGTTTGTATGTGTATCAGGTGTGTGTATTTTGAAATGTCCAATGTGGCGGTGTTTTGGAGATGTGTGTGTATTTTGAGTGCGGCGGTGTGTACCGCCAATGGAATACCCCAGTTGAAAGACCGCCGCGTGGATTCGTGGGTCGTGATAGCATGGGCGTGTTTCTGTTGGCGTGACGGTGGAGGTTTTGTTTTCGCCAGTTTATCACTGACCTTTGGTGTGGCGGTCTTGTGTGGGTGTCTGAATTTCGGCGGATTCCGAGATGTGTGTCATAATAGCTGTGTCGGAATTCCGCGGCCGCGGCGGTGTTTTGGCGGTCTTCTGCACGGCGGTAAGCGCATTTTACCGCCAATGTTGTAATGAGGGCCTAAGTTCCTTGTAAATAGTACCTTCGGTACCAAGGGCACTGTGGACAGAGAGGATCTCTAAGGGCTGCAGCATGTATTATGCCATCCTAAGGGAACCCTCACCAAGCACATGCACACTGCCATTGCAGATTGGGTGTGTTGGTGGGAAGAAAAAGGTACAGTCAACATGACATCCCTCCCTGGGTGCCATGCCCACAAACCACTGCCTATGGCATAGGTAAGTCGCCCCTCTAGCAGGCCTTAGAGCCCTAAGGCAGGGTGCACTATACCCCAGGTGAGGGCATAGCTGCATGAGCAAATTGCCCCTATAGTGTTTAAGTCCTTTCTTAGACCCTGTAAGTGCAGTTTAGCCATATTGACTACATGGGCCAGGAGGTGTTCATTACGAACTCCACAGCCTCATGATGGCTTCACTGAATTCTAGGAAGTTTGGTATCAAACTTCACAGCTCAATAAACCCACACTGATGCTGGTGTTGGATATATTGTAAAATGCGCACAGAGGGCATTTTAGAGATGTCCCTATAATTCACCAAACTCTCTAGTGTGTGGCTGACCAGTCTATGCCAGCCTGCCACTACCAGGTGAGGTTCTGACCCCATGGGGTAAGAGCCTTTGTGATCTCACGTGCCAGTCTGCTCTGGATAGAGGTGCTACACATCTCGTCCCTGCAGAAACAGCAACTTTTGGCGGTGAGCCTCAAAGGCTCCTGCTTTTTGTTTTGCTGCCTCAGGGCACTCCAGCTAGTGGAGATGCCCACACCAGGCCTCACTTTCGGTGGCAGGTCCAAAAATTAGTGAACACCAGGAGGAGTGTCCACCCCAACTAGGATCAGCCCTAGAGTGCCCAGAGCTGAAGTGAACCCCTCCTGGCAGAACCATCCATCTTGCTTTAGAGGGTGATATCCAATAGGGGTAGGAATATGTCCTCCTCCCCCAAAGGAGTGGGCACAGGAAGGGTGTAGCCACCCTCGGGTTCAGTAGCCATTGGCTACCTGCCCTCTGTAATGCCCGTAAATCTAGTATTTAGGGGCACCCTTGAACCCTGCTCTTCAGATTCCTGGGGACCTGAAAGAAGAAGAATGTCTGAAGAGCCACACCATTAGTAAATACTCCAGACAAGAACTGACTTAGCCCCATCCCTACCAGCCTATCTGCAACTTCAAGACTCCTGCTACAAAAAGGCGATGCATCCTGCAGGACCAGCGATCTCTACAAACCCCCAGAGGACTGCCTGCCTACCCAAGGACCCAGATCTCCAGAGGATAGCGGCCCTGTCCACAAAAGAAGCCTCCAAGAAGGATTCCAGACCCTCTGGATCCGCAAATCCTGCCCACCTCGTACTTGATGCTCACGGCCCGAGTCCAGGTGATTCCAACCTCGAGTCCAACCTGGGTTGACCCCTCCTGACCAACACGATGACGCCTGCAGCCTAAATCCAGAGGACCCCTCCCCGACCGGCTCTGATGAAGATTTCTAGACTCCTAAAGGTACCCCTGCCCCTGCAGCTCCCTAGTGTTGGAGTACCCAACCAATGGTCCAGCAACCCCCAGTGGGTTCTCTACTTATCTGTCCAGCCATTGGTCGTCTTCAGCCAATGCCTAGGGCCAAGCCTGCAGCCTCTTTGTGACCCCTGGGGTTCCTCCATTGTATAGCAGTGGGAGTCCAATGCTGTGTTTGCACCCTGCACTCGGCCTCCCCTGTGCCACTCACGGTGTGTATTTGGTGCTGATCTTTGGCCACCCCAGTGCTGATTTAACTCCCCAGGTCTGTGCCCTGAAGTCATGGTTACTTATTTGCAAGCGGTTTCTTTCTAAGTGCCCCCAATCTCCATAGGATTTCATAGGGGCACAACACCAACTTTGACCTCTGCAGCCAACAGGCCCCATGTTGCTGGTGGTACACCCTTGGTGTCTTCCTTAACTTTGCCCTGTGGGCACCTTAATCCACAAAGATTGGAATCATAAGTTAAGTACTTACCTTCACATTGTGTTGATACTTTTCCTTTCCTAAGACTGCTTTGCTTTCTGTGAAAATTGCACTGTCTACTTTTGAAATCGAAAAGTATTACTTACCTCACAACTTTTTTAGCTATGAATTCTAAACAAAGTGCATTTGATACTTGAAAGTGATACATTCTTGAAACTTTACTTACCTGCAACAAAGATCCTTTTGGTTCTAGATATAAAGTAACAAAGTATATATTTTGATACATGACAATTTGGCCTGGAGTTAGTTACTGAGTGTGTGCTTCATTTTCTGACAGTGTGTGTACAACAAATGCTTAACACTGCCCTCTGACAAGCCTACTGACTCAACCACACTACCACAAAAGAGAGCATTAGTATTATGTACTTTAGCCTCTGTAAAGTCTCTGGGGATCTACTGGATTCTGTGCACACTATACCTTACGTTGGTATAGTATACATAGTGCCAGCTTCCTACAGAGAGTACATAGAGGTCTCTAGACAATACTAGGGGTCTCTTGGGATGACCAGCTGAGGACATCCTAGACTCTTGAAATGTTAAGGCAAAGCACTGTCACCTGAACACCTCAGAACCTGACTATTGGCATCACAGTGTTTACTCAACAAAATTTAAGGCCTGGTTTAGAACTCTGAGGATGGGTTACTGCATCACAACGGTGATGGACATCCCGTCCACCGAAATCTAAATCCCATAGGACATAATGGAATTTAGAATTCTGTGGACAGGATACCTGATACTGTTGTGATGAAGTAACCTGTCCGCCAAATTCTAAATTAGACCCTAAGTGCCATAGCTATTTTATATTGTGTCAGAGTCCTACATTAAACTTAGTTTGAGGATTTATCCTTAGAAACAAGCTTAGCCCAACACGTGGAAGAGAGAACATTAATGAATGTATTGGTTTGTATCCACAGCTGTTATTCTCCAAAACCATAAAGGACAGTCCAGCAGAGACCTCTGCATTATGTCCCAGTTTCACTTTTTTCAGATCTTTATATTTTGTCAATTGCTGTATGTGCACACTTGTTTAGCCCATTCAATATCCTCCAGTTAGGATTTGGAGGAAACTGCTTGTGCAAAAATTAGCGAATAAGAGCAAAATGCACAAAATTGGTGGCGCCCTGGGCACATTTACAAACATTTTGTGCCATCTTTGTTTCACAAAAGTGACTCAAATCAGCACAAAATTAGTATTTGAAAATTACTTTCTAGTGTTAAACTATTTGTGCTGTTAAGTAGCCCTAAAGTAATGCAAAGTAGTGCTTGCACTTAGTTTCTGTTGCTATGCATCAAGGGAGCATATCATGGATGGTACATGGGCATTCTGATACAACCCCCCCAAGGGGATTTGATTCTAAGCCCTATCTGCTAACATTTACAGACACAACTTTGTACCAAAAAATAATGCCTGTTTGAGGCTGAAAATAAAAAGAACAATTGTTTTAGTTTCACCAAAAGGTTATGGCTTTCCATGTGTGTGCAATGTACAGCACACATCCAAAGTGGAAATGTTTTAAAGTTAGTCTAGGCACAGTATTTTGTACTGCAAGGATAGCCATCACACAGTCAACTTTGCACTTCAGTAAAAGGTGTCCGTGAAGCTAGCCAGTCTGATTGTGCACCAGTGTTAGGGAAGAGATCTTCTCCTAAAGTGGTGTCAGATATCTTAGTAGAAATGCCACTGTCCTGCTCTCTTCCTCTCACATAATGCAGGGCAGCAAATGTGGTTGTTGTGCTGCCTGACAATGTTATATATTTGCCTCTACGTGCTAAATCAGACACACACACCATTTGCACAAGATTTCAGACATACCACAACACTTGAATTGAGGCCATTTTTATTCCAAGTAATTTCTTTGTCATGTTAAACTCTACATTCCAATCATTCTGTCCATCTTGTGTAAGGAATTCTACCTTGTGGTTTCAATACATCAAGATATAGTGCATTTTCTGTTAAAAACAGCATATACCCTGATAGACCTGCCAGCTCTTAGTGTGGGTTCCCCCGTCTTTTTGCTTCTGATCTCCTGTTTTCTGTGATCCTGTGCTGAATATATTCAGTTTTTCGCTTTTGCAAGGCCTATGTCTCCCATAGGGTAAAATGAGGATTGCCTTGAAATATCTTTTAAGTATCATTTCCCTTTTGGAGCAGATAAAGACTGGCGTTTGTGGTCTCTGAACTCACAATTTAAAAAACAAACATCTTCTGGTGAAGTTGGTTTTTGAATTCTGAGTTTGAAAATGCCACTTTTAGAAAGTGGGGCATTTTCTTGCTTAACAATTCTGTATCTCTACCTGTCTGCTGAATACACATCTGGGACAGGATGACAGTTGGGCTGTTTGTGCATTCAATCTAGACAGTCACACAAATGGAGCTGAGGTGTGCCCTGCATATCCTGATGGGTTTTCTTGAACTAGATGTAAGAGGCTGGCATGGCTTATCGTGGGTACCTTGTGGTACTTACACTCTGTGCCAGGTCCAGTTATCCCTTACTGGTAGAATAGAGGTGTTTCTAGCAACTTAGGCTGATAGAAGGTAGCTATGGCAAAGCACCTTAGGCTGAACTAGGAGACATGTAAAACTCCTACTATACCAATTATATCATATGGCACAATATCAGAAGAAAACACAATACTCAGAGTTACTAAAAAATAAAGGTACTTTATTTTAGTGACAACATGCCAAAAGTATCTCAGAGGATACCCTCACTTAGGAGGTAAGTAATATACACAAATTATATGTACACAAACCCAAAACAGGTAACAGTAAGAAAAGTAGTGCAAACAATGTAGAATCACAATAGGATGCAATAGGTAGACATAGGTCTGGGGGCAACACAAACCATATACTCCAAAAGTGGAATGCGAATCACAAATGGACCCAGACCTATGGGAGATTGTAGAGGGTCACTGGGACTGTAGGAAAATAGTAAGGATGTCCAAAATACCCCACCCCAAGACCCATAAACATAGGAGTAAAGTTACCCTACTACCCCAGAAAGACACAATAGTCGTGATAGGGGATTCTGCAAAAACCACAAGAACCAGCAAAACACTGAAGGCGGATTCCTGGACCTGAGGACCTGTAAAGGAAGGGGACCAAGTCCAAGAGTCACAAAAGTGTCTGGGGGGGGGGGGGGCAGATGCCCACTAAACCCCGGATGAAGGTGCGAAAGGGCTGCCTCCGGGTGGAAGAAGCCAAAGATTCTGCAACAACAAAAAGGGCTAGGAACTTCTCCTTTGTATCGAAGATGTCCCACGGCGTGCTGGATGTTGCAGAAGTGTTTCCAGGCAGAAATACCGCAAAGAAGCCTTGCCAGCTGCAAGAGTCACGGTTGAGGATTTTGTTGAGGATTTTGTGTGCTGCTGAAGACCAGGAAGGACCAGGATGTTGCACCTTGGAGGAGGAGACAGAGGGGGAACTCAGCTACGCAGAAGCAGGCAGCACCCGCAGAAGTACCGGAGCAGGCACTTAGAAGATCTGTGAACTCAGAGTCACAAAAGGAGGGTCCCACGACGTCAGAGTCCAACTCAGCAGGTTGAGCACTGCAGGACGGAGTGCTAGGGACCCAGGCTAGGCTGTGCACAAAGGAATCCTTGGAGAAGTGCACAGAAGCCGGAGAAGCTGCAAATCACGCAGTACACAGGTTTGCTGTCTGGCGTGGGGAGGCAAGGACTTACCTCCACCAAATTTGGACAGAAGGGCCACTGGACTGTGGGAAACACTTGGACCCAGCTCCTGTGTTCCAGGGACCACGCTCGTCAGGATGAGAGAGGATCCAGAACACCGGTGATGCAGATGTTTGGTGCCTGCGTTGGCAGGGGGAAGATTCCGTCGACCCACAGGAGATTTCTGTAGGAGGCTGGCCTGGCTTGTAGTGGGTAGCAGAGGTACTTACACCTTCTGCCGGGTCCAGCTATCCCTTATTAGTGTAGAAGAGGTGTTTCTAGCAGCTTAGGGTGATAGAAGGTAGCTATGGCAAAGCAGCTTAGGCTGAACTAGGAGACATGCAAAGCTCCTACTATACCACTGGTGTCATATGCACAATATCATAAGAAAACACAATGCACAGAGTTACTAAAAGTAAAGGTACTTTGTTTTTATGACAACATGCCAAACGTATCTCAGTGAGTACCCTCAGTATGAGGATAAGGTATATACATAAGGTATATGTACACAAACCAAAATTAGGTAAGTAATAGCAAGAAAAGTAATGCAAACAGTGTAGAATTGCAATAGGAGCACATAGGTATGGGGCAACACAAACCATGTACTCCAAAAGTGGAATGCGAACCACGAATGGACCCCAAACCTATGTGAGGGTTAGAAAAATAGCCCACCCCAAGACCCTCAAAAGTAGGTGTAAATGCACCTACTACCCCCAGAGAGCACTGAAGTCATGATAGGGGGATTCTGCAGGAAGAACAAACACCAGCAATGCAACAACAGTGGATTTCCGGACATGAGTACCTGTAAGACAAGGGGACCAAGTCCAATAGTCGCGACAGTGTCGAGAGTGGGCAGGAGCCCAGGAAATGCCAGCTGAGGGTGCAAGGAAGCTGCCACCTGTTGGAAGAAGCTTGGAGTTTTGTAAGAAAGAAGAATACTAGGGACTTCTCCTTTGGGCGACTGGTGTCCCACGTCGCGATGAAGCTTGCAGAGGTGTTCTCACACAGAAAGACTGTAAACAAGCCTTGCTAGCTGCAAGGGTTGCAGTAGAGGTTTTTGGGTGCTGCTGTGGCCCAGGAGGGAGCAGCATGTCGCCACTTGGAGGAGGAGACAACTCAGGGAGCCCTCACAGAAGCAGGCAGCACCCGCAAAAGTACCTGAACAGGCACTTGGAATCAAAGTGAACCGGAGTCCATGCGAAGTCACAAAAGGGAGTCCCACGACGCCGGAGGACAACTCAGAAGGCTGTGCCAGGCATAATGTATGCATAGGAAGCCAAAAAAATGGCCCAACGAAATCTAAGAGATTTCTTTGTGTCTTTTTAAAAGGATGCACACCATTGTTTACAATGGGCTTTGCAGAATTAGTGTAGACAATTTTGATGCTAAGCCTGCAAAGCTCTGGGCTAGCGTCAAAAATGTTGAGTTTAGTTTCCCTAACTACCTCCATGGTGGGCGGTATCTTAGATACGGTGCACACGTGGTGGTGTTAGGGGGCGCCAAGAGGCACAATAAAAGTGCTGCTGATCTGGGTGCAGCGCCACATTTCTTAAATCAGGCCCCTAGTGTTACTATTATGAGCACATAAACATAGAGCATTCGTTCAAGCGTGGGTTGGCGTGTGCTGTTTCAGGGGCTAAGGTAACTGGCGGGTTCAGAATATAAACCTCAAAGAAAGCACTTTTGTTTTAATGTGATGCATTGGCAGGTCTGCATGGGGTGCACCCCTAAGGGTATGCACAGGCGTAAACAGGAGCCATGCACCAGTGCCAGAATCCAGCGTGGAGTGGTTATATTCGAGCTCATTCTGGGACAGGAATTATGCTGTGCCTAATAATTTTCTTTACTGTGAGGAAGGCTCTTGTCTGGATACTATCACGGGTGATTAGGCGCGCTATACAGAGAGTGCAGTTGCACAAACTCTGCTATATATTGTTTTTGGTACTGCTCTCAGTGTGAAGAGAGACAAATATTCCTCCACTCATTAAAGAAGAAAGTTTCACATGAGCTTAAGTTTAATACTTAATAATTGGCAATACTTGTACATGACCGTGGCCTGTGGAATGGGGCAAGAAACAGCACAGTTACAGAAATGCTTGGTTTTTGCGTTTGCAAATTCTACGAGGTCGTAATTTTTCTAAAGACCATAATTTCACATTTTTTAATATTGTGAAACATTTAAACCATGACATTAAAGCACCTGATCAGGAAAGCTTTTAAAACAAATATGCACTGCTTTGGGAGCGCAACATGGCATGTTTGCACGCAAGGTAAACACACATTGCAAACCCAAAGGAGACATGCTAATGTTTAATTTAGCATTTTGTTTTATCAGAATCAACAATTGAGCAATACAATTTAAAGAGACTATGTAAAAATATGATTAAAACTCTTAAAATTAAAAAAGACGATTTCTTCAAAATGTGTGATTCACTTTAGCCCATGACATTAGATCATTTCATTGTAACATTTTGAAAAAGTAATCGTTTCTTAACATTTAAGGTAATCACCATTCTGATTAGGTTGCTACGCATTGTGTGCACACAGCACGCTAACAACCTGAAAGACTTTTGACAGATTTGTTTATATACTAATGTATTTCTTTAGTATTACAAATAAGAAACACAGGGGCATATTTATGAAAAATGGCGCTGCACCTAGTGCAGCGCCACTTTTCTTGCCCCCCTTAACGCCACCATGTGTGCGCCGTATTTAAAATACGCTGCATCATGGCTGTAGTCTGGTACTAGCATCATAATTTTTTATGCTAGTCCGGCGCTTTGAAGGATTAGCGTCAAAAATGTTGACACTAATCCTGCAAAGTACCCAGAGGCCCATTGAAAACAACAGGAACCTCCTTTTAATGCCTGCTCTTAGCAGGTTTTAAAAATGGCGATAAAAATGATGCAAAGAAATCTCTTAGATTTCTTTGCACCACTTTTTCGGCCCCCCTAGAGCCAGAACGCACCCCCCTTGCATACATTATGCCTGGTGCAGGCATAATGTGGCGCAAGGGGTTACAAAGCGGCACAATGCAAGCATTGCACCACTTGGTAAATATGGTGTAGCGTTTTTGGCCTTCCAACGCCACCTTAGCGTAAACAAAATGATGCTAATGTGGCATTGGAATGGCACTAAGCCCTCTTAAATCTGGGCCACAATGTCAGAACTGCTTTCCTAAACCATGCACTAATAGAACTTATCATAAGACATACATTTTTTTTTTTATCTGAGATATATTCTAAAAGCAAGTCTTAGATAAAATGAGAAACATTGTTTTTTTCAGATTTTCAGCTCCGAGCAATAATGACGTCAATTGGTCCAGTGGAAACGGTCTTTAACAACTATCTGCTCCTAATAATGCCTAAAGAGTTAACCTAAAGAGTTAAGGCCAATGGGATTTATCCTATATCAGGCAATTGCTCCTTCGGCGGTGGGATAAGCAACAGATGGTATAGATAATGTATCTTTCTGGCAAATTCCAGAAAATCTGTTCTTGCTGCCCTCGGCTCCTTGTGGCCCAAGATTATTCCTATTGCTCAGAGAGGCACATCTGTGATTCTGCCCTTTAGACAAGTTGGCAGGTCTACCTTACGACATTGCAGTTTTACAGACACACACAAATATGGGAACAGGCACGTCGATTCACCAAAATGCCAGTGGTAGTGAAAGTGACCTCACACACTCTTTTTTACCTCAATGGCATCACAAGAAGTGTTATCATGTGACATTTGACCCTGAATTCCAAGGAATTATGCCCAATACTTTCATCCTGGTGAAATCGTAATACTTGACATGACTGAAGCCTGGTATGTAACTCAAAAAGAAAATATACAGCTATATCATTGGAAGATGCTCAAAAGAAGAGTTTTTTTTAGGTAGCGTTCAGGCCCATTACAATTAATTCCTAGTGACTAAAAATTACACATGAAGTATGCTGTGGTCTTGATTTACTCCATTAGAATGTTAATACATTTTCACATCTTCGCTTGTAAGGAACTTTTACACTTGTGGAACACAGAAGTGACAGTTCAGCTCCAAAAAGCTTTTTTTTCACATATTCACAGTAATGTGTATTTTTTAATTTGCTTACCTATATTATGTATTATAAAGAGTGTGTGTTCCACTTAAGGTGATATCTCCCAGAGTGATCTGCAGTCAGTACACAGTGTTCATCAGAACTATGTTAATCTTCTATGCTTGGTACTGCTGTTGCCACCTGTGAGGCCAGCGGTCACAAAAGCAGTGCTAGGGGATACAAGAGGCAAGCCAGCGATGGCGACTACAATCCCTGGTGACCCCTAAATGAAGTCTATACCTGAGAGCCCTAGAAGCAGATCATACAAATTGTTTTACTAAGCTGCTCAGGGTGAGAGTGCAGGAAAGTGCCCCTTTTGGCATGGTTACCCCTTCCTCCACTTTTTGCCTGATATCTGATGCTAACTTGACTGAATGTATGCTGGGATCCTGCTAACCAGGTCCGAGGACCTGTGTTCTTCCCCTAAACTGTACCATTGCTTTCAAAACTGACACACCTCTGGCACACAACTAAGTTCCTTGTAAAAGGTACCTTCGGTACCAAGGGCACTGTGGACAGAGAGGGTCTCTAAGGGCTGCAGCATGTATTATGCCATCCTAAGGGAACCCTCACCAAGCACATGCACACTGCCATTGCAGATTGGGTGTGTTGGTGGGAAGAAAAAGGTACAGTCAACATGGCATCCCTCCCTGGGTGCCATGCCCACAAACCACTGCCTGTGGCATAGGTAAGTCACCCCTTTAGCAGGCCTTACAGCCCTAAGGCAGGGTGCACTATACCCCAAGTGAGGGCATAGCTGCATGAGCAAATTGCCCCCATAGTGTTTAAGTCCTTTCTTAGACCCTGTAAGTGCAGTTTATCCATATTGACTACATGGGCCGGGAGGTTGTCATTACGAACTCCACAGCCTCATGATGGCTTCACTGAATTCTAGGAAGTTTGGTATCAAACTTCACAGCTCAATAAACCCACACTGATGCTGGTGTTGGATTTATTGTAAAATGCACACAGAGGGCATCTTAGAGATGCCCCTACAATTCACCAAACTCTCTTGTGTGTGGCTGACCAGTCTATGCCAGCCTGCCACTACCAGGTGAGGTTCTGACCACATGGGGTAAGAGCCTTTGTGCTCTCACGTGTCAGGGACAAAGTCTGCTCTGGATAGAGGTGCTACACATCTCGTCCCTGCAGAAACAGCAACTTTTGGTGGTGAGCTTCAAAGGCTCCTGCTTTTTGTTTTACTGCCTCAGGGCACTCCAGCTAGTGGAGATGCCCACACCAGGCCTCACTTTTGGTGGCAGGTCCACAAATTAGTAACACCAGGAGGAGTGTCCACCCCAACTAGGATCAGCCCTAGTGTGCCCAGAGCTGAAGTGAACCCCAGCTGGCAGAACCCTCCATCTTGCTTTAGAGGGTGATATCCAATAGGGGTAGGAGTATGTCCTCCTCCCCAAAGAAGTGGGCACAGGAAGGGTGTAGCCACCCTCGGGTTCAGTAGCCATTGGCTACTGCCCTCTGTAATGCCCCTAAATCTAGTATTTAGGGGCACCCTTGAACCCTGCTCTTCAGATCCCTGGGGACCTGCAAGAAGAAGAATGTCTGAAGAGCCACACCAGCAGTAAATACTCCAGACAAGAACTGACTTAGCCCCAGCCCTACCAGCCTATCTGCAACTTCAAGACTCCTGCTACAAAAAGGCGATGCATCCTGCAGGACCAGCGACCTCTACAAACCCCCAGAGGACTGCCTGCCTACCCAAGGACCCAGATCTCCATAGGATAGCGGCCCTGTCCACAAAAGAAGCCTCCAAGAAGGATTCCAGACCCTCTGGATCCGGAATCCTGCCCACTTCGTACTTGATGCTCACGGCCCGAGTCCAGGTGATTCCAACCTCGAGTCCACCCTGGGTTGACCACTCCTGACCAACACGATGACGCCTGCAGCCTAAATCCAGAGGACCCCCTCCCCGACCGGCTCTGATGAAGATTTCTAGACTCCTAAAGGTACCCCTGCCCCCGCAGCTCCCTAGTATTGGAGTACCCAACCAATGGTCCAGCAACCCCCAGTGGGCTCTCTACTTATTTGTCCAGCCATTGGTCTTCTTCAGCCAATGCCTTGGGCCAAGCCTGCAGCCTCTTTGTGACCCCTGGGGTTCCTCCATTGTATAGCAGTGGGAGTCCAATGCTGTGTTTGCACCCTGCACTCGGCCTCCCCTGTGCCACTCACGGTGTGTATTTGGTGCTGATCTTTGGCCACCCCAGTGCTGATTTAACTCCCCAGGTCTGTGCCCTGAAGTCATGGTTACTTATTTGCAAGCGGATTCTTTCTAAGTGCCCCCAATCTCCATAGGATGTCATAGGGGCCCGACACCAACTTTGACCTCTGCAGCCAACAGGCCCCATGTTGCTGGTGGTACACCCTTGGGGTCTTCCTTAACTTTGCCCTGTGGGCACCTTAATCCACAAAGCTTGGAATCATAAGTTGAGTACTTACCTGCAGACTGTGTTGATACTTTTCCTTCCCTAAGACTGCTTTGCTTTCTGTGAAAATTGCACTGTCTACTTTTGAAATTGAAAAGTATTACTTACCTCACAACTGTTTTACCTATGAATTGTAAACAAAGTGCATTTGATACTTGAAAGTGATACAATCTTGAAACTTTACTTACCTGCAACAAAGATCCTTTTGGTTCTAGAAATAAAGTAACAAAGTATATATTTTGATACATGCCAAATTGGCCTGGAGTTAGTTACTGAGTGTGTGCTTCATTTTCTGACAGTGTGTTTACAACAAATGCTTAACACTGCCCTCTGACAAGCCTACCGACTCAACCACACTACCACAAAAGAGAGCATTAGTATTATGTACTTTAGCCTCTGTAAAGTCTCTGGGGATCTACTGGATTCTGTGCACACTATACCTTACTTTGGTATAGTATACATAGTGCCAGCTTTCTACAGCGAGCACATAGAGGTCTCTAGACAATACTAGAGGTCTCTTGGGATGACCAGCTGAGGACATCCTAGACTCTTGAAATGTTAAGGCAAAGCACTGTCACCTGAACACCTCAGAAACTGACTATTGGCATCACAGTGTTTACTCAACAAAATGTAAGGCCTGGTTTAGAACTCTGAGGATGGGTTACTGCATCACAACGGTGGTCCACGGAAATCTAAATCCCATAGGACATAATGGAATTTAGAATTCTGTGGACAGGATACCTGATAATGTTGTGATGAAGTAACCTGTCCGCCAAATTCTAAATCAGACCCTAAGTGCCATAGCTATTTTATATTGAGTCAGAGTCCTACATTAAACTTAGTTTGAGGATTTATCCTTAGAAACAAGCTTAGCCCAACACGTGGAAGAGAGAGCATTAATGAATGTATTGGTTTGTATCCACAGCTGTTATTCTCCAAAACCATAAAGAACGGTCCAGCAGAGACCTCTGCATTATGTCCCGGTTTCACTTTTTTCAGATCTTTATATTTTGTCAATTTCTGTATGTGCACACTTGTTTAGCCCATTCAATATCCTCCAGTTAGAATTTGGAGGAAACTGATTATGCAAAAATTAGCGAATAAGAGCAAAATGCACAAAATTGTGTGGCACCCTGGGCACATTTCCAACATTTTGTGCCATCTTTGTTTCACAAAAGTGACTCAAATCAGCACAAAATGAGTATTTGAAAATTAATTTCTAGTGTTAAACTATTTGTGCTGTAGAGTAGCCCTAAAGTAATGCAAAGTAGTGCTTGCACTTAGTTTCTGTTGCTATGCATCAAGGGAGCATATCATGGATGGTACATGGGCATTCTGATACAACCCCTCCAAGGGGATTTGATTCTAAGCCCTATCTCCTAACATTTACAGACACAACTTTGTACCAAACAAATAATGCCTGTTTGAGGCTGGAAATAAAAAGAACAATTGTTTTAGTTTCACCAAAATGTTATGGCTTTCCATGTGTGTGCAATGTACAGCACACATCCAAAGTAGAAATGTTTTAAAGTTAGTCTAGGCACAGTATTTTGTACTGCAAGTATAGCCTCCACACAGTCAACTTTGCACTTCAGTAAAAGGCGAACGTGAAGCTATCCAGTCTGATTGTGCACCAGTGTTAGGGAAGAGATCTTCCCCTAAAGTGGTGTCAGATATCTTAGTAGATATGCCACTGTCCTGCTCTCTTCCTCTCACACAATGCAGGGCAGCACACGTGGTTGTTGTGCTGCCTGACAATGTTATATATTTGCCTCTAAGTGCTAAATCAGACACACACACAATTTGCACAAGATTTCAGACATACCACAGCACTTGAATTGAGGCCATTTTTATTCCAAGTAATTTCTTTGTCATGTTAAACTCTACATTCCAATCATTCTTTTCATCTTGTGTAAGGAATTCTACCTTGTGGTTACAATCCATCAAGGTATAGTGCATTTTCTTTTAAAAACAGCATATACCCTGTTTGAACTGCCAGCTCTTAGTGTAGTTTTCCCTGTCTTTTTGCTTCTGATCTCCTGTTTTCTGTGATCCTGTGCTGAATATATTCAGTTTTCGCTTTCGCAAGGCCTATCTCTCCCATAGGGTAAAATGAGGATTGCCTTGAAATATCTTTTAAGTATCATTTCCCTTTTGGAGCAGATAAAGACTGGCGTTTGTGGTCTCTGAACTCACAATTTAAAAAACAAACATCTTCTGGTGAAGTTGGTTTTTGAATTCTGAGTTTGAAAATGCCACTTTTAGAAAGTGGGGCATTTTCTTGCTTAACAATTCTGTACCTCTACCTGTCTGCTGAATACACATCTGGGACAGGATGACAGTTGGGCTGTTTGTGCATTCAATCTAGACAGTCACACAAATGGAGCTGAGGTGTGCCCTGCATATCCTGATGGGTCTTCTTGAACTAGATGTAGGAGGCTGGCATGGCTTATAGTGGGTTACCTTGTGGTACTTACACTCTGTGCCAGGTCCAGTTATCCCTTACTAGTAGAATAGAGGTGTTTCTAGCAGCTTAGGCTGATAGAAAGTAGCTATGGCAAAGCTGCTTAGGCTGAACTAGGAGACATATAAAGCTCCTACTATACCACTGGTGTCATATGCACAATATCATAAGAAAACACAAAACACAGAGTTACTAAAAGTAAAGGTACTTTATTTTTATGACAATATGCCAAAAGTATCTCAGTGAGTACCCTCAGTATGAGGATAAGGTATATACAGATGATATATGTACACAAACCAAAATTAGGTAAGTAATAGCAAGAAAAGTAATGCAAACAGTGTAGAATTATTATAGATTACAATAGGAGCACATAGGTATAGGGGCAACACAAACCATATACTCCAAAAGTGGAATGCGAACCACGAATGGACCCCAAACCTATGTGAGCTTGTAGAAGGTTGCTGGGACTGTAAGAAAACAGTGAGGGTTAGAAAAATAGCCCACTCCAAGACCCAGAAAAGTAGGTGTAAAGTGCACCAACTGCCCCCAGAGAGCACAGAAGTCGTGATAGGGGGATTCTGCAGGAAGAACAAACACCAGCAATGCAACAACAGTGGATTTCCGGCCCTGAGTACCTGTAAGACAAGGGGACCAAGTCCAATAGTCGCAACAGTGTTGAGAGTAGGCAGGAGCCCAGGAAATGCCAGCTGAGGGTGCAAGGAAGCTGCCACCTGTTGGAAGAAGCTTGGAGTTCTGCAAGAAAAAAGAAGTCTAAGGACTTCTCCTTTGGATGACCGATGTCCCACGTCGCGGTGAAGCTTGCAGAGGTGTTATCACACAGAAAGACTGCAAACAAGCCTTGCTAGCTGCAAGAGTTGCGGTAGAGATTTTTGAGTGCTGCTGTGGCCCAGGAGGGAGCAGGATGTCGCCACTTGGAGGAGGAGACAGAGGGGGCGAGAAGCAACTCAGGGAGCCCTCACAGAAGCAGGCAGCACCCGCAAAAGTACCTGAACAGGCACTTGGAATCAAAGTGAACCGGAGTCCATGCGAAGTCACAAAAGGGAGTCCCACGACGCCGGAGGACAACTCAGAAGGCTGTGCCAGGCATAATGTATGCATAGGAGGCCAAAAAAATGGCCAACGAAATCTAAGAGATTTCTTTGTGTCTTTTTAAAAGAATGCACACCATTGTTTACAATGGGCTTTGCAGAATTAGTGTCGACAATTTTGATGCTAAGCCTGCAAAGCTCTGGGCTAGCGTCAAAAATGTTGACTTCATTTTCCCTAACTACCTCCATGGTGGGCGGTATCTTAGATACGGTGCACACGTGGTGGTGTTAGGGGGCGCCAATAGGCACAATAAAAGTGCTGCTGATCTGGGTGCAGCGCCACATTTCTTAAATCAGGCCCCTAGTGTTACTATTATGAGCACATAAACATAGAGCATTCGTTCAAGCGTGGGTTGGCGTGTGCTGTTTCAGGGGCTAAGGTAACTGGCGGGTTCAGAATATAAACCTCAAAGAAAGCACTTTTGTTTTAATGTGATGCATTGGCAGGTCTGCATGGGGTGCACCCCTAAGGGTATGCACAGGCGTAAACAGGAGCCATGCACCAGTGCCAGAATCCAGCGTGGAGTGGTTATATTCGAGCTCATTCTGGGACAGGAATTATGCTGTGCCTAATAATTTTCTTTACTGTGAGGAAGGCTCTTGTCTGGATACTATCACGGGTGATTAGGCGCGCTATACAGAGAGTGCAGTTGCACAAACTCTGCTACATATTGTTTTTGGTACTGCTCTCAGTGTTAAGAGAGACAAATATTCCTCCACTCATTAAAGAAGAAAGTTTCACATGAACTTAAGTTTAATACTTAATAATTGGCAATACTTGTACATGACCGTGGCCTGTGGAATGGGGCAAGAAACAGCGCAGTTAAGGAAATATTAATCGGTTCCCAAGATGAATGTTGCATATGTGACTTTCACGAGAAAAGCAATGCTTGGTTTTTGCGTTTTCAAATTCCACGTGGTCGTTAGTTTTCTAAAGACTATAATTTCAAATTTTTTAATATTGTGAAACATTTGAACCATGACATTGAAGCACCTGATCAGGAACGCTTTTAAAAACAAATATGAGAAAGAATATGCACTGCTTTGGGAGAGCAACATGGCACGTTTGCTCGCAAGGTAAACACACATTGCAAACCCAAAGGAGACATGCTAATGTTTAATTTAGCATTTTGTTTAATCAGAATCAACAATTGAGCAATACAATTTAAAGAGACTATGTAAAAATATGATTAAAACTCTTAAAATTAAAAAAGAAGATTTCTTCAAATTGTGTGCTTCACTTTAGCCCATTACATTAGATCATTCCATTGTAACATTTTTAAAAAGTAATCGTTTCTTAACATTTAAGGTAATCACTATTCTGATTAGGTTGCCACGCATTGTATGCACACAGCGCACAAACAACCTGAAAGACTGTTGACAGATTTGTTTATATATTAATTTATTTCTTTAGTATTACAAATAAGAAACACAGGGGCAGATTTATGAAAAATGGCGCTGCACCTAGTGCAGCCGCCACTTTTTTTCCCCCCTTAACGCCACCATGTGTGCGCCATATTTAAAACACGGTGCATCATGGAGGTAGTCGGGTACTAGCATCATAATTTTTTATGCTAGTCCGGCGCTTTGAAGGATTAGCATAAACTTTTTTGACACTAATCCTGCAAAGAACCCAGAGGCCCATTGAAAACAACAGGAACATCCTTTTAACGCCTGCTCTTAGCAGGTTTTAAAAATGTCGATAAAAATGATGCAAAGAAATCTTTTAGATTTTTTTGCACCACGTTTTTGGCCTCCCTAGAGCCAGAATTCACCCTCCCTTGCATACATTATGCCTGGTGCAGGCATAATGTGGCGCAAGGGGTTACAAAGCGGCACAATGCAAGCATTGCACCACTTGGTAAATATGGTGTAGCGTTTTTGGCCTTCCAACGCCACCTTAGCGTAAACAAAATGATGCTAATGTGGCATTGGAATGGCATTAGGCCCGCTTAAATCTGGGCCATAATGTCAGAACTGCTTTCCTGAACCATGCACTAATAGAACTTATCATAAGACATACGATTTTTTTTTTTATCTGAGATATATTCTAAAAGCAAGTCTTAGATAAAACGAGAAACATTGTTTTTTTCAGATCTTCAGCTCGAGCAATAATGACGTCAGTTGGTCCCATGGAAACGGTCTTTAACAACTATCTGCTCCTAATAATCCCTAAAGAGTTAACCTAAAGAGTTAAGAACAATGGGATTTATCCTATATCAGGTAATGGCTCCTTCGATAGTGGGATAAGCAACAGATGATATAGATAACGTATCTTTCTGGCAAATTCCAGAAAATCTGTTCTTGCTCCTTGTGGCCCAAGATTATTCCTATTGC
Organism: Pleurodeles waltl; assembly: GCF_031143425.1. Taxonomy (NCBI): domain Eukaryota; kingdom Metazoa; phylum Chordata; class Amphibia; order Caudata; family Salamandridae; genus Pleurodeles; species Pleurodeles waltl. The sequence continues at coordinate 1,179,490,584 of NC_090445.1, read as the reverse complement.
TTAGAGAGGCAAATCTGTGATTCTGCCCTTTAGACAAGTTGGCAGGTCTGCCTTACGACATTGCTGTTTTACAGACACACACAAACATGGGAACAGGCTCATTGATTCACCAAAATTCCAGTGGTAGTGAAAGTGACCTCACACACTCTTTTTTACCTCAATGGCATCACAAGAAGTGATGTTATATGACATTTGACCCTGAATTCCAAGGAATTATGCCCAATACTTTTATCCTGGTGAAATCATAATACTTGACATCACTGAAGCCTGATATGTAACTCAAATAGAAAATATATAGCTATATCATAGGAAGATGCTCAAAAGAAGAGTTTTTTTTAAGTAGCGTTCAGGCCCATTACAATTATTTCTTAGTGACTAAAAATTACACATGAAGAATGCTGTGGGCTTGATTTAATCCATTAGAATGTTAATACATTTTCCCATCTTCGCTTGTAAGGAACTTTTACACTTGCGGAACACAGAAGTGACAGTTAAGCTCCAAAAAGCTTTTTTTTCACATATTCACAGTAATGTGTATTTTTTTATTTACTTACCTATATTATGTATTATAAAGAGTGTGTGTTCCACTTAAGGTGATATCTCCCAGAGTGATCTGCAGTAAGTACACAGTGTTCATCAGAACTATGTTAATCTTCTATGCTTGGTACTGCTTTTGCCACCTGTGAGGCCAGCGGTCACAAAAGCAGTGCTAGGGGTTACAAGAGGCAAGCCAGCGATGGCGGCTACAATCCCTGGTGACCCCTAAATGAAGTCTATACCTGAGAGCCCTAGAAGCAGTTCATACAACTTGTTTTACTAAGCTGCTCAGGGTGAGAGTGCAGGAAAGTGCCCCTTTTGGCATGGTTACCCCTTCCTCCACTTTTTGCCTGATATCTGATGCTAACTTGACTGAATGTATGCTGGGATCCTGCTAACCAGGTCCGAGGACCTGTGTTCTTCCCCTAAACTGTACCATTGCTTTCAAAACTGACACACCTCTGGCACACAGCTAAGTTCCTTGAAAAAGGTACTTTCGGTACCAAGGGCACTGTGGACAGAGAGGGTCTCTAAGGGCTGCAGCATGTATTATGCCATCCTAAGGGAACCCTCACCAAGCACATGCACACTGCCATTGCAGATTGGGTGTGTTGGTGGGAAGAAAAAGGAACAGTCAACATGGCATCCCTCCCTGGGTGCCATGCCCACAAACCACTGCCTGTGGCATGTGGCACAGGTAAGTCACCCCTCTAGCAGGCCTTACAGCCCTAAGGCAGGGTGCACTATACCCCAGGTGAGGGCATAGCTGCATGAGCAAATTGCCCCTATAGTGTTTATGTCCTTTCTTAGACCCTGTAAGTGCAGTTTAGCCATATTGACTACATGGGCCGGGAGGTTGTCATTACGAACTCCACAGCCACATGATGGCTTCACTGAATTCTAGGAAGTTTGGTATCAAACTTCACATCTCACTAAACCCACACTGATGCTGGTGTTGGATTTATTGTAAAATGCGCACAGAGGGCATCTTAGAGATGCCCCTATAATTCACCAAACTCTCTAGTGTGTGGCTGACCAGTCTATACCAGCCTGCCACTACCAGGTGAGGTTCTGACCCCATGGGGTAAGGGCCTTTGTGTTCTCACGTGTCAGGGACAAAGTCTGCTCTGGATAGAGGTGCTACACATCTCGTCCCTGCAGAAACAACAACTTTTGGCGGTGAGCCTCAAAGGCTCCTGCTTTTTGTTTTGCTGCCTCAGGGCACTCCAGCTAGTGGAGATGCCCACACCACGCCTCACTTTTGGTGGCAGGTCCAAAAATTAGTGAACACCAGGATGAGTGTCCACCCCAACTAGGATCAGCCCTAGAGTGCCCAGAGCTGAAGTGAACCCCTCCTGGCAGAACCCTCCATCTTGCTTTAGAGGGTGATATCCAATAGGGGTAGGAATATGTCCTCCTCCCCAAAGGAGTAGGCACAGAAAGGGTGTAGCCACCTTCGGGATCAGTAGCCATTGGCTACTGCCCTCTGTAATGACCCTAAATCTAGTATTTAGGGGCACCCTTGAACCCTGCTCTTCAGATTCCTGGGGACCTGAAAGAAGAAGCCAGACCAGCAGTAAAGACTCCAGACACAAACTGACTTATCCCCAGCCCTACCAGCCTATCTGCAACTTCAAGACTCCTGCTACAAAAAGGCGATGCATCCTGCAGGACCAGCGACCTCTACAAACCCCCAGAGGACTGCCTGCCTACCCAAGGACCCAGATCTCCAGAGGATAGCGGCCCTGTCCACAAAAGAAGCCTCCAAGAAGGATTCCAGACCCTCTGGATCCGCAAATCCTGCCCACTTTGTACTTGATGCTCAAGGCCTGAGTCCAGGTGATTCCAACCTCGAGTCCACCCTGGGTTGACCCCTCCTGACCAACACGATGACGCCTGCAGACTAAATCCAGAGGACCCCTCCCCGACCGGCTCTGATGAAGATTTCTAGACTCCTAAAGGTACCCCTGCCCCCGTAGCCCCCTAGTGTTGGGGTACCCAACCAATATTCCAGCAAACTCCAGTGGGCTCTCTACTTATCTGTCCAGCCATTGGTCTTCTTCAGCCAATGCCTTGGACCAAGCCTGCAGCCTCTTTGTGACCCCTGGGGTTCCTCCATTGTATAGCAGTGGGAGTCCAATGCTGTGTTTGCACCCTGCACTCGGCCTCCCCTGTGCCACTCACGGTGTGTATTTGGTGCTGATCTTAGGCACTCCAGTGCTGATTTAACTCCCCAGGTCTGTGCCCTGAAGTCATGGTTACTTATTTGCAAGCGGTTTCTTTCTAAGTGCCCCCAATCTCCATAGGATTTCATAGGGGCCCGACACCAACTTTGACCTCTGCAGCCAACAGGCCCCATGTTGCTGGTGGTACACCCTTGGTGTCTTCCTTAACTTTGCCCTGTGGGCACCTTAATCCACAAAGATTGGAATCATAAGTTGAGTACTTACCTGCACACTGTGTTGATACTTTTCCTTCCCTAAGACTGCTTTGCTTTCTGTGAAAATTGCACTGTCTACTTTTGAAATCGAAAAGTATTACTTACCTCACAACTGTTTTACCTATGAATTCTAAACAAAGTGCATTTGATACTTGAAAGTGATACATTCTTGAAACTTTACTTACCTGCAACAAAGATCCTTTTGGTTCTAGAAATAAAGTAACAAAGTATATATTTTGATACATGACAAATTGGCCTGGAGTTATTTACTGAGTGTATGCTTCATTTTCTGACAGTGTGTTTACAACAAATGCTTAACACTGCCCTTTGACAAGCCTACCGACTCAACCACACTACCACAAAAGAGAACATTAGTATTATGTACTTTAGCCTCTGTAAAGTCTCTGGGATCTACTGGATTCTGTGCACACTATACCTTACTTTGGTATAGTATACATAGTGCCAGCTTCCTACAGAGAGCACATAGAGGTCTCTAGACAATACTAGAGGTCTCTTGGGATGACCAGCTGAGGACATCCTAGACTCTTGAAATGTTAAGGCAAAGCACTGTCACCTGAACACCTCAGAACCTGACTATTGGCATCACAGTGTTTACTCAACAAAATTTAAGGCCTGGTTTAGAACTCTGAGGATGGGTTACTGCATCACAACGGTGATGGACATCCCGTCCACGGAAATCTAAATCCCATAGGACATAATGGAATTTAGAATTCTGTGGACAGGATACCTGATACTGTTGTGATGAAGTAACCTGTCCGCCAAATTCTAAATCAGACCCTAAGTGCCATAACTATTTTATATTGTGTCAGAGTCCTACATTAAACTTAGTTTGAGGATTTATCCTTAGAAACAAGCTTAGCCCAACACGTGGAAGAGAGAACATTAATGAATGTATTGGTTTTCATCCACAGCTGTTATTCTCCAAAACCATAAAGAACGGTCCAGCAGAGACCTCTGCATTATGTCCCAGTTTCACTTTTTTCAGATCTTTATATTTTGTCAATTGCTGTATGTGCACACTTGTTTAGCCCATTCAATATCCTCCAGTTAGGATTTGGAGGAAACTGCTTGTGCAAAAATTAGCGAATAAGAGCAAAATGCACAAAATTGTGTGGCGCCCTGGGCACATTTACAAACATTTTGTGCCATCTTTGTTACACAAAAGTGACTCAAATCAGCACAAAATGAGTATTTTAAAATTACTTTCTAGTGTTAAACTATTTGTGCTGTAAAGTAGCCCTAAAGTAATGCAGAGTAGTGCTTGCACTTAGTTTCTGTTGCTATGCATCAAGGCAGCATATCATGGATGGTACATGGGCATTCTGATACAACCCCCCCAAGGGGATTCTTAGCCCTATCTGCTAACATTTACAGACACAACTTTGTACCAAAAAATAATGCCTGTTTGAGGCTGGAAATAAAAAGAACAATTGTTTTAGTTTCACCAAAATGTTATGGCTTTTCATGTGTGCTGCAATGTGCAGCACACATCCAAAGTGGATATGTTTTAAAGTTTGTCTAGGCACAGTATTTTGTACTGCAAGGATAGCCTTCACACAGTCAACTTTGCACTTCAGTAAAAGGCGTCCGTGAAGCTAGCCAGTCTGATTGTGCACCAGTGATAGGGAAGAGATCTTCCCCTAAAGTGGTGTCAGACTGTCCTGCTCTCTTCCTCTCACACAATGCAGGGCAGCAAATGTGGTTGTTGTGCTGCCTGACAATGTTATATATTTGCCTCTAAGTGCTAAATCAGACACACACACCATTTGCACAAGATTTCAGACATACCACAGCACTTGAATTGAGGCCTTTATTATTCCAAGTAATTTCTTTGTCATGTTAAACTTTACATTCCAATCATTCTGTCCATCTTGTGTAAGGAATTCTACCTTGTGGTTTCAATACATCAAGGTATAGTGCATTTTCTTTTTAAAACAGCATATACCCTGTTAGACCTGCCAGCTCTTAGTGTAGTGTTCCCTGTCTTTTTGCTTCTGATCTCCTGTTTTCTGTGATCCTGTGCTGAATATATTCCGTTTTCGCTTTCGCAAGGCCTATCTCTCCCATAGGGTAAAATGAGGATTGCCTTGAAATATCTTTTAAGTATCAGTTCCCTTTTGGAGCAGATAAAGACTGGCGTTTATGGTCTCTGAACTCACAATTTAAAAAACAAACATCTTCTGGTGAAGTTGGTTTTTGAATTCTGAGTTTGAAAATGCAACTTTTAGAAAGTGGGGCATTTTCTTGCTTAACAATTCTGTATCTCTACCTGTCTGCTGAATACACATCTGGGACAGAATGACAGTTGGGCTGTTTGTGCATTCAATCTAGACAGTCACACAAATGGAGCTGAGGTGTGCCCTGCATATCCTGATGGGTCTTCTTGAACTAGATGTAGGAGGCTGGCATGGCTTATAGTGGGTACCTTGTGGTACTTACACTCTGTGCCAGGTCCAGTTATCCCTTACTGGTAGAATAGAGGTGTTTCTAGCAACTTAGGCTGATAGAAAGTAGCTATGGCAAAGCAGCTTAGGCTGAACTAGGAGACATGCAAAACTCCTACTATACCACTTATATCATATAGCACAATATCAGAAGAAAACCCAATACTAAGAGTTACTAAAAAATAAAGGTACTTTATTTTAGTGACAATATGCCAAAAGTATCTCAGAGGATACCCTCACTTAGGAGGTAAGTAATATACACAAATTATATGTACACAAACCCAAAACAGGTAACAGTAAGAAAAGTAGTGCAAACAATGTAGAATCACAATAGGATGCATTAGGTAGACATAGGTCTGGGGGCAACACAAACCATTTACTCCAAAAGTGGAATGGGAATCACGAATGGACCCAGACCTATGGGAGATTGTAGAGGGTGGCTGGGACTGTAGGAAAATAGTAAGGATGTCCAAAATACCCCCCCCAAGACCCTGAAATATAGGAGTAAAGTTACCCTACTACCCCAGAAAGACACAATAGTCGTGATAGGGGATTATGCAAAAACCACATGCACCAGCAAAACACTGAAGACGGATTCCTGGACCTGAGGACCTGTAAAGGAAGGGGACCAAGTTCAAGAGTCACGAAAGTGTCCGTGGGGGGGCAGGTGGCCACTAAACCCCGGATGAAGGTGCAAAAGCGCTGCCCCCGGGTGGAAGAAGCCAAAGATTCTGCAACAACAAAAAGGGCTAGGAACTTCTCCTTTGTATCGAAGATGTCCCACGGCGTGCTGGATGTTGCAGAAGTGTTTCCAGGCAGAAATACCGCAAACAAGCCTTGCCAGCTGCAAGAGTCAGTGTTGAGGATTTTGGGTGCTGCTGGGGACCAAGAAGAACCAGGATATTTCCCCTTGGAGGAGGAGACAGATGGGGCACTCAGCAACGCAGAGAGACCCAGCAGAAGCAGGCAGCACCCGCAGAAGTACAGGAGCAGGCACTTAGAAGATCTGTGAACTCAGAGTCACAAAAGGAGGGTCCCATGACGTCAGAGTCCAACTCAGCGGGTTGAGCACTGCAGGACGGAGTGCTGGGGACCCAGGCTAGGCTGTGCACAAAGGAATCCTTGGAGAAGTGCACACAAGCCGGAGAAGCTGCAGATCCTTCAGTACACAGGTTTGCTGTCTGGCGTGGGGAGGCAAGGACTTACCTCCACCAAATTTGGACAGAAGGGCCACTGGACTGTGGTAGACACTTGGACCCAGCTCCTGTGTTCCAGGGACCACGCTTGTCAGGATTAGAGGGGATCCAGAGGACCCGTGATGTAGAAGTTTGGTGCCTGCGTTGGCAGGGGGAAGATTCCGTCGACCCACAGGAGATTTCTGTAGGAGGCTGGCCTGGCTTGTAGTGGGCAGCAGAGGTACTAACACCTTCTGCCAGGTCCAGTTATCCCTTATTAGTGTAGAAGAGGTGTTTCTAGCAACTTAGGCTGATAGAAGGTAGCTATGGCAAAGCAGCTTAGGCTGAACTAGGAGACATGTAAAGCTCCTACTATACCACTGGTGTTATATGCACAATATCTTAAGAAAACACAATACACAGAGTTACTAAAATTAAAGGTACTTTGTTTTTATGACAATATGCCAAAAGTATCTCAGTGAGTACCCTCAGTATGAGGATAAGGTATATACAGAAGATATATGTACACAAACCAAAATTAGGTAAATAATAGCAAGAAAAGTAATGCAAACAGTGTAGAATTACAATAGATTGCAATAGGAGCACATGGGTATAGGGGCAACACAAACCATATACTCCAAAAGTGGAATGCGAACCACGAATGAACCCCAAACCTATGTGAGCTTGTAGAGGGTTGCTGGGACTGTAAGAAAACAGTGAGGGTTAGAAAAATAGCCTACCCCAAGACCCTGAAAAGTAGGTGTAAAGTGCACCTACTACCCCCAGAGAGCACAGACGTCGTGATAGGGGGATTCTGCAGGAAGAACAAATGCCAGCAATGCAACAACAGTGGATTTCCAGACCTGAGTACCTGTAAGACAAGGGGACCAAGTCCAATAGTCGCGACAGTGTCAAGAGTGGGCAGGAGCCCAATAAATGCCAGCTGAGGGTGCAAGGAAGCTGCCACCTGTTGGAAAAAGCTTGGAGTTCTGCAAGAAAGAAGAAGACTAGGGACTTCTCCTTTGGAAGACTAATGTCCCACGTCGCGATGAAGCTTGCAGAGGTGTTCTCACGCAGAAAGACTGCAAACAAGCCTTGCTAGCTGCAAGGGTTGCGGTAGAGGTTTTTGGGTGCTGCTGTGGCCCAGGAGAGAGCAGGATGTCGTCACTTGGAGGAGGAGACAGAGGGTGCGAGAGGCAACTCAGGGAGCCCTCACAGAAGCAGGCAGCACCCGCAAAAGTACCTGAACAGGCACTTGGAATCAAAGTGAACCAGAGTCCATGCGAAGTCACAAAAGGGAGTCCCACGATGCCGGAGGACAACTCAGAAGGCTGTGCCAGGCATAATGTATGCATAGGAGGCCAAAAAAATGGCCCAACGAAATCTAAGAGATTTCTTTGTGTCTTTTTAAAAGGATGCACACCACTGTTTACAATGGGCTTTGCAGAACTAGTGTCTACAATTTGGATGCTAAGCCTGCAAAGCTCTGGGCTAGCGTCAAAAAATTTGACTTTAGTTTCCCTAACTACCTCCATGGTGGGCGGTATCTTAGATACAGTGCACACGTGGTGGTGTTAGGGGGTGCCAATAGGCACAATAAAAGTGCTGCTGATCTGGGTGCAGCGCCACATTTCTTAAATCAGGCCCCAAGTGTTTCTATTATGAGCACATAAACATAGAGCATTCGTTCAAGCGTGGGTTGGCGTGTGCTGTTTCAGGGGCTAAGGTAAATGGCGGGTTCAGAATATAAACCTCAAAGAAACACTTTTGTTTTAATGTGATGCATTGGCAGGTCTGCATGGGGTGCACCCCTAAGGGTATGCACAGGCGTAAACAGGAGCCATGCACCAGTGCCAGAATCCAGCGTGGAGTGGTTATATTCGAGCTCATTCTGGGACAGGAATTATGCTGTGCCTAATAATTTTCATTACTGTGAGGAAGGATCTTGTCTGGATACTATCACGGGTGATTAGGCGCGCTATACAGAGAGTGCAGTTGCACAAACTCTGCTACATATTGTTTTTGGTACTGCTCTCAGTGTTAAGAGAGACAAATATTCCTCCACTCATTAAAGAAGAAAGTTTCACATGAGCTTAAGTTTAATACTTAATAATTGGCAATACTTGTACATGACCGTGGCCTTAGGAATGGGGCAAGAAACAGCACAGTTACAGAAATATTAATCGGTTCCCAAGATGAATGTTGCATATGTGACTTTCACGAGAAAAGCAATGCTTGGTTTTTGCGTTTGCAAATTCCACGTGGTCGTTATTTTTCTAAAGACCATAATTTCACATTTTTTAATATTGTGAAACATTTGAACCATGACATTGAAGCACCTGATCAGGAACGCTTTTAAAAACAAATATGAGAAAGAATATGCACTGCTTTGGGAGCGCAACATGGCACGTTTGCACGCAAGGTAAACACACATTGCAAACCCAAAGGAGACATGCTAATGATTAATTTAGCATTTTGTTTAATCAGAATCAGCAATTGAGCAATACAATTTAAAGAGACTATGTAAAAATATGATTAAAACTCTTAAAATTAAAAAAGACGATTTCTTCAAAATGTGTGCTTCACTATATCCCATTACATTAGATCATTCCATTGTAACATTTTTAAAAGTAATCGTTTCTTAACATTTAAGATAACCCCCATTCTGATTAGGTTGCTACGCATTGTGTGCACACAGCGCGCTAACAACCTGAAGGAATTTTGACAGATTTGTTTATATACTAATTTATTTCTTTAGTATTACAAATAAGAAACACAGGGGCAGATTTATGAAAAATGGCGCTGCACCTAGTGCAGCGCCACTTTTCTTGCCCCCCTTAACGCCACCATGTTTGCGCCGTATTTAAAATACGTTGCATCATGGCGGTAGTCGGGTACTAGCATCATAATTTTTTATGCTAGTCCGGCGCTTTTAAGGATTAGCGTCAAAAATGTTGACACTAATCCTGCAAAGAACCCAGAGGCCCATTGAAAACAACAGGAACATCCTTTTAACGCCTGCTCTTAGCAGGTTTTAAAAATGTCGATAAAAATGATGCAAAGAAATCTCTTAGATTTTTTTGCACCACGTTTTCAGCCTCCCTAGAGCCAGAATTCACCCCTGGTGCAGGCATAATGTGGCGCAAGGGGTTACAAAGCGGCACAATGCAAGCATTGACCACTTGGTAAATATGGTGTAGCGTTTTTGGCCCTCCAACGCCACCTTAGCGTAAACAAAATGATGCTTATGTGGCATTGGAATGGCATTAGCCCCGCTTAAATCTGGGCCATAATGTCAGAACTGCTTTCCTAAACCATGCACTAATAGAACTTATCATAAGACATAGGATTTTTTTTTATCTGAGATATATTCTAAAAGCAAGTCTTAGATAAAATGAGAAACATTGTTTTTTTCAGATCTTCAGCTCGAGCAATAATGACATCAGTTGGTCCCATGGAAACGGTCTTTAACAACTATCTGCTCCTAATAATGCCTAAAGAGTTAACCTAAAGAGTTAAGGTCAATGGGATTCATCCTATATCAGGCAATTGCTCCTTCGATAGTGGGATAAGCAACAGATGATATAGATAACGTATCTTTCTGGCAAATTCCAGAAAATCTGTTCTTGCTGCCCTCGGCTCCTTCTGGCCCAAGATTATTCCTATTGCTTAGAGAGGCACATCTGTGATTCTGCCCTTTAGACAAGTTGGCAGGTCTGCCTTACGACATTGCTGTTTTACAGACACACACAAACATGGGAACAGGCACGTCGATTCACCAAAATGCCAGTGGTAGTGAAAGTGACCTCACACACTCTTTTTTACCTCAATGGCATCACAAGAAGTGATTCATATGACATTTGACCCTTAATTCCAAGGAATTATGCCCAATACTTTTATCCTGGTGAAATCATAATACGTGACATGACTGAAGCCTGGTATGTAACTCAAATAGAAAATATACAGCTATATCATAGGAAGATGCTCAAAAGAAGAGGTTTTTTTAAGTAGCGTTCAGGCCCATTACAATTAATTCTTAGTGACTAAAAATTACACATGAAGAATGCTGTGGGCTTGATTTAATCCATTAGAATGTTAATACATTTTCACATCTTCGCTTGTAAGGAACTTTTACACTTGCGGAACACAGAAGTGACAGTTCAGCTCCAAAAAGCTTTTTTTTTCACATATTCACAGTAATGTGTATTTTTTTATTTGCTTACCTATATTATGTATTATAAAGAGTGTGTGTTTCACTTAAGGTAATATCTCCCAGAGTGATCTGCAGTAAGTACACAGTGTTCATCAGAACTATGTTAATCTTCTATGCTTGGTACTGCTTTTGCCACCTGTGAGGACAGCGGTCACAAAAGCAGTGCTAGGGGTTACAAGAGGCAAGCCAGCGATGGCGGCTACAATCCCTGGTGACCCCTAAATGAAATTTATACCTGAGAGCCCTGGAAGCAGATCATACAACTTGTTTTACTAAGCTGCTCAGGGTGAGAGTGCAGGAAAGTGCCCCTTTTGGCATGGTTACCCCTTCCTCCACTTTTTGCCTGATATCTGATGCTAACTTGACTGAATGTATGCTGGGATCCTGCTAACCAGGTCCGAGGACCTGTGTTCTTCCCCTAAACTGTACCATTGCTTTCAAAACTGACACACCTCTGGCAAACAGCTAAGTTCCTTGTAAAAGGTACCTTCGGTACCAAGGGCACTGTGGACAGAGGGGGTCTCTAAGGGCTGCAGCATGTATTATGCCATCCTAAGGGAACCCTCACCTAGCACATGCACACTGCCATTGCAGATTGGGTGTGTTGGTGGGAAGAAAAAGGTACAGTAAACATGGCATCCCTCCCTGGGTGCCATGCCCACAAACCACTGCCTGTGGCATGTGGCACAGGAAAGTCACCCCTCTAGCAGGCCTTACAGCCCTAAGGCAGGGTGCACTATACCCCAGGTGAGGGCATAGCTGCATGAGCAAATTGCCCCTATAGTGTTTATGTCCTTTCTTAGACCCGGTAAGTGCAGTTTAGCCATATTGACTACATGGGCCGGGAGGTTGTCATTACGAACTCCACAGCCTCATGATGGCTTCACTGAATTCTAGGAAGTTTGGTATCAAACTTCACAGCTCACTAAACCCACACTGATGCTGGTGTTGGATTTATTTTAAAATGCGCACAGAGGACATCTTAGAGATGCCCCTATAATTCACCAAACTCTCTAGTGTGTGGCTGACCAGTGTATACCAGCCTGCCACTACCAGGTGAGGTTCTGACCCCATGGGGTAAGGGCCTTTGTGCTCTCACGTGTCAGGGACAAAGTCTGCTCTGGATAGAGGTGCTACACATCTCGTCCCTGCAGAAACAACAACTTTTGGCGGTGAGCCTCAAAGGCTCCTGCTTTTTGGTTTGCTGCCTCAGGACACTCCAGCTAGTGGAGATGCCCACACCAGGCCTCACCTTTGGTGGCAGGTCCAAAAATTAGTGAACACCAGGAGGAGTGTCCACCCCAACTAGGATCAGTCCTAGAGTGCCCAGAGCTGAAGTGAACCCCTCCTGGCAGAACCCTCCATCTTGCTTTAGAGGGTGATATCCAATAGGGGTAGGAATATGTCCTCCTCCCCAAAGGAGTGGGCATAGAAAGGGTGTAGCCACCTTCGGGATCAGTAGCCATTGGCTACTGCCCTCTGTAATGACCCTAAATCTAGTATTTAGGGACACCCTTGAACCCTGCACTTCAGATTCCTGGGGACCTGAAAGAAGAAGCCACACCAGCAGTAAAGACTCCAGACAAAAACTGACTTAGCTCCAGCCCTACCAGCCTATCTGCAACTTCAAGACTCCTGCTACAAAAAGGCGATGCATCCTGCAGGACCAGCGACCTCTACAAACCCCAGAGGACTGCCTGCCTACCCAAGGACCCAGATCTCCAGAGGATAGCGGCCCTGTCCACAAAAGAAGCCTCCAAGAAGGATTCCAGACCCTCTGGATCCACAAATCCTGCCCACTTTGTACTTGATGCTCAAGGCCCGAGTCCAGGTGATTCCAACCTCGAGTCCACCCTGGGTTGACCCCTCCTGACCAACACAATGACGCCTGCAGACTAAATCCAGAGGACTCCTCCCCGACCGGCTCTGATGAAGATTTCTAGAATCCTAAAAGTACCCCTGCCCCCGCAGCCCCCTAGTTTTGGGGGTACCCAACCAAAGTTCCAGCAAACTCCAGTGGGCTCTCTACTTATCTGTCCAGCCATTGGTCTTCTTCAGCCAATGCCTTGGACCAAGCCTGCAGCCTCTTTGTGACCCCTGGGGTTCCTCCATTGTATAGGAGTGGGAGTCCAATGCTGTGGTTGCACCCTGCACTCAGCCTCCCCTGTGCCACTCACGGTGTGTATTTGGTGCTGATCTTAGGCACTCCAGTGCTGTTTTAACTCCCCAGGTCTGTGCCCTGAAGTCATGGTTACTTATTTGCAAGCGGTTTATTTCTAAGTGCCCCCAATCTCCATAGGATTTCATAGGGGCCCGACACCAACTTTGACCTCTGCAGCCAACAGGCCCCATGTTGCTGGTGGTACACCCTTGGTGTCTTCCTTAACTTTGCCCTGTGGGCACCTTAATCCACAAAGATTGGAATCATAAGTTGAGTACTTACCTGCACACTGTGTTGATACTTTTCCTTCCCTAAGACTGCTTTGCTTTCTGTGAAAATTGCACTGTCTACTTTTGAAATCGAAAAGTATTACTTACCTCACAACTGTTTTACCTATGAATTCTAAACAAAGTGCATTTGATACTTGAAAGTGATACATTCTTGAAACTTTACTTACCTGCAACAAAGATCCTTTTGGTTCTAGAAATAAAGTAACAAAGTATATATTTTGATACATGACAAATTGGCCTGGAGTTATTTACTGAGTGTGTGCTTCATTTTCTGACAGTGTGTTTACAACAAATGCTTAACACTGCCCTCTGACAAGCCTACCGACTCAACCACACTACCACAAAAGAGAACATTAGTATTATGTACTTTAGCCTCTGTAAAGTCTCTGGGGATCTACTGGATTCTGTGCACACTATACCTTACTTTGGTATAGTATACATAGTGCCAGCTTCCTACAGAGAGCACATAGAGGTCTCTAGACAATACTAGAGGTCTCTTGGGATGACCAGCTGAGGACATCCTAGACTCTTGAAATGTTAAGGCAAAGCACTGTCACCTGAACACCTCAGAACCTGACTATTGGCATCACAGTGTTTACTCAACAAAATTTAAGGCCTGGTTTAGAACTCTGAGGATGGGTTACTGCATCACAACGGTGATGGATATCCCGTCCATGGAAATCTAAGTCCCATAGGACATAATGGAATTTAGAATTATGTGGACAGGATACCTGATACTGTTGTGATGAAGTAACCTGTCCGCCAAATTCTAAATCAGACCCTAAGTGGCATAACTATTTTATATTGTGTCAGAGTCCTACATTAAACTTAGTTTGAGGATTTATCCTTAGAAACAAGCTTAGCCCAACACGTGGAAGAGAGAACATTAATGAATGTATTGGTTTGCATCAACAGCTGTTATTCTCCAAAACCATAAAGAACGGTCCAGCAGAGACCTCTGCATTATGTCCCGGTTTCACTTTTTTCAGATCTTTATATTTTGTCAATTGCTGTATGTGCACACTTGTTTAGCCCATTCAATATCCTCCAGTTAGGATTTGGAGGAAACTGATTGTGCAAAAATTAGCGAATAAGAGCAAAATGCACAAAATTGTGTGGCGCCCTGGGCACATTTACAAACATTTTGTGCCATCTTTGTTACACAAAAGTGACTCAAATCAGCACAAAATGAGTATTTTAAAATTACTTTCCAGTGTAAAACTATTTGTGCTGTAAAGTAGCCCTAAAGTAATGCAGAGTAGTGCTTGCACTTAGTTTCTGTTGCTATGCATCAAGGGAGCATATCATGGATGGTACATGGGCATTCTGATACAACCACCCCAAGGGGATTTGATTCTTAGCCCTATCTGCTAACATTTACAGACACAACTTTGTACCAAAAAATAATGCCTGTTTGAGGCTGGAAATAAAAAGAACAATTGTTTTAGTTTCACCAAAATGTTATGGCTTTCCATGTGTGCTGCAATGTGCAGCACACATCCAAAGTGGATATGTTTTAAAGTTTGTCTAGGCACAGTATTTTGTACTGCAAGGATAGCCTTCACACAGTCAACTTTGCACTTCAGTAAAAGGCGTCCGTGAAGCTAGCCAGTCTGATTGTGCACCAGTGATAGGGAAGAGATATTCCCCTAAAGTGGTGTCAGATATCTTAGAAGATATGCCACTGTCCTGCTCTCTTCCTCTCACACAATGCAGGGCAGCAAATGTAGTTGTTGTGCTGCCTGACAATGTTATATATTTGCCTCTAAGTGCTAAATCAGACACACACACCATTTGCACAAGATTTTAGACATACCACAGCACTTGAATTGAGGCCATTATTATTCCAAGTAATTTCTTTGTCATGTTAAACTCTACATTCCAATCATTCTGTCCATCTTGTGTAAGGAATTCTACCTTGTGGTTTCAATACATCAAGGTATAGTGCATTTTCTTTTAAAAACAGCATATACCCTGTTAGACCTGCCAGCTCTTAGTGTAGTTTTCCCTGTCTTTTTGCTTCTGATCTCCTGTTTTCTGTGATCCTGTGCTGAATATATTCAGTTTTTCGCTTTCGCAAGGCCTATGTCTCCAATAGGGTAAAATGAGGATTGCCTTGAAATATCTTTTAAGTATCATTTCCCTTTTGGAGCAGATAAAGACTGGCGTTTATGGTCTCTGAACTCACAATTTAAAAAACAAACATCTTCTGGTGAAGTTGGTTTTTGAATTCTGAGTTAGAAAATTCCACTTTTAGAAAGTGGGGCATTTTCTTGCTTAACAATTATGTATCTCTACCTTTCTGCTGAATACACATCTGGGACAGAATGACAGTTGGGCTGTTTGTGCATTCAATCTAGACAGTCACACAAATGGAGCTGAGGTGTGCCCTGCATATCCTGATGGGTCTTCTTGAACTAGATGTAGGAGGCTGGCATGGCTTATAGTGGGTACCTTGTGGTACTTACACTCCGTGCCAGGTCCAGTTATCCTTTATTAGTAGAATAGAGGTGTTTCTAGCAGCTTAGGCTGATAGAAGGTAGCTATGGCAAAGCAGCTTAGGCTGAACTAGGAGACATGCAAAACTCCTACTATACCACTTATATCATATAGCACAATATCAGAAGAAAACCCAATATTAAGAGTTACTAAAAAATAAAGGTACTTTATTTTAGTGACAATATGCCAAAAGTATCTCAGAGGATACCCTCACTTAGGAGGTAAGTAATATACACAAATTATATGTGCACAAACCCAAAACAGGTAACAGTAAGAAAAGCAGTGCAAACAATGTAGAATCACAATAGGATGCATTAGGTAGACATAGGTCTGGGGGCAACACAAACCATTTACTCCAAAAGTGGAATGTGAATCACGAATGGACCCAGACCTATGGGAGATTGTAGAGGGTGGCTGGGACTGTAGGAAAATAATAAGGATGACTAAAATACCCCCCGAAGACCCTGAAATATAGGAGTAAAGTTACCCTACTACCCCAGAAAGACAGAATAGTCGTGATAGGGGATTATGCAAAAACCACAAGCACCAGCAAAACACTGAAGACGGATTCCTGGACCTGAGGACCTGTAAAGGAAGGGGACCAAGTTCAAGAGTCACGAAAGTGTCCGTGGGGGGGCAGGTGGCCACTAAACCCCGGATGAAGGTGCAAAAGCGCTGCCTCCGGGTGGAAGAAGCCAAAGATTCTGCAACAACAAAAAGGGCTAGGAACTTCTCCTTTGTATCGAAGATGTCCCACGGCGTGCTGGATGTTGCAGAAGTGTTGTCAGGCAGAAATACTGCAAACAAGCCTTGCCAGCTGCAAGAGTCACTGTTGAGGATTTTGGGTGCTGCTGGGGACCAGAAAGGACCAGGATGTTGCCCCTTGGAGGAGGAGACAGAGGGGGCACTCAGCAACGCAGAGCGACCCCGCAGAAGCAGGCAGCACCCACAGAAGTACCGGAGCAGGCACTTAGAAGATCTGTGAACTCAGAGTCACAAAAGGAGGGTCCCATGACGTCAGAGTCCAACTCAGCGGGTTGAGCACTGCAGGACGGAGTGCTGGGGACCCAGGCTAGGCTGTGCACAAAGGAATCCTTGGAGAAGTGCACAGAAGCCGGAGAAGCTGCAAATCACGCAGTACACAGGTTTGCTGTCTGACGTGGGGAGGCAAGGACTTACCTCCACCAAATTTGGACAGAAGGGCCACGGGACTGTGGTACACACTTGGACCCAGCTCCTGTGTTCCAGAGACCACGCTCGTCAGGATTAGAGGGGATCCAGAGGACCAGCGATGCAGAAGTTTGGTGCCTGCGTTGGCAGGGGGAAGATTCCGTCGACCCACAGGAGATTTCTGTAGGAGGCTGGCCTGGCTTGTAGTGGGTAGCAGAGGTACTTACACCTTCTGCCAGGTCCAGTTATCTCTTATTAGTGTAGAAGAGGTGTTTCTAGCAACTTAGGCTGCTAGAAGGTAGCTATGGAAAAGCAGCTTAGGCTGAACTAGGAGACATGTAAAGCTCCTACTATACCACTGGTGTCATATGCACAATATCATAAGAAAACACAATACACAGAGTTACTAAAATTAAAGGTACTTTGTTTTTATGACAATATGCCAAAAGTATCTCAGTGAGTACCCTCAGTATGAGTATAAGGTATATACAGAAGATATATGTACACAAACCAAAATTAGGTAAGTAATAGCAAGAAAAGTAATGCAAACAGTGTAGAATTACAATAGATTGCAATATTAGAACATGGGTATAGGGGCAACACAAACCATATACTCCAAAAGTGGAATGCGAACCACTAATGGATCCCAAGCCTATGTGAGCTTGTAGAGGGTTACTGGGACTGTAAGAAAACAGTGAGGGTTAGAAAAATAGCCCACCCCAAGACCCTGAAAAGAAGGTGTAAAGTGCACCTACTACCCCAGAGAGCACAGAAGTCGTGATAGGGGGATTCTGCAGGAAGAACAAACACCAGCAATGCAACAACAGTGGATTTCCGGACCTGAGTATCTGTAAGACAAGGGGACCAAGTCCAATAGTTGCGACAGTGTCGAGAGTGGGCAGGAGCACAGGAAATGCCAGCTGAGGGTGCAATGATGCTGCCACCTGTTGGAAGAAGCTTGGAGTTCTGTAAGAAAGAAGAAGACTAGGGACTTCTCCTTTGGACGACTGGTGTGCCACGTCGCGATGAAGCTTGCAGAGGTGTTCTCACGCAGAAAGACTGCAAACAAGCCTTGCTAGCTGCAAGGGTTGCATAGGGGTTTTTGGGTACTGCTGTGGCCCAGGAGGGAGCAGGATGTCGCCACTTGGAGGAAGAGACAGAGGGTGCATAAAGAAAATCAGGGAGCCCTCACAGAAGCAGGCAGCACCCGCAAAAGTACCTGAACAGGCACTTGGAATCAAATTGAACCAGAGTCCATGCAAAGCCACAAAAGGGAGTCCCACGACGCCGAGGACAACTCAGAAGGTTGTGCACTGCAGGAAGGAGTGCCGGGTATCCAGGCTTGGCTGTGCATGAAGGAAATCCTCGAAGAGTGCACAGGAGCCGGAGCAGCTGCAAACCACATGGTACACAGCAATGCAGTCTTGCGTGGGGAGGCAAGGACTTACCTCCACCAAACTTGGACTGAAGAGTCACTGGACTGTGGGAGTCACTTGGACAGAGTTTCTGTGTTCCAGGGACCACACTCATCAGGGTGAGAGGGGACCCAGAGGACCAGTGATGCAGTCTTTTGGTGCCTGCGTTAGCAGGGGTAAGATTCCGTCAACCCATGGGAGATTTCTTCAGAGCTCCTGGTGCAGGGTGGAAGAAATCTGTGAGGCTGTGGCATAGGCCCTGAGAGGGAGAGATGATGCTTGTCTCCATTGTGGGGTTGGTGAATTCCTTTTGACTACGTAGAAGAACTCCTTACTGTCATTGGGATTAGCTTTAATGCTCGGTGCCAGAGCTTTTTTACTTCTCATGTAATTGGCAGTGGTATAGGATGAGTGCTGATTTGTAGGGGGTTCTGTTGGCTACTTTTCTGTTGGTGTGCCATCTTCTCATGAAGTGCTTGCAGTGGTGCTTGGCTTTTCTGAGGTCCTCTGTGTACCAGCTGACTTGCATGGTGAAGTCCAGTCCCCACACTTCTGCTTCTGGAAGAGCTTCACTCCAAATGATGTAGGGCTAGCAACTACAGACAACTCTGTTTCTTTGGCTGAGTCAAGATAAACCAGGATAGTATTGGCAGAAAGAGCTTCCCGGTTGTTCCAGAAGGCAGTGATGCTTGTTGCAACAGGAAAAGCTCATATTCCAGTTTGGCTATTGGCTCAACATGCCCATTTAGGGGATGCAACAATGGCAGCATAAGTGAATGAGGACCTTGCTTCTGTTGATGCACCACCTTCTTTTGAGTTACTTGCAGTGGAGCTTGGATCTCCTGAGGTCCTCAATGTACCAGCTGGCTTGCTTTGTGGAACTTCTATATTTCTTGATCTTAATGGGGGAGATGAAGTCAGCACAGTCAGTGATCCAGGTGGTAAAGCTTCTGACATCCTGGTTAACATTGTGTGTGGTAGAGCGAGTGAAGGGTGTTGGCCCATTCGATCTCTGAAGCCTTGTTCCAGCTGCAATGGGCAATAAGGGGTTGCAAAGGAGGAGGACAAGCGGGTTGTGATGATGACGTGGATGACTGAGAGGTAGGGCCATGTGAGTTTGGTGGTGTGGCTGTATTTGATGCAGTCGCAGGAGGTGAATATGGGGTCAAGGGTGTGTCATGCAATGTGCTTGGGGTTGTGAACAAGTTGGGTGATTCTGATGTTCAGTCTGTTGTGGGGGTTGGCGGAGTTAGGGTCACTTATGTCACTCATGTCACCGAGGTGGAAGTTAGGTCATTCAGGAACATGGTGTCCTTTGGGACAAATGCGAGGGGGATGAAGAAATCGGTGATGAGGTTGCAGTAGTTGGTTGGAAGTCCCAGTGAATGTTATGCAAGGGTTCCCCTGATGGTGGATTTCTCATCTGTTTGTATAGTCAAGTTGAGGTGTTCCATTCCTGAGATAGTGTCGTCCATTGAGGTGGTGCATTTGATGGAGTCTGTGTGGATGATGGTGATTCCTCCACCTGGCTTGTTAATGCAGTCACGGTGGGTGATTCTGTGTCCTGCTGATATGGCGGTGGTGATGTCAGGGGGGGAGGCAGGGTTGAACCATGTCTCACTTAGGAAGACAATATCGGGCGCAAGAATTTTGATAAGGTCCTAGACCTTGGTGGTGTGTTTGCTGAGTGAGTGAGTGTTGAGAAATGAGCATGTGAGCTGGTGGTGGGTAGTTGGTGTTGCACATCCAGTGGGCTAGGTATATCTGAGAGGGTTGGGGGCTTCCATGTTGGTGCAGTTGAAGTGGCAGAGGATGCAGGTGAAAGGTCCTACTGTGGATTGTGTTTGGCGACTTGGCATTGTTCATGGCGCCACACAGGGTCGAGTGTGTAGCTTTGAGTGGTGGTTGGATCACAGTTCCTGGTGCTGGGCACGGTCCAGGCCTGGAAAGATGCAGACAGACTTGTATTTGGTGCGTCTTCCATGGGCCAGCAGCATGCTCGCTGCATAGCCATGATGCATCCACCATTAAGTAGGCGGTGGATGGGGAATTGGGAGGCACTTAGTAGTGCTGGCAAAAAGGCTGGAAGGAGAGGGGGAGGCTGGAAGTGGTGGGAGAAAATAGTGGGATAAGGACAAGAAGGGGAAGCAGCAAAAGCGGACTAATAGGGCCCAAAGTGGGGAAGAAGAAAGCAAAAAGAGAGCAAAAAAGAATGAAGGAATAAGGTTAGAACAAAGCAATAGGGAATAGACTGAAGTTGAGAGGAAGAAAAAAAGATGGGGAATTGGCAGGAGAAGCAGCAAAAAGGGCAGGAAAGATAGCAGGAGCATCAAAAGGGTGGGAAACAGCAGAAGCACCAACAAGAGAGCAGGAGGAGGCTCAAGAATGTGTCAATTTGCTCAGGCATGAGCATTATTGATGGCTGACCAAAGGGTGCCTGGGTTGCTCAGCAGTCAATCTCCTCCCTCTCTCCTCTTACTTTAGCTGTTGCAATTTGAGTTGATAATCTCTAATAAGGTTGAGGGGTGAGACTATAGTTCCCGCCTCTGAGTCCCTGGGAGATGCTACGAAAAAGATTCTCACAAAAAAAGAATGTGCAGTTGATCCAAGGTGTGAGAAAGTAGCCTCTTTCTAGCATAGTTACACCCATTTTTAGCCTATTTGTCAGTGTGTTTTGACTGTGTGGCTGGGATCCTGCTAGTCAGGTCCCCAGTGCTAATGGTTTGTGCCCTACTTGTCAGTCTTTTTCACTGTTTTCGTCAGTATGCTTGACTGTGTCACTGGAGTCCTGCTAATCAGAAATCCAGTGTTTGTGCACTCTCTGGTTCCAAATTTGTATTTACATACTGGTAACCCAGTATTCCACTCCAAATTGGTATACTGGACCCCACCTTATAAGTCCCTAGTATATGGTACCTTGGTACACAGGGCATTGGGGTTCCAGGAGATCCTTCTAGGCTGCAGCATTTCTTTTGTCACCATACAGAGCTCATACAAGCACTTCTCCAGGACTGCCACTGCAGCCTGAGTGAAATAGTGTAAGCACTATTTCACAGCCATTTTCACTACACCAGGTCACCCATGAGTCACCTATATGTCTAACCTTCAGACCCTGAAGGCTAGGTGCACACTTTGTGTGAGGGCACCCCTGCACTAGCAGAGGTGCCCCCACGTCATCCTGGCTCATTTTCCAGGACTTCGTGAGTGCAGGACACCATTATAAGTGTGCACTATATATAAGTCAATACCTATATATAGCTTCACAATGGTAACTCCAAATATGGCCAGGTAAGGTGTCTAACAACTGGGAATTGTACCCCCAATACTGATTCCAGTACTGATTCCAGTATTGGTTGCACAATTTGCTGCGCTCTGGGGGGCTCCACCATGGCCCCCAGTACTGCCACACCAGCTTTCTGAGGTTTTCACTGCAGCCACAGCTGCTGCCACCTCACAGACAGGCTTCTCCCCTCCTGGGGGTTGGGCAGCTCAATCTCAGGAAGGCATAATAATGCATTTCCTTTAGGAGAGAAGTGGTACACCCTCTCCCTTTGGAAAATAAGTGTTACTGGCATGGGAGGGGTACCCTCCTGGCATGGGAGGGGTACCCTCCCAGAGCCATTGGAAGTGCTTTGAAGGACACAGATGGTGCCCTCCTTGCATAATCCACTGTACATTGGTTCAGGGACCCCCAGTCCCTGCTCTGGTGAGAAACTGGACAAAGGAAAGGGGAGTGACTACTCCCCTGTCCAACACACCCCAGGGGTGGTGCGCACAGCTCCTCCAGAGTGTCCCCTGGGTTTTGCCATCTTGGATTCCAAGGTGGTGGGGCACTCTGGGAGCATCTGAGTTGCCAGTGTCAACAGGTGATATTAGAGACCCCTCCTGATGGGTCCATACCTGTTTAGGTGACCAATCCCCCTCTAATTGCTATTTAGGATCTCTCCTGTGGGTGTTTCCTCAGATTCGGATTGCAAGACTCCAGCAGGACTCCTCTGCATCCTTTGCATCACCTTCTACCGTTGGATCAATCGCAGAACTGCTCCAGGAACTCTACAACTTGCAACAAAGTATCCAATGTGACTACTGCAACTCTGTAACTCCAACTCCTGCCAGTAACTGCAACTGTTTCCAGGTTGTGCATCCACAGAGGACAGCCTGTCTTCAGCCTGCACCAGAAGAATGGAAGGAATCTCCCGTGGGGTGACGGAGTCACTTCCCTGCTTCAGCAGGCACCTCTCTGCAGAGGCGACCGGTACTCTGGGTCCCCTCTCCTGACAACAAGCATGGATCCTGGAATACAGGTGGCAGGCTAAAGTGAACCATACTGTCCAAAGGTCCAAATGTAAAAATTTGGCAGAGGTAAGAGCTTGCCTCCCCGTGCCAGACAGTATCCATGTGCTCCATAATCTTTTGCAGCTCCTAGGACTTTTGTGCAGTTTTCCAAGAATTCCTTTGTGCACAACCTAGCCCAGGTCCCCAGCACTCTCTCCTGCAATGCTCAGCTCTATGATTTGTTCTCCGGCGGTGTGGGACCCCTTTGTGTAGTGCTGCAGTGACCACCATTTGCAACTCCTTTGTCCCCATGTTTTGGGACTCCTGTGGGTGCTGCTTGGTCTTCTGAGGGCTCTCTGAAGTGCTGGGAGCCCCCTCTGTCTCCTCATCCTGATTTGAGACCCCCAGGGCCCGGGCAGCACCTTTTCCTGCTAAAAGCGTATCTTGCAAGTGGAAAGGCTTGTTGGAGGAAGCCAGCAACGAAAACCAATCTGCATTAATCTACTCAACACGGGACATCTCCTGCACCAACCAGGACTCCTCAGCTGTCTTCCTTGGTGCATTTATGACTTTCTCTTCCGACCGGAGGTTCCACTTTTGCACCTTCATCCGGGTTAGCAGGGGCTCCTGTTCTCCCTGGACTCTTCAGCGGTTCTTGGACTTGGTTCCCTCTCTCCACAGGTCTTCCGGTCCAGGAATCCATTATTGGTGTCTTGAATCTTGTCTGTTTTTTGTATAATCTTCATTGATATATTTGGCATTGTGTCGCTAAAATAAAGTACCTTTATTTTTGGTAACACTGAGTATTGTCTTTCATGTGTGTGAGTACTGTGTGACTACAGTGGTATTACAAGAGCTTTGCATGTCTCATAGTTCAGCCTTGGCTGCTCTGCCTACAGCTACCTCTAGACAGCCTGGCTTCTAGACACTAATTACATTTCACTAATAAGGGATAACTGGACTTGGTTATGGTATAAGTAGTTTGGTATCCACTACAAACCAGGCCAGCCTCCTACATTGGTGGCAGCGGTGGGATAAGTACTTGCAATTGCCTTATCACTCTGTCACCATACTCTGTACTTGGAGCTATGCAAAAAGTATACCTAGCAGTTACACTTGCGTTCTAAAATTAAAAAAGTTAGATAAAGTAAGTATTTTCTTTCCTTTCACTTTACTCTAACTTTTCTATCACTATGTCTTCCTCTGAGGCCACCACTAGGGTTGTCAAAACCAATTATGAGAACCTAAACTTTAAAGGTTTGAGGGGGCTTTGTTTAAAGAGAAACCTAGGAATTGGGAAGAACCCTAACAAGGATTTCCTTTTCAATTTCCTCCTACAGGATGACCAGGGTTGAGCTGGTAACCAGGTAGAGGAGATAGAGGGACATTCTGACCAGGTAGATTCAGGAGAGGGACCTGAGGATGCAGGGGAGGGTCCTTCCCACAATCTTTCCACTCACAAACCATCTAGTGTAGCTGTGGGAAAATAGCCTCTTTCTAGCCTTGTTACCCACACTTTTGGCCTGTTTGTGAGTATATGTCAGGGTGTTTTCACTGTCTCACTGGGATCCTGATAGCCAGGGCCCAGTGCTCATAGTGAAAACCCTATGTTGTCAGTATGTTTGTTATGTGTCAATGGGACCCTGCTAGCCAGGACCCCAGTGCTCATAAGTTTGTGGCCTATATGTGTTCCCTGTGTGATGCCTAACTGTCTCACTGAGACTCTGCTAACCAGAACCTCAGTGGTTATGATCTCTCTGCTTTCGAAATTTGTCATTAACAGGCTAGTGACTAAATTTACCAATTCACATTGGCATACTGGTACACCCATATAATTCCCTAGTATATAGTACTGAGGTACCCAGGGTATTGGGGTTCCAGGAGATCCCTATGGGCTGCAGCATTTCTTTTGCCACCCATAGGGAGCTCTGGCAATTCTTACACCGGCCTGTCATTGCAGACTGCGTGAAATAACGTCAACGTTATTTCACAGCCATTTACCACTGCACTTAAGTAACTTATAAGTCACCTATATGTCTAACCTTCACCTGGTGAAGGTTGGGTGCAAAGTTACTTAGTGTGTGGGCACCCTGGCACTAGCCAAGGTGCCCCCACATCGTTCAGGGCAAATTCCCCGGACTTTGTGAGTGCGGGGTCACATTACACGCATGCTCTATACATAGGTCACTACCTATGTATAGCGTCACAATGGTAAGTCCGAACATGGCCATGTAACATGTCTAAGATCATGGAATTCTCACCCCAATGCCATTCTGCCATTGGGGGGACAATTCCATGATCCCCCGGGTCTCTAGCATAGTACCCGGGTACTGCCAAACTGCCTTTCCGGGGTCTCCACTGCAGCTGCTGCCAACCCCTCAGACAGGTTTCTGCCCTTTTGGGGTCCATACAGCCCTGGCCCAGGAAGGCAGAACAAAGGATTTCCTCTCAGAGAGGGTGTAACACCCTCTTCCTTTGGAAATAGGTGTCAGGGCTGGGGAGGAGTAGCCTCCCCCAGCCTCTGGGAATGCTTTGATGGGCACAGATGGTGCCCATCTCTGCATAAGCCAGTCTACAACGGTTTAGGGATCCTCCAGCCCTGCTCTGGCACGAAATAGGACAAAGGAATGGGGAGTGACCACTCCCCTGACCTGCACCTCCCAGGGGAGGTGCCCAGAGCTCCTCCAGTGTGTCCCAGACCTCTGACATCTTGGAAACAGAGTTGTTTGTGGCACACTGGACTGCTCTGAGTGGCCAGTGCCAGCAGGTGACATCAGAGCTCCTTCTGATAGGCTCTTACCTCTCTTGGTAGCCAATCCTTCTTCCTTGGTAGCCAAACCTCCTTTTCTGGCTATTTAGGGTCTCTGCTTTGGGGAATTCTACAGATAACGAATGCAAGAGCTCATCAGAGTTCCTCTAAATCTCCCTCTTCACCTTCTGCCAAAGGATCGACCGCTGACTGCTCAGGACGCCTGCAAAACCGCAACAAAGTAGCAAGACGACTACTAGCAACCTTGTATCGCCTCATCCTGCCAGCTTTCTTGACTGTTTCCAGGTGGTGCATGCTCTGGGGGTAACCTGCCTCCTCCCTGCACCAGGAGCTCTGAAGAAATCTCCCGTAGGTCGACGGAATCTTCCCCCTGCTAACGCAGGCACAAAAAGACTGCATCACTGGTCCTCTGGGTCCCCTCTCATCCTGACGAGCGTGGTCCCTGGAACTCAGCAACTCTGTCGAAGTGACTCCCGCAGTCCAGTGACTCTTTAGTCCAAGTTTGGTGGAGGTAAGTCCTTGCCTCCCCATGCTAGACTGCATTGCTGGGTACCACGTGATTTGCAGCTGCTCCTGCTCCTGTGCACTCTTTCAGGATTTCCTTCATGCACAGCCAAGCCTGGGTCCCCGACACTCTAACCTGCAGTGCACAACCTTCTGAGTTGTCCTCTGACGTAGTGGGACTCCCTTTTGTGACTTTGGGTAGACTCCGGTTCACTTTCCTTCCAAGTGCCTGTTCAGGTACTTCTGTGGATGCTGCCTGCTTCTGTGAGGGCTCCCTGAGTTGCTTCTTGCCCGCTTTGTCTCCTCCTTCAAGTGGCAACATCGTGCTCCCTCCTGGGCCACAGCAGCACCCAAAAACCTCCACTGTGACCCTTGCAGCTAGCAAGGCTTGTTTGTGGTCTTTCTGCGTGGGAACACCTCTGCAAGCTTCATCGTGATGTGGCACATCTAATTTTCCAAAGGAGAAGTCCCTAGCTCTCTTCTTTCTTGCAGAACTCTAAGCTTCTTCCAAAAGGTGGCAGCTTCCTTGCACCCTCAGCTGGCATGTCCTGGGCTCCTGCCCACTCTCGACACTGTCGCGACTATTGGACATGGTCCCCTTGTCTTACAGGTGCTCAGGTCCAGAAATCCACTGTTGTTGCATTGCTGGTGTTTGTTCTTCCTGCAGAATCCCCCTATCACGTCTTCTGTGCTCTCTGGGGGTAGTAGGTGCACCTTACACCTTCTTTTCAGGGTCTTGGAGTGAGCTATTTTTCTAACCCTCACTGTTTTCTTACAGTCCCAGTGACCCTCTACAAGCTCACATAGGTTTGGGGTCCATTCGTGGTTCGCATTCCACTTTTGGAGTATATGGTTTGTGTTGCCCCTATACTATGTGCTCCTATTGCAATCTATTGTAATTCTACACTGTTTGCATTCCTTTTCTTGCTATTACTTTGGTTTGTGTACATATATCTTGTGTATATATCTTATCCTCATACTGAGGGTACTCACTGAGATACTTTTGGCATATTGTCATAAAAATAAAGTACCTTTATTTTTAGTACTTCTGTGTATTGTGTTTTCTTATGATACTGTGCGTATGACACCAGTGGTATAGTAGGAGCTTTACATGTCTCCTAGTTCAGCGTAAGCTGCTTTGCCAGAGCTACATTCTATCAGCCTTAGCTGCTAGAAACACCTCTTCTACACTAATAAGGGATAACTGGACCTGGCACAAGGTGTAAGTACCTCTTGTACCTACTACAAGCCAGGCCAGCCTCCTACAGTAGCTGGTAGTGGAAGGGGGTCACACACAACTAGAGCTCCCTTCATACATAGAGGCCAGGTCACTAGGGTTACACAAGTTAGGGAAAGATCCATTTCTGCTCGTTCCCATATCACCTCAGTCTCTGAAGGGTCTCACACATCCAATCCTGAGGATACCTTCCTAGATAGGGAACTCAGAAAGCTGAGATTGGAAGAGGCTAGGCTGAGGCTGAAACAGCAACAGTTGACCCTAGATAGAGAAACCTCAGCCATAGAAAGGGAAATACAGTGTTGGGGTTAGTTCCCCAGGGTGGCAGCAGAATTAATAATTTCAGAAGTTATGAGGTCAGGGAGGACAACATTGACTCCAGAAACTTACACAAGATTGTTCCCCCATACAAGGTGGGGAATGATATTCCAAAGTGGTTTGCTGCACTTGAGGGGGCCTGTGGGGTTCAAAGGGTCCCTAAGAAGCAGTGGGCTGCTGTACTTTAGTTGTCCTTCTCTTACAAAGGGAGGGACAGACTCCTCACTGTTAGGGAGGGGGACTCAGACAATTACAACATTCTTAAAAATGCACTCATTGATGGTTTAGGACTCACCACAGAGCAGTACAGAATCAAGTTCAGGGAAACCAAGAAGTTGACTTTGTGGACTGTTCTGTCAAATGCTGGTTACATGGCAGTAAAGTGTCTGATTACCAGGGTCTGTATAGTTTGATTTTGAGAGAGCATATACAGAATAGTTGTGTGTCTGATTTGTTATACCAATATGTAGGCTGGCCTGGTTTGTAGTGGGTACCTTGGGTACTCACACCTTACACCAGGTCCAGTTATCTCTTATTACTGAAATGTAGTAGTGTTACAGCAGCTTAGGCTGATAGAGGTAGCTATAGCACAGCAGCTTAGGATGAACTAGGAGACATGCAAAGCTCCTGCAATATCACTTATAGTTACACAGTACTTATACACAAGTAAAGACAATACTCAGTGTTGCCAAAAATAAAGGTAATTTATTTGGGTGACACAAGCCCAAAAATATCTTAGAGGCAATACTCCTTCTGGAGGTAAGTATTATACACCATATATACACTAGACACCAAAATAAGGAAAGTAATTAGACATAGGATAGTGCAAACATTAGGAAATGCTATAGAATGCCATGGGAGAAAATAGGTCTAGGGGCAACGCAAACCACATACCTAGAAATTGGAATCCGAATCACAAATTCCCCCCTAGACAAGTGTAGTGTGTAGAGAATCGCTGGGAGAGTAAGAACACAGCAAAGGTAAGTAAAATACCCCACCCCAGAGCCCAGGAAAGTAGGAGTAAAGTACTGCAAGTTTCCTTAGGACACACTACAAGTCGTGATTAGAGTTATTTCAAGAACCAAGCAAGACTGCAAAAAACTAATTGTGGATTCCTGGACCTGAAGACCTGCAAAGGAAGGAGACCAAGTCCAGAAGTCGGAAGAAGTTCCAGGAAGGACAGGAGCCCCTGCCAAACCAGAAGAGGGTGCAAAAGAAGAGTCCCCGGTTTGACGAAGACTGCAGAAATGCACCCAAGGAAGATGTCAGCGGGTTCCTGCATGATGCAATGGATGTCCCACAAAGAGAAGTTGTACGCAGGTGAGTTTTGGAACTGAAATCGTCCAACAAGCCTTGGTTCTGGCAAAGTCGCATTTTTCATCAAAGTGGCACTGTCTGGACCCAGGAGTGACCTGGGGGGCCTAAACTATGCGTGAGGAGGAAGAGGGGGCTATCAGCACTTCAGACAGCCCTCAGAACATCAGACAGCACCCACGGAAGTCCCAGAACACGGGGACAAAGGAGGTGCAAAATGCGGTTGATGCAGCACTACAAAGGAGGGTCCCACGCCGACGGAGATAAACTCAGTGAGTTGAGCATCCCAGGACAGAGTGTGGGAGACCTGGGCCAGGCTGTGCATGAAGGAATTTTGCAAATAGTGCACAGAGGCCTCAGGAGGTGAAGAAGACGCAGTGCACAGGGGTACTGTCATACTCAGGGAAGACAAGGTCGTACCTCCTCCAAATTGGGACAGCAGGACCTCAGGACAGTCTGTGTCGAAGGGATCCAACACCCGTGTTCCAAGGAGCATGTTCGTCACCAGGAGAGGAGTCCAAGAGAACCAGTCGTCGACTTAAAAGTTGCCTGCTTGAGCAGGCGACTGACCCCATTACCCCACCGGAGGTTTCTTTGGTCCTTCTGGTGCAGGGTGAAGACAGGGAGTCCCAAGAGCGTGCACACCATGGAAACTGTTGCACTTGCTGGCTGGAGCTGAAGTTACAGAGGATACTTTGTTGCTATTACAGCTGTTCCTGTAACAGTCTGCGGTTGATCCGAGGTCAGAGGATGAAGTAGCAGCTGCAGAAGATTTCTTCTGGAAACTTGCAAGTAGAATCTGAAAAGAAACCCACAGGAGAGACCCTAAATATCCCTTATCAGGTATGGACCTATCAGGAGGGGTCTCTGACGTCACCTGCTGACACTGGCCACCCAGAGGCCTCCTGAGTGTTCCCCACCTTGGAAAACTAGATGGCTGAAGTCTGGGACACACTGGAGGAGCTCTGAGCACCACCCATGAGGTGGTGATGGACATGGGAGTGGTCACTCCCTTTCCTTTGTCCAGTTTTGCGTCAGAGCAGGGACTGGGGGTTCCTGAACCGTTGTAGACTGGCTTATGCAGGGAGGGCACCATCTGTGCCCTTCAAAACATTTCCAGAGGCTGAGGGAGGGTACCCCTCCCCAGCCTGCAACACCTATTTCCAAAGGGAGAGGGTGTAAGACCCTGATCCCAAAGGAAATGCTTTGTTCTGCCTTCCTGGGACTGAGATGCTCAAACCCCAGGAGGGCAGAACCCTGTCTGTGAGGTGGCAGCAGCTGGGGCTGCGGTGAAAACCTCAGAAAGCTGGTATGACAGTACTGGGGGCCATGGTAGAGCCCCCACAGCGTGTGGAATTGTGCAACCAATACTGGAATTATTGGGGTACAATTCCCAGTTGTTAGAAACCTTACATGGCCATGTTCGGAGTTACCATTGTGAAGCTATATATAGATATTGACCTATATAGAGTGCACACTTATAATGCCATCCCCGCACTCACAAAGTCTGGGAAAATGGGTCTGGACAACGTGGGGGCACCTCTGCTAGTGCAAGGGTGCACTCACACACAGGTACTATGTACCTAGCCTTCAGAGTCTGAAGGTTAGACATATAGGTGACTTATAAGTGACCTGGTGCAGTGGAAATGGCTGTGAATAGTGCTTACACGATTTCACTCAGGCTGCAATGGCAGTCCAGAAGAAGTGTTTTGTATGAGCTCCTTAAGGGTGGCAAAAGAAATGCTACAGCCCACAAAGATCTCCTGGAACCCCAATGCCCTGGGTACCTAGGTACCATACATTAGGGACTTATAAGGGGGATCGAGTATACAAATTTGGAGTGGAATACTGGGTTACCAGTATGTAAGTATAAATTTGGAACCAGAGAGAGCATAAGCACTGGAGTTCTGATTAGCAGGACTCCAGTGACACAGTCAAGCATACTGACGAAATCAGAGAAACAGACTGACATGTAGGACACAAACCATAAGCACTGGTGACCTGACTAACAGGATCCCAGCGACACAGCCAAAACACACTGACAAACAGGCCATAAATGGGAATAACTATGCTTGCATAATCCAGTCTACACCATTTCGGGGACCCCCAGTCCCTGCTCTGGTGCAAAACTGGACAAATGAAAGGGGAGTGACCACTCCCCTGTCCATCACCACCACAGGGGTGGTGGCCAGAGCTCCTCCAGTGTGTCCCTGGGTCTTGCCATCTTGGAGTCCAAGGTGATGGGGCACTCTGGGAGCATCTGAGTGGCCAGTGCCAGCAGGTGACATTATAGACCCCCCCTGATAGGTCCATACCTGGTTAGGTGACCAATCCCCCTCTGAGGGCTATTTAGGGTCTCTACTGTGGGTGTTTCTTCAGATATGGATTGCAAGACTCCAGCAGGACATCTCTGCATCCTTTGCTTCACCTTCTAGCATTGGATCAACTGCAGAAATGCTCCAGGAACTCTACAACTTGCAACAAAGTATCCAAGGTGACTACTGCAACTCTGTAACTCCAACTCAAGCCAGCAATTGCAACAGTTTCCAGCTTGGGCATCCACAGAGGACTGCCTGTCTTCAGCCTGCACCAGAAGAATTGAAGGAATCCCCTGTGGTGTGATGGAGTCATGTCCCTGCTTCAGCAGGCACCTCTCTACAGTGACCGCCAGTACTCTGGGTCCCCTCTCCTGACAACGAACGTGGATCCTGGAATGCAGGATCCAGACTAAAGGGAACCTGACGGTCCAAAGGTCCAGCTGTCCAAATTTGGCAGAGGTAAGAGGTTGCCTCCCTGTGCCAGACAGTACCCCTGTGCACTGCGTGTTTTGCAGCTCCTTGAGCTTCTGTGCACTTTTCTAATAATTTGTTTGTGCACAGTTGTTCTTTGGTGGTGTTGGAACCTTTTGTGTAGTGCTGTGATGACTGCCATTATTAACTCCTATGTCCTCATGTTTTGGGACTCCTGTGGGTGCTGCCTGGTCTTCTGAGGGTTCTCTGAAGTGCTAAGAGCCCCCTCTGTCTCCTCATCCTGAGTTGAGACCCATAGGTCCCTCCTGGGCCAGGGCAGAATTTTTCCCACCAAAAGTGTATCTTGCGTGAGTCAAGGCTTGTTTGTGGAATCCAGCAATGAAAAACAGCCTGCATTCATCTACTCGACGTGGGATATCTCCTGCACCAACCGGGACCCTTCAGCTTCTTCTCTGGTGAATTTCTGACTTTTTCTTCCAACCAGAGGTTCCATTTTTGCACCTTCATCGGGGTTAGCAGGGGCTCCTGTTCTCCCTTGACTCTTCAGTGTTTCTTGGACTCCACAGTCCCCTCTCTCCACAGGTCTTCAGGTCCAGGAATCCATCATTAATGTCTTGCAGTCTTGTCTGTTTTTGCATAATCTTCTATCACAACTTCTAGTGTGTTTTTGAACACTCACTGTACTTTACTCCTGTTTTCCTGGGCTCTGGGGTGGGGTATTTTACTTATCTTTGGTGCTTTCTTAGACTCCCAGTGCCCCTCTACACACTAGACTTGCCTAGGGGTGGAAACCGACTTTCGCATTCCACTATTTTAGTATATGGTTTGTGTTCCCCCTAGGCCCATTGCAACCTATTGTGATTTTCACTGTTTGCACTATTTTCTGAGTATTTACTTACCTGTTTTTTATTACTAGTGTATATTTTGTGTAGAATATTTACCTCCTAAGGGAGTATAGCCTCTAAGATATATTTGGCATTGTGTCACAAAAATAAAGTACCTTTATTTTTGGTAACACAGAGTATTGTCTTTCATGTGTGTGAGTACTGTGTGACTACAGTGGTATTGCAAGAGCTTTGCATGTCTCCTAGTTCAGCCTTGGCTGCTTTGCCTACAACTACCTCTAGAAAGCCTGGTTTCTTCACACTGACTACATTTAACTAATAAGGGATAACTGGACCTGGTATAAGGTGTAAGTATCTTAGGTCCCCACTACAAACCAAGCCAGTCTACTACACAAGGGGTCCCTTCTAGTTTAATTAATCATGCAGATTGGCAAACAGGAAGTTGCATTTTGCTTTAAGTAAATCACAAGAGAATAGAGATTAAACTGCAATATAAAGGAAAGAGTATTGACAGTCTTTGGCAATAAGGAGAGCTGGGGTGAGGACTGGGTGTTGCATGACCAGAGATACTAGAACTTTCTATTCCCTGCCTGATTGTGTGAAGTTGGTATTAAATTTAAACATTGCCCCGGTAACATGGATGACTCACTTCAGTAGGATATCTTGTTCCACAGATAGTTGGTCAGTATGGGTTGATCCTGACACACCGCAATTGCCTTTCAACATCTCTTTTTTCTTGGAAGAGGTAACTACTGCCTTCTTGATGAGTCCATCTAACAAGACACCTGACCCTGATGGCGTCCTTTGGGACCTTAATACGTGCAATGGTGAACTAGGGCTAACCATTCTAACTTATTTGTTTAACCATTCCGGCAAGATTATTGTACTGGCTTTTAAGAAAGGGAACCAACAGGACCCATCCTATTTCTCCATTGAAATCTTTGGTTAAATTAGTTGGATTAATTATTTTAGTTAAGTCGGTAACCTTGATCTCAGAAAATGACATCCTGTCTGAGGTACAGTACAGTTTTATGGATCTCTCTCGTTCGTTTGATAGTGTAAATAGATCAAAGCTTTGAGACTTGTTGACCTCCTGTAGGAAAGCACCATCTTGCCTGGCATGTTACACCCATTTTCACTGTATGTATGTTTGTTTTAGCCCTTGTGTCACTGGGGTCCTGCTAGGCAGGACCCCAGTGCTCATAGTATGTGCCCTGTATGTGTTCCCTGTGTGGTGTCTAACTGTATCACCTAGGCTCTGCTAACCAGAACCTGTTGGGGGCACACTGGACTGCTCTGAGTGGCCAGTGCCAGCAGGTGATGCCAGAGACCCCCTCTGATAGGCTCTTTCCTCTCTTGGTAGCCAATCCTCCTTTCTTGGTAGCCAAACCTCCTTTTCTGGCTATTTAGGGTCTCTCCTCTGGGCTATTCTGCAGATAACGAATTCAAGAGCTCACCAGAGTTCCTCTGCACTTCCCTCTTCGACTTCTGCCAAGGATTGACTGCTCCAGGACGCCTGCAAAACCACAACAAAGTAGCAAGATGACTACCAGCAACATTGTATCACCTAATCCTGCCGGCTTTCTCGACTGCTTCCTGGTAGTGCATGCTCTGAGGGCTGTCTTCCTTCACCCTGCACTGGAAATCCCAAAGAAATGTCCCGTGGGTTGACAGAGTCTTCCCCCTGCTAACGCAGGCACCAAACTTCTGCATCACCAGTCCTCTGGGTCTCCTCTCATTTTGACGAGCCTGGTCCCTGGAACACTGAAGCTATATCCAAGTGACCCCCTCAGGCCAGTGATCCTTCAGTCCAAGTTTGGTGGAGGTAAGTCCTTGCTTCCCCACGCTAGACTGCAAACTTGTATACTGTCGTGATTTGCAACTACTTCGGCTTCTGTGCACTTCTCCAAGGATTCCTTTGTGCACAGCCTAGCCTGGGTCCCCAGTACTCTATCCTGCATTGCTCAACCCTCTGAGTTGGACTCCGACGTCGTAGGACCCTGCTTTGTGACTCAGAGTTGACTCCGGTTCACTTATCTTCTAAGTGCCTGCTCCAGTACTTCTGCGGGTTCTGCCTGCTTTGGTGAGGACTTTCTGAGTTGCTGAGTGCCCCTCTGTCTCCTCCTCCAAGGGGCAACATCCTGGTCCCTCCTGGTCCCCAGCAGCACCCAAAAACCTCTACCACAACGCTTGCAGCTAGCAAGACTTGTTTGCAGTATTTCTGCATGGAAACACTTCTGCAACATCCAGCACACCTTGGGACATCTTTCTTCCAAAAGATAAGTTCTTAGCCCTTTTCATTGTTGCAGAATCCTTGGCTTCTTCCACCCAGAGGCAGCCTTCTTGCACCTTCATTCGGGGTGTCCTGGGCTCCTGCCCCCCTGGACACTATTGCGACTCTTAGACTTGGTCTCCTTGCCTTGCAGGTCCTCATATCCAGGAATCCGTCTTCAGTGCTTTGCTGGTGTTTGTGGTTCTTTCAGAATTCCCCTATCACGACTATTGTGTCTTGCTAGGGTAGTAGGGGTACTTTACTCCTACTTTTCAGGGTCTTGGGGTGGGGTATCTTGGACACCCTGACTGTTTTCTTACAGTCCCAGCGACCCTCTACAAGCTCCCATAGGTCTGGGGCCTATTCGTGATTTGCATTCCACTTTTGGAATATATGGTTTGTGTTGCCCCTAGACCTATGTTCACCTATTAAATTCTATTGTAATTCTACACTGTTTGCATTACTTTTCTTACTGTTACTTACCTGTTTTAGGTTTGTGTACATATAACTTGTGTATATTACTTACCTTCTAACTGAGGGTACTCACTGAGATACTTGTGGCATATTGTCATAAAAATAAAGTACCTTTATTTTTAGTAACTCTGAGTATTGTGTTTTCTTATGATATTGTGCTATATGATATAAGTGGTATAGTAGGAGCTTTGCATGTCTCCTAGTTCAGCCTAAGCTGCTTTGCCATAGCTACCTTCTATCAGTCTAAGCTGCTAGAAACACCTCTATTCTACTAATAAGGGATAACTGGACCTGGCACAGGTTGTAAGTACCACAAGGTACCCACTATAAGCCAGGCCAGCCTCCTACACCTCCATAGAAGCTGAGGAGGGGTTGGGGCACTTTCTGTGAGCATTGCACTTTGTTTTTTTCCTGCCTCAGGGACATTTGGGGATAAGGGAGAGTGCACTGATTCCTGTGGACTGAAACACAGAGTCCGCCAGGATAATGTCCTAGCTCCGATTCTCTTTGTATTGTATATCAATAAATTCGAGACTGCCCTTCTAGAAGTGGTAAAGGTCATACCAGTATTGGAGAATTGGCCACTGCCTGTGCTCCTTTAATTGGATAATGCAGTTTTGGTATTGAAGACCCCAAGTGGGTTCAAGACCCACATAGATGGGCTTGTGGGTTTTATGGAGAACTTGACTTTAGAGACCAAGAGGTCCAAAATGTTTATGATGGCATGTGGCCCAAGAAATGCGAAAACTCACACTTTGACAATTAAGAGGAAGAGCTTAGAGAGAGTTCATTATTCCCCTATCAGGGCATAACATTTGAGCAAACAAATACCTGGGCTACTTGTCTCTCGGGGTGGAGTGTTTATTTGTTTACAGGCTGTTGGTTCTATCTTCATTTTCTCCTCTAGGATAGGGAATAAGCCCATTTGCCCACTTGTAGAAATTTACAAATGTAAGTGTACCCCTGTTCTTACACGCCGGGCACTGGTCTGGGGCTACTGTAATGTTAAAGATTTGCAAGCTCAGCAAAACAGGGCGCTTAGAAGACTTTTAGGGGCTCCACCAAGTAGTTCCCATTTTATGGTGCATGAAGAACTATCCCTGGATTAGATATAGGATTATGTTAAACTTGCAAGCTTGCTTCTTTGGTGCTCTAGCTAGTAATAACTAGGTCACACATAAGAGGGATTTCATTGAGAACTGCCTGGTGTGTGTTCTTGGTCCCACAATACTCTGGCTCAAATACATCCAGTCTAATTTCTTGAAAATGGGTATATCCACTTTCTTTTCAAATCTGAGATCCCTTAGAAAGGAAGATAAATCTTGAGTCAATAATAATTTTTAGATAAACATGCTAGGGATATGGAACTATGTCAGTCTGCATAGCACTCGATTGAGGAGTATAAATTCATCCAAATAAGCCATGGGTTGGAGTCATATCTGGAATGCGTAAGTCCCTCCTGGGAAAGAATGTTACTTACCAGGTTTTATTTGGGTCAATTAGATAGAAACGTTGCTTCCCCCTTGGCAGTATGATGTTTCCAGCATATTTTGCTGCCCGTGATGAAACCTCCCACCAAACACGACTTTGTTTTGTATTCTTTTGCAAATATGACAATCATTTGACAAGAGGCTTTTGATCCCAATTTTAAAAAAGGTACAGTTCAAAAAATGTATAAATGTATTGATTTATTTACAGTCTTTATGTACAGTGGAGGTATGTCCCAGGGTTGACTATTTTTTCAAATCTGTCATTAGACTTTGTAACTCGTTATTGTTTTAATGAATGCGGTTGGTGTTTTGATCAGGTATTATGTTTAGGATATAATCACAATGTATCGATTTTGAATCATTTTTTATATAAATTTGTTGGTTTCTTTGATTGCTTTTTTAGTGTGTTAATTAGGGTCTTAGAACTTAGATGATTTTTGTTTTTAGATTTCATCTTGAATGCTCTCATGCTGTTATAGTTGTATA
The DNA here is from genome assembly GCF_031143425.1 of Pleurodeles waltl. Lineage (NCBI taxonomy): Eukaryota > Metazoa > Chordata > Amphibia > Caudata > Salamandridae > Pleurodeles > Pleurodeles waltl. The sequence goes on along the minus strand of NC_090445.1, from coordinate 1,179,453,484 downwards.
CTTTAATGTTTGCTCTGAATATAGTATTTGAACTGCTTTTGTACATTTGTCACAAAATTTATATATTTTTTTAGACTTGTGCTTTTATGGTCTAAACTGATCAAACTAAGGTTGAAATAATTAAAGAGAAAGAGTCCACACTAGTAAGTGGCACCCATAAGAGGGCATCTGAACAGTGTTGGGCAGGCTCATTGTAAGGACCATGATTGTTTTTGGGCCCTCTGCGGTCTGGGGAGCTGAGCTGATGCTATAAAGTGTCCCCTCTTGCAGCAGAGATGTTGCTGCATATGTAAAAAATTATAGACCAATTTCCTTAGTTAATTCTGATTATGAAATATTTGCTAAAATTCTTGCCATTTGTTTAGACCCCTTTTTAACACTTTTTATTGGCAAAAACAGTTAGGTTTCATCAATGGTAGACATATTTCTGACAATACTAGAGTCTTTTTTATATACCAAGTAAATCGAATAAATACCCACATTCATTATCAGCTTAAAAGCTTTCACCCGTATGGATTGGACATTTATCTTTAATTTTTGCGAATGGTCTTATCTCTTCTTTCATTTCTCTGAAAAAGGGAGTGAGACAAAGATGCCCTTTCTCCCAGCTTCTTTTTATCCTAGCATTGGAGCCTTTCCTTACAAAGATTAGAAAAAACCTTTATATACTTGGTTTTAAGAAAGGGAGTGCTCACATTAAACTGAGTGTTTAAACATATGATATTCTTCTGTTTTTTTGTAAACCTGATTCCTCTCTTCCAGCTTTTCTTGCCTAAGTAGATTCTTTCTCTACTGTTTGTGGTTACAAATTGAATAGTGATACAGTAAATGCGATATTCTTCCGCTTAACATTTTGTGTTTCAAACATGATTTCTTTCACTCTAATTTTCAATGGTGTCCTCATAAAATAAAATATTTGGGAATTTGTTTTTCTCCTACTATTAAAAATACTATATCATTAAATCTTAATGTAGTTATCAATACTGTAACCCTTTAACTGCACCCTCTCTATTTAACCTTGTGGGGTAGACACAATACAATTAAAATTATGTTCGCCCTCATCTTTTTTTACACCATTTCTACAAATTCAGCCAGTCTTCTTTTTGGCACAGCAATCTTCTTAGAATCAATATTAGATCTTTTTTTTGGAAGTCATGGAGAGATAGAGGTCTACTATGGATTCACCAATTATATTCAAATAACTCCTTTATTACTTTTCCACAAGTACAATTACTATTCAATTACTATTCAACTTTCCACAATCATATTGGAATAAATGTAATACTTTGATCGAATCCATTCCTCACACCTTAGATTCATTAACATCCCACATTACTACTCTAACTCATGATACTCACCTTCTCCCTCTATTAACTGCTCACCCCACTGCCTCATTTATTTATAAAATACTTACAAAAACTCCAAAATGCAGAGTTAAATCAGAAGTTGAATTGCAATGGGAACGTGGTTTCCAGATTTCATGTAATACGGATCATTGGGATAAACTGTGGTTGAAAATTAGCAAACCTCGAGATCTGCATCCACTACTCAAACTAAATTTTTTATCTATAACAGACTTATGTTTACCACAGCTATTTTACATAATTTCAACTCAGAATCGTTGCCTAATTGTTGGTCATGTAACGCTACTTCTGCAGATATACACCATATTCTTTTTACTTGCCCGCATGCTTATCAATTTTTGGTTAAAGGTATGGTCTCAAACAGTGCTTAATTTGTAAACAAAAACGTGCCGGTGCTCAAAGCCCTCTTCTTAAACACGCAGCTGCTGCAATTGTGTGAGCACAGAATGCTGAGGCAGCACAATCCTGAAGCCATCTCGGGCTTCTTCAATCCATTTACAGCCACACCCTGCCCCTTCATCTCACTTTTGCAGCTTTCTGCTTTTTCCCTTTGTGACGCTTTTCCATTTTCTCTTCCTCCATCTTTCCCATATTTGTCTTTTGCTTGCAGTAAATGCTTGAGAAAGAAAAATAAATGCTGCTCCTTAAAAATAAGTGTTGGTGCTCCGCACTGGAAACCACAAGCATAAATTAAGCACTGGTTTCAAATCAATGATACTTTTTGTACATTCATATCGTTTTCCTTTTAAAATATTTTTCTTGGAAGTCTTTCAGAAGTTTGGCAAAATATTGATTCTAAAAATATAATACTGAAATTAATTGCGATTGCCTTTCAGCAGATTACAAAAAACTGGAAAGATTCTTCACAAATGTCTTTTCAAGCATGGTGGTGAGAAAGCGTAGTTTATATAATCTATATTAACATGGAATATTCATGAACTAACGTATAATAATGCTGCATAGAGACTGTATTAACCTGTTTTGCTAAAAATGTGCACTTGAAATGTGACCACGGGGAGTGGCCGCCAATGTATACGGGGACTAATGAAAATGACTAATGTTTATGAAATATTGTATTTAAATAGTTTTACACTAATTATTAATGAGTATGTTGTTAAAGTGTTTTTGCTAATAAATCTCATAGGCCTTAGTTAGCATGAGTCGAGGCCTAGCTTCCTTACTCTCATATTAAATGTATTTTCTAACGTGGTGTGTGCTGACTTGCTAAAGGACATGGGGCCAGATGTAGCAAATTAAAAATTTGCGAGGTGCAAAGTGCGAGTCCATGCGACTCGCACTTTGCACCTCGCAAATTGGTATGCAGTACGGTGTCTCAGACACCGACTGCAACTCGCTATGGGGTCGCAATGACCCACCTCATGAATATTCATGAGGTGGGTCGCAAATTGCGGCCCCATAGCGAGTATAGGCACTCGCAAACATGGAGGCCTGCTGTCGTCAGCAGACCTCCATGTTCGTGACTGCTTTTTAAATAAAGCAGTTTTTTTTTTTTTTTAAGTGTAGCCCGTTTTCCTTACAGGAAAACGAGCTGCACTTAAAAAAAACCCAAAACCTTTAGTTTCGGTATTTTTTCAGGGCAGGGAGTGGTCCCTTGGACCACTCCCTGCCCTGAAAAAATATTTGTGGGTCCAGTCACAAACTGGAAGGGGTCCCATGGGGACCCCTTCCAATTTGCGAGTGGGTTACCATCCACTTGAAGTGGATGGTAACTGCGATGCCATTTGCGACCGCGGTCGCAAATGGTATTGCATACCACTCAGACTCGCAAATAGGAAGGGAACACCCCTTCCTATTTGCGAGTCGGAAATGCATATTGCGAGTCGGTACCGACTCGCAATATGCATTTCTGCATAGCAAAGAGGCATTTGCACCTCGCAAACGGCGATTTTCGCCATTTGCGACGTGCAAATACTTTGCTATATCTGGCCCATGAACTCTTGTTTTTTTCCAAAACTAGAAGCTGAATGTAACTATAGTAGATCCGTTCCCATGAAATTCATATTGCTTGTAGAAATGTACTAGCTAAATGCAACAGTGTAGACTAATGTTAAATACAAGGTCGACCAAACCGGTACAGATAATGGAGCCACTGACCGAAGATGTGCAAAGAATTACAAAAGGATGAAATCATACCGGACATTCTACCTCTGAAGATGTCAATCATATGGACCAATAAACTGCCTGAGAACTAATGCAGGGTAAAAGATTTAGGGCCAGATGTAGCAAACGTTTACGAGTCGCAAAGGGCCCGAATCGCTATTTGCGACTCTGCAAAATCGGAAATGGGATGCAAAAATCCCATTTCCGACTCGCAAAAAGCGATGCGAGCCGTTACCGACTCGCAAAATGTTCGACCCCATTTTGCGACCCACAAATAGGAAGTCGCAATTTGCGAGTCGCAAACCATATGCAATTGCAATTCGAAAATTGCGACTAGTCGCAAAAAGCCCAGTTTGCATGTCCCATTTACCACTAACTTAGAGCAGGTGGTAATCATTACCAAAGTATAAAAGGAGACCCAGAAGGCATCTGGGTTACTCAAGATGGCGGAGATATACCTGATAGCAGTGAGGAGGAGAGCCCACCCAGCCCAGCAGAGGAGGAGGAGCCAGAGACAGGAGAAGATTTACAGAACAAGGCAGACTCTTTTCCAGCAAACTGAGGAAGAAATCTACGATAAATACAGACTTATATTTATATTCTGGTCCCTTGTTGTGGAGGGCTTTGTGTGCGTGGGTGAGGAGTCGGAAGGTGATCCTTTTGCTGACGGGAAGCCAGTGCAGGTGTCTCAGGTGGGCGGAGATGTGGCTGTTGCGGGGTATGTCGAGGATGAGGCGGGCGGAGGCGTTTTGAATTAGTTGCAGACGTTTCTGGAGTTTTGCGGTGGTCCCAGCGTAAAGGGTGTTGCCGTAGTCCAGGCGGCTCGTGACGAGGGCGTGGGCCCCATAACGGCATTCAAAATAGTTGTCGCATGCGCTATCCTGCACAACATTGCCACCCAACGTGGGCTACCTCTCACCCCTGCAGACCCGGATTCGGAGGATGAAGAGCAAGAGCAACCACATCGCCATGATGGGGATAGGAGCATCGCCAATCAAGGCAGACTGAGACGGCAACACATCGCAACACAATACTTTGGAAGGTACGTGCCAACTTCAACCATACTCACCTATTGACCAAACACTCCATTTGTTAAGTGGAACAAAAAAATTATTTAATATGTGCAGAAATTAAACTATTTACAATGAAAAACTGTTCAGGGACTTCAGAAAGCCAACCTGGCATGGGGCACATTGCCATCATGTGCCCCAACATCAGGGACAGTGTTTAGTTTATTGCCTACGGCGGCCTCTGTCAGCCTGGCTGGTCCCAGGTTGCTCAGCAGTGCTCTGCCTCGTACTCCCACTCCAGAGCACCCTGGTGTCACCAGCAGAGACACTGCTCACAGCGAAGCCCTCCTCGCTGTCTTGTGGGGTGTCCCCTCTACCCCTGGACACATGCCGTGCCTCCATGACGTCGATCAAATGGGTGATCCGGGCCAGGCCCCTTGCCACATCACCTGCAAAGTGGCCCATTTCCACCTGGAGGCCGACTGTTCTTCTTGACAGCCCAGTAGTGTTCACTGCCAGTCTGCAAATTGAGGAGGCCATCCTGTCCAGCCTTTGGAGCAGCTGGCGGGCCCTGCGCCGCGCACCCTCGCTCTGTGTAAGCAGTCCAGCCACCAGTTCACGCATGGACAGGGCTAGGTCCCCAATGTTGTTGCCTATTACGTCCAGTTGTGCATGGAGCTGTTGCATGCTGTTTTCATTGCTCCTTACGAAGCGGTGCAGAACCCCACTAATCCGCCCTAACATTTGATTCTGCAGGAGCTGACCACATAGCAGTTGTGCCTCTGTCAGTGTGGTGGACGGATGCCCTGACTCTGCCTGCAGCCCTGCTCTCCTCATCCTGCGTCGCCTGCGCAGCGGTGGATGCCCTGTGAGATGTGCTGTGGCACTCCTGGCTGTTGCAGCCTCCGAAACCACTGTTGCAGCGGGTGTTGTCACAGAGGGGATGGTGTTGGTGGTGCAGGTGGGAGTGGTGGCTGCTCCTGTAGTGTCCTCATGGGGCTGGCTGACCGTTGGCACCTAGCTGCTGTGGCTGGTGGTGGGGTCTTGTGGGAGACCTGTGGGACATGGGAAAAGACTGTCAGTGTCTACTATCTGTTGCACACTTCCTAATAAACATTTGCCTATTAACTGCCTACTTGACTACATTGCCCATAATGCATCATGCTGGTATCTGCTACTCTGAAATGGAGCTATCTTGGTTGTGCATGCCCCTGTGTACATGGTGGGTGGGGGTATGGCATTGATGGGGGTACAGGCATATCACATGGTACTCACCTGTTGATGTTCTGGGCTCAGAGGTGTCCAGATCTCCGAATCCAGTTACAGCCTCCTGCTCCAGGGTCTCCTCCACCCTTTCCTCCAGGGGTGTGGGTGGTGGTATGGATGTGCCTCTCATCTCCCAGAGCCTTTCTGACACCCTCTCCTTGGTCCGGGAGCGGAGGTCATACCACCTCTTCTTTATCTCATCGACACTCCTGTGGCTGACCCCCAGGGAGTTCACCTTTTCCTGAATTTCCTGCCAAATTCTTTTTTTGGTAGAGTCTGGCACATTGAGGGCTGCCTTCCCAAATAGCTCATCATGGTGCTGACAGCATTCCTCTGTGAGCACCTCCAGCTCCTTCTCAGCAAATTTCAATTTCCTCTTTCTGGGAGTGTCAGCCATGGTTGCTGTTGCTCTGTTAGCTGTGCAGCAGTTAAAAAGGGTGTGGTCCTCCCTCCTCCCAGGTGTATTTGTAAACTTCCTGGCTGTGATGTCATCATCATGTGCCAGGAAGTGTTTCCAGAGTGGTTTCTGGAGTGTTCTGCAGCACCTAGAATCAATTTTCATGAAAGTTGCAATTTGCGACACCCTCTCGCAAATTGCGAGTCTGTTTTTTGCGAGGTCGCAAAAAGCGACCTCGCAGACAGCGGACTCGCTATCTGCAGTGCGACTCTGGGTGCGAGTCGCAATTTGTCCCCGCAAATTGTACCTGCATTCCTGTTAGCGACACGCAAATTGTGAGTCGCACATGCTCGCAAATTGTGAGTCGCTAATTCTTTTGTACCTACATCTGGCCCTTTGTCACTTTTATTAGTGACTGGCTGACTTATCTAGAACCATACTTGTCCTTAGATTTGCCCTTTACACTTTACCTCCTTATGAGGGAAGTGTCTCTTTACCCGTAGCTGAATTACTGATGCTGATTCAACTGATGTCCTGAAGACGAAGACAGAGCTTGATTGCTGACCAAACTTGGCGAGTAACTATATGACAATGAAACTGTGATTGTCTGTTTGCTTTTCCTTTGTAGGTACCAACTGCTTCCTCATGACAGGAGACATAGTTAGATGTTTTCCAAATTGGTGTGACGAAATTATTTTGCATGAAGCCCAACATGCCAATGCTAATTAGAGGCTAGGTGAGGGGTTCACTAAAACTGACGCAAACAAACAAATGACTGAATCTATGCTTTGTTGAACAATGCGCTGATGTGCTCTGCTAATGTTAGTTTATGTTCACACCATGCTCTATTCTAATGTTTGTGATTCTTGCCTTGATGAAATCTTATCAGAGTTGCCAAATTGTGACTATGCTAATGTGTTTCTTGGTTTTGAGACTAATAAATCTGCTAGTAGTATTGTAAACAATAGGGAATAAATATCACTAAATTCATACTAAACTGGTGTGGTTATTCATGACTGCAAGGTCATGGTGGTGTCTTGAGTTTGATGGATGTCTTTGACTAAAGTGAAATGCATTATTGTGATAAATATTGATGACATTATAGACGTATTGATTGATATGTTGATTAGCTATCTCGTCCTAAGGTGTCTCTCAACAGGGTCAAAAGATTCATTGGCCTAAAACGAGTCCCAATGTGTAGACATTTATCATAGAGGGACGCGTTAGCAGTTCTGGTAGCAGAGCGACGGTTTAGGCCCTTTGGGGCCCTAGGACGGAGAATTATTGTTTAGACTGTTTTTCTGAGCTAATGCAAATTAGAAGTATGATGCGTTTCTAAATTCCCCATGACTTTCCCGGGATCTCAGAGCCTGCCTAAGTGAGTCGGGAATGTTCTTGGCGTTTTAGCATGTGTGATATAGAATTTGCGCTTGCTCAGCTTATGCATTTTGCAGGTGGTTTGGGAAGTTATGTGTGTTTAGGCCAGGTAATGTTGTTTTAGTAGGAGTGGGCGTACTCCGCAGTATGAGAGTAGGGAAGTCGGCGTACTTCATATGAGTGTGGCGATTTGTGCTAAAAAATATCCACGTGGTTGGTTGGTAATGTACGGACCCGGTGTGGTCTAAGACTCCGGAGTATATTGACAAGCGTAGGAGACACTTGGGTTTATGTTGTAATTTGTGCGGTTTAATAGGGCAATCGGGCGTGGTTGACAAGTCGAGTTTGAGTCAAATTGCGTCTATGAAACCTTCGATGGAGATTTGGCAAGTTCTATAGTGCACTAGAACAAACCATTGACAAGTCGAGAGTAGGATTTGCGGGTCGAATTCTGCTTGCGTATGCAGGAACCTAGAAGGAGAGAGTAGCGGCATAGGCTTCAAGTGAAATCTCTGTAAAGTTCTGAAGCGAATGTGTACCCTTCCTGTAGTAAACCGCCAAGTTTGAGTTATTGTTGCTGTTAAAGGTGCTCACATTTATTTTGCATTAGATTGGTGTGAATCCAGTGTAAGGAGGACAAGTCGCAAGACTTAGTCAGCTGCAGTGTGTGAGTGTGACGTCAGTGGTGCCGCGCTGGGATAGGTCAGTTGCCGAGAGGGGTCGCGCACGGATTGGCAGCCGTCCGTGAGAGGCAATAGGTTGAGAAGAGGTGGGTGAAGAGTGTCCTGGGAATTCAAGTAATTTCCTGATTAATTCAAAACAAAAGTAAAAAGATGCAAAAAATGAATTTTCTCAAAGCTTTTAGGATCGCTCTGAAAGGAGACGCATACATTATGGCGAGTGAAGGGGAGCCTACACTGCCTGAGGGTACTCCAGCTTCTATAGTAATGGAGGAAAAGGGAGTCGCGCCTTGCCTATGGATGAAACAGTGGTGCAAAATAACAGAGAAGGAGGGATGTTTGGCGTTTCCGGAACAAGGAACATTTAATACGAGAATTTTAGAGAATTTGAGGTGGATGTTGAGTGTACAAAAGCCACCTCCGAGGCCAACTCAGTATGAGGCATTAGCAGTCTGGGATTTAATGGCCAAACGACAGAGACAGCAGAAATTTGAGAGGAGAATGAAGAGGGCCGAAAAGACTTTAGCTGAGGCTAGATGGGACAATGAGAGCAAAATGTGGAGAAGGGGAATAGTTGACGGACTCAAATTGTTTCCAGCAATAACACAAGAAGAAGAGACACAGGGAAAGAAAGCCACTTGTAAAACAGATAAGGGTTCTAATAAGCCAAAAGAGACTAAGAGGTCTTGGCTAGAGGAAGATGACTCAGATGATGAAGAGTTTCTTAATCAATTGTTACATTATCGCCCGCCACCGAATACAATAGATGACAATGCCCCAAGCACTAGTGCGGGTCCTGGGACCCCACGCAGGATAAGGGTGTTACTGATACAGTGCAGACTAGTGATACGGGTTTGATACAGAATGGTGTCAGTGTACCCACTGCGCCAGACATGCAGATACAGTTGCAACCTCCGCCACAGATACAGAGGATCTATCCAGACGTCCCAGTACTAGCGACTACTACGAGTCTGATGGTGCCGCCTCATCCGATATATACAAAATCGAGGTTAGTGCAGATTGAGCCAACTCCGCAATTGCTGCCCCAGCCGCAGTAACCGCTGATTCCAGGCTATAGTCTAGCGGCAGGACCTCCGTTTGTACCTGCACCAGCTACAGTGAGTCAAGCTCTGGGAGTCACTGCTCCACGGAGTTTGGGACCAGGTCAGACACCAGCTGCCATTTCACTACCTATTACAGTTGGTTCCCTGGTACCATTGTATGCACAGGGTAAGCCTGGTATGTGTGATCAGGGAGTGATGACCCAGGAGGCAATAAGAGGAGGGTCCATAGGAACTCCCCAATTAATGGCACCAAGAGAGCAATCAGCTGAAGGACCTAGGTCTTTGTTAAACCTTAATTCGATCGAAGCACCTTTAGAGGCAATGAGGCAAGCAGGGTTAGGTGTGCTGACCCCACAGACAATAAGTACAAATTCGGCACAGTCGCCAATGATGCATGCAGGGAATATTTCATTGCAAGGTTTTATAGTGCAACAATTGAATGAGTGGCTAGAAAAGACCTATGCTTCACAAAATACTGCGGTAACTGCAGAGAAGCCAGAAAGGGAAGAATACCAAAATTTTGTGAGACTGGGAGTAGAAGCTGCAGAACTAGTAGAAGGAACAATGGGGGTAAACCGATTAGAGTCATACACAGAAGCAGAATTGAGGTACCTATGTCCCAAAATCACTAAAGAAGTGGGTAAGGTGCATCAGAGGTTGGCGAACCTGCCAGATAAATACAATATAGACATTGAAAATACTAAACATTTGAAAAGAAGTTACAGATTAGAGTTTGATTCTAAAGATTTTGAGCACATGGGATCTACCGGAATGAAAGCGCATCTTAAAGAGATACTGCACAGTGCACAGATCTGGGGTGCACTAGAAAAATGGGAAGGCAGATGGGCAAAGAAAAGAGACAAGGAGAAAAGTGATAGTCCGGAATCAAGTCAAGCTAAAGCTTCACCAGATACGGGATCAGTAAAGATGTTACCAATGAGGGAAACAGCTGGAGGGGTTCTAGTCCATGTACCGTGGTCCAGGGGAGACATTTTGTCATTTACAAATGATTATCCCAGGTTGAGGGAGAAACCGATAGAGTGGTATCAGCAGACAGACAGATTTGTGAAGCTGCGAAGTGTCTCTGGGAGGACTTGAATACTCTGTTTGAAATTATTGTTCCACCTGACCTATGGCTTGAGTGCAAAAGGGGTGTGGACTGGCCGACGCAAGAACCAGCAAGGGATAAGGTGACTGGAGCACCATCTGAGGAGGTGATGAAGTACTATCATAAAGTGATTGAGTTCTTGAAGCAAAAAGTGTCGCCGAAAGTGACTGATTGGCAGAAAATCGATCGGACCTCACAGGAGGTCAGAGAGTCAATCCATGCGTATTATGAGAGGTTGTTAAAAGCGTTCAATGGCATTGAGACTATTGAGCCGAAAGACATGAACCATCTTGTGTTTAGATTTGTTGAAGGACTGAGACCAATGGTTAGCCAGATGATTAAGAATCATTTGATCTGTTGGCAGGCAAAGCCGATTGATGAGGTGTTGCAGTATGCGAAATACTGCAGTGACGAGATCAAATTGAAGCAGAGAAAGTTGAAGGAGAAAGTGATGGTGATGTAGATTAAGGCAGCGCAGGCAGGTATGCAGGGGAATGGAATCCATCAGATGGTACAGCAGCAAGCGCAAGGGAATGGCATGTTTCAGGTGCAACCAAAAGGCCGAGGTCGGGGTTTTGTGAATCGCGGTCCAGATTTGAATACTGTGGTGGTTCAAAATGATACCCAGGGGATGAAAAAGATGTCACCATGTCACGCGTGCGGGGGCGTGGGGCATTGGAAGTGGGAATGCCCAAATGTGGTGCATGATAGTGTAGTTCAACAAAGCACTGATGTTGGTACATTTCAAAATATGAGGGGTCCAAAATCGAGAGGTCAAAATCAGAACTTCCAGAATAACATGGTTCAGATGCAGGGGTTACAGCCCATACAGCAAATACAAATGCCGGGTGTTCAACCAGCACAAATGCAGCAGGTACAACAGCAGGTTCCAATGGTACCTAGACAGCACATGCAACTACCATTAGCTCCATTGGGACAGCAACAGGTGATGCTTCCTCAGCAGGTCACAGGCCAAATGAGTACTCAAAATAACACAGTGCAGCAATTCCCATTGCGTAGTGAGGATGGATTGAAGGATCAACGGTCGGATGACAGTTCTGAAAGTGAGGAGTACAGGCTTGCCACATCCCTAGAAGTAGATCAGAGGGGACCCTATGTAGAGGGAAAGGTGATGGGCCACAAGGTTTCCTTCCTAGTTGATACAGGAGCTACACACTCTACAGTCAGAAGTGCAGAGGTCCCGAAATTGACATTTTCAGGGCATACTATAAAAATGGTAGGAGTAGCTAATCAGTATTTGACAAACCCGATTACAGACCCAGTTCAAGTTGAGATTGGAAACTTTCAGGGGCTGCATAAGTTTGTAGTCTGCGATTCTAGTCCTGTGTCCCTACTGGGAAGAGACTTACTGTGCAAAACGAAATGTTAAATTACCTGTTCTAATGAAGGGATTGAGGTACAAACAAACAGTGATGATGAGGGGGATGATGAGCAGTTTTCGGAATCGGAGACAGAGACCACAAATGAGGAATACCCTCTAATAACCCTATTCCCAATGCTTCCAGTGTCAGACTTACCAGCTGAGTTGCAAGGAACAGTGACAGAGAAAGTGTGGGACCTGACAGGAAAGGAAGTGGGACTGATAAAGGGAGTAGAGCTGGTTAAGGTACAAGTAAAGCCAAATGCAGTGTTTCCCCAGGTGCCACAGTACCACATGGCACAAGATGTCCTTATTCGGGTGTCGCAGATAATTGCGGACTTTGTAAAACAAGGCGTTTTGAAGGAACTGTTGAGCAGCCCATGTAATTCACCAATAATGGGTTTGAAAAAGCTTTGTGGGAAGGTTCGAATTGTGCAGGATTTGAGGAAAATAAATGATATTGTGGTGAAATGTTGCCCCATAGTGCCAAATCCCGCAGTGATCATGTTTCAGGTTTCGTGTGATGCAGAATGGTTCACAGTGGTGGACCTGTCACAGGCATTCTTTTCGGTGCCTCTTCATGAGGACAGCCAATTTCTCTTCAGTTTCAAATTCCTGGACAAGGTGTACAATTGGTGCAGAATTCCTCAAGGGTTTTCAGAGTCACCATCCATCTTCAAACAGATATTGAAGAAGGACTTAGAATCATTAGAACTGCCTTTCAGTTCGACTCTAGTGTAGTACATTGATGATTTGTTGATTGCGTCCAAAACAAAAGACGACTGCAGGTATGACACAATTGTCTTACTGAACCATTTGTGAAAGAATGGACATAAAGTGTCCCCAAAGAAACTACAGTATTGTCAGAAAGAGGTGAAATACTTAGGGCACTTGATTTAGAAAGGGTCCAGGAGAATAGCAAAAGAAAGGGTGACAGCCATACTACAGATGAACCCACCGACAACAAAGAGAGATGTCATGATGTTTTTGGGAATGGTAGGCTACTGTCGTCAGTGGATTCCCAACTTCTCGATTATCTCTAAACCATTGATAAAACTGACAGGCAAGGAAATTAAGGATGACCCGAGTACCATAATTTTGTCCGAAGAAGAGCTGGAGGCATTCATGGAATTGAGAGAGTGCATGTGCAGGGCGCCAGCTTTGGGTCTGCCTGATTACACAAAGCCTTTTCTACTGTTTTGTCATGAACGTGATGCTTGTTCTTTGTCTGTCCTAACACAGGTCCATGGAGGTGCAAACCGCCCAGTAGCATATTTTCAGCTACCTTGGACCCAGTTGCAGCAGCCTTAGCGGGTTGGTTGCGCGCAGTTGCAGCAGTTGGTCAGAGCCTCACACAATGTGAAGGCATAGTGATGGCACATCCTTTGACAGTAATGGTTCCCCATTCAGTTGAAATTCTGTTGACCCGAACTAAGACTCAACACATGACAAATGCTAGGCTAACGAGATATGAGACCATTATACAGGGGTCTCCTAATGTTTCTCTCAAAAGGTGTACAATATTGAACCCGGCAACTCTACTTCCTATTGAAAATGCTGAGATTAGTAATACAGAGGAAGTGGAGCATGATTGTCTTGAGGTAACAGAACTATGCACCAAACCCAGACCTGACATTAAGGATACATAGCTAGAAGAAAATGATTGTATTATGTTTGTTGATCGATCATGTTTGAGCTACTCAGTCGGAATACTGAGGGCTGGCTATCCTGTGTGCACAATCACCAGCATTCTAGAAGCTTCCTGGCTCAAAAGAGTGTACTCTGCACAAGTGGCTGAATTGATTGCCCTTACTAAGGCATGCCACGCAGGTGCAAATCTGAAAGTCACTATCTATACTGACAGCAGATACGGATTTGGAATAATACAAGATTTTGGCCAATTATGGTCACAGAGGGGTTTCATGACCTCTTCTGGCTCACCAGTGAAGAATGGAGAACAAATTAAGGATTTGTTGCATGCGATTCAGTTACCTCTTGATATTGCCGTGGTGAAATGCAATGCTCATGTCAAGTCACAAGACTTTGTGTCAATGGGAAACGTTTATGCAGATCAAGTCACAAGGTTTTGCGCATTGAACTGTATATCGTTCAAAGAACAGTGGGGACTACTACCTGAAACTGAAAATGAAAAACGGTGGTTGATACATTGGACGAGCTAAAATCACTGCAGGGTCATGCTAGCATAGAGGAAAAACGCTCCTGGCAGCGGATGCAATGTGTACAGAGGGCTGACGACTTGTGGGTTTCAGAGGAGGGGAAGTTGGTTTTACCAAACAGTCTTTTGTCACAATTTGCAAGGCTTCACCGTGGTCAGGCTCACCTTGGGAGAGATGCAATGATCAGACTGTTCAAAATTGATTGGATCAATCCAAAATTCAGACAAGCTGCAGAAGTTACCTGTCACAGGTGCATCATCTGTCAACAGATGAATGCGGGAAAAGGAACTGTGGTGACTTTGAGCCACATAGGGAGAGCTGGAGGTCCGTTTAGCAAGATGCAAATGGATTTCATTGAGATGCCTGTGTGTGGAGGCTTGAGGTACGTGTTGGTGATAGTGTGTGTTTTCAGTCATTGGAGTGAAGCCCCCATAGCGAAGGTTGGGAGAGATGGCATACCCAGTAAAATGGCTTTGGACCCCTTTATGCCAAGCAACCAGATATTGTGCACCCTGGGGGTGGAGCCAAGAGCACATTGTAGTGACCTAGTAGAGGAGATGGACTGTGGAGTAATGCCTCACTTAAATGAGAACAGAGAGAAGCCGCAGGATATGGGGGATGGATCTGACTTACCGATCAAGCTTCTATCTTGGAATGTGGCAGGTCTGCTTCTGAAAATAGCTAACTCTGATTGGTGCAGTCTCATAGATCAACACCATATTATCTTATTGCAGGAGACATGGGCCTCATCTGCGATTAATAGAGTAGGCTATTGGACCTTTCAGAAGATCGTGCTTCCATCACCATCTGGCAGGGCATCAGGGGGTTTGATAATCTGGCTAAAACATGATTTGTTCCCAAAGGTGAAGGAGCTAACAACCCCTATAAGGTATATATTAGCTGTCGAGGTCGAACTAAGCAGTCTAAGGGGGCCCGTTCGTATAGTAATTGCAAACATATATGTTAGACCTGGCACCCAAAGGTCTCAGACCACTCTGATAAGTATGCTAACAGACCTCTTGAACTGTTTACCGGGGGGACAGGGTTTAATCGCTGCAGGAGATCTTAATATGCAACTGAATTGCAGAGACGACAATCAGCAAAAAGGAACCAAGTTTGCAGATCCATGGGACAGATCTGGGCCGGTCCGAGTCACAACTAAGAAAGCAGTGGGAACACTAGATCTATTAGAAGATCTAATAAAAACAAAGGGGTTAAGAATAGTAAATGAGAACACGAAGTCAGACACTCCGGCGTTGACTACATTTAGGAGAGGTCCATATTCAAGTCGTTTAGATTACCTTTTAGTAGACGACGTCCTCTGGAAATCTCTTATCGATATGGTTGTTCTCCCTCGTAATGATAGTGACCACCAACCTCTGAGTACCTCCTTTTCTACTATTCTATTTAGTTGTAAAACACTGACAAAGTGGGTCAAAGGCAATGCCCTAGCTATCACGAATGATTACAAAAATGTGAAATGGGAACGGGTGGAAGATGATGTAAATTTTCAGTTATTAATTTATAGAATAGTTACAACAATGCTTTTACCCTTGAAGCACACTGATTTAGCATCGGTGGATCTGATTAATCTGCATAGTATTTTGACCAATTGGTTAAAATCACACTTCCAGGTAGTAAGGAGGCGGGCAGAGATTGGGGCTAGAACAGTGAGGTGGTTTTCTAACTCCTGCCGTCAGGCCAAAACACAGCTATTGGGAACAATGAAGGCAGGGAACTCTCGAGAGATAAGAGAATCCAGGGCTGCGGACAAAGCAGTACTAAAAAATGCTAAAAAAGAGTTGGAAACCAAATATTGGAATGGGCTGGTAGATGCACTCCATGAGAAGAATCTTAAACTGTTTTGGAATCTAGTGTCAGGCAAAGGCAGTTCCCAAACCGTGGAGAATTATCCCGTAATCCAGCCAGAAATTTGGGTGTCACATTTAAAAAATGTATATAGAGAGCCTCAAATTAGTAGCCCCTTTATTAAAATCAAATGGGCCTTTTATTGCCAATATATCAACTGTTGGGACTGTTATACTACCTAAATTTGCCCTGGATCTTTTTCCTCTAAAAGAAACAACTTTTGCTCTCCAATCAGTACGTAAAGGGAAGGCCCCTGGGTGAGATGGTATCCCAGGTGATCTATATCTGTCCCGACCGACAACTTGGTCCCTATATTTAAATGCGCTCAGCAATGAGATACTGAGGGGTGGAGGACTTCCCCCACGTGGCAAGGAACAATTATAATCCCTATCTACAAGAAAGGGCCAAGGGAAGAACCTACTAACTATAGGCCAATAAGCCTAATTGATGTCAGCCAAAAAATATTCTGCAAGCAGGTACTGAATAGATTGCAGGCATGGATAGAGGATTCTCACATCCTTTCTGACTTCCAGGCAGGATTTAGGAAAGGAATGAGCACAATAGATCAGGCGTTCGGGTTCAATCTTCTTTGCTGGAAATACCTGTCACTTAATAAGAGCCACTTGTATGTAGCTTTTATTGATCTAAAAGCTGCCTTTGACATGGTACCACAGGATTTATTGTGGAATGTTTTGGAGAGCTACCAACTTGACGGAGAATTATTAAGACTGATTAGGTACTTACATGAGGGGACTTACGCTCAAGTACGCTGGTCTCAAAGTGGCGATCTAACAGAAGCTATACCTGTCAATAGGGGGGTCAGGCAGGGGTGTGTTCTGGCCCCAACATTGTTTAATCTCTTCATCAATGGTGCGGCGGACCAGCTGTTACATTGCAACCATGATGCTCCAAATTTAGCTAGAGCTTCTGTCCCCATTTTAATGTTCACCGATGATACTTTATTAATTTCGAGAACGCCAATGGGCCTACAAAATGAACTGGGTGCTTTCTATAATTTTTGCTCCAGTAGAGAACTTGAAATAAATCCAACCAAATCAAAGTTCATGGCTTTTAATCCACATAAATTGTTCAGGGGGACAATGACCATAGCAGGCCATCCAGTAGAGAGAGTTAGTCAATTCGATTATCTGGGGCTTAGGCTAAGAGATGATCAACAGTGGTCGGCGCAGATTGGGAAGAGTTTGTCAGTTCTTAGACAGAGGTCAACAGTGATAGGGATGAAATTGCTAATATTTTGGAAGGGGAGATCTCACCCGCCATTACTGTCTATAAAGCAGCGGCAGTGGCAGCTTCAATTTATGGTGCCGAGCTTTGGGGGCACACTAATTCAAGGTGTTTGACGACGGTAGAAAACCGTTTTCTCCGAAATGTTTTGCGGCTGCCGATGAGTACCCCCTCACACCTCTTAGATTTGATCTAGCCTTAAATGAGATCCATAATGAAATTGCTCTAAGACCACTCATGTACTGGGTCCGTCCTTGGACTTCTGAGTATCTGTCCACCTTCCATATAGCAATAGATGAGTTTCTTGTGGGTGACTGTGCATTAAAAATCCCCTGGTTTAGACACATTAGAGACATGTGTAAACTCCTTATAATGGAGGAGGTGTGGAGAGATCCTCATAATTTGACTAAGGAAGTAAAAGAGCGCATAAAAAGGTGCTATTGGGAGAACATTCTGGTGCAAATTTGGTCTAAAAACCAAGGTAGCCGGACCCTACACTTTTTGGACCACAAATGCAGCCCCAAATTCGAGGCCTACGTGGACAATGTAAATCCTCCCTACACCAAAACCCTTTTTATTAAGTTCAGGTTAGGGATCCTTCCGCTCAAGACATTTACCGCGAGATGGAGAGTGGAGGACTGTAATCTGACTTTTTGTTATTATTGTCAAGAGATACCAGAGTCACTCGCACACTTTATGTTTTTTTGTCCTAGATATCTGGCCCTTAGGAAGAAGTGGATTGTCCAGTTATGCAGGTCAATGGGGATAAGGAAATGTAACATATCATTACGCCTTCTGACAACTGATACAACTGACAAGATAGTTTTTTCAGTTGCGAGATATCTGCAAAGTGCATGGGCTATAAGAATCAGAGAATTGTTATAATTGTGTACTTTAACAAATTGATTTTAGATTTGATTTATTTAATGCAGCAGCTGATAATTGATTGGAGTTAAGATATAATGGCCCATTATATTTTTATATCCTAATATTTAATACTCTAGGATTTTAAGATTTTAAGATAATTGTCTGTTCTGTATTGTTTTCACAATTATGTGATTTTATAACTTATTCAGGGCTTCTTAATGTATAACGTGGCACTTCTCGTTTATTTCCTTTTATAATTGATTCACTGTATAACTATGATATGGTGTTTTATTGCATACTTTTATGGCTTTTTGCCGAAATAAAGTTATTATTGATTGATTGAGAGCCTCACAGTAGCAAAGCTGTTGCTTAGAGAGTTAATAACAAAGGTTCGGATTTCCGGTCTCTCTAGAATCAGATAGGGGCAGACACTTCGACAATGAGGTGATTAAGCTCTTGTGTGCTGCTTTGGACATTGAGCAGAAGCTGCATTGTAGCTACCGCCCTGAAGCATCAGGATTAGTGGAACAGATGAATGGTACCTTGAAGTCGAGAATGGCAAAAATGTGCGCAGCTACCAATATGAAGTGGCCAGATGCATTGTCCTTAGTGCTGATGTCAATGAGAAACAGACCTGATAAGAAGACAGGACTATCCCCCCATGAGATACTCATGGGTAGAGCTATGAGATTGCCCGCAGTGACTGCAAATGCTCTTGTGAATATCACGGATGATATGGTGTTGGACTACTGCAAGGGTCTGGCTGATGTGGTCCGCTCTTTTTCCCACCAGGTGGAGGCTAACACATTGCCACCGATCAGTGATCCAGGTCACGACCTGCAAGCCAGTGATTGGGTGGTTGTCAAGAAACACGTGAGAAAGTCGTGTTTGGAGCCGCGCTGGAAGGGGCCATATCAAGTAAGACTGATAACAACCAATCAATCAATCAATCAGTCGTATTTATAAAGCGCACTATGTACCCGTGAGGGTTTCAAGGCGCTGGTGGGGGGGAGCTGGTGTTTACTGGTCGATGAGCCAGGTCTTGAGGAGACTTCTGAAGGTGAGCAGGTCTTGAGTCTGTCGCAGGTTGGTGGGGAGGGTGTTCCAGGTTTTGGCGGCGAGGTATGAGAAGGATCTGCCGCTGGTGGTCTTTCTTTGAATGTGGGGGACGACGGCGAGGGCGAGGTTAGAGGAGCGGAGCTGACGGGTGGGGGTGTAGAAGCTGAGTCTGTTGTTTAGGTAGGCTGGTCCGGTGTCGTGGAGCGTTTTGTGAGCGTGGGTAAGAAGCTTGAAAGTGATCCTTTTGTTCACGGGGAGCCAGTGAAGGTTTCTTAGGTGGTGGGAGATGTGGCTGTGGCGGGGTATGTTGAGGATCAGTCGGACGGAGGCTTTTTCGATGCGTTGGAGGCGTAGTAGGTCTTTCGCTGGGATGCCTGTGTACAGTGCGTTGCCTTAGTCCAGCCTGCTGCTGACGAGGGCCTGTGTCACTGTTTTTCTTGTTTCTGTTGGGATCCACTTGTAGATTCTGCGGAGCATGCAGAGTGTGTTGTAGCAGGAGGAGGAAACTGCGTTGACCTGTTTAGACAAGGTGAGGGAGGAGTCGAGGATGAAGCCCAGGTTGCGAGCGTGATCGGTCGGTGTCGGTGGGGTTCCTAGTGCGGTGGGCCACCAGGAGTCGCCCCAGGCGGAGGGGGTGGATCTGAGGATGAGGACCTCCGTCTTGTCCGAGTTCAGTTTCAGACAGCTGATTCTCATCCATTCGGCAATGGATTTCATCCCCTCGTGGAGGTTGGTTTTGGCGGTGCGTGGGTGTTTGGTGAGTGAGAGGAGGAGCTGGGTGTCGTCGGCGTAGGTGAGAATGTTGAGGTTGTGTTATCGGGCCACTTGTGCGAGGGGGGCCATGTAGATTTTGAACAGTGTCGGGCTGAGGGATGCGCCTTGGGGGACGCCGCAGATGATGTCGGTGGCTTCGGGCGGACTCTCTGGGTTCTGCCGATGAGGAATGAGACGATCCTGTCGAGGGCTTTTCCTTGAATTCCGGTTTCGTGGAGGCGTGATTCAAGGGTGCGGTGGCAGACTGTGTCGAAGGCGGCAGATAGGTCCAGGAGGATGAGGGCTGATGTTTCGCCGTTGTCCATTTGGCGTCTGATGTCGTCTGTGGTGGCGAGAAGGGCGGTTTCGGTGCTGTGGTTTCGTCTGAAGCCAGACTGGGAGGGGTCTAGGATGCCGTTGTCTTCGAGGTGGCTGGTTAGTTGTGTGTTGACGATTTTTTCAATCACCTTTGCTGGAAAGGGGAGCAGGAAGATGGGTCGGAAGTTTTTGAGGTCGTTGGGGTCTGCTTTGGGTTTCTTGAGGAACGCGCGGATTTCGGCGTGTTTCCATTTTTCAGGGAATGTCGCTGTTTCGAAGGAGGTGTTGATGACCTTTCATAGTTGGGGGGTGATGGTGGCGTCGGCTTTGTTGTATACATGGTGGGGGCAGGGGTCTGACGGAGATCCTGAGTGGATGGAGTTCATGATCTTGCATGTCTCTGTGTCGCTCACGTTGGTCCAGGAGGTCAGGTGGTTTTCACAGGTGGAGTATTCGGGGGTGGGGTCTGGCGTGGGAGTGGTGTCAAAACTGTTGTGGATGTTGATGATCTTCCGGTGGAAGAAGGTTGATAATGCGTTGCAGAGTTCTTGGGATGGAGGGATGTCGTTGACGCTGGCGCTGGGGTTAGAGAGTTCTTTCACGATGCTGAAGAGCTCTTTGCTGTCATGTGCGTTGTTGTCCAGGCGGTCTTTGAAGTGGGATTGTTTGGCTTGTCTGATGAGTTGGTGGTGCTTGCGGGTGGCGTCTTTGTGGGCTGTGAGGCTGTCAGGTGTGCGTTTGAGGAGCCATTCCTTTTTTAGCTTCCGGCAGTCGCGTTTGGAATTTAGCAGCTCGTCGGTCAACCAGGTGGCTTTTCTTCTGGTTTGGTTGTCCGTGGGTTTTTTGATTGGCGTGAGGGTGTTGGCACAGTCGTTGATCCACAGGGTGAGGTTGTTGGCGGCGGTGTCTGGGTTGGTGGAGTCGGGGTGGGTTCTGGACGAGTGCGTTGGTAAGCTGGTCTTCCGTAACTTTGTTCTAGCATCGGCGGGGTGGTTGTTGGGTACGATGGTGCTCGGTATGTTTTTTGTAGGTGAAGTGGATGCAGTGGTAGTCGGTCCAGTGGAGTACGGTGGTATGGTTGAAGGTGATGTGGGCGCTTGAGGAGAAGATGGGATCAAGCGTGTGGCCAGCGATGTGGTTTGGTGTGCTGACGAGTTGTCTGAGGCCGTGGTTGGCGAGGTTGTCGATCAGAGTAGTGGAGTTGGTGTCGTTGTTGTTCTCCAGGTGGAAATTTAGGTCCCCGAGGAGGATGTAATCAGTTGAGGTGAGTGCGTGGGTGCTGGTGAGGTCGGCGAGGGATTTGCTGAATGGTGCTCGTGGTCCGGGGGGGTCTGTAGATGAGCGTTCCTCTGAGAGTGGTGTTGGGGTCGGTGTGGGTGCGGAAGTCTAGGTGTTCAGCGTTCTTGAGGGAGTCGTCGGTGTGGGTGTCGACTTTCAGGGAGGATTTGTGGGCGATGGCTAGGCCTCCTTCGATTCCGTTGTTGCGGTCCATACGGATGATCTTGTAGCCTTCCGGAATGGCTATTGCGATGTCGGGCGCCGAGGAGTCGTTCCACCAGGTTTTGGTCAGGAAGGCTACGTCTGAGGTAGTGGAGTCGAGCAGGTCCCTGAGCTCGATGGCGTGCTTCCGTGCGGAGCGGGTGTTGAGGAGTAGGCAGTGGAGGTGGTTAGTTTCCGTCTTTGTTGCTGTCGCAGGTGAATCTGCAGGTGCGGCATGCGAAGGGTCCGTGGGTGTTCCTTGGTGAGGGCTGGGGGCATGCTGTGATGTGGCCGGGGTTGAGGGCATTGAGTTGGTCGGCCGTGTAATGATGTCTGGAGTTGCAGGGGTCTTGCGGACCGGGGGGTGGCGTTGGGCACGGTCCAGGCACGGATGGGCGCAGACGGGCTTGCCTTTGGCACGTCTTTGGCACGCCAGCGGCGCGCCGCCTCTGGCATAAGAGGAGGGGAGGGTGGGAGTGGCAGCTGGGAGGCCGGAGGGGCTGTCCAATGGGGGGTCTGGGGAGAGGGGGCGCAGGGGACGCAACGGCGGGAAAAAAGGCAAAGAACTAAGCGGTGAGAAGGAGGGGGGAGGGGCCGCAGGGGACGCAGCGGCGGGAGAGGGAAAGTGGAAACTGGAATGACAAGTGCAAACGGAGAGAGAGGAGGTGGCGCGGAGGGCAAAAAGCGGGGAGCGACCTACCTGCAGCAGCAGGGTCAAAGGTTGCTACCAGCTACCGTGCCGTGTCTGGCATCAGAGGAGGGGAGGGTGGGAGTGGCAGCTGGGAGGTGGGAGGGGCTATCCAATGGGGGGCTGGGGGGAGGGGCCGCAGGGGACGCAGCAGCAGGAAAAAAGGCAAAGAACTAAGCAGTGAGAAGGAAGGGGGAGGCAGGAGGGGACGCAGGGGACGCAGCGGCGGGAAAAAAGGCCAAGAACTAAGCGGTGAGAAGGAGGGGGAGGCGGGAGGGCCGCAGGGGACGCAGCAGCGGGAGAGGGAAAGTGGAAACTGGAATGACAAGTGCAAATGGAGAGAGAGGAGGTGGCGCGGAGGGCAAAAAGTGGGGAGCGACCCACCTGCAGCAGCAGGGTCAAAGGTTGTTCTCAGCTACCGCGCCGCGTCTGGCATAAGAGGAGGGGAGGGTGGGAGTGGCAGCTGGGAGGCGGGAGGGGCTGTCCAATGAGGGGGTGGGGGGACGGGCCGCAGGGGACGCAGCAGCTGGAAAAAAGGCAAAGAACTAAGCGGTGAGAAGGAGGGGGAGGCGGGAGGGGCCGCAGGGGATGCAGCGGCGGGAAAAAAGGCAAAAAACTAAGCGGTGAGAAGGAGGCGGGAGGGGCCGCAGGGGACGCAGCGGCGGGAAAAAAGGCAAAGAACTAAGCGGTGAGAAGGAGGGGGAGGCGGGAGGGGCCGCAGGGGATGCAGCGGCGGGAAAAAAGGCAAAAAACTAAGCGGTGAGAAGGAGGCGGGAGGGGCCGCAGGGGACGCAGCGGCGGGAAAAAAGGCAAAGAACTAAGCGGTGAGAAGGAGGGGGGAGGTGGGAGGGGCCGCAGGGAACGCAGCGGCGGGAGAGGGAAAGTGGAAACTGGAATGACAAGTGCAAACGGAGAGTGTGGCATAAGAGGAGGGGAGGGTGGGAGTGGCAGCTGGGAGGCGGGAGGGGCTGTCCAATGGGGGGCTGGGGCCACAGGGGACGCAGCGGCGGGAAAAATGGCAAAGAACTAAGCAGTGAGAAGGAGGGGGGAGGCGGGAGGGTCCGCAGGGGACGCAGCGGCGTGAAAAATGGCAAAGAACTAAGCGGTGAGAAGGAGGGCGGAGGGGGGAGGCGGGAGGGGCCGCAGGGGACGTAGAGACGGGAAAAATGGCAAAGAACTAAGCGGTGAGAAGGAGGGGGAAGGCGGGAGGGGCCGCAGGGGCTGCAGGGGGCGCAGCGGCAGGAAAAATGGCCACGAACTAAGCGGTGAGAAGGAGGGGGGAGGCAGGAGGGGCCGCAGGGGGCGCATCGGTGGGTAAAATGGCAAAGAACTAAGCGGTGAGAAGGAGGGGGGAGGCGGGAGGGGCCACAGGGGATGCAGCGGCGGGAGAGGGAAACTGGAAACTGGAAACTGGAATGACAAGTGCAAACGGAGAGAGAGGAGGTGACGCAGAGGGCAAAAAGCGGGGAGCGACCTACCTGCAGCAGCAGGATCAAAGGGTCAACCACTGCTGGGAAATGTGCAGGCGTTCCAAACTGGATACATGACAGTCATACAAAGAAGGTAACATGTCCGACTGATGAGAAATGTGAAGTTTCCGACTCAGCAATTCCAGAGAAGGAGGCCTCAGGGCCGGAGAACATTGAAAGGGGAACTGAGACTGAAGGACAGCCCACAGAGGACGGCTTAGTCCCTCAAACAGTAAACGAGTTCGAGAGAGGTGACAATGAGCCTACATCAGTAGAGGTAGCAGGAGAACTAAGTCAAGGAGAGGTTCTCCCAGAAGTAGACTGATACGTGTTAAAACTTGAGCCTGTTACAGAACCTGAAGACGAGGGGGAAGGAGCAGAAGGAGGTCAAAGTACATCAACTCCTCCTGAGCCGATTGCAGGTCTGTCAAGACAAAACACCATAGCACAAGAGGAGGGTGCTGTTCAGCGTGCTGAAAAGCCAAGTAGAAAGAAAACGCATAAAGGTGATAACTGGCCAAAGAAACAAGCTGTAGGAGAAAAGTTTGTTCCAGGTGAAACAATAGAGGAAGAAATTGATACAACCAGAAGGGAGGAACTTAGTGAAGGGGAAATACAAAGCGAACGCAGACTGAAAAGAAAAAGAGTCGCAAACAGAAGGTACGCAGGTCCTGAATGGGAATATGCAACAACCTCTGAATGGCAACAAGAATTCTTAGCGTTCTGTTTTGATCGAGAGGTACCAGGCCAATATTACGGCACCTGAAATTAACCAGGGAAAGGGACTGTGTTAAAAATTTAAATCAAAAACTCAAAAGCTGAGAAAAGAGACTGAAAAAAATTACTGGATGTGACACTGATAACCTGAATTGACACTGAAAACCCGATTATGACAAGCTGCTAACCTGATTTGACAAAAGGGTCCTGGGGTGAGTGGAACGCTGTAAATACTCGCAGAAAAAAAAAAAAAAAAGAGAGAGACTTTGAGAAAAAAAAAAAGAGCTTTAAAATCATCCTCAAGTTGATTATTTGTCATATATATATATTTTCTGCTATCTGATTCTTTACAGATCATGGCTTATACTAGAGGTAGTAACAAGAAGGGTAAAGTGTGTGGTTGGTTGAGTATTATATTAGGTATTGTGTGCGCAATAATAATTATAGGTGTGATTGTGGGATTTCCTTGGTTAGATAAAAAGGTGACTAACAATGCTTCAAAACCTGAGACTGCTACACTAACACCGTGGGAAAGGTTTGAGCAGGATACAAAACACTTGCATGAGGGAACTAATTCAAAGGGGGAACTTTCTACTAATGTCTTCTATTGCTTGCTGAATGAGTATGTTGATACAATGGATGCGAGGAACTGTTATGTGTGCACAAAGATTCCTTCATCAGTACAAGAAGGGGACACTTAAAATAGTTTTCCTTTAACCTACGGGATAAGCTGTAGTCTGTTACTAACAAGATTCTATGATCAGGAACATGTGCAGTATTTTTATTCAAATCTAAATGTAGTGTTTTCTTTTGTGCCTCTGACTGAATTTCTGAACATGTTAGCTAAAGAGCATAGTATAAAATTAGTTAGGGGTTTCTTTGAGCCGACACTAACCTTTGGCACAGCTTATGCGCATCGCAATAATTTGACCTGCCTACTAACACCAGTGGAGAAAATCTTCTTAGATCACACTGATGATAGACGCAAAGCACTGAAAGAAAGGCTAGAAAAGGGGTTAGAAAAACGCACATATGCAAATGATTATGCTTGCATTGCAATTAAAACGCAGGGCAAATTAGCTATAGATGCATTACATGTGGGAAGGCTTTGTATATATAGGCCGAAATCTGATCATGACACTTTATTTGTGGGAACGAATGAATGCAGGCATGTGTTTTTGTTTCAGAGTAAGTGGACATTCATGTTAAATGGACAGGATCCAGCGATCCCTGGGATCTATTGTATATGTGGACTTAATGCTTATTACCGTCTCCCTAAGGGATGGTATGGGACATGTTATTTGGGAATAGTTTTCACAAAGATTTACCAGATTGATGACTTAAAACAAATACCTAAAATGTCTGAATTACAACATGCTAGACAAAAACGAGACAGCGGCTGCTGTCGTTGGTGACATATTTGGAGCCATAATTCCTTCAGTAGGGGTTATCTTAAACGCCATAAAAATTCGAAAGTTGTCTACTATTGTGGATAACATGCTGACAAATTTCACAGGGGCTATACTCCTGATGGATACTGAACTTGCTGCGGAAAGAGCTATGACTCTTCAAAATCGGTTTGCTTTAGACATTCTTTTAGCAGAGAGCGGCGAAGTCTGTAGAATGCTTAATGAGCGTCATTGTTGCTAGTTTATTCCTGATAAAAGTAAAAAGATTAGAGGTATGCTTACTAAACTAACTAGAGATAGTGCAGATTTGAAGGAGCTCAAGGAACCTGCAGTTTGGGAGAAAGTTGGGAAGGGAATTGCCAGAGTAGGAAGTTTGTTTAGTGATATTTGGAATGGGGTCCTTGCCGAGATATTAGGGGGCCTATTAATTGTCCTGATTTGTTTATTGGGTTTATGGGTAGTATGCAAAATCAATGAAAGAATTAGAAGAAATTGGACAAAACAAAGCAAAAGAAATGAAGAAAATGAAAGGGAGAAAATGTTTAGTGAAATTTGGGAAAGTTCACACAAGGGGCAAGATGTTGAAATGTGCATTATGCGCAAAGTGAAAGGTTAAAAGGGAAAGGTTTGTGTGATGACTAGGGTCATCAGAAGAGGGACTGAGAGAGCGTAGCTTATATAATCTATATTAACATGGAATGTTTATGAACTAATGTATAATAATGCCGCATAGAGACTGTATTAACCTGTTTTGCTAAAAATGTGCACTTGAAATGTGACCATGGGGAGTGGCCGCCAATGTATACGGGGACTAATGAAAATGGGGAAGCGCGTCATTAGTGGAGGCGGCGGTGGCGGCACCAACACACAGGGCAGGAGCCCTTTAAAAACTGCTTCGCGCTCCCGCAACCGCAGGAAGCGCGTCATTAGTGGAGGCGGCACCAACACACGGGGCAGGAGCCCTTTAAAAACTGCTTTGCGCTCCCGCAACCGCGGGACACACGTGGGCGGTGCCCAGGCGGTGCCCGGGCGAAGCCAGGGCCAAGGGTGGGCCCGTCTTGCGCCCGTCATGGCCCGTTAGAGGCTGCGCTGGGCCACCCCTCTTTCATATCCAGTGAAGGGTGACTATTTATACATTTACTATGTATTGGGGATCATTATGGAGCCTTTTTAGTGGGTGTAGTGGGTTTTTAATATTTTTTAATTTTTTTGTCTGTTTTGTTTGGTATTTCGTTATTGAAACATTTTGTTAAAATGGGCAGGAAAAGAGGTCCATTAACTGGTCCCATGGGAGGGGGTGGTGGCGGCAGTAGACAGGGAAGTGGCACCACCACATTGGACTCCTTCCTCGCAAGAGCTGTCGGGATCGTAACGAAGGAGATTGATCTGGCAGAAAGGAGGTTATCCATGGAACTGGAGGACTGGCGTCTGGCCCCAATAGATAGTGGTCCTCGTGAGGTTGTGGATGTGGAGGTGACTTATCCGGGGGGAGACCAAGGTACTGTTATGGTTGCTGTTGAACCTGCTCAAATTGAGCTAATAGAGACTACAGAGGGTTCTGGTGGCCAAGGCCCTTCCAGAAGAAGCAAAAGACTTTTATTATCTTCTCCCCCGGCCTGCCCCCTCGATAAATGTAGCCCCTCCCGAGGAAAAAAAAGGTCTTAAAGAAATCAATTCCCAAGTCGAAAACATCCCCCTTGGAACTCCCTAAGGGTACGAGTAGTGACCCTGCACCTTACCAGCAGCTGGGTTGTGATGTTACTATTTTATTGTCAAAATTTCGTGAAATGATCCAGGAGATTTTATCCCCTGTTGTAGTGAAACTATCGGCCATAGAAAAGGCAGTCTCTCTGATATCTGTGCAAGGAAGTCAGGGGAGGCATTGTGTAGGTGGATGTGTGGCCCCGACCAGGCGATCCCATCCTTGTGAGGAGTTGCTCCTGCCGGGGGATGCTGCAGGGCCATTGGGGCCTCTGGGAAAATCATCTCAGCTATTGGTTAATTCTGGAAATTCTGGGGGTCAGGGCGCTCATGCTGAGATTGCGCCGGCTGCACCGACTTCTATATTAAGGGCGGATTGGACTGTCAATAGGCCTAGCTGTAGTAGGCAGCCTGATCCTGAATTTGTGGTAGCAGGGGGGGCTGACCAACAGCTGGTTGGGAATAATAATCGGAATCTCCCGACGGCCAGGCCTGCATTGACCTTTTTGGATCTCCCCCCAGCTTGTGCCCCCTATGTGGTGGTATTGACGAATGTACCTGCTCTTGCCCCTGGGGTAACTGAGTCCACGGCCCAACTCACAAATAAGGCTGGATATTGGTTGAGTAAGAACTGTGATTTCGCATGTAAGGATTTCAATGATATTCTGTTTGCCAGAAGAAGTGGATGGGTTGGGCCCTAAAATAAGGTGGGGGATGAAGATTGTATTATTATAAATGTTAGATACCCAGCCCTGAGTCAAAGGCTCCTTTCTACCTACCGCCCTGCTGTATTTAGACCTCGTACAATTGGTATGGTCCCTTTGGGTTATTTTTATGACCACATGCGATTGAGTGCCGGGGTGTTTCCGGGTTCTGGTAGGTTTCCCCCCCGGGACAGAATAGTCACCAGGCAACCAGCAGAAGAACTGTCACTAACAGTAATTTATCCTTGGAAGGGGTGGACTGACAATGCGCCAAGACCCTGGCTATACGGGAAGAGGTGCCCCCACAGTGTACACTTATCTCATGGAATATTGCGGGCTATGATGCTAAGTTATCTGATCAGGCGTGGATTAGGTGTGTGACTAATTTTGATGTGATCATGCTTCAGGAAACCTGGTCAGAGGGGTTGTCTGGGTGGGATGGATATAATAGATTTGCAATTCCAGCTGTGAAGTCTCTTGGTGGCCGCTCAAAAGGTGGCTTGGTTACCCTAATCCGCCTCTCTAAGATAGTGGGTGCTTTTCAAATTAACTGCAATCACCAAGGTATATTGCTGGTATGGGTAATTTTATCAAATAATTCTGATATTTTACTGGTTAACTTTTATAATGCTGTGTGGGATTAGGGATGCCAAATTGGGGCCCTGTTTTCCGTTCTTCAGGTTTTGAAACACAGAATGGAGGAGATGGGGTTAGAATTCTGTTTTATTGTCTCTGGAGACTTTAATGCTAAGCTGGGGAGGCTCAGTAATGTGGTTAATCCCTTTATTCTTGACTGCGAGGATTATTCAGTGGATGTTCTGCAGGACTCCAGAGGTAGGGTTCTAATCAAGGAACTCAGGAAGATGGGCCTTCTGAATGTGTGTAATATAGAAGCCGTAGGCACTCACAAACTCCCAACCTATGTGGGAAGAGGATCTGAATTCACTATTGACTATATTTTTATGTCTCCACCTATGAAAGTCCTGGTGACTGGAGGGGAGGTGCTGGGGGAGGGTTTCAGTGATAATAATCCCCTTATAGTATCCTTTAAACTCCCTGGGGCCCTACGTAATTTAGGACGAGGTAGGCCGGTAGTAGTGGAGATAAAGGACCAGGGTAGGCGGCTTGGGTGGAAGCAAGTGGATTCCCTAAAAGTTGTAGAAAGGGTGGTGGGGGAAAATTTACATTTATTTATGGACACACTCTTGACAGAGGCTCCTAATCCTAACACTGTTATGAATGCAATAACAATAGTAAATGAGCAGTGAGAGACTGCCTTTTTTCAGTAAGCAGCCAACCTAGTATACGTAATTGTGGTTGGTACAATGAGACCTGCTATGTCGCAAGGGCAAACCTGAAGATGGCCACTAAGAAACATCCTAGAGATTGGGTCCCCGTAAAAGAAGCTAGAATGAAATATAAGAGGGCCCTGAGGGATAGCAAGATAAAACATAAAGATAAAGCCTGGGAAGAAATAGAACGTGCTTTAGCTCTGAAGGATCCTGGCCTGTTTTGGAAAGTGGTAAATAGAGGTTCCTTTGGAACAGATACATCTGAGGGCCTTGGCTGCAACATCGCTCCGGAAGCATGGGTAATTCACTTTTGTAGTATTTTTGAGGGTTCTCGCCTAAGAAATAACAGGGAGAACGAGTATGAGATGGCTCCCAACCTAGCAATTAGGTTTTCGCTCCAGGAGGTTATGGATGTGATACAGAGTAGTGCGAGCAATAAAGCTCCGGGCCCGGATTCGATCCCTACCGACTTGTATAAAGCGAACCCCCAGTTATGGGCACCTGTTCTCTTAAATGTCCTTAATGCAGCAGTTACTGTGGGTACCCCTGCCTCTTGGAGACTGGCATGCATTGTCCCAGTGTTTAAAAAGGGCGACCGAAATGATCCTAAGTCCTACCGCCCTATTTCTCTACTGGACTCTTCGGTGAAGATTCTGGTACGGATTATTTTAAGGCGTCTGGAGTCCTGGATGATAGGGAATGATATCTTAAGCCGGGACCAGTATGGTTTTAGGGAAGGTCTTGGCACGCGAGATCAATGTCTCAA
The DNA here is from genome assembly GCF_031143425.1 of Pleurodeles waltl. Classification (NCBI taxonomy): domain Eukaryota; kingdom Metazoa; phylum Chordata; class Amphibia; order Caudata; family Salamandridae; genus Pleurodeles; species Pleurodeles waltl. The sequence continues at coordinate 1,179,423,203 of NC_090445.1, read as the reverse complement.
CCTACTGATGCTGATCGGCAAATACACGCAGGCCAGGAAAGGTACACTCAATCTTGCTTTTATGGATTTTAGCTGTGCCTTTGATAAGGTGAACCGGTCTATATTATGGGAAAGATTAAATCAGTTAGGGCTGGACCCTAATATTGTAGAGTTGTTCCGATATCTACATTCTGGGACGGTTGCAAATGTGAGGGTGGGGTCAAATGGGGAATGCTCAGAGGCCTTTATGTTTTCAAGGGGTGTGCGCCAGGGGTGTGTTCTGGCTCCTACTTTGTTCCTTCTATATACAAATGGATTGTCTGATTTTCTGATGAAACATTGTAGCGATGTTCCAAAGGTGAATGGTACTGATATCCCTGTGCTAACGTATGCAGATGACGCAGTCCTCATGGCCCGTACTATGAATAGTCTCCGGGAAATAGTTAGAGCTTATGCCTCCTTTATGTCAGCTTTGGGTTTAGAGGTCAATTTTAAGAAATCTCATTTTATGGTGTGTGGAAGACCCCTGAGTAGGGTGGGGGAGCTAAGGGTGGAGGATCAAATTATTAGTAGGGTCCATGAGTTTTCCGTACCTAGGGATTATTTTTGATGAGAAAGGATCTTGGAAACCTTGTATTGCCAGAAGGGGTGCGCTTTTTCATGCAGCAGTTGGCGCAACTTTTGACTTTGCTGTAAGGCTAGGCAGTAAACCCATCAAGCCTTTGCTTGAAATTTATAGGAGGAAATGCCTCCCCGTCCTGCTGTACGGTGCTGCACTTTGGGGGTATGGAGACTCCCAAGCCCTTACAGTGGAAGAAAATTGGTTCTGTAGAAGGCTATTGGGAGTTGGACAAAATATCCCTGGCTTTAGCCTTCATTTGGAGCTTGAGTTTGTCCAGGACACTATTCAGTTGGCTCCCCTTCTGCTATGGATCTCTATTTGGACTAACGAACATGCCACTTTGAATAGGAATATCTTAAAGGATTGTCTGGCTTGTGACAATGTAAAGAATACTCCCTGGTTGATGCACATAAGGAAGATGGCTCGTGATTTGGGGCAGCCTGATTTGGTTGATTATCCTGAAGGCCTGACCAGGTGTGATAAGAAATGGGTTAAGGAGAACAGGAGGGAGGAGGAGGCTTTAGGGAAAAAAAACAATCAGGGATTTCATTATGTTAAAGATGTGGGTAGGTCCTGAGCGCTATCTCTTAGAGATAAAGGATGTGAGGGAAAGGTCTTTCATAACCCATTTCCGTTTGGGGATCATCAGAAGTAATCTGTGTTTCCCGTTAGGTCAGTATGGGGACAAATGTATTAGACCCTGCCCCTGTGATGAGGTGTCCCAACAGACCTTGCCCCATTTTACTTTGTTTTGTGATTTTTATGCACCATTCAGAACTCGTTTTTTATTACCTCTCCTAAGGCCCAAGGGTTTTGTGCAATTTCGTCCTGCTTTTATGTGGCTGCAGATGGCCTCAGATGTATTGGTGTGGAAGGGGCTGGGATCATTCCTGAAGGGAGCTGTTACTTGGCATAACAATGTAGAGTTTTTAGAATGAATCTTTCTACTTTATTGTTTCTATGCATGTTGGTATATATGTTTTTATTTCTGATGGGTGTTCTTATTATTTATGGTTTTATTGTTAATTTTAACAAATGTATTGGAGATTATTTATTGTAATGGATGAATTTTTTTCATACCGAATAAAAGTTATTATTATAATGAAAATGACTAATGTTTATGAAATATTTTATTTAAATAGTTTTACACTAATTATTAATGAGTATGTTATTAAAGTTTTTGTTGCTAATAAATCTCGTATCAGAGTTGCCATATTGTGACTATGCTAACATGTTTCTTGGTTTTGAGACTAATAAATCTGCTAGTAGTATTGTAAACAATAGGGAATAAATATCACTAAATCCATACTAAACTGGTGTGGTTATTCATGACTGCAAGGTCATGGTGGTGTCTTGAGTTTGATGAATTTCTTTGACTAAAGTGAAATGCATTATTGTGATAAATATTGATGACATTATTGACGTATTGATTGATATGTTGATTAGCTAGCTCGTCCTAAGGTGTCTCTCAACAGGGTCAAAAGATTAATTGGCCTAAAACGAGTCCCAATGTGTAGAAATGTATCATAGAGGGACGCGTTAGCAGTGGTACAGTGTATGTTATAATCACCGACTAGATAGAGCACATGTCACTCCAATTTCACTCCTAATTAAAAGAGATATTATTTGGTCACATGTTACTGCCTTTTTAGATAATTGTGCCCAAACTTCAAAGAGATATCATTACCTTTTGGAGAAGTTTTCAAACAGCCGTAAATTCACTAATGTGCATTCTGTATAGGTGTACTCAAATAACATTTTATATTTGATATGCTGTCAATGCCTTGCCATTTATGCATTGTTGTTCCTCTCTCTTCTCTTCTTCTAATGGATCTTCTGATATTTTCCCCATCCCCTTCCCCTCTCTTTCTTCTTATCTCTCTTTCATATAATATGATATAAAACATATAAAAGCAACATGTTTTATCCCAATAAGGAATTGTATATATTTATAATGTATTTGGTAGTTTATTTCACATCGTCGGTTTTTGATGTTAACTATGTAATGCTTGTTGCAGTTTTCTCTAATAAACTTCTTTTTCAAACTTAATGTTGGTGCATTTGCGCTTAGGGTGCTGTCGTCCCCCTCATGGGGAGAAGGAAGAAAAGACAACCAAAATGGTGGAAGCACAGCCTTGAAGTTGCATCTGGCTTCTGTACCATCTATAATTTCTTCGGTGCCACGATTAGTGTTGCAGCATGCCTGGGGGTTCTCTGCAGCCACAGTCTGGCATGTGCAGTGAGAGCGGCTCCTAATTGCTATATCACAGAGGAGTGGTGGGGCGTGTCCTTGCCACCAAAATGTGGCGTTGGGACTACCTAAATGCCGGCCAAAGGAAAACAGACATTACATACAAATTAGTCATTTTGAAACTGCAAGCTGGTCGCCAAATCATTTTATTGACTTTGGCTGCATTGCACATAACCAGCCCAACAGCAGAAAAAAGTATCAGGGGCGTAGCATGGTATCCCCTGACTTAATGAGGTAGCCCATTCTAGTGCAGCATCAAAATCTTAAATTTTAGGGTGTCATATTTTTTTCTATCTTGATCTATGGTATGATCAATGGCAAAGGTATTGAATATCATCTGCTAACATTAAAGCACCGAACAACCGGGCAGCCCTGCGCTGCGTCACATCAGAAATTCAGTGATGCGCCGTATTTACAAAAATACAGCACACCCCTGCATTTCCCCCTGCGCTTGTACTAAATTTAGCTGCCTATCATCAGTGCAGTCAGCCTTGCACCATAGTGGAAGGATGCCTGAACTGCGGGGAATGATTGTTTATGTGCAGGAAGGTGTCCCTTCCTGCATATAAAAAATCAATAATGGCGATTTGCTAGTTCTATGTGCTGTATTCTGCAGCACACATAGAAGTCGCAAATCGTCATTATTTAGTGATTGTTTATGTGCAGGAAGAGACACCTTCCTGCACATAAACAATCATTTATGGCGTTTTGCAAAAACGAGGAGAAATAAAAGTATGACTCCTTGTTGCACCATGCTAACGCCATCCCTGGTGTGGTGTTAGTTTTTGGCACTACCTCAGATTTACGATTCCTCAAAAATCTGGGGCAGCGTAAAAATGCAATGAATGTTGCGGTAAGATGCCCACAGCAACACCTATTGCACGCCCCTTTCACACTAAGTGATAGGTGTGAAGGGGCCGTATTTACAAGGTGGTGCTAGGCCACAAAAAGTGGCTTAGCGCCGCCTTGTAAAATGTCGCAAGGCTTTGCACCACCAGAGATTTGCTAAAAGAAACACTCCGGTGGCACAAGGACCTCATAAATGAGGCCCTCACTTTTGCCATTTGTAGGATAAATCACCAATTGCCTAGTCAAAATGCAGGAAGTGTTTAAAAACATTCAAATCAAAATATTTGCCAGCTTTAGGTTATTGCCAAGACGCATTTCTTGTCATATTGGTGAAAATAACTGGACTTTTCATAGTGCTTGTTATTTAGAGTTATAAGCCCATATTTCCAAGAAATGATGCACAACTCTGCTAGTGCAGTTGTGCGTCAAAAATGTTAAAACCGCGCTATGTCATTTCGTAGCACCATGCATGCGCCATATTTACAAAAAGACACACCATGGTGCAAAGAAAAGGCTAGCACCCAAAAAATTATAATAAACTTTGCAACATGTCGCAAAAAAATTATGCTAATGCCGCAAAAGTTGCGTTGCCTGACTAGGGGCAAGTTTTCGGACCCTAACTGTGCTAGTGCCATTTTCGGCTTAAAAGCATAAAAAAAGCCAGGAAAAATGCCAAACAAGCCATGAGATTCCACAATGGAGAAGACATGCCAGGACAGTCCCCAGCCAGGGAGGGCAGAGAGACTCCCAAGAAAAGGGGAAAAGGAAGAGGAAGTGCAGGTTCAGTGAGGAGGAGAACAACATCTTGATCACAGAGGTGACGGAGCACCAACAACAGCTCTTCGTCACCTCTAAGTTACCATTAGGAAGGAAGGAGGCCATATGGCAGTCCATAGTTAATAATGTCAACAGTGTGGTAGAGGTGAAGAGGGCGGACATCAATTGCAAAAAGCGCAGGCACTGTTGTAAGCTCAGAACAAAAGAGAAACTGGCCAGCAACCGAAAGGCAGCACTGCAGACCAAGGGGGGAATTCCCGCACTCCAGGAGCAGCTAAATGAGGTTGAGGAGATGGTGGCAGCTGTCATCTAGGAGGAGTCAGTGGCAGGAGTCCAGGGACACGAAAGTGCAGTGCATGATGACCAACAACAAATGCAGGGTAAGTCGCAGTGTGGGGAAATGTAACTAACACATGGCAGAAGGGGGCACATAGGAGACACTGTATGCATGTTAAAGGGTTGCATCGGAGCACAATAATCACAATACACAAAACCTACCTAATGTGCACTGACCCCCACCATATGCACAGACCACTTCACAACCCTTTCACAACTCACTTCACTGTGTCAACTATACCATCTGTCCATGTGTAGCTCTCATTGGGCACTATCTACCATGCCTGTTGTGCAGGGTAAGGCAGCAAGGGCTGGGGTATGTCTCCATGCACCACTGGGAAAGGGCACATATGTAATTTACACCCAACATATGGGGTAGGTCTGAAGTTATCATCTGTGCTGGTGCACAATTTGCAGACATGTTCCCAAGCAGGCACACCTGCACCATGATGTAAGAGTGATTGTATTGCGGTGTTGATTGCTGTTGTGCATGAAGGGACACTTTCCTGCATAACATCAGCCACCATGTGCTGTGTCTGTCTAACTATGTGTGCAGCACACAGAGAAATATTACATTACTGTGACAGACAAAGATTTTACACACCATCTTGTCACTTCGACACCACCCCTTAGTTGTAGCACAAAACTGAAAAATAAATTCAAGATGTGACAATCTGGGAAGGCAGTAGAAGCTTGGTGGGTTGCACATGTGTTGCCTGGGACTCCCCCAGCAACACACATGGAATGCCAACTGCATGCAGTGTCAAGTGTGCAAAGGGCACATAAATACCCGGTCATAAAAAGGCAATCAAGGTGCCCTTCCTTGGCCTGGTATATATCAGCTGGCACACTGCACCACTGGAATGTAATGTGAAAACAATGCTTTGGTGGGGCAGTGTGATGTCAGTGTCTGGGAAATCTGGCTCATAGTTACTCATGTATAATTAAATGATGCAGTGGAGTGCAGCAGCCCAGCTTGCCATGCTGTGCTGCATCAATTAAAATGTACAGGGGTGTGTAGCTGTCTTTAACATGTCATGCATCCTTGTACTACCCTTGGTGATGGGGCGCCAACTGCTTCCCAACACCAATACAGGCATATATTCAGCATGAAGTATGATTGTCTGTGTTGCTGGTCTGATTGCACATGTGTAGGAAGGGACATGTCTTGCAATGCTGACAATCAGGAACTCCCAATTCCTGTTGATAATTTAAACAAACATTGAAAGATGCAAAAATAGGCCAGTAACAATGTCAGTAATTTGTATCACCACTACAGTGCTACCCCTGAAGTGGTGTAGCAACCTGATGCATCCACATATTGACAAGTGTGGAAATGTGTGAGGTTCCTCATGCCACCACACATGTGTTGTAGGAGTGATGCAAGGGGAAGAACTGTCCACATGCTTCCACCTTGTCAACTCTCATCCTGTGTTCCTTATCCTGCACCACCCATAGAAAGATGCAAACACCTTTGTGTATATGGGCATTTTGTAAGGCCGCCGTTCCTACACAACAACACTCAGCCCTGCAATGAAGGCATCCTTGCATATATTCTGCAAGGAGAGCTGTGTTACAGGGATGAGTGAAGTTCAACAGGATGGCAGACCATATGAATTCCTTTTCTATACATGTCTTGTAACATGTTTCACCCCACCCCCCTGGACTCTGTCTGCCCATCCAATGGCCTGGGATCACAATTGGGGTCTTTCTCCTGTGCAATGTACAGTCTGCCAATTACAAATATTCCACACATATATAAAATCACTAAAGACCTCATTTGCTTTGAATATGTGTCTGAGGCCATACCTGTTCGATCTATATGCATTGTGTGAAGGCAATACACTAAGGGGCCTATATAGGTAGCAATGGGGCAGCGCAGTGCTACATGCAAGCTAGCTGTGCTGAGCTATGTCTACACAAAAATGCAGGGTGTGTCATAAATGATAGATTACTCTGCATCCATGTGTATTCCCTACCACTGGTGCTGTATCTGTTGCTAGTGTCAATGCAGGCACCCTTGCACCATAGAGTGAGGGTGCCTAGGTTGCAGGGAATGGTTGTTTTTGTGCAGGAAGGTGAGGCTTTCTGCACATCAACACGCAATGATGGCCCTGAAGTGGTGTAGCAACCTGATGCATCCACATATTGACAAGTGTGGAAATGTGTGAGGTTCCTTATGCCACCACACATGTGTTGTAGGAGTGATGCAAGGGGGAGAACTGTCCACATGCTTCCGCCTTGTCAACTCTTGTCCTGTGTTCCTTATCCTGCACCACCCATTGAAAGATGCAAACACCTTTTGTGTATATGGGCATATGGGAAGGCCGCCGTTCCTACACAACAACACTTAGACCTGCAATGCACGCATCCTTGCACACATTCTGCAAGGAGAGCTGTGTTGCAGGGATGAGTGAAGTTCAACAGGATGGCAGACCATGTGAATTCCGTTTCTATACATGCCTCGTAACATGTTTCACCCCACCCCCCTGGACTCTGTCTGCCCATCCAATGGCTTGGGATCACAATTGGGGTCTTTCTCCTGTGCAATGTACAGTCTGCCAATTACAAATATTCCACACATGTATAAAATCACTTGCTTTGAATATATTTCTGTGCATCCATGTGTATTCCCTACCACTGGTGCTGTATTTGTTGCCTAGTGTCAATGCAGGCACCCTTGCAACATAGTGTGAGGGTGCCTAGGTTGCAGGCAATGATTGCTCTGTGCTCTCTCTATGTGTGCTGAAGAAAGCAGCACACATATAAAAAATAAAATCTTGGTGGATCAATAGTATTACTCCCCGTTGTGCCATGCCAACCCCACCCCTGTGTTTTGGCACTGCCTCTGGTGTACATTTCATTGTTAATCTGATGCAGTGCCAAAACTAATGTTTGTTGTGTGGGTATGCCCACAGCAAAACCAATCGCACATACCTCTGCGGCATACATCTGAGTTGGGAAGCCCCTATTACAAATGTGGCATCTAGCCTCGCAAAGTTGTTTCTCGACACATTCCACATATGGTAAAGGGCACAGCGCCACTGGAGCATCACAAAAGGTGATGCTCTTGTGGTGCTAGGTGCTTGTCAATATGCTCCTGAGTACCTGCCCATGGGACATGTGTGGATTAGTGATGACATGAAACCACACACACTGACTGCAACACGATTGAGGTGACTGGTAGCTATGTGGACTAGCAAGTATTACCTGAGGCTCACAATCATGGCATGTGACAGTTAGCATGTATGTATTGTGCCATAGCTCACACCAATCCCTACACATGTGCCTGGGCCAAGCAAGGATGGTAGCAACAGAACAACATTCATGCAACAAAAAACTGAATGCATGTGTAGGACTGTGAGGGGCACTGATGAAAGTCTTAGTAACAACTTCTACATTTAGTTGGAGTGCAAAGACTACAACATGATGAGAATGCAAGTCACATAACTTTACAACACAGAGAAATGCTGTAGGAATACCTATTTTGAGATGTGTATGTCTAGGGAGGGGCATGAAGGGTTGGGGAGGGTGTAGGGGGGGCCCTTCAGTTATAGCTCACTGTAGTTATGGGGAAGTAAAGGGGAAGGGTCACTCCTCACTATTGAAGATAAAGGGGAGTGCGAAAAAATCCTCTGTCACAACCTGGGAACCTGGTGTAATGGCTAAACACACACCATCAATGGAGGTTATTGAGATTATCATTAATAAATCATGGGGTCATCCCAACAGGTCTGGGCGTTCAATACATTTCAGTAGTAGGTGGTGCTATGTGGGCTCTCTATTGTGTGATCTATTTTCAAATGCCCACCTTGTGGGATGTCCCAAGGGCACCCCGGGAGACAAACGCAGGATGATAGATACAACCATTTCTGCAATACGATGTTAGCTTCTATCTCTGTAATTGGGGCCAAGGGACCTCGTCATTAAGGCCATTCTTATTGGTTTGGAGCCTCCATAACCACATTTGTTCAAGCCACAGTATTTGTTGGGTCATGCCCTGACATGTCTGCCTACGTTTCTCAAATGCATACCATTCAATATCATCAGCACTATATTTCATGCTAATAAAATGATTAGTAAGCCTTGTTGAGTCCCGTTTACATCGGATCGTACTCTTATGTTCGCAGATATGTGTTCCCACCCACCTTGTTCTCATACGTATGTATCCAAAACTTGTTTTTGTTTTTGTTTTAATTATGGGCAAACACTGCACTTCCCACGTGTGGCATGGCCTATAGGTGGTGGAAGATTCCAAAGGGTTCTTTGACATTGTAGAAGGCTGGCCTGGCTTATAGTGGGTACCTTGGCGTACTTACACCCTGTGCCAGGTCCAGTTATCCCTTATTAGGAGAATGGAGATGTTTCTAGCAGCTTAGGCTGATGGTAGGTAGCTATGGCAAAGCAGCTTAGGCTGAACTAGGAGACATGCAAAGCTCCTACTATACCACTTTTATCATATAGCACAATTTCAGAAGAAAACACAATACACAGTTACTAAAAATAAAGGTACTTTTTTTATGACAATATGCCAAAAGTATCTCAGTGAGTACCCTCATTTAGAAGGTAAGTAATATACACAAGTCATATGCACACAAACCCAAAATTAGGTAAGTAATAGCAAGAAAAGTAATACAAACAGTGTAGAATTACAATAGGATGCAATAGGTGAACATAGGTCTAGGGGCAACAAAAACCATATACTCCAAAAGTGGAATGCAAGTCACGAATGGACCCCAGACCTATGGGATCTTGTCGAGGGTCGCTGGGACTGTAAGCAAACAGTCATGGTGTCCAAGATACCCCACCCCAAGACCCTGAAAAGTAGGAGTAAAGTACACTGTCAGTGATAGCCATAGGGTGTATTGGGAAGACAACCTCTTGTACACAGAGCCAAGGGACCCTAAACCTGGAGCTGCCATGAGATTGGTCATTCCCTTGCAGTACCGAGAGTTTCTTCGTGTCTTGGCACATGACATTCCCTTTGGCTGGGCATTTGGGCCAGACGAAAACTTGAGAAAGACTTGTCCCCTTGTTTCACTGGCCTCATATGTCAGAGGACACTAAAGAGTTTTGTCGCTCTTGTGTGACCTTCCAAGCCAGTGGCAAGACTGGTGGCACTCCTTAATTCCACTTCCAGTGTTTGGGGTGCGCTTTGAATGGGTTGGGGTTGACATAGTTGGCCCCCTTGACCCTCCAACAGCTTCAGGCAATAGATTCATCCTTGTCGTAGTGGACCATGCCAGTAGGTATCCTGAAGCCATCCCCTTAAGGACCACTACAGCTCCTGCAGTGGTAAAGGCCATCCTGGGAATCTTTTCCAGGGTGGGGTTCCCTAAGGAAGTGGTGTCAGACAGAGGTAGTAACTTCATGTCTGCGTACCTCAAAGCAATGTGGAAGGAGTGTGGTGTAACTTACAAGTTTACCAACCCTTACCAAACAAATGGTCTGGTTGAGAGGTTTAATAAAACACTCAAAGGTATGATAATGGGACTCCCTGAAAAACTCAGAAGGAGATGGGATGTCCTGTTACCTTACCTCCTTTTTGCTTACACGGAGGTACCCCAAAAAGGAGTGGGCTTCAGCCCCTTTGAACGCCTCTTTGGGCATCCTGTAAGAGGTCCACCTGCTCTTGTGAAGGAGGGTTGGGAACAACCTTTAAAAGCTCCTAAAGAGGACATAGTAGACTATGTACTTGGCCTAAGATCCAGAATGGCTGAGTATATGAAAAAGGCCAGCAAAAACCTCCAGGCCAGCCAGGAGCTGCAAAAGCAATGGCATAACCAGAAGGCTGTCCTGACTTAGTACCACCCAGGACAGAAGGTGTGGGTATTGGAGCCTGTGGCCCCAAGAGCACTCCAGGACAAATGGAGTGGACCCCATCTAATTGTTGAAAATAAGGGTGAGGTTACCTATTTGGTAGACCTTGGCACTGCCAGGTGTCCCCTTAGAGTGATTCATGTCAACCGCCTAAAACCCTACTATGACAGGGCTGATTTCAAACTGCTCATGGCAACAGATGAGGGACAGGAAGAAGGGAGTGGCCCTCTCCCTGATCTCTTCTCCACCACTGAAGCTGATGGCTTAGTGGAGGGAGTGGTCTTAGCAGATTGTCTTACTGCAGAACAGAAAGACAACTGTGTCCATCTCTTAAGTCAGTTTTCTGAACTCTTTTCACTTATACCAGGTACTACTACTTGGTGTGAACATACAATTGATACTGGAGACAGAGTGCCTGTCAAAAGTAAAAGTTATAGGCAGCCTGACCATGTCAGGGACTGCATTAAACAAGAGGTACATACAATGTTGGACTTGGGGGTGATGGAGCCTTCAGAAAGCCCCTGGGCTAGCCCAGTTGTGCTTGTCCCAAAACCTCACACCAAAGATGGAAAGAGAGAGATGAGGTTTTGTGTTGATTATAGAGTGTAGGAGGCAGGCCTGGCTTGTAGTGGGTACCAGAGGTACTTACACCTTGTGCCAGGTCCAGTTATCCCTTATCAGTGCAGAAGAGGTGTTTCTAGCAGGTAAGAGGATAAAATATATACACAAGTTATATGTACACAAACCAAAATTAGGTAAGTAATAGCAAGAAAAGTAATGCAAACAGTGTAGAATTACAATAGATTGCCATAGGAGCACATAGGTATAGGGCCAACACAAACCATATACTCCAAAAGTGGAATGCGAACCACAAATGGACCCCAAACCTATGTGAGCTTGTAGAGGGTCGCTGGGACTGTAAGAAAACAGTGAGGGTTAGAAAAATACTCCACCCCAAGACCCTGAAAAGTAGGAGTAAAGTGCACCTACTACCCCCAGAGAGCACAGAAGTCGTGATAGGAGGATTCTACAGAAAGAACACACACCAGCAGTGCACTGACAACGGATTTCCGGACCTGAGTACCTGTAAGACAAGGGGACCAAGTCCAATAGTCGCAACAGTGTAGAGAGTGGGTAGGGGCCCAGGAAATGCCAGCTGAAGGTGCAAGGAAGCTGTCACCGGTTGGAAGAAGCTTGGAGTTCTGCAAGGAAGAAGAGGACTAGGAACTTCTCCTTTGGAAGACGGATGTCGCACGTCGTGATGGAGCTTGCAGATGTGTTCCCACGCAGAAAGACCACAAACAAACCTTGCTAGCTGCAAGGGTCGCTGTGGAGGTTTTTTGGTGCTGCTGTGGCCCAGGAGGGACCAGGATGTTGCCACTTGGAGGAGGAGACAGAGGGGGCGCTCAGCAACTCAGAGAGCCCTCACAGAAGCAGGCAGCACCTGCAGAAGTACCCCAACAGGCACTTAGAAGAAAAGTGAAAGAGTCCATGCGAAGGCACAAAAGGGAGTCCCACAACGCCGGAGGACAACTCAGAAGGTTGTGCACTGTAGGACGGAGTGCTGGGGACCCAGGCTTGGCTGTGCATGAAGGAATCCTTGTAAAAGTGCACAGAAGCCGGAGCAGCTGTAGATCACGCAGTACACAGGATTACTGTCTGGCATCGGAAGGCAAGGACTTACGTCCACCAAATTTGGACAGAAGGGCCACTGGACTGTGGAAAACACTTCGACCCAGCTCCTGTGTTCTAGGGACCACGCTCGTCAGGATGAGAGGGGACCCAGAGGACTGGTGATGCAGTAGTTTGGTGCCTGCGTTGGCAGGGGGAAGATTCCGTCGTCCCACAGGAGATTTCTTCTTGGCTTCCAGTGCAGGATGAAGGCATACAGCCCTCAGAGCATGTACCACCAGGAAACAGTCGAGAAAGCCGGAAGGATGAGGCGATACAATGTTGCTGGTAGTCTTCTAGCTACTTTGTTGCGGTTTTGCTGGTGTCCTGGAGCAGTCAGCGGTCGATCCTTGGCAGAAGTCGAAGAGGGAAGTGCAGAGGAACTTTGGTGAGCTCTTGCATTCATTATCTGAGGAATAGCCCAGAGGAGAGACCTTAAATAGCCCAGAAAGGAAGATTGGCTACTGAGAAAGGTAAGTGCCTATCAGAAGGAGCCTCTGAAGTCACCTGCTGGCACTGGCCACTCAGAGCAGTCCAGTTGCCCCCAACACCTCTGTTTCCAAGATGGAAGAGGTCTAGGACACACTGGGGGAGCTCTGGGCACCTCCCCTGGGAGGTACTGGTCAGGGGAGTGGTCACTCCTCTTTCCTTTGTCCAGTTTCATGCCAGAGCAGGGCTGGGGGATCCCTGAACTGGTGTAGACTGGCTTATGCAGAGATGGGCACCACCTGTACCCATCAAAGCATTTCCAGAGGCTGGGGAGGCTACTCCTCCCCAGCCCTTCACACCTATTTCCAAAGGGAAAGGGTGTAACACCCTCTCTCAGAGGAAATCCTTTGTTCTGCCTTCCTGGGACCAGGCTGCCCTGGCCGCAGGGGGGCAGAAACCTGTCTGAGGGGTTGACAGCAGCAGTGTAGGAGGCTGGCCTGGCTTGTAGTGGGTACCAAAGGTACTTACACCTTCTACCAGGTCCAGGTATCCCTTATTAGTAGAATAGAGGTGTTTCTAGCAGCTTAGGCTGATAGAAGGTAGCTATGGCAAAGCAGCTTAGCCTGAACTAGGAGACATGCAAAGCTCCTGCCATATCACTTATATCATACGCACAATATCATAAGAAAACACAATACACAGAGTTACTAAAAATAAAGGTACTTTATTTTTATGACCATATGCCACAAGTATCTCAGTGAGTACCCTCAGTAAGAAGGTAAGTAATATACACAAGTTATATGTACACAAACCACAAATAGGTAAGTAAGAGTCAGAAAAGTAATGCAAACAGTGTAGAATTACAATAGGTTGCAATAGGCAAGCGTAGGTCTAGGGACAAAACAAACCATATACTCCAAAAGTGGAATGCGAATCACGAATGGACCCCAGACCTATGGGAGCTTGTAGAGGGTCGCAGGGACTGTAAGAAAACAGTCAGGGTGTCCAAGATACCCCACCCCAAGACCCTGAAAAGTAGGAGTAAAGTACACCTACTACCCCAAGAGAGCACAAAAGTCGTGATAGGGGGATTCTGCAAGAACAACAAACACCAGCAGTGCACTGACATTGGATTTCTGGACCTGAGGACCTGCAAGGCAAGGGGACCAAGTCCAATAGTCGCGACAGTGTCCAGGGGGGGCAGGAGCCCAGGACACCCCGGATGAAGGTGCAAGGAAGCTGCCTCCTGATGGAAGAAGCTTGGTATTCTGCAAGAAAGAAGAGGACTAGGAACTTCTCCTTTGGAAGATGGATGTCCCACATCATGATGAAGGTTGCAGAGGTGTTCTCATGCAGAAATACAGCAAACAATCCTTGCTTGCTAAAGGGTTGCGGTAGAGGTTTTTGGGTGCTGCTGAGGACCAGGAAGGACCAGGATGTTTCCTTTTGGAGGAGGAGACAGAGGGGGCACTCAGCAACTCAGAGAGCCCTCACAGAAGCAGGGAGCATCAGCAGAAGTACCCCAACAGGCACTTAGAAGATTAGTGAACCAGAGTCCATGTGATGTTACAAAAGAGGGTCCCACGACGTCGGAGGCCAACTCAGAAGGTTGTGCACTGCAGTACGGAGTGCGGAGGACCCAGGCTAGGATGTGCATCAAGGAAATCCTGGAAGAGTGCACAGGAGCTAGAGCAGCTGCAAATCACGCAGTACACAGCTTTGCAGTCTAGCGTGGGGAGGCAAGGACTTACCTCCACCAAACTTGGACTGGAGAGTCACTTGACTGTGGGAGTCACTCAGACAGAGTTGCTGTGTTCCAGGGACCAGGGTCACCAGGATGAGAGGGGACCCAGAGGACCAATGATGCAGTCTTTTGTTGCCTGCGTTAGCAGGGGGAAATTCTGTCGCACCCACTGGAGATTTCTTCGGAGCTTCTGGTGCAGGGTGAAGGCAGGCTACCCCCAGAGCATGCACCACCTGGAAACAGCCAAGAAAGGCAGGATTAGGTGCTACAATGTTGCTGGTAGTCCTCTTGCTACTTTGTTGTGGTTTTGCGGACGTCCTGAAGCAGTCAGCGGTCGATCCTTTGGTAGAAGGTGAAGAGGGAGATGCAGAGGAACTCTGGGGAGCTCTTGCATTCGTTATCTAAAGAATTCCCCAAAGCAGAGACCCTAAATAGCCAGAAAAGGAGGTTTGGCTACCAAGTTAGGAGGATTGGCTACCAAGAGAGGTAAGAGCCTATCAGAAGGAGCCTCTGACATCACCTGCTGGCATTGGCCACTCAGAGCAGTCCAGTGTGCCCCCAACACCTCTGTTTCCAAGATGGCAGAGGTCTGGGACACACTGGAGGAGCTCTGGGCACCTCCCCTGGGAGGTACTGGTCAGGGGAGTGGTCACTCCCCTTTCCTTTGTCCAGTTTCACACCAGAGCAGGGCTGGGGGATCCCTGAACCGGTGTAGACTGGCTTATGCAGAGATGGGCACCATCTGTGCCCATCAAAGCATTTCCAGAGGCTGGGGGAGGCTACTCCTCCCCAGCCCTTCACACCTATTTCCAAAGGAAGAGGGTGTAACACCCTCTCTCAGAGGAAATCCTTTGTTCTGCCTTGCTGGGCCAGGGCTGCCTGGGCCCCAGGAGGGCAGACACCTGTCTGAGGGGTTGGCAGCAGCAGCAGCAGCTGCAGTGGAGACCCCCGAAAGGCAGTTTGGCAGTACCCGGGTTCTGTGCTAGAGACCCGGGGGATCATGGAATTGTCCCCCCAATACCAGAATGGTATTGGGGGGACAATTCCATGATCTTAGACATGTTACATGGCCATGTTCTGAGTTACCATTGTGACGCTATACATAGGTAGTGACCTATGTATAGTGCACGCGTGTAATGGTGTCCCCGCACTCACAAAGTCCAGGGAATTTACCCTGAACGATGTGGGGGAACCTTGGCTAGTGCCAGAGTGCCCACACACTAAGTAACTTTCCACCCAACCTTCACCAGGTGAAGGTTAGACAGATAGGTGACTTATAAGTTACTTAAGTGCAGTGATAAATGGCTGTGAAAGAACGTGGATGTTATTTCATGCAGGCTGCAGTGGCAGGCCTGTGTAAGAATTGTCAGAGCTCCCTATGGGTGGCAAAAGAAATGCTACTTCCCATAAGGATCTCCTGGAACCCCAATACCCTGGGTACCTCAGCACCATATACAAGGGAATTATATGGGTGTACCAGTATGCCAATGTGAATTGGAAAATTTAGTCACTAGCCTGTTAGTGACAAATTTGGAAAGCAGAGGGAGCATAACCACTGAGGTTCTGGTTAGCAGAGCCTCAGTGAGACAGTTAGGCATCACACAGGGAACACATACAGGGCACATACTTATGAGCACTGGGGCCCTGCCTGGTAGGGTCCCAGTGACACATAGACTAAAACAACATATATACAGTGAACTATGGGGGTAACATGCCAGGCAAGATGGTATTTTCCTACATAGAGGGCTCAACCAAGAAACCAAGACAGATGCTCACCCTATACCCAGGGCAGATGAGCTCATAGATACACTGGCTTCTGCCAAGTATCTAAGCACTTTTGATCTAACTGCAGGGTATTGGCAGATTAGGTAATCAGAAGATGCTAAACCCAAGACTGCATTTTCAACCATTGGAGGGCACAACCAGTTCACAGTAATGACCTTTGGTCTGAAAAATGCACCTGCCACTATTCAAAGGTTGGTGAATACAGTCCTGCAAGGGTTAGAAGCTTTTAGTGCAGCATATCTAGATGATATTGCTGTCTTTAGCTCAACCTGGGATGATCACCTGGTCCACCTGCGGAAAGTTTTGGAGGCCCTTCAAAAGGCAGGGCTCACTATCAAGGCCTCAAAGTGCCAGATAGGGCAGGGGTAAGTGGTCTATCTGGACCACCTGGTAGGTGGAGAACAGATTGCACAACTACAGGGGAAAATCCAGCCTATTATGGACTGGGCTCCCCCACAACTCAAACCCAGATGGGAGACTTTTTAGGCCTCACAGGGTACTATAGGAGATTCATCAACAATTATGCCTCCATAGCAGCCCCTCCTAATGATCTCACTAGCAAAAAGATGCCTAAGAAGGTATTGTGGACAGCTAGCTGTCGAAAAGCTTCTGAGGAGCTCAAACAGGCCATGTGCTCTGCACCTGTCCTAAAAAGCCCTTGTTACTCCAAGAAATTCATTGTACAAACTGATGCTTCTGAATTAGGGGTTGGGGCAGTGCTATCACAGCTGAATACTGAGGGCCAGGATCAACCAGTTGCTTTCATCAGCAGAAGGTTGACCCCTAGAGAAAAGTATTGGTCGGACATACAGAGGGAGGCCTTTGCTGTGGTCTGGGCACTGAAAAAGTTGAGACCATACCTGTTTGGTACTCACTTTATTGTTCAGACAGACCACAAACCTCTACTTTGGCTTAAAAAAAATGAAAGGTGAAAACCATAAATTGTTGAGGTGGTCCATATCCCTACAGGGAATGGACTATACAGTGGAACATAGACCTGGGAGTACCCACTCCAATGCAGATGGACTCTCCATATGTTACCACTTAGACAATGAAGACTTATCTGGGCAAGGTTAGCCTTATTGCCCTTCGTTTGGTGGGGGCGGTTGTGTAGAAAGTACCATCTTGCCTGGCATGTTACCCCCATTTTCACAGTATGTATGTTTGATTTTGCCTATGTGTCAATGGGATCCTGCAAGGCAGGACCCCAGTGCTCATAATTTATGCCCTGTATGTGTTCCCTGTGTGGTGCCTAACTGTATCACTGAGGATCTGCTAACCAGAACACCAGTGTTTATGCTCCCTCTCTGCTATTAAAATTGTCACTGCAGGCTAGTGACTAATGTAACCAATTCTCATTGGCACACCCTTATAATTCCCTTGTATATGGTACCTAGGTACCCAGGGTACTGGGGTTCCAGGAGATCCCTATAGGCTGCAGCATTTCTTTTGCCACCCATAGGGAGCTCAGGCAATTCTTACACAGGACTGCCACTGCAGCCTGCGTGAAATAACGTCCACGTTATTTTACAGCCATTTACCACTGCCCATAAGTAACTTATAAGTCACCTGCATGTCTAACCCTCACCTGGTGAAGACAGGGTGCCAAGTGACTTAGTGTGTGGGCACCCTGGCACTAGCCAAGGTGCCCCCACATCGTTCAGGGCAAATTCCCCAGACTTTGTGAGGGCGGGGACACCATTACACGCATGCACTACATATAGGTCAAAACCTATAAGTAGCGTCACCATGGTAACTCCGAACTTGGCCAGTTCCATGCATCCCCGGGTCTCTAGCACAGAACCCGGGTACTGCCAAATTTGCTTTCCGGGGTCTCCACTGCAGCTACTGCTGCTGCCAACCCCTAAGACAGGTTTTTGCCCCCTGGGGCCTGGGAAGCCTCGTACCAGGAAGGCACAACAAAGGATTTCCTCTGAGAGAGGGTGTTACACCCTCTCCCTTTGGAAATAGATGTGAAGGTCTGGGGAGGAGTAGCTTCCCCCAGCCGCTTGAAATGCTTTGATGGGCACAGATTGTGCCCATTTCTGCATAAGCCAGTCTACACCGGTTCCGGGATCCCCCAGCCCTCCTCTGGCGCGAAACTGGACAAAGGAAAGGGGAGTGACCACTCCCCTGACCAGCACCTCCCAGGGGAGGTGCCCAGAGCTCCTCCAGTGTGTCCCAGACCTCTGCCATCTTAGATGAAGAGGTGTTGGGGCACAATGGACAGCTCTGAGTGGCCAGTGCCAGCAGCTGACGTCAGAGACCCCCTCTGAAAGGTGCTTACCTTTCTCAGTAGCCAATCCTCCTTTTTGAGCTATTTAGGGTCTCTCCTCTCGGCTATTCCTCAGATAACGAATGCAAGAGCTCACCAAAGTTCCTCTACACTTCCCTGTTCGACTTCTGCCAAGGATCGACCGCTGACTGCTCCAGGACGCCTGCCAAACCACAAAAAGTAGCAAGAAGACTACCAGCAACATTGTAGCACCTCATCCTGTCGGCTTTCTCAACTGTTTCCCGGTGGTGCATGTTCTGAGGGCTGTTTGCCTTCACCCTGCACTGGAAGCCAAGAAGAAATCTCCTGTGGGTCAACTGAACCTTCCCCCCTGCCAACGCAGGCACCAAACTTCTGCATCACCGGTCCTCTGGGTCCCCTCTCATTCTGACGAGCGTGGTCCCTGGAACACAGGAGCTGGGTCCAAGTGTCTCCCACAGTCCAGTGGCCCTTCTGGTCCTTGCCTCCCCACACCAGACAGCAAACCTGTGTACTGCGTGATTTGCAGCTGCTCCGGCTTCTGTGCACTTCTCCAAGGATTCTCTTGTGCACAGCCTAGCCTGGGTCCCCAGCACTCCGTCCTGCATTGCCCAACTGTAGGAAAGTACCATCTTGCCTGGCATGTTACCCTCCATATTTCACTGTATGTGTGTTGTTTTAGCCCTTGTGTCACTGGGATCCTGCCAGGCAGGACCCTAGTGCTCATAGTATGTGCCCTGTATGTGTTCCCTGTGTGGTGCCTAACTGTATCACTGAGGCTCTGCTAACCAGAACCTCAGTGTTTATGCTCGCTCTGCTTTCTAAATTTGGCACTGCAGGCTAGTGACAAAATTTACCTATTCTGATTGGCACACTGGTACACCCATATAATTCCCTTTTATATGGTACTGAGGTACCCAGGGGTTTGGGGTTCCAGGAGATCCCTATGGGCTGCAGCATTTCTTTTGCCACCCATAAGGAGCTCAGACAATTCTTACAGAGGCCTGCCACTGCAGCCTGAGTGAAATAACATCCACGTTTTTCACAGCCATTTCTCACTGCACATAAGTAACTAATAAGTCACCTATATGTCTAACCTTTAGTTAGTAAAGGTTGGGTACCTCTTGTTTAATGCAGTCTT
Source organism: Pleurodeles waltl (assembly GCF_031143425.1). Lineage (NCBI taxonomy): Eukaryota > Metazoa > Chordata > Amphibia > Caudata > Salamandridae > Pleurodeles > Pleurodeles waltl. The sequence continues at coordinate 1,179,403,545 of NC_090445.1, read as the reverse complement.
TGACATGGTCAGGCTGCCTATACATTTTACTTTTCACAGGCAAGCTGTCTTCAGTATCAATTGTATGTTCACACCAAGTAGTAGTACCTGCTATCATTGAAAAGAGTTCAGAAAACTGACTTAAGATAATAACACAGTTGTCTTTCTGTTCAGCAGTAAAACAATCTGATAAGACCACTCTCTCCACTTAGCCATCAGCTTCAGTGGTGGAGAAAAGATCAGGGAGAGGGTCATTCTCTTCTTCCTGTCCCTCATCTGTTGCCATGAGGAGGGTGAGATCAGCCCTGTCATAGTAGGGTTTTAGGCGGTTGACATGAATCATTCTAAGGGGACTCCTGGCAGTGCCCAGGTCTACCAAATAGGTAACCTCACCCTTCTTTTCAACAATTAGATGGGGTCCACTCCATTTGTCCTGGAGTGCTCTTGGGGCCACAGGCTCCAATACCCACACCTTCTGTCCTGGGCAGTACTGAGTCAGGACAGCCTTCTGGTCATGCCATTGCTTTAGCAGCTCCTGGCTGGCCTGAAGGTTTTTACTGGCCTTTTTCATATACTCAGCCATTCTGGGTCTTAGGCCAAGTACATAGTCCACTATGTCCTGTTTAGGAGCTTTTAAAGGTTGTTCCCAACCCTCCTTTACAAGAGCAAGAGGACCTCTCACAGGGTGCCCAAAGAGGAGTTCAAAGGGGCTGAAGCCCACTCCTTTTTGTGGTACCTCCCTATAAGCAAAAAGGAGGCAAGGTAACAGGACATCCCATCTCCTTCTGAGTTTTGCAGGGAGTCCCATTATCATACCTTTGAGAGTTTTATTAAACCTCTGAGCCAGACCATATGTTTGTGGATGGTAAGGAGTTGTGAACTTGTGAGTTACACCACACTCATTCCACATTGCTTTGAGGTATGCAGACACGAAGTTACTACCTCTGTCTGACACCACTTCCTTAGGGAAACCCACTCTGGAAAAGATTCCCAGGAGGGCCTTTGCCACTGCAGGAGCTGGAGTGGTCCTTAAGGGGATGGCTTCAGGGTACCTAGTGGCATGGCCCACTGAAGCTGTTGGAGGGTCACGTGGGCCAACTATGTCAACCCCTACCCTTTTAAAGGGCACCCCAACCACTGGAAGTGGAATTAAGGGGGCCTTTGGAGTGCCTCCAGTCTTGCCACTGGCTTGGCAGGTCACACAAGAGCAACACAACTCTTTAGTGTCCTCTGACACATGAGGTCAGTGAAACAAGGGGACAAGTCTTTCCCAAGGTTTTGTCTGGCCCAATTGCCCAGCCAAAGGAATGTCATGTGCCAAGGTAAGAAGAAACTCTCTGTACTGCAAGGAAATGACCAATCTCTTGGCAGCTCCAGGTTTATGGTCCCTTGACTCTGTGTACAAGAGGTTATCTTCCCAATATACTGCATGGCTATCACTGACATCCCCATTCTGCTGTTTGACAGCTTGTTTTCTTAAACCCTCTAGTGTGGGACAGGCCTGCTGTGCCACACTCAGCTCTTCCCTAGCAGGCCCCCCACACACAAAAGCTCAGCAGTGTCTGCTGCCAGCTCCTCTGGTGTAGGTGCTGCACAGGGTAAGGATTCTTCTTCCTCAAAAGGGGAATCTTCTGGAGAGGGAGGAATAGTGGGCAATGAATTACCCTTTCTACTCCTAGCTTTTAGGAGCACTTGGTCCATTGTTCCTGAGCCCTTGTCAAAGCAAAAATATGCTCAGGAATGCCCAGCATTGCTGCATGAGCCTCCAACTCCACTTCTGCCCAAGCTGATGTTTCCAAATCATTGCCTAGTAAGGAATCTACAGGTAATTCAGTGGCTACCACAACTTTCTTTGGACCAGTAACCCCCCCCAGTTGAGATTCACAACAGCCGTGGGGTGGCTAAGAGTGTTGTTGTCATAATAATAGCTTTATTCGGTCTGTAAGGCCATCAAAGCATAAAAATACATAAATAGCAAGATTTTAAAAATATACGATAAAAAGATGCAGACTAACTTGATATATCTATACATAGATTAAAACATAAGAAGAAAAGAATACATCCCTTTTCTTCATACCTTCTAGTTTCTACATCCTAGGGTATATAATAACGTGGAATAAAAGATGTATTTCAGTGAACGATGTCGTATACGCCAAGCGGTCATAAGGAACTTACTAACCGCATGGATAACATTTTTTGAAGTATCACTCTTTAAAATCCTAATGGCTATAAAACACTGCCTCAAGCCCAGATCTCGAGAGGTTGCACGGATCCATTTTGACCTTGGGGTCATATAAGCAGGGCAAAAGAACATGAAATGTTCACTGGTTTCAGTGCAACCAAGAAAAGCTGGGCAAAGATCGGTAGATGAGGACGCACCCCAATTTTTTGTGAAAGATAACAGCGGGAGGCTTCCAAAGTGGAAGCGTGCACAGAGACCCTTTCCCAGTAAGTCAGGAATCCAATCAAGATATTGTTCAAACTGGGGGTACCACTTGAAGTCAGTAAATGAATTGGTCAACCTGCCATAGGATGTACAACGGGCCAGGTTACTTTTTATGTGGAATAAATATGCTGTCTTGAAGAGGATCTTATCAAATGTCTCCAAATTGTGTGGCTCTTCCCAAAACCTTCATAGACCCAGGGTACGGAACCAGTTGGAAACGTGCATAATCCAGGGAATGGAGGCCGCTCCTGGCCTCCTTAGAATATCAAGTACTGAATCTCTATATACAATAAGTTCCAGAACAGTCCAAATCCTTACACAGTATAACAAAGGTCTTAGAGCTATCAAGTCAGCTATACGATTAAAACCTAAATCCAAAAACATGGGGATCAAAGGAGTACTCTGGGGACACGTAAGTAGGGCCCTGGCAAAGTTGTTTTCTCCTACTGCTAGACTTTTGCTCTCAGAGAAACCCCACAATTCAGCACCATAGACGGCTGCACCCTGCGCCTTTGCCAGATAGATTTTAATAGCTGGAGGTACAGCTTTAGATGAAGAATTCTTATAAAAGCGAAGGATAGCAGCCGCTCTATGCTGAAGGAGCCCCACACTATTGCTGATTTGTTCCTCCCAATGCAAGTTATTTGAGATCCTCACGCCCAAGTAGTCTATGGTCTTAACTCTACTTATTAGGGCCCCATCCAAATTGATGGTGCATCTTCGACAAAAGCCAGAAGTAAGCACCATCAATTTTGTTTTGTTAATATTCAGTTACAATCCATGATCATCACAGAAGGACTTGAATTTATCCACGAGGATTTGGAGGCCCATAGGGGTCTTGGAGATAAGAAGAGAATCATCAGTGAACAACAATATTGGGATCTTCTGCTCATTCAGAGTGGGAGCGTCATTAGAACTTAAGGACAGGATTTGGACCACTTTATTGATAAATAACGAAAATAGTGTAGGAGCCAAAACACAACCCTGGGGTACTCCCCTCTGTAAAGGGATCTTATCTGTCAATCCTCCTTGGTCACCTCACCTCACTTGTGCATACGTATTGTCATGTAGCTGTTGTAATAAAAAAACTAGATTGGTGGGGACGCCCATCTGGAGTAGTGCTTCCCAAAGCTTTTCTCTGGAAACCAAATCAAAGGCAGATCTGAGGTCCACGAAGACAACATAAAGAGGTTGTTTAGCGAGGACCACATATTTCCAGTACAGGAGACTCAATATAAAAACCTGGTTTATCGTGCTAGTTTTAGAGCGGAAGGCCGCTTGCAGCATAGAACGGGCCTGATGTTCTTGAACCCAGCTAGTTAACCTCTCTAGCAGTTGTTTGGCAAAAAATGTCTGCAAGTTATCAATCAAACTGATGGGTCTGTAATTGGCAGGGGAATTTGCATTGCCCTTTTTAAAAATGGGGATTATTTCAGCACCCTTCCAGGTGCTTGGAATAACACCACCAGCAGCAATTTGGTTTGAAATCAGATTGATATACCATGACCAAATAGTTATTTCTGATTTATATAAATCACCTGGGATCTTATCAGGCCCAGGCACTTTTCCTGATTTTAATGAATTAATTGCGATTTTAGTTTCCTCTAAGGAGAAGACAAGTGGTTCAGGGCAGTCACCCGGGCTGCCCAACCATGGGGTAATTGAATCATGTGCTGGAGGATCTTCAGCTAAAGGGTTATGAGGGGCAGCATAGAGTTGGGTGAAATGATCTACCCAAATCTCAGGTTGAATATGGTTCCTTATGCACCTCCTGCCCCCTCCTTGCCCTCTAGACAATAAATCCCAAAACGTCACATTATTGTTGTTTTCCATGGAAAGAATCAAACCCTGCCATATTGAGTCTTCCCATAGCTTTTTTGCTAATGTTTGAGCCTTCTTATATGATCACCTAGCTGGTTGAATCTCTGCTAGGGAGCCTGTCTTAATAGCATCTTTTAATTCAGATTTGGCCCTCCTACAGTCCTCATTGAACCATCCTCTGTCACCCTTGGGAGGATCATCACCCACTTTGGCTCTAATCTTTTTGTAGAAGAACCTCTGCAATCCCTTCAACATTCCTTGATGAATGTCCAAAATAGGGATGTTATCAATTTCATGTTCCTCATAGATTGTCAGCTCATCTCTAAACAATTTATAAATCCCAGCCATCGAATAAGAACTAGATAGAACCTTGGGCCAAGAGACCCTAGTATAGTTATTATTCAATAATGGAGAGGGAACCACTGTACGTTGTGTATTCAAGGTTCTCCTAAAAGCATTCTCGTCCATTGATAATAACAAGGGGTTGTGATCACTTTCACATCGGGATTCTATCTTCATGTCCTTTAATAGCGGCCATAACCTAACGTCAAGTAAAAAATAATCTATTATGCCTGAGGACGTCCCTCATTTGAAGGTAGGTGCCAAATTTAAATTTGAGGGTGTACGTCCATTACAAGCCCTTAGACCATACTTTAGACATAGCATAGCTGGCTAGAGGGCTACACGAGAACGAGTGCACAGGTGAATGTTCGTTAGCTGGGGGATTCCCCATAGTTAATCTTCCTCATCTTTTAATCCAGGGACCATATGGAAGGGTTCAAAGGTACAGTTTAAATCTCCTGTTATTATTAAGTAGAATGGGGGATTTAAGGAGTCAAGAAATTCTGTCAACTGTATCAAAGTTTGAGACTCAAGCCCCCTTGGAGCAGATCTAGCATATACATTAATAACAATAATTTTAAATTCCCGATGTAAAGTAAATGGAACTCCCATTAAATCCACAGAATCTGTTTTTAGCAAGAGATGTTCACATTGCAAATCCTTATTAATAAGCATTAGTAAGCCCCCTTTGAAATGGCCTTGACCCTTCTCCGGTAACTGAGCAGGAATATTATTAGAAAAAAACCCGTCAATAAAAATTTGCCCATCAGCCCATGTCTCTTGAAACAGACAAATATGAAAATTATTAATAAAAGTAGCCCACACCGAGACCCCCAGCTTCTTACAAAGACCCGCTACAGTCCATGTTAAAATTAAAAGCTCGGGTTGGCTAGGTCATTGCCGTTAACTGGGCTGGGTCCCTCCTCCGTACAATTGTCCCCAGACCACACATCCTGATTGCTATTTAGTCAATCAATAGCATCCAGGGAGTGGAAGGAGTTTTGATCCACAGAGGGTTCACATTCCAGGGCCGGAACTAGCTCACTAGTATTCCTTTCTGTTCTAATGCAGGGTGGTTTTGAAGAAGGGTTAATGCCAACCCTTTTCTTGACCCACAGATCACGTGTTCGGGTTGTGAATTCCATGAGGTGGTCCACCATAGCTTTTTTAATAAAGCAAACAGAGATATAATCAGGATTTAGCCCTGGTTGACTATGTCTTTCTACCTCAAGGATAACTGAGCGAATAACCGAAAGACAATCGCATCTAAAGCGTAACCAGTGAATAACCTTATTGGTCAAGGACTTGTGATTCTCAAAGGAACCAGGTAGCAGTTTGGGAACGTTAATCAAAAAAAGAGTACTGGCTCTAGTTATTTGGCCAGAGTGTTGTGCCTGTCGTACCTGCTGTGGAATACCAGTCGGGGAGATAACTGAACCAATGGGGATCCCATGGGGGCCAGCTGCACCACCTGACCCACAGGGAGTAACAGCCCCCTCAAGTGCGTCTTCCGTTGGCTGGTCCGTGTTGCAGTGTAAGCACCCCCCCGGGCGCCCCTAATATTGGAGGTTCCAGTACACTTCTGGCGTAACCTTGCAAAATCAGACCGATTGCTTTCAACATGGGGCGGGAGTGAATCTATTAGAAGGGAATTCGTAGCTACCCTAGGAGAAGGAATAACTGATTTTAGTCCTGGCTTGGGCACAGCTTTTCCCCCACCCATTCCCATTCCCACCTTCTTCCTTGTTGTCTGGCAACTACAACCACACCAAATTTTCTTTCATCAGGTCCATTAAAGATACAACCAAAGTCTTTACTTCATCCACCTTTCGTAAAACAAGGACTAAATTAACATCCTCATGCGAAATTTGCTGACCGTCAGAAACGTGCACATTATTTCGCTGACTAATATTCTCAATGGCATCTCCATGCAGAACATGTGTGACACAGGCAGGCGAATTTCCCTTTTCTTCCAACAGCCCAATCGATTACTACATAGAATATTAGGAATCACTACAATCTCTGGGCTTGGGGGGGGGGGATAACCATAGTACCCATGGAAGGAGAATCCGAATGACTAAGTGGAACATAAGAAGTACTGCAAGAAGTTGCTACTGTCATATGCACAGTTTCACCCCTATGGGTAAGAGAAGCCTCACTTGGAGAGGTCCGAAATGGGGAGTGTGATGTTTGTATCTTCTTCTTCCTAACAAAGATTACTGGTATTTTCACCGTCCCTAGAATTTCACTCTTTTTTGTAGGTGGATGAGAATTGCTTTTCAAAATTTCATCAACCTCCTTAAATAACAAGTCAATTTGATCCAGGGGATTAATTCCTTTACTTCTTGCGGGACTCACTAAGTTTTTAGTGAGCTTTTTCAATTTTTTAGTGCAGTTCTGGCGAGCTGGAACATCCACGGCTTTGCGTTTTCCCATTGCAGGGTACTAACAATATACAAGTCACAAATCCAGAAATAATAAAGATTGCCCAGTGCACTTATTCTGGTATAAGAAAAATAATAACGTTTGTCGAGCCTCTGTCGCTTGAAATGAAGCCTAACACCGCCCCATAATGGCTATCTTCTTTTAGATAAGGTAGCCACCACTCAAAATGACGCTTTAACAACACAAGACAAAAGAGCCCAATAACGTACCTTAGGGCCCAGAGGGGGGGCCCAGCCCAGCCTCAGATGGCTTCTGATGGGCGAAGACGGGCCCGCCCTTGGCCTGGGCGCCGCCCGCGCGAGTCTCCCACGACCGGGAGCGCGAGAAGTTCTTTAAAGTGGCTGTCGGCCCTGCCCCCTCTCTGAAGTTCCTCTGTGTGCTGCATCGCGCTTCCCGCAAAGCGGGAGTGCGAGAAGTTCTTTAAAGGGGCTCTCGGCCCTGCCCCCTCTCTGACGTTCCTCTGTGTGCTGAATCGCACAACAGTCTTGTTATGAGCATCAGTCACTTGGTACTCTGACCAAGTAGGTGTTGATCAGGGTGGACCATTTTTTCTATCACCATAGTTACACTGGCTCCTGTGTCCCTGTAGGCCTCAACCTCAACACCAATGGTTAGGGGTAGTTGCTTGTACTTATCCATATTAAGGGGACAAGCAACCAAGGTGGCAAAGTCAATGCCACCATCAGAGACTAAAACAACCTCTGTGGTCTCCCTAACAAGACCAACCCCAACTACATTGCCAATAGTGAGCCCAGCTACACCCTTGGATTGGCTATCAGTAGTAGATTTCCGACCACCACTGCTATTACTAGGGGCACTAGAGGTTGCAGTTGGGGTTGTGGTGGTGGGAGGTTTGGTGTTTTTCTTTGGACAAGTGGAATCACTTGCCCAATGGCCTTTTACTTTACATAAATAACACCAAGCCTTTTTCTGATTGTGTAAAGGGGATTTGGACCCACCAGCCCCACAGGATCTTTGTGTGCCTGATGAAGCCTCAGAATGCTTACTTTTGTCCCCACCCTTGTCAGAAGACTTACCATCCTTCTTCTTGCCATCCTTGTCACCCCCTGTATGAACGTTTCTGTTCACTCTTGTTCTGACCCATTTGTCTGCCTTCTTTCCCAGTTCTTGGGGAGAGGTCAGATCTCAGTCTACCATGTACTGGTGCAACAAATCAGACACACAATTGTTAAGAATATGCTCTTTCAGGATCGGATTATAGAGGCTTTCATAGTCAGATACTTTACTGCCATGTAACCAACCCTCCAAGGCCTTCACTGAACTGTAAACAAATTCTGTTCAGTCTTGAGAGGACTCTTTTCTGGTGTCTCTGAACTTAATCCTGTACTGTTCAGTGGTTAAGCCAAATCCATTCAAGAGTGCATCCTTCAAAACTTTGTAATTATTGGCATCACTTTCACTGACAGTAAGGAGCCTATCCCTACCCTTTCCAGTGAAAAATAGCCACAAGATAGCAGCCCACTGCCTTCGAGGGACCAACTTACCATACATGCCCTCTCAAGTGCAGCAAACCACTTGTTAATGTCATCCCCCTCCTTGTAAGGGGGGATTATCTTATCCAGATTCCTGGAATCTTGCTCTCTAACAGGATTGCTATCAGAAATGCTGCTGCTGCCACCATGAGGAACTAACCCCATTCTCTGTCTTTCTCTCTCTGTATCTAGGGATTCCCTGTTTAAGGCCAGCTGCTGCTGTTTAAGTTCCAATCTGGTCTCTTCCAACCTCAGCTTTCTGAGTTCCCTTTCCAACAAGTTATCCTCAGGGTGGGAGGCTTCGGAATGTTTGGATACAGAGGAACTGTGGGAATTGGCAGAGAGAGACCTGTTTCTAACTGGCTGGACCCTTGTAACCTGGCCTTTAGAAGTGAATGATTCCCTACTAATGTGTGAACCTCTCCCACTACCATTGTCACTAGGAGGCCTGCTAGAGGGCAGGTCTTTGTAAGAACCTTCCCCAATCTCTTGAGGGAACTCCTCTGAGTCTGACTGGGTACCTTCCCCTCCTACTCCCTCTTCTTGAGATGGGCCAGACTGGTTCTGGTCACTTTCTAAGAGCAGTTTGAAGAGAAATTCTTTTGTAGGATTCCTACCAATGCTTAAACCTCTTTCTAAGCAGAGGCCCTTCAAACGTTTGTAATTTAAACTCTCATAGGTTGCCTGAACAACTTTGGGAGTGAGCTCTACTGAAGACATGATAGAAAAGGTTTAAGACAGAGAGAGAAAAAGTTTTAGAACTTTTGAAAGCACAGAGAAAAACTTTTTGAAACATTTTGAAAACTTTAAAAAGTTTTCAGAACTTTTCAGAAACTTAGTAGAATATTTTAGAGCAGAAAAGTAAACTGTTTTGGTACAATGTACCTATAGTTTGAAATATTTGGTATAAGTTTTTCTTCTGAAAAGCACCAAATGACAAAGTGGTAAAGCAGTTACAAGTACTTATCCCACCGCTGCCACCAATGTAGGAGGCTGGCTTGGCTTATAGTGGGTATCTTGTGGTACGTACACCTTGTGCCAGGTCCAGTTATACCTTATTAGTAGAACAGAGGTGTTTCTAGCAGCTTAGGCTGATAGAGGTAGCTATAGCAGAGCAGCTTAGGCTGAACTAGGAGACATACAAAGCTCCTACTATACCACTTTTATCACATAGCACTATATCATAAGAAAACACAATACTCAGAGTTGCTAAAAATAAAGGTACTTTATTATAGTGACAATATGCCAAAAGTATCTCAGAGGATACCCTCACTTAGGAGGTAAGTAATATACACAAATTATATGTACACAAACCAAAATCAGGTAAGTAACAGTAAGAAACGTAGTGAAAACAGTGTAGAATCACAATAGGATGCAATAGGTAGAAATAAGCCTAGGGGCAACACAAACCATATACTCCAAAAGTGGAATGCTAGTCACTGGGGCTGTTAGAAAACACTAAGGGTGTCCAAGATACCCAACCTCAAGACCCTGAAAAGTTGGAATAAAGTTACCCTACTACCCCAAAAAAACAGTATAGTTGAGATAGGGGATTTTGCAAGAACAACAACAGCCAACAAAACACTGAAGATGGATTCCTGGACCTGAGGACCTGTAAAGGAAGGGGACCAAGTCCAAGAGTCATGAGAGTGTCCAGCGGGGGCAGGAGCCCTCTAAACCCCGGACAAAGGTGCAAAAGGGCTGCCTCTGGGTGGAAGAAGCCACAGATTCTGCAACACAGAAGATGCCAGGAACGTCTCCTTCAGTCAGAAGATGTCCCATGGTGTGCTGGAGGATGCAGAGTTGTTTCCACGCAGAAAGACCACAAACAAGCCGTGCTAGCTGCAAGAGTTGCAGTTGAGGATTGTGGGTGCTGCTGGGGTCCAGCAAGGACCAGGAGGTCGCCCCTTGGAGGAGGAGACAGAGGGGGCACTCAGCAACTTAGAGAGCCCCCACAGAAGCAGGCAGCACCAGCAGAAGCACCGGAACAGGCACTTAGAAAATCTGAGGACAGTGGTCGACTCAGAGTCACAAAGAAGGGTCCCACCAAGTCGGAGTCCAACTCAGCGAGTTGGGCAATGCAGGACAGAGTGCTGGGGACCTGGGTTAGGCTGTGCACATATGAAGTCTTGGAAAAGTGCACAGAAGCCCAAGCAGCTGCAGATCACGCAGTAAACAGGATTATTGTCTGGGGTGGGGAGGCAAGGACTTACCTCCATCATATTTGGACAGAAGGGCCACTGGACTGTGGGAGACACTTGGACCCAGCTCCTGTGTTCCAGGGACCACACTCGTCAGGATGAGAGGGGACCCAGATGACCGGTGATGCAGAAGTTTGGTGCCTGCATTAGCAGGGGGAAGATTCCGTCGACCCACAGGAGATTTCTTCTTGGCTGCCAGTGCAGGGTGAAGGCAGACAGCCCTCAGAGCATGCACCACCAGAAACAGTTGAGAAAGCTGACAGGATGAGGCGCTACAATGTTGCTAGTAGTCGTTTCGCTACTTTGTTGCGGTTCCCAGGCGTCCTGGAGCAGTCAGCAGTCGATCCTTGGCAGAAGTCAAGGAGGGAAGTGCTCTTGCATTGGTTTTCTGAGGAATAGCCCAGAGGATAGACCCTAAATAGCCCACAAAGGAGGATTGGCTACTGAGAAAGGTAAGCACCTATCAGGAGGGGTCTCTGATGTCACCTGCTGGCACAGGCCACTCAGAGCTGTCCATTGTGCCCCAACACCTCTGCATCCAAGATGGCAGAGGTCTGGGACACACTGGAGGAGCTCTGGGCACCTCCCCTGGGAGGTGCTGGTCAGGGGAGTGGTCACTCCCCTTTCCTTTGTCCAGTTTCGCACCAGAGCAGGCCTGGGGGATCCCTGAACCGGTGTAGACTAGCTTATGCAGAGAGGGCACCATCTGTGCCCATCAAAGCATTTCCAGAGGCTGGGGGAGGCTACTCCTCCCCAGCCCTTCACACCCATTTCCAAAGAGAGAGGGTGTAACACCCTCTCTCAGAGGAAATTCTTTGTTCTGCCTTCCTGGGACCAGGCTGCCCAGGCCCCAGGGGGGCAGAAACCTGTCTGAGGGGTTGGCAGCAGCAGCTGCTGCAGTGGAGACCCCGGAAAGTATGTTTGGCGGTACCCGGCTTCTGTGCTAGAGACCCGAGGATGCATGGAATTGTCCCCCCAATACCAGAATGATCCTAGACATGATCCTAGACATGTTACATGGCCACGTTCGGAGTTACCATGGTGACGCTACATATAGTTATTGACCTATATGTAGTGCATGCATGTAGTGGTGTCCCCGCACTCACAAATTCCAAGGAATTTGCCCTGAACAATGTGGGGGCACCTTGGCTAGTGCCAGGGTGCCCACACACTAAGGGGGTCATTCCGACCCTGGCGGTCCAAGACCGTCAGGGCCGGGGACCACGGAAGCACCGCCAACAGGCTGGCGGTGCTTCCCAGCCCATTCTGACCGCGGCGGTAAAGCCGCGGTCAGAAAAGGGGATCCAGCGGTTTCCCGCCGGATTTCCCCTGCATGGGCTGAATCTCCATGGCGGGAGATTCCGACCCCCTTCCCGCCATCCTGTTTCTGGCGGTTTTTACCGCTAGGAACAGGATGGCGGGAACGGGTGTCGTGGGGCCCCTGGGGGCCCCATAAAGATTTTCACTGTCTGCTTAGCAGACAGTGAAAATCGCGACGGGTGCAACTGCACCCGTCGCACCCCTGCAACTCCGCCGGCTCTATTCGGAGCCGGCTTCCTTGTTGCAGGGCCTTTCCCGCTGGGCCGGCGGGCGTTCTTTTGGCGGTCGCCCGCCGGTCCACTGGGAAAGCCAGAATGGGCTCCGCGGTCTTCTGACCCTCTAAGTAACTTAGCACCCAACCTTTACCAGGTAAAGGTTAGACATATAGGTGACTTATAAGTTACTTATGTGCAGTGAAAATGGCTGTGAAATAACGTGGACATTATTTCACTCAGGCTGCAGTGGCAGTCCTGTGTAAGAATTGTCTGAGCTCCCTATGGGTGGCAAAAGAAATGCTGCAGCCTATAGGGATCTCCTGGAGCCCCATTACCCTGGGTGCCTAGGTAGCATATACAAGGGAATTATAAAGGTGTTCCAGTGTGCCAATGAGAATTGGTAAAATTAGTCACTAGCCTGTAGGGACAATTTTAAAAGCAGAGAGAGCAAAAAAAAACGGAGGTTCTGGTTGGCAGAGCCTCAGTGATACAGTTAGGCACCACACAGGGAGCACATACAGGGCATACATTGTGAGCTCTGGAGTCCTGACTAGCAGGATCCCAGTGACACATAGGCAAAAACAAACATACATACAGTGAAAATGGGGGTAACATGCCAGGCAAGATGGTACTTTCCTACAACTAGTGCACGCAGGCTGCAATGGCAGTCCTGTGTAAGTGTTTGTCTAATCTCCCTATGAGTGGCAAAAGAAATGTTTCCATGGTGTGCACGCTCTGGGGACTCCCTGTCTTCATCCTGCACCACAAGAACCAAAGAAATCTTCTGTGTAGTGACAGAGTCAATCCCCTGCTCCAAGCAGGCACCTTCCAAGACGACGACTGGTACCCTGGGACTCCTCTCACAGCGACGAGTGTGCTCCTAAGGACACAGAGGGTGGACATCATCGACATAGACTGTCCTGAAGTCCTGCTGATGCAATTTGGAGGAGGTAAGACCTTGCCTTCCCCAAGAGCGACGATACCCCTGTGTACTGCGTCTTCTTCGTCTCCTGAGACCTCTGTGCACTCTTTGCAAAATTCCTATGTGCACAGCCCGACCCAGGTCCCCAGCACACCATCCTGCGACGCTCAACTCACTGAGTTGTTCTACGGCGGCATGGGACCTTCTTTTATTGTGCTACATCAAGTGCATTTTGCACCTCTTTTGAACCCTGATCCTGTGGCTCTTGGGGTTCCTGGCTGGCATCTTCAGGGCTCTCTAAAGTGCTGAGAGGCCCCTCCTCCTCCTCACACAAAGTTGAGGCCCCCAGGTCCCTCCTGGGTCCATCCAGCACCATTTGGATGCAAAACGCACTTTTGTCGTAGCCAAGGCTTGTTGGTGCCATCCAACACAAAATCTCCTCTGCAACGATCTTCATGTCGTGGGACATCTTTTGCATCATGCAGGAACCCGCTGGAATCTTCCTAGGGTGCATTACTGCTGTCTTCGACTAGCCGGGGACTCTTCTTTTGCACCCTTTTCTGGGTTGGCAGGGGCTCCTTTCCTTCCTGGAACTTCTTTTGACTTCTGGACTTGGTCCCCTTCCTTTTTAGGTCATCAGGTCCAATAATCCAGCAGTTGTTCTTTGCAGACTTGGTTGGCTGCTGCAAAATCCCCAAAACGGGGGGCGGAGCCGAAAGATGGCCGCGCTTTAGCGGAGCTCCGTCGGCTACCAAAAGATCCTTTATAGTCTTGTGGGCCACGCCCGAGCTCTCGAAGTCCCTGGGGGAGCGACCGACGCCCAGACAGCAGGGGAGAAGATTCGGCCGTCCGAGGGCTCTGACGGGACCCGGTGTGAGTGTCAGGCGGGGAGAGGTGGGTCGCGTGGGCCAGGGCCGATCGGCCGAGACCTGGAAACAGTGAGGCGGCGCTGGCACCCACTCGTGTGCGTGGGGCTGGGGAGCTCCCGAGACGCGTTATGGTGGGACCAGCTGCACCTGGGACAGGAGCTGGGGCACGCCAGGAGGCGGCCCGATCGGCCCGACGAGACTGCGGAGACCTCCGGGCGGCATCGATTGCACGTGGCGGCGCTCCCCTGTCGGATCGGCAGCGCAGAGGATCTGGTGAGAGACGAGGGGCCTTAAGGTAAGCCTAAGTGACGCAACAGAGAGCAGAGAGAAACCTACCGCTATCGCAGTCAGAGAGATCAGACTACTGCCTGGAACTGGCACGGCCGCAGTAAGTCTAGAAGTAAAGCCTCAGAGAAGACCAGCGCGACGTATTGCGCGCACACACAATTAATGCAAGAAGGCCCCTGGGTGTGCTAATTGCGGCGCGTTGGCTATTGTCCGACCGAGGGCAGACCGCGCGTCCCTGGAAGCTAGTGGGAGGGCACTGGCTGAAACGAGACGCGTCCTGGGCGGGCGAAACCGGTGCTGGGCATCAGATTGGTGGCGCTGAGACTTTGGAAGGGCCCTCGGCGGTAAGGGATCAAGGAGGCACGGATACCGGAACTTACAGCAAGCAAAATCGCAGAGACGGAGGCAGACCACATGGAAAAGTCATTAACTCCTGCAAACATGGGAAAACATGACAAAGCTCAACCTAAACTACACTTTGAGAGATGTAAAACTATGAGTCAGACTGGGGAAGGCGCGGAGGCTAGATTGGAGGGGTCCCCAGAGGTCCCAACTCATAATGAACAAGACCTGCGCCACATTCTAACAGCTATGCAACAAAGTCTAACCCAAATAGACAGTAAAATTGACTCTCTATCATACCGTGTGGACAGAATGTGGGAAAGACTATATAAGCAGACGGAGCGTTTGGACCAGGTGGAAAGGAGTGTATCGGCAGTGGAGGATGGTCAAACTGCACTAGCATCTGGACAGCTAAAAGTGAACAGGGAGCTGGATACCCTTAAACACAAAATGGACGATTTGGAGTCCCGCTCTCGGAGAAACAACCTTCGCATCGTGGGACTAGCGGAGTCTACATCAATCGTAAATATGGAGAAATTTGTTGAGAGCCTGCTGACACAACTGCTGGGGCAGGACACTTTCTCTGCGTTCTTCGTGGTGGAACTAGCACATAGGTCGCTGGCGCCCCGGCCGCCGCCTGGAGCTCCACCTCGCCCGGTGATAGCAAGACTGTTGAACTACAGGGACCGTGATGCTGCATTGAAACGGGCACGTGAGTTGAAAACATTGTGGTACAAGGGAATGACTCTCTCGTTGTACCCTGACTTCACACTACAGGTTCAGGAAGGGAGGAAGCAATTTCTGCTGGGAAGGAAACAGCTGAGAGCACTGCAACTAGATTATAGAAAGTTATACCCAGCTAAACTGGGAGTAGATGTAGATGGTAACACAATATTCTTCACTGACCATAAAAAGTTGGAACAATTTGTTAACCATAAGCTGGCAGATAAAAGAAACGCTCCAGTTACTGAACCGGTGAACGACTAATCAAAGTCCAGATTTTAGTCGTAAAAGCTCTCTCTGTAGAAATTTGTTCAGAACACTAGAATTGAGAAAGTTATGCACTTTATAGTTGTAAATCAGTGACATGTGAATATCACCCATAATGAGAATGTTTAAGGTCTTCTGGGCCTGGCGGTAAACCATACGTGTATAACATACTGGGTGCGACGAGTCCAGGGATATAGGGATGGTTGTAGGAAAGTACCATCTTGCCTGGCATGTTACCCCCATTTTTCACTGTATATATGTTGTTTTAGTTGTATGTGTCACTGGGACCCTGGTAACCCAGGGCCCCAGTGCTCATAAGTGTGCCTGAATGTGTTACCTGTGTAGTGACTAACTGTCTCACTGAGGCTCTGCTAATCAGAACCTCAGTGGTTATGCTCTCTCATTTCTCTCCAAATTGTCACTAACAGGCTAGTGACCATTTTTACCAATTTACATTGGCTTACTGGAACACCCTTATAATTCCCTAGTATATGGTACTGAGGTACCCAGGGTATTGGGGTTCCAGGAGATCCCTATGGGCTGCAGCATTTCTTTTGCCACCCATAGGGAGCTCTGACAATTCTTACACGGGCCTGCCACTGCAGCCTGAGTGAAATAACGTCCACGTTATTTCACAGCCATTTTACACTGCACTTAAGTAACTTATAAGTCACCTATATGTCTAACCTTTACCTGGTAAAGGTTAGGTGCAAAGTTACTTAGTGTGAGGGCACCCTGGCACTAGCCAAGGTGCCCCCACATTGTTCAGAGCCAATTCCCTGAACTTTGTGAGTGCGGGGACACCATTACACGCGTGCACTACATATAGGTCACTACCTATATGTAGCTTCACAATGGTAACTCCGAATATGGCCATGTAACATGTCTATGATCATGGAATTGCCCCCTCTATGCCATCCTGGCATAGTTGGCACAATCCCATGATCCCAGTGGTCTGTAGCACAGACCCTGGTACTGCCAAACTGCCCTTCCTGGGGTTTCACTGCAGCTGCTGCTGCTGCCAACCCCTCAGACAGGCATCTGCCCTCCTGGGGTCCAGCCAGGCCTGGCCCAGGATGGCAGAACAAAGGACTTCCTCTGAGAGAGGGTGTTACACCCTCTCCCTTTGGAAAATGGTGTGAAGGCAGGGGAGGAGTAGCCTCCCCCAGCCTCTGGAAATGCTTTCTTGGGCACAGATGTGCCCAATTCTGCATAAGCCAGTCTACACCGGTTCAGGGGACCCCTTAGCCCTGCTCGGGCGCGAAACTGGACAAAGGAAAGGGGAGTGACCACTCCCCTGACCTGCACCTCCCCTGGGAGGTGTCCAGAGCTCCTCCAGTGTGCTCCAGACCTCTGCCATCTTGGAAACAGAGGTGCTGCTGGCACACTGGACTGCTCTGAGTGGCCAGTGCCACCAGGTGACGTCAGAGACTCCTTCTGATAGGCTCCTTCAGGTGTTGCTAGCCTATCCTCTCTCCTAGGTAGCCAAACCCTCTTTTCTGGCTATTTAGGGTCTCTGTCTCTGGGGAAACTTGAGATAACGAATGCAAGAGCTCATCCGAGTTCCTCTGCATCTCTCTCTTCACCTTCTGCCAAGGAATCGACTGCTGACCGCGCTGGAAGCCTGCAAACCTGCAACATAGTAGCAAATACGACTACTGCAACTCTGTAACGCTGATCCTGCCGCCTTCTCGACTGTTTTCCTGCTTGTGCATGCTGTGGGGGTAGTCTGCCTCCTCTCTGCACCAGAAGCTCCGAAGAAATCTCCCATGGGTCGACAGAATCTTCCCCCTGCAACCGCAGGCACCAAAAAGCTGCATTACCGGTCCCTTGGGTCTCCTCTCAGCACGACGAGCGAGGTCCCTCGAATCCAGCGACTCTGTCCAAGTGACCCCCACAGTCCAGTGACTCTTCAGTCCAAGTTTGGTGGAGGTAAGTCCTTGCCTCACCTCGCTGGGCTGCATTGCTGGGAACCGCGACTTTTGCAGCTACTCCAGCCCCTGTGCACTTCCGGCGGAAATCCTCTGTGCACAGCCAAGCCTGGGTCCACGGCACTCTAACCTGCATTGCACGACTTTCTAAGTTGGTCTCCGGCGACGTGGGACTCCTTTGTGCGACTTCGGGTGAGCACCGTTTCACGCATCCTCGTAGTGCCTGTTTCTGGCACTTCTCCGGGTGCTACCTGCTGCTGAGAGGGCTCCTTGTTTTGCTCGACGTCCCCTCCCTCTCCTGGTCCAATTTGCGACCTCCTGGTCCCTCCAGGGCCACAGCAGCGTCCAAAAACACTAACCGCACGATTTGCAGCTAGCAAGGCTTGTTGGCGTTCTTTCGGCGGGAAAACACTTCTGCACGACTCTCCACGGCGAGAGGGATCCGTCCACCAAAGGGGAAGTCTCTAGCCCTTTTCGTTCCTGCAGAAACCTCAGCTTCTTCTGTCCAGTAGAAGCTTCTTTGCACCCGCAGCTGGCATTTCCTGGGCATTTGCCCATCTCCGACTTGCTTGTGACTTTTGGACTTGGTCCCCTTGTTCCACAGGTACCCTAGATTGGAAATCCACAGTTGTTGCATTGTTGGTTTGTGTCTTTCCTGCATTATTCCTCTAACACGACTTCTTTGTCCTTAGGGGAACTTTAGTGCACTTTGCACTCACTTTTCAGGGTCTTGGGGAGGGTTATTTTTCTAACTCTCACTATTTTCTCATAGTCCCAGCGACCCTCTACAAGGTCACATAGGTTTGGGGTCCATTTGTGGTTCGCATTCCACTTTTGGAGTATATGGTTTGTGTTGCCCCTATCCCTATGTTTCACCATTGCATCCTATTGTAACTATACATTGTTTGCACTGTTTTCTAAGACTATACTGCATATTTTTGCTATTGTGTATATATATCTTGTGTATATTTCCTATCCTCTCACTGAGGGTACACTCTAAGATACTTTGGCATATTGTCATAAAAATAAAGTACCTTTATTTTTAGTATAACTGTGTATTGTGTTTTCTTATGATATTGTGCATATGACACTAAGTGGTACTGTAGTAGCTTCACACGTCTCCTAGTTCAGCCTAAGCTGCTCTGCTAAGCTACCATTATCTATCAGCCTAAGCTGCTAGACACCCTATACACTAATAAGGGATAACTGGGCCTGGTGCAAGGTGCAAGTACCCCTTGGTACTCACTACAAGCCAGTCCAGCCTCCTACATTGGTTGTGCAGCGGTGGGATAAGTGCTTTGAGACTACTTACCACTCTTGTCATTGTACTTTTCATAAGAGAAAAATATACAAAACAAGGTCAGTGTATATACACATAGCCAAAAAGTTTTGCATTTCCTCCTTTCACTCTTTTCTAAGTGCTGAAAAGTACTTCTAACTTTCTAAAAAGTTCTAAAAAGTTTAAAAGGCTTTTTTTCTCTGTCTTTCTAAAAGCTCTGACAAACTTTTTATCTTTTACTATCACTTTAACTCTCTCTACAAATGTCTGGCACAGGCCAAAATGTTGATCTGTCCAAACTTGCATATGATCACCTTAGCTGGAAAGGAGCAAGGAGTCTCTGCATAGAGAGAGGTTTGAGTGTAGGGAAGAATCCTTCCTTGGAACTGTTACTTAACATGCTTAGAGAACAGGATAAGGCTAGAAGTGCCCCATCTGTTGAAAAAGTAGCTAATGGTTCTCAATCTGATCCAGGGACTCCCCCAGGAAAAGATTCTGGAAATAAACTTCCTAGCCTGCCCATTACTAGACAGTCTAGCATAGTTGGTAATGATGATGAGCCACACCATATAAATAGTGTTGTCTCACATCATAGCAAAAGCATTTATTCTCACCATACTGGTAGTGATGTTTCTGTTAGCCAAGCTGTTAGGGTGGCCTCTGTAAGGGACAGGTCTCCTTCTGTCCATTCTCACCATACTTCTGTTTCAAGGCATGTCCCTCCCACCCACCCTGATGACAGATTGTTAGAAAGGGAGCTCAATAGATTGAGAGTGGAACAAACCAGACTGAAGCTCAAGAAGCAACAGCTGGATTTGGATAGACAGACTTTAGAAGTAGAGAAGGAGAGACAGAAACTGGGTTTAGAAACCCATGGTGGCAGCAGCAGTATTCCCCATAGTCATCCTGCAAAAGAGCATGATTCCAGGAATCTGCACAAGATAGTTCCCCCTTACAAGGAGGGGGATGACATTAACAAGTGGTTTGCTGCACTTGAGAGGGCCTGTGTTGTACAGGATGTCCCTCAAAGGCAGTGGGCTGCTATCCTATGGCTATCATTTAGTGGAAAAGGTAGGGATAGGCTCCTCACTGTGAAAGAAAATGATGCTAATAATTTCCAAGTTCTTAAGAATGCACTCCTGGATGGTTATGGCTTGACCACTGAACAATACAGGATAAAGTTCAGAGAGACCAAAAAGGAGTCTTCACAAGACTGGGTTGATTTCATTGACCATTCAGTGAAGGCCTTGGAGGGGTGGTTACATGGCAGTAAAGTTACTGATTATGACAGCCTGTATAACTTGATCCTGAGAGAGCATATTCTTAATAATTGTGTGTCTGATTTGTTGCACCAGTACTTGGTGGACTCTGATCTGACCTCTCCCCAAGAATTGGGAAAGAAGGCAGACAAATGGGTCAGAACAAGGGTGAACAGAAAAGTTCATACAGGGGGTGACAAAGATGGCAACAAAAAGAAGGATGGTAAGTCTTCTGACAAGGGTGGGGACAAATCTAAAAATGAGTCTTCATCAGGCCCACAAAAACACTCTGGTGGGGGTGGTGGGCCCAAATCCTCTTTTAATCAGAACAAGGAAAAGAAACCATGGTGCTATTTATGTAAAATAAAAGGCCATTGGACAACAGATCCCAGTTGTCCAAAGAAAGGCACCAAGCCTCCTACCACTACAACCCCTACTGCTATACCTAGTGTCCCTACTAATAGCAGTGGTGGTGGGAGCAAACCTACTAATAGCCAATCCAAGGGAGTAGCTGGGCTCACTATTGGTACCTTAGTTGGGGTTGGCCTTGTTAGGGAGGCCACAGAGGCTGTGTTAGTCTCTGAGGGGGCTATTGATTTAGCCACCTTAGTTGCTTGTCCCCTTAATATGGATAAGTACAAGCAACTACCCCTAATAAATGGTGTTGAGGTTCAGGCCTACAGGGACACTGGTGCCAGTGTGACTATGGTCATAGAGAAACTGGTCCACCCTGAACAACACCTACTTGGTCACCAGTACCAAGTAACCGATGCTCACAACAACACACTTAGCCACCCCATGGCTGTTGTAAATCTCAACTGGGGGGGGGGTTACTGGTCCAAAGAAAGTTGTGGTAGCTTCAGATTTACCTGTAGACTGTCTATTAGGGAATGATTTGGAGACATCAGCTTGGTCGGATGTGGAGTTGGAGGCCCATGCAGCAATGCTGGGCATCCCAGGGCATATTTTTGCTTTGACAAGGGCTCAGGCCAAAAAGCAAAAAGGACAGGGAAGCTTGGATCCTGGAACAATGGACCAAGTGCTCCCTAAAGCTAGGGCTAGTAGAAGCAAACCACTTCCTACTATCCCTCCCTCTACAGTGGATTCTACTTCTGAGGAAGAAGAATTCCATCACTGTGCAGAACCTACACCAGAGGAGCTGGAAGCAGACACTGCTGAGCTTTTGGGTGAAGGGGGGCCTGCCAGAGAGGAGCTGAGTGTGGCACAGCAAACCTGTCCCACATTAGAGGGTCTCAGACAGCAAGCTGTCAAACAGGCTAATGGGGATGTCAGTGACTCTCACAGAGTTTACTGGGAGGACAACCTCTTGTACACTGAGCATAGGGATCCTAAACCTGGAGCTGCCAAGAGATTAGTGATTCCTCAGGAGTACAGAAAGTTCCTCCTAACCCTGGCACATGACATTCCCCTAGCTGGGCACCTGGGTCAAATGAAAACTTGGGACAGACTGGTTCCATTGTTTCATTGGCCTAGGATGTCTGAGGACACAAAGGAATTTTGTAAGTCCTGTGAAACCTGTCAAGCCAGTGGCAAGACAGGTGGCACCCCAAAGGCACCCCTTATTCCACTGCCTGTGGTTGGGGTTCCCTTTGAAAGGGTAGGGGTTGACATAGTTGGCCCCCTTGACTCTCCTACTGCTTCAGGCAATAGATTCATCTTAGTGGTAGTGGACCATGCCACAAGATATCCTGAAGCTATTCCTTTAAGGACCACTACAGCACCTGCAGTGGCAAAGGCCCTCCTGGGAATATTTTCCAGGGTGGGCTTCCCAAAGGAAGTAGTATCAGACAGAGGAAGCAATTTCATGTCTGCATACTTAAAGGCCATGTGGAAGGAGTGTGGTGTAACGTACAAGTTCACAACACCCTATCATCCACAAACAAATGGACTGGTGGAGAGATTTAATAAAACTCTCAAAGGCATGATTATGGGTCTCCCTGAAAAACTCCGCAGGAGATGGGATATCCTTCTACCAAGCCTCCTTTTTGCCTACAGGGAGGTACCCCAGAAAGGAGTGGGCTTCAGCCCCTTTGAACTTCTTTTTGGACACCCTGTTAGGGGTCCACTCACACTTGTAAAGGAGGGTTGGGAACAACCTTTAAAAGCTCCTAAGCAGGATATTGTGGATTATGTACTTGGCCTCAGATCAAGGATGGCTGAGTACATGAAAAAGGCCAGTAAAAACCTTCAGGCCAGCCAAGAGCTCCAGAAGCAATGGCATGATCAGAAGGCTGTTTTGGTTCAGTACCAACCAGGGCAGAAAGTGTGGGTCTTGGAGCCTGTGGCCCCAAGAGCACTCCAAGATAAATGGAGTGGACCCCACACAATTGTTGAAAAGAAGGGAGAAGTCACCTATTTAGTTGACTTAGGCACTGCCAGGAGTCCCCTTAGGGTGCTCCATGTCAACCGCCTGAAACCCTACTATGACAGGGCTGATCTCACCCTGCTCATGGCAACTGATGAGGGACAGGAAGAAGACAGTGATCCTCTACCTGATCTCTTCTCTTCCACAGAACAAGATGCTCTGGTGGAAGGTGTAGTTTTGGCTGATTGTCTTACTGCTGAGCAGAAAGACAATTGCATAAATCTCCTAGATCAATTCTCTGAACTCTTCTCTACTGTGCCAGGTACCACTTCTTGGTGTGAGCACACTATAGATACTGGAGACAGCTTGCCTGTCAAAAGTAAGATCTATAGGCAGCCTGACCATGTCAGGGACTGCACAAAGCAAGAGGTCCAGAAAATGTTAGAACTAGGAGTGGTTGAGCACTCTGACAGTCCATGGGCTTCTCCTGTGGTACTGGTACCAAAACCCCATTCCAAAGATGGAAAGAAGGAAATGCGGTTTTGTGTAGACTATAGAGGTCTCAACTTGGTAACCAAAACTGATGCTCACCCTATACCCAGGGCAGATGAGCTCATAGATACCCTGGCATCTGCCAAGTATCTAAGCACTTTTGATTTGACTGCAGGGTATTGGCAGATCAAATTGTCAGAAGATGCTAAACCTAAGACTGCATTTTCTACCATTGGAGGACATTACCAGTTTACTGTAATGCCTTTTGGTTTGAAAAATGCACCTGCCACTTTTCAGAGGTTGGTGAACACAGTCCTGCAAGGGCTGGAAGCTTTCAGTGCAGCATATTTGGACGATATAGCTGTCTTTAGCTCCAGCTGGGATGATCACCTGGTCCACCTATGGAAAGTTTTGGAGGCCCTGCAAAAGGCAGGCCTCACTATCAAGGCTTCAAAGTGCCAGATAGGGCAGGGTAAGGTGGTTTATCTGGGACACCTTGTTGGTGGGGAACAGATTGCACCACTTCAGGGGAAAATCCAAACAATTATTGATTGGGTTCCCCCTACCACTCAGACTCAGGTGAGAGCCTTCCCAGGCCTCACTGGGTATTACAGGAGGTTCATTAAGAACTATGGCTCCATTGCAGCCCCTCTTAATGACCTCACATCCAAGAAAATGCCTAAAAAGGTATTATGGACAGCAAACTGTCAGAAAGCTTTTGAGGAGCTGAAGCAGGCCATGTGCTCTGCACCTGTCCTGAAAAGCCCTTGTTACTCTAAAAAATTCTATGTCCAAACTGATGCATCTGAATTAGGAGTAGGGGCAGTCCTATCACAACTTAATTCTGAGGGCCAGGATCAACCTGTTGCTTTTATTAGTAGGAGGTTGACCCCTAGAGAAAAGCGTTGGTCTGCCATTGAGAGGGAGGCCTTTGCTGTGGTCTGGGCACTGAAGAAGTTGAGGCCATACCTGTTTGGCACTCACTTCATTGTTCAGACAGACCACAAACCTCTACTTTGGCTAAAACAAATGAAAGGTGAAAATCCTAAATTGTTGAGGTGGTCCATATCCCTACAGGGAATGGACTATACAGTGGAACATAGACCTGGGAGTAGCCACTCCAATGCAGATGGACTCTCCAGATATTTCCACTTAGACAATGAAGACTCATCAGGTCATGGCTAGTCTTATTGTCCTTCGTTTGGGGAGGAGGTTGTGTAGGAAAGTACCATCTTGCCTGGCATGTTACCCCCATTTTTCACTGTATATATGTTGTTTTAGTTGTATGTGTCACTGGGACCCTGGTAACCCAGGGCCCCAGTGCTCATAAGTGTGCCTGAATGTGTTCCCTGTGTAGTGACTAACTGTCTCACTGAGGCTCTGCTAATCAGAACCTCAGTGGTTATGCTCTCTCATTTCTTTCCAAATTGTCACTAACAGGCTAGTGACCATGTTTACCAATTTACATTGGCTTACTGGAACACCCTTATAATTCCCTAGTATATGGTACTGAGGTACCCAGGGTATTGGGGTTCCAGGAGATCCCTATGGGCTGCAGCATTTCTTTTGCCACCCATAGGGAGCTCTGACAATTCTTACACAGGCCTGCCACTGCAGCCTGAGTGAAATAACGTCCACGTTATTTCACAGCCATTTTACACTGCACTTAAGTAACTTATAAGTCACCTATATGTCTAACCTTTACCTGGTAAAGGTTAGGTGCAAAGTTACTTAGTGTGAGGGCACCCTGGCACTAGCCAAGGTGCCCCCACATTGTTCAGAGCCAATTCCCTGAACTTTGTGAGTGCGGGGACACCATTACACGCGTGCACTACATATAGGTCACTACCTATATGTAGCTTCACAATGGTAACTCCGAATATGGCCATGTAACATGTCTATGATCATGGAATTGCCACCTCTATGCCATCCTGGCATAGTTGGCACAATCCCATGATCCCAGTGGTCTGTAGCACAGACCCTGGTACTGCCAAACTGCCCTTCCTGGGGTTTCACTGCAGCTGCTGCTGCTGCCAACCCCTCAGACAGGCATCTGCCCTCCTGGGGTCCAGCCAGGCCTGGCCCAGGATGGCAGAACAAAGGACTTCCTCTGAGAGAGGGTGTTACACCCTCTCCCTTTGGAAAATGGTGTGAAGGCAGGGGAGGAGTAGCCTCCCCCAGCCTCTGGAAATGCTTTCTTGGGCACAGATGTGCCCAATTCTGCATAAGCCAGTCTACACCGGTTCAGGGGACCCCTTAGCCCTGCTCGGGCGCGAAACTGGACAAAGGAAAGGGGAGTGACCACTCCCCTGACCTGCACCTCCCCTGGGAGGTGTCCAGAGCTCCTCCAGTGTGCTCCAGACCTCTGCCATCTTGGAAACAGAGGTGCTGCTGGCACACTGGACTGCTCTGAGTGGCCAGTGCCACCAGGTGACGTCAGAGACTCCTTCTGATAGGCTCCTTCAGGTGTTGCTAGCCTATCCTCTCTCCTAGGTAGCCAAACCCTCTTTTCTGGCTATTTAGGGTCTCTGTCTCTGGGGAAACTTGAGATAACGAATGCAAGAGCTCATCCGAGTTCCTCTGCATCTCTCTCTTCACCTTCTGCCAAGGAATCGACTGCTGACCGCGCTGGAAGCCTGCAAACCTGCAACATGGTAGCAAAGACGACTACTGCAACTCTGTAACGCTGATCCTGCCGCCTTCTCGACTGTTTTCCTGCTTGTGCATGCTGTGGGGGTAGTCTGCCTCCTCTCTGCACCAGAAGCTCCGAAGAAATCTCCCGTGGGTCGACGGAATCTTCCCCCTGCAACCGCAGGCACCAAAAAGCTGCATTACCGGTCCCTTGGGTCTCCTCTCAGCACGACGAGCGAGGTCCCTCGAATCCAGCGACTTTGTCCAAGTGACCCCCACAGTCCAGTGACTCTTCAGTCCAAGTTTGGTGGAGGTAAGTCCTTGCCTCACCTCGCTGGGCTGCATTGCTGGGAACCGCGACTTTTGCAGCTACTCCGGCCCCTGTGCACTTCCGGCGGAAATCCTTTGTGCACAGCCAAGCCTGGGTCCACGGCACTCTAACCTGCATTGCACGACTTTCTAAGTTGGTCTCCGGCGACGTGGGACTCCTTTGTGCGACTTCGGGTGAGCACCATTTCACGCATCCTCGTAGTGCCTGTTTCTGGCACTTCTCCGGGTGCTACCTGCTGCTAAGAGGGCTCCTTGTCTTGCTCGACGTCCCTTCTCTCTCCTGGTCCAATTTGCGACCTCCTGGTCCCTCCAGGGCTACAGCAGCGTCCAAAAACGCTAACCGCATGATTTGCAGCTAGCAAGGCTTGTTGGCGTTCTTTCGGCGGGAAAACACTTCTGCACAACTCTCCACGGCGAGAGGGATCCGTCCACCAAAGGGGAAGTCTCTAGCCCTTTTCGTTCCTGCAGAAACCTCAGCTTCTTCTGTCCAGTAGAAGTTCTTTGCACCCGCAGCTGGCATTTCCTGGGCATTTGCCCATCTCCGACT
The DNA here is from genome assembly GCF_031143425.1 of Pleurodeles waltl. NCBI lineage: Eukaryota > Metazoa > Chordata > Amphibia > Caudata > Salamandridae > Pleurodeles > Pleurodeles waltl. The sequence goes on along the minus strand of NC_090445.1, from coordinate 1,179,377,077 downwards.
TGCTTGTGACTTTTGGACTTGGTCCCCTTGTTCCACAGGTACCCTAGATTGGAAATCCACAGTTGTTGCATTGTTGGTTTGTGTCTTTCCTGCATTATTCCTCTAACACGACTTCTTTGTCCTTAGGGGAACTTTAGTGCACTTTGCACTCACTTTTCAGGGTCTTGGGGAGGGTTATTTTTCTAACTCTCACTATTTTCTCATAGTCCCAGCGACCCTCTACAAGGTCACATAGGTTTGGGGTCCATTCGTGGTTCGCATTCCACTTTTGGAGTATATGGTTTGTGTTGCCCCTATCCCTATGTTTCCCCATTGCATCCTATTGTAACTATACATTGTTTGCACTGTTTTCTAAGACTATACTGCATATTTTTGCTTTGTGTATATATATCTTGTGTATATTTCCTATCCTCTCACTGAGGGTACACTCTAAGATACTTTGGCATATTGTCATAAAAATAAAGTACCTTTATTTTTAGTATAACTGTGTATTGTGTTTTCTTATGATATTGTGCATATGACACTAAGTGGTACTGTAGTAGCTTCACACGTCTCCTAGTTCAGCCTAAGCTGCTCTGCTAAGCTACCATTATCTATCAGCCTAAGCTGCTAGACACCCTATACACTAATAAGGGATAACTGGGCCTGGTGCAAGGTGCAAGTACCCCTTGGTACTCACTACAAGCCAGTCCAGCCTCCTACAATGGTCTGTTGGAAAAGTATATTGGTAGCCAAGATAACAAAACTATTGTTAAGGTGAAGGAACATCCGCCTTCATGTGTGTTCCACTTACGGGAATGTCGGGGTTAGTATTAAGTGGGGTAGTTCGTGGGAGGATTTCAAAAGTTACCAACAGATGGGCAGGTTGAGGTTTAGCATATTGTGGGAGGGGGGTTGGGGTGAGGGAAGAGGTTGCAGTATCAGTATGGTGGAAATGTAGGGTAAGACAAAGCAGACAAAACGCAGACGAGTACTATACACAATCAGATTTAGAAAATCAATCTAGAAAAATAGATGACTCCGGTATGTACAACTACTGACACACAAAAAGATCACCACAAACTTAGGTTGGTCACCTGGAATGTGAATCCGGATTTGGAACCAACCACAGCACTGAAACCGCCCTCATCTCAGTCAAAGACGACATCAGAATCATGATGGACAACGGTGAAACAGTCGCCCTCATCCTCCTCGACCTCTCGGCTGCCTTCGACACCGTCTGTCACCGCACCCTAATAACCCGCCTCTGCTCCACTGGGATCCAAGGCCAGGCCCTGGACTGGATCGCCTCCTTCCTCTCCAACCGCTCTCAAAGAGTCTACCTCCCACCTTTTCGCTCAGACCCCACCGAGATCATCTGCGGCATCCCTCAAGGCTCCGCGCTCAGCCCGACACTCTTCAATGTCTACATGAGCCCCCTCGCCGACATCGTACGCAAGCACAACATCATCATCACCTCCTACGCCGACGACACTCAACTTATACTTTCCCTCACCAAGGACCCCGCCAGCGCTAAGACCAACCTACAAGATGGCATGAAGGACGTCACAGATTGGATGAGGCTCAGCCGTCTAAAACTGAACTCAGACAAAACGGAAGTCCTCATCCTCGGCAACACCCCGACCGCATGGGACGACTCCTGGTGGCCCACGGCCCTTGGCACCGCACCGACCCCCTCAGACCTCGCCCGCAACCTCGGCTTCATCTTGGACCCTCTTCTCACCATGACCAAACAAGTCAACGCCGTGTCCTCCTCCTGCTTCCTCACCCTCCGCATGCTCCGCAAGATCTTCCGCTGGATCCCCACCGACACCAGAAAAAACGTGACCCACGCCCTAGTCACCAGCCGCCTGGACTACGGCAACACCCTTTATGCTGGGACCACCGCAAAACTCCAAAAACGTCTGCAACGTATTCAAAACGCCTCCGCCCGCCTCATCCTCGACGTACCCCGCAACAGCCACATCTCCGCACACCTGAGACACCTGCATTGGCTCCCAGTCAGCAAAAGGATCACCTTCCGACTTCTCACCCACGCACACAAAGCCCTCCACGACAAGGGACCTGAATACCTCAACCGACGCCTCAGCTTCTACGCCCCCACCCGTCTCCTCTGTTTCACCGGCCTCACGCTCGCTGCCGTCCCTCGCATCCGCCGCTCCACGGCGGGTGGGAGGTGTTTCTCCTACATGGCAGCCAAGACCTGGAACACCCTCCCCACCAGCCTCAGGACCACCCAGGACCACTCCGCATTCCGGAGACTCCTCAAGACCTGGCTCTTCGAGCAGCAGTAACCCCCTTCCCTCTAGTGCCTTGAGACCCGCACGGGTGAGTAGCGCGCTTTATAAATGTTAATGATTTAATTTGATTTGATTTGATTTGATTTGAGGGGTCTTAGGGCCAGATTGACAACTGATTGATAAACAAAGCATGATCACTGTTAGATGTATGGTTCAGGACTACCAATGGCTTTTATACATTATTGAAAGACTCTGTACTGATAAAGTCCAGAAGGAGAAAATGCCTACTGAAATGATGCAATATGATGTTTGAATTGTAAGAGTCTGCAAATACATGATCTTATTGTACTGCTTTACTTGTTGGTATAAAAGCATAAATAAAAGGTTAAAAAAAAAAAATCCCAAAAACGAGGTGTAGTGTGCCCTAAGGAAACTTGCAGTACTTTACTCCTGCTTTTCTGGGCTCTTGGGTGGGGTAATTTACTTACCTTTACTGTATTCTTACTCTCCCAGTGATTCTCATCACACTACACTTCTCTGGGGGGGAATTTGTGATTTACACTCCACTTTCTTAGTATATGGTTTGTGTTGCCCTTAGACCTATTTTCCCCCTTTGCATTCTATAGGATTTCCTGCTGTTTGCATTGTTCTTTGACTATTTACTTGTCTAATTTTGGTGTCTAGTGTATATATTGTGTATAATACTTACCTCCAGAAGGAGTATTGTCTCTAAGATATTTTTGGCCGTGTGTCAGCCAAATGAACTACCTTTATTTTTGGTAACATTGAGTATTGTCTTTACTTATGTATAAATACTGTGTGACTATAAGTAGTATTGCAGGAGCTTTGCATGTCTCGTAGTTCAGCCTAAGCTGCTCTGCTATAGCTACAGCTACCTCTAATAGCCAAACCTGCTAGAGCACTGCTACATTTTACTGATAAGAGATAACTGGGCCTGGTATAAGTTGTAAGTACCTAAGGTACCCACTACAAGCCAGGCCAGCCTCCTTCAGTGTGCACTATATATAGGTCAATACTTTTTATAGCCTCACAATGGTAACTCTGAATATGGCCATGTGAGGTGTCTAACAAGTGGAAATTGTACCCCAATACTGATTCCAGTATTGGTTGCACAATCCCATGACGTCTCGGGGCTCCACCCTGGCCCCCCTGTACTGCCCTAGAACCCTTCTGAGGTTTTCACTGCAGCCCCAGCTGCTGCCACCTCACAGACAGGCTTCTGCCCTCCTGGGGCTTAAGCAGCTCAATCCCCGGAAGGCAGAACAATACATTTCCTTTAGTAGAGGGGTGTTATTTGTAGGAAAGTAGCCTCTTTCTAGCATGGTTACCCCCACTTTTGGCCTGTTTGTGAGTGTGTGTCAGTGAGTTTTTACTATGTCACTGGGATCCTGCTAGGACCTCAGTGCTCATAGATAAAAACCTATATGTAAGTGTGTTTTGCCTGTCTCACTGTGATCCCGCTAGACAGGACCCCAGTGCTCATGGTTTGTGGCCTAATGTGCATGCCTGTGTAGTGCCTAACTGTGTCACTGAGGCTCTGCTAATCAGAACCTCAGTGCTTATGCTGTCTCTGCTTTTAAATTTGTCACTGTAGGCCAGTGACTACATTTACCAATTTCAATGGGCACACTGGACCCCCCTTATAAGTCCCTAGTATATGGTACCGAGGTACCCAGGGCATTAGGGTTCCAGGAGATCCACATGGCTGCAGCATTTCTTTTGCCACCCATAGGGAGCTCAGACAAACCCTTACACAGGACTGCAGCCTGCGTGAAATAGTGCACACACTATTTCACAGCAATTTTCACTGCACTTAAGTAACTTATAGGTCACCTACATGTCTAACCTTCACTTGCTGAAAGTTAAGTGCAAAGTTACTAAGTGTGAGGGCAGCCTTGCACTAGCAAAGGTGCCCCTACATAGTTCAGGGCCATTTCCCGGGACTTTGTGAGTGCGGGACACCATTACACACGTGCACTACATATAGGTCAATACCCATATGTAGCTTCACAATGGTAACTCCGAATATGGCCATGTAACATGTCTAAGATCATGGAATTGTCCCCCCATTCCAAATCTGGTATTGAGGAGCCAATTCCATGCATCCATGGGGGCTCCACTATTGACCCCCAGTACTACCAAACCAGCTTTCTGAGGCTTGCACTGCTGCCACAGCAGCTGCCACCTCACAGACAGGGTTCTGCTCTCCTGGGGTGTGGGCAGCCCAGTCGCAGGAAGGCAGAACAAAGTATTTCCTCTGAGAGCAGGGTGTTACACCCTCTCCCTTTGGAAATAGCTGTTACAACTGGGGAGGGGTAGCCTCCCCCAGCCTCTGGGAATGCATTGAACCTTGCATAAACCAGTCTACACTGGTTCAGGGACCCCTTCTCCCCTGCTCTGGCAGGAAACTAGACAAAGGAAAGGGGAGTGACCACTCCCCTGTCCATCACCACCCTAGGGGTGGTGCCCAGAGCTCCTCTAGTATGTCACAGACTTCAGCCATCTTACTTTGCAAGGTGTGGGGGCTCTCTGGAAGGCTCTGAGTGGCCAGTGCCAGCAGGTGACATCAGAGACCCCTCCTGATAGGTCCATACCTGATAAGGTAGCCAATCCCCCTCTCAGGTCTATTTAGGGTCTTTTTTGTGGGTTCTCTTCAGATTCTGCTGCAAGTTTCCTTCAGGAATCCTCTGCAACAACTTCAGACTCGTCTGACCTCGGATCAACCGCAGTCTGCTCCAAGAAACGTTATAACTGCAACAAAGTGTCTACAAGAGTCTCTTTTCTTCAGCAACCTCAGCTCCAAGTCAGTAACTGCAACAGTTTCCACTGTGTGCACGCTCTGGAATCTCCCTGTCTTCATCCTGCACCAGAAGAACTGAAGAAATCTCCCAGGGAGTGATGGAATCACTCCCCTGCTCCAAGCAGGCACCTTCCAAGATGATGACAGGTACCTTGGGACTCGTTTCACAACAACAAGCATGCTCCTAAGGGCGCAGAGCATGGACATCATCAACATAGACTGTCCTGAGGTCCTGCTGATGCAATTTGGAGGAGGTATGACCTTGCCTTCCCCGAGAACGACAGTACCCCTGTGTACTATGTCTTCTTCACCTCCTGAGGCCTCTGTGCACTCTTTGCAAAATTCCTTCATTAACATCCTGGCCCAGGTCCCCAGCACTCTATCCTGCATCGCTCAACTCACTTAGTTGTTCTCCGGTGGTGTGGGACCTTCTTTTGTTGTGCTGCATCACCTGCATTTTGCACCTTCTTTGAACCTAGATCCTTTGACTCCTGGGGATGCTGGCTTGCATTTTGATGACTCTCTAAAGTGCTGAGAGCCCTCTATTCCTCCTCACACAGAGTTGAGGCCCCCAGGTCCTTACTGGGTCCATCCAGAGCCATTTTGATGAAAAATGTACTTTTGTAGTAGCCAAGGCTTGTTGGCAACTTCCAACACGAAATCTCATCTATAACGATTTTCACGCTGCGCAACATCTTTTGCATTATGCAGAAACCCACTGGCATCTTCCTAGGATGCAATTCTGCAGTCTTTGACTAACCGTGGACTCTTCATTTGCACACTCTTCTTGTTTGGCAGGGGCTCCAGTCCTTCTTGGAACTTCTTTCGACTTCTGGACTTGGTCCCCTTCCTTTGCAGGTCTTCAGGTCCAATAATCCAGCAGTTGTTGTATGCAGACTTGGTTGGTTGCTGCAAAATCCCCAAACTGAGGTGTAGTGTGTCCTAAAGAAACTTGCAGTACATTACTCCTGCTTTTCTCTGCTCTGGGGTGGGGTAATTTACTTACCTTTACTGTATTCTTACTCTCCCAGCGATTCTGCACACACTACACTTGTCTAGGGGGGAATTTGTGATTCACATTCCACTTTCTCAGTATATGGTTTGTGTTGCCCCAGACCTATTTTCTCCCATTGCATTCTATAGCATTTCCTACTGTTTGCACTGTTATATGACTATTTACTTGTCTAATTTTGGTGTCTAGTGTATATGTTGTGTGAAATACTTACCTCCAGAAGGGGTATTGCCTCTAGGATATCTTTGGTACTGTGTCACCCAAATAAATACCTTTATTTTTGGTAACACTGAGTATTGTCTTTACTTGTGTATAAGTACTGTGTAACTAGAAGTGGTATTGCATGAGCTTTGCATGTCTCCTAGTTCAGCCTAATCTGCTCTGCTATAGCCACCTCTATCATTTTAAGCTGCTAGTACACTACATTCACTAACAAGGGATAACTGGACCTAGTGTAAGGTGTAAGTACCCAATGTACCCACTACAAACCAGGCCAGCCTCCTATATTACTCCCTCTCCCTTTGGAAATAGGTGTTACAGGCATGGGAGGGGTATCCTCCCAGAGCATCTGGAAATGCTTTGAATGGCACAGATAGTGACCTCCTTGCATAATCCAGTTTACACTGGTTCAGGGACCCCCTGTCCCTGCTCAGATACGAAACTGAACAAAGGAAAAGAGAGTGACTTTTCCCCTGTCCATCACCACTCCAGGGGTGGTGCCCAGAGCTCCTCCAGAGTGTCCCTGGGTTCTGCCATCTTGTTTTCAGGATCATCAGGGAACTCTGGGAGCATCTAAGTGGCCAGTGCCAGCAGGTGACGTCAGAGACCCCTCCTGATAGGTCCATACCTGGTTAGGTAGCCAATCCCCCTCTGAGTGCTATTTAGGGTCTCTCCTCTGGGTGTTTCTTCAGATTTGGATTGCAAGACTCCAGGAGGAATCCTCTGTATCCTGTACTTCATCTTCTATCGACGGATCAACCGCTGACTGCTCCAGGAACTCTACAAAACTGCAACAAAGAAGCAAAGACGACTTCTGTGACCTTTTAACTTCAGCTCCTGCCAGCAACTGCAACAGTTTCCAGGTTGTCCATGCTCAATGAGGACTGCCTGTCTTCATCTTGCACCAGGAGAACTTAAGGAATCTCTCATGAATGAAGGAGTCACTTCCCTGCTTCAGCAGACACCTCTCTGCAGCAATGACTGGAACACAGATGGTCGACTAAAGTGGCCATGACTGTCCAAAGGTCCAGATGTCCAAATTTGGTGGGGGTAAGAGCTTGCCTCCCTGTGCCAGACAGTACCCCTGTGCTCTGTCTTTTTTGCAGCTCCTAGGGCGCTTTTCCAAGAATTCCTTTGTACACAACCTAGACCACATTCCCAGCACTCTATTCTGCGATGCTCAGCTCCCTGAGTTGTTTTCCGGTGGTGTTGGATCCCTTTGTGTAGTGCTGCAATGACTGCTATATGCAACTCCTTTGTCCCCGTGCTTTGGGATTCCTGTGCATGCTGCCTAGTCTTCTGAGCGCTCTCTGAGTTGCTGAGATCCTCCTCTGTCTACCCCTCCTGGGTAGAGTCAACCTGATCCTTGCTGGGTGGAGGCAGTGCCATTTTTTGCGAAACACAAGTTTTGCATTTACCAAGGCTTGTTTGCGGAATCCAGTGATGCAAACCAGACTGCATTCATCTATCCGGTGTGGGACATCTTCTGCACCATCCATGAACCCGCATATATCTTCTTTGGTGCAATACTGACTTTGCCTTCTCACCTTTTGCACCTTCATCCGGGTTAGCAGGGGCTCCTTTTCTCCCTGGACTCTTCAGTGCTTCTTGGACTTGGTCCCTTTCTTTCACAAGTCTTCAGGTCCAGAAATCCATCATTGGTTTCTTGCAGTCTCTTCTGGTTCTTGCACTGTCTTCTACCACAACTTCTAGTGTGTTTTAGGAAACTTGCTGTGTTTTACTCCTGCTTTCCTGGGCTCTGGGGTGGGTATTTTACTTACCTTTGATGTTTTCTTACACTCCCAGCGCCCCTCTACACACTACACTTGCCTAGGTGGGAAACTGAATTTCGCATTCCCAGAGCCCCTCTACACACTACACTTGCCTAGGTGGGAAAACGAATTTCACATTCTACTATTTTAGTATATGTTTTGTGTTCCTCCTAGGCCCATTGCAATCTATGGTGATTTTCACTATTTTCACTATTTTCTGACTATTTACTTACCTGTTTTTGGTTACTAGTATATATATTGTGTAATGTACTTACCTCCTAAGGAGTATAGTCTCCAAAGTATTTTTGGCTTTGTGCCACTAAAATAAAATACCTTTATTTTTGATAACAGTGAGTATTGTCTTTCATGTGTGTGAGTGCTGTGTGATTACAGTGATATTGCAAGAGCTTTGCATATCACCTAGTTCAGTCTTGGCTGCTCTGCTTACAGCTACCTCTAGACATCTTGGCTTCTAGACACTGACTACATTTCACTAATAAGGGATAACTGGACATGGCTCCTGCTTCAGAGTGTAGGTTCTGATGACATCTTGTTTCCTGAGCCCACAAATGGTTCTACGCTGTTGAAATATCCTCTTCCTTCTTCTGTGTTGCCTTTGTGGCTGCTGTGGTGCTGTTGAGGTTGCTGTGGTGGTGCTGGAAGGGCCTGTTGTCATCGCTTTCGTCTGTGTGGTGTGCCAAGCTGGAGCATTAACAGTTCAATGTTGTCCAGGGGGCTGCCAATGCTCCTTCATTGTGTTTTCCTTAAGTAGCGGTGTGTGGCCCTCATTTGAATGCCTGGTCTGATAAGAAGTTAAAATCTGACATCATTTTTTGGGACCGGTTCCTTTATGCACATCGTTCTAGCATCGGGGTGTAAATATGGCGCTGGAGGGCTAGTGTAATTTTTGGGAAGGGAACTCCTACCTTGCATATCATTGTCGCAAAACGATGCAGGGTGGGTTGACGCTCTGAAAAAAATGACGCTAGCTCAGACATGTTGTTGCTATATGGGACTAGCGTCAAAATATAAATATGGCGGTAGGTTAGCGATGCTTTTGTGTAAAAAGAAATGACCAAAGGCGGCACAGACGTTTCTTAAATATGGGCCTCTGTGTTGCAGGATAGAGACACAATGTAACTTTTGATTGGAAAGATTTATTTCAAAGTGTTATTATTATTACTTATAACCCTTCAACTAGTTTGTGGGTATGAAAAACACTGACTAAGCTAAGCCAAAGAGCAATTCAAAAGGCATACACATTTATGACTCAATTGACTCCTCCTTCACACCTTTGGGAAGCTAGATCTGTGATCCATTACTGACTGACAATGCCAGCTTGTGAAAAAGGATAAAACCATGGGATCTGTAAAGTGCAGTAGCTTGAGATAAATTGAGAGAGGCATTGCACAAGGCCTCAAACAGGTTGTGGATCTGGTAGGATTTCATTTCTAGTCTATTGGGTTTAAGGGGGCTATGATTCCAGCGATGAGGCCGGAAAGAGCTCCTTGCACATTGGACAGTGGAACACCATTTAAGGCATATTTAGAGCACTGGATTAGTTTTGATTTTAATTATCTTGGCTCTTAAATGTAAGTCTTTCTATAACTATGCTACTATTTAGATAATTATTGCATATGTGCAAGGAGCAAAGAGCTCCTTGTGCATTAGAAAATGGAACATCATTTTATGCATATGTGGAGCACTGAATTAGTTTTGATTTTAACTATCTTGGTTCTTTGAATTTCAGTCTTTCTAAAACTATGCTACTGTTTGGATAATTATTGCATATTTAGGTCCAGCATTTTTCTAATGTAGTTTCTGTCAAAATCCCAAGGTTGTGCAGACGCCCCTTAAAATCCAGATCCACAAAGTTGATCTTCGTGAGAGCACTCTCACAGTTTATATTAGGAATATAGACATTCTCTCCTATTGCCTAGCTTTCTCTCTCATTCTACATGAAAACAAACACAATTTGAATTCAGTAATCACCCGTCCCCATCTACTGGTAATTGTCTCATTAAAATGTCAAAAGGGTGACAACACAGGCATTATTTTCTATACCCTAGCACCCAGATCCTAATCTGGTGAACACACATACCCAGTACCCAGCGCTATTATTATTTGCACGACTGTGCTTTTTTCTCCTCTTGTCACATCTGTCTAAATTATCCTGTTAGTGCTTTTCTAGCCCCATTAAGGCAAGGGGTGTGTTATAAGGAAGTAAACAAAGGCAGTCAAATTTGAATAGTTTATTGTAAGAGAGCCCGTGAACCAGCCAGCAGACAGTCAGACAAAATTAACTCAGCTTCCCAGCAGAGAAAATGGAGTGAAGAACACTCTACATCAGGTGTCCCCAACCTTTTTTGAACCAAGAACTACTTCTGATCAGTGAAAATCATCGTGACCTTTCGGGGCTAAACAACGTGTGCATTGTTACCAAACACACCTACGCCAAACTTCCTTAACTTTAAGACTAATGTTCGTAGAGCCAGATACTATCGTTAAAAAAAAAAAAATCTGTTTATTAAACATTATGCATAAACAACAGTACATTTCGCTATTAAAGATTTTACGATCTGTCCGCACAGATTTGTAATCTTGTACAGTGCAATTGCATAGTGACGTGCTGAAATACAACTTAAAACTTTGCAACTAGCGTTAGAGTCACATCTGAGTACCGAATAGTGTATGCTGGGTTCGGAAATATTGCGGGCTACAACTGCCGGAGGGCGGAGTGTAGGCACATCTGCTATATATGTAAGCTGTGGAGCCGGAGTCGAGATAGGGGGATGGAAGGGCGCATAGAGCCAGTAGAGTAGAGAGCAAGACTAGATGAGAGTTCCATGAGGTCACAGCCATGGGAGAAGCACCCTGAAGCATTACGTTGTTACGCTAAGATGGGGTGTGGAGGTGTCAAAGCTAAGTGACTGGAGAGTAGCAGGGGGTTGCGTGGTGTAGAGATTGAGCAGGGAGATAGCTCACGTGCACCGGCTAGCTCGGGGGGGTATGTGTCGTCCCTAGTTTCTTTGCCTACCACAAAGATATCCCAGACTTCAGCACCGCCCTGTATTAGTCCTTTGTGTTGTAATTGGCGTAATATCTGAGCCTCGGCTTGTGAGAGACTATGCAAGTCGCAGAGCCAGGCAGTGTGTGGGGGAGTGTGTGGGGCCTTCCAGTGCATGTCGATCAGGCGCTTGAAGACAGCGAATGCCAGGTCTATAAATCTGTGAAGATGTTTGTCACCTTTGGCACAATGGCGTATGCCGAGTAAAGAGGATTCCGGGTGGGTGCAAGAGTGTGGGACGCGATGTCTGCTGTAGTATCAGTAATTCGTTGCCAGGCCGGGTTTATTGAATGGCAGCTCCAGACCATGTGGTAAAAGTCTACTGCTGGAGTGGCGCATCTAGGGCATACTGGGTTTGTGTTCGGGTGTATTCTTTGGATGCGGGCCGGGGATAGCTATGAGTGGTGAATATAATTAAATTGGGTGTACCGCAATCTGGTATTGCGGGAAACTGTCTTGATCATTGTGAGAGCAGCGACCCAAGCTTTTTGTGGTAATGGCGCAGAGAGGACGGCATCCCAACGTACTTTAGCATGCGACAGGACCGACCAGACCTCAGCTAGGAGCACTTTGTATAGTTTAGTTATGATGCCTTTTGTGTTTCCTATAGTAAGGATTGTAGTGAGTAGATGAGATTGTCGTGGCTCAATGCTGCCGAGACCCCATAAGTTGTTAAGCAGTCGTTTAGTGGCACTGTATGTCAAGAAGGCCCTGGTGTGCATGACCCCTGCGGCCACTAGTTCTTCGAAGGTGCGCATTGTGGAGCTTGAGTAATAATCACCCATTTTCAATGTACTTATGTCGCACGTATCATGATGTAGTGAGAGTGTTTTGGCTCCCAGTAATTGAGTCAGTGGCAGCAAAGGGGAGTAAGGAGGCGAGGGGGCCTTACCTTGGACATATCTGAGCCAGTAAAGTCTGGCTGCATCCAACAGTATGGGTTTTAACAGCAGGAGGTTGGGGCCAGACAGTAGTGAGGTCAATATCGTGTGTGGTGCTGTGTATGCGCCCAGCGTTTTGCTTTCTGGAGGTGGAGGTTCACTTAGCCATACAGTTAGCCAGAGCAGCTGAGCCGCAGCGTAGTATAGTTCAAAGTTAGGCATGCCTAGTCCGCCTGCTTCTTGCGGGTATTGTGTTATAGATAGTGCTACTCTGCGCCTATCTTTGCCCCAGAGCAGGTCAGTCAATAGGGAGTGCAACTTGTGAAAGAACGAGCGTGGCAAGCATAACGGGAGGGCAGTGAAATAATATAGGAACCTAGGAAGGATGAGCATTTTGGCTATGGCTATCCAAACCCATAGGGAAAGTGAGCTCCAGAATGACAGTGAGCTGCGGGTGGAACTAAGTACTCTATCGAAGTTGCCCTCTATCAGGTCGGCAATGGAGTGGTAAATTTGTATGTCAAGGTATTTAAAAGTTGTGTGTGACCATGGCAGTTGATATTGCGGCAGTACCATGTGAAATTCGATTGGTACGGGAGTAAGAGGGAAGATACTTGACTTGGACCAGTTAACACGTAAACCGAAGGTAAGTGCGAAGGAGTCCAGTATTAACATCACCCCTGCCATAGAAGTGGTGTGATTACGCAGGTATATCAGGACATCGTCTGCGTATAAGGATATAATGTGATGTGTGTTGAATTCTGTAATGCCCCATATGTGGGCGTAGCTTCGGAGCTTGATTGCTAATGGTTCCATGGCTATTGCAAATAATAAGGGGATTAGTGGACAACCTTGTCTTGTGCCTCTGCCTATAGGGAATGCTTCGGAGATAACTTGTCCTGTTTTGATCCGAGCTGTGGGTTTTGGAATAAAGCGTTTTGGTCCATCTGATGAAGCCGTATCCGAAACCAAGCGCATTAAGTGTGCGCATGAGGAAGTCCCAGCTTAGCATGTCAAACGCTTTTTCTATGTCTGGGAGAGGGCCACCTGTTCTGTCTCTGTGACATTATGCATTCTGTGGATTAATCTTCTGATGTTTAAAAAGGTACTTCTCCCCGGGATAAATCCAGACTGATCAGAGTGTATTAAGTTTGGTAGGTAGGGAAGTAACCTATTTGCCAAAAAATTTCCTAGTAGTTTGCAGTCTGAATTTAGTAGGGAGAGCGGTCTATATGATTTAACATCAAGAGGGTCGCGGCCCACCTTTGGGAGAACTACCATCAGGGCTTCGCGCATGGAGTCGGGCAATTGTAGCTTATTAAGCGCTTCATTGAACACCTCTATGAGTGGTTGTAGGAGGTGAATAGCATGGGAGTTAAAATATTCTACCGGTAAGCCGTCCTAGCCAGGGGTTTTGCTGCGTGCCATTTGTGATAGAGCTAGGTGTAGTTCTACAATAGTAATGGGACCATCTAGTGTGTATGCATTGTCAATATTGTGTTGGTTTTGGGGAACTAATGATAGAATTTCAGCTAGTTGTTGTTCTGATGGGGGGGAGGAGGCGTGTAGAAGGTGCGATAATATGTAAAGAAGGTCTTGTTGATTCCTACCTGGGTGTTGATGATGTTGCCTGAATTCAGCCGTATCACACCTATGGGTGAGGGTTGCGTAGATAGGTGAATCAGCCATGCTAATAGTCTACCTGATCTATCCCCTCAGCGTGTTGTTGCGCCATGTAGTGTCTATAATCATGCTTACATAGCCTGGTGTCTGCCTCCCTATAGTCGGCTCTTAGCGAGTTCAGTTCCGCTAATGTAGACTTGTTCCTGGAGCCCTATATCTCCGCTTTGCAGAGTTTAATTTCCAGTACTTGTAGCTCTTTGGTGAGTTTCCTTCTTACCCCCACTGTGGCCGCGAGGCAGTGTCCGAGTATTACCGCTTTGTGGGCGTCCCACTCTGTAGCGCGAGATGAGGTTGTGTTTTTATTCAGGGAGAAATAGTCTAACAGGCACTTGGACAATTCTTCAAGGAAGGGAGGGTCTGAGAGAGCTTCTGTCTGTAGTTGCCATGTAGGTATGCAAGTATGTGCGCGGCCCCAAACCAAGGTTGTATAAAGCGGGTTATGATTACAGTCGCGGATGCGAAAATCATGTCTCTTCTGGTGTGTAGGTTGTGCACTGAGGAGTAATAGGAGTATTCACGGTGGGTGGGATGTCCAGATCTCCAGATGTCTCTCAAACCATTATTGGAGACCCAGTTTGCCAGGTCCAGTGAGGTACGATTGGATGGAGCTGTGTCGAGCGGGGGAAATGAGCGGTCTATTTGAGTATCTAGGACGCAGTTAAAGTCACCCCCCAACACGCAATCTAAGGTAGGGTAGCTAAGGTTACCAGTAGTGAGTGTTCTCAGGAAGTCAAGTTGATTTGTGTTCGGGGAGTGTAGCGCTACCAGTGCTAGGGGGGAGCCATCAAGGACGCCTTCTAGTATCACATATCTACCATTTGGATCGCATTGCGTACGAGACGTGATGAGTGGGACCCGAGGGGCAATCCAGATCTCCCCCTTCCGGGCAAATGTCTAAGATGTGGTGCCGTTCAATTGCCCTTGTACCTGATGTCTCCTGAGAAATGTATAAATCTGTTGTCTCTTGCGCAGTGCTGCCATACCTCTAATATTCCATGTGAGTATCTTATATTTTGAGATACATTGTTGAGTTTGAGAGGTCATGAGGTGTTTATAATTTTAGCTAAGTGGAGGTGGTGCGTAGCCCCCTCCCCCCTTGTGGTGGTGATGAGCCAATTACCCTCCGAGGCTAGCCAGATAGTGACCTTGGTGTTTTTAAGCATAATCCTATTGGTAAGACAAATGTGACGTGATCCATTGTGAGAGTGGTCCCAATTAAATAACATGGGACAAAACCACTGTATGGGAATGCAACCAAAAACTGTATATAACGTTAACTGATACAGTGGCAAGGCAAGAGGAATTCCAGCGGTTGCCAGCTTGGGAGAACAGTCCATATGGAGCGGGGGTGCCGAAGGTTGTGGTTCCGAGTCTTTGGGTTGCCCAGCCCAAGTTGCTCTCGGTGATGGATCAACCGCCCAGGACCCTAAATGGCTATAGTGCTGTATTAAAGGACCTGTGGTGCTGCCAATCAAGTCCCAGGCAGCTGAACGAGGCAGGCCATGTTGTTATGTAATAGGCCCGGCGCAGGGCATCGAGTTAAGTGGAACTTGATTATATTAACAATTGTTGTCTGCCGTGCGTGGCGTGAGGGTAGAGCCTCGAACAGAATCTGCAGAATCAGAATTTGCATTGTGGTCTGGTTCCCCGTCGGTTTGAGAGGACAGGGTTGTTGGTGACGTATTGACAAACCTAGATGTGGCCTGCAGGAGAAGGGAGCGTTCTGTTTGAGACGGTTCAGGTGTGGGTTTACTGCCTTGTTTTTTGCGTTGCCTGCGCCTTGCCTTGGGAGAGGACCATTTTTCCCCCGGACTGCTTGTGTCTATCAGGTCGGCCAGGCCCTTGGCATGTATCCAGGTCTAGACATCCTCTGGTGTGGTAAAGAAGAGTGCACGTGAGTCGTCTTGTACACAGAGTCTAGCTGGGAACAACAGCGCATACTTGATGTTGTGTTCGCAAAGGTGTTCTTTAACCCGGTAGAAAGAGCTCCGCTTCTTCTGAACTTCTGCTGTAAAGTCTGGGTAAGCTGTGATCTCTGCGTTTTTGAATTGTATAGGACCTGATTTGCGGAAGAGCTGTAGGATGAGGTCTCTATCGCAGTAGTTAAGGAGACTTGCTATCAGCGGTCGAGGCTGCGCACCAGGTGGAGGGGGTCTGCCAGTGACCATGTGGGCACGCTCTATGGAGAAGAACTTCGGGATGTTGTCTTTAAGAATTGTTTCTGTGAGCCATTGTACTACAAATAATTCTGAACTAGGGCCTTCGGCGTGCTCAGGAAACCCCACCAAGAGAATGTTGTTGTGACATGACCTTCCCTCTGCATTTTAAGACGTCCACTTCGGCTGTTAGGTGAGTCAACTGCGATTGGAGGTCCTTCACAGTCAAGGGAAGAGATATGATGTCTTTTTCCAATTCAGTCACCCTGTCAGCCAGTGCGTGTTGGTCTGTGCGCAATATGTTGACATCTTCTGCCACTGAACCTATTTTGGCTCCCAGGGTGCACTTGGTGTCAAGGATGGCTTGCAAAATCTGTTCAAACTGTGTTGTATGTGACTGTAAAGTAAGTTCCATCTTCTGCATAGCCAATTGCATGATGGAGTGGGCCTCAGAGGAGGGGGGGGGGCGCTGGAATCCATGTTACCGGGGGGTGCGCGTGGCGTTTTTGGTTTACACATTTGGTGTCTGCAGTTCCGTGTGGCCACGAACGGAGTGAGTCCGGCTAGGAACAACGTAGGTTGGGCGGCCTTATTCGAGAGCTATGGCACTATGTCAACCCGGTTCCGTCAGAGGGCGATGAATACCAAGCGAAGGACAGAGGGACTGTGCCAAAGTCAGTTGAGTGTCTTGCAAGGGCTGGTAAACTACACAGCTGCCCCAGGGCCAGACGTGGAAATTAGTGATGGTGGAACATTCAGTCCAGTTCCTGGTCGTTGGCGGTGTATTTTAACGCTGGGCTGTGCTCACGCCGTGCCTCCGGGACACTACCAGCGGGGGGCCGAATGTACTGTGCTCCTGAAGCTGCGCCAAACGTCGACACCAAACACCATGCCGGGACGCCGGTACGACAGGAGTGGCAGGAGTGTCATATGCGGCCAAATCAGGGAACGCTCCGATACAGTAGCTCAGTTCGCCATGGACGCTGAAGCTAGTTGGGGCGACAGCAGGCCGGTACAAGAAGATAGGTAAGGGCTAAGTATAGTGCTGATTTCCTTCCCAGCTTTGGGTTGATTTGCGCCTATGAGAGATTGTATGTAGGGCCTGGTGGGTCAGGGGTGGTACCTCTTGCGCCTTACTAGCGCCGTGGGCTACTCCCCGTAAGCCGGCCTGGGGGGAGGTCAGTGTCTTTCATCCACGCTGCGACTTGATTTGCGTCGCCGAGGGGCTCACCTTCTTTTGCAGCGCTGTCCCATGTGTGCTCTTGGGGTCAGGTAAGAGGACCTCCAATTGAGGTGTCAGGCCTGTGATGCCTCGCTGGCAGCATCAGACATCTTGTTGCCAGGCTGCATGTGGTTTCTGCAGGCCCCCGCTCCATCGGGCCGCCCCCAGGCAGGGCACGGCACCCCTGTGCCACGGGGCCCAAGTAAATGCCTAAAAAAGCTTTCCCCTTTAGTGAGGGGAGTTGGGGCCCAGCCGGGAGAGGCAGCGCCACGACACGGGGGCCGCAGGCGGTGGAGACACGCTGCGGCAGGCGGAACGTGGCACAATGTGGGGCCCAGCCGCGCAGCGACGCCGCCACTCCAGGAGGAGAATGTCGGCAAGTGCTCACCTCCAGCGCAACCTCCGGGACCCGCGCCCGCACACAGCTGCTGCCGCAGATCCAGCCGCGGCCACAGATCCAGCCACGGCCCCACAAGTCAGCCCTGGCCACGCACATAGGCCCAGCAGCACGTTGTTCCAATCACGGCGCGGAAGGCAGCAGCAGCATCTGGGGTGTAGCTGCAGCTTCAGGTAGAGGTCCTGGGCAGCTGGGTGGGCGACGCCTACCGCAGAGAGAGCGATGGGCGCCACAAACAGGATGATTGAGTGGGCCGGGAGCAGAGCTGCAGTTTATGCTGCCTCCCCGTTCGCCATGTTGGCCACGCCACCCGCCAGATACTATCGTTTGAACAAAATTCATTGACTAGGGGCACTACGACAGGGTAGCCAAGTGTGTCAGTGAGAGTGTGGTATTTGGGGATATATGAACATGTGTGCATATGAATGGGATATATGTGTATGGGTAACTGAGAGCTGGTGTCATATGTATTTGTGGCACTGGGCATACCTTTTGTCATATGTGGCACAGTTACAAGTATAGTACAAACATATAGCCATGTTTTTAAATAGGAGAAATTCAAAGTACAAAAATGTTCATACATATTTCTCCCAGTTGAAAAATTATTGTATTTTTCAGTTATAAATATTGCAGTGTTCTACTGGCTGCTGGGAGCAAGAGGCCTGCTGTTTGTAAATGCAACACTTTGAAAAATAATTTGAGAAAATTAAAATGAAAAGTTAACTTATTTACAAGGTAACTTTTGATTTTGATTTTCTCTGATTTAAAAGCACTGAAAAACATCATTTTGTTCTCACTTCCAATAATGAGTTGACAAGGGATCTCATTTTATTTAAGAGTTAAAAACCTTAGTGTTTTAATACTTTACTTCTGTGCCCTGGGACAAAATTCTGACTCCAGCACTGCTCCCTACCAGGCCCTGCTATCTGCAATCTGGTGAAATAATGTAAAATAAACACAGCCTTCCCTTCTCTTCACCCTGCTTATTTAAAAATGAACCCCAGGCAGTGAGCTACTCTGAACGGGTGTGGGAGCTTCTGGTAGCTCATGATCGACTAGTTGGAGACACCTGCGCTCCATAAACTTTCAGTCTCAAGAGGCAAGCAACTAAGAACGGCTTACAAAGAACAATTAGCTAACAATAGGTATTACACTGCTAATAATACGATCCACACTACTACACATCATCCAATTTATACGGAAACATGCAAAAGAACTAGCTAAAACAAAGCTCTCATTTATAAAT
The DNA here is from genome assembly GCF_031143425.1 of Pleurodeles waltl. Classification (NCBI taxonomy): domain Eukaryota; kingdom Metazoa; phylum Chordata; class Amphibia; order Caudata; family Salamandridae; genus Pleurodeles; species Pleurodeles waltl. Next base: position 1,179,358,361 of record NC_090445.1, on the reverse strand, counting down.
AAGAGAAAGGGAGTGAAAACTATCACAATTTGCTTATTAAAGGAGTGTAAATCAGCACAGATCCTCAACTTTGAAGGTGTCTTTCCAATCAAAATAGGAGAAACCGACTATAAAGCACTTACAGCTTTAATCTACAGGCTCTTTACATAAATAATTAAACATTACAGTTAGTTAACTCCTTAAATCCTGACGCTGATGAGAATGCCCCTCAACTTATGTTTGATATGATCACCAATTTCTTAAGATTAATGGGAAAAACCTTCAACTTTTCCATGTTCCTTCCATAATACTGTCATAAATATATTACAAGTGTTTTTAAAGCACTATCTGACACAATCATAACACACGCTACTATATCTATGCCATTAATATAATATAAGGGTCTCTTAAAGATAGGGTTCAAGACAATCCACATTCCCTTCATGATGCCACCCTGATGCATGCTGACCCTTTACTTTTTTAGAATTCTTCAACCTTGAAAGTTAATAGTGGGAAATAGGAATCGATTATTTCAATATTTAGTGTTACATAAGCATAAGCTTTAAAATCATTAAACTCTATTTTTTGTACCAATTTTCATATTATTAGGCAACATGGATTATTGTAGAAGGCAAATCTAAGTCAGCCATTACATCCACAATCTTTACATCAAGCAGTATTTCACAACTTGGTGGAGAATGTAGTTCTTCATCTATGTCCAATACTGATACTTCAGTTTTAGCATCAACTCTTGCACCAACTAAAGCTTTATAGTCTCCAACCTGTTTGTCAACAACACCAAGTATTTGTATTCACCCTTAGGGTGCCCCATGTCAATCGCCTAAAACCCTACTATGACAGGGCTGATCTCACCCTGCTCATGGCAACAGATGAAGGACAGGAAGAAGAGAGTGACCCTCTCCCTGATCTCTTCTCTTCCACAGAACAAGATGCTCTAGTGGAAGGTGTAGTTTTAGCAGATTGTCTTACTGCTGAGCAGAAAGACCACTGCATAAATCTCCTGGGTCAGTTTTCTGAACTCTTTTCTACTGTGCCAGGCACCACGTCTTGGTGTGAGCACACTATAGATACTGGAGACAGTTTGCCTGTCAAAAGTAAGATCTATAGGCAGCCTGACCATGTCAGGGACTGCATAAAACAAGAACTTCAGAAAATGCTCGAACTGGGAGTGGTTGAGCACTCTGAAAGTCCATGGGCCTCTCCTGTGGTACTTATACCAAAATCTCATTCCAAAGATGGAAAGAAGGAAATTAGATTTTGTGTGGATTACAGAGGTCTCAAACAGGTAACTAAAACTGATGCTCACCCTATAACCAGGGCAGATGAGCTAATAGATACACTGGCATCTGCCAAGTATCTAAGCACCTTTGATTTGACTGCAGGGTATTGGCAGATCAAGTTATCAGAGGATGCTAAAGCAAAAACTGCAATTTCAACCATTGGAGGGCATTACCAATTCACAGTAATGCCTTTTGGTTTGAAAAATGCACCTGCCACTTTTCAGAGGTTGGTGAATACAGTCCTGCAAGGGTTGGAGGCTTTTAGTGCAGCATATCTAGATGATATAGCTGTCTTTAGCTCCACCTGGGATGATCACCTGGTCCACCTGTGGAAAGTTTTAGAGGCCCTGCAAAAGGCAGGCCTCACTATCAAGGCTTCAAAGTGCCAGATAGGGCACGGGAAAGTGGTTTATCCGGGACACCTTATGGGTGAAGAACAGATTGCACCACTTCAGGGGAAAATCCAAACTATTATAGATTGGGTTCCCCCTACAACTCAGACCCAGGTGAGAGCCTTCCTAGGCCTCACTGGGTATTACAGGAGGTTCATAAAGAACTATGGCTCCATAGCAGCCCCTCTTAATGACCTCATATCTAAGAAAATGCCTAAAAAGGTATTGTGGACAGCTAACTGTCAGAAAGCTTTTGAGGAGCTCAAACAGACCATGTGCTCTGCACCTGTCCTAAAAAGCCCATGTTACTCCAAGAAATTCATTGTTCAAACTGATGCATCTGAATTAGGGGTAGGGGCAGTCTTATCACAACTCAATTCTGAGGGCCAGGATCAACCTGTTGCTTTTATCAGCGGGAGGTTGACCCCTAGAGAAAAGTGTTGGTCTGCCATAGAGAGGGAGGCCTTTGCTGTGGTCTGGGCACTGAAGAATTTGAGGCCATACCTGTTTGCCACTCACTTCATTGTTCAGACAGACCACAAACCTCTACTTTGGCTAAAACAAATGAAAGGTGAAAACCCTAAATTGTTGAGGTGGTCCATATCTCTACAGGGAATGGACTATACAGTGGAACATAGACCTGGGAGTACCCACTCCAATGCAGATGGACTCTCCAGATATTTCCACTTAGACAATGAAGACTCATCAGGTCATGGCTAGTCTTATTGTCCTTCGTTTGGGGGAAGGGGTTTGTGTAGGAAAGCACCATCTTGCCTGGCATGTTACCCCCATATTTAACTGTATATCTGTTGTTTTAGTTGTATGTGTCACTGGGACCCTGCCAGCCAGGGCCCCAGTGCTCATAAGTGTTCCCTGTATGTGTTCCCTGTGTGATGACTAACTGTCACACTGAGGCTCTGCTAACCAGAACCTCAGTGGTTATGCTCTCTCATTACTTTCTAAATAGTCACTAACAGGCTAGTGACAAATTTCACCAATTCACATTGGCATACTGGAACACCCTTATAATTCCCCAGTATATGGTACTGAGGTACCCAGGGTATTGGGGTTCCAGGAGATCCCTATGGGCTGCAGCCTTTCTTTTGCCACCCATAGGGAGCTCTGACAATTCTTACACAGGCCTGCCACTGCAGCCTGAGTGAAATAACGTCCACGTTATTTCACAGCCATTTACCACTGCACTTAAGTAACTTATAAGTCACCTATATGTCTAACCTTTACCTGGTAAAGGTTGGGTGCTAAGTTACTTAGTGTGTGGGCACCCTGGCACTAGCCAAGGTGCCCCCACATTGTTCAGGACAAATTCCCCGGACTTTGTGAGTGCGGGGACACCATTACACGCGTGCACTGTACATAGGTCACTACCTATGTACAGCGTCACAATGGTAACTCCGAACATGGCCATGTAACATGTCTAAGATCATGGAATTGTCGAGACAATTCCATGATCCCCAAGTCTCTAGCACAGACCCGGGTACTGCCAAACTACCTTTCCCGGGGTTTCACTGCAGCTGCTGCTGCTGCCAACCCCTCAGACAGGTTTCTGCCCTCCTGGGGTCCAGCCAGGCTTGGCCCAGGAAGACAGAACAAAGGACTTCCTCAGAGAGAGGGTGTTACACCCTCTCCCTTTGGAAAAAGGTGTCAGGGCTGGGGAGGAGTAGCCTCCCCCAGCCTCTGGAAATGTTTTGATGGGCACAGATGGTGCCCATCTCTGCATAAGCCAGTCTACACCGGTTCAAGGATCCCCCAGCCCTGCTCTGGCGCGAAACTGGACAAAGGAAAGGGGACAAGACGTGATTTTGTTGGTCCTGCACCACATCAATGCACACATCCTTCTACATGGCATTACTTCCCAAGGTGTGGTTACATTAGCTTCTTAACAACTGTAGTTAGTGCTGGCCTGTGAACTTTCAGACTGATGAAAAAAGAAAAGAAATGCCCTTCTCAAGGTACGTACTACAACCTTTCCAGTCAGAGATATTTGCCTCATTACGAAAATACTCATGTTAATATATGACAAAAGTAATGTACTCAAAAGATGTATGCAGGTGTTCGTGTGGTACAAAGTGGTGCAAAGCATTGTATTGATTTACTTACCATTAAAAAGGACTGTAGATACACCGCAAAATTGTACATCGCTGCGCGAACACCCTCAGCCCAAATCTATGCCAGAGTGATATAAAATCACTAGTTTTATTTTCCCATTGTTTCCCCTGAGAAATACGTGGCAATGAACTGCTGAAAGCGTTTACCAAATCTAAATATAATTCAATCATGAGTAAGTGTTTGTGTTTGTCAAGTGCGGGGTTTGCTTCTGAAAACTGTTCTAATATGATTGATCTCATTTCATTTTGCAGCTATTTCCCCACGCGGTGTCTTTGTCGAAGCGTAGCTTGTGCGATTTCTGAGAATATTAGCACTTTAGTTGTTTCACACTAAACATCTTAACGTGGTGAATGAATGCGAATAGAACTGCCACTTTTTATAACAAAAATGTGAAATTGACGACAGCTGCGAATTGAGAATTCGCTCAGCCGGAAGGTTTGGAATTAAAGAAAACAATATCTGTCTCTTCGATAAAATATGTACACAGCTTCAACCTCATTGGCAAATATGCGTTTAGCAATCATTCGGTAATCCCCTGTAAACAACGTGCTAGGGCGGGACAAAAGATGTCAACTCAGTTCACCACTCATTTGGTGAATATTTTGTATCAACAAAATATATCAGTCTCACCAATTAACCGTTTTTCTGAACTTGACTGCCATGCAGAATCCGATGGTAAATGACTGTGAGAGACAATTCTCTGGTAACCTGGTTCTTCTCTGATGTGTATTACTTCACGTCACCTGTGTCCTGTCGTAAAATAAGTGTCAAAATGCAAGAGAGAATCCTGGACAGGGTGAAGTAATCAGTTCTGGGGCAGTACTATGAACATTCGCGGAACCACAGAACAGATATGATTGCGTGCCTGAAAATAACGCGCCCTCAACCTCTCAAACAGCAACTTGGAAACTCAGGAACTCTGAGTTAATGCACGAGTTGCAGACAACACAGTCTGGAAGCACAGGGCAGCACGCTAAAGCTCTCAAGTTTTTTGGTTAATTTTATTCTATGAGGAATACAAGTAACAAAATGCGAGAAAAAAGGACTAGGTGAACTAATCAGTGTGGGGCCCCATGATGAACCTGTGTGGAACCATAGAACAGATCTGAGTGACTGGTGCTGAAAGTGATCGTGTTTTACTGGACAAACAACATTTGGGAAACTCAGGGACTCTCTGAGTTGATGTATGAGCTACAGACAGCACTGTCTGGAAGCAAAGAACAACAACCACGGCTCTGTGTTTACAATTTCTGCTGTCTGCATCTTTTGTGATAGGTTAGTACATGGTCACAGTTCCATCATGTGTATCTGCAGAAAACTGTAAATAACCTTAAGAAAACTTTTCTGGTTTTTAACACGTAAATGTGAGTGGTGGACTCTATGAGCACACCTGATGTCTATGCACCCTGCATATGTATATTCACTTTTATTCCAACCACTATAAGTTAACTATTTAGGGGTGCTAAGACACTGCGGTCATGTGTACTCTTTCAGACTTCAAACTCTTCTTTGCCTTGAGCATGAAGACGTGTCTGCAAACTGATGACAAGGGGAGTTTCAATAGTGCACCCTCTGTTTGTCTAATATAAATGCTATACGCATGGACAGCTGCAGCCATTAAGCAGATATTTAAGCGACAGATGTTCCTTACAAGAACGGTTATAAGATTCTAAGAAGGGAAATACTGTAAGCAAAGGTGCTGGTGCACCACTTTATTCTCAGGAGGCACTGAAGTACTGGGTTTTTCAGAACCCAGCGGTGCCAGGGAACACACCCTAAGACTTCGAGTCCTTCCTGTTTCAGACTACAGAAACACAGAGTCTTCTTGGTGAAGTCAAAGATCTTGTTTATTGGCTGCAGCCAGTAACAGGTATCCTAGAAGTACAACACGGTGTATATTCTCAGGAGACTGCTCCCTTTGCAAAGCTAACCTTCTCTTTTATACAAAATATTATGCTTTAGGCAAACATTCCTTATTTTACAGTTGACCATTCACATATTTTCACTACAAAGAAATAGCAGGTTTATGATGACAAGCCCATATTTCAGTTTTTCCAGCCCTCAATCAATTACCCGGCAAGGCTTAGTACTTTCATCAGATATCGACGGACCCCCAATATAAACGGGCACCTCCTCCTTGTAAAGCAAGTCATAAAGAAAGAAACAGAGACAGGTGTGTGTAAGATTAGGCATGGTTTGTGTGTGATGAAAGATTTATGATGTGTTGTGCCTTGATACTAATCTCATTCGGCCACTGGGAAAGAAACTGGCCGAACAGGTTTGGCTTCAGGCAGTGGAGTCAGCTTGCCCAGGTCACAGAGGAGTCAGCAAAGGTGTACGTGTCCTTCAGACTCGTTTTCAGCATTAGACATGGGCCTATGTGAGGGCAATCATAAAATGGCTGTCGTTTAAATGGAACACGAGGGTTCAGGACGGAAACTCTGATATTCGGATGATTTTGTTACCCGAATATGAATACAATGCTTGTGCATACTATTCTAATCATTCCCGGTCTGCTGATACCAAAATCGTTGTGATACGACGATGTTTATAACACGGGTCCAGAATTTTCAGTACCACAGCACCCACACACTCCCTCCACTGGCATCTCCACTTCCATCACTGGTACCACCCACTGACTCCGTAGAGAAAAATAAGCCTAGATTTCAACAACTAAGCAAAGCAATTGAGACAGTTTCCTACAAGCAGGGATCAGTGGTCGGTTCCTCCCTCAGAAATGTTTTCAGTCGGCACTTTCCATATTTCAAAAGCTACGTAATTCCTTCACAATGTTTCCGTACAATCAAAGTTTTAGCTGGCACATATGTGACCACTGCTTTTTGTACTCTGAAGAGAGGCCAAGCTTTGGATGAACATACAGCAAGAATGTCTTAATGACACATTGGCTGGCACTGGCAGAAGCACTGCTGCCATGAACGCTCGTCCATTTCTGAACTCACCTGACAATTATACGCAACTCAATTATCAAAATAAATTTTAGGAGACTCGTATGTTACATGGAAAATACAACTGCACAAACACATCTGGAAAAATAAATAATCTTAGGAAACAGGGACAGATATACCATGCAACAGGAAATAGTTCAGTTCAGTTCATAATCATTATTCGGCTATACCAAGAGTAAGGCATAAAAGCGCATGATAAAGTACAATAAAAACAGTAGGATATGAATCAATAAGCTCATAAAAGGATTGGAAATTTAAATTTTTTAATTTAAAATCATAAATAAAATGCAATTGATACTTTGAACAAATTTTCAAGTACAGTAAGGCTTTTCCTAACATGAATTGCTTTTAGGATATAATTTGCCACCCTGTAGCATACATTCGGGGAGTCTAAGGCTAACAAGAATTCCGGTGCAGCCTGATAAGTTCTTATATTAAGTTCATTAAAAAGAGGTTTAAGGTAGGTAATTCTAGGATGTTCATAGAGATACAGAATAAGTCAAAAATGCAATGTGCATTGTTTGCTAACTACATCACAAGGGCATCTATCTAAATCTAGTGGGCAATGCCTAGTTTGGGGAAATGCTACTAGGTGGTGCGCAATGCCCAGTCTCAATCTAATTAACACAAACCTGTGCTGCATGTTGGTGACTATGGAAAGAGAGCCAAACCTACTTGCATCCAATGAGTAAGACAAGTAAAGACCAACAGTGGTTTTGGTAGATTCAGTTAGCTTCCTAGCTTTCCCCCTATATATCACAAAAGTGTCCTTGATACATTTTTTGATAATGACAGCACGTCCTCTGGATTATGTTTTATAGATCTATTAAAAACAGATTTAAAGAAGGATTCGATAAAAGCTAGCCAGAGTATACACATGGCACTGTCCAGTTTCATACAGTCTAATATAAGATCTTTAGTAAAACCTGTGGCTTCCTTAGACCATATGCTATGCCAAAGAAGCAGAGGTCTCACCTGCAGCACATCTTCAAAATATTATATGCCCATTTCTTGATGCGTGATCCAATTAGAGGCTGCTGTGGGTAACATAGCATGCGTTTTAAGAAACAATTCTTCTCTAATTGTAGGGGAACGCTTTTAGTGTAACCCCACACCCTGGCATCATACGCAACAGTGGAAACAACTCTAGCCCTGTAATTGTCCAGCATAGTACCTATGGGGAGGCTCTCTAGTTTATTAGCAAATCCGAATATAGCACCTGAATTTCTTCTAAGTTTGTTCCTGCCCGAACAAACCAGCTGCTCCCACTGTCCATTGCTAGAAAACAATACTCCCAGATAGTTAAATCAATTGACAGTACTAATCTCCATGTTCTGAATGTAAAAACTTCTGCATTTCTTTACCTTCTTGCCACAAGCCATAGTAAATGTTTTGGATTTATTAATTATCATACCCTTCGATGACATAAATTGTTCAAATCCACACATTAACTTCTGGAGCCCCATGGGTGTTCCGGAGATTGGGACAACATCGTCTGCATAAAGTAGGGCAGGCACAGGGCGTCTGGCCACGTTCGGAGGATCGGCTTGTAGACCCTGTCAATATTTATCTATCCCGTTAATGTATAAAGAGAACAATAACGGGGCAAGGTTGCAACTTTGGTGGATACCTCTTCCTAACTTGAAAGAGGTGGTGCATTCTCCAAGTTGGCCAGAAGGGACTTTGCATGTCAGATTTCTATACAGGAGAGCCAAAAAATTGATAATATAACTTGGGGCACTTATCTCAATTAGAGTAGGCCATAGGAGAGCATGTTCTACTAAGTCAAATGCACTACTGAGGTCTGCAAAACATAGATATAAGGGACCTTTTTTAGCCTTGGTGTACTTCCCTATAATTAGGTCTAGGTTAACACATTGCTCTCTGGTTCCTAGACCTTTCCTAAAACCAAACTGTACAAGTGATAGGATGTTGTTTTCTACGACCCAGTTGTTTAATATTTACAATATGATTCTGTAGGAGGCTGTCCTGGCTTATGGTGGGTACCTTGTGGTACTTACACCTTGTGCCATGTCCAGTTATCCCTTATTAGGTGAATAGAGGTGTTCTAGCAGCTTAGGCTGATAGAGATAGTTATAGCAGAGCAGCTTAGGCTGAACTAGGAGACATGCAAAGCTCCTACTATACAACTTATATCATATAGCACTATATCACAAGAAAACACAATACTCAGGGTTACTAAAAATAAAGGTACTTTATTTTAGTGACAATATGCCAAAACTATCTTAGAGGATACACTCCCTTATGAGGTAAGTAATATACACAAATTGTATGTACACAAACCAAAATCAGGTAAGTAATAGTTAGAAAAGTAGTGCAAACAATGTAGAATCACAATAGGATGCAATAGGTAGAAATAGGCCTAGGGGCAACACAAACCATATAGTCCAAAAGTGGAATGCGAACCACAAATGGATCCCAGGCCTAGTGTAGGTTGTAGAAGGTCGCTGGGAGTGTCAGAAAACATTAAGGGTGTCCAAGATACCCCATCACCAGACCCTGAAAAGTAGGAGTAAAGTTACCCTACTACCCCAGAAAGACAGTAAAGTTGAGATGGGGGACTCTGCAAGGACAACAACTGCCAGCAAAACACTGAAGACGGACTCCTGGACCTGAGGACCTGTAAAGGAAGGGGACCAAGTCCAAGAGTCATGCAAGTGTCCCGGAGGGCAGGAGCCCACTAAAGCCCAGATGAAGGTGCAAAAAGGTCTGCCTCTGTGTGGAAGAAGCCAAAGATTCTGCAACAACGGAAGGTGCCAGGAACTTCTCCTTTGGTCAGAAGATATCCCACGGGGTGCTGGAGGAAGCAGAGTTGTTTCCATGCAGAAAGACCGCGAACAAGCCTTGCTAGCTGCAAGAGTCGTGGTTGAAGATTTTGGGTGCTGCTAAGGCCCAGGAAGGACCAGGAGGTTGCCCCTTGGAAGAGGAGACAGAGGGGGCACACAGCAACTCACAGAGCCCCCGCAGAAGCAGGCAGCACCCGCAGAACTACCGGAAGAGGCACTTAGAAGATCTGAGGACAGCGGTTGACTCAGAGTCACAAAGGAGGGTCCCATGACGTCGGAGTCCAACTCAGCGAGTTGGGCAATGCAGGACAGAGTGCTGGGGACCTGGGCTAGGCTGTGCACAAAGAAAGTCTTGCAAAAGTGCACAGGAGCCCGAGCAGCTGCAGTTCATGCAGTACGAAGGATTACTGTCTGGCGTGGGGAGGCAAGGACTTACCTCCACCAAATTTGCACAGAAGGACCACTGGACTGTGGGAGACACTTGGACCCAGCTCCTGTGTTCCAGGTACCAAGTTCGTCAAGATGAGAGGGGACCCAGAGGACCGGTGATGCAGCAGTTTGGTGCCTGCGTTGGCAGGGAGAAGATTCCGTTGACCCACGGGAGATTTCTTCTCGGCTTCCAGTGAAGGGTGAAGGCAGACAGCCTCAGAGCATGCACCACCAAGAAACAGTCGAGAAAGTTGGCAGTATTAGGCGCTACAATGTTGCTGGTAGTCTTCTTGCTACTTTGTTGCGGTTATCAGGCGTCCTGGAGCAGTCAGCGGTCGATCCTTGGCAGAAGTCGAAGAGGGAAATGCAGAGGAACTCTGGTGAGCTCTTGCATTCGTTATCTGAGGAATAGCCCACAGGAGAGACCCTAAATAGCCCACAGAGGATGATTGGCTACTGAGAAAGGTAAGCACCTATCAGGAGGGGGGTCTCTGAGGTCACTTGCTGGCACTGGCCACTCAGAGCTGTCCATTGTGCCCTCACACCTCTGTATCCAAGATGGCAGAGGTCTGGGACACACTGGAGGAGCTCTGGGCACCTCCCCTGGGAGGTGCTGGTCAGGGGAGTTGTCACTCCCCTTTCCTTTGTCCAGTTCCGCGCCAAAGCAGGGCTGGGGATCTCTGAACCGGTGTAGACTGGCTTATGCAGAGAGGGCACAATCTGTGCCCATGAAAGCATTTCCAGAGGCTGGGGGAGGTTACTCCTCCCCAGCCCTTCACAACTATTTCCAAAGGGAGAGGGTGTAACACCCCTCTCTCAGAGGAAATTCTTTGTTCTGACTTCCTGGGACCAGGCTGCCCAGGCCCCAGGGGGCAGAAACCTGTCTGAGGGGTTGGCAGCAGCAGTAGCTGCAGTGGAGACCCCGGAAAGCAAGTTTGGCAGTACCCGGGTTCTGTGCTAGAGACCTGGGGATGCATGGAATTGTCCCCCCAATACCAGAATGGTATTGGGGTGACAATTCAATGATCTTAGACATGTTACATGGACATGTTCGGAGTTACCATTGTGGCGCTACATATAGGAATTGGCCTATATGTAGTGCACGCGTGTAATGGTGTCCCTGCACTCACAAAGTCCGGGAAATTTGCCCTGAACAATGTGGGGGCACCTTGGTTAGTGCCAGGGTGCTCACACACTAAGTAACTTTGCACCTCACCTTCACCAAGTGAGGGTTAGACATATAGGTGACTTATAAGTTACTTATGTACAGTGCAAATGGCTCTGAAATAATGTGGACGTTATTTCACTCAGGCTGCAGTGGCAGTCCTGTGTAAGAATTGTCAGAGCTCCCTATGGGTGGCAAAAGAAATGCTGCAGCCCATAGGGATCTCCTGGAACCCCAATACCCTGGGTACCTAGGTACCATGTACAAGGGAATTATAAGGCTGTTCCAGTGTGCCAATGAGAATTGGTAAAATTAGTCACTAGCCTGCAGTGACAATTCTAAAAGCAGAGAGAGCATAAACACTGAGGTTCTGGTTAGCAGAGCCTCAGTGGTACAGTTAGGCACCACACAGGGAACACATAAAGGGCATACGTTATGAGCACTGGGGTCCTGACTAGCAGGATCGCAGTGACACATAGGCAAAAACAAACAAACATACAGTAAAAATGTGGGTAACATGCCAGGCAAGATGGTACTTTATTACAGTGACAATATGCCAAAAGTATCTCAGAGAATACACTCCCATAGGAGGTAAGTAAAATACACAAAATATACACACAAACCAAAATCAGGTAAGTAAAACACTTAGAAAAGTAATGCAAACACTGTAGAACACAATAGAATGCAATAGGAGAAAATAGGCCATGGGGCAACACAAACCATATACTTCAAAAGTGGAATGCGAACAACGAATGGACCCCAGGCCTAGTGTAATGTGTAGAGAGTCACTGGGAGTGTAAGAAAACACTAAGGGTGTCCAAGATACCCCACCCCAAGACCATGAAAAGTAGGAGTAAAATTACCCTACTACCCAAGAGAGACAGTAAAGTTGAGATAGGGGATTTTGCAAAGAATACAACTGACTGCAAAGCACTGAAGACGGATTCCAGGACCTGAGGAACTGCAAAGGAAGGGGAAGAAACCCGAGAGTCACGCAAGTGTCCGGGGGGGCAGGAGCCCACTAAACCCTGGATGAAGGTGCAAAAAGGGCCTCCTCTGGGTGGAAGAAGCCAAAGATTCTGCAACAACGGAAGGAGCCAGGAACCTCTCCTCTGGTCAGAAGATGTCCCTCGGCGTGCTGGAGGAAGCAGAGTTGTTTCCACGCAGAAAGACTGCAAACAAGCCTTGCTAGATGCAAGAGTCACAGTTAAAGGTTTTGGGTGCTGCCAAGGCACAGGAAGGACCAGGAGGTCGCCCCTTTGAGGATGCGACAGAGGGGGAACTCAGCAGCACAGAGAGCCCATGCAAAAGCAGGCAGCACCTGCAGAAGCACCTGAACAGGCATTCAGAAGATGTGAGCATGGCGGTCATCTCAGCACAACAAAAGATGGTCCCACGAAGTCCGAGGTCAACTCAGCGAGTTGGGCAATGCAGGAAGGAGTGCAGGGGACCTGGGATGTGCTGTGCACAAAGCAAGTCTTGCAAATGAGCACAGAAGCCCTAGTAGCTGCAGTTTACGCAGTACACAGGATTACTGTCTGGCATGGGGAGGCAAGGACTTACCTCCACCAAATTTGGACAGAAGGGCCACTAGACTGTCGGGGACACTAGAATCCAGCTCCTGTGCTCCAGGGCCCATGCTCGTCAAGATGAGAGGGGATAGAAGTTTTGTGCCTGCGTTAGCAGGGGGAAGATTCCGTCGGCCCACGGGAGATTCCTTCTTTGCTTCCAGTGCAGGGTGAAGGCAGACAGCCCTCAGAGCATGCACCACCAGGAAACAGTTGAGAAAGCCGGCAGGGTGAGGCACTACAATGTTGCTGGCAGTCTTCTTGCTACTTTGTTGCGGTTTTACAAGCGTCCTGGAGCAGTCAGAGGTCAATCCTTGGCAGAAGTCGAAGAGGGAAGTGCAGAGGAACTCTGGTGAGCTCATGCATTCGTTATCTGAGGAATAGCCCACAGGAGAGTCTGAGAAAGTAGCCTCTTTCTAGCCTTGTTACCCCCACTTTTGGCCTGTTTGTGAGTATATGTCAGGGTGTTTTCACTGTCTTACTGGGAGCCTGCTAGCCAGGGCCCAGTGCTCATAGTGAAAACCCTATGTTTTCAGTATGTTTGTTGTGTGTCACTGGGACCCTGCTAGCCAGGACCCCAGTGCTCATAAGGGTGTGACCTATATGTATGTGTTCCCTGTGTGATGCCTAACTGTCTCACTGAGGCTCTGCTAACCAGAACCTCAGTGGTTATGCTCTCTCTTTACAAATTGTCACTAACAGGCTAGTGACCAATTTCTCCAATTCACATTGGCATTCTGGAACACCCTTATAATTCCCTAGTATATGGTACTGAGGTACCCAGGGTATTGGGGTTCCAGGAGATCCCTATGGGCTGCAGCATTTCTTTTGCCACCCACAGGGAGCTCTGACAATTCTTACACAGGCCTGCCACTGCAGCCTGAGTGAAATAATGCCCACATTATTTCACAGCCATTTTACACTGCACTTAAGTAACTTATAAGTCACCTATATGTCTAACCTTCACCTGGTGAAGGTTGGGTGCAAGTTACTTAGTGTGTGGGCACCCTGGCACTAGCCAAGGTGCCCCCACATCGTTCAGGGCAAATTCCCCAGACTTTGTGAGTGCGGGGACACTATTACACGCGTGCACTGTACGTAGGTCACTACCTATGTACCGCGTCACAATGGTAACTCCGAACATGGCCATGTAACATGTCTAAGATCATGTAATTGTCACCCCAATGCCATTCTGGCATTAGGGAGACAATTCCATGATCCCCCGAGACGCTAGCACAGACCCGGGTACTGCCAAACTACCTTTCCCCGGGTTTCACTGCAGCTTCTGCTGCTGCCAACCCCTCAGACATGTTTCTGCCCTCCTGGGGTCCAGCCAGGCTTGGCCCAGGATTGCAGAACAAAGGACTTCCTCAGAGAGAGGATGTTACACCCTCTCCCTTTGGAAAAATGTGCCAGGGCTGGGGAGAGGTAGCCTCCCCCAGCCTCTGGAAATGCTTTGATGGGCACAGATGGTGCCCATCTCTGCATAAGCCAGTCTACACTGGTTCATGGATCCCCCAGCCCTGCTCTGGCGTGAGACTGGACAAAGGAAAGGGCAGTGACCACTCCCCTGACCTGCACCTCCCAGGGGAGGTGCCCAGAGCTCCTCCAGTGTGCTCCAGACTTCTGCCATCTTGGAAACAGAGGTGCTGCTGGTACACTGGACTGCTCTGAGTTGCCAGTGCCAGCAGGTGGCGTCAGAGACTCCTCCTGATAGGCTATTACCTGTGCTGCTAGCCTATCCTCCGTCCTAGGTAGTCAAACCTCCTTTTCTGGCTATTTAGGGTCTCTGCTTTGGGGAATTCTTTAGATAAGGAATGAAAGAGCTCATCAGAGTTCCTCTGCATCTCTCTCTTCACCTTCTGCCAAAGCATCGACCGCTGACTGCTCAGGACGCCTGCAAAACCGCAACAAAGTAGCAAAGACGACTACTGCAACCTTGTATCGCTGATCCTGCCGCCTTCTCGACTGTTTTCCTGGTGGTGCATGCTCTGGGGGTAGCCTGCCTCCTCTCTGCACTAGGAGCTCTGAATAAATCTCCTGAGGGTCGACGGAATCTTCCCCCTGCAACCGCAGGCACCAAAAGACTGCATCACCGATCCTCTGGATCCCCTCTCAGCACGACGAGCTTGGTCCCTGGAACTCAGCAACTCTGTCCAAGTGACTCCCACAGTTCAGTGACTCTTCAGTCCAATTTTGGTGGAGGTAAGTCCTTGCCTCCCCACGCTAGACTGCATTGCTTGGTACTGCATGATTTGCAGCTGCTCCGGCTCCTGTGCACTCTTCCAGGATTTCCTTCATGCACAGCCAAGCCTGGGTGTCCAACACTCTAACCTGCAGTGCACAACCTCCTGAGTTGTCCTCCGGTGTCGTGGGACTCCCTTTTGTGTCTTCGGGTGAGCTCCGGTTCACTCCTCTTTGTAGTGCCTGTTCCGGCACTTCTGTGGGTGCTGCCTGCTTCTGTGAGAGCTCCCTGACTTGCTGGGTGCCCCCTCTGTCTCCTCATCCAAGTTGCAACATCCTGGTCCCTCCTGGGGCACAGCAGCATCCAAAAATCCTAACTGCAACCCTTGCAGCTAGCAAGGCTTGTTTGCGGTCTTTCTGCGTGTGAACACCTCTGCGAGCTTCTTCACGAAGTGGGACATCTATCCTCCAAAAGAGAAGTTCCTAGTCCTCTTCGTTCTTGCAGAATCCACAGCTTCTACCACCCAGTGGCAGCTTCTTTGCACCCTCAGCTGGCATTTCCTGGGCATCTGCCCAATCTCGACTTTGTCGCGACTCTTGGACTTGGTCCCCTTGTTCCACAGGTACTCTCGTCCGGAAATCCACTTTGGTTGCATTGCTGGTGTTGGTCTTCCTTGCAGAATTCCCCTATCACGACTTCTGTGCTCTCTGGGGAATATAGGTGCACTTTACACCTACTTTTCAGGGTCTTGGGGTGGGCTATTTTTCTAACCCTCACTGTTTTCTTACAGTCCCAGCGACCCTCTACAAGCTCACATAGGTTTGGGGTCCATTCGTGGTTCGCATTCCACTTTTGGAGTATATGGTTTATGTTGCCACTATACCTATGTGCTCCTATTGCAATCTACTGTAACTTTACATTGCTTGCATTACTTGCTTTTGCTATTACTGCATATTTTTGGTATTGTGTACATATATCTTGTGTATATTTGGCATCCTCATACTGAGGGTACTCACTGAGATACTTTTAGCATATTGTCATAAAAATAAAGTACCTTTATTTTTAGTATATCTGTGTATTGTGTTTTCTTATGATATTGTGCATATGACACCAGTGGTATAGTAGGAGCTTTGCATGTCTCCTAGTTCAGCCTAAGCTGCTCTGCTATAGCTACCTTCTATCAGCCTAAGCTGCTAGAAACACCTCTTCTACACTAATAAGGGATAACTGGACCTGGTACAGAGTGTAAATACCCCTTGGTACACACTACAAGCCAGGCCAACCTCCTACAGAGAGACCCTAAATAGCCCACAGAGGAGGATTGGCTACTGAGAAAGGTAAGCACCTATCAGGAAGGGTCTCTGATGTCACCTGCTGGCACTGGCCACTCAGAACTGTCCATTGTGCCCCAAAACCTTTAAATCCAAGATGACAGAGGTCTGGGACACACTGGAGGAACTCTGGGCACCTCCCCTGGGAGGTGCAGGTCAGGGGAGCGGTCACTCCCCTTTCCTTTGTCCAGTTTCGCACCAGAGCAGGGCTGGGGGATCCCTGAACCGGTGTAGACCTACTTATGCAGAGATGGGCACCATCTGTGACCATCAAAGCATTTCCAGAGGCTGGGGGAGGCTACTCCTCCCCATCCCTTCACACCTATTTCCATAGGGAGAGGGTGTAAACACCCTCTCCTAGAGGAAATCCTTTGTTCTGCCTTCCTGGGACTGGGCTGCCCAGGCCCTAGGGGGCAGAAACCTGTCTGAGGGGTTGGCAGCAGCAGCAGCTGCAGTGGAGACCCCGGAAATGCAGTTTGGCAGTACCTGGGTTCTGTACTAGAGACCCGGGGATGCATAGAATTGTCTCCACAGTACCAGAATGGTATTGGGGTGACAATTCCATGATCCTAGACATGTTACATGGCCATGTTCGGAGTTACAATTGTGACGCCACATATACGTAGTGACCTATATGTAGTGCACGCGTTTAATGGTGTCCCCGCACTCACAAAGTCCAGGGAATTTGCCCTGAACAATGTGGGGGCACCTTGGCTAGTGCCAGGGTGCCCACACACTAAGTAACTTGGCACCTAACCTTCACCAAACGAGGGTTAGACATATAGGTGACTTATATGTTACTTATGTGCAGTGAAAATGTCTCTGAAATAACGTGGACGTTATTTCACTCAGGCTGCAGTGGCAGTCCTGTGTAAGAATTGTCTGAGCTCCCTATGGGTTGCAAAAGAACTGTTGCAGCCCATAGGGATCTCCTGGAACCTAAATACCTTGGCTACCTAGGTACCATATACAAGGGAATTAAAAGGGTGGTCCAGTGTGCCAATGAGAATTGGTAAAATTAGTCACTAGCCTGCAGTGACAATTTTAAAGCAGAGAGAGAGCATAAACACTGAGGTTCTGGTTAACAGAGCCTCAGTGATACAGTTAGGCACCACACAGGGAACACATACAGGGCATACATTATGAGCACTGGGATCCTGCCTGGCAGGGTACTAGTGACACATAGGCAAAAACAAACATACATACAGTGAAAATGGGGTAACATGCCAGGCAGCGTGGTATTTTCCTACACATCCCCCCCCAAACGAAGGACTATAAGGCTAACCTTGCCCAGATGAGTCTACATTGTCTAAGTGGAAACATCTGAAGAGTCCGTCTGCACTGGAGTGGGTACTCCCAGGTCTATGTTGCACTGTATAGTCCATTCCCTGTAGAGATATGGACCACCTCAACAATTTAGGGTTTTCACCTTTCATTTGTTTTAGCCAAATTAGAGGTTTGTTGCCTGTCTGAACAATAAAGTGAGTACCAAACAGGTATGGTCTCAACTTTTTCAGTGCCCAGACCACAGCAAAGGCCTCCCTCTCTATGGCAGACCAACGCTTTTCTCTAGGGGTCAACCTTCTGCTGATAAAAGCAACAGGTTGATCCTGGCCCTCAGAATTCAGATGTGATAGTACTGCCCCAACCCCTAATTCAGATGCATCAGTTTGTACAATGAATTTATTGGAGTAACAAGGGCTTTTTAGGACAGGTGCAGAGCACATGGCCTGTTTGAGCTCCTCAAAAGCTTTTTGACAGCTAGCTGTCCACAATACCTTCTTAGGCATCTTCTTGCTAGTGAGATCATTAAGAGGGTCTGCAATGGGCCCATAATTCTTTATGAATCTCCTATAGTACCTTGTGAGGCCTAAAAATGCTCTCACTTGGGTTTGAGTTGTAGGGGGAACCCAATATATGATCGTTTGACTTTTCCTCTGTTGTGGTACAATCTGTTCTCCACCTACCAGGTGGCCCAGATAAACCACTTTCCCCTGCCCTATCTGGCACTTTGAGGCCTAGATAGTGAGGCCTGCCCTTTGCAGGGCCTCCAAAACTTTCCATAGGTGGACCAGGTGATCATCCCAGGTTGAGCTAAAGACAGCAATATCATCTAGATATGCTGCACTAAAAGCTTCCAACCCTTGCAGGACTGTGTTCACCAACCTCTGAAAAGTGGCAGGTGCATTTTTCAATCCAAAGGGCATTACTGTGAATTGGTAGTGCCCTCCAATGGTTGAAAATGCTGTCTTGGGTTTAGCATCTTCTTCTAACCTAATCTGCCCATACCCTGCAGTTAGATCAAAAGTGCGTAGATACTTGGCAGAAGCCAGTGTATCTATGAGCTCATCTGCCCTAGGTATAGGGTGAGCATCTGTCTTGGTTACTTGATTGAGCCCTCAATAATCTACACAAAACCTCATCTCTCTTTTTCCATCTTTGGTGTGAGGTTTTGGTACAAGCACAACTGGGCTAACCCAGGGGCTTTCAGAAGGCTCAATCACCCCTAAGTCCAACATTTTATGCACCTCTTGTTTAATGCAGTCCCTGACATGGTCAGGCTGCCTATAAATTTTACTTTTGACAGGCAGGCTGTCTCCAGTATCAATTGTATGTTCACACCAGGAAGTAGTACCTTGTACAAGTGAAAAGAGTTCAGAAAACTGACTTAGGAGATTGACACACTTGTCTTTCTGTTCTGCAGTAAGACAATCTGCTAAGACCACTCCCTCTACTAAGCCATCAGCTTCAGTGGTGGAGAAGAGATCAGAGAGAGGGTCACTCTCTTCTTCCTGTCCCTCATCTGTTGCCATGACAGGGTGAGATCAGCCCTGTCATAGTCGGGTTTTAGGCGGTTGACATGAATCACCCTAAGGGGACTCCTGGCAGTGCCCAGGACTACCAAATAGGTAACCTCACCCTTCTTTTCAACAATTAGATAGGGTCCACTCCATTTGTCCTGCAGTGCTCTCGGGACCACAGGCTCCAATACCCATACCTTCTGTCCTGGGTGGTACTGGGTCAGGACAGCCTTCTGGTCATGCCATTGCTTTTGCAGCTCCTGGCTGGCCTGAAGGTTTTTACTGGCCTTTTTCATATACTCAGCCATTCTGGATCTTAGGCCAAGTACATAGTCCACTATGTCCTGTTTGGGAGCTTGTAAAGATTGTTCCCAACCGTCCTTCACAAGAGCAAGTGGACCTCTTACAGGGTGTCCAAAGAGGAGTGCAAAGGGGCTGAAGCCCACTCCTTTTTGGGGTACCTCCCTGTAAGCAAAAAGGAGGCAAGGTAACAGGACTTCCCACCTCCTCCTGAGTTTTTCAGGGAGTCCCATTATCACACCTTTGAAAGTTGTATTAAACCTCTCAACCAGACCATTTGTTTGTGGATGGTAAGGGGTGGTGAACTTGTAGGTTACACCACACTCCTTCCACATTGCTTTTAGGTATGCAGACGTGAAGTTACTACCTCTGTCTGACACCACTTCCTTAGGAAAACCCACTCTGGAAAATATTCCCAGGAGGGCTTTTGCCACTGCAGGAGCTATAGTGGTCCTTAAGGGGATAGCTTCGGGATACCTAGTGGCATGGTCCACTTCTACAAGGATGAATCTATTGCCTGAAGTTGTTGGAGGGTCAAGGGGGCCAACTATGTCAACCCCTACCCTTTCAAAGGGCACCCCAACCACTGGAAATGGAATGAAGGGGGCCTTTGGAGTGCCACCAGTCTTGCCACTGGCTCGGCAGGTCACACAAGAGCGACAAAACTCTTTTATGTCCTCTGACATATGAGGCCAGTGAAACAAGGGGACAAGTCTTTCCCAAGTTTTCGTCTGGCCCAAATGCCCAGCCAAAGGAATGTCATGTGCCAGGGTAAGAAGAAACTCTCTGTACTGGAAGGGAATGACCAATCTCCTGGCAGCTCTAGGTTTAGGGTCCCTTGACTCTGTTTACAAGAGGGTATCTTCCCAATACACTCAATGGCTATCACTGACATCCCCATTCTGCTGTTTGACAGCTTGCTGTCTTAAACCCTCTAGTGTGGGACAGGTTTGTTGTGCCACACTCAGCTCTTCCCTGGCAGGCCCCCCTGCACCCAAAAGCTCAGCAGTGTCTGCTGCCAGAAACTCTGGTGTAGGTTTTGCACAAGGAGAGGGTTCCTCTTCCTCAAAAGGGGAATTATCTGTAGAGGGAAGATAGTGGGTTGGGATTTACCCTTTCTACCCCTAATCTTTGGGAGCACATGGTCCTTGTTCCAGGATCCAAGTTTCCCTGTCGTTTTTGCTTCTGGGCCTGAGCCCTTGTCAAAGCAAAAATATGCCCAGGAATGCTCAGCATTGCTGCATGAGCCTCCAACTCCACTTCTGCCCAAGCTGATGTTTCCAAATCATTGCCCAGTAAGCAATCTACAGGTAATTCAGTGGCTACCACAACTTTCTTTGGACCAGTAACCCCTGCCCCCAGTTGAGATTCACAACAGCCATGGGGTGGCTAAGAGTGTTGTTATGAGCATCAGTCACTTGGTACTGCTGACCAAATAGGTGTTGATCAAGGTGGACCAGTTTTTCTATCACCATAGTTACACTGGCTCCTGTGTCCCTGCAGGCCTCAACCTCAACACCATTGATTAGGAGTAGTTGCTTGTAGTTACCCATATTAAGGGGACAAGCAACCAAGGTAGCAAAGTCAATGCCACCATCAGACACTAAAACAGCCTATGTGGTCTCCTTAACAAGACCAACCCCAACTACACTGCCAATAGTGAGCCCAGCTACACCCTTGGATTGGCTATTTGTAGTAGACTTCCCACCATCACTGCTATTACTAGGGGTGCTAGAGATTGCAGTTGGGGTTGTGGTGGTGGGAGTTTGGTGTTTTTCTTTGGACAAGTGGAATCACTTGCCCAATGGCCTTTAACTTTATATAAATAACACCAAGGCTTTTTCTGATTGTTAGAAGAGGATTTGGACCCACCACCCCCAGAGGATTTTTGTGGACCTGATGAAGACTCAGAATGTTTACTTTTGTCCCCACCCTTGTCAGAAGACGTACCATCCTTCTTCTTGCCATCCTTGTCACCCCCTGTATCAACTTTTCTGTTCACTCTTGTTCTGACCCATTTGTCTGCCTTCTTTCCCAATTCTTGGGGAGACGTCAGATATGAGTCTACCAAGTATTGGTGCAACAAATCAGACACACAATTGTTAAGAATATGCTCTCTCAGGATAAGATTATACAGGCTTTCATAGTCAGATACCTTACTGCAATGTAACCAACCCTCCAAGACCTTCACTGAATTGTCAACAAAATCTGTCCAGTCTTGAGAAGACTCTTTCCTGGTGTCTCTGAACTTAATCCTGTATTGTTCAGTGGTTAAGCCAAATCCATCCAAGTGTGCATCCTTCAAAACTTTGTAATTATTGGCATCACTTTCTCTGACAGTAAGGAGCCTATCCCTACCTTTTTCTGTGAAAGATAGCCACAAGATAGCAGCCCACTGCCTTTGAGGGACAAACTGTACCATACAGGCCCTCTTAAGTGCAGCAAACCACTTATTAATGTCATCCCCCTCCTTGTACTGGGGGACTATCTTATGCAGGTTTCTAGAATCTTTCTCTCTAACAGGATTACTGTCTGAAACACTGCTGCTGCCACCATGGTGACCTAACCCCATTCTCTGTCTTTCCCTCTCTATAGCTAGGGATTCTGTGTCTAAGGCCAGCTGATGCTGTTTAAGCTTCAGTCTGGTGTAGGAAGGTAGCCTCTTTCTAGCCTTGTTACCCCCACTTGTGGCCTGTTTTTGAGTATATGTCAGGGTGTTTTTACTGTCTCACTGGGATCCTGCTTGCCAGGGCCCAGTGCTCATAGTGAAAACTCTATGTTGTCAGTGTGTTAGATATGTGTCACTGGGATCCTGATAGCCAGGACCCCAGTGCTCATATGTTTGTGGCCTATATGTGTTCCCTGTGTGGTGCCTAACTGTATCACTGAGGCTCTGCTAACCAGAACCTCAGTGTTTATGCTCTCTCTGCTTTCTAAATTTGTCACTGCAAATTTACCAATTCTCATTGGCACACTGGTACACCCATATAATTCCCTTGTATATGGTACTTAGGTACCAGGGTATTGGGTTTCCAGGAGCTCCCTATGGCTGCAACATTTATTTTGCCACCCATAGGGAGCTCTGACAATTCTTACACAGGACTGCTACTGCAGCCTGAGTGAAATAACGTCCACGTTATTTCACAGCCATTTTTCACTGCACATAAGTAACTTAAAAGTCACCTATATGTCTAACCCTCACTTAGTGAAGGTTGGGTGCGAAGTTACTTAGTGTGTGGGCACCCTGGCACTAGCCAAGGTGCCCCCACATTGTTCAGGGCTTTTTCCCCGGACTTTGTGAGTGCTGGGACACCATTACACATGTGCACTGCACATAGGTCACTACCTATGTGTAGCGTCACAAAGGTAACTCCAAACATGGCCATGTAACATGTCTAGGATCATGGAATTGTCACCCCAATACCATTCTGGTATTGGTTGGACAATTCCACGATCCCCCGGGTCTCTAGCACAGAACCCGGGTACTGCCAAACTACCTTTCCGGGGTTTCCACTGCAGCTGCTGCCAACCCCTCAGACAGGATTCTGCCCTCCTGCGGTCCAGGCAGCCACGGCCCAGAAATGCAGAACAAAGGATTTCCTCTGAGAGAGGGTGTTACACCCTCTCCCTTTGGAAATTGGTGTGAAGGGCTGGGGAGGAGTAGCCTCCCCCAGCCTCTGGAAATGCTTTGATGGGCACAGATGGTGCCCATCTCTGCATAAGCCAGTCTACACCGGTTCAGGGATCCCCCAGCCCTGCTCTGGTGCGAAACTTTACAAAGGAAAGGGGAGTGACCACTCCCCTGACCAATACCTCCCAGGGGAGGTGCCCAGAGCTCCTCCAGTGTGTCCCAGACCTCTGCCATCTTGGATTCAGAGGTGTTGGGGGCACACTGGACTGCTCTGAGTGGCCAGTGCCAGCAGGTGACGTCAGAGACCCCCTCTGATAGGCTCTTGCCTCTCTAGGCAGCCAATCCTCCTTTCTTGGTAGCCTAACCTCCTTTTCTGGCTTTTTAGGGTCTCGCCTCTGGGGTATTCTTCAGATAACGAATGCAAGAGCTCACCAGAGTTCCTCTGCACTTCCCTCTTTGACTTCTGCCAAGGATCGACCGCTGACTGCTCCAGGACGCCTGCAAAACCGCAACAAAGTAGCAAGACGACTACCAGCAACATCGTAGCGCCTCATCCTGCCTGCTTTCTCAACTGTTTCCTGGAGGTGCATGCTCTGGGGGCTGTCTGCCTTCACCCTGCACTGGAAGCCAAGAAGAAATCTCCCGTGGGTCGATGGAATCTTCCCCCTGCTAACACAGGCACCAAAAGACTGCATCACCGGTCCTCTGGGTCACATTCTAGGAGAAGGTTAAAGAGAAAGTCTTTTTTAGGATTCTTACCAACGCTGAAACCTCTTTCTATGCAGAGACCCCTCAAACTTTTAAAGTTGAAACTCTCATAGGTTGCTTGAACAATTTTA
Source organism: Pleurodeles waltl (assembly GCF_031143425.1). Taxonomy (NCBI): domain Eukaryota; kingdom Metazoa; phylum Chordata; class Amphibia; order Caudata; family Salamandridae; genus Pleurodeles; species Pleurodeles waltl. The sequence goes on along the minus strand of NC_090445.1, from coordinate 1,179,334,540 downwards.
GGAATTAGCTCTACTTAAGACATTATAGGAAAGGTTTAAGACAGAGAGAGAAAATGTTTTAAAACTTTGGAAGCACAGAGAAAAAACTTTTTCAAACTTTTTGAAAACTTTTAAAAGTTTTCAGAACTTTTCAGAAACTTTGTAGAAAGTTTTAGAGCAGAACAGTAAACTGTTTTGGTTCAATGTGTATATATTGAAATATTTGGTATATGTTTTTCTCATGAACGGTACCAATGACAAAGTGGTAAAGCAGTTACAAGTACTTATCCCATCGCTGCACCACCAATGTAGGAGGCTGGCCTGGCTTACAGTGGGTACCTTGTGGTACTTACACCTTGTGCCAGGTCTAGTTATCCTTTATTAGTAGAATAGAGGTGTTCCAGCGGCTTAGGCTGATAGGGGTAGCTATATCTGAGCAGCTTAGGCTGAACTAGGAGACATGCAAAGCTCCTACTATACCACCTATATCATATAGCACTATATCATAAGAAAACACAATACTCAGAGTTACTAAAAAAGAAAGGTACTTTATTTTAGTGACAATATGCCAAAAGTATCTCAAAGGATATACTCCCTTAGAAGGTAAGTAATATACACAGATTATATACACACAAACCAAAAACAGGTAAGTAACAGTTAGAAAAGTAATGCAATAGGGAGAAATAGGCCTAGGAGCAACACAAACCGTATACTCCAAAAGTGGAATGCGAACCACGAATGGACCTCAGGCCTAGTGTAGTGTGTAGAGGGTTGGTGGGAGTGTAAGAAAACTCTAAGGGTGTCCAAGATACCCCACCCCAAGACTCTGAAAAGTAGGAGTAAAGTTACCCTACTACCCCAGAAAGACAGTAAAGTCGAGATAAGGGATTCTGCAAGGACAACAACTGACTGCAAAACACTGAAGACGGATTCCTGAACCTGAGGACCAGTAAAGGAAGGGGACCAAGTCCAAGAGTCACGCAAGTGTCCGGGAGGGCAGGAGCCCACTAAAGCCCGGATGAAGGTGCAAAAAGGTCTGCCTCTGTGTGGAAGAAGCCAAAGATTCTGCAACAACGGAAGGTGCCAGGAACTTCTCCTTTGGTCAGAAGATATCCCACAGGGTGCTGGAGGAAGCAGAGTTGTTTCCATGCAGAAAGACTGTGAACAAGCCTTGCTAGCTGCAAGAGTCGTGGTTGAAGATTTTGGGTGCTGCTAAGGCCCAGGAAGGACCAGGAGGTTGCCCCTTGGAAGAGGACACAGAGGGGGCACATAGCAACTCAGAGAGCCCATACAGAAGCAGGCAGCACCCGCAGAAGCACCAGAACAGACACTTAGAATATCTGTGGACAGCAGTCAACTCAGAGTCACAAAGGAGGGTCTCACGACGTCGGAGTCCAACTCAGCAGGTTGGGCAATGCAGGATGGAGTGCTGAGGACCTGGGCTAGGCTGTGCATGAACAAAGTCTTGCAAAAGTGCACAGAAGCCCGAGCAGCTGCAAATCATACAGTACACAGGATTACTGTCTGGCATGGGGAGACAAGGACTTACCTCCACCAAATTTGGACAGAAGGGCCACTGGACTGTGGAAGACACTTGGACCCAGCTCCTGTGTTCCAGGGACCCAGCTTGTCAGGATGAGAGGGGACCCAGTGGACCGGTGATGCAGAAGTTTAGTGCCTGCGTTGGCAGGGGGAAGATTTCGTCGACCCACAGGAGATTTCTTCTTGGCTTCCAGTGCAGGGTGAAGGCAGACAGCCCTCAGAGCATGCACCACCAGGAAACAGTCGAGAAGGCCAGCAGGATGAGGTGCTACAATGTTGCTGGTAGTCTTCTTGCTACTTTGTTGCAGTTATGCAGGCGTCCTGGAGCAGTCAGCGGGCGATTCTTGGCAGAAGTCGAAGAGGGATGCGCAGAGGAACTCTGGTGAGCTCTTGCATTCGTTATCTGGTGAGATGCCCACAGGAGAGACCCTAAATAGCCCACAGAGGAGGATTGGCTACTGAGAAAGGTAAGAACCTATCAGGAGGGGTCTCTGACGTCACCTGCTGGCACTGGCCACTCAGAGCTGTCCATTGTGCCCTCACACCTCTGCATCCAAGATGGCAGAGGTCTGGGACACACTAGAGGAGCTCTGTGCACCTCCCCTGGGAGGTGCTGGTCAGGGGAGTGGTCACTCCCCTTTCCTTTGTCCAGTTTCACGCCAGAGCAGGGCTGGGGGGATCCCTGCACCGGTGTGGACTGACTTATGCAGAGAGGGCACCATCTGTGCCCTTCAAAGCATTTCCAGAGGCCAGGAGAGGCTACTCCTCCCAGGCCCTTCACACCTATTTCCAAAGGTAGAGGGTGTAACACCCTCTCTCAGAAGAAATCCTTTGTGCCTTCCTGGGACCAGGCTGCCCAGGCCCAAGTGGGGCAAAAACCTGTCTGAGGGGTTGTCAGCAGCAGTAGCTGCAGTGGAGACCCCGGGAGGTTAGTTTGGCAGTACCCGGCCTATGTGCTGGAGACCCGGGGATGCATGGAATTGTCCCCCCAATACCAGAATGGTATTGGGGTGACAATTCCATGATCCCAGAAATGTTACTTGGCCATGTTCAGAGATACCATGGTGACGCTACATATAGGTATTGACCTATATGTAGTGCACACGTGTAATGGTGTCCCCGCACTCACAAAGTCCGGGGATTTTGACCTGAACAATGTGGTGGCACCTTGGCTAGTGCCAGTGTGCCCACACACTAAGTAACTTTGCACCTAACCTTCACCAAGTGAGGGTTAGACATATAGGTGACTTATAAGTTACTTATATGCCGTGTAAAATAGCTGTGAAATAACGTGGACGTTATTTCACTCAGGCTGCAGTGGCAGTCCTGTGTAAGAATTGTCTGAGCTCCCTATGGGTGACAAAAGAAATGCTGCAGCACATAGGGATCTCCTGGAACCCCAATATCCTGGGTACCTAGGTACCATATACAAGGGAATTATAATGGTGTTCCAGTGTGCCAATGAGAATTGGTCAAATTAGTCACTAGCCTGCAGTGACAATTTTAAAAGCAGAGAGAGCATAAACACTGAGGTTCTGGTTAGCAGAGCCTCAGTGATACAGTTAGGGACCACACAGGGAACACATATAGGCCACAAACTTATGAGCACTGGGGTCCTGGCAAGCAGGATCCCAGTGACACATATCAAACCCACTGACAACATAGGGTTTTCACAATGAGCACTTGGCCCTGGCTTGCAGGATCCCAGTGAGACAGTAAAAACACTTTGACATATACTCAGAAAATAAGAACAGCCATTTGCAACGTAATGGTCTTGTGTTTGCTCGAGTTAGAGCTATTAGCATTGTAAATGCCAAACTGGATTTTTCTTGCCAAAAATGAAAAGTAAAACAGTTGACATAAGCAAGCCAATTTAAAATGCAACCGCCGCCACAAGCGTGAGCATGAAGGAGAGGCACAAAAGAAAAAAGAAGTTTGCTCGCAGTCAAACGTAGCGTCAAAAAAGTGCAATATTCCATGTTACAGGGTCGATGGTCAAGAAGGTAACAAAACTGCCCCAAGGAGGGACAAATGTAAAGCATTTACCTACGATAACAAAGGATTTTTAAAAGGTAAGCCCATGAGTGAGTGGTAGTGATGGGCTTGCGGTGGGTGTGTGTTAGACCTGCCATCCTTGCTGTGGTCTCTCCTAATTTTTTGCCTCTATTTCCCAGGTCGTTGCTGTATGCTGGCCTCCGTTTTTGCTGCTTTTGTTACTCTGGGCACTTTACTACTGCTGTCCAGTACTAAAGTGCAAGTGCTTCCTATGTGAAATTGTATGTGTGTCGGAGGCTGGCCTGGTTTGTAGTGGGTACCTAAGGTACTTACACCATATACCAGGTCCAGTTATCCCTTATTAGTGAAATGTAGGCAGTGTCTAGAAGCCAGGCTGTCTAGAGGTAGCTGTAGGCAGAGCAGCCAAGGCTGAACTAGGAGACATGCAAAGCTCTTGCAATACCACTGTAGTCACACTGTACTCACACACAACAAAGGCAATACTCAGTGTTACCAAAAAAAGGTACTTTATTTTAGTGACACAAGGCCAAAAATATCTTAGAAGCTCTACTCCCTTAGGAGATAAGTATTATACACAAACTATACACTAGCAACCAAACTCAGGTAAGTAAACAGTCTTAAAATAGTGCAAACAGTGAAAACACCATAGGTTGCAATAGGCCTAGGGAGAACACAAACCATACACTAAAATAGTCGGCTCCCACCTAGGCAAGTGTAATGTGTAGAGGGGTGCTGGGAGTGTAAGAAAACACCAAAGGTATGTAAAATACCCCACCCCAGAGCCCAGGAAAACAGGAGTAGTGTACAGCAAGTTTCCTAAGAACACACTTGATGTCGTGATAAAGAATAATGCAAAAACCAGGCAAGATGCAAGACACCAATGATGGATTCCTGGACCTGAAGACCTGTGGAGAGAGGAGACCAAGCCCAAGAACAGCTAAAGAGTCCAGGAGTAAGAGGAGCCCCTGCTAATCCAGATGAAGGTGTAAAAGCAGATTCTCCAGTTAGAAGAAAAAGTCAGAAATGCACCAAAGAAGACAGCTGCGGGTTCCTACTTGGTGCAAGAGATGGATGCAGACTGGATTTCAGCATTGGATTCCACCAACAAGCCTTGGCTCATGCAAACATAGCGTTTGATGGGAAAAGGAGCTACCTGGACCCAGGAGGGACCTGGGGGTCTCAACATTGGACTGAGGAGACAGAGGGGTCTCTCAGCACTTCAAAGAGCCCTCAGAAGACCAGGCAGCACCCACAGGAGTCCCAGAACACAGGACAAAGGAGTTGCAATGGGCAGCCATCCCAGCACTCCACAAAGGGATCCCACGCAGCCGGACACAAATTCAGGGAGCTGAGCGTTGCACAATAGAGTGTTGGGGACCTGGGCTATGCTGCCCACAAAGGATTTCTTGGAGAAGCACACGGAAGCCCTAGGAGCTGCAAAACATATGGTGCACAGGGGTACTGTCTGGCTCGGGAAAGCAAGCTTTTACCTCCACCAAATTTGGACAGCTGGACCTTTGGACAGTCATGGTTACTTTGGTCTACCACCTGTGTTCCAAGATCCACGCTCGTCATCAGGAGAAGGGACCCAGAGTACCAGTTGTTGCTGCAGTGAGGTGCCCACTGAAGCAGGGAACTGACTCCGTCACTCCACAGGAGATTCCTTAGATTCTTCGGATGCAGGATGAAGGCAGGCAGTCCTCAGAGAGTGCACAACCTGGAAACTGTTGCTGGCAGGAGCTGAAGTTACAGAGTTGCAGTAGACTTCTTGGATACTTTGTTGCAGTTGTGGAGTTCCTGGAGCAGTTCTGTGGTTGATCCGACGGTAGGAGGTGAAGCAAAGGATGCAGAGAAGCCCTGCTGGAGTCTTGCAATCCAAATCTGAGGAAACACCCAGAGGAGAGACCCTAAATAGCCTTGAGAGGGGGATTGGTCACCTAACCAGGTAAACACTTATCAGGAGGGGTCCCTGACGTCACCCGGTGGCAGTGGACACTCAGATGCTCCTAGAGTTCCCTGATCATCCTAAAAACAAGATGGCAGAACCCAGGGACACTCTGGAGGAGCTCTGGGCACCCCTGCTGGGGTGGTGATGGACAGGGGAGTGGTCAATCCCCTTTCCATTGTCCAGTTGCGCACCAGAGCAGGGACTGGGGGTCCCTGAACTGATGTAGACTGGATTATGCAAGGAGGGCACCATTTGTGCCCTTCAAAGCATTTCTAGAGGCTCTGTGAGGATACCCCTCCCATGCCTGTAACACCTATTTCCAAAGGGAGAGGGTATAACACCCCTCTCCTAAAGGGAATGCATTGTTCTGCCTTCCTGGGATTAAGCTGCTGAAGCCCCAAGAGGGCAGAAGCCTGTCTGTGAGGTGGCGGCAGCTGGGGCTGCAGTGGAAACCTCAGAGAGCTGGTTTGGCAGTACTGGGGGTCCATGGTGGAGCCCCCAGGGTGCATGGAATTGGCCCCCCAATACAAGAATCAGATTGTGGGTACAATTTCCAGTTCCTAGACACCTCACATCGTCATATTCGGGTTACCATTGTGAAGCTACATATATGTATTGGCATATATGTAGTGAATGCTTATAATGGTGTTCCCGCACTCACAAAGTCTGGGAAAATGGGCCTGGATGACTTGGGGGCACCTCTGCTAGTGCAGGGGTGCCCTCACACACAGGTACTATGCACCTAGACTTCAGGGTCTGAAGGTTAGATATATAGATGACTTATAAGTCATCTGGTGCAGTGAAAATGGCTGTGAAATAGTGCTTACACTATTTCACGCAGGCTGCAATGGAAGTCCTGAAGAAGTGTTTCTATGAGCTCCTTGTGGGTGGCAAAAGAAATGCTGCAGCCCATAAGGATCTCCTGGAACCAATCAATGCCCTGGGTACCTAGGTACCATAAACTAGGGACTTATAAGGGGGGTCCAGTATGGCAATTTGGAGTGAAATATGAGGTCACTAGACTATAGTGACAAATTTAGAAACAGAAAGAGCATACGGAATGGAGTTCTGATTGGCAGGACTCCAGTGACAATTTAGAAAACAGAGCAAGTGCACTGACAAGCAAGCCATAAACCATAAGCACTGGGGTCCTGACTAGCAGGATCCCAGTGACACAGTAAAAACACACTGACAATCAGGCAGAAATTCGGGGTAACATGCCAAGAAAGATGGTACTTTCCAACAATGGGAAATAGGCCTTTCCATAATGGGGATATTTGATTTACTAGTAAGTCCCTAGTAAAGTGCACTAGCGGTGCCTAGGGCTTGTAAACCAAATGTTATTAGTGGGCCTGCAGCACTGATTGTGGTACCCACAGGAGTAGCCCTTTAAACATGGCTCAGACCTGCCACTGCAGAGTCTGTGTGTGCAGTTTATAAACTGCCAATGCGACTTGGCAAGTGCACTCACTTGCAAAGTCTAAACCTTCCCTTTTTATACATGTAAGGCACCTCTAAGGTAGGCCCACGGTCAGGGTGCAGTGTGTGTTAAAGGTAGGACATGTACTTGTGTGTTTGACATGTTCTGACAGTGAAATACTGCCAAATTTGTTTTTTACTGATACAAGGCCTATCTCTCTCATGGGTTAACATAGGGCCTGCCTTTAAATATCCTTAAAGTGCAGTTTCCCTTTGAGAGCACATCGAAATGTGACGTTTGGGGTCTCTGAACTCATAATTTAAAAATACATATTTTAGTGAAGGTGATTTTTAGATTGTTAGTTTGAAAATGCCACTTTTAGAAAGTAGGCATTTTCTTGCTTAAACCATTCTGTGACTCTGCCTGTTTGTGGATTCCTTGTCTGGTTCAGACTGACAGTTGGGCTGTTTGTGCATCTACACTAGACATTGACACAAAGGGTGCTGGGGAGTAACTTGCATCTCCTGATGGGCCAGCTGGGCAAGGCAGGAGGGAGGAGTGGTCACTTACACCTGAAAGGGCTGTGCCTGCCCTCACATAAAGCAGTCTCCAACCCCCTGGTGTATGTGTGTCTGAAGCCAGGCCTAGGCAAGGCAGGATCCTGTAAACAACGAAGACTTTTCTTTGAAGTTGGGCATCTTCAAAGGCAGAGAAGAGCTGAGGAGAAGTGCTGCCACTCGCTGTGACTGTGCTTTGTTGGGCTATCCTGCAGTTGCAGCTTCTGCTTGTGTAAGGGGACAAAGACTGGACTTTGTTGTGCATTCCTGCTTGAAAGGTATCTCCAAGGGCTTGGACTGAGCTTGCCTCCTGTTTTTGAATCCTCAGGGACAGCAAAGGCTTCACCAAACAGTCTCTGAGTCTGCTTGCTATGGACTCTAGCTGGGCAGAGGGTGCCATTCCAGTTCCTGGGCCCCTGGAAGTGAATTTCTGGTGAAAATCCTGTGAAACGATGCCGGACGACTCCGTGCGACTTCACTAAAGGTGCTGCTACACGAAGCCGGGAACGCCGCCTGCACCTGGATCCGTGGACCTCACCCGAGGTGTGACGACTCCACTGTCAACGTAGGCCCAACGTCACTTCAGCCGCTGACATCTGCACAAACTTGTGAGTTGGAGTGTTGTACACCCGACATTCGTGGCAGCCGACTTCGTTGCAGCACCTGTGACGTGATTGCGAACCTGTGAGGTCACCACGCAGCATTGTGACTTCGCTGGACTTTGACTTTGACGTAGGTTCCCCATGACCGACTCCTTGCAACCGACGCCACCTCACCTCCATCGATCCGCAGCAATGACCTGACGCCTCTTCGTGACTCCTATGCTCCTTCACCCCACAGCACCAGAACCAATGCCGCATCGGATCCAGCGATGCCTCGCTCCCTGACTCCGTGCTCTGGCCTGTTTTCCACACGCTTTGCCTTTGATTCCATAAATGGAGGCAGTGGCGTCGCATTGTGGGAAACAACTCCATCACGGAGTCTCTTTAACATTAGATTGCAGCATTCATCCTCTAGGCACTATCTTTGTGCTTTTAAATGCTAAAGGCATATTTAAAATGTATATTGTGGATTTGGTCTTGTTTTATTAGATAAATATTAACTATTTTTCTAAACCTATGTGGTGTCTATTTTGTAGTGTTTCACTGTATTCCTGTGTGTGTTGGTACAAATACTTTACACATTGCCTCTGGGTTAAGCCTTTCTGCTCATGCCAAGCTACCAAGGGAGTGAGGGGAGATTAACCAGGTGTGTCTCTCCTTTACCCTTACTAGAGTGAGGGTCCTTGCTTGGACAGGGGGCAACCTGACTGCCAACCAAAGACCTCATTCTTAAAAGCGTGGTGAAATGCCAACAGATAGATTACAACAGGTCAGAGCGCTTGCGCTTGACCTAAAAAGTAGTAGATGAGAGCAAAGAAACGCTTGCACTCCGATGGAGTGCTGAATGTAAAGTAAAAAAGAGAGCCTCCTCAAGAATGCAGTGAAAGGATGCAACTTAGCCAGTCAAAGCACTGTGAGATCGAAATGCTCCTGAATGGGACAATCACAGGAACTGAGAGGAAGCCACTGATTCAAGAGCACACAATTAAGGCATAAATCTAGGCGATCATGAGCAATCTCTGACCAAAGTCTATTGTAAATACATGTTATGTATTGATAACAATGGCTCAGCCTACAGACAGACTAAGCTGTGTGTAGCTTAGACTTAATAGGGGATTTTAGATACCACTTCACTTCAATAAGTTGGTAGTTTTAATCTGGCACAAAGAATAAAACCATATCTCTCAACAAATTAGCAAGTGGTAATTTAAGTGTTTATCACCGAAGCTACAACTTCGACACATGTAATTAAGTTATAGTGTTTTCCAGAGTTTTGATATTCAGTGCTGCTCAAGCTAAACATCATTGACAAGGCTTTAGAAAGCCAAAACTGGTCTGAGGGTTGCTTGTGTTCTCATCTGGAGCTGACCATGCTTGGCAGTTCCGGCTGGATCATTCTTAATGAGGCAGAATAAAGACTTATTTGCAAAGGGCTGATCTCTGATGCTGTGGGTGAAAACAATGAAGTGGAACACAGCCTGAGGGATGTCTATTGTCTGAGAATAATTCAGTCATTCCACTCTTCACTTTGCAGTTTGTTGCCGAGGGCAAACAGTGGCACAGTTTGCATATGTATTACTCCTGCCAAATGTATAAATAATTACAGTACCATATACTGCTGTGTACACATCTTGAAACTTCTGTAAAATTACTTCTTTGTGACCTGCATATATATATATATGTATATATATACCACTTGAAATCAGCTTGAAGCAGGAGTTGCAGCACAGGTTCTCTCTGGAAACTACTCCATTTTCCTTGCAATGGTGAGTAGATAATACGTAACATTCTTCACTTCATATCAGCAAGTCTGGACATCCAAATCCAGCTATCAAAATGCCAACTGTTTATTTGCCCCTCTATCAGTCCACGTAGAAAACTGAGGTGGTTATTTTGAGCTTTATGCAAATCTGCATGCGTTTGAATGATTGACTAATTAAGCTTCAAAACTACCTTGAACAGTGCAGTGAGTACATAGCCCTTCAGAAGTTTATTCTTGCTTGACTATTATGTACTGTAGTGCTTGTACGCTGAACAACACCGCTTAATTTGTTAAAGAATAAGTCTCAGAACTAAAAGGTTTGCTTAGACAGCATCAAACGCTGGGGTGTCTAAAATCAAAGCTATGTGGTTTGACTCCACCTCATCTTTCTTTAATCCATCAGCACACGCTCCTTGCCTCTTTATCTAACTCTTGCAGGGTCTTCCTCCTTTCTGCCTTCTGTATTTTCTATCTTGCTCTGGGTCAGTCTGATGAGGAAAAATAAGTGTCGGTCCCCAAAAATCAGGGATGTTTTTAAGCATGGGCAAAGTGGGCAAATGACCATGGCCCCCACCTTCGGGGAACACCATGTTCTCTTGCAACAGCTAATAGAGCTCCTTAGAATAATGACGAGTTGAAGAAGTTTATGCACTGTTTCGAAGTAAGTCAGTGGATCGATAGAACGATTAAAGGCGATGGTTAAGAAAACAGTTCAGAAAGCAAAACTCACACAAATATCTCAATCTCATCGCCAGATGTCTCATATGTAGAGTTGCATCTATGTATTTAATAATATCTTCCTGCGCACATTTGGTATTGACCTATAAACCCTACCACTCCTAATTTTTCCAGCCCTGGGGAAGCCTTGAAAGCTGCATTTAAGGACCACAATTCTTTTAAAAAAGCAATGCCATTTCCTCCCCTACCTGTCGCTTGACAATTAAACATGATTCCCCTGTTTGTAACTGTTTGTCTAATTATACGAGCAAGGCATAATCACTCACTCAAAAACTAACATCAATTGTAAAATATCTGGCCAACAACTGGATGCATGGTAATTCTGACTAATCTCTGTAGAGATGTTAATGACTTGAGGTCCTCGGTTTCTAAAAATGAAAATCTGGTACACTTTACTGGTTGTTCTGATTCCACACAGCTACCGTTGAGCGTCAATCCTAAAAAGAAAATATTTTTGCTGGAGCTTTCAGGTCATGGCCCAGAATCTGAACTGCAGTTAAGCGAAAATGTTTCTTACACTCCATCTCTGCTAGGCACATTCGAAAAGGATCCTAGATTGTCCTTTTCCCCAAAATCCCTCTTATAAGGTTATGGTTTCACATTATCTATTAGTACGCCATCAGGTATCTCTGGTTTATTTATTAATGCTTGTCTCTCAATTTTTAACGTGCTTGCAAACAGAAAGCCATGGAACATTATGTGCCAATTTTAAGGAAATGGTTGACCATATTTATTACTTAAGCTAATGAAATATAGGTGACCACTTCTCATTGTACTGAAAGTTTCTTTAATCGTTATCAATTTGGTAATTTCTTTAATATAATGATATCATAATAAAGTTTCATTCGCTTCCTTTAACAGAAGTACTTCTTAGTCCTTGTTGTGTCTGCTATCGCAGTCGCTTTATGCAATGCAGAATGTTACAGGGGACAAGCCGTACTGGACCCTGACACCATGACAGTAAAACGTAAGTACGGACATGATCGGCAGAACTAGCATTTAAAATGTGACAGTATAAAAAATTACCATTGTACACACAATCTAAATATCTAATGCGAATAACAGGTTGCTTAATAATTACTAAACTATGATAATCCTAATTATTGTATTTTATTAGAATTGATACAAAAAATAACAGAACGCTTTTTCTTTGTTGCAGTTATCTAATGTTGATTATTATGACTAAAAGAAACTTGTACAATATAGAAAGAGATGCAAATAAAGGAAAAAAGCCGATTAAACCATTCTGTGAAACAATGTGACCTTGGGACAGTTTTATTTGCCGATATTTTACAGTTTCTCGAAATGAGATCCTTTAGTTTTTGAACATTGACAACATAGTGAAAAGCTCTTCATGACCAGAAGCTCAGCCGCCTGAACCAAAAAGAATACTACTGGTGTCAGTTGCATTCGAATATTATTTAGTAGAAAATTACCTTGTTACTTATTGCTTTTATGTATGTCACAATGTTGCTTAGACATTCTAATTATTGTTTAACCTAATGCTGTTTTGAAACCAACGTCACCCTCCAAGAATAAGCCATGACTGCATCCGTCCCTGCACCTATTATCAACTGCTGCAAAATATGAGGGGCTCATTTACAAGAATATGATGCATCGACTCCGATACATCAAATTTCTTGCGCTGCTCTTTGCCACCCCTAACAACGCCATGGATGCGCTGTATTTGCAATACAGAGTTCCATGGTGCACGTTTTCAAAGATGCATCAGAAATTCTGATGCATCTGTGGCGCTAAACTCACGCATTGCTGGACTAGCGTAAAAAAAATGACTGCTCCAGCAATGCGAGGAAGGCTCCCATAGAGAAAAGCCCTGCGTTAGTTTAACGCCTGCTCTGAGCAGGGATTAACATTCTGACTCAGTGAAACCGCAGAACAACTGTGAAATGTAAATTTCACTCTAACAGTTCTGCGTGGTTTTTCCAGAGGGAATGCCTACCTTGCATACATTATACCAAGCACAGGTATATTCTGAAACAAGGCTTTACAAACTGACGCATTGGGGCCCAATACATCAGTTTGTAAATGTGGAGCAGTGTAGTGCTTGCGCCACTGTTGTGTGATAAAAAAGGACGCAAATGTGGTGCAAAGGCCTTGTAAATGATGCCCTGAGTTTCTTGGCACTTCATTGAGAAAAGTATCCAGGGCCTCCCTATCGGCACACTACGCCACCAGAGCATCATTTTCTTTGACGCTCCAGTGGCGCAGTGTGCCAGACCATAGTTACAAGGCCACTCAAAGCCATCTTGAGTGGCTTTTTATGGCCTTGTAAATATGGACCCCTTTCACGTATAACACTGTGTGAAAGGGGCATTTCTTGGGTGTTGCTTGGGGTTTTCCCACGCAACATCCATGGAACCTGAAGGAATCTAACGCATTCCTACATTTTCAAGTTTGGGGATGCGTCAGATTCCTATATCACCTCAGGGGTGGCGTAAGAACGACGCAACAGGGAGAAATATTTTTATTTCTTCCTATTTTTTCCTCTTGAATGTATCACACATAGAAAGAGGAAAACATTGCCCGTGATGGTTTTTGTGCAGGAAGGTTTCCCGTTCTGCACAAAAACAATCATCCCCACAATGCAGGCTGCGTTGGAGCTAGGCAGCAATTTATGTTTCAGCGCAGGGTCGGAGGACAGAAATGCACTGTATCTTGTACATACGTGCTTTACTGCCCTTTCCCGGTTGCGCACGGTGGTGCAGCAAGGTAATTGCTGCGCCGCCCTGCGCCGTTGGCCTCGTAAATCAGGCCACCAGTTTTTGCAGTTCCGAAGATAATATCGATGGCATTTGTCTCAATGATTGTCTGTTGCCCTCGAGTTTTCTGGGCCCTTGAGAACTGATTTAATAAAAATGTAAAATGAAAATACCATCGGTCTATTCATTCTCCATGGAGCATAGTCACAAAGTTGCAGTAATTCAGTCCCACTCACTCGCTAGTGACACAGAGAGCTGTGAATTGGTCTTTGGATGCAGACAAACGGCTATAGCTGTCTGATTTGCGCAAGTTAGAAAGTCAATTTATTCAATCTTACTGTGTATGGATACACCAGGCATGATGGAGTTCATTTGTCCGCAGTGTAGCTGCCTTGTCACTGCTGGCTGGAGTGCAGTTGGAGCACAGTGCTGTTTTTGACCTCAGAGAACACAAGTGGCCAAAGGGGCACATTGCAAGTGTGAGATTATAGTCTCCCAGGGGATAATGAAACATTTCCTGCAGGGAAATACTTTTTTGCGGGCTAAGTTTTCAATGTGTGTTTCCTGCTTTAACCAAGCACTGTTTTTTCTCCATTACATTATATATTCTACCACACAGTGAGGTTATTTTTCACTCTTATAGAATCCAGTTGAGGCATAAATACCTGCAAGTTTCTTTCTTTGCAGGATTGCGTTTTGCACAATGTTTTGGTGCAGAAGAATCACACCAACTTTCCCTTTACATACAGCTTCTGCAGAAACATTTGGCACTATTAAATAGCGATATGTGGTACACAAATTGTCAAAAGATTCAGAATATACACACAAAGTGGTAGAGCAAAAATACTTTGCAATGTTCGAAAAGTTGCAACATTTTTCATAGCACTTTCTAAAGGTTGAATAAAAACTACTTTGAGCTATGGGGTTGACTTTGAGGCTAGCGTAACACAGGAAGACCTGCACACCGCCTTGCAGACCACAGTCATGAGAAGTGGGCGGGTGAGTGTGTAAGGCAACCAGTACTTCTGCAGTATTTTGCCTCGTGGTCTTCTTGACCTCTTCCCTCCCTCTCTTGATGGCTGTGTGCAACAAATCAGCCCTCAGTTTAAGGAAGATATCATTAGAGCATTGTTAGTTTTTCTGTCAGATAGTGATGGTCCTTGGGCGCAGATGGGCTATGATAACAATCCTGTGAACTTGGGCTCACTACTTTTAGAGGCAGCAGCCTTCAGTAAAGCTACAGAAGCAGTTTCAACTTTTAGTTACTGAGGTACTGGAAGCATTTTGGCCATTGCTTAGTTTGTAAAATAAAAAGTGCTGGTGCTCAAATCTTTTCTCAGCAGCCGACAGCCGAAGCCGACTAATGTCGGGATTGCCAAATACCAATATCTCGAGTTCCTCTCATGCATTTTTGGTCCACCACCATATACTCCCTGTCCCATTATTTTTCTCTCGAAGGTTCTTTTTTAATTCCCTTCTTTTACTCTTAGTCACAGTTTTGCTGTCTTTCTCTTCCACACTCTTCCTCTTTTTGTGTTTTTCTCTTTCCTGCCCTTGTTTACACTCAGGTGAAGTAAAAATAAGTGACAGTGGTAGGAGGCTGGCATGGTTTGTAGTGGGTACCTTGGGTCCTTACACTTTACAGCAGGTCCAGTTATCCCTTGTTAGTGAATGTAGTAGTGTTCAAGCAGCTTAGGCTGATAGAGGTAGCTATAGCACAGCAGCTTAAGCTGAACTAGGAGACATTCAAAGCTAATGCAATACCACTTATAGTTACACAGTAATTATACACAAGTAAAGACAATACTCAATGTTACAAAAAATGTGTGTGACACAGTGCCAAAAATATCTTAGAGACAATACTCCTTCTGGAGGTCAGTATTATACACAATATATACACTAGACACCAAAATTAGACAAGTAAATAGTCATAGAACAATGCAAACAGTGGGAAATCTGTAGAATGCAATGGGAGAAAATAAGTCTAGGTGCAACACAAACCATATACTAAAAAAGTGGAATGTGGATCACAAATTCCCCCCTAGACAAGTGTAGTGTGCGTAGAATCGCTGGGAGAGTAAGAATACAGTAAAGGTAAGTAAATCACCCCACCCCAGAGCCCAGAAAAGCAGGAGTAAAGTACTGCAAGTTTCCTTAGGACACACTGCTCCTCGTTTTTGGGATTTTGCAGCAGCCAACCAAGTCTGCAAACAACAACTGCTGGATTATTGGACCTGAAGACCTGCAAAGGAAGGGGATCAAGTCCAGAAGTCGAAAGAAGTTCCAGGAAGGACAGGAGCCCCTGCCAACCCAGATGAGGGTGCAAAAGAAGAGTACCTGGTTAGTTGAAGAATGCAGAAATGCACCCTAGGAAGATGCCAGCGGGCTTATGCATGATGCAAAGGATGTCCCACGGTGTGAAGATCGTTGCAGACAAGACTTTGTGATGGAAGGTACCAACAAGCCTTGGCTATGGCAAAAGTGTATTTTTCATCAAAATGGTGCTGGATGGACCCAGGAGAGACCTGGGGGGCTCAACTCTGAGTGAGGAGGAAGAGGGGGCTCTCAGCTCTTTAGAGAGCCCTCAGGATGGCAGCCAGCACCCCCAGAAGCCACAGGATCCGGGTTCAAAGGATGTGCAAAACACAGTTGATGCAGCACAACAAAAGAAGGTCCCACGCCGCCAGAGAACAACTCAATAAGTTGAGCATCGCAGGGTGGAGTTCTGGGGACCTGACCCAGGATGTGCATGAAGGAATTTTGCAAAGAGTGCACAGAGGCCTCAGGAGACGAAGAAGACACAAAACACAGGGGTACCGTCATTCTCAGGGAAGGCAAGGTCTTACCTCCTCCAAATTGCGTCAGCAGGACCTCAGGACAGTCTATGTCGATGATGTCCACCCTCTGTTGTGTCTTTAGGAGCACACTCGTTGCCGTGAGTGGAGTCCCAGGGTACTGGTCTTTGCCTTGGAAGGTGCCTGCTTGGAGCAGGGGAGTGACTCCGTCACTCCACAGGAGATTTCTTCAGACCTTCTGGTGCAGGATTAAGACAGGGAGTCCCCAGAGCATGTACACCATGGTAACTGTTGCAGTTGCTGTCTTGGAGCTGGGTTTGCTAAAAAAAAGTGTCTCTTGTACACACTTTGTTGCAGTTACAGCGTTTCTTGGAGCATGCTGCGGTTGATCCGAGGTCAGAGGATGCTGCAGACGTTGCAGAGGATTCCTGAAGGAAACTTGCAAGCAGATTCTGAAGATAACCCACAGGAGAGACCCTAAACAGCCCTGAGAGGGGGATTGGCCACCTTATCAGGTATGGACCTATCAGGAGGATCTCTGACATCACCTGCTGGCACTGGCCACTCAGAGCCCTCCAGAGTGCCCCCACACCTTCCAAAGCAAGATGGCTGAAGCCTGGGACACACTGGAGGCGCTCTGGGCACCACCCCTGGGGTGGTGATGGACAGGGGAGTGGTCACTCCCCTTTCCTTTGTCCAGTTTCCAGCCAGAGCAGGGGAAGAAGGGTCCCCGAACCGGTGTAGACTGGTTTATGCAAGGAGAGCACCATCTGTGCCCTTCAAAGCATTTCCAGAGGCTGGGGGAAGCTACTTCTCCCCAGCCTGTAACACCTATTTCCAAAGGGAGAGGGTGTAACACCCTGCTCTCAGAGGAAATGCTTTATTCTGCCTTGCTGGGACTGGGCTGCCCAGACCCTAGGAGGGCAGAACCTTGTCTCTGAGGTGGCAGCAGCTGTAGCTGCAAGGCAAGCCTCAGAGAGCTGCTTTGGCAGTACTGGGGGTCCATGGTGGAACCCCCAGGATGCATGGAATTGGCTCCCCATAACCAGATTTGGAATGGGGAACAATTCCATGATCTTAGACATGTTACACGGCCATATTCAGAGTTACCATTGTGAAACTACATGTAGGTATTGACCTATATGTAGTGCACGCATGTAGTGGTGTCCCCACGCTCACAAAGTCCGGGGAAATGGCCCTGAACTATGTGGGAGCACCTTTGCTAGTGCAAAGGTGCCCTCACACTTAGTAACTTTGCACCTAACCTTCAGCAAGTGAAAGTTAGACATATAGGTGACTTATAAGTTACTTAAGTGCAGTGAAAATGTCTGTGAAATAGTGTGTGCACTATTTCACGCAGGCTGCAGTGGCAGTCTGAGCTCCCTATGGGTGGCAAAAGAAATGCTGCAGCCCATGTGGATCTCCTGGAACCCCAATGCCCTGGATACCTAGGTACCATATACCAGGGACTTATAAGGGGGGTCCAGTATGCCAATTGAAATTGGTAAATTAAGTCATTGTCCCACAGTTACAAATGTAAAAGCAGAGAGAGCATAAGGACTGACGTTCTGGTTAGCAAAGCCTCAATGACACAGTTAGGCACTGCACAGGCATACACATTAGGCCACAAATTTATGAGCACCGGGGTCCTGACCAGCAGGATCCCAGTGAGACAGGCAAAAACATACTGACATATAGGTTTTCATGTATGAGCACGGGGGTCCTGGCTAGCAGGATCCCAGTGACATAGTAAAAACACACTGACACACACTCACAAACAGGTGAAAAGTGGAGGTGACCATGCTAGAAAGAGGCTACTTTCTCACACAACCCCCCCACCAAACAAAGGACAATAAGGCTAATCCTGGCCAGTTGAGACTTTATTGTCTAAGTGGCGATAAGTGGAGAGTAGATCTGCAATAGAGTGGTTACTTCCTTTATCACCCACCCTGTTTGGAGATTTTTATCTAACCAACAGTGTGAGTGTAATTTCTCAGAGTTCCTACGAGTATGTTTTAAAGTTGGGCAGTGGGATTGGTCCACTGGGCCTATGTCCAATCTAGGAAATGCTAGACAGGGTTGCTGTCTCAATAAAGCCATAGCTCGGCAAAACTTTGTCCATATGGCTGTAAGAGAGAACATGGTTGCTGTTTCTCTTGAGTTGGAGCATGCCAGGGCTGCTGTCCTATAAGCTCCACACTAGGACAGTACTGCTGTCCTAAGTGTTTAGAAGCAGTGCATGGCTGCTGCACTAAAGTTTCTCTGGGAGGGCTGGAGGCATGCTTCATATTTACTAAAATTATGCAATTTTGCACATCTGGTTTAGTAGTTCCACAGAGAGGTACTTTGACCTCTGGGAATCTAGCTGTGGTAGCTGAGGGCTCCCTTGGTACAGGTTCCACCCCAGGAGAGGTTTCTCCCACTACAGGAATGGTATCCTTAGTGGAAGGGTGTGGAAGGGATACATTGATACCCTTTTTACCTGTTGGTGGAGAAGGATCCTGAGATTTTAGGCCTTTTTCTCTCCTTTGCTTTTTCATTTCACCAGAAATGAGAGGAAGCAATTGCTCAGGGATACCCAGCACGGATGCATAGGTACTAAACTCTACTCCAGCCCAACCTGAGGCCTCTAGGTCATTCCCTAAGAGCCAATCTACAGTTAAGCTAGGTGATACCACCACCTGCTTAGGGCCAGTACCTCCACCCAACTAAGTTGAACTATAGCTAAGGGGAGGGACTGAATGGAGTTATTGACAGCAGTAACTTGGTACTTCCGTCCAAGGAGGTGCTGTACAGGTGACACCAGGTTTTCCGTCACCAAAGTGATACTGGCACCTGTGTCCCTGTAGGTCTGGGAGTCAACACCATTTATTAAGATTGACTGCCTGTACTTATCCATGTTAAGGGGACAAGCAGCCAAGGTGGCAAGGCCAAAGCCACCAGGTGTGACAGAAACTGTCTTGGGACTGTCTACCCCAGTTTCTATTATGGTCCCAAAAGTGAACCCAATTACACTTTTAGTTTGACTATTGCCAGTAGTCCCACCACTATTACCACTACTGCTAGGGGCACTAGTGTCTGATGTCTTAGTGGTGGTAGGCTCAGTGGCTTTAACTGTGCAGGACTTATCCCCTGGCCAATGGCCTTCATTTCTACACACATAGCACCAAGGCTTTTTCGGATTGTGTGAAGAGTTTGAAGAAGATGAAGAAGATTTAGCCCCAACCCCGAGGAGTGTTTTGGACCTGAAGAAGGATCTTTATGTTTACTTTTATACCCATGCTTGTCCTGAGATCTTTCACCATCTTTCTTTTTTCCATCCTTGCCAGCCCCTGTATGAGCTTTTCTGCTCACCCTTGTTCTGACCCATTTGTCTGCCTTCTTTCCCAATTCTTGGGGAGAGGTCAGATCTGAGTCCACAAAATACTGATGTAACAATTCAGACACACAATTATTCAAACTATGCCATCTCAGAAACAAGTTATGTAGGCTTGAATAATCAGTCACCTTACTGCCATGTAACCAGCCTTCACGCAACAGTCTACAAACTCTGTCTAGTCCTGTGATGACTTCTTTGTGGTCTCTCTGAACTTAAGTCTATACTGTTCAGTGGTTAAGCCCAGATCATTCAAGAGTGCATTTTTAAGAATTTGGTAGTTTTCTGCATCCACCTCTCTGACAATCAGAAGTCTGTCTCTACCTTTGCCAGAGAAGGATAACCAAAGGATAGCAGCTCACTGTACATGAGGGACCCTCTGAACTGCACAGGCCCTCTCAAGTGCAGCAAACCACCTGTTGATGTCATCACCATCCTTGTAAGGAGGGACAACTTTGTGCAGATTTCTAGAATCAAATGAAGGTTCCCTAATATTTGTATTTCTAAAATTGCTGCTGCCACCCTGGGGAACTAACCCCAAACCCTGCCCCCCTTTCGCCACAGCCAAGGATTACCTGTCTAAGGCCAACTGCTGCTGCATTAGCTTCATTCTGGCCTTCTCTAACCTCAGCCTTCTAGTAGTGATAGGGGGATTCTGCAAGAACCACAAATACCAGCAAAGCACTGAAGACGGATTCCTGGACCTGAGGACCTGCAAGGCAAGGGGACCAAGTCCAAGAGTCGCGATAGTGTCCAGTGGGGGCAGGAGCCCAGGAAACCCCGGATGAAGGTGCAAGGAAGCTGCCTCCAGATGGAAGAAGCTTAGAATTCTCCAACAACGAAGAGAGCTAGGAACTTCTCCTTTGGAAGAAAGATGTCCCACGGCGTGCTGAAGGCTGCAGAAGTATTCCCATGCAGAAATAGCACAAACAAGCCTTGCTAGCTACAAGGGTTGTTTTAGAGGTATTTGGGTGCTGCTGGGGACCAGGAAGGATCAGGAGGTCGCCCGTTGGAGGAGGAGACAGAGGAGGCACTCAGCAACTCAAAGAGCTCCCACAGAAGCAGGCAGCACCCGCAGAAGTACCCAAAAAGGCACTAAGAAGATTTGTGAACCAGAGCTGGCTCAGAGTCACAAAGGAGGATCCCACGACGTTGGAGGCCAACTCAGAGGGTTGAGCACTGCAGGACGGAGTGCTGGGGAACCAGGGTCAGCTGTGCACGAAGGAAATCCTGAAGGCGTGCACAGGAGCTGGAGCAGCTGCAAATCACACAGTACACACGTTTGCAGTCTAGCGTGGGGAGGCAAGGACTTACCTCCACCAAACTTGGACTGAAGAATCACTGGACTGTGGGAGTTACTTGGATAGAGTTCCTGTGTTCCAGGGACCACGCTCGTCAGGATGAGAGGGGACCCAGAGGACCGGTGATGCAGTCTTTTGGTGCCTGCGTTAGCAGGGGGAAGATTCAGTCGACCCACAGGAGATTTCTTCTTGGCTTCCAGTGCAGGGTGAAGGCTGGTGACCCCCAGAGCATGCACCACCAGGAAACAGTCAAGAAAGCAATCAGGATGAGGCACTTCAATGTTGCGGTAGTCATCTTGCTACTTTGTTGCGGTTTTGCAGGCGTCCTGGAGCAGTCAGCGGTCGATCCTTGGCAGAAGTCGAAGTGGGAAGTGCAGAGGAACTCTGGTGAGCTCTTGCATTCGTTATCTGAAGAATTCCCTAGAGGAGAGACCCTAAATAGCCAGAAAAGGAGGTTTGGCTACCAAGAAAGGAGGATTGGCTACCAAGATAGGTAAGAGCTTATCAGTGGGGGTCTCTGACATCACCTGCTGGCACTGGCCACTCAGAGCAGTCCAGTGTGCCCCCAACACCTCTGAATCCAAGATGGCAGAGGTCTGGGAAACACTGGAGGAGCTCTGGGCACCTGTCCTGGGAGGTACTGGTCAGGGGAGTGGTCACTCCCCTTTCCTTTGTCCAGTTTCGCGCCAGAGCAGGGCTGGGGGATCCCTGAACCGGTGTAGACTGGCTTATGCAGAGATGGGCACCATCTGTGCCCATCAAAGCATTTCCAGAGGCTGGGGGAGGCTACTCCTCCCCAGCCCTTCACACCTATTTCCAAAGGGAGAGGATGTAACACCCTCTCTCAGAGGAAATCCTTTGTTCTGCCTTCCTGGGCCATGGCTGGCTGGACCGCAGGAGGGCAGAATCCTGTCTGAGGGGTTGGCAGCAGCAGCAGCTGCAGTGGAAACCCCAGAAGGGCAGTTTGGCAGCACCAGGGTTCTGTGCTAGAGACCCGGGGGATCATGGAATTGTCCCCCCAATACCAGAATGGGATTGGGGTGACAATTCCATGATCGTAGACATGTTTCATGGCCATGTTCGAAGTTACCATTGTGACGCGATACATAGGTAGTGACCTATGTATAGTGCACGCGTGTAATGGTGTCCCCACACTCACAAAGTCCGGGGAATTTGCCCTGAACAATATGGGTGCACCTTGGCTAATGCCAGGGGGCCCAGCTGGAACCGCCAGAAGACCGTACCGCGGTCAAAAGACCGCGGCGGTCATTCTCAGTTTCCCGCTGGGCTGGCGGGCGACCGCCAGAAGGCCGCCCGCCCGCCCAGCGGGAAACCCCCTTTCACGAGGATGCCGGCTCCGAATGGAGCCGGCGGAGTGGAAGGGGTGCGACGGGTGCAGTGGCACCTGTCGCGATTTTCAGTGTCTGCATAGCAGACACTGAAAATCTTAATGGGGCCCTGTTAGGGGGCCCCTGCACTGCCCATGCCAGTGGAATGGGCAGTGCAGGGGCCCCCAGGGGCCCCACGACACCCGTTCCCGCCATCCTGTTCCTGGCAGTGAAAACCGCCAGGAACAGGATGGCGGTAAGGGGGTCGGAATCCCCATGGCGCCGTGGAGGATTCCCTGGGGCAGCGGGAAACCGGCGGGACACCGCCGGTTTCCCGTTTCCGACCGCAGCTTTACCGCCGCGGTCAGAATGCCCCCGGAAGCACCGCCAGCCTGTTGGCGGTGCTTCCTCCGTCACCTACCCTGGCGGTCATAGACCGCCAGGGTAGGAATGACCCCCTAAGTAACTTGGCACCCAACCTTCACCATGTATTATATATGCTCTAAGTATCGGAGCAGGCTTTTGTTGTGAAAAGCACAGGTAACAAAGTGGGAGAGCAATTGTAAGTACTTATCCCACACCTGCACAACAAATGTAGGAGGCTGGCATGGTTTGTAGTGGGTAACTTGGGTACTTACACCTTACACCAGGTCCAGTCATTCCTTGTTAGTGAATGTAGTAGTGTTCTAGCAGCTTAGGCTGATAGAGGTAGCTATAGCAGAAAAGCTTTGGCTGAACTAGGAGACATGCGGTTGATGCAGCACAACAAAAGAAGGTCCTGTGCCGCCAGAGAACAACTCAGCGAGTTGAGCATTGCCGGGTGTAGTGCTGGGGACCTGGGCCAGGCTCTGCACAAAGGAATTTTGAAAAGAGTGCACAGAGGCCTCAGGAGGCGGCAAAGACACAAAACACAGGGCTACCGTAGTTCTTGGGGAAGGCAAGGTCTTACCTCCTCCAAATTGCGTCAGCAGGACCTCAGGACAGTCTATGTTGATGATGTCCACCCTCTGTGTTCTTAGGAGCACGCTTGTCACCATGAGAGGAGTCCCAGGGTACCGGTCGTCGCCTTGGAAGATGCCTGCTTGGAGCAGGGGAGTGACTCCGTCACTCCACAGGAGATTTCTTTGGTCCTTCTGGTGCAGGATGAAGACAGGGAGTCCCCAGAGCATAAACACAGTGGAAACTAATGCAGTTGTTGACTTGGAGCTGAGGTTGCTGAAGAAAAGTGTCTCTTGTAAACACTTTGTTGCAGTCACAGCGTTTCTTGGAGCATGCTACGGTTGATCTGAGGTCAGAGGATGCTGAAATTGTTGCAGAGGATTCCTGAAGGAAACTTGCAAGCAGAATCTAAAGAGAACCCACAGGAGAGACCCTAAATAGTCCTGAGAGTGGGATTGGCTACCATATCAGGTATGGACCTATCAGGAGGGGTTTCTGACGTCACCTGCTGGCACTGGCCACTCAGAGCCCTCCAGAGTGCCCCTACACCTTGCAAAGCAAGATGGCTGAAGTCTGGGACACACTGGAGGAGCTCTGGGCACCACCCCTGGGATGGTGATAGACCGGGGAGTGGTCACTCCCCTTTCCTTTGTCCAGTTTCCCACCAGAGCACGGGAGAAAGGGTCCCTGAACCGGTGTAGACGGTTATATGTTGAAACAAAGAGTGCTTCAACCACCCATGACTCAACAACGAGGTCGGAACAACGACCTCGTTGTTATCACTAATGCCTTTACCACAAATGCCTTAACAACGATTTTTCATTGTAAAGGCATTCCTGGTAAAGGCATTAGTGATCAGCATGCACGGTTCCAGCATGCGTCCCCCCGGCCCCCCACCCCTAAAAATGACCACGACCCCCCCACTCCCACAACCACCCCAAACCCCACCCCCAAAATTACCACAATCCCAACCCCCCGCCCCTAAAATCTAAAGCACCCCAAACCCCCAACCCACCCCTAAAACCTAAACCCTAACCCCCCACTCCTAACCCCTAATCACCCCGAGCACCCCACCCCACCCCCAAAAAAACAGCCCAAGTCCCAGCCCAACTTACCTTCTCCTTGACTGCGTCAACTCCCTTCTTCTGTGCCTTAACCATGCATGTACATGGTTCACACATGCGTGGTTAAGGCCCTAAAACAAGGAAGTCGTGGAAAACGAAACCGTACTTTAGGACTTGTTGTTCTGGGTGTTTCCCGGTTTAGACTGGTTTATGCAAGGAGGGCACCATCTGTGCCCTTCAAAGCATTTCCAGAGGCTGGGGGAGGCTATTCCTCCCCAGCCTGTAACACCTATTTCACAAGGGAGAGGTTGTAACACCCTGCTCTCAGAGGAAATGCTTTGTTCTGCATTCCTGGGACTGGGCTGCCCAGACCCCAGGACAGCAGAACCCTGTCTGTGAGGTGGCAGCAGCTGTAGCTGCAAGGCAAGCCTTACAGAGCTGGTTTGGCAGTACTGGGGGTCCATGGTGGAGCCCTCAGGATGCATGGAATTGGCTCCCCAATACCAGATTTGGAATAGGGGACAATTCCATGAACTTAGACATGTTACATGGCCATATTCAGAGTTACCATGGTGAAGCTACATATAGGTATTGACTTATCTGTAGTGCATGCATGTAATGGCGTCCCGCACTCACAAAGTCCGGGGAAATGACCCTGAAATATGTGGGGGCACCTCTGCTAGTGCAAGGTGTAGGAAAATCCCCTCTTGCCTGGCATGTTACCCCCATTTGTACTTGTGTGTCAGTTTGTTTTTGCCTGTCTCACTGGGATCCTGCTAGCCAGGACCACAGTGCTCATGGTTTGTGGCCTAAATGTGTTCCCTGTGTGGTGCCTAACTGTGTGACTGAGGCTCTGCTAACCAGAACCTCAGTGCTTATGCTCTCTCTGTCTTTTAAATTGTCACTGCAGGCTAGTGACCATTGTCACCAATTCTGATTGGCACACCCTTATAAATCCCTAGTATATGGTACCTAGGTACCCAGGGTATTGGGGTTCCAGGAGATCCCTATGGGCTGCAGCATTTCTTTTGCCACCCATAGGGAGCTCAGAAAAATCTTACACAGGACTGCCACTGCAGCCTGAGTGCAATAACATCCACATTATTTCACTGCCCTTTTAGACTGCACTTAAGTAACTTATAAGTCACCTATATGTTTAACCCTGACTTAATGAAGGCTAGGTGCAAGGTTACTAAGTCTGAGGGCACCCTGGCACTAGCCAAGGTGCCCCCACATAGTTCATGGCAATTTCCCACAGACTTTCTGGGTGCGGTGACACCATTATACGCTTGCACTACATATAGGTCAAGACCTATATGTAGCTTCACAATGGTAACTTTGAATATGGCCATGTAACATGTCTAAGATCATGGAATTGTCCCCTCATGCCAAATGTGGTATTGGGGTGCCAATCCCATGCATCCCCGGGTCTCCAGCATGGACCCCGGGAACTGCCAAACTAGCTTTCTGGGGTTTTCACTGCAGCTACCGCTGCTGCCAACCCACAGACAGGCTTCTGCCCTCCTGGGGTCTGGGCAGCCCAGTCCCAGGAAGGCAGAGTAAAAGATTTCCTTTGAGAGATGGTGTTACACCCTCTCCCTTTGGAAATAGTTATTAAGGGCTGGGGAGGAGTAGCCTCCCCCAGCCTCTGGAAATGCTTTGAAGGGCCCAGATGGTGCTCTCCTTGCATAAGCCAGTCTACACCGGTTCAGGGATCCCCCTGCCCCTTCTCTGGAGCGAAAGTGGACAAAGGAAAGGGGAGTGACCTCTCCCCTGTCCATCACCACCCCAGGGGTGGTGCCCAGAGCTCCTCCAGTGTGTCCCAGACCTCTGCCATCTCTAATGCAGAGGTGTGAGGGCACAATGGGGGCCTCGGAGTGGCCAGTGCCAGCAGGTGATATCAGAGACCCCTCCTGATAGGTGCTTACCTGATTAGGTGGCCAATCCTCCTCTGAGGGCTATCTAGGGTCTCTCCTGTGGGTTTCTCATCAGATAACGAATGCAAGAGCTCACCAGAGTTCCTCTGCATCTCCCTCTTTGACTTCTGCCAAGGATTGACCGCTGACTGCTCTAGAATGCCTGCAAAACTGCAACAAAGTAGCAAGAAGACTACCAGCTACATTGTAGCCCCTAATCCTGCCGGCTTTCTCAACTGTTTCCTGGTGGTGCATGCTCTGGGGGCTCTCTGCCTTCACCTTGCACTAGAAGCCAAATGAAATCTCCTGTGGGTCGACGGAATCTTCCTCCTGCTAAAGCAGACACCAAACTTCTGCATCACCGATCCTCTGGGTCCCCTCTCATCTTGATGAGCATGGTCCCTTCTACAAAGGAGCTGGATCCAAGTGACCAGACAGTCCAGTGGTCCATCTGTCCAAATTTGGTGGAGGTAAGTCCTTGCCTCCCCACACCAGACAGTAATCCTGTGTACAGCGTGAACTGCAGCTGCTAGGGCTTCTGTGCACTTTTGCAAGGAATCCTTCGTACACAGCACAGCCTAGGTCCCCAGCACTCCGTTCTGAATTGCTCAACTCGCTGAGTTGACCACCGGCTTTGTAGGACTCTTCTTTGTAGTGTTGAGATGACAGCAATGCTCAGTTTTCTTGAACCCCTGTTCAAGAAATTCTGCAGGTGCTGCCTGCTTCTGCGTGGGCTCTCTGTGTTGCTGAATGCCCCTTCTGTCTCCTCCTCCAAGGGGCAACCTCCAGGTCCTTCCTGGGCCCGGGCAGCACCCATTTTCTTTAACTGCGACCTTTGCAGCTAGCAAGGCTTGTTTGCAGTATTTATGTGTGAAAACAACATTGCATTCTCCTGCACGCCGTGGGACATCTTCTGTGCAAAGGAAAAGTTCCTGGCATCTTCCGTTGTTGCAGAATCTTCAGCTTCTTCCACCCGGAGGCAGACATTTTGCAGTTGCGGTCTTTGCAGAATCTCCTATCATGACTTGAGTGTGTTTCTGGGGAAGTATGTTAACTTTACTTCTACTTTTCAGGGTCTTGGGGTGGGGTATCTTGGACACCCTTAGTGTGTTCTTACACTTCCAGCGACCCTGTACACACTACACTAGGCCTGGGGTCCCTAACTGGTTCGCATTCCACTTTCTTAGTATATGGTTTGTGTTGCCCCTAGGCCTCTAGCATCCTATTGTATTCTACAGTGTTTGCACTACTTTTCTAACAGTTTACTTTCCTGATTTTGGTTTGTGTGTATATTTTGTGTATTTTACTTACCTCCTAAGGGAGTATATCATCTGAGATATTTTTGGCACATTGTCACTAAAATAAAGTACCTTTATTTTTTGTAACTCTGAGTATTGTGATTCTTGTGATATAGTGCTATATGATATCAGTGGTATAGTAGGAGCTTTGCATGTCTCCAGTTCAGCCTAAGCTGCTCTTCTATAGCTACCTCTATCAACCTAAGCTGCTAGAACAATACTAATCCACTAATAAGGGATAACTGGACCTGGCACAAGGTGTAAGTACCATCAGGTACCCACTATAAGCCAGGCCAGCCTCCTACACCTTCCAACTGAAATTGGATATGCTTCAACAAAAGTGAATGCGGAAGCCTTCTCCCTATTGTTTTTTTTTTATTTCCCACTTTTTCTACAATGTTGACATGTACGGAGCAGGCTGGGGTAAAGGAACACTACCGTTGCTCTCCCTGTTGTAATGTTGGAGATAAGAGACGTCATCTCCTTTCAGGTTAGAGGAGTGGGTGCCATGTTTTACCCCTGTGTTCCTGACCAGGCATGACATGGCCTTGGTCATTTGTTACAGAGCAAATAAATGTGACTCGAGACCAAGGCTCAAGGTCAAAGAACGATATCGAAGTGTGGCAGGAGTTTCTGTGCATGCCTGACTGAAAGAGTGCACACTTTGCAACCCGGGGCCTAGATGTGGGCCCCGTCCGGCAACATAACAAATTGGTGACATAGGTAGTTGGGTGCCACGCCACCCAACAGTGTCACTGGTGGTCCCCTTCTTCAGTGCTCACCAGCATAGCCTCGCCCTTTCACACAGATTGGGCACTTGTGTATGGTGACAGCCCTGCCCAGCTCTGGGTTTTGCAAAGTGCCAAGAGGAGAGTCCGTTCTCGCCGGTCCTGAGCTTCCACACAGTGGCATACAGTTTCCCAGCTGTGACTCTTGTGTGCTGGCAGGCCTCAGTGGTGAGGCCCTGCCTGCGTGGTCTTGGGCCCTAGGCCTGCATCCCGGAATAAAGATGACATGGAGGCATGGCATATGGTACAGTAACTGGCATCAGAGCACACATCCGTAGTTTAACCAGATGACTCTGGGCATCAAACACAGTGTGGATCAAGTCTGGATCACCAAATCACATGTCTGAGGGTGTTTCAGTCCTCCTGGGTGATGTTGTGCAGTCCCACCTGGTTCCACGGTGTGGTAGTTTATTTACATAGTTCAATTTGGGGCTGCATCAGGAGTAGTGAAGGAGTCTACTGTAGAAATCTCTTTGTGGGTGTCCAGCTCTCCGAAAGGCAGACCTTCAAAGACGGGAACAATGGTGCAGTGGTGGGACATCTCCCTCTGAGGCCTCGTTGCATCCTGGTACCTGTCATTGGATCTGCTTCAGACTCATTTCTCGGGCAGGGATTCTGACACACCAGATTTCCCTTGAGGCCCTTTGCACTGGTATGCCATAGGATTGCGTTGCCTGAGCGGGGCCTCTCTTAGGCCGTGTAAGGCTTCACTGGGGAACTCCCCAAAGGGCCATGTACAAATCGCTCCTGCACCCAGAAGGGTAGGTAATAAAATGGTTGGATGGGCTCTCATCAGGAAAACTCAGGTGCATGTGGGGGTCTAACAGATGGTCTTTAGGTCATGAGTCTCCCACAGCTCCAGGAATGCCTCATTGGTCTCTGGATGTTTCACAGGTAGAATGTGTGAGAAAGTAGCCTCTTTCTAGCATGGTTACCCCCACTTTTGGCCTGTTTGTGAGTTTGTGTCAGTGTGTTTTTACTGTCTCACTGGGATCCTGCTAGCCAGGACACCAGTGCTCATAGTTTGTGGCCTATGTGTGTGTTGCCAGTAGTACTTAACTGTGTCACTAAAGCTCTGCTAACCAGAACTTCAGTGCTTACTCTCTCTCTGCTTCCAAATTAGTCACTATAGTTTAGTGACTTAATTTACCAATTCCAATTGGCACACTGGATGTAGGAGGCTGGCCTGGCTTGTAGTGGGTACCAGAGGTACTTACACCTTGTGCCAGGTCCAGTTATCCCTTATTAGTGTAGAAGAGGTGTTTCTATCAGCTTAGGCTGATAGAAGGTAGCTATGGCAAAGCAGCTTAGGCTGAACTAGGAGACATGTAAAGCTCCTTCTATACCACTGGTGTCATATGCACAATATCATAAGAAAACACAATACACAGAAGTACTAAAAATAAAGGTACTTTATTTTTATGACAAGATGCCAAAAGTATCTCAGTGAGTACCCTCAGTATGAGGATAAGTTATATACACAAGATATATGTACACAAACCAAAATTATGCAGATAATAGCAAAAGGAAGTAATGCAAGCAATGTAAAGTTACAGTAGATTGCAATAGGAGCACATAGGTATAGGGGCAACACAAACCATATACTCCAAAAGTGGAATGCGAACCACAAATGTACCCAAAACCTATGTGAGCTTGTAGAGGGTCGCTGGGACTGTAAGAAAACAGTGAGGGTTAGAAAAATAGCCCATCCCAAGACCCTGAAAGGTAGGTGTAATGTGCACCTACTACCCCCAGAGAGCACAGAAGTCGTGATAGGGGGATTCTGCAGGAAGAACAAACATGAGCAATGCAACAACAGTGGATTTCCGGACCTGAGGACCTGTAAAACAAGGGGACCAAGTCCAATAGTTGCGACAGTGTCGAGAGTGGGCAGGAGCCCAGGAAACGCCAGATTAGGGTGCAAGGAAGCTGCCACCTGTTGGAAGAAGCTTGGAGTTCTGCAAGAACTAAGAGGACTAGAAACTTCTCCTTTGGAGGATGGATGTCCCACGTTGTGAAGAAGCTTGCAGAGGTGTTCCCATGCAGGAAGACTGCAAACAAGCCTTGCTAGCTGCAAGGGTAGCGGTTAGGGTTTTTGGATGCTGCTGTGGCCCAGCAGGGACCCGGATGTCGTCACTTGGATGAGGAGACAGAGGGGGCGCCCAGCAAGTCAGGGAGCCCTCACAGAAGCAGGCAGCACCCGCAGATGTAGGAGGGTGATCAGTGAGTGTAAGGCGCTCCTATCCTCATACCATATAACTATTGGCACATCAGAAATACACAGTGCAGAATACTGGGGTAACACCCTCTAATATCCCCAACACGATAACAAATCGTTACCACAACATTTCACTATGTGTATTCGCACACGTGAGCAAATCAATTAGATTACATATACTAAAGGTTGAAAAATCTGATCTTATTACTAAATCAAAATAATAACATTTCTTACAACAAAATATCAAAAAAATCCAAGTGACATAACAATAAACTCAGTTACAGCAATCCTATTGCTATCATCCTATTAGTATAACTACAAGCTCTTTGGTCCAAATACCATACAATCATATCATCTTAAAGTTCCAATGAAGATCCAAGTTTGTTCCAGAAGTCCATAAAAAAAAGGAAAAAAGGATTCAATCTATGTAAACGTAGCTACTATTAAGTTCATCCGTCAGTCCATGTGAACGTAGCCACTATTAAGTTCGTCCGTCCGTCAACATGTGTTTCATCCGGGGAGTGCCCCTGGATTTCCTCAGGACCCCCTTCCAGAGAATTCAAGTTATTTTGTATTATTGTTCTGTCCCCTTGTGCTTTCAAACCTATCAATGGACTTGACACAAATCAATTCCTGAGTTCGTTTTGAAAAACTTTCCGTAGCCAGTATCTCCCGCAGATCTCGTGCATATACACCGAGCGAGTTTGCTCCCAGATTGCTGGGGGTCGCGTAACTAGTTAGCATGGAGGAGTCTCGTTCGTTATCGGAATTAACCAGACAAATCGCTCCACCAACTAAGAACGGCCATGCACCATCACCCACAGAATCGAGAAAGAGCTATCAATCTGTCAATCCTTTCCGTGTCCGTTCTTAGTTGGTGGAGTGAATCGTCTGGTTAATTCCGATAACGAACAAGGCTCCTTTCCAAAGGGAGAGGGTGTTACACCCTCTCACAGAGGAAATCATTTGTTCTGCCTTCCTGGGCCAGGGCTGCCTGGACCCCAGGAGGGCAGAAACCTGTCTGAGGGGTTGGCAGCAGCTGCAGTGGAGACCCCAGAAAGGCAGTTTGGCAGTACCCGGGTTCTGTGCTAGAGACCCGGGGGATCATGGAATTGTCCCCCCAGTGGCAGAATGGCATTGGGGTGACAATTCCATGATCTTAGAAATGTTACATGGCCATGTTCGGAGCTACCATTGTGACGCTATACATAGGTGGTGACCTATGTACAGTACACACGTGTAATGGTGTCCCTGCACTCACTAAGTCATGGGAATTTGCCCTGAACGATGTGGGGGCACCTTGGCTAGTGACTTTGCACCCAGCCTTCACCAGGTGAAGGTTAGACATATAGGTGACTTATAAGTTACTTAAGTGCAGTGGTAAATGGCTGTGAAATAACGTGGACGTTATTTCACTCAGGCTGCACTGGCAGGCCTGTGTAAGAATTGTCAGAGCTCCCTATGGGTGGCAAAAGAAATGCTGCAGCCCATAGGGATCTCCTGGAACCCCCGTACTCTGGGTACCTCAGTACCACATACTAGGGAATTATATGGGTGTACCAGTATGCCAATGTGAATTGGTAAATTTAGTCACTAGCCTGTTAGTGACCAATTTGGAAAGCAGAGAGAGCATAACCACTGAGGTTCTGGTTAGCAGAGCCTCAGTGAGACAGTTAGGCACCACACAGGGAACACATATATGCCCCAAACCTATGAGCACTGGGGTCCTGCCTGGCAGGGTCCCACTGACACATAGACTAAAACAACATATATACAGTGAAATATGAGGGTAACATGCCAGGCAAGATGGTACTTTCCTACACCAATGGTGGCAGCAGCAGTGTTTCAGATAGTAATCCTGTTAGAGAACAAGATTCCAGAAACCTGAATCAGATAGTCCCCCCTCACAAGAATGACATTAATAAGTGGTTTGCTGCAGCTTGAGAGGGCCTGTATGGTACAGTTGTCCCTCAAAGGCAGTGGGCTGCTATCTTGTGGCTATTTTTCACTGGAAAGGATAGGGATAGGCTCCTTACTGTCAGAGAAAGTTATGTCAATAATTACAAAGATTTGAAGGATGCACTCTTGGATGAATTTGGCTTAACCACTGAACAATACAAGATTGAGTTCAGAGACACCAGAAAAGGAGTCCTCTCAAGACTTGACAGATTTTTTTGACTGTTCAGTGAAGGCCTTTGGAGGGTTGGTTACATGGCAGTAACGTTTCTGACTATGAAATCCCGTATAATCTGATCCTGAGAGAGCATATTCTTAACAATTGTGTGTCTGATTTGTTGCACCAGTACTTGGTAGACTCAGATCTGACCTCTCCCTAAGAATTGGGAATGAAGGCAGACAAATGGGTCAGAACAAGGTGTGAACAGAAAAGTTCATACAGGGGGTGACAAGGACGGCAAGAAGAAGGATGGTAAGTCTTCTGACAAGGGTGGGGACAAAAGTAAACATTCTGAGTCTTCATTGGGCCCACAAAAATCCTCTGGGGGTGGTGGGTCCAAATCCTCTTCAAACAATCAGTAAAATCCTTGGTGTTATTTATGTAAAGCAAAAGGCCATTGGGAAAGTGATTCCACCTGTCCAAAGAAAAACACCAAACCTCCCACCACCACAACCCCAACTGCAACCTCTAGTGCCCCTAGTAATAGCAGTGGTGGTGGGAAATCACCTTCTAATGGCCAATCCAAGGGTGTAGCTGGGCTCACCATTGGCAATGTAGTTGGGATTGGTCTTGTTAGGGAGACCACAGAGGCTGTTTTAGTCTCTGATGGTGGCATTGACTTTGCCACCTTGGTTGCGTGTCCCCTTAATATGGATAAGTACAAGCAACTACCCCTAATCAATGGTGTTGAGGTTAAAGGCCTACAGGGACACAGGAGCCAGTTTAACTATGGTGATAGAAAAACTGGTCCACCCAATCAACACATACTTGGACAGCAGTACCAAGTGACTGATGCTCATAATAACACTCTTAGTCACCCCATGGCTGTTGTGAATCTCAACTTGGGGGGGTACTGGTCCAAAGAAAGTTGTGGTAGCCACTGAATTACCTGTAGATTGCTTACTGGGCAATGATTTCGAAACATCAGCTTGGGCAGAAGTAGAGTTGGAGGCTCATGCAGCACTGCTGGGCATTCCTGGGCATATATTTGCTTTGACAAGGGTTCAGGCCAAAAAGCAAAGACAAGACAACTTGGATCCTGGGACAATGGACCAAGTGCTCCCAAAAACTAGGGGTAGAAAAGGTAAATCCCTGCCCACTATCCCTCCCTCTACAGATGATTCCCCTTTTGAGGAAGATGAATCCTCTCCCTGTGCAGAACCTACACCAGAGGAGCTGGCAGCAGACACTACTGAGCTTTTGGGTGCAGGGGGTCTGCCAGGGAAGAGCTGAGTGTGGCACAGCAAACCTGTCCCACCTTAGAGGGTTTAAAACAGCCAGCTGTCAAACAGCAGAATGGGGATGTCAGTGATAGCCATTGAGTGTATTGGGAAGATAACCTCTTGTACACAGAGGCAAGGGACCCTAAACATGGAGCTGACAGGAGATTAGTCATTCCCCTGCAGTACAGAGAGTTTCTTCTTACACTGGCACATGACATTCCTTTGGCTGGGCATTTGGGCCAGACGAAAACTTGGGAAAGACTTGTCCCCTTGTTTCACTGACCTCAGATGTCAGAAGACACAAAAGAGTTTTGTCGCTCTTGTGTGACCTGCCAAGCCAGTAGCAAGACTGGTGGGACTCCAAAGGCCCCACTAATTCCACTTCCAGTGGTTGGGGTGGCCTTTGAAAGGGTAGGGGTTGACATAGTGGGTCTGTTGACCCTCCAACAGCTTCAGGCAATAGATTTATCTTGGTGGTAGTGGACCATGCCACAAGATATCCTGAAACCATCCCCTTAAGGACCACTACAGCTCCTGAAGCGGCAAAGGCCCTCCTGGGAATCTTTTCCAGGGTGGGTTTTCCTATGGAAGTGGTGTCAGACAGAGATAGCAACTTCATGTCTGCATACCTAAAAGCAATGTGAAAGGAGTGTGGTGTGACGTACAAGTTCACAATCCTTACCATCCACAAACAAATGGTCTGGCTGAGAGGTTTAATAAAACTCTCAAATGTATGATAATGGGACTCCCTGAAAAACTCAGAAGGAGATGGGATGCCCTGTTACCTTGCCTCCTTTTTGCTTACAGGGAGGTATCCCAAAAAGAAGTGGGCTTCAGCCCCTTTGAACTCCTCTTTGGGCACCTTGTAAGAGGTACACTTGCTCTTGTGAAGGAGGGTTGGGAACAAGCTTTAAAAGCACCTAAACAGGACATAGTAGACTATGTACTTGGCCTAAGATCCAGAATGGCTGAGTATATGAAAAAGGCCAGTAAAAACCTCCAGGCCAGCCAGGAGCTGCAAAAGCAATGGCATGACCAGAAGGCTGTCCTGACTCAGTACCACCCAGGACAGAAGGTGTAGGTATTAGAGCCTGTGGCCCCAAGAGCACTCCAAGATAAATGGAGTGGACCTCATCTAATTGTTGAAAAGAAGGGTGAGGTTACCTACTTGGTAGCCCTAGGTACTGACAGGAGTCCCCTTAGGGTGATTCATGTCAATCGCCTAAAACCCTACTATGACAGGGCCGATCTCACCGTGCTCATCGCAACAGATGAGGGACAGGAAGAATAGAGTGACCCTCTCCCTGATCTCTTCTCCACCACTGACGCTGATGGCTTAGTGGAGGGAGTAGTCTTAGCAGATTGTCTTACTGCAGAACAGAAAGACAACTGTATCAATCTCTTAAGTCAGTGTTCAGACCTCTTTTCACTTGTACCAGGTACAACTTCCTGGTGTGAACATACAATTGATACTGGAGACAGCCTACCCGTCAAAAGTAAAATTTATAGGCAGTCTGACCATGTCAGGGACTGCATTAAACAAGAGTTGCAGAAAATGTTGGACTTAGGAGTGATTGAGCCATCTGAAAGCCCCTAGGTTAGACCAGTTGTGCTTGTACC
Organism: Pleurodeles waltl; assembly: GCF_031143425.1. Taxonomy (NCBI): domain Eukaryota; kingdom Metazoa; phylum Chordata; class Amphibia; order Caudata; family Salamandridae; genus Pleurodeles; species Pleurodeles waltl. Next base: position 1,179,299,214 of record NC_090445.1, on the reverse strand, counting down.
AAAACCTCACACCAAAGACTGAAAGAGAGAAATAAGGTTTTGTGTAGATTATAGAGGGCTCAATCAAGTAATCAAGACAGATGCTCACCCTATACCCAGGGTAGATGAGCTCATAGATACACTGGCTTCTGCCAACTATCTAAGCACTTTTGATCTAACTGAAGGGTATTGTCAGATTAGGTTATCAGAAGATGCTAAACCCAAGACTTCATTTTCTAACATTGGAGGGCACTTGTAGGAGGCTGGCCTGGCTTGTAGTGGTTACCAGAGGTACTTACACCTTCTGCCAGGTCCAGTTATCCCTTCTTAGTGTAGAAGAGGTGTTTCTAGCAGCTTAGGCTGATAGAAGATAGCTATAGCAGAGCAGCTTAGGCTGAACTAGGAGACATGCAAAGCTCCTACTATACCACTGGTGCCATATGCACAATATCATAAGAAAACACAATACACAGATATACTAAAAATAAAGGTACTTTATTTTTATGACAATATGCCAAAAGTATCTCAGTGAGTACTCTCAGTATGAGGTTGCCAAATATAAACAAGATATATGTACACAATACCAAAATTATGCAGTAATAGCAAAAGGAAGTAATGCAAGCAGTGTAAAGTTACAATAGATTGCAATAGGAGCACATAGGTATAGGGGCAACACAAACCATATACTCCAAAAGTGGAATGCGAACCACGAATGGATCCCAATCCTATGTGAGCTTGTAGAGGGTCGCTGGGACTGTAAGAAAACAGTGAGGTTTAGAAAAATAGCCCACCCCAAGACCCTGTAAGGTAGGTGTAAAGTGCATCTACTACCCCCAGAGAGCACAAAAGTTGTGATAGGGAGATTCTGCAAGGAAAACCAACAGCAGCAGTGTAACAACAGTGGATTTCCAGACCTGAGTATCTGTAAGACAAGGGGACCAAGTCCAAGAGTCGCGACAGTATCGAGAGTGGGCAGGAGCCCAGGAAATGTCAGCTGAGGGTGCAAGGCAGCTGCCACCGGATGGAAGAAGCTTGGTGTTTTGCAAGAACGAAGAGGACTAGGAACTTCCCCTTTGGAGGATGGATGTCCCACGTCGTGAAGAAGCTTGCAGAGGTGTTCCCACGCAGAAAGACTGCAAACAAGCCATGCTAGCTGCAAGGGTCGCGGTTAGAATTTTTGGATGCTGCTGTGGCCCAGGAGGGACCAGGATGTCGCCACTTGGATGAGGAGACAGAGGGGGCGCCCAGCAAGTCAGGGAGCCCTCACAGAAGTAGGCAGCACCCGCAGAAGTACCGGACCAGGCACTTAGAAGAGGAGTCAACCGGAGTCCACCCAAAGTCAGAAAAGGGAGTCCCACGACGCCGGAGGACATCTCAGAAGAATGTGCACTGCAGGTTAGAGTGTCGGGGACCCAGGCTTGGCTGTGCACAAAGGAAATCCTGGAAGAGTGCACAGGAGCCGGAGCAGCTGCAAATCACGCGGTACCCAGCAATGCAGTCTAGCGTGGGGCGGCAAGGTCTTACCTCCACCAAACGTGGACTGAAGAGTCACTGGACTGTGGGAGTCACTTGGACAGAGTTGCTGAATTCCAGGGACCACGCTCGTCGTGCTGAGAGGGGACCCAGAGGACCTGTGATGCAGTCTTTTGTTGCCTGCGGTTGCAGGGGGAAGATTCCGTCGACCCACGGGAGATTTCTTCAGAGCTCCTGGTGCAAGAAGGAGGCAGGCTACCCTCAGAGCATGCACCACCAGGAAACAGTTGAGAAAGCCGGCAAGATGAAGCGATACAAGGTTGCAGTAGTCGTCTTTGCTACTTTGTTGCAGTTTTGCAGGCGTCCTGAGCAGTCAGCGGTCGATCCTTTGGCAGAAGGTGAAGAGGGAGATGCAGAGGAACTCTGGTGAGCTCTTGCATTTGGTATCTGAAGAATCCCTCAAAGCAGAGAAACTAAATAGCCAGAAAAGGAGGTTTGGCTACCTAGGAAGGAGGATCGGCTAGTAAGAAAGGTAAGAGCCTATCAGAAGGAGTCTCTGACGCCACCTGATGGCACTGGCCACTTAGAGCAGTCCAGTGTGCTAGCAACACCTCTGTTTCCAAGATGGCAGAGGTCTGGGGCACACTGGAGGAGCTCTGGGCACCTCCCCTGGGAGGTGCAGGTCAGGGGAGTGGTCACTCCCCTTTCCTTTGTCCAGTTTCGCGCCAGAGCAGGGCTGGGGGATCCCTAAACCGGTGTAGACTGGCTTATGCAGAGATGGGCAGCATCTGTGCCCATCAAAGCATTTCCAGAGGTTGGGGGAGGCTACTCCTCCCCAGCCTTCACACCTATTTCCAAAGGGAGAGGGTGTGACACCCTCTCTCAGAGGATATCCTTTGTTCTGCCTTCCTGGGCCAGGGCTGCCTGGGCCCCAGGCGGGCAGAAACCTGTCTGAGGGGTTGGCAGCAGCAGCAGCTGCAGTGCAAACCCTGAAAAGGCAGTTTGGCAGTACCCGGGTTCTGGGCTAGAGACCCGGGGGATCATGGAATTGTCTCCTCAATGCCAGAATGGCATTAGGGTGACAATTCCATGATCTTAGACATGTTACATTGTCATGTTCGGAGTTACCATTGTGACGCTATACATAGGTAGTGACCTATGTATAGTGCACACGTGTAATGGTGTCCCCGCACTCACAAAGTCCGGGGAATTTGTCCTGAACAACGTGGGGGCACCTTGGCTAGTGCCAGGGTGCCCACACACTAAGTAACTTTGCAACCAACCTTCACCAGGTGAAGGTTAGACATATAGGTGACTTATAAGTTACTTAAGTGCAGTGGTAAATGGCTCTGAAATAACGTGGACGTTATTTCACTCCGGCTGCACTGCCAGGCCTGTGTAAGAATTGTCAGATCTCCCTATGGGTGGCAAAAGAAAAGCTGCAGCCCATAGGGATCTCCTGGAACCCCAATACCCTGGGTACCTCAGTACCATATACTAGGCACTTATATGGGTGTACCAGTATGCCAATGTGAATAGGTGAAATTGGTCACTAGCCTGTTAGTGACAATTTGGAAAGCAGAGAGAGCATAATCACTGAGGTTCTGGTTAGCAGAGCCTCAGTGAGACAGTTAGGCATCACACAGGGAACACATACATATAGGCCACAAACTTATGAGCACTGGGGTCCTGGCTAGCAGGGTCCCAGTGACACATAACAAACATACTGACACATAGGGTCTTCACTATGAGCACTGGGCCCTGGCTAGCAGGATCCCAGTGAGACAGTGAAAAACCCTGACGTATATTCACAAACAGGCCAAAAGTGGGGGTAACAAGGCTAGAAAGAGGCTACTTTATCACAGCACTACCAATTCACAGTAATGCCCTTTGGTTTGAAAAATGCACCTGCCACTTTTCAGAGGTTGGTGAACACAGTCCTGCAAGGGTTGGAAGCTTTCAGTGCAGCATATCTAGATGATATTGCTGTCTTTATCTCAACCTGGGATGATCACCTGGTCCACCTATGGAAAGTTTTGGAGGCCCTGCAAAAGGCAGGCCTCACTATCAAGGCCTCAAAGTGCCAGATAGGCAGGGGAAAGTGGTTTATCTGGGCCACCTGGTTGGTGGAGAACAGATTTCACCACTACAAGGGAAAATCCAAATTATCTTGGATTGTGTTCCCCCTACAACTTAAACCCAAGTGAGAGCCTTTTTAGGCCTCACAAGGTACTATAGGAGATTCATAAAGAATTATGGCTCCATTGCAGCCCCGCTTAATGATCTCACTAGCAAGAAGATGCCTAAGAAGGTATTGTGGACAACCAGCTATCAGAAAGCTTTTGAGGAGCTCATACAGGCCATGTGCTCTGCACCTGTCCTCAAAAGCCCTTGTTACTCCAAGTAAACCATTGTACAAACTGATGCATCTGAATAAGGGGTTGGGGCAGTGCTATCACAACTGAATTCTGAGGGCCAGGTTCAACCAGTTGCTTTTATCAGCAGAAGGTTGACCCCTAGAGAAAAGCGTTGGTCTGCCATACAGAGGGAGGCCTTTGCTGTGGTCTGGGCACTGAAAATGTTGAGACCATACCTGTTTGGTACTCACTTTATTGTTCAGACAGACCACAAACCTCTACTTTGGCTAAAACAAATGAAAGGTGAAAACCCTAAAATGTTGAGGTGGTCCAAATCTCCACAGGGAATGGGCTATACAGTGGAACATAGACCTGGGAGTATCCACTCCAATGCAGATGGACTCTCCAGATATTTCCACTTAGACAATGAAGACTCATCTGGGAAAGGTTAACCTTATTGTCCTTCGTTTGGGGAGGGGGGGCTTGTGTAGGAAAGTACCATCTTGCCTGGCATGTTACCCCCATTTTCACTGTATGTATGTTTGTTTTTGCCCTTGTGTCACTGGGATCCTGCCAGGCAGGACCCCAGTGCTCATATTGTATGCCCTGGATGTGTTCTCTGTGTGGTGCCTAACTGTATCACTGAGGCTCTGCTAACCAGAACCTCAGTGTTTATGCTCTCTCTGCTTTCACAATTGTCACTGCAGGCTAGTGACCATCTTCACCAATTCTCATTGGCACACTGGAACACCCTTATAATTCCCTTGTATATGGTACCTAGATACCCAGGGTATTGGGGTTCCATGAGATCCCTATGGGCTGCAGCATTTCTTTTGCCACCCATAGGGAGCTCAGACAATTCTTACACAGGACTGCCACTGCAGCCTGAGTGAAATAACGTCCACGTTATTTCACAGCTATTTTCACTGCACATAAGTAACTTATAAGTCACCTATATGTCTAACCCTCACTTGGTGAAGGTTAGGTGCCAAGTTACTTAGTGTGTGGGCACCCTGGCACTAGCCAAGGTACCCCCACATTGTTCAGGGTAAATTCCCCGGACTTTGTGAGTGCGGGGACACCATTACATGCGTGCACTACACATAGGTCACTACTTATGTGTAGTCTCACAATGGTAACTCCGAACATGGCCATGTAACATGTCTAAGTTCATGGAATTGTCACTCCAATACTAATCTGGTATTGGGGGGACAATTCCATGATCCACCGGGTCTCTAGCACAGAACCCGGGTATTTCCAAACTGCCTTTTCGGGGTTTCCACTGCAGCTGCTGCTGCTGCCAACCCCTCAGACAGGATTCTGCCCCCCTGGGGTCCAGGCAGCCCTGGCCTAGGAAGGCAGAACAAAGGATTTCCTCTGAGAGAGGGTGTCACACCCTCTCCCTTTGGAAATAGGTGTGAAGGGCTGGGGAGGAGTAGCCTCCCCCAGCCTCTGGAAATGCTTTGATGGGCATAGATGGTGACCATCTCTGCATAAGCCAGTCTACGTCCAGTTCAGGGATCCCCCAGCCCTGCTCTGGCACGAAACTGGACAAAGGAAAGGGGAGTGACCACTTTCCTGACCAGTAACTCCCAGGGAGGTGCCCAGAGCTCCTCCAGTGTGTCCCAGACCTCTGGCATCTTGGATTCAGAGGTTTTGGGGCACCATGGACTGCTCTGAGTGGTCAGTGCCAGCAGATGATGTCAGAGACCACTCCTGATAGGTGCTGACCTCTTTCAGTAGCCAAGCCTCATTTCTTAGTAGCCAAACCTCCTTTTCTGGCTATTTACGGTCTATCCTCTGGGCTATTCCTCTATAACGAATGCAAGAGCTCACCAGAGTTCCTCTGCACTTCCCTCTTTGACTTCTGCCAAGGATCGACCGCTGACTGCTCAGGACACCTGCAAAACCGCAACAAAGTAGCAAGAAGAGTACCAGCAACATTGTAGCACCTCATCCTGCTGGCTTCTCAACTGTTTCCTGGTGGTGCATGCTCTGAGGTCTGTCTGCCTTCACCCTGCACTGGAAGCCAAGAAGAAATCTCCTGTGGGTCGACAGAATCCTCCCCCTTCTAACGCAGGCACCAAACTCCTGCATCACCAGTCCTCTGGGTCCCCTCTCATCCTGACGAGCGTGTTCCCTGGAACAGAGGAGCTAGGTCCAAGTGTCTCCCACAGTCCAGTGGTCATTCTGTCCAAATTTGGTGGAGGTAAGTCCTTCCCTCCCCACCCCAGACAGCAAACCTGTGTATTGCGTGATTTGCAGCTGCTCCGGCTTCTGTGCACTTTTCCAGGACTTCCTTTGTGCACAGCCTAGTCTGGATCCCCAGCACTCCGTCCTGCATTGCCCAGCTTGCTGAGTTGAAATCCGACGTCATGGGACCCTCCTTTGTGACTCTGAGTTGACTGCTTTCCTCAGATATTCGAAGTGTTTGTTCAGGTACTTCTGCGGGTGCTGCCTGCTTCTGTCAGGGATCTCTGAGTTGCTGAGCACCTCCTCTGTCTTTTCCTCCAAGGACCGACATCCTGGTCCTTCCTGGTCCCCAGCAACACCCAAAAACTTCAACTGCTACTCTTGCAACTAGCAAGGCTTGTTTGTGGTATTTCTGCCTGGAAACATTTCTGCAACCCCCACCACGCCGTGAGACATCTTCCTACCAAAGGACAAGTTCCTAGCCCTTTTTGTTGTTGCAGAATCTTTGGCTTCTTCCACCCAGAGGCAGCCCCTTTGCACCTTCATCCGGGGTTTAGTGGGCTCCTGCCCGCCTGGACACTTTCGTGACTCTTGGACTTGGTCCCCTTCCTTTACAGGTCGTCAGGTCCAGGAATCCATCTTCAGTGTTTTGCTGGTGGTTGTGGTTCTTGCAGAATCCCCTATCACGACTATTCTGTCTTTCTGGGGTAGTTGGGCAGCATTACTTTTCAGGGTCTTGGGGTGGGCTATCTTGGACACCCTTACTGTTTTCTCACAGTCCCAGCGACCCTCTACAACCTACCATAGGTCTGGGGTCCATTCGTGATTCGCATTCAACTTTTGGAATATATGGTTTGTGTTGCCCCTAGAGCTATGTCTACCTATTGCATCCTATTGTGATTCTACATTGTTTGCACTGCTTTTCTTACTGTTACTTACCTGTTTTGGGTTTGTGTACATATAATTTGTGTATGTTACTTACCTCCTAAGTGAGGGTATACTTTTGGCATATTGTCACTAAAATAAAGTACCTTTATTTTTAGTAAGTCTGAGTATTGTGTTTTCTTATGATACTGTGCTATATGATAAAAATGGTATAGTAGGAGCTTTGCTTGTCTGCTAGTTCAGTCTAAACTGCTTTGCCATAGCTACCTCTATCAGCCTGAGCTGCTAGAAACACCTCTATTCTACTAATAAGGGAGAACTGGACCTGGCACAAGGTGTAAGTACCACAAGGTAGCCACTGTAAGCCAGGCCAGCCTCCTACACTTATGTAAGTAGAAAATGCTATAATATTTACCAGTAGGTTCTAATTCATGCATCACTGTTTAGGTTTTAAATGATTTAAATATTCCTTCCCTGAATGAAGTTTGTTTCAGTTTTCCACATACTCTAAATCAGTTTAGTACTGCACATTTTCGTTAGCTTAACACATACCATCAATAATGACGTGTATACTTCATTGGGAGACTTCACTCATAAATGATATACCTATTTTAATATTTTCACTACAGCCTGTATGCATCAAGGCATTGAACACCCCCTAGGATCGGAGTGGATCAGTGATTGCTTTAAATGCAGATGTTCCAGTCAAGGTGATTTTGAATGCTGTCGCAGGTAGGTCTATTGCTTCTTCACCTCTTCCTGATTTCCAAGAATCCCTCCTTGCAGTATCAAATGTATTGTTGTAGATGGAAAAGTGTAAAGCACTCTGAATAAAAAAAAAAAATCTCTCTCTCTCTTTCTCTCTCTCTCTAAATATATATATATATATATATATATATATATATGTATATATGTATATATATATATTTACATATATATATATATATAAATATATATATATATATATATATATGTATATATATATATATATATATATATATATAACAATATATACACACACATATGTGTATATACATACATAAATATCTATCTATTCACTGAAACAAACAAAGGTTACAGGGATGCTATAGGTGGGTTATGAATTTACCCACTACAGAACCATAGAAATTCAGCAAGTAGAGTTATTTCAAGTAACGATAATATATAAAAATAATGCACATCCAAAGGTAACTGTAACTCACACCCTTGCCATGCACAAGTTTCTTATCAATAATGTTATTGCAAACATTGCAGTGATACCTGTAGGAGGCTGGCCTGGCTTCTAGTGGGTACCTTATGGTACTTACACCTTTTGCCAGGTACAGTTATCCCTTATTACTAGATTAGTAGTGTTCTAGCAGCTTAGGCTGATAGAGGTAGCTATAGCAGAGCAGCTTAGGCTGAATTAGGAGGCATGCAAAGCTCCTACCATACCACTTATATCACTTAGCACTATATCATAAGAAACATAATACTTAGAGTTACCAAATATAAAGGTACTTTATTTTAGTGACAATATGTCAAGAGTATCTCAGAGGATCTACTCCTTCAGGAGATAAGTAAAATACAAAAAATATACACACAGACCAATATCAGGTAAGTAAAACACTGAGAAAAGTAGTGCAAACACTGTAGAACACAATAGAATGCAATATGAGAAAATAGGCCTAGGGGCGACACAAACTATATACTCCAAAAGTGGAATGCGAACCATGAATGGACCCCAGGCCTAGTGTAGTGTGTAGAGGGTCGCTGGGAGTGTAAGAAAACACTAAGGGTGTCCAAGACACCCCACCCCAAGACCTTGACAAGTAGGAGTAAAGTTACCCTACTACCCCAGAAAGACAGTAAAGTCGAGACAGGGATTTCTGCAAAGACAACAACTGACTGCAAAGCACTGAAGACGGATTCCTGACCTGAGGACCTGCAAAGGAAGTGGACCAAGTCCAAGAGTCACACAAGTGTCTGGGGGAGGCAGGAGCCCACTAAACCCCGGATGAAGGTGCAAAAGGGCAGCCTCTGGGTGGATAAGCAGAGGATTCTGCAACAACAGAAGGTGCCAGGAACTTCTCCTTTGGTCAGAAGATGTCCCACGGTGTGCTTGAGGATGCAGAGTTGTTTCCTCGCAGAAAGACCACAAACAAGCTTTGCTAGCTGCAAGAGTTGCTGTTGAAGGTTTTGGGTGCTGCCAGGGCGAGGAAGGACCACAAGGTTTCCCCTTGGAGGAGGAGACAGAGGGGGTGCTCAGCAACACAGAGAGCCCATGCAGAAGAAGGCAGCACCCCCAGAAGCACCTGAACAGGCGTTCAGAAGATCTGAGCATGACGGTCGACTCAGCACAACAAAAGATGGTCCCACGAAGTCGGAGTCCAACTCAGCGAGTTGGGCAATGCTGGGACCTGGGCTAGGCTGTGCACAAAGGAAGTCTTGCAAAAGTGCACAGAAGCCTGAGCAGCTGAAGTTCACGCAGTACACAGGATTACCGTCTGGCCTGGGGAGGCAAGGACTTACCTCACCCCATTTTGTACAGAAGGGCCACTGGACTGTCGGGGACACTTAGATCCAGCTCCTATGTTTCAGGGACCACGCTCGTCAAGATGAGAGGGGACCCAGAGGACCGGTGATGCAGAACTTTGGTGCCTGCGTTGTCCCACCGACCCACAGGAGATTTCTTCTTGGCTTCCAGTGCAGGGTGAAGGCAGACAGCCCTCAGAGCATGCACCACCAGGAAACAGTTGAAAAAGTCGTCAGGATGACGCGCTACAATGTTGCTGGTAGTCTTCTTGCTACTTTGTTGCGGTTTCGCAGGTGTCCTGGAGCGGTCAGCGGTCGATCCTTGGCAGAAGTCGAAGAGGGAAGTGCAGAGGAACTCTGGTGAGCTCTTGCATTCATTATCTGATGAGATACCCACAGGAGAGACCCTAAATATCCCTCAGAGGAGGATTGGCTTCAGAGAAAGGTAAGCACCTCTCAGGAGGGGTCTCTGACGTCACCTGCTGGCACTGGCCACTCAGAGGTCTCCATTGTGCCCTCGCACCTCTGCATTCAAGATGGCAGAGATCTGGGACACACCGGAGGAACTCTGGGCACCTCTCCTTCGGAGGTGCTGGTCAGGGGAGTGGTCACTCCCCTTTCCTTTGTCCGGTTTCACTCCAGAGCAGGGCTGGGGGGATCCCTGAACCGGTGTAGACTTGCGTATGCAAAGAGGTCACCATCTGTGCCCTTCAAAGCATTTCCAGAGGCCAGGAGAAGTTACTCCTCTCAGGCCCTTCACACCTATTTCCAAAGGGAGAGGGTGTAACACCCTCTCTCAGAGGAAATCCTTTGTTCTGCCTTCCTGGGACTGGGCTGCCCAGGCCCCAGGGGGGCAGAAACTTGTCTGAGGGTTGGCAGCTGCAGTAGCAGAGAAAACCCCAGACAGTTAGTTTGGCAGTACCCGGGCTCAATGCTGGAGCCCCGGGGATGCAATTCCATGATCCTAGACATGTTACATGGCCATGTTCGGAGTTACCAATGTGAAGCTACATATAGGTATTGACCTGTATGTAGTGCACGCATGTAATGGTGTCCCCGCACTCACAAAGTCCGGGCAAATTGCCCTGAACAATGTGGGGGCACCTTGGCTAGTGCCAGGGTGCCCTCACATTAAGTAACTTTGCACCTAACCTTCACCAAGTGAGGGTTAGACATATAGGTGACTTATAAGTTACTTAAGTGCAGTGTAAAATGGCTGTGAAATAACGTGGACGTTATTTCACTCAGGCTGCAGTGGCAGTCCTGTGTAAGAACTGTCTGAGCTCCCTATGGGTGGCAAAAGAAATGCTGCAGCCCATGGGGATCTCCTGGAACCCCAATACCCTGGGTACCTAGGTACCATATACTAGGGAATTATAAAGGTGTTCCAGTGTGCCAATAAGAATTGGTAAAATTAGTCACTAGCCTGCAGTGACAATTCTAAGAGCAGAGAGAGCATAAACACTGAGGTTCTGATTAGCAGATCCCCTGTGATCGATTTAGGCACCACACAGGGAACACATACAGGGCACACTTGATGAGCACTGGGGTCCTGGCTAGCAGGATCCCAGTGACAGGCAAAAACAAACATATATACAGTAAAAATGAGAAGCTCAGACAATTCTTACACAGGCCTGCCACTGCAGCCTGAGTGAAATAACGTCCACGTGATTTCACAGCCATTTTGACTGCACATAAGTAACTTATAAGTCACCTATATGTCTAACCCTCACTTGGAGAAGGTTAGGTGTGAAGTCACTTAGTGTGTGGGCAGAACAAAGGATTTCCTCTGAGAGAGGGTGTTAAATCCTCTCCCTTTGGAAATAGGTGTGAAGGGCTGGGGAGGAGTAGCCTCCCCCAGCCTCTGGAAATGCTTTGATGGGCACATATGGTGCCCATCTCTGCATAAGCCAGTCTACACCGGTTCAGGGATCCCCCAGCCGTGCTCTGGCACGAAACTGGACAAAGGAAAGGGGAGTGACCACTCCCCTGACCAGAACCTCCCAGGGGAGGTGCCCAGAGCTCCTCCAGTGTGTCCCAGACCTCTGCCATCTTGGATTCAGAGGTGTTGGGGCACAATGGACAGCTCTTAGTGGCCAGTGCCAGCAGCAGACGTCAGAGACTCCTTCTGATAGGTTCTTACCTCTCTCAGTGGCCAAGCCTCCTTTCTCAGTAACCACACCTTCTTTTGGGCTATTTAGGGTCTCTCCTCTGGGCTATTCCTCAGATAACGAATGCAAGAGCTCCCCAGAGTTCCTCTGCACTTCCCTCTTCGACTTCTGCCAAGGATCGACCGCTGACTGCTCCAGGACACCTGCAAAACCGCAACAAAGTAGCAAGACGACTACCAGCAACATTGTAGCGCCTCATCCTGCCGGCTTTCTCGAATCTTTCCTGGTGGTGCATGCTCTGGGGGTCACCTGCCTTCACCCTGCCCTGGAAGCCAAGAAGAAATCTTCTGTGGGTCGACGGAATCTTCCACCTGCTAACGCAGGCACCAAAAGACTGCATCACCGGTCCTCTGGGTCCGCTCTCATCCTGACGAGCATGGTCCCTGGAACACAGGAGCTCTATCCAAGTGACTACCACAGTCCAGTTATCCTTCAGTCCAAGTTTGGTGGAGGTAAGTCCTTGCCTCCCCACGCTAGACTGCAAACCTGTGTACTGCGTGATTTGCAGCTGCTCCGGCTCCTGTGCCCTCTTCCAGGATTTCCTTCATGCACAACCTAGCCTGGGTCCCCAGCACTCCGTCCTGCAGGGCTCAACCCTCTGAGTTGGCCTCCGGCATCATGGGACCCTCCTTTGTGACTCTGAGCCAGCTCTGGTACACAAATCTTCTAAATGCCTGCTTGGGTACTTCTGCGGGTGCTGCCTGCTTCTGTGGCAGCTCCCTGAGTTGCTGAGCACCCCCTCTGTCTCCTCCTCCAAGGGGTGACTCCTGGTCCTTCCTGGTCCCCAGCAGCACCCAAAAACCTCAACCATGACTCTTGCAGCTATCAAGGCTTGTTTGCAGTATTTCTGCATCAAAACACATCTGCATCCTCCAGCACGCTGTGAGACATTTTCTGACCAAAGGAGAAGTTTCTAGCTCCTTCTGTTGTTGCAGAATCTTTGGATTCTTTCACCCAGAGGCAGCCCTTATGCACCTTCATCCGGGGTTTAGTGGGCTCCTGCCTCCCCCCGGACACTTGTGTGACTCTTGGACTTGGTCCCCTTCCGTTACGGGTCCTCAGGTCCAGGAATCCATCTTCAGTGTTTTGCTGGTGGTTGTGGTTCTTGCAGAATCCCCTATCTCGACTATACTGTCTTTCTGGGGTAGTATGGTAACTTTACTCCTACTTTCCAGGGTCTTGGAGTGGGGTATTTTGGACACCCTTACTGTTTTTTCACAGTCCCAGCGAGCCTCTACAACCTGCCATAGGCCTGGGGTCCATTCATGATTCGCATTCCACTTTTGGAGTATATGGTTTGTTTTGCCCCTAGGCCTATTTCTACCTATTGCATCCTATTGTGATTTTTCATTGTTTGCACTACTTTTCTTACAGTTACTTACTTGTTTTGGGTTTGTGTACATATAATTTGTGTATATTACTTACCTCCTAAGTGAGGGTATCCTCTGAGATTCTTTTGGCATATGGTCACTAAAATAAAGTACCTTTATTTTTAGTAACTCTGAGTATTGTGTCTTCTTATGATATTGTGGTGTATGGTATAAGTGGTATAGTAGGAGCTTTCATGTCTCCTAGTTCAGCCTAAGCTGCTTTGCCATAGCTACCTTCTATCATCCTAAGCTGCTAGAAACACCTCTATTCTACTAATAAGGGATAACTGGACCTGGCACAGGGTGTAAGTACAACAAGGTACCCACTATAAGCCAGGCCAGCCTCCTACATTGGTGGTGCAGCGGTGGGATAAGTACTTGCAACTGCTTTACCACTTTATCATGTTGTACTTTGCATAAGAGAATCATATACCAAATAGTTCAGTATATGTACACTTAACCAAAAAAGTTTACTTTTCTATTCTAAAACTTTTTACAAAGTTCTGAAAAGTTTCTAGAAAATTTCTAAATATTTTCCAAAGTTTAAAAAAGTTTCTTTCTGTGCTTTCAAAAGTTCTAAGACTTTTATTTTCTCACTATCCTTAAACCTTTACTATCATGTCTGTTGTAGAGTCCACTCTCAAAACTGTTAATGCAACATATTAGAGTCTAAACTATAAAAGTTCGAGGGGTCTCTGCCTGGATAGAGGTTTGAGTATAGCAAAGAACCCTACAAAAGAGTTTCTCTTTAACATGCTTGTTGTAGTTGACCAGAACCAGTCTGGACCATCACATGAGAGTTTAGAAAAGGGAGAGGCTTCCCAGTCTGATTCAGATGAGTCCCCTGGAGAAGCTGGGGAGGGTTCTGACAAGGGTCTGCCCCCTAGCAGGGCACCTAGTGATGCTGGTAGTGACAGAGGTTCCCATAACAGTAGGGCATCCTTTATCCCTAGAGGCCAGGTTACCAGGGTCCAGAGAGTTAGGGACAGGTCCCCCTCTGAAACTTCCCATATTTCATCTGTGTCAAAGCATTCCCAACCCACCCACCCTGAGGATAACTTGTTAGAAAGGGAACTCAAAAAGGTGAGGGTTGAAGAGACCAGACTGAAGCTTAAACAGCACCAGCTGGCCTTAGATAGGGAATCCCTAGACATAGAGAAGGAAAGACAGAGGTTGGAGTTAGTTCCCTATGGTGGCAGCAACAGTATTTCTGATAGCAATCCTGTTAGAGAGAAAGATTCCAGGAATTTGCACAAGATAGTCCCCCCTTACAAGGAGGGGGGTGACATTAATAAGTGGTTTGCTGCACTTGAGAAGGCCTGTATGGTACAATTGGTCCCTCAAAGGCAGTGGGCTGCTAGTTTGTGGCTATCTTTCACTGGAAATGGTAGGGATAGGCTCCTTACTGTTAGAGAAAGTGAAGCCAATAACTACACAGTTTTGAAAGATGCACTCTTGGACGGATTTGGCTTAACCACTGAACAATACAGGATTAAGCTCAGAGACACCAGAAAAGAGTCTTTTCAAGTCTGGACAGATTCTGTGGACTGTTCAGTGAAGGCCTTGGAAGGGTGGTTACATGGCAGTAAGGTATCTGACTATGAAAGCCTGTACAATCTTATTCTGAGAGAGCATATTCTCAACAATTGTTTGTCTGACTTGTTGCACCAATACCTAGTAGACTCTGATCTGACCTCTGCCCAAGAATTGGGAAAGAAGGCAGACAAATGGGTCAGAACAAGGGTAAACAGAAAGGTTCATACAGGGGGTGACAAGAATGGCAAGAAGAAGGATGGTAAGTCTTCTGAGAAGGGTGGGGACAAAAGTAAGCATTCTGAGTCTTCATCGGGCCCACAAAAATCCTGTGGGGGAGGTGGATCCAAATCCTCTTCTAATAATCAACCTAGAAAGCCTTGGTGTTATTTGTGTAAAGTCAAAGGCCATTGGGCAACTGATTCCAGTTGCCCAAAGAAAAACACCAAACCTCCCACCACCACAACCCCTGCTGCAAATTTTAGTGCCCCTAGTAATAGCAGTGGTGGTGGGAAATCTACTACTAGTAGCCAATCCAAGGGTGTAGCTGGGCTCACTATTGGCAATGTAGTTGGGGTTGGTATTGTTAGGGAGACCACAGAGGCTGTTTTAGTCTCTGATGGAGGCATTGATATTGCCACCTTGGTTGCTTGTCCCCCTAATATGGATAAGTACAAACAACTTCCCCTAATCAATGGTTTTGAGGTCCAGGCCTACAGGGACACAGGAGCCAGTGTAACTATGGTGATAGAAAAACTGGTCCACCCTGAGCAACACCTACTTGGTCAGCAGTACCAAGTGACAGACGCTCATAACAACACTCTTAGCCACCCCATGGCTATTGTGAATCTCATCTGGGGAGGGGGGGGTTACTGGTCCAAAGAAAGTTGTGGTAGCCACAGATTTACCTGTAGGCTGTCTACTAGGAAATGATTTGGAAACATCAGCTTGGGCAGAAGTAGAGTTGGAGGCCCATGCAGCAATCCTGGGCATTCCTGGGCATATTTTTGCTTTAACCAGGGCTCAGGCCAAAAAGTAAAAAGGACAGGGTGACTTGGATCCTGGAACAATGGACCAAGTGCTCCCTAAAGCTAGGGGTAAAAAGGGTAACTCCCTACCCATTATGCCTCCCTCTACAGATGATTCCTCTTCTGAGGAAGAAGAATTTTCTCCCTGTGCCGACCTACACCAGAGGAGCTGGCAGCAGACACTGCTGAGCCTTTGGGGGAGGGGGGCCTGCCAGGGAAGAGCTGAGTGTGGCACAGCAAACCTGTCCCACATTAGAGGGTCTCAGACAGCAAGCTGTCAAGCAGCAAAATGGGGATGTCAGTGACACTCAGAGAGTATACTCGGAAGATAACCTCTTGTACACAGAGTCAAGGGACCCAAAACCTGGAGCAGCCAGTGTAGGAGGCTGGCCTGGCTTGTAGTGGGTACCCGAGGTAATTACACCTTGTGCCAGGTCCAGTTATCCCTTATTAGTGTAGAAGAGGTGTTTCTAGCAGCTTAGGCTGATTGAAGATAGCTATGACAAAGCAGCTTAGGCTGAACTAGGAGACATGTAAAGCTCCTACTATACCACTGGTGTCATATGCACAATCTCATAAGAAAACACAATGCACAGAATCACTAAAAATAAAGGTACTTTATTTTTATGACAATATGCCAAAAGTATATCAGTGAGTACCCTTAGTATGAGGATAAGTTATATACACAAGATATGTGTACACAAACCAAACTTAGGTAAGTAATAGCAAGAAAAGTAATGCAAACAGTGTAGAATTATAGTAGATTGCAATAGGAGCACATAGGTATGGGGCAACACAAACCGTATACTCCAGAAGTGGAATGCGAACCATGAATGGACCCCAAACCTATGTGAGCTTGTAAAGGGTCGCTGGGACTGTAAGAAAACAGTGAGGGTTAGAAAAATAGCCCACCCCAAGACCCTGAAAGGTAGGTGTAAAGTGCACCTTCTACCACCAGAGAGCACAGAAGTCATGATAGGGGGATTCTGCAGGAAGAACAAACACCAGCAATGCAACAACAGTGGATTTCCGGACCTGAGTACCTGTAAGACAAGGGGACCAAGTCCAATAGTCGCGACAGTGTCAAGAGTGGGCAGGAGCCCAGAAAATGCCAGCTGAGGGTGCAAGGAAGCTGCCACCTGTTGGAAGAAGCTTGGAGTTCGGCAAGAAAGAAGAGGAGTAGGAAATTCCCCTTTGGAGGACGGATGTCACACGTCGCGATGAAGGTTGCAGAAGTATTCCCACGCAGAAATACCGCAAACAAGCCTTGCTAGCTGCAAGGATGGTGGTAGAGGTTTTTGGGTGCTGCTGAGGACCAAGAAGGACCAGGATGTTGCCCCCTGGAGGAGGAGACAGAAGGGGTGCTCAGCAACTCAGAGAGCCCTCACAAAAGAGGCAGCACCCGCAGACGTACCTGAACAGGCACTTGGAAGATTTGTGAACCAGAGTTCACGAAGAGTTACAAAAGAGGGTCCCACAATGTCGGAGGCCAACTCAGCGGGTTCAGCACTGCAGGACGGAGTACTGGGGACTAAGGCTAGGCTGTGCATGAACGAAATCCTGGAAGAGTGCACAGAAGCCGGAGCAGCTGCAAATCACGCAGCACACATGTTTGCAGTCTAGCGTGGGGAGGCAAGGACTTACCTCCACCAAACTTGGACTGAAGAGTCACTGGACTGTGGGAGTCACGTGGATAGAGTTCCTGTGTTCCAGGGACCACGCTCGTCAGGATAAGAGGGGAACCAGAGGACAGATGATGCAGTCTTTTGGTGCCTGCATTAGCCGGGGGGAGATTCCGTCGACCCACAGGAGATTTCTTCTGAGCTTCTGGTGCAGGGTGAAGGCAGGCGACCCCCAGAGCATGCACCACCAGGAAACAGTTGAGAAAGCCTGCAGGATGAGGCACTACAATGTTGCTGGTAGTCGTCTTGTTACTTTGTTGCGGTTTTGCAGGCGTCTTGGAGCAGTCAGCGGTCGATCCTTGGTAGAAGTCGAAGAGGCAGATGCAGAGGAACGCTGTTGAGCTCTAGCATTCGTTATCTGCAGAATTCCCCAAAGCAGAGACCCTAAATAGTCAGAAAAGGAGGTTTGGCTACCAAGAAAGGAGGATTGGCTACCAAGAAAGGTAAGAGGCTATCAGAGGGGGTCTCTGACGTCACCTGCTGGCACTGGCCACTGTTTCCAAGATGGCAGAGGTCTGGGACACACTGGAGGAGCTCTGGGCACCTCCCCTGGGAGGTACTGGTCAGGGGAGTGGTCACTCCCCTTTCCTTTCTCCAGTTTTGCGCCAGAGGACGGCTGGGGGATCCCTGAACCGGTATAGACTGGCTTATTAAGAGATGGCCACCATCTGTGCCAATCAAAGCATTTCCAGAGGCTGGGGGAGGCTACTCATCCCCAGCCCTTCACACCTATTTCCAAAAGGAGAGGGGTTAACACCCTCTCTCAGAGGAAATCCTTTGTTCTGCCTTCCTGGGCCAGGGCTGCCTGGACCCCAGGAGGGCAGAAACCTGTCTGAGGGGTTGGCAGCAGCTGCAGTGGAAACCCCGGAAAGGCAGTTTGGCAGTACCTGGGTTCTGTGCTAGAGACCTGGGGGATCATGGAATTGTCCCCCCAATACCAGAATGGTATTTGGGGGGACAATTCCATGATCTTAGACATGTTACATTGCCATGTTCGGAGTTTCCATTGTGACGCTATACATAGGTAGTGACCTATGTATAGTGCACATGCGTAATGGTGTCCCAGCACTCACAAATTCTGGGGAATTTGCCCTGAACGATGTGGGGGCACCTTGGTTAGTGCCAGGGTGCTCACACACTAAGTAACTTGGCACCCACCCTTCACCAGGAGGTTAGGTATATAGGTGACTTATAAGTTACTTAGGGCAGTGGAAAATGGCTGTGAAATAACGTGGATGTTATTTCACGCGGGCTGCAATGGCAGGCCTGTGTAAGAATTGTCTGAGCTCCCTGTGGGTGGCAAAATAAATGCTTCAGCCCATAGGGATCTCCTGGAACCCCAATACCCTGGGTACCTAAGTACCATATACAAGAGAATTATATGGGTGTACCAGTGTGCCAATGAGAATTGGTAAATTTAGTTACTAGCCTGCAGTGACAAATTTGGAAAGCAGAGAGAGCATAAACACTGAGGTTCTGGTTAGCAGAGCCTCAGTGATACAGTTAGGCACCACACAGGGTACATATACAGGGCACATACTATGAGCACTGGGGTCCTGCCTGGCAAGATCCCAGTGACACAAGGGAAAAACAACATACATGCAGTGAAATATGGGGGTAACATGCCAGGCAAGATGGTACTTTCCTACACAACCCCCCAGACGAAGGACAATAAGACTAGCCATGACCTGATGAGTCTTCATTGTCTAAGTGGAAATATCTGGAAAGTCCATCTGCATTGGAGTGGGTACTCCCAGGTCTATGTTCCACTGTATAGTCCATTCCCTGTAGAGATATGGACCACCTGAACAATTTAGGGTTTTCACCTTTCATTTGTTTTAGCCAAAAAAGAGGTTGGTGGTCTGTCTGAACAATAAAGTGAGTGCCAAACAGGTATGGCCTCAACTTTTTCAGTGCCCAGACCACAGCAAAGGCCTCCCTCTCTATGGCAGTCCAACGCTTTTCTCTAGGGGTCAACCTTTTGCTGATAAAAGCAACTGGTTGATCCTGACCCTCAGAATTCAATTGTGGTAAGACTGCCCCTACCCCTACTTCAGATGCATCAGTTTGAACAATGAATTTCTTGGAGTAACATGGGCTTTTTAGGACAGATGTGGAGCACATGGCCTGTTTGAGCTCCTCAAAAGCTTTCTGACAGCTAGCTGTCCATAACACCTTCTTAGGCATTTTCTTACTTGTGAGATCATTAAGAGGGGCTGCTATGGAGCCATAATTTTTAATGAATCTCCTGTAGTACCCTGTGAGGCCTAAAAAGGCTCTCAAAAATACAACTGGGAGTACGGGGTTCTTGTAACGGGGGCGGGTCAGTAGTGTATCACTTGTAACACTATGCCCTTCGTAATCCTCAACTAGAGGCGAGACAAGGGTGGACTGAGGTGTATGGTGTGGGAGGGGAATTTCCCTTACGGACTAGGTGGTCTCACACACTCTATGGTGTCATGCTTCATCATATGACCACCTAGCCGTGTCCAGGAGAGGATAGAGCATAGTGTTACAAGTGATACACTACTGACCCGCCCCCGTTACAAGAATCCCGTACTCCCAGTTGTGTTTTTGTATTGGTTTTTGGGAGTTGAGTACGGTTGTGTTCTCCATTTACCCCCCTACTCCCATAATTTCTCTCTCTGTGTGTTTTGACTAAAAAGGCTCTCACCTGGGTCTGAGTTGTGGGGGGAACCCAATCCATGATTGTCTGGAATTTTCCCCTGTAGTGGTCCAATCTGGTTTCCACCTATGAGGTGGCCCAGATAAACCACTTTCCCCTGCCCTATCTGGCACTTTGAGGCCTTGATAGTGAGGCCTGCCTTTTGCAGGGCCTCCAAAACTTTCCAAAGGTGGACCAGGTGCTCATCCCAGGTTGAGCTAAAGACAGCAATATCATCAAGATATGCTGCACTGAAAGCTTCCAACCCTTGCAGGATTGTGTTCACCAACCTCTGAAAAGTGGCAGGTGCATTTCTCAAACCAAAGGGCATCACTGTGAATTGGTAGTGCCATTCTATAGTTGAAAATGCAGTCTTTGGTTTAGCATCTTCTGCCAATCTGATCTGCCAATACCCTGCAGTCAGATCAAAAGTGCTAAGATACTTGGCAGAAGCCAGTGTATCAATGAGCTCATCTGCCATGGGTATAGGGTGAGCATCAGTTTTTGTTACCTGATTGAGCCCTCTGTAATCTACACAAAACCTCATCTCTCTCTTTCCATCTGTGGTGTGAGGTTTTGATACAAGCACCACTGGGCTAGCCCATGGGCTTTCAGAAGGTTCAATCACCCCCAAGTCCAACATTTTCTGCATCTCTTCTTTGATGCAGTCTCTGACATGGTCAGGCTGCCTATAAATTTTACTTTTGACAGGCAGGCTGTCTCCAGTTTCAATTCTGTGTTCACACCAGGATGTTGTACCTGGTACAAGTGAAAAGAGGTCAGAAAGTTGGCTTAGGAGATTGATGCAGTTGTCTTTCTGTTCTGCAGTCAGACAATCTGCTAAAACTACTCCCTCCACTAAGGCATCTGCTTCAGTGGTGGAGAAGAGATCAGGGAAAGGGTCACTCTCTTCTTCCTGTCTCTCATCTGTTGCCATGAGCAGGGTCAGATCAGCCCTGTCATAGTAGGGTTTCAGGCGGTTGACATGAATCACCCTAAGGGGACTCCTGCCAGTGCCCAGGTCTACCAAATAGGTAACCTCACCCTTTTTCTCAACAATTAGATGGAGTCCACTCCATTTGTCTTGGAGTGCTCTTGGGGCCCCAGGCTACAATACCCACACCTTCTGTCCTGGTTGGTACCGGATCAGAACAGCCTTCTGGTCATGGCATTGCTTTTGCAGCTCCTGGCTGGCCTGAAGGTTTGTACTGGCCTTTTTCATGTACTCAGCCATTCTGGATCTTAGGCCAAGTACATAATCCACTATGTCCTGTGTAGGAGCTTTTAAAGGTTGTTCCTAACCCTCCTTCACAAGAGTTAGTGGACCTCTTACAGGGTGACCAAAGAGGAGTTCAAAGGGGCTGAAGCCCACTCCTTTCTGGGGTACCTCCCTGTAAGCAAAAAGGAGGCAAGGTAACAGGACATCCCATCTCCTCCTGAGTTTCAGGGAGTCCCATTATCATTACTTTGAGAGTTTTATTAAACCTCTCAACCAGTCCGTTTGTCTGTGGATGGTAAGGGATGGTGAGCTTGTAGGTAACACCACACTCCTTCCACATTGCTTTTAGGTATGCAGACATGAAGTTGCTACCTCTGTCTGATACTACCTCTTTAGGAAACCCCACCCTGGAAAAGATTCCCAGGAGGGCCTTTGCCACCGCAGGAGCTGTAGTGGTCCTTAAAGGTATGGCTTCAGGATATCTTGTGGCATGGTCCACAACCACCAAGATATATCTATTGCCTGAAGCAGTAGGAGGTTCAAGGGGGCCAACTATGTCAACCCCTACTCTTTCAAAGGGCACCCCAACCACTGGAAGTGGAATTAGAGGGGACTTTGGAGTGCCACCAGTCTTGCCACTGGCTTGGAAGGTCACACAAGACTTGCAAAAATCTTTGGTGTCCTCTGACATACGAGGCCAGTGAAACAAGGGGACAAGTCTTTCCCAAGTTTTTATCTGGCCCAAATGCCCAGCCAAAGGCATGACATGTGCTAGAGTGAGAAGAAACTTTCTGTACTGCAGGGGAATGGCCAATCTCCTGGCTGCTCCAGGTTTTGGGTCCCTTGCCTCTGTGTACAAGAGGTTATCTTCCCAGTATACTCTATGGCTGTCACTGACATCCCCATTTTGCTGTTTGACAGCTTGCTGTCTGAGACCCTGTAATGTGGGACACATTTTCTGTGCCACACTCAGCTGTTCCCTGGCAGGCCCCCACCCACCCAAAAGCTCTGCAGTGTCTGCTGCCAGCTCCTCTGGTGTAGGTTCTGCACAAGGAGGAAATTCCTCTTCCTCAGAAGAGGAATCATCTGTAGAGGGAGGGATAGTGGGTATGGATTTACCCTTGCTACCCCTAGCTTTAGGGAGCACTTGGTCCATTGTTCCATGATCCAAGTTATCCTGTCCTTTTTGCTTTTTGGCCTGAGCCCTGGTTAAAGAAAAAATATGCCCAGGATTGCCCAGCATTGCTGCATGAGCCTCCAACTCCACTTCTGCCCAAGCTGATGTCTCTAAATCATTCCCTAGTAGACAGTCTACAGGTAAATCTGAGGCAACCAAAACTTTCTTTGGACCAGTAACCCCCCCCCCCCCCCAGTTGAGATTCACAACAGCTATGGGATGGCTAAGAGTGTTGTTATGAACGTCTGTCACTTGGTACTGCTGACCAAGTAGGTGTTGTTCAGGGTGGACCAGTTTTTCTATCACCATAGTTACACTGGCTCCTGTGTCCCTGTAGATCTGAACCTCAACACCATTTATTAGGGGAAGTTGCTTGTACTTATCCATATTAAGGGGACAAGCAACAAAGGTGGCCAAATCAATGGCACCTTCAGAGACTAAAATAGCCTCTGTGGTCTCCCTAACCAGACCAACCCCAACTACATTGCCAATATTGAACCCAGCTACACTCTTGGATTGGCTATTAGTAGTGGATTTACCACCACCACTGCTATTACTAGGGGCACTAGAATTTGCAGCAGGGGTTGTGGTGGTGGGAGGTTTGGAATTTTTCTTTAGACAACTGGAATCAGTTGCCCAATGGCCTTTGACTTTACACAAATAACACCAAGGCTTTTCAGGTTGATTATTGGAAGAGGATTTGGACCCACCACCACCAGAGGATTTTTGTGGGCCTGATGAAGACTCAGAATGTTTACTTTTGTCCCCACCCTTCTCAGAAGACTTACCATCCTTCCTCCTGCCATCCTTGTCACCCCCTGTATGAACGTTTCTGTTCACCCTTGTTCTGACCCACTTGGGGAGAGGTCAGATCTGAGTCTACCTGGTATTGGTGCAACAAGTCAGACACACAGTTGTTCAGAATATGCTCTCTCAGAATACGATTATACAGGCTTTCATAGTCAGATACCTTACTGCCCTGTGACCACCCCTCCAAGGCCTTCACTGAACAGTCCACAAAATCTGTCCAGTCTTTAGAAGACTCTTTTCTGGTGTCTCTGAACGTAATGCTGTATTGTTCAGTGGTTAAGCCAAATCCATCCAAGAGTGCATCTTTCAATACTGTGTAGTTTTTAGCTTCACTTTCTCTAACAATAAGGAGCCTATCCCTACCCTTTCCAATGAAAGATAGCCACAAAATAGCAGCCCACTGCCTTTGAGGGACCAACTGTACCATACTGGCCCTCTCAAGTGTAGCAAACCACTTATTGATGTCATCCCCCTCCTTGTAAGGGGGGACTTTCTTGGTCAGATTCCTGGAATCTTGCTCTCTAACAGGATTGCTATTGGGAATACTGCTGTTGCCACCATGGGGAACTAACCCCAACCTCTGTCTTTCCTTCTCAATGTCTAAGGATTCCCTATCTAAGGCCAGCTGTTGCTGTTTAAGCTTCAGTCTGGTCTCTTCAACCCTCAACGTTTTGAGTTCCCTTTCTAACAAGTTATCCTCAGGGTGGGTGGGTTGGTAATGCTTTGACACAGATGACAAATTGGAAACTTCAGCGGGGGACCTGTACCTAACTGTCTGGACCCTGGTAACCTGGCATCTAGGGAAAAAGGATGCCCTACTGTGATGGGACCCTTTCTCACTACCAACATCACTAGGTGCCTTGATAGGGGGGCAGACCCTTATCAGAACCCTTCCCAGTTTCTTCAGAGGACTCCTCTGAGTCAGACTGGGTAGCTTCTCCCTTTTCGAATCTCTCATTTGATGGTCCAGACTGGTTCTGGCCATCTACAATAAGCATATTAAAGAGAAACTCTTTTGTAGGGTTCTTTCCTATGCATAAACCTTTGTCCAGGCAGAGACCCCTTAAACTCTTGTAGTTCAAACTCTTATAGGCTGCATTAACTGTCTTGAGAGTGGAATCTGCAACAGACATGATAGAAAAGATTTAAGGATAGAGAGAATAGAGAAAAAGTTTCAGAACTTTTGAAAGCACAGAGAAAAACCTTTTTCTAACTTTTTAAAAAACTTTTAGAAGTTTTAAGAAACTTTTCAGAACTTTGTAAAAAGTTTTTAGGATAGAAAAGAAAACTTTTTGGGTTAAGTGTACATACACTGAACTGTTTGGTATATGATTCTCTTATGAAAAGTACAAAATGACAAAGTGGTAAAGCAGTTGCAAGTACTTATCCCACCGCTGCCACCAATGTAGGAGGCTGGCCTGGCTTTTAGTGGGTACCAAAGGTACTTAAACCTTGTGCCAGGTCCAGTTATCCGTTATTAGTAGAATAGAGGTGTTTCTATCAGCTTAGACTGATAGAAGGTAGCTATGGCAAAGCAGCTTAGGCTGAATTAGGAGACATGCAAAGCTCATACTATACCACTTATATCATATGCACAATATCATAAGAAAACACAATACACAGAGTTACCAAAAATAAAGGTACTTTATTTTTATGACACTATGCCACAAGTATCTCAGTGAGTAACCTCAGTAAGAAGGTAAGTAATATACACAAGTTATATGTACACAAACCCAAAACAGGTAAGCAAGAGTCAGAAAAGTAATGCAAACAGTGTAGAATTACAATAGGTTGCAATAGGCAGACATAGGTCTAGGGGTAACACAAACCATATACTCCAAAAGTGGAATGCGAAACAGGAATGGACCCCACACCTATGGGAGCTTGTAGAGGGCCACTGGGGCTGTAAGAAAACAGTCAGGGTGTCCAAGATACCCCACCCCAAGACCCTGAAAAGTAGGAGTAAAGTACACCTACTGCCCCAAAAGAGCACAATAGTCGCGATAGGGGGATTCTGCAAGAACAACAAGCACCAGCAGTGCATTGAAAACGGATTCCTGGACCTGAGGACCTGCAAAGCAAGGGGACCAAGTCCAATAGTCGCAACAGTGTCCAGGGGGGGGCAGGAGCCCAGAAAACTCCAGATGAAGGTGCAAGGAAGCTGCCTCTGGATGGAATAAGCTTGGAATTCTGCAAGAACGAAGAGGACTAGGAACTTCACCTTTGGATGGAAGATGTCCCACGTCGCGATGAAGGTTGCAGAGGTGTTCCGATGCAGAAATACTGCAAACAAGGCATGCTAGCTACAAGGGTCGCAGTAGAGGTTTTTGGGTGCTGCTGAGGACCAGGAAGGACCAGGATGTCGCCCCTTAGAGGAGGAGACAGAGGGGGCGCTCAGCAAATCGGAGAGCCCTCACAGAAGCAGGCAGCACCCACAGAAGTACCAGGAACTGGAGTCCATGCAGAGTTACAAAAGAGGGTCCCACAACGTCGGAGGCCAACTCAGTGGGTTGAGCACAGCAGGACAGAGTGCTGGGGACCCAGGCTAGGCTGTGCACAAAGGAAATCCTGGAAGAGTGCACAGAAGCCGGAGCAGCTGCAAATCATGCAGTACACAGTTTTGCAGTCTAGCGTGGGGAGGCAAGGACTTACCTCCACCAAACTTGGACTGAAGAGTCACTGGACTGTGGGAGTCACTTGGATAGAGTTCCTGTGTTCCAGGGACCATGCTCATCAGGATAAGAGGGGAACCAGAGGACAGATGATGCAGTCTTTTGGTGCCTGCATTAGCAGGGGGGAGATTCCGTCGACTCACGGGAGATTTCTTCTGAGCTTCTGGTGCAGGGTGAAGGAAGGCGACCCCCAGAGCATGCACCACCAGGAAACAGTTGAGAAAGCCAGCAGGATGAGGCGCTACAATGTGCTGGTAGTTGTCTTGCTACTTTGTTGCGGTTTTGCAAGTGTCTTGGAGCAGTTAGCGGTCGATCCTTGGTAGGAGTCGAAGAGGGAAATGCAGAGGAACTCTGGTGAGCTCTTGCATTCGTTATCTGCAGAATTCCCCAAAGCAGAGACCCTAAATAGCCAGAAAAGGAGGATTGGCTACCAAGAAAGGTAAGAGCCTATCAGAGGGGGTCTCTGATGTCACCTGCTGGCACTGGCCATTCAGAGCAGTCCAGCGTGCCCCCAACACCTCTGTTTCCAAGATGGCAGAGGTCTGGGACACACTGGAGGAGCTCTGGGCACCTCTCCTAGGAGGTACTGGTCAGGGGAGTGGTCACTCCCCTTTCCTTTGTCCAGTTTTGCGCCAGAGCAGGGCTGAGGGATCCCTGAACCGGTGTAGACTGGCTTATGCAGAGATGGGCATCATCTGTGCCCATCAAAGCATTTCCAGAGGCTGGGGGAGGCTACTCCTTCCCAGCCCTTCATACCTATTTCCAAAGGGAGAGGGTGTAACACCCTCTTTCAGAGGAAATCCTTTGTTCTGCCTTCCTGGGCCAGGGCTACCTGGACCCCAGGAGGGCAGAAACCTGTCTGAGGGGTTGGCAGCAGCAGCAGCTGCAGTGGAAGTGCAGTGGAAAGGCAGTTTGGCCGTACCCGGGTTCTGTGCTAGAGACCCAGGGGATCATGGAATTGCCCCCCAATACCAGAATGGTATTGGGGTGACAATTCCATGATCTTAGACATGTTACATGGCCATGTTCGGAGTTACCATTGTGACGCTATACATAGGTAGTGACCTATGTATAGTGCACGCGTGTAATGGTGTCCCCGCACTCACAATGTCCGGGGAATTTGCTCTGAACGATGTGGGGGCACCTTGGCTAGTGCCAGGGTGCCCACACACTAAGTAACTTGGCACCCAACCTTCACCAGGTGAAGGTTAGACTTATACAGTAGGTGACTTATAAGTTACTTAAGTGCAGTGGAAAATGGCGGTGAAATAACATGGACGTTATTTCACGCAGGCTGCAGTGGCAGGCCTGTGTAAGAATTGTCTGAGCTCCCTATGGGTGGCAAAAGAAATGCCGAAGCCCATAGGGATCTCCTGGAACCCCAATACCCTGGGTACCTAAGTACCATATACAAGGGAATTATATGGGTGTACCAGTGTGCTAATGAGAATTGGTAAATTTAGTCACTAACCTGCAGTGACAAATTTGGAAAGCAGAGAGAGCATAAACACTGAGGTTCTGGTTAGCAGAGCCTCAGTGATACAGTTAGGCAACACACAGGGAACACATACAGGGCACATACTATGAGCACTGGGGTCCTGCCTGGCAGGATCCCAGTGACACAAGGGCTAATACAACATACATACAGTGAAATATGGGAGTAACATTCCAGGCAAGATGGTACTTTCCTACAGGTGGGTATTCCCATCTGCTCTCATCTTCTAAATCCACAGATGTTGTGTTTATCTGCAGCATGAAAGAAAATCCTAACATTCACTGCAGGCACGTAAACGTAAAAGTGTGTCTAGCACTTGCATTGCCCGTTCTGGCTTCAGTTGTATAAAATGTGTGCATCCGAGACAGATAAATAGCTGGAGAGAGCACAACATCCCTTACATAGTCCTCAGGTACTGCGGTTTGCCCAACATATTTCTCTGAGATTATTCATCCAAGATTTACTCAAGTTTTGCACTGGTGCCTGACTCAAAGCAATGTCTATCAAAGCAAATGATTGTGTTGATCAACTCTAACACACAGATATTTTTCTACCAAATTCTCTGGAAGCACAGTGCTACATGGCACTTGGTACAGTTGCACGCACCACCTGAAAGTGTATGCAAAGTCTGCTTTACGGAGCCTGAACCTCACAAATCTCTATAAGAGTAAAGGCAAATTAATACCTCATAAGGTCAAACAAATCAGTACAACCTATTGGGGCATAGAATACTAAAGTCCAATGAAAAAAGATGCAGACACTGGGCAAAAGTTGGGTAAGGTGTCATTGCATGATTTTTTAAAACACAACATGTGTAACAGTCGTCACAATTACGTATATTACTCAACGTACCTTTGTTCAGTTGTGTGTGGGATGATAATTGTATACAAGGTATTGCTTTGAGTACAAAACTCATGCAAGATACCACGCAGATACCCATAGCTGCCAAGTTTTCAGTTTGCATAAGTGTGACATTTCCATGTTTGCAGTGGGTGTATGTGTGACATGTCAATGCCTTCACTTTGCCATTTTAGTGACATTTTCGTGAGCATAACAAGGCAGTTGTGGTCATGTAAATATATTATTTTCAGAACCTATATACTTTTCGAAATTGTGATGGTCTTAAAAATCATGCAACAGCTTTGAACAGTTAGACACAGACAATGAGCACATTGACAAATAGGCCAGATTCCCTCTTCCTCTTTCCATCGGTCAGCTGCACTGACACTCTTTCCATCACAATCGATTTTTCACCTTTTCTCTCTCTGGATTTTTTATCTTTCTCTCTCCCTTCTCACTGCTTCTGGTAAATCGTATTCATATTTAGTGCTCCTACTACTTGCAATGAGAAAAGCATTTTCCTAAATAATGTTTAGTTGCTATGCAACACAGTGTCAGAAAAAATGCAGAGTCCTTTAAAAGCAGCCCCTCACTTTTTAACCTATACCAAGTGGTAGGCTGGGTCTCTCAGTTTCATTTTTTCAGCTTGAGTTTAAATACCCTATGAGCTAGGTGACACTGGCTACAATGCCATGCTGAGGTGTGAAACACGATCCAGCCATTTGGCAGATATGACAATCAAAATAGCCCACTTGGCATTGATTCATATGACCCTTGAAACCATGGCATAACAAATGGGAGTGTGGTGGCTGTTTTGTTACAGTTCAGATATGTGTATTTCCATGCAGTTCATGTGTATTTCCAAGCGTCGGCTGAGGTATATGTGCCTTGGGCTGTGCACAGAGATTTCTGCAGAGATGAGTGCGATTGCAGACATTGTGGGTGCATTTTGGTCCCATGTTACTATATTGCGTGAATTCTGGCCTCATTCTTCAGTAATGTTTATAGAGACTCCAATGTGACTGCTCATTAATACAATGAGATTTATGCCAGCAGCATCTGCTTCTATGATGTGTTCTGACAGCACGAGGTGGAGAGAGACTGTCTGCTTGCTACAAACTACTGGCTCGAGAACTTCATATTTTGAAGTTTATTATAAAAGTCTTTAAGGTACCAAATAAACCTTTCTAGCTCACATACAACTGCTAGAAACACATAACATATTTGATTAGGGGACCATGAGCAGGAGCTAGTTAGGCTTGGGTTGGAAGAGCTCTTCAGGGTCACGCTTATGGTTGAGTGGTAGAAGGCCCGGAAAGCCACTCGTGAAGGCCTGGCAAGACATCTCACAGCTGAGAGGTTGAAAATTTGTCCGAATCGGTGGATAAGTTTCTAGCTGGACTAGCTTTTCTATAATTCCCTTGAAGTCCAATTACTGGTGGTCTGAAACTCAAGGTGAGAGCAGGATCTCCTCTTTCGGGTCCATGGGAGAAGTGAACACGAGGGCTGGTTCAGCTGCACTTAATCTCCTTTCTAGTAAGAGTAGTGGGAGGAGAAAATGCAGCTCCAATGAATGCTATGAGGCTGAGCTGAGTGAAGCTTAGATGATGACAAATCAATCATGCTGATGTTTATAACTGCCCACTGTGTGAAGCTACTTATAAACAAAGGAAGGGCCAGGACATGTGGCGGTAGTGTTAGACAAAGCTCCAGACTCAGCTATAAATGACCTGCTGTGACAGCTCTGGCAATTGCCATTCATTGCGTGACAATCTCAAACATTGTTGTAATGTGGAAACATTACTACAAATGCTTTAATCTAACACCAATGCAGGAAAGCGTGGTACTTGGCGGGGCTGGATACCTTGCCTTCATTGTGCAGCGCTTGATAGCATTTTGTGCTACATCATCTTGGGATTATTTGTTTGTGCGTCAGCAGTGTTGTTGTCCCAACTGGGGATGCTTTAAATGACAAGCGCAGGAACCCATGCTTGTTTTTTTAAAACAAATTGCTGCACATTCACACATCCACTGTGATTTTGCAGCAACATTTTAAAACAAATGCTTTTTTACCATGGTGGGATCCAAGGAGGACCCCAGCACTAAGGCTGGCGGGGTCAGGGTATTCTTACTCTGCCCCATTTCATCTTTTTAATCTTTTGTTTTGGGACTCAGCTGAGACTGAGTCCAAAAATGGCTGCCCCCACTTCCTGGATGAAGCGTTGACAGCCAATCAGATCTCTGCACGAGATTAGGAGGATTTGCAAAGTGTTCACGCCTCAACATATACAAATTTGGTTTTCTTTAAATATCTCACAAACTACTGAATTACACAACTCGTGGTCTAAGGTAACAGTAACTTGCGTCCACACCACGCATAGTTTTTCCTTCAATAATTTGACGTCTAATGTTTCATTGATATTTTTATTGATGATATAAGATTTGTCATACGTGCTGTACCATCTGGGGTAATTAGCAGTGCATGGTGAGTTATAGGTATTCTAGGCAGCGCATTATAGTTACTTGAACTAACTCTAACTATAGCTGCGAATTTTTCTGGTTTTGTGCAAGTAAATTCGTAACCTAACTATAACGTCCCTGTAACCTTTGGTCTTTTTAAGTGAATTTCTATCTTTTTTCAAATGTTATTTCCTTACTGTAACGACCCTGTAACTTTTCTTTTTTTTCAGTAATTGGGTAGTGTTTTTTAATGTGATGTAATATTTGATTACCATACGTTAATTGAACTCCCCTCCCAAAAAAATAGATACTGATGTAACTAATTATATAGTGCTTACTACCTCTGAGGTAGCGTTGAAGTGCTTTGCGACAAGTAGCACACTACTCTGGAACTGAAGATTAGAGGTTTATAGTTAGTAGCCTTGTTTTTCTGTTTTCCTTTCTGCATTAGCTGTGTTAAGTTTGTGCTCTTGGTTTCTGGAGAAGTTAGTCGATTTTAGATGAGGGGGGTAATTATTTTTGCAAGGAGTTCAGTGACACGGCTAAAAAAGAAAAACAGAACATTTGTTATGAATTGCATAGAAGCACTGTCATCACAGCAAAATTAGTCGAAAATCAGTACTGCACGTTTTTTTAAGTGTCGAATTCTAACTTGGAGAATGGGGACTGTAAACGGATAGACAATATCTGAGGCGGGAGAACAGGCACTGGAGTGGTATAGCATCGTAACTCACAAACCTCGTTCACATTCGGGGACTGAGAGGCGGAATCTACAACATGTAAAAATTATGTACATCACTACGAGGTGCAGAGAACTGATGATGTGTATAAAACTGAGCACAGTGTTATCACGTACTGCAGAAAAGAGAGGACCAAAAGAAAAACGTGCGAAATGAGATGTGTTTTCTTGCTCACGAAAAAGGCTATTAGTAAGAAAAAAGACGGCATTTAACATTCAATTGCTTCACTTGTTGCACGAGTTTGTTAAATATAGCAAATTAAAGGAAGAGGGCAAAGATATCAGCTTCCAGTCGGGAGAGCTGTGTCTAATGAAGCAAAGATGGACCACACAAGATAAACATAAACACTTTAAGGACAGTATAGAAATTGAACCCAAGACTTTCTGTGTCAGAAAATGAAGGAACAGCTCTCAGGTTAGGCCCATCCCCCTCTCGACATCAGTAGCGGCCTGTGACTTTAAAAAGTGGTGGGGCTAAATGTAATTAGTGACTCCCACCTAGAGAGCAACGCGAGTGACACCAGCTGACCCAATCAGGTGTCTGGCTTCTCGCTGAATGACATTGTCTCAACATTCACCAGGCAGGCAAATAACTGCTCACATGATTACATTATAACAAACACAACAGCATTCCTCAGACATAGTGCAGACAGGGTCTGCCAAATTAAATTGTTATGTACACCACTGTGAAGCAATTGTGTCAAACCTTGTAGGGAATTGTTAGCCCATGTTCTAAAACAGCAAAATCAGCCCCTGTAATTATGAAAATAAACAGTGCATTTTAAACCATAAACACATGAAAAATGGCAGTGGGAAGTAAAACCAAATCGTCACACGTTTTGATTTAAAACGCACACTACCCTACATTAAAATTTAAAGGTGCAGTCCTTGCTTATATTTGCTATAACATGACCACTTTTTTGTCTCCTCTCCTTTAGTGTTTCACAGTAAACTTGTTCTCTTCAACATTGTGCCATTTGTTCAGACACTTAGACATAACATATTAGGTAAATAAAGTAATCCAGAACGTAGGACAGCTATACAGATCTCAATGTTTGTGTTATGTACCACTGTAGCTTTATTTCAGTGTCTGCAGCATTTAACTTGTCCGATAACCATTAGACAATTATATCTTCATCTTTTACAAAGAAATTGGTGAAGACATTAAACACGTCGATTTAAAAGGCAATTCTCAAGGTGTCTTTTTAAAGCTGTGTCACAACCATTATCTGGAAGGAAAACACAATTTGAAATTGCTTCCCAGTACGTCCCCACCCCAGGCCTGAATGTCTCTCAGAAAAGGGTTGAAGCGCACCCATTCAAACTACATTTTCTTGAAACACGGCGGGACGACAATAACACCCTACGCGCAGCTGTAATGTTTTACTCACCCCAAATATCTGATCTGCGCCAAGCATCATCATAGGGTGAATTGTGTGTGTCTGTATCCTGAATGTGCAGGAGGTTGGGGGGACACAAATACATTTTTAAAAAGACTTAATGGTTGCCGCGGCGGCATCCTCACTCGTCCTCCTTTCCTGTTCTGGGACACCAGAACAAGCTCCCCAGCAAACCTGGTGCTGCTTTCATGCTAAAGCAAGTATGAAAGTAACATCAGGATTGGTCTGAGCGGCTCAGTCTGCCACTCAGATACAACCCTGGGGCCTGTGCACTTTCTTCAGCCCGGCAGCCTGGCTGTGTACACAGTCGGGCTTGAGTAACCTAAGTGCCCATGTGTGTTTGGCCAGCCGTCTTATGCCGTCCAAACACACATGTGCACTTAGTGCACTTGATTCCTCATCCCTCCTCCCATGAGCCAGCCCTGCCCCCCTACACATGATGGCTGAGCCAGCAGCAGAAAAAAAACGATATTGAAGTATAATTTTATTTTTCTGCTGCTGACTCTTAGCAGGTGGGTAGATGTCCCTCCACCATTGTGGAGGAGCCGCCCCTGCTAGATATACATCAAGCGTGCCAACGTAGTTTTGAGTCTGGCACGGGCCCAAGATCTGTCTATGAGGCCAAGTAAAGAGGGGAGTAGCCCCTCTGTTACTCCATTATGCATCGTTGTAAAGGAAACTATGACAAGCGGCTTCCAGCACAGTGAAGGAGAGCTGCTGAAACAGTGTGGGTGCAAATAAAATCTGAAACTACTTTCACTGAAAATGCAGCATTCATAAAATGCTGAACAAGAAAGTGAAAATACAATTAGCAGAAGCTAGTTGCTCTTCTAATTGCCAGCCTGTAACCTAACCGCACGTTTAGTGCAATGCTCTGTGAATTTTGACTAAGTTATTATTTTATGTCAAAGGCTCTCGAAAGACAACTGAGCACAACATATTATCCCTTCCTGCACAACTAAAGATAGCAGAAATTAATCAAAGTTGCGGCATTGCAGACCAAGTATGAAGAAAATCTGAGCTGAACTCTAGGCTTCCACATTAGGGCACACTGTGTGATCCTGGGCCAACCACTTTATTCCTTTGACTTCAATGTTGATAACTGCAAAATTTGCAAGCTCCAAATAGAATATCCGTTTATTAGGGGGTAATTAAATTAAAAAAACACAAGTGTCAAAAATGGAATGTTTTGTTTCATAAAATTGTAAGCAGTTATTTTTATGTATAAAGTACAATGCGATTTGCATAATGGGTCTTTTGATGGCGTGGCCTGTGCATTGCTGTTATTCTGGACCAAGTCAAAGCCCAGGCCTGGAACCACTCTCCATCAGAAACAGTGTGCAAGAGCCACTCAATGCATTATTAGAAGTGGATATTATATTGGTATTAGATTGTTCTATCACCCCACCCTAGCATGCTTATCAGCTGGAGTTGTGGACTTAAAAGAAGGAGCCAGCAGAAAGGAAATAGGAGTGGATCCCAACAACAAGCATTTCAACGCAATGGGTCTTGCATTTGCTCAAGCTAGAGCTATTAGCATTGTAAACATCTAATTAGACTTTTCTTGCTACATAAATTGAAAATGAAAACTTAAACAGTTTCACATAAGCGAGCAGATTCAAAGCGCTACGGCATGAGCGTGAAGGAGAGACACAAAAGGAAAAAGACGTTTGCTCGCAGTCAAACGTATCGGCAAAAGTGGAATTAGCCATGTAACAGGGTCTGCATCCAAGGCGGTAACCAAACCGCCAAAGGAGGGACAAACCTAAAGCATTCACTAATGATAACAAAAAATTTTTGAAGGGCAAGCGCAGGAACAAGCGAAAGTGATGGGAGTGAGGTGGCCACAGTAGGAAAGTACCATCTTGCCTGGCATGTTACCCCCATATTTCACGTTATATATGTTGTTTTAGTCTATGTGACACTGGGACCCTGTCAGGCAGGGCCCCAGTGCTCATGAGTATGTGCCCTGTATGTGTTCCCTGTGTGATGCCTAACTGTCTCACTGAGGCTCTGCTAACCAGAACCTCAGTGGTTATGCTCTCTCTGCTTTCCAAATTTGTCACTAACAAGCTAGTGACTAAATTTACCAATTCACATTGGCATACTGGTACACCCATATAATTCCCTAGTATATGGTACTGAGGTACCCAGGGTATTGGGGTTCCAGGAGATCCCTATGGGCTGCAGCATTTCTTTTGCCACCCATAGGGAGCTCAGACAATTCTTACACAGGCCTGCCACTGCAGCCTGCGTGAAATAACATCCACGTTATTTCACAGCCATTTACCACTGCACTTAAGTAACTTATAAGTCACCTATATGTCTAACCTTCATCTGGTGAAGGTTGGGTGCAAAGTTACTTAGTGTGTGTGCACCCTGGCTCTAGCCAAGGTGCCCCCACATCGTTCAGGGCAAATTCCCCAGACTTTGTGAGTGCGGGGACACCATTACACGCGTGCACTATACATAGGTCACTAGAAGAAATCCTTTGTTCTGCCTTCCTGGGCCAGGGCTGCCTGGACCCCAGGAGGGCAGAAACCTGTCTGAGGGGTTGGCAGCAGCAGTAGCTGCAGTGGAGACCCTGGAAAGGCAGTTTGGCAGTACCCGGGTTCTGTGCTAGAAACCCGGGGGATCATGGAATTGTCACCCCAATGCCAGAATGGCATTGGGGTGACAATTCCATGATCTTAGACATGTTACATGGCCATGTTCGGAGTTACCATGGTGACCCTGTACATAGGTAGTGAGCTATGTACAGTGCATGTGTGTAATGGTGTCGCCGCACTCTCAAAGTCCGGGGAATTTGCCCTGAACGATGTGGGGGCACCTTGGCTAGTGCCAGGGTGCCCACACACTAAGTAACTTTGCACCTAACCTTCACCAGGTGAGGGTTAGACACATAGGTGACTTATAAGTTACTTAAGTGCAGTGGTAAATGGCTGTGAAATAATGTGGACGTTATTTCACTCAGGCTGCAGTGGCAGGCCTGTGTAAGATTTGTCAGATCTCCCTATGGGTGGCAAAAGAAATGCTGCAGCCCATAGGGATCTCCTGGAACCCCAATACCCTGGGTTCCTCAGTACCATATACTAAGGAATTATATGGGTGTACCAGTATGCCAATGTGAATTGGTAAATTTAGTCACTAGCCTGTTAGTGACAAATTTGGAAAGCAGAGAGAGCATAACCACTGAGGTTCTGGTTAGCAGAGCCTCAGTGAGACAGTTAGGCATCACACAGGGAACACATATAGGCCACAAACTTATGAGCACTGGGGTCCTGGCTAGCAGGGTCCCAGTGACACATAACAAACATACTGACAACATAGGGTTTTCACTATGAGCACTGGGCCCTGGCTAGCAGGATCCCAGTGAGACAGTGAAAACACCCTGACATATACTCATAAACAGGCCAAAAGTGGGGGTAACAAAGCTAGAAAGAGGCTACTTTCTCACACCTGGGAATGTATATAACACACAATCGGAAACAGTTGTATGACTATAATATGGGATGGGTGATGTTGAGGCTACAGTTTTCCATTTAATTCTGGAACACTCTCCAACTCTCCTTAATGGGGAAAATAGCTCTTCCGTAAATTATTGCTCTACCACGATTCTTATATATTATGCAGGGTTTATACTATGACATCCTGAAAGAAGTGTTACGGGAGCTTGATATGCTCTTGGTGGAACTTTTATGGCAGGGTGAAAGATGTCAGGTTAGTTTGGCTACCCTCAGGAGGGAATGTGGTGGGGGGGGCGTGAAAGTACCTGATGTGGAACTACACTACTTTGCTGCCTAGCTTCAACACGCCACCCCCTGGCTTGGTAGGGAACTGAACTGGGAAAGAACTAGCTTGGGCGGTTCCCATGAGGGGTGCCAGCTGGGTGAACTCCAGAAGCTGGGCACAGGGATGCCCAAAGACCTCCCACATTAAATATGCCTAGTGGGTCAGATTTGGGAGAGAGCGGTAAAACAGCTGCTGAAAAGAGACCCTTTTGTCCTAGACCTGGATATCTGGCTAATATCCCCCTTTCAGCGTATAGCTCAAGGTATGGTGATGGAGAGGTGGCATGAGGGCGGCTGCATAATGCTCGCCGATCTTCATCCTGATGGCCGTTTTATGACCCTGCCAGAGTCAGAGACAACCTTTAATCTCGGCAAGGGACAGTTCCTACAATATGCTAAAATGGCAGCCACAGCAAGTCAAGTATGGCCTAAGTTCCCCGATGCACCGGAGCCCACCTACACTATGGTCACTTTCTTGGCTCTGGAAGGAGGACGCCGACTCATTAAACAGCTATATCATGCACTCCATTCTGACAAACAGCTGCAACCACTGCCGGTTAAGGACCTTTGGTAACAGTATAGTGCAGAACAGATTACACCGGAGACTGGACTAAAAGACATGAGAGGGTCCGTAAGACTGCCTCTGTGTTAGATTTAAACAAATTCAGTATAACGTTATTCATATAACTTACCTTTAGCCACAGCGCCTCACAGCATTCACCCCACTGTAGGAGGCTGACCCTCTATGTAGTGTGCAAAACCAGACACACTGTGTAGAGGGACCGGACAACCACACATTGGTTTACAGAGGTAAAAATTAGACCACCTAATGCTCTAATTTTTATGGTAGCTTGGTTGAGCAGTAAGGCTAATCTTGGAGACGTGCAACACATTTGTTGTACTCACAGTATCAATAAAGCAAGACACACACTCAAAAGAATAACTCAAGACCAATTTACACATATACTTCAGATTGTTTATAACATTTTCAAGACTTAGATCATCAAAATTGGTTAAGTACTTTTTAAGTTATTATTTTTAAAGCTTAGAAAATGTCTCAGTTATGTGCATAGTTACACACCACAGGAATCAATAGAGAAATACTTTAAAAATGCATATAAAATATGCATATAAAATCAGGCAATGCATTTACCAACGTCTCCTTTTGCAGGTATGTCGAGGTCATTGGGGGGCCCAATCGACCAGCTATAGAAGTCTGGGCAGTTCCAGGTTCTGGGTGGAGCAGCTGCATAAAATGGTTGAAGCGGGTGCCAGGCCACTGCAGGCGACCACTTGGAAAAGCACTGCACAGGTGGATCCCAAGGTGAGTCCAGTGGGTCCCCTTGGACAGCAGAGGTCGCAGAGGGTGGGGGACCCTTAGGGCACAGCTCAAATTTCGGTGCAGGGCACAGGACAGCCAGGTATAGAGCAAATTGATGAGCCAGGAGGTATGCACAAAGGTGGCCTTGGAAGCAGGAGGTAAGTCATGTTGACGGGGCCCTATGGTGTGAGGTCCTGGTGTTTTATGAAGTCCCTCAACTGGGGCTTCCTCACGGTTCTTTTTTCAATCCAGGGTGTCCGATATGGAGTGACAAGTACCTGGGTCTATTGCACAGTTTGGCCACTGGAGGTTGTGGTGCCACCAAACTTGGTACGCTTGAAGGGCTTGTCCTCATGGTCGATTAAGTGGAGTTTGGTCTGGCTGAAGCATCTGGTGCCCTGGTCAGCAGTTGGTCAGTGAAGTAGATTTCACTGGTCTTCTGGCCTTTGTTGCAGGAGAGTAATGTCTTCACTCTGGAGGGATATCTTGGGTGATTTTCAGAAGTGTGGCAGTCCTCTGGGGGTTTGTAGAGTCCGTCTAATGTCCAAGCAACCTCTCAGCAGTGATTATCAAGTCCTGGGTGAAACAGGCAGGGTTTGGCGCCTTCATCTTGGTGCAACAGGACTTCAGTTCTTAAGCCTTCGGTCTTCTTTGTTGTTGGTCTTCTTTTTGTCCTTCTAATCTGATTCTATGATTGAGGGATGACCACTAAATACAGTATTTAGTGGGCATTTAGGGGAATAAGTATTAATGACCAATGGGTCATCTACCTTAGGGAGGTCACTTCCCTACACCTGATTTGCTATTTTCCTTCCATGCAAGATGGAGCAAAATGAAATGGAAGGGGGTCACTTCACATGCAACACAATAGGGGTGGTGCATGCTGGGGCTGACCACTCCTCCTGTCCTTTGTGTGTTTTCCCACGGTTGCTTCCACCAAAATTGGGGGTTTGCAACAGGCTTGAGGGTTGAGTTTCAAGGCTGGCAAGCCCTTTGCAACTTGCTAGCAGGGCAGTGCACATTTGGAGGGGGAGGTGTGATAGCACCTCTGCCCAGGAAAGGCTTTGTTCTGTGACCCAGAGAGCAGGATTTCTCGCCCCGGGGTTCCAGAATCTTGTCTAGTGGCGGCAGGCTGGTTTTGACTGGATAGCAACCATGCCAAGGTAGTTAGCCTTTGCAGGGGGTACCAATAAGGTGAACCCTGGGTACATTTTGGAATAAATCCAAGGCTGGTACCAGATTGGATTTATCATTCTGAGTAGTTTGATGCCAAACAACCCAGGGTTCAGATTGGCCATCATGTAGCTGTGGAACTATACTGATCAGTGTCCAGCATGTGTATTAAAGTGTATGCTCTGTTCACTTACTATATCCCAGGTTTGGCAAGGACACAGTAGGAACATATTGCTAATGCATGTATACCCACAGATACAGCATAGTGCACACTTCGATATGGCTGGAAGGTCTGTAAGAGGGGTGACTTACCTATATTGCATGCAGTGAGTAGTGGACAGAGAACACAGCTCTGTGCCATGTCGAGTTTACATTTTAGGATTGCACCAGGACACTCAGCCTTCAATGGCAGTGCTGGGTGTATCTGGATGCATGGCCCTTGAGGGTGGCACAATCTGTGCTACTGCCCACAGGGGCCTGCCCTTGCCCTGGATACCTACAAACCATTTACTAGGGACTTATAGTGACAGCTAAAGGTGTTGCCAATTGTGCCAATGCATTAAACAGTTTTGGGAAAGAGATCTGGCCCAGGGAACCTAGTTAGCGGGGTCCATGGGCACTAACAACTTTTAGACTACATCAAATACTAGGCAAACAGTGAAGGGCTAACCATGACAAAAGAGACCTTCTCTCACACCCGCTAGACACGGGCCCTGTCCTAGGTATAGGTCGACAGGAACAAATTTTATTCACATGGGGCTGCTCAAAAGTGACAGAGTTTTGGGTCACGATCCTGGAGGGCATATTTACAAGAAAGTGGTGCATTATAGATGATGCACCACTTTTCTTGCACCCCATTGTGCCCCCCCTAGCAACACTATGTGTGTAACATATTTACAAAACAGTGCACCATGGCGCACGTTAGACCAGTAGTGTCAAAAATGTTATTGCTATTGGGGCGCTTTGGTGGATTACCACCAAAAATTATTTGGCGCTAATCCACCAAAGTCAAGGGAGGCCTTTTTCATACAATGGGAGCGTTATTTTAACGCCTCTCTAAGGCATTAAAAATGATCCTAAAAATGGCACAGTGAAATCTTTTTACTGCACCAGTTTTCTGGGCCTCCTAACGGAAAAAGGCCCATTGTGCATACATTATGCCTGGAAGAGGCAAAATGTGACACATGGAGCTACTAAGTGGCTCTTCTTTAATGCATATGTAAACAGATAATTATTTCCACAGAGACAAGTTTAAAACGTTCTCCTAAAAAAGACAAAATACCTAAAAAGCTAATAGTTGCATACAGGTCAATAAATGATAACAGTGATATGTCAGTATAATTTCTAAACATTTCTAAGTTTTTCACCCACAATCACATATTTACATCTAATGCACTAGTAACTTGTTATTCCTTTCTCCTGAATACATCCAACCCTCACCCAGTGCACTTTTTTAACAAATGAATTATAACATTCCATCAAACCTAATTTCTTAAAGGTTTATAACGTAAAATATTCCTCTTGAGACACCTTCACTAACAGTCACCACAGCTTTTCACTCTAGAAATAGCAATATCACCACTCAAACATTCCATAGGGCAAGAATATATATACAACGAGGTTCATAAGAACAGTACAGCTTGTATTTTTACATTCTTTTCTTTTATAATTGGAAAAACACTGGTTCCATTACGTACAGGTACACATAGTTTGTACATTTTATTTTTTAAACCATTTGCAAACCTTGCTCATTTCTCTCTACATGCTAATTAACCCTCTCAATACCTATATTAAGAAATCTACACCTCCCCAAACAACTTTTCAATCTGTAAACATACCGTAGAATAAGTGTACCAACATGAATAGATTTACCAACACTTCACAACAGAGTTTTTGAAATATATTGCTAAATACCTGAAGTTGGACTCTTTCCTAAATGCAAATGACGACACCAGTCTCTCCGCTCCAGATAAATTAACTTCTGCTGAGCACAACTCAGAGACTTCTTTCTCTTCTAAAGCACCAAGGACAAACGGAGCTATATCAGGTTCTGCACCCAATCACACCATAGCGTTTCTCCAACCATGAAATAAGAATGGTAACGATTGGTTGAGTCTTGGTGTTTTTTTTAACTTCTCCCAATATGATCTTACAAGACTCTTGCATGATTGCCAAAAAACCTCTTGGCAGGCCCAGTAATTTCCCATATGAGTCCTGCAGGATGCTTGCGAGATCAAATGGCCACCACTAAAAATTGTCCATCTACTCATTACAGTACTTATTTGTCACACACTTTCTCTCAAAAACAAGCACCACAATATGCATTAAACCAATGGAATGAATGGAGAACTCATCTACTCCTTTTTAGGTTTCACCTGCACAGTGCTTGCGCTGTGCTTGTGAAATCTGTTGTATTAAATATATCTTAAAAGGAGCTTAAATCCCGCCTTCTCTTCACTTTCCCTTCTTATTAGTCTGTGCGCTTGTCATTTTATCTTTCCCTCCTTTCTATTGGTGTTAGGCTTCTTTTTCTGTGTTCTTTGTTTGTTTTTCACTTATCAGGCTCCTGTGGCATAAGTACTCATCCATATCAGCACCTTGTTGTTGTGATGGATGAAACTTTGCTGCACAACGTTTATTGTTTAGCTTTCATTATCTTTTCCTGGCCGAATGCATTTAAAGCGTGCTCATAAACAGTACTTTCTTTCTTTGCTGTAGGACTGCATGCATTTAAAGCAGGAGTGAAGCGTAGTATGTTTATTTTGTTGACTTCCCCGTATTTATACTTTTTTAGCGCCGCAACTTACAAAATACAAGTGGGCCATATTTATACTCCGTTTGCGCCGAAATTGCGTCGTTTTTTTTGACGCAATTTCGACGCAAAACTAACGCCAACTAACGCCATATTTATACTATGGCGTTAGAGGCGAATAGCGCCAAAGTTCCCGGAATGTGCGTCATTTTTTAGCGTGAACCCCTTCCTTGCGTTAATGATATGCAAGGGAGGCGTTCCCGTCTAAAAAATGACTCCCAGGCCTTTACGTGGTATTTATACTCCCGGGCAAAAGAGACGCCCGGGAGTTGGCGTGGCTAAAAACGGCGCATTTGCGCCACTTTTTAACGCCTGCTCAGGGCAGGCGTTAAGGGGCCTGTGGGCTCAAAATGAGCCCACAGGTGCCCTCCCATGCCCCCAGGGACCCCCCCTGCCACCCTTGCCCACCCCAGGAGGACCCCCAAGGATGGAGGGACCCACCCCAGGGACATTCAGGTAAGTTCAGGTAAGTATAATTTTTTATTTTTTATATTTTTTTTTGGTGGCATAGGGGGGCCTTATTTGTGCCCCCCTACATGCCACTATGCCCAATGACCATGCCCAGGGGACAGAAGTCCCCTGGGCATGGCCATTGGGCAAGGGGGCATGACTCCTATCTTTACAATGATAGGAGTCATGTTGATGGGGGATGGGCGTCGAAAATAAATGGCGCAAGTCGGGTTAAGACGATTTTTTCGACGTAACCTGACTTGCCCCATTTTAAGACGCCCATGCGCCATTTTCCCCCTACGCCGGCGCTGTCTGGTCTACGTGGTTTTTTCCCACGCAAACCAGGCAGCGCCGGTCTGATTGCGCCGTCTAACGCCATTCCATAAATACGGCGCCCGCATGGCGCTTCAGAATGGCGTTAGACGGCGCAAAACTTTTTGACGCTAAACTGCGTTAGCGCAGTTTAGCGTCAAAAAGTATAAATATGGGCCAAGTGTATTTTGTGAGTTTGCGCCGCTTTTGCGTTAAAACATGACGCAAATGTGGCGCTAAAAAAATATAAATAAGGGTGCATGGATGTGTTTTATCCAACGTGCTTTTGCTAATTACAAGTATTTCTTCAGAGTTAAAAGTTAAGGAATGCAAACATAATATAATTTACTGGGTTCTCGAAGGCATGGATCGGGTTTTACGTTTTAATTCCTGGTACAATACTGTCCTCTTGTGGCAAAAAGAAATGCTTACATACAAGAGAAAGCAACGTTAAATAAGTTCCTTTTATCGTCATCGTATTGCAGCAACTAGGCATCTTTAACCTCCAGATAATGGTCTACTCCTCTAATTATTCACTTTTCCTCTATATATTCGAAAACGCTGGGCACAGGCTGCTTTGCACTGTTGTTGATGACAGGGTAATCTGAAGAGGGTTGTCGGCTGCTTACCTACCGCCTCTGGACAACATCATTGAAAACACAGCTTTAGTTTCAGGTTTTCTTGCTCAAATTGTGTTGCTTGAACCCCAATTTACTAGTACTTTTTTTGTTGATTCTTAGACTTAATTTAGTGTTTTATAAATGTGCTGTAATAATTGTTACTTTTGCAGTATCATACTTTTTGCAGTATCATCGCCCAGCATGTTCAGATGTAATTGCAATATCAGCAGTATTACTGTAGACTGGTCAGGAAATTCTTAATGATAGCCTTGATATTTTTTGGTAACCATCAATGCTGGAAAGTACTGAGATCCTGCTGGATTTTTATTCAAGTATCACCTTGGCTGGGCCATCTGGAGCCTAACACCTAAATGCCAATGAAATTGAATGTAAATGGTAACAAAAGCGATATGTTGCCTTTATTAAAAAAACAAGTCATAACACTTGAACAGCCTTTCATTAACTTATATTGCACAACTATTCACCAAGCTATGACTAACAACAAAAAACAAAATGCTATGAATCACATAGGCAAAAACTAATACATTTACCAATTGTTGTTACTATTTGCGATCCTGTAAGAGACGCGTAAGATCATAAAAAATAGTTAAAAACAATATACATTTATTTTCTTAACAGTAGTTGGTCATTATTCACCTCCCCTCTATGGTCTGCAAACCACAACAGCCTTGATTAAAACCACTTTCTTGGGATCAATTTTCGCTACCCCACTCCTTTTTTTAATGATCGTGTAAGCCTCCCACGAGTGTGGGAGCGCCTAAATGCCTGCCTGCATAGACAACAAGTCTGTATCATTCAGTGTGCATAGTAGAGCATTCAAACACAGATGCCTGTGTACTGACACCTTTCTCTATAAACAATTTTCTCTACCACCCTACCTTTTTAATTTTTTGTTGTCACGTAGTGTGCACTCTCCTTCATTATTGTACTTATAACTTTC
This sequence comes from Pleurodeles waltl, assembly GCF_031143425.1. Classification (NCBI taxonomy): domain Eukaryota; kingdom Metazoa; phylum Chordata; class Amphibia; order Caudata; family Salamandridae; genus Pleurodeles; species Pleurodeles waltl. The sequence continues at coordinate 1,179,255,112 of NC_090445.1, read as the reverse complement.
ACTTCCTTCTCCTAGGACTTTAAGAAAAAGTGACCACTCGAGTCCCAGCTTTCCCCAGAATGGCAGCAGTATATAGTAGAGAGTGAGAAGAGGTTGGACTCTCCAAAAACACCTAGGCTCAGGATAAACACTCAATATAGTAGGGTGTAATAGGGACTCGCCATTCCACTGAGACCTCTCCCAAGGACTGCAACAATATGCAATACAGTGTGGGGAAGGACTGGCCTCAACACTGAGAACTCTGTCTTGGATGAAGGGTGTGGTTACTAGGATGTAGGAAGAAACTGGCTTCTATAATGAGACCTCTCCCAGATTACAGGTGTGCGTACTAGGGTGTGGGGAGGCACTGGCATCTTCTCTGCGACCTCTCTCTTGGTTGAAGGGGGTTTGGGAAGAAACTGACCCCTATCCATAGATCTGTCTCCTGGATGATGGGTGTGTGTGGTTGGGTGTTGGGAGTGACTGGTCTCTGCTAAGACATCTTTATTGAATGACAGATCTACAACTAGGATATGGGGAAGAAATTAGCTCTACACAGAAGTTTCTCTTGGATGACAAGCATAGAGACTAGGTTATAAAGAGACTGCCAGTCAGCTCAGACATCTCCCCAGAGTGACACATGTGCAAAATTGGCTGTGGGTAGATACTGCTCTCTTCATGATAATGAATGTCATTTAGAGAATATAAAATGGAGTATCCTATCTGTTGACAACTGTGCCTTGGACAACCAGTGTGCAACACTCTTACCTCTCTCTCAGACATCTCCTTTTGGGGACAGGCATGTATAGTAAGGTGTGCACAGAGACAGACCTCTGCACTGAAACTTCTCGCCAAAGTGAGACGTGTATATAGTAAGATGTTCCAAAGAACTGCCTTCTCCACCAGCTTACAGCAGTACGTAGTATACAATGAGAAGTCATTCACCTTTATGTGAAAACCAGTCTCTTGTATAAAAATCTTTATACTACAGTGGGAACAATCACTAATCTTTCCATAGTACATTAAACATACATATACACGCAGCAGCAGCACAGTTACAGTTCTTGAAGCTGAAACTCCCAGTTTTAGTCAACAATGCAAGACTAATACTTTTGAAACCTTTAAAAGCTATGAAGGAAAGAAATACGTAGTAACATAAAATATTTTATTAAAAGCAATTTAGCAACTTTACAAACTACAACTTAATTAACAAACTAAACCAACCACTGTTAAAAAATAAAACAACAAACTTTACCAATTGTTTTACATTTTTTGTTCCATCTCATTACTGGGCAGTAACACCTCCTCTCCTTTTGCTTCATTTGCCTACTGGATTTTGATGTACGTGGGTCTTCTTTTCCTTTGTTTCAGCCACCTCAGCCTGCCAAAAAATACCTCCTATAATAATCTTTTTCTGGAGAGTCTGTGCAAATAAAATAAAATTTGCAAAAAGGAGTTCAGCAAGGAAATTAGAAACAACCAGTGTGTTACATCCCTTACAGGAATATGGAAGTATTGTAGATACAGTCACTCTGAAAGGATAGCTAAGACAAACTTAGCTTGTGCAACCACAGTCCTTTGTCCGCCTACACATTCTTTCAATTGGCAGATACAACCTCTCCTCAGGAATTTACTGCTCAAGCAGATAACAACATTCCTTATATAAATACAGCAATTTTTTGCTGTTTAAGTAGGCAGATCATTTTGTCAATAAAACCAAAAAGAGCTATACAGAACAATCTTCTCTTAGGATACAAATGTCGCTGCAGGCAGTAAAAATAATATCAGTTGGGCATTTACTTTTTTTCCCTAACTTTCCACGCAGTTACCTTTCCTTCTTTCTTCTAAATTAAAACATTTTGTTTTTCCTCCTTCATTTATTGTGTGACATGGTACTTCAGTTTTTCAGAGCTCCTGTTTTCCATTTTCCTTTTAAAAAATGACAATCTAACCAAAAAACGTAAAGTTACGTACTGATCATTATTCGATAACAATGATACATCAATATATTCTCTGAAGATTTCATTGTCTTTCATCCGCAATCACATATTTATATGTACTGTTCCACTAACTTCATAATCCTTTCTCTTAATAAATTGTACACCCCTAAACAGTGCATGTTTTATCCACAATTAAATTCTACCAACCCTACAAACATGGGGGTTCATTTACAAGCCTTTTGCACTGCTGTAGCATCTTTTTTTTATGCTACGGTGGCGCAAAACAGACCCCACCCCGGGCCATATTTGCAAACTGGTGCAATGACACCATTGTGTCATTTTGTAAACCCTTGTGCCACATTATACCTGCACCAGATATAATGTATGCAAGGGGGGGCATTCCCCCACAGGGAGGCCAAAAAAAATGACCCAGTGAAATCTGCAAGATTTCACTGCACCATTCAAGTGTCATTTTTTAACGTCTGCCCAGGGCAGGCACTAGGCTCTGTTCAATGTGCCTCCCCGAGCTGTGCTGGACTAGAGTCAACATTTTGGACATTAGTCCAGCAAAGCGCCACAACTGCATCAAACATTTTGCCACAGTTTTGCTAAAGAGCACCATTGTGTGGTGTATTATAAATACAGTGCTACCATGGTGTGGTCAGGTGGCGTAGGGCAACGCAAGGAAACTGGCGCATCAGAGCCGATATACCAGTTCCTTGTAAATGAGGCTCATGGTTCCATAACAATTTGGAAAGTATCAGATTATCTTTAACAGGCTACAATTCCTTACCTAACAGTGAGCACAATGTTTAATCAAGAAATAGCATCTCTACTCAAACATCTCAATGGGTAAAATATGTGTACAGTAAAATTCATAAAAACAGTAGGGGCCATATTTATACTTTTTGACGCACAACTGCGCCAACGCAGTTGTGCGTCAAAAATTTTACCACTGGCTAACGCCATTTCAACGCGCCATGCAGGCGCCTTATTTAAGGAATGACGTTAGCTGGCGCTGCGGACTGGCCTGCGTTAAAAAAAAATGACGCACACCGGGTAGCGCCGGTGTAGGGGAAAATGGGGGTTGTGCGTCAAAAAATGGTGCACGTCGGGTCTGAGGAAAAAATCAGGCCTCAAAACGGACTTGCGCCATTTTTTTTGACGCACAACCCCCATTGACATGACTCCTGTCTTAGCAAAGACAGGAGTCATGCCCCCTTGCCCAAAGGCCATGCACAGGGGACTTCTGTCCCCTGGGCATGGTCATTGGGCATAGTGGCATGTAGGGGGGGCCAAATTAGGCCCCCCTATGCCACTTAAAAAAACTTTTTAAAAACTTACCTGAACTTACCTTTACTTACCTGGGAAGGGCACCCCCATCCATGGGTGTCCTCCAGGGGAGGGTGAGGGTGGCAGGGGGTGTCCCTGGGGACAGGGTAGGGCACCTCTGGACTCCTTCCGAGCCCACAGATCCCTTAACGCCTGCCCTGACCCAGGCGTTAAAAAACGGCACACATCAGGCTATGCGCAGTTTTTTAAGGCCCACCCCCGCCTGTGCATCAAAATGACGCTGGGGTATAAATAAGGCGCACAGGCCTTAAAGTCATTTTTTGGACGGGAACGCCTACCTTGCATATGATTAACGCAAGGCGGGTTGCCGCATCCAAAAAATGACGCACACGGCGGGATTTTGACGTCCGCGGGCTCTGGCTTCAAAGTTTAAATATGGGGCAAGGTTTGCGCTGAATGTGCGTCAAACTTTTTTGATGCACATTCGACGCAGACAGAGTATAAATATGCCCCTAGGCCTTGTATTAACAAACTGGAGATTCTTTGTTTTAAAATTGGAAAAACACTGCCTCTTTTACTTACAACTACACACAGATTAAACATTTCATTTTGTAACTCAATGCCCACTACTTGGTGATAGTTCTCTACTTTCTAAAATCTACCTCTCAAAACATATATTATGGAACACACACCTCTACAAACAACTTTTGACTCAAATCAAATCAATCTTTATTCGGATTTTACTCCACAAAAGATAAAAACAGTCTCTTTAAAATAATAAGAAAATATACAATAGAATAAAATACAGAAGAAGAAACATTACTAAAAAATAAATAAATAAATAAAAACCCTTGCTACTACAGATTGTAGAATTATTCATTCTCATACTGAAGGTTTTCTAAATATGACAGCTTTTTCCTTAATTCAATGGCATTTAGGATAAATTTTATCACTGCATCACATTTCTCATTAGTATCCAAATTACATAGGTAGTTAAATGCCTCTCATTGTGGATTGTGCAAATTGTCCCACACAGGGGCACTTAGGTAGACTTTTACTCCAAATCCTCATCCTTGGGAAGGCTACCAAAAAGTGTAGCGTTCTAAAACGCATTCGAGTCAGATAAAATCTATCTTGAATGTTTGCTACTTTCATCAAATAATTTGGCATTAGCTCATTATTTTCAGTCATATAAAGTGCTACTGTTATCTTCCTACGTTCCCTATTTTCTCTTTCGCAGACCCTCCATGCTATAAGTTGATCTTTCAATTCTTTCTTGCTAACTTGAAGGATAATATCTGGGTTGTCCAAATTTGGAACTAGATTTATGCCTTTCAGCAAATCTTTTAGGTGCATGAACCATGGAATTCTATCCCAATATTCTAATGTAAGGCAATCTTTAATAATCTTTTGGGTAAAAAGCGTCCCTTCTTTGGACCAAATACCATACCAAGCCAATAACGCATTGGTGTATATTAGATCTTCCACGTAAGGGCAACCCAACTCCTTATGTACCATAAATGTGGAAGTGGTATTTGGCACTGCCAATAGTCTGCAAAGGAAGGTATTCCCTAGTACTTGTAATGAGCGGATCTCGGACATTGAACCCCAAAGGGCAGAACCATATGTAATGCTGTTAATTGATTTGCTTTTGTAGATTTGCAGCATTTCCCTAAGGGGTTTATTTCCAATTTTTTTTGAAAATCTAAAAACAGCCTCAGTTGTCCTAACATATTTCATCTTAATGATTTCTAGATGTTGTTTCCAATGTCCCATATTAGAAAATTGTATACCCAGATATGTAAATCCATTCACCTCCTCACATTTGTGACCTTTAATAAAAAAAGCTTTCTTCCTGACTTTCTCCTGCCCGCAAGTCATTACAACAGTTTTGCTCAGATTCAACAACATATCTCTTTCCTCCATAAATTCCACAAACCCCTCAATTAGCCTCTGCAACCCATTTGCAGTTTGTGACAACAATACAGCATCATCTGCATATAGAAGGACTGGGATAGAGTTTACTCCTATTTTTGGGGTATCGATTTTCATATTTTTTAAATGGGCATCTACTCCATTTATGTAAAGGGAGAATAGAAGGGGTGCCAGGACACAGCCTTGACGTATTCCTCTCCCTATCCTAAAACCTGGGGTACACTCACCATTTCTTCCATATCTCACCCGTGCTGTTAAATGATGATATAGTTGTGCCAAGAAACTTATTATGTCTAGGGGTGCACCCATGTCTGTCAAAACGTTCCACAGCTTGACATGGTTCACCAAATCAAAAGCACTACTAAGATCAGCAAAGCAGAGGAACAGATGACCCTTCCTCGCTATTGTATATTTACTTATTATTAGGTTAAGATTTATGCATTGTTCCAGAGTACCAAACCCAGGCCTAAATCCCAATTGGGCCTCTGTGAGTATATGGTTTTTAGTAGCCCATAATTCTAGTCTTTCTAGGAGTACTCTTCCCAACAATTTGATGGAGGTATCTAGGAGTGAGATTGGCCGATAGAATTTGGGGTCACTGCTATCTCCCTTTTTGAAAATGGGGACAATTATGCTTTCAGTCCAAGATGTTAATATATATCCCTTTGTCACACTCAAAAAGACTTGGGTCAAAATAGGGCACCACAGATCGATGTATGTCAAGTAGGCATCTACTGGCACCCCATCAGAGCCTGGTGCCTTCCCTTTCAAACATCTTACCATAGCAGATTTCACTTCCCCTATACTGACTGGTTGCAAAAAGGGTGGCTTTTTCTCAATTATCCCCCTATTCAATATATGGGTAGCCAGGTTAGCTGGATTAAAAATTAGGCCAAAATGTAAAAGCCATTCTGATGACGGGACATGTACTGTTATTTGGAGTACATCATTATTTTTTAGGAATGGTTGATTAATTGTTTTCCAAAATAAAGTACTATCTTTTAATTTTGTTGCTTGCTCAAGATCAGCCCATGCCCTAGCTCTCAATTGTGCCTTCCTTGTCATTAGTGCAAGTTTATAATTAGAACGTTTAATAATGACCTCTTCCCTGTTTCTTGGTCGAGCCTGCAGGGCTTGTTTTAATTACTGATTTGCTAGTGTACAATTATGATCAAACCACCCCACTTCCCCGCTCTTTTTGTTCCCCAATGTTCTCACTAGGTTTCCTGCAATGGCATTTCTAAGCTGGATGAAAGATCCTAGGATCTCATTTGGGCTTTGGTTAGGTTCTGTACATGTGAGAATGTCTTGATAATGTTGTGTTACAACTTTTTCCATCACATCTGTTTCATTTACCCCAGTCAATTTAATTACAATGCCATTTTCCCTTTTTATTCCTATGTTCCTTGCCAATTGTTCACCTATATTAAAAGGTTTAACCAATCTCAGAGTTAACACCAAGAGATTATGATCACTATAGATGGTTGGCTCAATCTTCAGGGATTCAACCATATCTATATTGCTCTTTGACATTAGTATATGGTCAATTAATGAGAAATGTCCTCTTCCTATTAATGATGGTAGTTTCATTCCTTTGAGCCCGTCTTGCTCCATCAATTCTAGATCATATCTAAATAATATCTCATTCAATACAATTCTGTAGTTGTTATGTAAGAAGTGCAATTGTGCACTTCCCCCATCATTGACAAATCCACATGTCTTCCCTATAGTATTCTGGCCTGTCTCAATATTAAAGTCTCCAACCCATATTATTATATAGCTTGAAGTTATATCATTTACAAAAGTTTGCAATTCTTCCTGAAGAGTCGATGCCACTACTCTATTGGTGCCATCAAATTTATTATTGTAGTAGTTTATTAAAACAATCCCTAGAATCCCATCTATCCGGAGAAATAAAAACTGATAATAAGGGGAATCAAGGGAAGATTTCACCAGAGTATGAGGAACCAGTGTTGAGATCAATATTGCTAATCCTCCCTTTGCCCTTCCGCTAGGTGAGGCAGTAGCTGGGGTGGAAAAAATGGCATATCCTTCAATAAAGAAGGATCCTGTGTGCCAAGTCTCTTGTAGGCAGATTATATGTGATGAACTTATTATGGTCTGCCATTCCTTCTCATCCATTTTCGTTTTTACTCCTGCTATGTTCCGTGACATGAGTGTAATTAAGTCTCCTGCTAGGGGTCTCCTATCTATCTCAATATTACCATTGCAACCTGGAAATTTGAGAGAGGGGGCTACAATAGTAGGTTGTATTTTATCCGGTAGCAGAATCTCTTTCCTACTCATGTCCTCCTGTTGTCAATCCAAATCATGTTACTCAGGGGAGCAAATCGATTGGAGCACTCTGGTTTGTTATACCTCACCAGTTTGCTGGATGTTTCCCCTGTAACCCCCGTGTCTCTTATGCCTGAGGTATTTATCGTTCTATAAAAGTATCCTAGAGGAACAGCCATAATCTCTTTCCTCCAATTTTTGCGAGTCCGATATCTTTTATCCAAGTCCACTAGTAATTGGCCCACAAAACGAGGGTTACGAAAATTAACCACAATACAGTCTCCCTCTTCTTTCTCCAAATATCCCACCCAATCAACTCTTCTTACATATTAGATTTCACGAAATAGTATATCTGGTATACATATGTACTCTGCCATCCAGTGTACTACCTTGTTACGTAGATCCGTCCAGGTCTCAGTGATATTTGGTCCTAGTTTGGGAACATTTTTTAGAATGATTGTATATGGTATAGCATCTGGTGGTAGTTGTAATACCTCTTTCACAGGTCTATTTCTAAACAAGGACTGGCATCTATGATTCCTATCCAAATGCTCCATATGATTGGTCGTGGAATCCTTAGGCAGTGGAGTCTCTTTCTGTATGGGGTGCCGGTTTCCTATACTTCTTTTGTTGGAATCTTCTTCCCCTGTCATTGCATGATTCCTTATGTCTACACTTGGTATAGTGTCACAACCATGAGACACATTTTTCGCTTTAATCATTGTATTAACACTTGCCTCTATCTTAGTTATACGTTCTTTTATCTCCTTAAATTCTAGCAATACTTTTGACTCTATCTGGTCTAGCTTGCCATGCAATTTCTTGAAAAGAGTTTCCATACGTTTTTGAGAGGGGCCATCGGTGTCTGGTGATAGTGTTACTGCATGTCCCCTATGCGTTTCAGTTATTAATTTCCTACCCTTCGAAAACTGTGAGGTTGGTTGTATGATTTTAGAGATAGTAGTCTGCCTACTTCTTTTTTTCTTTGGTGGTGAGGGAGTTTGGTCATCTGTACTGCTCAAGGAATACATTTCTTCTATTATATCTGTAGGTAAAAGGGAGCCTAGGGAAGGTCTAGGATCCGTCCCAGTACCTTTTCCCTTTGGGGGTTTCAGTTCAGTAATTAAGCCTACAGCCTCAGTGCTCACTTCTATGATGGCCTCATGTAGGACATTTTTTGTTGCCACTAAGCGTGCTTCAGCATTGATTATTTCTTCATGAATTTTCCCCATTGCATCTGTAAGGTAATTTGTAATCATATTAGTATTTCCCTGATTTTTTTTATTAATACCATTCCCTATTTGATTTTGCTTTCTTTTCCCCATTATGTATGTTATATATGTGGGGTTACTGTCTTAAACACTTTTATCTAGTCTCAACGAAGTATATGCAAGTCACTAAGCCAAATAACAACACAATAGCAGCAAAATGAGTCCAGCCCAGCCTCCTCCAGGCTCTGGCGGGCTTGACACAAGAGTGCAGTGAAAACAGTTGTTAAAGGGCTCCTGCCCCTGTCTATAGAGCCAACACTGGCAGCAGCTCAAATCTTTAAACGTCTCCTCGTGGCCCTGTAACGCATTCGGTGATGTAGTCTGAGTCAAAATAAAAAGAGCACACACCCCTACCATATATAGTTGGCCAAGAGAAGATACCAGTAGTATCCGAGTGGAAATGTCAAGGGGGGTGGCCCAGCCCAGCCTCTGTCAGACGCTGACGGGCGAAGGACGGGCCCGCCCTTGGCCCGGGCTTCGCCCGGACGCCGCCCGCGCGCGTCCCCCGGGCGGGAGCGCGAGAATTCAATTTAAAGGGCTCGGGCTCACACCCTTACAAGTGTAGCTGCCGCCGCCGCCGCCTCCCTCGTAGAAACGCACTTCCCGCTGGGCGGGAGCGCGAGAATTCAATTTAAAGGGCTCGGGCTCCTGCCCTTACAAGTGTAGCTGCCGCCGCTGCCTCCCTCGTAGAAACGCACTTCCCTTTTGACTCAATAACCCTTGTATAGAATGGGAAACAGCCTTTTCCACACAGCAGGAACCACGCAATACCATTACCACGCATCCATTAGAACACATGCATCTTTGCAAAAGTTTAGAACATATGTGCTTTTCCCTCGCAAGCTTTTACAACAAAAATGTAAGTATTTCGTAGGTAAATATAAGGGCTATATATATATATGTATATATATATATGAAACTAGGTCCTAACTATATCTACCTCGTGGCAAGCAACATATCACCCTGGAGTGCAGCGTCCTGTTTGGGCAAATGTTAAATACTGAGCACGGTTGGACTTCAACTCCAGCACCGTCCTATGGGAGTGTGCTGCTAAATCTGAACACACTGGGACTATGATATATCTATATATATATATAATATATATATATATATATATATATATATATATATATATATATATATATATATATATATATATATATATATACATATACATATATATATATATATATACATATATATATATATATATATTATATATATATGTGTGTGTGTGTATATATCTATGCATATATACATATATACACATATGTACATATATATATATATAAATATTTGTTATATATAATTGTATTTTATATATATATATATATATATATATATATATATATATATATATATATATATATATATTTATTTAATAGTCCCAAAATATATATATATATATATATATATATATATATATATATATATATATATATATATATATATAAAATAATATTCAGGAGGCACTGAAATGTTAATGTGGGGGGCTGACAGCCCCCACCAAGCGAAAGCAAACAAAGTCTAGTTTCGGACAGTTGGTGCTGTCAAACTCAGCTCCTACTGTCAGAAAGCAGAGTTTTCATCTGTTTCCCTGCACGCAAATATGCGTGCAGGGAAACAGATTAAAACATTGCTCCCACAAGCAGGGAGCTGCTACTTAAAGCAGCTTCCTGCTTGTGGGAGGAATGCTGGCTCCTGCTGGATGCAGGGAGCCGGCTAGGACCAAAGAGGTCTTCAGGCTCCCCCGTGATTCTGTCGCTCTCTCTATCTCTTCCATCCTAAAATGGGAAGGGAGAGAGAGAGAGAGATGTAATCATTACAATGGTCTCTCCATGCAATGACTTCACAGAGCAGTTAGGAGTCACCTGTGGCATAATGGTTAACGTCACAGACCCTCACACTGAAAGTTAAGGGTTTTAGTCCAGGTGTGTCTATGGTCATTTCCATATTTTAGCTTGTATTCAACTTCAAAAGTTTAAGGTTCGTACTGAAAGGTGATCTCATTTTTTTTAATGACAAATACATTTTTCTTTTCAATTTCTCCAGAAATATCTCATGGCATTGGGGTGATAATTCCATGATCTTAGACATGTTACATGGCCATGTTCGGAGTTACCATTGTGACGCTGTACATAGGTAGTGACCTATGTACAGTGCACGCGTGTAATGGTGTCCCCGCACTCACAAAGTCCAGGGAATTTGCCCTGAACGATGTGGGGGCACCTTGGCTAGTGCCAGGGTGCCCACACACTAAGTAACTTAGCACCCAACCTTTACCAGGTAAAGGTTAGACATATAGGTGACTTATAAGTTACTTAAGTGCAGTGGTAAATGGCTGTGAACTAACGTGGACGTTATTTCACTCAGACTGCAGTGGCAGGCCTGTGTAAGAATTGTCAGAGCTCCCTATGGGTGGCAAAAGAAATGCTGCAGCCCATAGGGATCTCCTGGAACCCCAATACCCTGGGTACCTCAGTACCATATACTAGGGAATTATAAGGGTGTTCCTGTATGCCAATATGAATTGGTGAAATTGGTGACTAGCCTGTTAGTGACAATTTGTAAAGAGAGAGCATAACCACTGAGGTTCTGGTTAGCAGAGCCTCAGTGAGACAGTTAGGCATCACACATGGAACACATACATATAGGTCACAAACTTATGAGCGCTGGGGTCCTGGCTAGCAGGGTCCCAGTGACACATACCAAACATACTGAAAACATAGGGTTTTCACTATGAGCACTGGGCCCTGGCTAGCAGGATCCCAGTGAGACAGTGAAAATACCCTGACATATACTCACAAACAGGCCAAAAGTGGGGGTAACAAGGCTAGAAAGAGGCTACTTTCTCACAGCCAACCCCTACTGCGCACGGCCGAAGGCCATGCCCGGTGGTGGTTGCATTATGGTATAGTAATAAAAATTATTTTACATTTAAAAAACTGTAGAAATTCATTGAAGAAAAAACTAAGTTTACGGGGACGTTATAGTTAGGAAATAAAATTTAATAAATGACAGAAATTCATGTATCTAGCTGGCGAACTATGATTAAGTTCTTAATTTACTCGAACAAAACCAAAGAAATTCAGCTGTCATAGTTAGAGTAATGTCTGGTTACTATGACTCATGCTCAAAGCTAACTATAATTCGCACCCTAGCCATGAAAGATTTTCTTATCATTAATTTTACTGTAGATGTTGCAGCTATATTATAAGTTATAATATAGGAGATGTTATTACTGATGTAATATATGGGGTAAGTAGCAGTGCATGGTGAGGGTCCGAATTATAGTTATCTTAGTGCACGAGTTATAGTTACCACACATAACTTTAACAGCTGAATTTCTTTGATTTTGTGCAAGTAAATTCAGAACCTAACTATACCATCCCTGTAACCTTTGTTTTCTTCAGTAAATTTCTATGTTATTTTTAACGCAGCAGAGATTTAGCTACAGGGCCTGGTCTGCAGCCAGGCCCACCACTCAACACCCCCACATACAGTCTTTGGCAATGCACAGCTGGGGGTTGGCCTCAGGGCCTTGCCTGTGGCAAGGCCCTTCATCCAAACCCCAACATACTGCCAATACTGGTTGAGTGAATGTGTGTTTATTTTTTCCTTTGGGATATGGATTCACAGATCCACTCTGGATTCGCAGATCCTGGATTTGCAGTTCTGCTGTGGATTTACACATGGTTCACAGTGAGCCCTGTGGCAGATCTGAGGATCCGCAAATCATCCGAAAAAATAGATTTGGGTAATATTTTGCTCATGGGGGTTCCCTCAGGGACCCATCCATTTCTCCTATGGGGTCAGGATACCTTTAGCCAGACCTAATATGTCACTTTTCACTGGTATTATTCGCCCACCGCAGTGAGCCGATAAGAAAAATTGCAGCCACAGCTTTTCTCACAGATTCCAACCAGCCAATCAGGGCTTTTCTTTCACCCATGGATTTGCAAATCCTCTGCACTGGACCCGCGGATCTTCTGTGCCCCAAGATATCTATATTTCTTATTCCTTTAAAATCTAGAAAACTACTGAATGGATTTACACCAAATCACATAAAGTACGATCTATGTACCAGGATCAACCTTCCTGCCAAATTTGGTGTAATTCCGTTCAGCGGTTTGGGCTGTAGTCATGTATAAAACACTATGGGAAAATGCATGGAGAAAATGCATTATGGACCACCCCCTTTTTCTCTGTCCCCACTTGACAGATCACCCCAAAACTTTCAAGACAGCAGCTGAAGTGACTGTCATAGTAGTTTTGAAAATTTCATGAAGGTTTGTCAAACAGTGCAAAGTTATTGGCAAAACAAAAAACTCTCCATGAAAACTAGATCCTAACTATAACTACCTACTGGCGAGATATATATATATATATATATATATATATATATATATATATATATATATATACACATATATATTTATACATACATATATTAACTAGTGGCGGTCACCACTAGGTAGTTTCAGTTAGGACCATGTTTCCATAGAAAAAAGTATTTTTTTACTTGCCTATATCTTTAGCACCGCGTGACGAATCCTCACAAACGTTTACAAAAAGTGCCCTTGTTATTCTTGTTGTGGATGAAAAGTTTCAGAGTGATCCATTAAGTGGGGGCTGAGAAAAAGGAGATGGTCAAAAAAGTTACATTTCACAAGTTAATTTCCATAGGACCTTTGAACAAGGCTACAGCCCATACCATGGGATGGAATTATACCAAACAGCTCTCCCTCTCTGCGAGCAGAGGATTCCTCTGTCTCCTTGCCCGTGGAGATGAGGGAGGTCCCACAACAGTCCCCAACATTGTGACTGGGTGACCTGGGGGACACCGAGGTCACATGGCTAGGCCCCGGGGGATAAGGTCCAGGGGCCGAGATTGGTCCTGGGGAGAGGGGCAAAACAGTAATAAATAATTAGGCCACACCCTGGGGAATGAAGTCCCTGGGGCCAAGATCAGCCTGGGGAGGAGAGGGGCTGTGTGCCCCCCAAAAAGAAATTAGGCCGCAGTGCGTGGGATTCAAGAACAAGATCAGCTTGGGAAGAGGGCAGCACGGCCCCCATCCCCCCAAAAATTATATGTTTATGCCGGGTTCCAGGAGATGGGGCTCCTGGGGCTTAGGTCGGCCTGGGGAAGGGGTCCATGTGCCATTCTACGATACTCTACTTGATGAAACTCCACTTCACCACACTCCATTTCATGACATTTCATTGACGACACTCCACTATACAACACTCAGCTCTTATTTTGGGCATGCCACTACACTGTACTACATGCCACTCCACTGTACAATACTCTATTCCACTCCATGATATGACACACTACGTCATTCCACTGTATAACACTTTAATCCACTGTACGCTATGCCACGCCACTCAACTCCACTCTATTCCACTCTACAATACTCCAGTCTATGACACTAGACTCTATGTACACTCTCTCCGTTGTTGTACTGTACTAAACTTTACTTTATGACACTCCCATCAATGACATTCAACACTGTGGTTTGGAAAGCATTTTTATTAAAAAATAAACACCATTAACTTAAATGAAAAAAAACAAAGGGTAAGGATAATTTACAGCTAGAAAAACCTTTTGTATTCTTTATATACAAACTCAACAAACATAAGTTAGACTTATAACTTCAGTTTATAATTTAAGCACCACCTTCAAATTACTACATCGAGCACCTTGTAACACAGTGTTGTCACCTCACTCGCCACACTACATTAACTATAACTCAGTCCAGCGGGATCACAAAAAAAATTGATGGCTATCATTTTATCAGATTTATATAGGGAGGGGCCTGTGTCCCCACTTTTTAGCGACCTAGGGACCCCATCCCTGGGGCCAGGTATATTTAAGGAGAAAGGGGGGTGCGCAGCTCTCATCCCCGAGCTGTTTTGGCCCAGGGTTCCCCATCTCCAATTGCTCAATCTATTTTATAAGGAGATGGGGGCATGCAACCCCCTTCTCTGAGCTGCTTTCTGCCCTAGAGACCCCATCCCCCTGCGCACAATTTACTGGTTAAAGGGACAGAAGTGAGCAGCCTAATCCTACATAGGTCCCGGGGAGCCCATCCCCTGAGGCAGAATTGTGCATTAAAAAGGCCCTGGGAACCCAATCCCACAGGGACGTCACTTTAATCTAAAGGAAAGGGGGCCATTAATGGCCCCAGGAACTTCATCCCCTGAGGCAGGCTCACTTGCTGTGTCCGGTGGAGCCCATACCCGGACAGTAGTAGTTTCCCAGCAAACAATGGCATGGAAAGGGAAAAGTGTTTGCTCCTATCTTCCCCAAAACTTGAGCGAACACAAAGTCTGCTCCCAGCACACCCCGTCCAATTAATAAATAGATTGGGCCCAAGAGATAGGGTCCCCAGGGCCCTACTGAAACCCACTCCCCATATACATTTTTTAAAAAGGTGGTCGTCATTTTGTTTTTTTTCTTAAAAATGATACAATCCTGGGGAATGGGTTCTCCGGGGCCTAATTAGGCTCAGGGCACGCAGCTGTGCACCCCACCCTCCTTCATCAACTGTCATCTGCACACAGAGCTACTCTTCAGTACAAAGATTTGTAATGTGTTCAGTATGTCTACACACCTATGATGCATTAGATGCACATCCATTTTGTAAACACTTACACCTTTTAGCTGGACACAGGCTGTACAAAATTATGTAGAACATTTGTATGGTAGCTGCTCACCACTATGTGAACTATAAAGCAAACTAACACACTTATTGGATGATGTTATCAGTGAGGTCATCAGTGATGTCATCAAAATTGTCATTTGAGATGTCATGAGTGATGTAATATGTAAGGTCAGAAGTAGTCCATGACGAGGGACCAAGTTATGTTTAACTCTGCGAACCTTTGTTTTTTTCAGTGAAAAGATATATATATCTAGTACAGCGATTGGATATGAAAGTACATTCTCTAGAGAGACTTTTAACTTTAACCGCATTATGGTAGAAGACACTCATAGGAAAACATATAGAGTGTGCTACAGTTTCCTTTAACAGCCTCACAATCAAAGCCACACACCATGTTTGAAATACTTTAACAAGTATTCGTTGTCACTTAGTATAACAGAGCTTGATTCTGGGATGAACCTGTCGCTTAGTCTTTCATTATTCTAATGAGACTACTGGATTTTGAGCGGCAAAATTGTCCGCCGTGTGGGAGACTAAGTCTAACCCACTGCGGTGACACCTGTTGCTCCAATCCGGGTTTTGCAGCCGAGCGCATGACATACTTGGCTTCTCGGGGAAGTTGTGGTTTCTCAGGTCTCATCTGGTTCTCTCACTTACAATTCAGTCTCATACGTAAATGACAAACAGAAGCAGTATATGTTTCAATAATGAGTTTAATAAAACATCTGCATCTTAGATAGCAAAGCGTGAGCTGCAATAACAGTATTAAAATTGTGACGAGAAGAGTGAAGCATAAAAACAACTCTATCATATTGTCACTATTTTCGATGGACTAATTCCTACCTAGGCTAGGATAGAGCACAGCATGTTAAGCTCTAAGTCTGCCCTTCAGGTTTCCCTGGGAAAACATCAATCCCCATACCTGAGCAAAGACCTGCGGTCTGCGTTAGCATCTGTAGCAAAGCATTCAGCAATCAGCACACAGTCGTGGTTCCCTGGCTGGACTCTCCCTCTAACGTGTAAGGGACAAGAAAGTGTTTTTATAATAACACAGCTGATATTCTGAGAAACTGTCAGTTTGTAAAGATGTGTATTTTCTACAAATGTTGGAGACTAAACTTCTACCACGTTCACCGGCAATGTACCGTACTGTAGCCTTGGAAGAAGCACAGAGTGATCAAGAATGTCTTGTTTGAGAACAGAGTGCTGGCCTAGGCAAAAACAGTTAGATAGACGGAAATAAAACAAGACCGTAAAAATGGTTATTGTAACAATAATAAGATGAAGCTGAATAAAATATATCTAGGTTAAAGTGCACAGTGGCTAGTGTGTTAAAATAACGTGCATGGAGCCATAACTTAAATGGCTGCACAACAAACCTAATGTTATTTTTATAGGTGTAAAACCTGATTTTTTTACATGTGCTTTCCATACATGACATACAGTATTTTCAGATTTAAATTTGCAACACATAGCATTGTTTCTATAGTTTCACTGGATTAACATTACAAATCTTATCTCAATGGCGATTACAATTTTCTTTTCCATTAAACGTTTTGAGGAGTGAATATCTCTTCTGGTACTAAGCATTTTGGAAGCACCCTTTATTTGGTGAATCTGAGTGCTACCCTATCCACAAAAAACCCCAAGGGCTTCAGTGATGAGGCCATATGCACAAGCCTAGATGTCCACACATTAACAATTGTATTTTTGGGAGAAAACTTTATTGGTTTACAGCGATATCACAAAGACACCGCAATTCAAAGAATCTCATTTTAAGCATCATGTCATTTTGCACTCTTCGGTTTTCATGGGCATAGGTACACCCACTAGGGTTGTATGTACACACATCTGTATTTCAGTCAATCCTGATAAACAATTATGTTTAAAAAAAGCTACATTGCCATAGTTCCCAAAAGCCAATCTAAAACAGATTGAACCCCCCATCTTCTGTCGTGCTTAGCCTTCACAGTACACCGGATATAGGATCACAGTAAACAGGCTTTGTCTACCTACAGCGCACCGACCTATGACACTGAGTTCCCCTTGATCCTACTTTAACACTCTCTAGGCCATAATCAGTGTGTTACAGAGCTCCATCCCCGGATGTGGCCAATCCCTGCGACTCCCTTAGTTCAGTCAACATAGCGGACCAGGCTTGTATATCATCTTCAAGTTTATCATCTCTACTGACGTGTCTCATCCTCACCTCTTCTGCAATCGCCCACTCAGAGACATCTTTCAGCCAAGCTGCATATGAAGGTGGGGGTCAAACTGTGCCATGTTATTGCTATGCGTCTCATCGCCAGTACAAGCTCAAGGAGAACAAATTTGATGCTTAGTTTTTTCTTTGTAAGGGAGGGAAGCAGGCCCAGCAATACCTGGCGAACCTCCATCTACACATCCCACCCGAGGTTCTATTCAGGTTTTGTACTAGTTCTTAATGTCCCACATGTAGGAAAGTACCATCTTGCCTGGCATGTTACCCCCAATTTTACTTGTATGTCAGTTTGTTTTTGCTTGTCTCACTGGGATCCTGCTAGCCAGGACCCCAGTGCTCATAGTTTGTGGCCTGAATGTGTGTACCTGTGTAGTGACTAGCTGTGTCACTGAGGCTCTGCTAACCAGAACCTCAGTGCTTATGCTCTCTCTGCCCTTAAAATTGTCACTATAGGCTAGTGACCATTTTCACTAATTATAATTGGCACACTGGACCACCTTTATAATTCCCTAGTATATGGTACCTAGGTACACAGGGTATTGGGGTTCCAGGAGATCACTATGGGCTGCAGCATTTCTTTTGCCACCCATAGGGAGCTCAGACAAATCTTACACAGGACTGCCACTGCAGACTGAGTGAAATAATGCACACTTTATTTTACCCCAGGCCAAATCTGGTATCGGGGTGCCAATCCCATGCATCCCCAGGGCTCTACTATGGACCCCAGGTACTGCCAAACCAGCTCTCTGCGGTTTTCTCTGCAGCTACCGCTGCTGCCAACCCACAGACAGGGTTCTGCCCTGAAGCAGACCAAAGGAATTCCTCTGAGAGAGGGTGTTACACTCTCTCCCTTTGGAAATAGGTGTTAAGGGCTGGGGAGGAGTAGCCTCTCCCAGCCTCTGGAAATGCTTTGAAGGGCACAGATGGTGCCCTCCTTGCATAAGCAAGTCTACACCAGTTCAGGGAACCCCCAGTCTCTGCTCTGGCGTGAAACTGAACAAAGGAAAGGGGAGTGACCACTCCCCTGTCCATCACCATCCCAGGGGTGGTGCCTAGAGCTCCTCCATTGTGTCCCAGGCCTCTGCCATCTTGAATCCAGAGGTGTGAGGGCACAATGGAGGCCTCTGAGTGGCCAGTGCCAGCAGGTGACGTCAGAGACCCCTTCTGATAGGTGCTTACCTCTCTAGGAGGCTAATCCTCTTCTGAGGGCTCTTTAGCGTCTCTCCTGTGGGCTTTTCCTCAGATAACGATTTGCAAGAATTCACCAGAGTTCTTCTGCATCTCCCTCTTTGACTTCTGCCAAGGATTGACCACTGACTGCTCCAGGATGCCTGCAAAACTGCAACAAAGTAGCAAGAAGACTACGAGCAACATTGTAGCGCCTAATCCTGCCGGCTTTCTCGACTGTTTCCTTGTGGTGCATGCTCTGGGGGCTGTCTGCCTTCACCCTGCACTGAAAGCCAAGAAGAAATCTCATGTGAGTCAACAGAATCTTCCCCCTGCTACAGCAGGCATTAAACTTCAGCGTCACCGGTACTCTGGGACCCCTCTCATCCTGACGAGCATGGCCCCTGGAACACAGGTGATGGACCCAAGTGACCCAGACTGTCCAGTGGTCCAACTGTCCAAACTTGGAGGAGATAAGTTCTTGCCTCCCCTCTCCAGACAGTAATCCTGTGTACTGCGTGAACTGCAGCTGCTAGGGCTTCTGTTTACTTTTGCAAAGAATCCTTCAGGCACAGCCTAGCCCAGGTCCCCAGCACTCCGTCCTGCATTGCTCAACTAGCTGAGTTGACCACCGGCTTTGTGGACCCTCTTTTGTAGTGTTGAGATGACTGCCATGCTCAGTTTTCTTGAACCAGTGTTCAAGTACTTCTGCGGGTGCTGCCTCCTTGTGCATGAGCTTTCTGTATTACTGAAGGCCCCCTCTGTTTCCTCTTCCAATTGGCAACCTCCTGTTCCTTCCTGGGCCCAGACAACACCCTTTTTCTTCAACCACAACCTTTGCAGCTAGCAAGGCTTGTTTGTGGTCTTTCTCCAAAGAAACAATGCTGCATCCTCCAGTACTCCATGGGACATCTTCTGTACAAAGGAAAAGTTCCTAGCACGTTTTGTTGTTGCAGAATCTTCAGATTCTTCCATCCGGAGGCAGCCATTTTGCACCTTCATCCGGGGTTTAGTGGGCTGCTGCCCCCCTGGACACTTTCACAACTCTTGGACATGGTCCCCTTCCTTTACAGGTCCTCAGGTCCAGGAATCCGTCTTCAGTGATTTGCAGTCTGTTGTGGTCTTTGCAGAATCCTCTATCACATGTTTAGTGTGTTTCTGGGGAAGTAGTATCACTTTGCTAATACTTTTCAGGGTCTTGGGGTGTGGTATCTTGGACACCCCTAGTGCTTTCTTACACTCCCAGTGACCCTCTACACACTACACTAGGCCAGGGGTCCCTAAGTGGTTCGCATTCCACTTTCTTAGAATATGGTTTGTGTTGCCCCTAGGCCTATTGCATCCTATTGTATTCTACAGTGTTTGCACTACTTTTCTACGTGTTTACTTACCTGATTTTGGTTGGTGTGTATATTTTGTGTATTTTACTTACCTCCTAAAGGAGTATATCCTCTGAAATATTTTTGGCACATTGTCACCAAAATAAAGTACCTTTATTTTTAGTAACTATGAGTATTGTGTTTCTTATGGTATAGTGCTATATGATATAAGTGGTATAGTAGGAGCTTTGCATGTCTCCTAGTTCAGCCTAAGCTGCTCTGTTATAGCTACCTCTATCAGCCTAATCTGCTTGAACACTACTAATCTACTAATAAGGGATAACTAATAAGGGATAACTGGACCTGGCACAAGGTGTAAGTACTATCAGGTACCCACTATAAGTCAGGCCAGCCTCCTACACCACAGCACGGACAACTTGCTGGTTGAGAGTTGTATATATCATGTAAGACAAGCCCAAGGAGAACAAATTTGATGCTCAGTTTTTTTCTTTGTAAGGGATGGAAGTAGGCCCAGCAATATCTGGCGAACCTCCATCTACAGATCCCACCCGAGGCTCTATTCAGGTTTTGTACTAGTTCTCAACGCCCCACAGCACGGACAACATGTTGGTCGAGAGTTGTATATATCATGTAAGACCTGTGCAGTGAGATATGTCTGGTGTATACAATTATAAAATAAAAGTTTAAAGAGTCATTTGAAGCTGACCATCTGTACCCCTTCGAGGACTTTTACACAGGTCTTAGCTGATAAGGGTTCCCCCATTATGGCCTCCCATTTGGCCTATACTGGAAGCATCACCAGTAGTAAGTTGTCATGAAGTGCCCTACATAGGTGGGAAATCAATCTACAGCCCTGAAACATATCAGGCAGTGTTGTCAATGTACTGGTTTGGGGTGATTCACCGGTAAAGGACATCGGCACCTCCTGTTCCGTGGTTAAGATTTTAACATTCTGAATGTATTGACCCAAGCAGAAGGAGCAGGAGTCCATGGCCTCCTTCCTCGTGAAAGATCGTCTTCCGGAATAAACATATCCATTATGTTACAACTCCCATTCTTCCACTTCTGCACTGACATGGAGTTGGCAATCTGCAAGAAGGGCTCCACTGCCCACAATGTCATATGGCACATGAAAAAGAACTCTGCAAGCCACTTCCTCCCATACTCCCACCACTAGTCGGATAACATAAGGAAAAGTGGGGGAGACCTGCGAGCCAGACATGAGGAGAAGTGGCAATGGCCTTCCCCCAAGGGTGCCCCTCTGAAGCCGCTTTTCCCAGTTATTGTCTGGGTCAAGCCAGTGTACTGCATGCTGTAGCTGGGCCACCATGTAATAAATTTCCAGATGTGTAACCTCAAATCCTCCTGACTCCAAGTTCTCTTCCATGTGGCAAGCCTAACATGTCTGTGCTTAGCACCCCAAAGAATATCCACTATCAAGCTGTCTAGGGTGCCGAAATAATGCCTGGGGATCACATATAGAGTACTCTGTATGGCATACAGACAGTGTGGCGTTATTATTATTTTCAGAATAACAATCGTGGCCATAAGGGACAGGAGCAGTTCCTTCCAAAATCTAATTGAGGCACACATCCCCTCCACCGCCCTTCCCACAGTAAGATCCAGGTATGCAGGAGACGTATGTGTCGGACATATCCACAGCTAACTGACATCTGTCATCAGCCAGTGGAATCTCATCCTTGGAAGTTCATCCCCTGAGATTCCCATCAATTTCCCCAATGAATATATTTTGGATTTATCTGGGGTAGCACACCGAGAGCTCCCCGAAAGCGCACATGATGTTAAGCAGAATAAGTGCGGAATAAGCGCCATTTAGGCTGGCTTCCTCAGATACACCAGGGCATCATCATCCTAGAGGGAGGCCACACTATTAGTTTCTCATTCATTTAACTTTATTTCGGTGAGTAAAAACAAACCATTAAAGTACAATACACAACAAAGAAAGAAAGGACTTCTAAAAACACGAAGGTAATAAAAACATAGGTAAAAGTACAGTTTAAAAAGGGGCAAGACAGGTTGTTAAGAAACAAACAAGAAATAAACAGTCAGATAAACATCACTTAATATAGTAAAAGGCAATACTAAAAATGAAAATAGTTCCATGGATCAGCACTAGTTAAAAATATAATACACCAATATCTGTATACTGTGGAGCAATCACACATCCAATTTGATAAATATAAATAGATAAGTCTAAAAATTTAAAAATTAGTTCCCCACTCTTGCTCCTTGAAATTGCTGAACTCGGATATCATAATAATATAAGAATTTTCCCCTTTCCCTGATTTTCATTTAAAAATTCTCATAAAATAAGGGAACAGTTCCATAGGTCTATAAATAATCCATAAGGAATCAAGCCAAAATCCATGTCCTGTACAGAGAAAAGCTACAATCATACATCCAAATTGGAAAAATATACATAAATAGGACTAAACAGTAACTACACCATTTTATCCCTTAAACTTGCTAATCTCAACCTCCAGATAGGCTCGAGGAAACTTGCCACTGGTAGAGCTATCTTGACGGACGAGTCGCTTTTTAAAATTCTCTCAGCATGGAGACAGGATCTAGCTCCTAATTGTTTAAGAAGCGGGATAAGCCAAAGTGCTCTTTGTTTGTGATATGCTTGACAGTGGAAAAAAACGTGTGAAACAGTTTCTGCATCTTTACAACCCATCGGGCAAACTTTAGATCTATTAGTTGAACTGGACCATTTGTATGTAAGGCAACACAGGGGGAGGGACCCAATCCTAAACCTAATAAAGAGGGCACGAGCAAATGGAGATAACTTTGCATCCAAAAAGGGCTCAAATTTGTAATGGCATTTGACAAGTAAAAAATTGTCGGACATGGACAATGGGATCGAACCAGCAAATTGCCCAACCTGAACATTATGCCAATAAGCATCCTTTAACAGCTGTGCAGCATTTTTAGGAATAGAAATAGGATCATGCCAATAGGAACCTAACCCCAGACGGGAAAAAGATTGTTCAACGAATACACACCATTTAGGTTTGATACTAAAATCACGGCCCACCACATTTAAGAGGCCACACCGAAAAGGTGTTAGGGCATCAGCTGTCCACAGCCGAATCCAAAACAGCAGGGGCCTTAGGGCAGCAATCTGTGAGATTGAGAAAAGATTTAGGTCCAAGTGAATGGGCAAGGATGGGGTACTCGATGGAACTTTTAGCATCATTTTTAAAAACTGGTTTTCCGCGCTAGCCAGATTCGCCAAATTACAATGGCCCCAAAGTTCGGCTCCGTATAGGGCGGCCCCCCTAGCTTGAACTTTGTATATTTCCAGTGCAGGAGATATTGCACATTTCGGGGAACTAGAGGCAAATCTGACAATTCCACCTGCCCTCTGCTTCAGGCATAATAAAGATTTATGGCGCTGGGCATGCCAAAGATGTGAATCTTCCACTTTGATACCAAGATAATCAAAGGTGCCCACCCTTTCCAAAGGGACATCATCTAAATATACAGGCCTCTTTATTTTTTTTCTACTATCTCCAAAAACCATGTATTTTGTTTTTGCTGAATTAATTGATAACCCATGATCAGTGCAAAACTCCAGAAATCTGGAGAGCAGCCTAGAAAGGCCCATGGCAGTACGTGATAGCAAGAGGGTATCATCTGCAAACAGAAGACAGGGGATCTTCTGCCCGCCCAGGCTAGGGGCGTCACTTTGACAGTCTAAGAGATATGGCAAACAGGCATTAATAAAGAAAAGAAATAAGGTGGGCGCCAAAACACAGCCCTGCCTCACGCCCCGTGTAGTTGGGAAAGCAGGGGTTAAATCGCCAATGGTACCCCAGCGGACTTTAGCACAATTATCAGAATAAAGATCCTTAATAATATTAATCATGGAACCCGGAACACCGGTAGTACTAAGGACCTCCCAAAGCTTGGCACGCGGGACCAGGTCAAACGCAGACTTCAAGTCAACAAAGGCCACAAATAAGTGGCCTTTGTCTGCGTCTACCGTCTTCCACTTGATGGTGGTAAATCGGAAGATCTGATCGATAGTGCTGATCTTGTCCCTAAATCCTGCCTGGAGATGGCTTAAGACCTGGTTTTTCATTATCCATTGTTTTAATCTAGTTAGCAACTGGTACGAGAAGATTTTCTGCAAGTTGTCTAATAGACTAATAGGCCTATAATTCCCAGGGGAGCTCTTGTCTCCTTTTTTATGAACAGGGACAATAATCGCCATCTTCCACGAGAGTGGATAGGATCGAGATGTCATGGCGATGTTTGATACCCTGTTTATATAAGGGGTCCACACAGATAGGTCTGATTTGTACAGATCAGAGGGAATACCATCTTGGCCAGCGGCCCTACCAGATCTTTAAGCGCAAATTGTCATCTCTGTTTCTTTTAGGGTGAAGGGCGGCATTTCGGGCTGGCACAGTGCATAATCTATGGGAGTATCATAGGGCTCTGTCCGAAAGCCATACAGTTCACGAAAGTAAGAAAGCCAAATTCCTGGGTCGATATGACATTCCCTGGGTGACAGGCCTGGATCACTACGCGCAACCAAAGTCCAAAAGAGCTTGGTGTCGCGAGAGCTAGCAGCCTCCGCCAAAATTAGTTTCTCACAGCAATAGTCCCCAACATCCATCGCAGAGTCTCTGCCAATGGCTACACAGCAATGGTGAACAGGAGCGGCAAGAGAGGGCATCCCTGTCTGGTAACCCTACTCAGCTGGAAGGATTCAGAGATCACTCAACACAAGCACACCCTGGCACATGGTTCAGAGTAAAGGAGACGGACCCACCTAATAAACCCAGAGCCCAAGCCAGTCTTCTGGAGCACATGCCACAAGTATGTCCAGTTCAGGGAATCAAAAGCTTGCTCTATGTCTAGAAATGCCAAGGCATACTCGTCGGTCAGGAGTTGCAGGTGTGGTAAACATGAGCCAAGCATCTCAGGTTGTGGAGGATGTTACATCTCAGAATGAAGCCAGATTGATACAGGTGTATCAAGGCAGGCACGTGTGTGAGTAGGTGCACCTCCAGCACCCTGCTAAGGATTTTCATGTCAATACTTAGAAGAGACATTTGTCTCTATGCACAGGCAACCTTTGGATCTCTGCCTGGTTTTAGAATCATGATGACCAGTGCCTCATGCATGGAGGTCGGCAGAACTTCAGAGAATAGGGCCTCCTCCTAAACCTCCAGAAGCCAATCAGCCACAACTTCAGCATATTTATGATGAAACTCCATGGGCAGCCCATCGCTGCCTGGGTTTTTTGTGATTTTAAGACACCTGATTGCGGAAAGAATCTCCTCCCTGGTGAATGGACCATCCAGGGTCTCCCTAGCCCCCAGATCAAGACACAGGAGTGGGACATCCACCAAGAACTTCTGCAATTCTTCCAGGGAGGGGTGTAGTCATCCAGTATAAGCGGTGCTAAAATGAGTACCAATTATCTAATGTATTGCCCTTTGCATACAGAAAAGAGCCCCCGTCCCAGTGAGCAATGTCAGAATGGGGGACTAAGGGGATTCCATCCAGACTATTTGGGTCAGCACTGCTACCATCTTATCCCCTTCCATATGCAGCTGCCACCTATAGGCTGTATAGGGGTGCTTTTTGAGCCTGCGCCAACCCTCCAATATCTCTGTCTTGGCTGCACCCCAAGTTGTAATTTTGTAGGGGCAAGTAGGAAGCATAGCCTCCAGTTTCCCCAGTTTCTGTTCTTGGATACAGATATCATGCTCAAACTGGCGACAAACCCCATAGGACATCTTTATACAAACACCTCACAGAACGACCTTCATTGCTTCCCAATCGAAGGCCCTGTTACTCGCTCTGCCCCAATTGTCACCAAAGTAATGTACCAATGTGTCAATGATCATAACTGCGAATCGAGGATCCATTAATGCTTCTGCTTGAAGGCGCCACAGAGGGATAGGTGGCCGATCATGCCCACCCTCAAACACAGCAAGGTTGGCGAATGGTCCGAGAGGTATTGGGCCATAACTTGCTCATTGCTATTGCTCATAACCTTAGGTGCCAGCTTGGTGGAGAGGAAACAATAGTTCAGTTGACTAAATGTGCCCATCACTGGGGTAAAGTTGGAGGATAGTCTTTGCATTGAGTGCCTTCCCTTGCCAGATATTGCATAAGTGTAGGTTGTGTCATACATCCCGCATTGCTTCAGTGAGATGGGTTTAAGTGTGCTCCCTGGGGATCCAGGATCCCACTCAAGATACAGTTACAATCTCCAGCGAGCACCACAGTCTCATCCAGATAGGGCAACGCTGCTGTCAAGACCTCGACAAAGAGCTCCAGGGAATCAACATTGGGGGTGTATACATTAATAAAGCAAATCTCCCAACTATCTAGGGTCCTATGTAAAAAGATGTAGAGTCCCTCAGGGTCAACAATGTGGTTCTTATGGATGAATGGAACTCACGGGTCAACCTTGATGAGCACCCCACAAGCCTAGCCCAAGCATGGGGCAGTGTATACGTGCCCTCTCCAGTGTTTCTTCAGGCAAGGAACACAGTCCCTCCACACATGAGTTTGCTGAAGAAATGCTATATAAACTTTATAGCTCTTCAGGCAAGCAAACAAGCATCTGTGTTTCTCAAAGTGGGCTATCCCCCTAACATTCCAGGTGATCAATGTCATCACAGGATCAGCCATACCACACCAATCCTGCACACACACCACTTCCACTGCAGTGTACTCTCAGGGTCACACCATTGACGACCAGACCGAAATGGACACATCTGGGGGCCCAATTGCACAATAGCAGAGTTAACTTCATCAATAGTGCCCGACATGGAAATCAACACAATCCTCCTACTCCCCCCTTCCCCCTTAAGCAGTACAGTCAACCCACCCTGTACAGACACCGACAAGTTGAGAGTTAGCAGGCCCGCCCCATACCACAAATTTAAAAGTTAAAAACACAAAAGCAATATAAGCTAAAGACTCCCTTCCCCCCTTCACAAACATGTGCTTACCTACAGAATAGTTCAACAGAGAGAGAAGGTGCAAGGCCAAAGCACTCAGTATCTGGCATCAGGAACCCGATCCAGGTACCGGGACAGGGTGATTGACTCCCTGGTTGAAAACAGGGTACTCACAACAGGCCTGCAATCTCGGTTCCAAGGATCCCTAAGTCTACAAAGGGATCACTGCCAACAACTCACACCAGATCAGTGTTGTCTATAGCCAAACCTGTACACAGGAGTCAATAGAACAAAAGGCCGTAAAAGTCTCCTCCTGGTAGGGTGCCAGGTCCATTCAATTGCCGGAGGCAAGATGGTGCTGGTCATTCCCCTGTCCATCACCCCCCGAGGGGTGGTGCCCAGAGCTCGTCCAGAATGTCCCTGGTGTTAGCCAGCTTGGATTCCAAGGAGTGGGTCCCTTCTGGAGACAACTGAGTGGCTAGTGCCAGCAGGTGACATCAGATTCCTCTCTTGGTGCATACCTGGGTAGGTAGCCAATCCCCATTTCAGGGCTATTAAGGGTCTTTCCTCTGGGTGTTTCTTCAGATTCAGTTTGCAAGACTCCTCCAGGACTCCTTTGCATCCTCTACTTCAGCTTCTGACTGTTGGATCAACCGCAGACTCCTCCAGGAACTGCTGTAACTGCAACAAAGTATCCAGGAAGGCTACTGTGACCTGCAACTTCAGCTCCAGCCAGCATTTGCAACAGTTTCCAAGGTGTGCACGCTCTGAGCACTGCTTGTCTTCATCCTGTACCAGAAGAAACAAAGGAATCTCCTGTGGAGTGACGGAGTCACTTCCCAGCTTCAGCAGACACCCTTCTGCGACGACAACCGGTACTCTGGGACTTCTCTCCTGGCGACGAGCATGATCCCTGGAACACAGTTGGTGGACTGAAGT
Source organism: Pleurodeles waltl (assembly GCF_031143425.1). Lineage (NCBI taxonomy): Eukaryota > Metazoa > Chordata > Amphibia > Caudata > Salamandridae > Pleurodeles > Pleurodeles waltl. The sequence goes on along the minus strand of NC_090445.1, from coordinate 1,179,227,111 downwards.
GACCCAGACTGTCCAAAGGTCCAGCTGTCCAAAATTGGTGGAGGTCAGAGCTTACCTGCCGGTGCTGCGACAGTAACCCTGTGCACCGTGTCTTCTGCAGCGCCTTGGGCTTCTGTGCACTTCTTCCAAGATTCCTTTTCGCACAGTGTAGCCCAGGTCCCCAGCACTCCAACCTGCAAAGCTCAACTCCCTGAGTTGTTCTCCAGCGGCGTGGGGCCCTCCAGTGTAGCGCTGCAACAGCCACATTTTGCATCTTCTTTGTTCCCGTGCCTGGGACTCCCGTGGGGGCTGCCTGGCCTTCTGAGTACTCTTTAAAGTGCTGGGAGGCCATCTGTCTCCTCAGTCCAAGTTGAGACCCCCAGGCCCCTCCAGGCCCAGGGCAGCACCATTTTGATGCAAACCACGAACTTGCTTGAACCAAGGCTTGATGGAGGAATCTAGCGCCAAAAAATCCCTGGATCCAACAACTTGAAGTGGAACATCTCTTGCATCATGCAGGAACCCGCCGCTATCTTCTTTGGTGCAATTCTGCACTTTTCTTCCAACTGGAAAATCCACTTTTGTACCTTCTTCCAGGTTGGCAGGGGCTCCTGTTCTTCCTGGACTCTTCTGCGACTTCTGGTCTTGGTCTCCTCTCTTCACAGGTCTTCAGGTCCAGGAATTCATTGTTGTTTTCTTGCAGTCTTGCTTGGCCCTTGCAAAATCCTTTATTACAACTTGTACTGTGTTCTGAGGAAACTTGCTGTACTTTATTCCTGATTTCCTGGGCTCTGGGGTGGGGTATTTTACTTACCTTTGGTGTTTTCTTACACTCCCAGCGCCTGCCTACACACTACCCATGCCTAGGGGGGAATTCGTAATTCACATTCCACTATTTTAGTATATGGTTTGTGTTGTCCCTAGGCCCGTTGCAATCTATTGTGTTTTTCACTGTTTGCACTATTTTCTGTGTACTTACCTGATTTTGGTTAGTAGTGTATATATTGTGTATACTACTTGCCTCCAGAAGGAGTATTGTCTCTAAGATATTTTTGGCCTTCTGTCACTAAAATAAAGTACCTTTATTCTTGGTAACACTGAGTATTGTATTGTGTATAGGTACTGTGTATCTATAGTGGTATTGCAGGAGCTTTGTATGTCTCCTAGTTCAGCCTAAGCTGCTCTGCTACAGCTACCTCTAGACAGTCAAAGATACTAGAACACTGCCTACATTTCACTAATAGGGGATAGCTGGACCTATATACAATTATACCTAGCAGTCATTTTTTCACTTTCAAAAAGTCCTTTCAATCTTTCTGAAAGTTTTTTAAAGTTCTGAAATATTCTTCGTTTCCTCTAAAAAAGTTAGGTTAAATAGTCTACTAACTTGTTACTCTTCTCCCTAACCTTCTCTCAATCACCATAGTGACACTGGCTCCTGTGTCCCTGTAGGCCTCAACCTCAACACCAATGATTAGGGGCAGTTGCTTGTACTTACCCATATTAAGGGGACAAGCAACCACGGTGGCAAAGTCAATCAGAGACTAACACAGCCTCTGTGGTCTCCCTAACAAGACCAACCCAAACTACATTACCAATGGTGAGCCCAGCTACACCCTTTGATTGGCTATTTGTAATGTTTTTCCCACCACCACTGCTATTGCTAGGGGCACCAGAGGACGCAGTTGGGGTTGTGGTAGTGGGAGCCTTGGTGTTTTTCTTTGGGCAAGTGCAATCACTTGCCCAATGACCTTTACTTTTACATAAATAACACTATGGCTGCTTTTGATTGTTTGAAGAGGATTTGGACCCATCTCCCCCAGAGGAGTTTTGTGGGCCTGATGAAGACTCAGAATTATTTTTATCTTTGTCCCCACCCTTGTCAGAAGACTTACCATCCTTCGTCTTGCCAACCTGTATGAGCTTTTCTGCTCACTCTTGTTCTGACCCATTTGTCTGCATTCTTTCCCATTTCTTGGGGAGAGGTTAGATCTGAGTCTACCAAGTACTGATGCAACAAGTCAGACACACAATTATTCAAAATATGCTCTCTCAAAATAAGATTATATAGGCTTTCATAGTCAATCACCTTACTGCCATGTAACAATCCCTCCAAGGCCTTCACTGAACAATCTACAAAGTCTGTCCAGTCTTGAGAGGACTCTTTTCTGGTATCTCTGAACGTTATCCTATATTGTTCAGTGGTTAAGCCAAATCCACCCAGGAGTGCATCTTTCAAAACTTTGTAGTTGTTGGCATCACTTTCTCTGACAGTACGGAACCTATCCCTACCCTAACCAGTGAAAGCTAGCCACAAAATAGCAGCCCACTGCTTTTGAGGGACCAACTGCACAATACAGGCCCTCTCAAGTGCAGCAAATCACTTGTTTATGTCATCATCCCCCTTGTAAGGGGGGACAATCTTGTGCCGGTTTCTTGAATCTTGTTCTCTTACAGAATTACTATCAGGAACACTGCTGCTGCCACCATGGGGAACTAACCCCAACTTATGTATTTCCCTCTCTACATCTAGAGACTCTCTGTCTAATGCCAACTGCTGCTGTCTCAGCTTCAGTCTGGCCTCTTCCAACCTCAACTTTCTGAGTTCCCTGTCTAGGGTGTTATCCTCAGGGTGGGAGGCTTGGGAATTCTGAGACATAGAGGTAATGTGGGAATTGGCAGAAGTGGACCTGTCTCTAACTGCCTGAACTCTAGTTGCCCGGCCTTTTGGAATGAAAGGTGCCCTACTGATGTGTGACTCCCTCCCACTGCCAACTTCACTAGATGGCCTGTTAGCTGACAGGTCTTTGGAGGAACACTCCACAGACTCCTCAGGGCCCTCCCCTGATTCTTCCTGGGTACCTTCCTCCTCTACCTCCTGATCCTGGGATGGGCCAGACTGGTTCTGGTCACTTTCTAGGAGAAGGCTAAGGAGATCTTTGGTAGGGTTCTTACCAATTCTTAAACCTATTTCTATGCAGAGACCCCGCAAACGTTTAAAGTTTAAATTACCATAAGTTGCTTGGACAACTGTGGGAGTGGCCTCTACTACAGACATAGTTGTGAGAAAGAGTTTAAGATAGAGAGTAAAAAGTTGTAGAAACTTTTAAAGAAAAGAGAAAACTTTTCAAAACTTTTTAGAAACTTTGTCGAACGTTTTTAGAAAGAGAGTTAGACTGTTTAAGTTAACTGTGTATATTTTTAAGTATTTGGAATATGTTTATCTTTTGAAAAGCACCAATGACAAAGTGGTAAAGCAGTTACAAGTACTTATCCCGCCGCTGCACCACCAATGTAGGAGGCTGGCCTGGCTTATAGTGGGTACCTGATGGTACTTACACCTTGTGCCAGGTCCAGTTATCCCTTATTAGTAGATTAGTAGTGTTCTAGCAGCTTAGGCTGTTAGAGTTAGCTATAGCAGAGCTGCTTAGGCTGAACTAGGAGATATGCAAAGCTCCTACTATACCACTTATATCATATAGGTACTATATCATAAGAAACACAATATTCAGAGTTACTAAAAATAAAGGTACTTTAATTTAGTGACAATGTGCCAAAAATATCTCAGAGGATATACTCCCTTAGGAGGTAAGTAAAATACACAAAATATACACACAAACCAAAATCAGGTAATTAAACAGTTAGAAAAGTAGTGCAAACACTATAGAATACAATAGGATGCAATAGGCCTAGGGGCAACACAAACCATATACTAAGAAAGTGGAATGCGAACCACTTAGGGACCCCTGGCCTAGTGTAGTGTGTAGAGGGTCACTGGGAATGTAAGAAAGCACTAAGGGTGTCCAAGATACACCACCCCAAGACCCTGAAAAGTAGGAGTAAAGTGATACTACTTCCCCAGAAAAACACTAAACAAGTGATAGAGGATTCTGCAAAGACCACAACAGACTGCAAAGCACTGAAGACAGATTCCTGGACCTGAGGACCCGCAAAGGAAGGGGACCAAGTCCAAGACTCGTGAAAGTGTCCAGGGGAGGGCAGGAGCCCACTAAACCCCGGATGAAGGTGCAAAATGGCTGACTCTGGATGGAAGAAGTTGAAGATTCTGCAACAACGAAAGGTGCGAGGAACTTCTCCTTTGTGCAGAAGATGTCCCACGGAGTACTGGAGGATGCAGCATTGTTTCTTTGGAGAAAGACCACAAACAAGCCTTGGTAGCTGCAAAGGTCGCAGTTAAAGAAAAAGGGTGTTGTCCGGGCCCAGGAAGGACCAGGAGGTCACCACTTGGAAGAGGAGACAGAGGGGGCCTGCAGCAATACAGCGAGCCCATGCACAAGAAGGCAGCACCCGCAGAAGTACTTGAACACGGGGTCAAGAAAACTGAGCATGGTGATAATCTCAACACTACAAAAGAGGGTCCCACGAAGCCAGTGGTCAACTCAGTGAGTTGAGCAATGTAGGACAGAGTGCTGGGGACCTCGGCTAGGCTGTGCATGAAGGATTCCTTGCAAAATTACACAGAAGCCCTAGCAGCTGCAGTTCACGCGGTACACAGGATTACTGTCTGGAGAGGGGAGGCAAGGATTTACCTCGTCCTAATTTGGACAGTTGGACCACTGGACAGTCTGGGTCACTTGGGCCCACCACCTGTGTTACAGGGGCCGCACTCCTCAGGATGAGAGGGGTCCCAGAGTACCGGTGATGCTGAAGTTTGGTGCCTGCTGGAGCAGGGGGAAGATTACGTCAACCCACAGGAGATTTCTTTGTGGCTTCCAGTGCAGGGTGAAGGCAGACAGCCCTCAAAGCATGCACCACCAGGAAACAGTCAAGAAAGCAGGCAGGATTAGGCACTAGAATGGCGCTGGTAGTCTTCTTGCTACTTTGTTGCAGTTTTGCAGACGTCCTGGGACAGTCAGTGGTCGATCCTTGGCAGAAGTCGAAGAGAGGGGTGCAGAGGAACTCTGGTGAATTCTTGCAAGTTGTTATCTGAGGAATAGCCCTCAGAGGAGGATTGGCCACCTAGGGAGGTAACCACCTATCAGGAGGGGTCTCTCACGTCACTTGCTGGCACTGGCCACTGAGAGACCTCCATTGTGCCCTCACACCTCTGGATTCAAGATGGCAGAGGTCTGGGAGACACTGGAGGAGCTATGGGCACCACCCCTGGGGTGGTGATGGACAGGGGAGTGGTCACTGCCCTTTCCTTTGTCCAGTTTCACGCCAGAGTAGGGACTGGGGGTTCCCGGAACCGGTGTAGACTGGCTTATGCAGGGAGGGCAACATCTGTGCCCTTCAAAGCATTTCCAGAGGCTGGGAGAGCTACTCCTCCCCAGCCCTTAACACCTATTTCAAAACGGAAGGGTGTAACACCCTCTCTCAGAGGAAATCCTTTGTTCTGCCTTCCTGGGACTGGGCTGTCCAGACCCCAGGAGGGCAGAACCCTGGCCGTGGGGTGGCAGCACCGGTAGCTGCAGAGAAAACCCCAGGAAACTGGTTTGGCAGTATCCGGGGTCCATAGTGGAGCCCTGGGGATGCATGGGATTGGTATCCCAATAATAGATTTGGCATGGGGGGACAATTCCATGATCTTAGACATGTTACATGGCCATATTCGGAGTTACCATTGTGAAGCTACATATAGGTATTGACCTATATGTAGTGCACACATGTAATGGTGTTCCCGCACTCACAAAGTCTGGGGAAATGGCCCTGAGCTATGTGGGGGCACCTTTGCTAGTGCAAGGGTGCCCTCACACTTAGTAACTTTGCACCTAACCTTCTCTAAGTGAGGGTTAGACATATAGGTGACTTATAAGTTACTTAAGTGCAGTGTAAAATGGCTGTGAAATAACGTGTGCGTTATTTCACTCATGCTGCAGTCACAGTCCTGTGTAAGATTTGTCTGGGCTCCCTATGGGTGGCAAAAGAAATGCTGCAGCCCATAGGGATCTCCAGGAACCTCAATACCCTGGGTACCTAGGTATCATATACTAGGGAATTATAAGGGTGTTCCAGTGTGCCAATTAGAATTGGTAAAAATGGTGTAGGAGGCTGGACTGGCTTGTAGTGAGTACCAAGGGGTACTTGCACCTTGCACCAGGCCCAGTTATCCCTTATTAGTGTATAGGGTGTCTAGCAGCTTAGGCTGATAGATAATGGTAGCTTAGCAAAGCAGCTCAGGCTGAACTAGGAGACGTGTGAAGCTACTACAGTACCACTTAGTGTCATATGCACAATATCATAAGAAAACACAATACACAGTTATACTAAAAATAAAGGTACTTTATTTTTATGACAATATGCCAAAGTATCTTAGAGTGTACCCTCAGTGAGAGGATAGGAAATATACACAAGATATATATACACAATAGCAAAAATATGCAGTATAGTCTTAGAAAACAGTGCAAACAATGTATAGTTACAATAGGATGCAATGGGGAAACATAGGGATAGGGGCAACACAAACCATATACTCCAGAAGTGGAATGCGAACCACGAATGGACCCCAAACCTATGTGACCTTGTAGAGGGTCGCTGGGACTATTAGAAAATAGTGAGAGTTAGAAAAATAACCCTCCCCAAGACCCTGAAAAGTGAGTGCAAAGTGCACCAAAGTTCCCCTAAGGACAAAATAGTCGTGTTAGAGGGAAAATGCAAAGAAAACACAAATCAGCAATGCAACAACGATGGATTCCTGACTGAGGGTACCTGTGGAACAAGGGGACCAAGTCCAAAAGTCACAAGCAGCTCGGAGATGGGCAGATGCCCAAGAAATGCCAGCGGTTGGTGCAAAGAAGCTCTTACTAGGCTGAAGAACTGTGAATACTGCAGGAACGACAAGGGCTAGAGGCTTCCCCTTTGGAGGATGGATCCCCCACGCCTTGGAGAGTCGTGCAGAAGTGTTTTCCCGCCGGATGGACGCCAACAAGCCTTGCTACACGCAAATCGTGCGTTTGGCGTTTTTGGACGCTGCTGGGGCCCAGGAGGGACCAGGAGGTCGCAAATTGGACCTGCAGAGAGAGGGGACGTCGAGCAAGACAAAGAGCCCTCACTGAAGCAGGTAGCACCCGGAGAAGTGCCAGAAACAGGCACTACGAGGATGCGTGAAACGGTACTCGCCGAAGTTGCACAAAGGAGTCCCACGTCGCCGGAGACCAACTTAGAAAGTCGTGCAATGCAGGTTAGAATGCCGTGGACCCAGGCTTGGCTGTGCACACAGGATTTCCGCCGGAAGTGCACAGGGGCCGGAGAAGCTTGCAAAGTCGCGGTTCCCAGCAATGCAGCCCAGCGAGGTGAGGCAAGGACTTACCTCCACCAAACTTGGGCTGAAGAGTCACTGGACTGTGGGGGTCACTTGGACGGTGTCGCTGGATTCGAGGGACCTCGCTCGTCGTGCTGAGAGGAGACCCAAGGGACCGGAGATGCAGCTTTTTGGTGCCTGCGGTTGCAGGGGGAAGATTCCGTCGACCCACGGGAGATTTCTTCGGAGCTTCTGGTGCAGAGAGGAGGCAGACTACCCCCACAGCATGCACAAGCAGGAAAACAGTCGAGAAGGCGGCAGGATCAGCGTTACAGAGTTGCAGTAGTCGTCTTTGCTACTATGTTGCAGGTTTGCAGGCTTCCAGCGCGGTCAGCGGTCGATTCCTTATCAGAAGGTGAAGAGGGAGATGCAGAGGAACTCGGCTGAGCTCATGCATTCATTATCTAAAGTTTCCCCAGAGACAGAGACCCTAAATAGCCAGAAAAGAGGGTTTGGCTACCTAGGAGAGAGGAAAGGCTACTAACACCTGAAGGAGCCTATCACAAGGAGTCTCTGACGTCACCTGGTGGCACTGGCCACTCAGAGCAGTCCAGTGTGCCAGCAGCACCTCTGTTTCCAAGATGGCAGAGGTCTGGAGCACACTGGAGGAGCTCTGGACACCTCCCAGGGGAGGTGCAGGTCAGGGGAGTGGTCACTCCCCTTTCCTTTGTCCAGTTTCGCGCCAGAGCAGGGGCTAAGGGGTCCCTGAACCGGTGTAGACTGGCTTATGCAGAATTGGGCACATCTGTGCCCAACAAAGCATTTCCAGAGGCTGGGGGAGGCTACTCCTCCCCTGCCTTCACACCATTTTCCAAAGGGAGAGGGTGTCACACCCTCTCTCAGAGGAAGTTCTTTGTTCTGCCATCCTGGGCCAGGCCTGGCTGGACCCCAGGAGGGCAGCTGCCTGTCTGAGGGGTTGGCAGCAGCAGCAGCTGCAGTGAAACCCCAGGAAGGGCAGTCTGGCAGTACCAGGGTCTGTGCTACAGACCACTGGGATCATGGAATTGTACCAACAATGCCAGGATGGCATAGAGGGGGCAATTCCATGATCATAGACATGTTACATGGCCATATTCGGAGTTACCATGGTGAAGCTACATATAGGTAGTGACCTATATGTAGTGCACGCGTGTAATGGTCTCCCCGCACTCACAAAGTTCAGTGAATTGGCTCTGAACAATGTGGGGGCACCTTGGCTAGTGCCAGGGTGCCCTCACACTAAGTAACTTTGCACCTAACCTTTACCAGGTAAAGGTTAGACATATAGGTGACTTATAAGTTACTTAAGTGCAGTGTAAAATGGCTGTGAAATAACGTGGACGTTATTTCACTCAGGCTGCAGTGGCAGACCTGTGTAAGAATTGTCAGAGCTCCCTATGGGTGGCAAAAGAAATGCTGCAGCCCATAGGGATCTCCTGGAACCCCAATACCCTGGGACCTCAGTACCATATACTAGGGAATTATAAGGGTGTTCCAGTAAGCCAATGTAAATTGGTAAAATTGGTCACTAGCCTGTTAGTGACAATTTGAAAGTAATGAGAGAGCATAACCACTGAGGTTCTGGTTAGCAGAGCCTCAGTGAGACAGTTAGGCACCACACAGGGAACATATACATGCACACCTATGAGCACTGGGGCCCTGTGTGACAGGGTCCCAGTGACACATACATATAGGCCACAAACCTATGAGCACTGGGGTCCTGACCAGCAGGATCCCAGTGACACATAACAAACATACTGAAACCATAGTGTTTTCACTATGAGCACTGAGGCCTGGCTATCAGGATCCCAGTGAGACAGTGAAAACAGTGACAAACACCCTGACATACACTCACAAACAGGCCAAAAGTGGGGGTAACAAGGCTAGAAAGAGGCTACCTTCTCACACAACCCCCCCCCCAAACGAAGGACAATAAGGCTAACCTTGGCCAGTTGAGACTTTATTGTCTAAGTGGTGATAAGTAGAGAGTAGCTCTGCAATAGACTGGTTACTCCCTTTATCATCCACTATATGGTTACTTCCCTGTGGGGATGTAAACCACCCTGTTTGAAGTTTTTTGCTCTCTCAGGATCAAGTTATACAGGCTGTCATAATCAGTAACTTTACTGCCATGTAACCACCCCTCCAAGGCCTTCACTGCCTGGTCAATGAAATCAACCCAGTCTTGTGAAGACTCCTTTTTGGTATCTCTGAACTTTATCCTGTACTGTTCAGTGGTTAAGCCATAACCATCCAGGAGTGCATTCTTAAGAACTTGGAAATTGTTAGCATCATTTTCTTTTACAGTAAGGAGCCTATCCCTACCTTTTCCAGTAAATGATAGCCATAGGATAGCAGCCCACTGCTTTTGAGGGACATCCTGTACAGCACAGGCCCTCTCAAGTGCAGCAAACCACTTGTTAATGTCATCCCCCTCCTTGTAAGGGGGAACTATCTTATGCAGATTCCTGGAATCATGCTCTTTTGCAGGATGACAATGGGGAATACTGCTGCTGCCACCATGGGTATCTAAACCCATTTTCTGTCTTTCCCTCTCTATTTCTAAAGACTGTCTATCCAAATCCAGCTGTTGCTTCTTGAGCTTCAGTCTGGTTTGCTCCACTCTCAATCTATTGAGCTCCCTTTCCAACAATCTGTCATCAGGGTGGGTGGGAGGGACATTTCTAGATACAGAGGTATGATGGGAATGAACAGAAGGAGACCTGTCCCTTACAGAGGGCACCCTAACAGCTTGGCTACCAGTATAATGTGAGAGCACATCATCAGTATGATGTGATTCAACCTCTGTACCAACTATGCTAGACTGTCTAGTAATGGGCAGGCTGAGAAGTTTCTTTCCTGAACCTTTTCCTGGGGGAGTCCCTGGATCAGATTGAGAACCATTAGCTACTTTTTCTACAGATTGGGCACTTATGGCCTTATCCTGTACTCTAAGCATATTAATTAACAGTTCTAAGGAAGGATTCTTCCCTACACTCAAACCTCTCTCTATGCAGAGACTCCTTGCTCCTTTCCAGCTAAGGTGATCATATGCAAGTTTGGACAGTTCAACTTTTTGGCCTGTGCCAGACATTTTTAGAGAGAGTTAAAGTGATAGACAAAGAGAAAAAAGTTTTCAGAACTTTTTGGAAAGACAGAAAAAACTTTTTAAACTTTTAAGAACTTTTTGAAAGTTTAGTAGTACTTTTCAGCACTTAGAAAAGAGTGAAAAGAGGAAATGCAAAACTTTTTGGCTATGTGTATATACACTGACCTTGTTTTGTATATTTTTCTCTTATGAAAAGTACAATGACAAGAGTGGTAAATAGTCTCAAGCACTTATCCCACCACTGCACAACCAATGTAGGAGGCTGGACTGGCTTGTAGTGAGTACCAAGGGGTACTTGCACCTTGCACCAGGCCCAGTTATCCCTTATTAGTGTATAGGGTGTCTAGCAGCTTAGGCTGATAGATAATGGTAGCTTAGCAAAGCAGCTCAGGCTGAACTAGGAGACGTGTGAAGCTACTACAGTACCACTTAGTGTCATATGCACAATATCATAAGAAAACACAATACACAGTTATACTAAAAATAAAGGTACTTTATTTTTATGACAATATGCCAAAGTATCTTAGAGTGTACCCTCAGTGAGAGGATAGGAAATATACACAAGATATATATACACAATAGCAAAAATATGCAGTATAGTCTTAGAAAACAGTGCAAACAATGTATAGTTACAATAGGATGCAATGGGGAAACATAGGGATAGGGGCAACACAAACCATATACTCCAGAAGTGGAATGCGAACCACGAATGGACCCCAAACCTATGTGACCTTGTAGAGGGTCGCTGGGACTATTAGAAAATAGTGAGAGTTAGAAAAATAACCCTCCCCAAGACCCTGAAAAGTGAGTGCAAAGTGCACCAAAGTTCCCCTAAGGACAAAATAGTCGTGTTAGAGGGAAAATGCAAAGAAAACACAAATCAGCAATGCAACAACGATGGATTCCTGACTGAGGGTACCTGTGGAACAAGGGGACCAAGTCCAAAAGTCACAAGCAGCTCGGAGATGGGCAGATGCCCAAGAAATGCCAGCGGTTGGTGCAAAGAAGCTCTTACTAGGCTGAAGAACTGTGAATACTGCAGGAACGACAAGGGCTAGAGGCTTCCCCTTTGGAGGATGGATCCCCCACGCCTTGGAGAGTCGTGCAGAAGTGTTTTCCCGCCGGATGGACGCCAACAAGCCTTGCTACACGCAAATCGTGCGTTTGGCGTTTTTGGACGCTGCTGGGGCCCAGGAGGGACCAGGAGGTCGCAAATTGGACCTGCAGAGAGAGGGGACGTCGAGCAAGACAAAGAGCCCTCACTGAAGCAGGTAGCACCCGGAGAAGTGCCAGAAACAGGCACTACAAGGATGCGTGAAACGGTGCTCGCCGAAGTTGCACAAAGGAGTCCCACGTCGCCGGAGACCAACTTAGAAAGTCGTGCAATGCAGGTTAGAGTGCCGTGGACCCAGGCTTGGCTGTGCACACAGGATTTCCGCCGGAAGTGCACAGGGGCCGGAGAAGCTTGCAAAGTCGCGGTTCCCAGCAATGCAGCCCAGCGAGGTGAGGCAAGGACTTACCTCCACCAAACTTGGGCTGAAGAGTCACTGGACTGTGGGGGTCACTTGGACGGTGTCGCTGGATTCGAGGGACCTCGCTCGTCGTGCTGAGAGGAGACCCAAGGGACCGGAGATGCAGCTTTTTGGTGCCTGCGGTTGCAGGGGGAAGATTCCGTCGACCCACGGGAGATTTCTTCGGAGCTTCTGGTGCAGAGAGGAGGCAGACTACCCCCACAGCATGCACAAGCAGGAAAACAGTCGAGAAGGCGGCAGGATCAGCGTTACAGAGTTGCAGTAGTCGTCTTTGCTACTATGTTGCAGGTTTGCAGGCTTCCAGCGCGGTCAGCGGTCGATTCCTTATCAGAAGGTGAAGAGGGAGATGCAGAGGAACTCGGCTGAGCTCATGCATTCGTTATCTAAAGTTTCCCCAGAGACAGAGACCCTAAATAGCCAGAAAAGAGGGTTTGGCTACCTAGGAGAGAGGAAAGGCTACTAACACCTGAAGGAGCCTATCACAAGGAGTCTCTGACGTCACCTGGTGGCACTGGCCACTCAGAGCAGTCCAGTGTGCCAGCAGCACCTCTGTTTCCAAGATGGCAGAGGTCTGGAGCACACTGGAGGAGCTCTGGACACCTCCCAGGGGAGGTGCAGGTCAGGGGAGTGGTCACTCCCCTTTCCTTTGTCCAGTTTCGCGCCAGAGCAGGGGCTAAGGGGTCCCTGAACCGGTGTAGACTGGCTTATGCAGAATTGGGCACATCTGTGCCCAACAAAGCATTTCCAGAGGCTGGGGGAGGCTACTCCTCCCCTGCCTTCACACCATTTTCCAAAGGGAGAGGGTGTCACACCCTCTCTCAGAGGAAGTTCTTTGTTCTGCCATCCTGGGCCAGGCCTGGCTGGACCCCAGGAGGGCAGCTGCCTGTCTGAGGGGTTGGCAGCAGCAGCAGCTGCAGTGAAACCCCAGGAAGGGCAGTCTGGCAGTACCAGGGTCTGTGCTACAGACCACTGGGATCATGGAATTGTACCAACAATGCCAGGATGGCATAGAGGGGGCAATTCCATGATCATAGACATGTTACATGGCCATATTCGGAGTTACCATGGTGAAGCTACATATAGGTAGTGACCTATATGTAGTGCACGCGTGTAATGGTCTCCCCGCACTCACAAAGTTCAGTGAATTGGCTCTGAACAATGTGGGGGCACCTTGGCTAGTGCCAGGGTGCCCTCACACTAAGTAACTTTGCACCTAACCTTTACCAGGTAAAGGTTAGACATATAGGTGACTTATAAGTTACTTAAGTGCAGTGTAAAATGGCTGTGAAATAACGTGGACGTTATTTCACTCAGGCTGCAGTGGCAGACCTGTGTAAGAATTGTCAGAGCTCCCTATGGGTGGCAAAAGAAATGCTGCAGCCCATAGGGATCTCCTGGAACCCCAATACCCTGGGACCTCAGTACCATATACTAGGGAATTATAAGGGTGTTCCAGTAAGCCAATGTAAATTGGTAAAATTGGTCACTAGCCTGTTAGTGACAATTTGAAAGTAATGAGAGAGCATAACCACTGAGGTTCTGGTTAGCAGAGCCTCAGTGAGACAGTTAGGCACCACACAGGGAACATATACATGCACACCTATGAGCACTGGGGCCCTGTGTGACAGGGTCCCAGTGACACATACATATAGGCCACAAACCTATGAGCACTGGGGTCCTGACCAGCAGGATCCCAGTGACACATAACAAACATACTGAAACCATAGTGTTTTCACTATGAGCACTGAGGCCTAGCTATCAGGATCCCAGTGAGACAGTGAAAACAGTGACAAACACCCTGACATACACTCACAAACAGGCCAAAAGTGGGGGTAACAAGGCTAGAAAGAGGCTACCTTCTCACAAATGGTCACTAGCCTATAGTGACAATTTTAAACGCAGAGAGAGCATAACCACTGAGGTTCTGGTTAGAAGAGCCTCAGTGAGACAGTTAGGCATCACACAGGGAACACATTCAGGCCACAAACTATGAGCACCGGGGTCCTGGCTAGCAGGATCCCAGTGAGACAGGCAAAAACAAACTGACATACATGTAAAAATGGGGCTAACATGCCAGGCAAGATGGTACTTTCCTACACCTTTTAGAAATGGTTTCTAGGCCAAGGTTAGAAAATCTAATCACTGTTTGATAATAGAGGTTGGTTTTGATTATAGACGTTAATAATTATGGATAAACATGTTGTGATTTATTACCCATGTCGTAAACTACATAACAAGATCCTGTTATTACGAATCTTAATGGCATTCACTGTATTGACCTTATTAGAATGTAAGGGGCATATTTATAGTTTTCGGTGCAAAACTGCACTGACGCACCGGCTTGCACCATCTCTGAGCACGAGCTGGGCACCATATTTATGGAATGGTGCAAGCCGGTGCAAAGGGTAGGTTAAAGTAAATAAAAATGACGTTAGCCGTGTGGGACTGGCACTATGGGAGAAGGGGGTTTTGCACCAAAAAATTACGTTAGGCAGGTAAGAGTAAAAAGAAATTACTGTAATCAGCCTACCCTCATTTTCTGATGCAAAACCATCCATAGCACATGACTCCTGTCTTAGAAAAGACAGGATTCATTCCCACCACCCCAGTGGCCAGCACAGGGGATCAGGGTCCACTGGGCATGGGCATTGCACCCAGTACCATGTAGGGGGCCCATTTCAGGGTCCCCATGGCACATTAAAAAAAAACTTACCTGTACTTACCTATACTTACCGGTGATGGGGTCCCCCATCCTCCTCTGTCCCTCTGGTGTGGGTGTCGGTGTCCCTGGGGCCTGGGGAGGGCACCTGTGGTCTTATTCCATGGTGTTCCTCCATGTAAATAGGCCCACAGGTCCTCCAACGCCTGCCCTGACCCAGACGTTAAATAATGGTACAAAGCAAGCTTTGCACCATTACTTGACCCCTCCTTCCCCCGTGCCTGATTTTAGCACCGCGGTTAAATATGACGCTAAGGCCATAGTCATTTTTGGCACTGGAATGCCTACCTTGCATTTCACTAACGCAAGGTAGTTTTACACGTCCAAAAAATTACTTTAAATCCATAAATTTGGCTCTAGACTGGTCTAGCACCAACGTATAAATATGGAGTTAGTTTTGCACTGAATTTGCGTTAAAAAAACAAAAAAAAAAACATTTGGTGCAAAACAAGTATAAATATGCTTCTTAGTTCCACTGGACCATGCATAATTAATCACTGCACCTTTCAAGTTCCACACAGGTTTCTGCAGGGGTGCATGTAATTGCAGGGATGTCTATTTGCCACTGTTATCTTTATGGTTGATTCTACTTGGTTACATTGCTAATTGACATGTTAAATTAATCACAGTTATTGTTTTAACTGCACCCACATAAACTTGAATAAAGAGTGTTGTACGCAAATATGTTTGGAATAGGCGATGATCTAATATATTTTAGTAGGAAAAAACCCTCTTGTATCACATATCAAGTCCATATAATGTTCAACCCTCAGCCTCTAAATAGTTTGTCAAAGAAAGTCGAACCATGCATGAGGCTTTATATAGATACTATTAAATTACCTCTAGGGAGTTGACCACCATGTGCTCCAACCTCTGACATTTATTGTAATGATCAACCTTAAGGTAATAATATCGTAGTTGATCTGTGTGACCCCGCACAACTAAAACTGTTAATATTTTTCTTTGTCTGTTACAGGTATGAAGATCCAGACTGCGATCCATATCACGACAAAACTGCATAAATACTAACTGTTGCATAACGTGAGGTCAAAGGACCCACCAGTTAATATTCCGACTATTTTCAACAGTTTCATTCATTAAACCTTCACTGTTTCTGCTACAAACCAACTACCCCTGATGTAGCTTTAAAAAAATATTAATAAAACTGGTTTCCAATGATTCTGTTGTGGTCCGCATTTGCTCCTCTGTTGTTATTGTGGCAGCAGAAATCACTTTTGTATAGCACAAACATCAAACTCAATGAAATGGGGACGTATTACTAATGGTAAATGATAAAAGGTAGTATAAAGAAATTAGTTGCTGTAGGAGGCTGGCCTGGCTTACAGTGGGTACCTTGTGGTACTTACACCCTGTGCCAGGTCCAGTTATCCCTTATAAGTAGAATAGAGGTGTTTCTAGCAGCTTAGGCTGATGGAAGGTAGCTATGGCAAAGCAGTTTAGGCTGAACTAGGAGACATGCAAAGCTCCTACTACACCACTTATATCACATAGCACAATATCATGAGAAAACACAACACTCAGAGTTACTAAAAATAAAGGTACTTTATTTTAGTGACAATATGCCAAAAGTATATCAGAGAATACCCTCACTTTGGAGGTAAGTAATATACACAAGTTATATGTACACAAACCCAAAACAGGTAAGTAACAGTAAGAAAAGTAGTGCAAACAATGTAGAATCACAATAGGATGCAATAGGCAAACATAGGTCTAGGGGCAACACAAACCATATACTCCAAAAGTGGAATGCGAATCACGAATGGCCCCCAGAGCAATGGAAAGTTGTACAGAGCCGCTGGGACTGTAAGAAAACAGTAAGGGTGTCCCAAATACCCCACCCCAAGACCCTAGAAAGTAGGAGTAAAGTTACCCTACTACCCCAGAAACACACAATAGTCGTGATAGGGGGATTCTGCAAGAACCACACGCACCAGCAAAACACTGAAGACGTATTCCTGTACCTGAGGATCTGAAAAGGAAGGGGACCAAGTCCAAGAGTCATGATAGTGTCCAGGGGGGCAGGAGCCCAGGAAACCCCGGATGAAGGTGCGAAAGGGCTGCCTCCGGGTGGAAGAAGCCGAAGATTCTGCAACAATGAAAAGGGCTAGGAACTTCTCCTTTGGGTGGAAGATGTCCCACGGCGTGCTGGATATTGAAGAAGTGTTTCCACGCAGAAATACCACAAACAAGCCTTGCTAGATGCAAGGGTCGCAGTAGAGGTTATTGGGTGCTACTGGGGACCAGGAAGGACCAGGATGTCACCCCTTGGAGGAGGAGACAGAGGGAGCGCTCAGCAACTCCGAGAGCCCCCACAGACACTTAGAAGTTGTGTGAATTCAGAGTCACAAAAGGAGGGTCCCACGATGTCAGAGTCCAACTCATAGGGTTGAGCACTGCAGGACAGAGTGCTGGGGACCCAGGCTAGGCTGTGCACAAAGGAATCCTTGGAGAAGTGCACAGAAACCTGAGCAGCTGCAAATCAAACTGTACACAGGTTTGCTGTCTGGCGTGGGGAGGCAAGGACTTACCTCCACCAAATTTGGACAGAAGGGCCACTGGACTGTGGGAGACACTTGGACCCAGCTCCTGTGTTCCAGGGACCACGCTCCTCAGGATGAGAAGGGACCCAGAGGACCGGTGATGCAGTCTTTTGGTACCTGCGTTAGTAGGGGAAGATTCCGTCGACCTACAGGAGATTTCTTCTTGGCTTCCAGTGCAGGGTGAAGGCAGACAGCTCTCAGTGGATGCACCACCAGGAAACAGTCGAAAAAGCAAGCAGGATGAGGCGCTACAATGTTGCTGGTAGTCGTCTTGCTACTTTGTTGTGGTTTTGCAGGCGTCCTGGAGCAGTCAGCGGTCAAACCTTGGCAGAATTCAAAGAGGGAAGTGCAGAGGAACTCTGGTGAGCTCTTGCATTCGTTATCTGAGGAATAGCCCAGAGGAGAGACCCTAAATAGCCAGAAAAGGAGGTTTGGCTACCAAGAAAGGAGGTTTGGCTACCAAGAGAGGTGAGAACCTATCAGGAGGGGTCTCTGACGTTATCTGCTGGCACTGGCCACTCAGAGCAGTCCAGTGTGCCCCCAACACCTCTGAATCCAGGATGGCAGAGGTCTGGGACACACTGGAGGAGCGCTGGGCACCTCCCCTGGGAGGTACTGGTCAGGGGACTGGTCACTCCCCTTTCCTTTGTCCAGTTTTGAACCAGAACAGGGCTGGGGGATCCCTGAACCGGTGTAGACTGGCTTATGCAGAGATGGGCACCATCTGTACCCATCAAAGCATTTCCAGAGGCTGGTGGAGGCTACACCTCCCCAGCCCTTCACACCTATTTCCAAAGGGAGAGGGTGTAACACCCTGTCTCGGAGAAAATCCTTTGTTCTGCCTTCCTGGGCCAGGGCTGCCTGGACCTCAGGAGGGCAGAAACCTGTCTGAGGGGTTGGCAGCAGCAGCAGCTGCAGTGGAGACCCCGGAAAGGCAGTTTGGCAGTACCAGGGTTCTGTGCTAGAGACCCGGGGGATCATGGAATTGTCCCCCAATACCAGAATGGCATTGGGGTGACAATTCCATGATCTTAGGCATGTTACATGGCCATGTTCGGAGTTACCATTGTGACGCTGTACATAGATAGTGACCTATGTATAGTGCACACGTGTAATGGTATCCCCGTACTCATAACGCCAGGGAATTTGCCCTGAACGATGTGGGGACACCTTGGCTAGTGCCAGGGTGCCCACACACTAAGTAACTTTGCACCCAACCTTCACCAGGTGAAGGTTAGACATATAGGTGACTTATAAGTTACTTAAGTGAAGTGGTAAATGGCTGTGAAATAACGTGGATGTTATTTCACGCAGGCTGCAGTGGCAGGCCTGTGTAAGAATTGTCAGCGCTCACTATGGGTGGCAAAAGAAATGCTGCAATCCATAGGGATCTCCTGGAACCCCACTACCCTGGGTACCTCACTACCATATACTAGAGAATTATATGGGTGTACCAGTATGCCAATGTGAATTGGTAAATTTAGTTACTAGCCTGTTAGTGACAAATTTGGAAAGAAGAGAGAGCATAACCACTGAGGTTCTGGTTAGCAGAGCCTCAGTGAGACAGTTAGGCATCACACAGGGAACACATATAGGCCACTAACGTATGAACACTCGGTCCTGGCCAGCAGGGTCCCAGTGACACATAACAAACATACTGACAACATAGGGTTTTCACTATGAGCACTGGGCCCTGGCTAGCAGGATCAAAGTGAGACAGTGAAAACACCCTGATACATAGTCACAAACAGGCCAAAAGTGGGGTTACCAAGGCTAGAAAGAGGCTACATTCTCACACAACCTCCCCCCCCAAACGAAGGACAATAAGGCTAATCGTGGCCAGTTGAGTCTTTATTGTCTAAGTGGTGATAAGTGGAACGTAGCTCTGCAATAGACTGGTTACTCCCTCTATCATCCACTATATGGTAACTTCCCTGTGGGGATGTAAACCACCCTGTTTGAAGTTTTTTAGCTAACCAACAATGTGAAGATATATTCTCAGAGTTCCTATCAGTAAGTTTTAGTTTAGAACAGTGGGAATTGTCCACTGGACCTATTTCTAGTGATGAAAATGTCAGACAGGGATGCTGTCTCAGAAAAGCCATAGCTGGGCAAAAACTTTGTCCATATGGATTTAAGAGAGAACAGGGATGCTGTTTCTCTTGTTTTGGAGCAGGGCAGGGTTGCTGTCCTATGAGCTCCACACTAGGTCAGGGCTGCTGTCCTAAGTGTTTTGAGGCAGTGCGGGGTTGCTGCACTAAAGTTTCTCTGGGAGGGTTGGAGGGATGCTCCATGTTAACTACAATGGTGGACTTTTTCTCACCAATATTACTTATCCCACAGAGAGGTACTTCCACCTCAGGGAGTACAGCTGTGCCAGCTGATGGTTCCCTTGGTACAAGCGCCACCCCAGGAGAGGTTTCTCCTACCACAGGAATGGTATCCTGAATGGCAGGGTGGGTAGGGGATACTGTGATGCCCTTTTTACCTGTTGTTGGAGAAGGATCCTGGGTTTTCAGGCCTGTTCCTCTCCTTTGCTTTTTCATTTCAGTAGAAATGAGAGGAAGCAATTACTCAGTGATACCCATCATGGCTGCATGGGTATAAAACTCTACCTCAGCCCAACCTGAGGTCTCTAGGTCATTACCTAAGAGACAGTCTACAGGTAAGCTAGGTGACACTACCACCTGCTTAGGGCCAGTAACTCCACCCCAACTAAGCTGAACTATAGCTAAGGGAAGAAACTTAGTGGAGTTATGGACATCAATTATCTTTTACTGTTGTCCAATGATGTGTTGCTCAGGAGGCACTAGGTTTTCAGTCACCAAAGTGATACTGGCACCTGTGTCCCCGTAGGCCTGAGCCTCAACACCATTTATTGAAACTGTCTGCCTGTACTTATCCATTGTAAAGAAACAAGCAGCCAGTGCGGCAAGGCCAATGCCTCTAGGTGTGACAGAAACTGTCTTGGGACTTACTACCCCAGTTTCTATGATGGACCCATAAGTGAACCCAACTACACCCTTACTTTGACTGTTGCCAGCAGTCCCACCACTATTACCACTACTGCTAGGGGCACTAGAGTTTGATATATTAGTGGTGGTTGGCTCAGGGGGTTTACCTGGACAGGACTTATCCCCTTGCCAATGGCCTTTATTTTTACACACATAGCACCAAGGCTTTTTAATGTGTGTATGTTGTGAAGAAGAGGAAGAATTTGATTTATCCCCACCCCCTGAAATGTGTTTAGGATGTGATGAAGGATCTTTGGTTTTACCCTTATCCCCATGCTTATCCTGAGATTTCTCACCATCTTTCTTCTTGCCCTCCTTTTCACCCCCTATATGAACTTTTCTGTTCACTCTTGTTCTGACCCATTTGTCTGCCTTCTTTCCCAATTCTTAGGCAGAGGTCAGATCTGAGTCCACTAGATATTGGTGTAACAACTCAGACACACAGTTATTCAGAATATGCTCTCTCAGAATAAGATTATACAGGCTTTCATAGTCAGAAACTTTACTGCCAGGTAACCACCTCTCCAAGGCCTTCACTGAACAGTCTACAAAGTCTGGCCAGTCTTTTGAGGACTCTTTTCTGGTGTCTCTGAACTTGATCCTGTATTGTTCAGTGGTTAAGCCAAATCCATCCAAGAGTGCATCCTTCAAAACTGCAAAATTGTTAGCATCACTTTCTCTAACAGTAAGGAGACTATCCCTACCCTTTCCAGTGAAAGATAGCCACAATATAGCAGCCCACTGCCTTTGAGGGACCCCCTGTACCATACAGGCCCTCTCAAGTGCAGCAAACCACTTGTTAATGTCATCCCCCTCCTTGTAAGGGGGGACTATCTTGTGCAGATTCCTGGAATCATGCTCTCTCACAGGATTACTACCAGGAATACTGCTGCTGCCATCATGGGGTCCAAACCCCAATCTCTGTCTCTCCTTCTCCAGGTCTAGGGATTCCCTATTGAAGGCCAGCTGTTGCTTTTTAAGGTTCAGTCTGGTCTCTGCAACCCTCTACTTTTTTAGTTCCCTTTCTAACATGCTGTCTTCAGGGTGGGTGGGTTGGGAATGCTTGGACACAGAAGATAAATTGGAAACAACAGAGGGGGATCTGTCCCTAACTGACTGAACCCTGGCAACTTGGCCTCTAGGAATGAAGACTTCCCTACTGTGATGGGAACCTCCATTACTACTAACATCACTGGGTGTCTTGTTAGAGGGCAAATCCTGATCAGAACCCTCCCTACCTCCCTCAAGGAGATCCCCTGAGTCAGATTGGGAACCTTCAATTAACCTCTCATTTGAAGTGCCTGCTTGGGACTCATCATTCACAATAAGCATGTTAAATAGAAATTCTTTGGTAGGGTTCTTTCCTATCACTAAACCTCTCTCTAAGCAGAGACTCCTTAGGCTCTCATAATTCAAATTGTCATAAGTAGTATTGACCATTTTAAGAGTAGAATCTTCTTGTAGACATGATAGTAAAAGGTTTAGAAATAGTGAGAAGGAAGAAAAAGTTTCAGAACTTTTTAAAGAATAGAGTAAAAAACTGTTTCTAACTTTGTAGAAACTTTTAGACGTTTTAGAATAATTTTCAGCACTTTGTAAAAAGTTTAAGAGAAGAAAAGCAAAAGCTTTTTGGTTAGGTGTACATACACTGAACTGTTGTGTATATTATTCTCTTATGAAAAGTACACAATGACAAAGTGGTAAGTAGTTACAAGTACTTATCCCACCACTGCACAACCAATGTAGGAGGCTGGCCTGGCTTGTAGTGGGTACCAGAGGTACTTACACCTTGTGCCAGGTCCAGTTATCCCTTATTATTGTAGAAGAGGTGTTTCTAGCAGCTTAGGCTGATAGAAGGTAGCTCTGGCAAAGCAGCTTACGCTGAACTAGGAGATATGTAAAGCTCCTACTATACCACTGCTGTCATATGCACAATATAAGAAAACACAATACACAGAGTTACTAAAAATAAAGGTACTTTATTTTTATGACAATATGCCAAAAGTATATCAGTGAGTACCCTCAATATGAGGATAAGTTATATACACAAGATATATGTACACAAACCCAAATTATGCAGGTTATAGCAAGAAAAGTAATGCAAGCAGTGTAGAATTATAGTAGATTGCAATAGGAGCACATAGGTATGGGGGCAACAAAAACCATATACTCCATATGTGGAATGCGAACCACGAATGGACCCCAAACCTATGTGAGCTTGTAGAGGGTCGCTGGGACTGTAAGAAAATAGTGAGGGTTAGAAAAATAGCCAACCCTAAGACCCTGAAAAGTAGGTGTAAAATGCACCTACTACCCCCAGAGAGCACAGAAGTCGTGATAGGGGGATTCTGCAGGAAGAACAAACACCAGCAATGCAACAACAGTGGATTTCTGGACCTGAGTACCTGTAAGACAAGGGGACCAAGTCCAATAGTTGCGACAGTGTCGAGAGTGGGCAGGAGCCCAGGAAATGCCAACTGAGGGTGCAAGGAAGCTGCCACCGGATGGAAGAAGCTTGGAGTTCTGCAAGAAAGAAGAAAGCTAGGGACTTCTCCTTTGGAAGACAGATGTCGCACATGGCGATGAAGCTTGCAGAGGTGTTCCCATGCAGAAAGACCGCAAACAAGTCTTGCTAGCTGCAAGGGTCGCGGTAGAGGTTTTTGGGTGCATCTGAGGTCCAAGAGGGACCAGGATGTCACCATTTGGAGGAGGAGAAGGAGGGGGCACCCAGCAACTCAGGGAATCCTCACAGAATCAGGCAGCCCCCGCAGAAGTACCTGAACAGGCACTTGGAAGAAGGGTGAACCAGAGTCCATGCAAAGTCACAAAAGGGAGTCCCACGAAGCCAGAGGACAACTCAGGAGGTTGTGCACTGCAGGAAGGAGTAAACGGGACATAGGCTTGGCTGTGCACAAAGGAAATCCTGGAAGAGTGCACAGGAGCCGGAGCAGCTGCAAATCACGTGGTACCCAGCAATGCAGTCTAGCGTGGGGAGGCAAGAACTTACCCCCACCAAACTTGGACTGAAGAGTCACTGGACTGTGGGAGTCACTTGGACAGAGTTGCTGAGTTCCAGGGACCACGCTCGTTGGGATGAGAGGGGACCCAGATGACCAGTGATGCAGTCTTTTGGTGCCTGCGTTAGCAGGGGGAAGATTCCGTCGACCCACAGGAGGGTTCTTCAGAGCTCCTGGTGCAGGGAGGAGGCAGGCTACCCCCAGAGCATGCACAACCTGGAAACAGTCTAGAAAGCCAGCAGGATGAGGCAATACAAGGTTGCTAGTAGTCGTGTTGCTAATTTGTTGTGGTTTTGCAGGCGTCCTGAGCAGTCAGCGGTCGATCCTTTGGAAGAAGATGAAGAGGGAGCTGCAGAGGAACTCTGATGAGCTCTAGCATTCGTTATCTGGTGAGATCCCCAAAGCAGAGACCCTAAATAGCCAGAAAAGGAGGTTTGGCTACCTAGGAAGGAGAATTGGCTATCAAGAGAGGTAAGAGCCTATCAGAAGGAGCCTCTGACGTCACCTGCTGGCACTGGCCACTCAGAGCAGTCCAGTGTGCCCCCAACACCTCTGTTTCCAAGATGGCAGGGGTCTGGTACCCACTGGAGAGGCTCTGGGCACCTCCCCTGGGAGGTGCAGGTCAGGGGAGCGGTCACTCCCCTTTCCTTTGTCCAGTTTCACACCAGAGCAGGGCTGGGGGATCCCTGAACTGGTGCAGACTGGCTTATGCAGAGATGGGCACCATCAGTGCCCATCAAAGCATTTCCAGAGGCTGGAGGAGGCTACTCCTCCCCAGCCCTCACACCTATTTCCAAAGGGAGAGGGTGTAACACCCTCTCTCAGAGGAAATCCTTTGTTCTGCCTTCCTGGGCCAGGGCTGCCTGGACCCCAGGAGGGCAGAAACCTGTCTGAGGGGTTGGCAGCAGCAGCTGTGCTAGAGACCCGGGGGATCATGGAATTGTCACCCCAATACCAGAATGGTATTGGGGTGACAATTCCATGATCTTCGCATATTACATGGCCATGTTCGGAGTTACCATTGTGACGCTATACATAGGTAGTGACCTATGTATAGTGCACACGTGTAATGGTATCCCCGCACTCACAAAGCTCGAGGAATTTGCTCTGAACGATGTGGCGACACCTTGGCTAGTGCCAGGGTGCCCACACACTAAGTAACTTTGCACCCAAACTTCACCAGGTGAAGGTTAGACATATAGGTGACTTATAAGTTACTTAAGTGCAGTGGTAAATGGCTGTGAATTAACGTGGACGTTATTTCATGCAGGCTGCAGTGGCAGGCCTGTATAAGAATTGTCAGAGGTCCCTATGGGTGGCAAAAGAAATGCTGCAGCCCATGGGGATCTCCTGGAACCCCAATACCCTGGGTACCTCAGTACCATATACTAGGGAATTATATGGGTGTACCAGTATGCCAATGTGAATTGGTAAATGTAGTCACTAGCCTGTTAGTGACAAATTTGGAAAGCAGAGAAAGCTTAACCACTGAGGTTCTGGTTAGCAGAGCCTCAGTGAGACAGTTAGGCATCACACAGGGAACAAATATAGGCCACAAACTAATGAGCACTGAGGTCCTGGCTAGCAGGGTCCCAGAGACACATAACAAACATACTGACAACATAGGGTTTTCACTATGAGCACTGGGCCCTGGCTAGCAGGATCCCAGTGAGACAGGGAAAACACATTGACATATACTCACAAACAGGCCAAAAGTGGGGGTAACAAGGCTAGAAAGAGGCTACTTTCTCACACCTTGTCATAGCAAAAATATGCCCTGGAATGCCCAGCATTGCTGCATGGGCATCCAACTCCATTTCTGCCCAAGCTGATGTTTCCAAATCATTCCCTAGTAGGCAATCCACAGGTAATTCAGTGGCTACCACAACTTTCTTTGGACCAGTAACCCCCCCCAGTTGAGATTCAGAACAGCCATGGGGTGGCTCAGAGTGTTGTTATGAACGTCTGTCACTTGGTACTGCTGACCAAGTAGGTGTTGATCAGGGTGGACCAGTTTTTCTATCACCATAGTTACACTGGCTTCTGTGTCCCTGTAGGCCTCAACACCATTGAGTAGGGGTAGTTGCTTGTACTTACCCACATTAAGGGGACAAGCAACCAAGGTGGCACAGTCAATGCCACCATCACAGACTAAAACAGCCTTTGTGGTCTCCCTAACAAGACCAACCCCAACTACATTGCCAATAGTTAGCCCAGCTACACCCTTGGATTGGCTATTTGTAGTAGGTTTCCCACCACCACTGCTACTACTACTGGCACTAGAAGTTGTAGCAGGGGTTGTGGTGGTAGGAGGTTTGGTGTTTTTCTTTGGACAAGTGGAATCACTTGCCCAATGGCCTTTGACTTTACATAAATAACACCAAGGCCTTTTCTGATTGTTTGAAGAGGATTTGGACCCACCAACCCCAGAGGATTTTTGTGGGCCTGATGAAGACTCAGAATGTTTACTTTTGTCCCCACCCTTCTCAGAAGACTTACCATCCTTCTTCTTGCCATCCTTGTCACCCCCTGTGTGAACTTTTCTGTTCACCCTTGTTCTGACCCATTTGTCTGCCTTCTTTCCCAGTTCTTGGGGAGAGGTCAGATCAGAGCCCACTAGGTCTTGGTGCTACAGGTCAGATACACAATTGTTAACAATATGCTCTCTCAGAATAGGATTATACAGGCTTTCATAGTCAGAAACTCTACTGCCATGCAACCAAACGTCCATGGCCTTCACTGAACAGTCCACAAAATCTGTCCAGTCTTGAGTGGACTCTTTTCTGGTGTCTCTGAACTTAATCCTGTATTGTTCAGTGGTTAAGCCAAATCCATCCAAGAGTGCATCTTTCAAAACTTTGTAATTATTGGCATCACATTCCCTGACAGTAAGGAGCCTATACCTACCCTTTCCAGTGAAAGATAGCCACAAGATAGCAGCCCACTGCCTTTGAGGGACCAACTGTACCATACAGGCCCTCTCAAGTGCAGAAAAGCACTTGTTAATGTCACCCCCCTCCGAGTAAGGGGGGACTATCTGTAGGAAAGTACCATCTTGCCTGCCATGTTACCCCCATATTTCACTGTATGTGTGTTGTTTTAGTCCTTGTGTCACTGGAACCCTGCCTGCCCCAGTGCTCATAGTATGTGCCCTGTATGTGCTCCCTGTGTGGTGACCAACTGTCTCACTGAGGCTCTTCTAACCAGAAACTCAGTGGTTATGCTCTCTCTGCTTTCTAAATTTGTCACTGCAGGCTAGTGACCAAATTTACCAATTCACATTGGCATACTGGTACACCCATATAATTCCCTAGTATATGGTACTGAGGTACCCAGGGTATTGGGGTTCCAGGAGATCCCTATGGGCTGCAGCATTTCTTTTGCCACCCATAGGGAGATCTGACAATTCTTACACAGGCCTGCCAGTGCAGCCTGCGTGAAATAACGTCCACGTTATTTTACAGCCATTTACCACTGCACTTAAGTAACTTATAAGTCACCTATTTGTCTAACCTTCACCTGGTGAAGGTTGGGTGCAAAGTTACTAAGTGTGTGGGCACCCTGGCACTAGCCAAGGTGCCCCCTCATTGTTCAGGGCAAATTCCCCAGACTTTGTGAGTGCGGGGACACCATTACACACGTGCACTATACATAGGTCACTACCTATGTATAGCGTCACAATGGTAACTCCGAACATGGCCATGTAACATGTCTAAGATCATGGAATTGTCACCCCAATACCATTCTGGTATTGGGGGGACAATTCCATGATCCCACGGGTCTCTAGCACAGTACCCGGGTACTGCCAAACTGACTTTCCGGGGTCTCCACTGCAGCTGCCAACCCCTCAGACAGGTTTCTGCCCTCCTGGGGTCCAGGCAGCCCTGGCCCAGGAAGGCAGAACAAAGGATTTCCTCTGAGAAAGGGTGTTACACCCTCTCCCTTCGGAAATAGGTGTGAAGGCTGGTGAGGAGTAGCCTCCCCCAGCCTCTGGAAATGCTTTGATAGGCACAGATGATGCCCATCTCTGCATAAGCCAGTCTACACCGGTTCAGGGATCCCCCAGCCCTGCTCTGGCACGAAACTGGACAAAGGAAAGGGGAGTGACCACTCCCCAGACGTGCACCTCCCAGGGGAGGTGCCCAGAGCTCCTCCAGTGTGTCCCAGACCGCTGCCATCTTGGAAACAGAGGTGTTGGGTGCACACTGGACTGATCTGAGTGGCCAGTGCTAGCAGGTGACGTCAGAGGCTCCTTCTGATAGGCTCTTGCTTCTCTTGGTAGCCAATCCTCCTTCCTAGGTAGCCAAACCTCCTTTTCTGGCATTTTAGGATCTCTGCTTTGGGGAATTGTTTAGATAACGAATGCAAGAGCTCATCAGAGTTCCTCTGCATCTCCCTCTTCACCTTCTACCAAAGGATCGACCGCTGACTGCTCAGGACACCTGCAAAACCGCAACAAAGTAGCCAGACGACTACCAGCAACATTGTAGTGCCTCATCCTGACGGCTTTCTCAACTGTTTCCAGGTGGTGCATGCTCTGGGGGCAGCCTGCCTCTACCCTGCACCAGAAGCTCAGAAGAAATCTTCTGTGGATTGACAGAATCTTCCCCCTGCTAACGCAGGCACCAAAAGACTGCAACACTGGTCCTCTGGGTCCCCTCTCATCCTGATGAGCGTGGGCCCTGGAACTCAGCAACTCTGTCCAAGTGACTCCCACAGTCCAGTGACTCTTCAGTCCAAGTTTGGTGGAGGTAAGTCCTTGCCTTCCCACGCTGGACTGCATTGCTGGGTACCGCGTGATTTGCAGCTGCTCCGGCTCCTGTGCACTCTTCCAGGATTTCCTTCATGCACAGCCAAGCCTGGGTCCCCGACTCTCCTTCCTGCAGTGCACATCCTTCTGAGTTGTCCTCCGGAGTCGTGGGACTCCCTTTTGTGACTTCTCATGGACTCTGGTTCACTCTTATTCCAAGTGCCTGTAAGGGTACTTCTGTAGGTGCTGCCTGCTTCTGTGAGGGCTCCCTGAGTTACTGGGCGCCCCCTCTGTCTCCTCCTCCAAGTGGCGACATGCTTGTCCCTCCTGGGCCACAGTAGCACCCAAACATTTCTACTGCAACCCTTGCAGCTAGCAAAGCTTGTTTGCGGTCTTACTGCGTGGGAACACCTCTGCAAGCTTCATCGCAACATGGGACATCCGTCCTCCATAGGAGAAGTCCCTAGTTCTCTTCTTTCTTGCAGAACTCCAAGCTTCTTCCACCCGGTGGCAGCTTCCTTGCACCCTCAGCTGGCATTTGCTGGGCTCCTACCCACTCTCGACACTGTCGCGACTATTGGACTTGGTCCCCTTGTCTTATAGGTACTCAGGCCTGGAAATCCACTGTTGTTGCATTGCTGGTGTTTGTTCTTCCTGCAAAATCCCCGTATCACGACTTCTGCGCTCTCTGAGGGTAGTAGGTGCACTTTACACCTACCTTTTAGGGTCTTGGGGTGGGCTATTTTTCTAACCCTCACTGTTTTCTTACAGTCCCAGTGACACTCTACAAGCTTACATATGTTTGGGGTCCATTCGTGGTTCGCATTCCACTTTTGGAGTATATGGTTTGTGTTGCCCCTATACCTATGTGCTCCAATTGAAATCTACAGTAATTCTACACTGCTTGCATTACTTTTCTTGCTATAACCTGCATAATTTTGGTTTGTGTGGGGAGGGCAGTGCGGGGCCCCCCAGTGCTGCAGACAGCGCCACTAGCGATCCCCTCCTGGCGTTCAAGTTATGGTCCCACCCTTGCTGTGATCATACGGCGTAGTGTAGAGTATCTTGCCATTACCAAAAGTGCCAAAAGTACAGGGGACCACTTCATGGACTCTCCGGGTTCCACTCTGCCATGTGCCTCTCTACACTTTGCAAAATGCAGTCTTGTCGCTAGACCCCTACCACTATCACCAGCTAAGGGGGGGCGTCCCAGCCGCGCCGCTCCGTCACGCTCCTGGAACCTGTAGTGGCTAGTGCCTTGCGCCAGTTGGTTCCACCTATGCACCCATTCGCACTCCAGGGGAGCCGGCTGGGCAGGGAGGGGGTCAGAGGCGACGGTGGTGCGGAGGCAGGTCAAGCCACTGCCCTCCTATCCCTCAGCGGGGTCCTAATTACCAGGTCCCTAAAGACAGGGCTCTAGATGCTGCTCCTGGTGTACCCCGCGCCTCCACGGGGGGAAAGATGGTAGTGCAGTAGGAGGGTGGGGCGGGCAGAGGCACTCGAATAGGTGAGGGCGTGGCCACAGTCTAAGCCCTCGCTCACCCCGCCGAGTCCGCCGCCCTCATCAGCACACTACGTCCAAAGGCCTCGGGGAGGCATCTGCTCCGAGCCGGACCTCCAGATCACGTGAGGCCGCAGCTCATCAGCCCCTTAGAGACTGCCTGGCTGTCACAGCTCCCTCGAGCTCCCCGGAGGAAAGTGGGAGTCCTCCGCAAGTGTTTCAAGAAAGAGGGGGGGAGCGCCGGATATCAGCGGCCCCCAGTGCTCATTCTGTGATTAACGGGGGCATCCGGCTTACCCCCAGCGCCTCTGCCCCCAGACCAAGGACTGCCGCTCCATGGAGCTCTGCACTCAGGCGGCCATCTAGATACGTGGCCAGACCACACCCCCTACAGATGTGATTTTTTTTTGGAAGTCGCCAACAAGCCTTGGTTACACCAAATATGCGTTTTACGTCAAAATGGTGCTGGCTGGACACAGGAGAGCCCTGGGTGTCTCAACTCTCTGAGAGGAGGAAGAGGGGGCTCTCAGCACTTCACTTCAGAAAGCCCTCAGAATTCCAGGCAGCACCCATAGGAGTCCCAGGACATGGGGACAAAGGAGGTGCAAAACGAAGTTTGTGCAGTGTAGTTGGCTGGCCTGGCTTGTAGTGGGTACCAGAGGTACTTACACCTTGTGCCAGGTCCAGTTATCCATTATTACTGTAGAAGAGGTGTTTCTAGCATCTTAGGCTGATAGAAGGTAGCTATGGCAAAGCAGCTTAGGCTGAACTAGGAGACTTGTAAAGCTCCTACTATACCACTGGTGTCACATGCACAATATCATAAGAAAAAACAATACACAGACATACTAAAAATAAAGGTACTTTATTTTTATAACAATATGCCAAAAGTGTCTCAGTGAGTACCCTCAGTATGAGGATAGGATATATACACAAGATATATGTACACAAACCAAAATTATGCAGATAATAGCAAAAGGAAGTAATGCAAGCAATGTAAAGTTACAGTAGATTGCAATAGGAGCACATAGGTATAGGGGCAACACAAACCATGTACTCCAAAAGTGGAATGCGAACCACGAATGGACCCCAAACCTATGTGAGCTTGTAGACGGTTGCTGGGACTGTAAGAAAACAGTGAGGGTTAGAAAAATAGCCCACCCCAAGACCCTGAAAGGTAGGTGTAAAGTGCACCTACTACCCCCAGAGAGCACAGAAGTCGTGATAGGGGGATTCTGCAGGAAGAACAAACACCAGCAATGCAACAACAGTGGATTTCCAGACCTGAGTACCTATAAGACAAGGGGAGCAAGTCCAAGAGTCGCGACAGTGTCGAGAGTGGGCAGGAGTCCAGGAAATGCCAGCTGAGGGTGTAAGGAAGCTGCCACCTGTTGGAAGAAGCTTGGTGTTCTGCAAGAATGAAGAGGACTAGGAACTTCCCCTTTGGAGGATGGATGTCCCACATCGTGAAAAAGCTTGCAGAGGTGTTCCCACGCGGAAAGACCACAAACAAGCCTTGCTAGCTGCAAGGGTTGTGGTTAGGGTTTTTGGATGCTGCTGTGGCCCAGGAGGGACCAGGATGTCGCCACTTGGATGAGGAGACAGAAGGGGTGCCCAGCAACGTAGGGAGCCCTCACAGAAGCAGGCAGCACCCGTAGAAGTACCTGAACAGCCACTTAGAAGAAAAGTGAACCAGAGTCCACCCGAAGTCACAAAAGGGAGTCCCACGATGCCGGAGGACAACTCAGAAGGTTGTGCACTGCAGGGTAGAGTGCTGGGGACGCAGGCTTAGCTGTGCACGAAGGAAATCCTGGAAGAGTGCACAGGAGCCGGAGCAGCTGCAAATCACGCTGTACCCAGCAATGCAGTCTAGCATGGGGAGGCAAGGACTTACCTCCACCAAATTTGGACTGAAGAGTCACTGGACTGTGGGAGTCACTTGGACAGAGTTGCTGAGTTCCAGGGACCACGCTCGTCGTGCTGAGAGGGGACCCAGAGGACTGGTGATGCAGTCTTTTGTTGCCTGCGGTTGCAGGGGGAAGATTCCGTCGACCCACGGGAGATTTCTTCAGAGCTCCTGGTGCAGAAAGGAGGCAGGTTACCCCCAGAGCATGCACCACCTGGAAACAGTCGAGAAAGCCGGCAGGATGAAGCGATACAATGTTGCTAGTAGTCGTCTTGCTACTTTGTTGCTCTTTTGCAGGAGTCCTGAGCAGTCAGCGGTCGATCTTTTGGCAGAAGGTGAAGAGGGAGATGTAGAGGACCTCTGGTGAGCTCTTGCATTCGTTATCTGGTGAGATCCCCAAAGCAGAGACCCTAAATAGCCAGAAAAGGAGGTTTGGCTACCTAGGAAGGAGGATTGGCTACGAAGAGAGGTAAGAGCCTATCAGAAGGAGCCTCTGACGTCACCTGCTGGCACTGGCCACTCGGAGCAGTCCGGTGTGCCACAAGCACCTCTGTTTCCAAGATGGCAGAGGTCTGGGACACACTGGAGGAGCTCTGGACACCTCCCCTGGGAGGTGCAGGTCAGGGGAGTGGCCACTCCCCTTTCCTTTGTCCAGTTTCGCACCAGAGCAGGGCTGGGGGATCCCTGAACCGGTGTAGACTGGCTAATGCAGAGATGGGCACCATCTGTGCCATTCAAAGCATTTCCAGAGGCTGGGAGAGGCTACTCCTCCCCAGCCTTCACACCTATTTCCAAAGGTGTTACACCCTCTCTCAGAGGAAGTCCTTTGTTCTGCCTTCCTGGGCCAGGGTTGCCTGGACCCCAGGGGGGTAGAAACCTGTTTGAGGGGTTGGCAGCAGCAGCAGCTTCAGTGCAAACCCCGAAAAGGCAGTTTGGCAGTACCCGGGTTCTGTGCTAGAGACCCGGGGGATCATGGAATTGTCCCCCCAATGCCAGAATGGCATTGGGGTGACAATTCCATGATCTTGGTCATGTTGCATGGCCATGTTCATAGTTATCATTGTGACGCTGTACATATGTAGTGACCTATGTACAGTCCACGCGTGTAATGGTGTACCCGCACTCACAAAGTCCGGGGAATTTGCCCTGAACGATGTGGGGGCACCTTGGCTAGTGCCAGGGTGCCCACACACTAAGTAACTTTGCACCCAACCTTCACCAGGTGAAGGTTAGACATATAGGTGACTTATAAGTTACTTAAGTGCAGTGGTAAATGGCTGTGAAATAACGTGGACGTTATTTCACACAGGCTGCAGTGGCAGGCCTGTGTAAGAATTGTCAGAGCTCCCTATGGGTGGCAAACGAAAAGCTGCAGCCCATAGGGATCTCCTGGAGCCCCAATACCCTGGGTACCTCAGTACCATATACTAGGTAATTATATGGGTGTACCAGTATGCCAATGTGAATTGGTAAATTTAGTCACTAGCCTGTTAGTGACAAATTTGGAAAGCAGAGAGAGCATAACCACTGAGGTTCTGGTTAGCAGAGCCTCAGTGAGACAGTTAGTCATCACACAGGGAACACATACAGGGCACACTTATGAGCACTGGGGCCCTGGCTGGCAGGGTCCCAATGACACATACACTAAAACAACATATATACAGTGTAAATATGGGGGTAACATGCCAGGCAAGATGGTACTTTCCTACAGGGGGACCAAGTACAAAAGTCACAAAAGTCTCCAGGGGGGGGCAGGCGCCCACTAAACCCCGGATGAAGGTGCAAAAGGGCTGCCTCCGGGTGGAAGAAGCCAAAGATTCTGCAACAACAGAAGGTGCCAGGAACTTCTCCTTGGGTCAGAAGGTGTCCTACGAAGTGCTGGAGGATGCAGAGTTATTTCCATGCAGAAAGACCGCAAACAACCCTTGCTAGCTGCAAGAGTTGCAGTTGAGGATTTTGGGTGCTGCTAGGGCCCAGAAAGGACCAGGAGGTCGCCCCTTGGAGGAGGAGACAGAGGGGTTGCTCAGCAACACAGAGAGCCCTCGTAGAAGCAGGCAGCACCCGCAGAAGTACCTGAACAGGGACTTAGAAGATCTGAGGGTAGCGGTCAACTCAGAGTCACAAAGGAGGGTCCCACGACAATGCAGGTTAGAGTGCTGGGGAATTGGGCTAGGCTATGCACAAAGGAAGTCTTGCAAAAGTGCACAGAAGCCCTAGCAGCTGCAGTTCACGCAGTACACAGGATTACTGTCTGGCATGGGGAGGCAAGGACTTACCTCCACCAAATTTGGACAGAAGGGCCACTGGACTGTCGAAGACTCTTGGACCCAGCTCCTGTTTTCCAGGGACCACGCTCGTCAGGATGAGAGGGGACCCAGAGGACCGGTGATGCAGAAGTTTGGTGCCTGCGTTAGCAGGGGGAAGATTCCGTCGACCCACAGGAGATTTCTTCTTGGCTTCCAGTGCAGGGTGAATGCAGACTGCCCTAAGAGCATGCACCATCAGGAAATAGTCGAGAAAGCCGGCAGGATGAGGTGCTACAATGTTGCCGGTAGTCTTCTTGCTACTTTGTTGCGGTTATGCAGGCGTCCTGGAGTAGTCAGCGGTCGATCCTTGGCAGAAGCCGAAGAGGGAAGTGCAGAGGAACTCTGGTGAGCTCTTGCATTAATTATCTGGTGAGATACCCACAGGAGAGACCCTAAATAGCCCTCAGAGGAGGATTGGCTACAGAGAACGGTAAGCACCTATCAGGAGGGGTGTAAGGGAATGCCTCCTTGGCATGGTTACCCCCTGACTTTTTGCCTTTGCTGATGCCAAGTTATGATTTGAAAGTGTGCTGAGGCCTGCTAACCAGGCCCCAGCACCAGTGTTCTTTCCCTAACCTGTACCATTGTCTCCTCAATTGGCACACCCTGGCATCCAGGTAAGTCCCTTGTAACTGGTACCCCTGGTACCAAGGGCCCTGATGCCAGGGAAGGTCTCTAAGGGCTGCAGCATGTCTTATGCCACCCTGGGGACCCCTCACTCAGCACAGACACACTGCTTGCCAGCTTGTGTGTGCTGGTGGGGAGAAAATGACTAAGTCGACATGGCACTCCCCTCAGGGTGCCATTACAAGCTCACACTGCCCATGGCATAGATAAGTCACCCCTCTAGCAGGCCTTACAGCCCTAAGGCAGGGTGCACTATACCATAGGTGAGGGCATAGGTGCATGAGCACTATGCCCCTACAGTGTCCAAGCAAAACCTTAGACATTGTAAGTGCAGGGTAGCCATAAGAGTATATGGTCAAGGAGTCTGTCAAACACAAACTCCACAGCACCATAATGGCTACACTGAAAACTGGCAAGTTTGGTATCAAACTTCTCAGCACAATAAATGCACACTGATGCCAGTGTACATTTTATTGTGAAATACACCCAGAGGGCATCTTAGAGATGCCCCCTGAAAACATACCCGACTTCAAGTGTGGGCTGACTAGTTTTTCCAGCCTTCCACACACCAGACATGTTGCTGGCCACATGGGGAGAGTGCCTTTATCACTCTGTGGCCAGGAACAAAGCCTGTACTGGGTAGAGGTGCTTCTCACCTCCCCCTGCAGGAACTGTAACACCTGGCGGTGAGCCTCAAAGGCTCACCCCCTTTGTTACAGCGCCACAGGGCATCCCAGCTAGTGGAGATGCCCGGCCCCTCCAGCCACGGCCCCACTTTTGGCGGCAAGGCCGGAGGAGATAATGAGAAAAACAAGGAGGAGTCACTGGCCAGTCAGGACAACCCCTAAGATGTCCTGAGCTGAGGTGACTCTGACTTTTAGAAATCCTCCATCTTGCAGATGGAGGATTCCCCCAATAGGATTAGGGATGTGCCCCCTCCCCTCAGGGAGGAGGCAAAAAGAGGGTGTAGCCACCCTCAGGGCTAGTAGCCATTGGCTACTAACCCCCCAGACCTAAACACACCCCTAAATTGAGTATTTACGGGCTCCCAGAACCGAGGAAGAGAGATTCCTGCAACCTGAAGACGAAGAAGGACAGCTGACCTGAAGCCCTGCAGAGAAGACGGAGACACCAACTGCTTTGGCCCCAGTCCTACCGGCCTGTCTCCCCACTTCGAGAAAAACTGCAACAGTGACGCGTCCCCCAGGGTCCAGCAACCTCTGAAGCCTCAGAGGACTACCCTGCATCTAAAAGGACCAAGAACTCCCGAGGACAGCGGCCCTGTTCCACAAAGACTGAAACTTGCAACAAAGAAACAACTTTTAAAGGACTCCGCGTTTCCTGCCGGAAGCGTGAGACTTTCCACTCTGCACACAACGCCCCCGGCTCGACCTGCGGAGAAACAACACTACAGGGAGGACTCCCCGGTGACTGCGAGCCTGTGAGTAGCAGAGTTGACCCCCCTGAGCCCCCACAGCGACGCCTGCATAGGAAATCCAGAGGCTGCCCCTGACCGCGACTGCCTGCTACAAAGAACCCGACGCCTGGTAAAGACACTGCACCCGCAGCCCCCAGGACCTGAAAGATCTGACCTCCAGTGCAGAAGCGACCCCCAGGTGGCCCTCTCCCTTGCCCAGGTGGTGGCTACCCCGAGGAGCCTCCCCCTTGCCTTCCTGCTTCGCTGAAGAGACCCCTGGGTCTCCCATTGAAACCAATTGCAAACCCGACGCCTGTTTGCACTCTGCACCCGGCCGCCCCTGTGCCGCTGAGGATGTACTTTTTGTGCTGACTTGTGTCCCCCCGGTGCCCTACAAAACCCCCCTGGTCTGCCCTCCGAAGTCGCATGTACTTACCTGCTGGCAGACTGGAACCGGGGCACCCCCTTCTCCATTGAAGCCTAGGTGTTTTGGGTATCACTTTGAACTCTGTCCCTGACCGGCCCTGAGCTGCTGGTGTGGTAACTTTGGGGCTGCTCTGAACCCCCAAAGGTGGGCTACCTTGGACCCAACTTTGAACCCTGTAAGTGCTTTACTTAGCTGAAAAACTAACAAATACTTACCTCCCCCAGGAACTGTTGAATTTTACAATGTGTCTAGTTTTAAAATAGCTTATTGCCATCTTTGCCAAAACTGTACATGCTATTTTGCTGATTCAAAGTTCCTAAGATACCTGAGTGAAATACCTTTCATTTAAAGGTTTGTGTGTAAATCTTGAACCTGTGGTTCTTAAAATAAACTAAGAAAATATATTTTTCTATATAAAAACCTATTGGCCTGGAATTGTCTTTGAGTGCGTGTTCCTCATTTATTGCCTGTGTGTGTACAACAAATGCTTAACACTACCATCTGATAAGCCTACTTCTCGACCACACTACCACAAAATAGAGCATTAGAATTATCTCTTTTTGCCACTATCTTACCTCTAAGGGGAACCCTTGGACTCTGTGCATGCTATTTCTTACTTTGAAACAGTACATACAGAGCCAACGTCCAGTCAGCGCTGTCCATTGTGCCCTCACACCTCTGCATCCAAGATGGTAGAGGTTTGGGACACACTGGAGGAGATATGGGCACCTCCCCTGGGAGGTGCTGGTCAGGGGAGTGGTCACTAGCCTTTCCTTTGTCCAGTTTCGCACCAGAGCATAGCTGGGGGGGTTTCCCTGAACCGGTGTAGACTGGGTTATGCAGAGAGGGCACCATCTGTGCCCTTCAAAGCATTTCCAGAGGCCAGAAGAGGCTACTCCTCCAAGGCCCTTCACACCTATTTCCAAATGGAGAGGGTGTAACACCCTCACTCAGAGGAAATCCTTTGTTCTGCCTTCCTGGGACCAGGCTGCCCAGGCCCCAGGGGGGCAGAAACCTGTCTGAGGGGTTGGCAGCGCAGTAGCTGCAGTGGAGACCCTGGAAAGTTAGTTTGGCAGTACCCGGGCTCCATGCTGGAGACCCGGGGATGCATGGAATTGTCCCCCCCAATACGAGAATGGTATTGGTGTGACAATTCCATGATCCTAGACATGTTACATGGCCATGTTCGGAGTTACCATTGTGACGCCACATATAGGTATTGACCTATATGTAGTGCACATGTGTAATGGTGTCCCCGCACTCACAAAATTTGGGAAATTTACCCTGAACAATGTGGGGGCATCATGGCTAGTGCCAGGGTGCCCTCACACTTAGTAACTTTGCACCTAACCTTCACCAAGGGAGGGTTAGACATATAGGTGACTTATAAATTAGGTAAGTGCAGTGAAAATGGCTGTGAAATAGCGTAGACGTTATTTCACGCAGGCTGCAGTGGCAGGCCTGTGTAAGAATTGTCTGAGGTCCCTGTGGGTGGCAAAATAAATACTGCAGCCCATAGGGATCTCCTGGAACCCCAATACCCTGGGTACCTAGGTACCATATACAAGGGAATTATAAGGGGTGTTCCAGTGTGCCAATGAGAATTGGTCAAATTAGTCACTAGCCTGCAGTGACAATTTTAAAAGCAGAAAGAGCATAAACACTGAGGTTCTGGTTAGCAGAGCCTCAATGATACAGTTAGGCACCACACTGGGAACACATACAGGGCATACATTATGAGCACATGGGCAAAAACAAACATATATACATTGAAAATGGGGGTGACGTCCACGTTATTTCACAGCCATTGTTCACTGCATATAAGTAACTTATAAGTCACCTATATGTGTAGCCTTCACTTGGTGAAGGTTAGATGCCAAGTTACTTGGTGTGTGGGCACCCTGGCACAAGCCAAGGTGCCCCCACATTATCAGGGCAAATTCCCCGAACTTTGTGAGTGCGGGGACACCATTACACACGTGCATTACACATAGGTCACTACTTATGTGTAGCGCCACAATGGTAACTCCGAAAATGGCCATGTAACATGTCTAAGATTTGTGCTAGGGTGCCCACACACTAAGTAACTTTGCACCCAACCTTCACCAGGTGAAGGTTAAACATATAGGTGACTTATAAGTTACTTCTGTGCAGTGGTAAATGGCTGTGAAATAACATGGATGTTATTTCACGCAGGCTGCAATGGCAGACCTGTGTAAGAATTGTCAGAGCTCCCTATGGGTGGCAAAATAAATGCTGCAGCCCATAGGGATCTCCTGGAACCCCAATACCCTGGGTACCTCAGTACCACATACAAGGGAATTATATGGGTGTACCAGTATGCCAATGTGAATTGGTAAATTAAGTCACTAGCCTGTAGTGAAAAATCTGGAAAGCAGAGAGAGCATAAACACTGAGGTTCTGGTTAGCAGAGCCTCAGTGATACATTTAGGCACCACACGGGGAACACATACAGGGCACATACTATGAGCACTGGGGCCCTGCCTGGCAGGGTCCCAGTGACACAAGGACTAATACAACATATATAAAGTGAAATATGGGGGTAACATACCAGGCAAGATGGTCCTTTCCTACACAACCCCCCCACAAACGAAGGACAATAAGACTAGCCATGACCTGATGAGTCTTCATTGTCTAAGTGGAAATATCTGGAGAGTCCATCTGCATTGGAGTGGGTACTCCCAGGTCTATGTTCCACTGTATAGTCCATTCCCTGTAGAGATATGGACCACCTCAACAATTTAGGGTTTTCACCTTTCATTTCATTCAAGTAGAGGTTTGTGGTCTGTCTGAACAATAAAGTGAGTGCCAAACAGGTATGGCCTCAGCTTTTTCAGTGCCCAGACCACAGCAAAGACCTCCCTTTTTATGGCAGACCAATGCTTTTCTCTAGGGGTCAACCTTCTGCTGATAAAAGCAATTGGTTGATCCTGGCCATCAGAATTCAGTTGTGATAAGACTGCCCCTACCCCCTAATTCAGATGCATCAGTTTGAACAAATAATTTCTTGGAGTAACATGGGCTTTTTAGGACAGGTGCAGAGCACATGGCCTGTTTGACCTCCTCAAAAGCTTTCTGACAGCTAGCTGTCCATAATACCTTTTTAGGCATGTTCTTACTTGTGAGATCATTAAAAGGGGCTTCTATGGAGCCATAGTTTTCATTGAATCTCCTGTAATACACTGTGAGGCCTAAAAAGGCTCTCAGCTGGGTCTGAGGTGTAGGGGGAACCCAATCCATGATTGTCTGGATTTTCCCCTGTAGTGGTGCAATCTGTTCTCCACCTACCACGTGGCCCAGATAAACCACTTTCCCCTACCATATCTGGCACTTTGAGGCCTTGACAGTGAAGCCTGCCTTTTGCAGGGCCTCCACAACTTTCCAGAGGTGGACCAGGTGCTCATCCCAGGTGGAGCTAAAGACAGCAATATCATCACGATATGCTGCACTGAAAGCCTCTAACCCTTGCAGGACTGTGCTCACCAACCTCTGAAAAGTGGCAGGTGCATTTTTCAAACCAAAGGGCATCACTGTGAATTGGTAGTGCCCTCCTATAGTTGAAAATGCAGTCTTTGGTTTAGCATCTTCTGCCAATTTGATCTGCCAATACCCTGCAGTCAAATCAAAAGTGCTAAGATACTTGGCAGATGCCAGTGTATCAATGAGCTCATCTGCCCTGGGTATAGGGGTTGTTGTTACCTGATTGAGACCTCTGTAGTCTACACAAAACCTCATCTCCCTCTTTCCATCTTTGGTGTGAGGCTTTGGTAGAAGCACCACTGGGCTAGCCCATGGGCTTTCAAAAGGCTCAATCACTCCCAGATCCAACATTTTATGCACCTCTTGTTTAATGCAGTCTCTGACATGGTCAGGCTGCCTATAAATTTTACTCTTGACAGGCAGGCTGTCTCCAGTGTCAATTCTGTGTTCACACCAGGATGTTGTACCTGGCACAATTGAAAAGAGTTCAGAAAATTGTCCTAGGAGATTGATGCAGTTGTCTTTCTGTTCTGCAGTCAGACAATCTGCTAAAACTACTCCCTCCACTAAGGCATCTGCTTCAGTGGTGGAAAAGAGATCAGGGAGAGGGTCACTCTCTTCTTCTTGTCCCTCATCTGTTGCCATGAGCAGGGTGAGATCAGCCCTGTCATAGTAGGGTTTCAGGCAGTTGACATGAATCACCCTAAGGGGACTCCTGGCAGTGCTCAGGTCTACCAAATAGGTAACATCACCCTTTTTCTCAACAATTAGATGGGATCCACTTCATTTGTCCTGGAGTGCTCTTGGGGCCACAGGCTCCAATACCCACACATTCTGTCCTGGTTGGTACTGGATTAGAACAGCCTTCTGGTCATGCCAATGCTTTTGCAGCTCCTGGCTGGCCTGAAGGTTTTTACTGGCCTTTTTCATGTACTCAGCCATTATGGATCTTAGGCCAAGTACATAATCCACTATGTACTGTTTAGGAACTTTTAAAGGTTGTTCCCAAACCTCCTTCAC
The DNA here is from genome assembly GCF_031143425.1 of Pleurodeles waltl. Lineage (NCBI taxonomy): Eukaryota > Metazoa > Chordata > Amphibia > Caudata > Salamandridae > Pleurodeles > Pleurodeles waltl. The sequence goes on along the minus strand of NC_090445.1, from coordinate 1,179,186,485 downwards.
AAGAGTGAGTGGACCTCTTACAGGGTGTCCAAAGAGGAGTTCAAAGGGGCTGAAGCCCACTCCTTTCTGGGGTACCTCCCTGTAAGCAAAAAGGAGGCAAGGTAACAGGACATCTCATCTCCTCCTGAGTTTTTCAGGGAGTCCCATTATCATACCTTTGAGAGTTTTATTAAACCTCTCTACCAGTCCATTAGTCTGTGGATGGTAAGGAGTGGTGAACTTGTAGGTAACACCACACTCCTTCCACATTGCTTTCAAGTATGCAGACATGATGTTACTACTCCTGTCTGATACTACCTCAAAAAGATTCCCAGGAGGGCCTTTGCCACTGTAGGAGCTGTAGTGGTCCTTAGAGGAATTGCTTCAGGATATCTTGTGTCATGGTCCACAACCACCAAGATAAACCTATTGCCTGAAGCAGTAGGAGGGTCAAGGGAGCCAACTATGTCAACCCCTACCCTTTCAAAGGGCACCCCAACCACTGGACGTGGGATTAGAGGGGCCTTTGGAGTGCCACCAGTCTTGCCACTGGCTTGGCAGGTCACACAAGACTTGCAAACATCTTTAGTGTCCTGTGACATCCTAGGCCAGTGAAACAAGGGGACAAGTCTTTCCCAGGTTTTTATCTGGCCCAAATGCCCAGCCAAAGGAATGTCATGTGCAAGAGTTAGGAGAAACTCTCTGTGCTGCAGGGGAATGACCAATCTCCTGGCTGCTCCAGGTTTTGGGTCCCTTGCCTCTGTGTACAAGAGGTTATTCTCCCAGTAAACTCTATGGCTGTCACTGACATCCCCATTTTGCTGTTTGACAGCTTGCTGTCTGACACCCTCTAATGTGGGACAAGTTTGCTGTGCCACGCTCAGCTCTTCCCTGGCAGGCCCCCCTCCACTCAAAAGCTCAGCAGTGTCTGCTGCCAGCTCATCTGGTGAAGGTTCTGCACAGGGAGGAGATTCCTCTTCCTCAGAAGGGGAATCATCTGTAGAGGGAGGGGTAGTGGGTAGGGATTTACCCTTGCTACCCCTAGCTTTAGGGAGCACTTGGTCCATTGTTCCAGGATCCAAGTTACCCTGTCCTTTTTGCTTTTTGGCCTGATCCCTGGCTAAATCAACAATATGCCCAGGAATGCCCAGCATTGCTGCATGAGCCTCCAACTCCACTTCTGCCCAAGCTGATGTCTCTAAATCATTCCCTAGTAGACAGTCTACAGGTACATCTGAGGCAACCACAACTTTCTTTGAACCAGTAACCCCCCCCCCCCAGTTGAGATTCACAACAGCCATGGGGTGTCTAAGAGTGTTGTTATGAGCGTCTGTCACTTGCTACTGCTGACCAAGTAGGTGTTGTTCAGGGTGGACCAGTTTCTCTGTCACCATAGTTATACTAGCCCCTGTGTCCCTGTAGGCCTGGACCTCAACACCATTTATTAGGGGAAGTTGCTTGTACTTATCCATATCAAGGGGACAAGCAACCAAGGTGGGCAAATCAATGGCACCTTCAGAGACTAAAACAGCCTCTGTGGTTTCCCTAACAAGAGCAACCCCAACTACATTGCCAATAGTGACCTCAGCTACACCCTTGGATTGGCTGTTAGTAGGTTTCCCACCACCACTGCTATTACTAGGGGTACTAGAATTTGCAGCCGGGGTTGTGGTAGTGGGAGGTTTGGTATTTTTCTTTGGACAACTGGAATCAGTTGCCCGATGGCCTTTGACTTTACACAAATAACACCAAGGCATTTTAGGTTGATTATTGGAAGAGGATTTGGACCCACCACCCCCAGAGGTTTTTTGTGGGCCTGATGAAGTCTCAGAATGTTTACTTTTGTCCCCACCCTTGTCAGAAGACTTACCATCCTTCTTCTCGCCATCCTTGTCACCCCCTGTATGAACTTTTCTGTTCACCCTTGTTCTGACCCACTTGTCTGCCTTCTTTCCCAATTCTTGGGGAGATGTCAGATTCGAGTCCACTAGGTATTGGTGCAACAAGTCAGAAACACAGTTGTTCAGAATATGCTCTCTCAGAATAAGATTATACAGGCTTTCATAGTCAGATACCTTACTGTCATGTAACCACCCTTCCAAGGCCTTCACTGAACAGTCCAGAAAATCTGTCCAGTCTTGAGAGGACTCTTTTCTGGTGTCTCTGAACTTAATCCTGTATTGTTCAGTGGTTAAGCCAAATCCATCCAAGAGTGCATCCTTCAATACCGTGTAGTTGTTAGCTTCACTTTCTCTAACAGTAAGGAGCCTATCCCTACCCTTTCCAGTGAAAGATAGCCGCAAAATAGCAGGCCACTGCCTTTGAGGGACCAACTGTACCATATAGGCCCTCTCAAGTGCATCAAACCACTTGTTGATGTCATCCCCCTCCTTGTAAGGGGGTACTATCTTGTGCAGATTCCTGGAATCATGCTCTCTAAGAGGATTACTATCAGGAATACTGCTGCTGCCACCATGGGGTCCTAACCCCATCCTCTGTCTTTCCTTCTCAATGTCTAGGGATTCCCTATCTAAAGCCAGCTGTTGCTGTTTAAGCTTCAGTCTGTTCTCTTCAACCCTCAACTTTTTGAGTTCTCTTTCTAACAAGTTATCCTCAGAGTGGGTGGGTTGGGAATGTTTTGACACAGATGACAAATGGGAAACTTCAGAGGGGTACCTGTCCCTATCTGTCTGGACCCTGGTAACCTTGCCTCTAGGAATAAAGGATGCCCTACTGTGATGGGAACCTCCATTACTACCAGCATTACTAGGTGCCCTGCTAGGGGCAGACCCTTATCAGAACCCTCCCCAGCTTCCTCAAGGGGTTCCTCTGAATCAGACTGGGAAGCTTCTACTAACCTCTCATTGGATGGTCCAGACTGGTTCTGGCCATCCACCATAAGAATGTTAAACAGAAACTCTTTTGTAGGGTTCTTTCCTATAACTAAACCTCTGTCTAAGCAGAGACTCCTTAAGCTCTTGTAGTTCAAAATGTCATAAGTAGCATTGACAGTTTTGGGAGCAGAATCTACCACAGACATGATAGCAAAAGGTTTAGAGATAGTGAGAAGAGAGAAAAAGTTTCACAACTTTTTAAAGCACAGAGAAAAAAACTTTTTCAAACATTTAGAAAACTTTTAGGAAACTTTTCAGAACTTTGTAAAAAGTTTTAGAGTAGAAAAGCAATTTTTCTTGGTTTAAGTGTACATACACTGAACTGTTTTGTATATGATTCTCCTATGAAAAGTACAAAATGACAAATTGGTAAAGCAGTTACAAGTACTTATCCCACCGCTGTACCACCAATGTAGGAGGCTGGCCTGGCTTGTAGTGGGTACCAAAGGTACTTACACCTTGTGCCAGGTCCAGTCATCCCTTATTAGTAGAATAGAGGCGCTTCTAGCAGCTTAGGCTGATAGAATGTAGCTATGGGAAAGCAGCTTAGGCTGAACTAGGAGACATGCAAAGCTCCTACTATACCACTTATATGCACAATATCATAAGAAAACACAATACACAGAGTTACTAAAAATAAAGGTACTTTATTTTTATGACAATATGCCACAAGTATCTCAGTGAGTACCCTCAGTAAGAAGGTAAGTAATATACACAAGTTTTATGTACACAAACCCAAAACAGGTAAGTAGGAGTCAGAAAAGTAATGCAAACAGTGCAGAATTACAATAGGTTGCAATAGGCAAGCATAGGTGTAGAGGCAACACAAACCATATACTCCAAAAGTGGAATGCGAATCACGAATGGACCCCAGGCCTATGTGAGCTTGTAGAGGGTTGCTGGGACTGTAAGAAAACAGTCAGGGTGTCCAAGATACCCCACCCCAAGACCCTGAAAAGTAGGAGTAAAGTGCACCTAAAACCCCAAAAGGGCACAATAGTCGTGATAGGGGGATCCTGCAAGAACAACAAACACCAGCAGTGCACTGACAACAGATTTCTGGACCTGAGGACCTGCAAAGGCAAGGGGACCAAGTCCAATAGTCACACCAGGGTCTGGGGGGGGCAGGAACCCAGGAAAACCCGGATGAAGGTGCAAGGAAGCTGCCTCCGGATGGAAGAAGCTTGGATTTCTGCAACAACGAAGAAGACTAGGAACTTCTCCTTTGGAAGACAGATGTCCTACGTCGCGATGAAGCTTGCAGAGGTGTTCCCACGCAGAAATACTGCAAACAAGCTCTGCTAGCTGCAAGGGTTGTGGTAGAGGTTTTTGGGTGCTGCTGAGGACCAGGAAGGACCAGGATGTCACCTTTTGAAGGAGGAGACAGAGCGGTGTAGGAGGCTGGCCTGGCTTGTAGTGAGTACCAGAGGTACTTACACCTTGTGCCAGGTCCAGTTATCCCTTATTAGTGTAGAAGAGGTGTGTCTAGCCACTTAGGCTGATAGAAGGTAGCTATGGCAAAACAGCTTAGGCTGAACTAGGAGACATGTAAAGCTCCTACTATACCACTGGTGTCATATGCACAATATCATAAGAAAACACAATACACAGATATACTAAAAATAAGGGTACTTTATTTTTATGACAATATGCCAAAAGTATCTCAGTGAGTACCCTCAGTATGAGGATAAGAAATATATAAAAGATATATGTACACAAACTAAAATTATGCAGATAATAGCAAAAGGAAGTAATGCAAGCAATGTAAAGTTACAGTAGATTGCAATAGGAGCACATAGGTATAGGGGCAACACAAACCATATACTCCACAGGTGGAATGCGAACCACGAATGGACCCCAAACCTATGTGAGCTTGTAGAGGGTCGCTGGGACTGTAAGAAAACAGTTAGGGTTAGAATAATAGCCCAACCCAAGACCCTGAAAGGTAGGTGTAAAGTGCACCTACTACCCCCAGAGAGCACAGAAGTCGTGATAGGGGGATTCTGCAGGAAGAACAAACACCAACAATGCAACAACAGTGGATTTCCGGACCTGAGTACCTGTAAGACAAGGGGACCAAGTCCCAGAGTCGCGACAGTGTAGAGAGTGGGCAGGAGCCCAGGAAATGCCAGCTTAGGGTGCAAGGAAGCTGCCACCTGTTGGAAGAAGCTTGGTGTTCTGCCACAACAAATAGGACTAGGAACTTCCCCTTTGGAGGATGGATGTCCCACGTCGTGAAAAAGCTTGCAGAGTTGTTCCCACGCAGAAAGACTGCAAACAAGCCTTGCTAGCTGCAAGGGTCGCGGTTAGGGTTTTTGGATGCTGCTGTGGTCCAGGAGGGACCAGGATGTCGCCACGTGGATGAGGAGACAGAGGGGGCGCCCAGCAAGTCATGGAGCCCTCACAGAAGTAGGCAGCACCCGCAGAAGTACCTGAACAGGCACTTAGAAGAAAAGTGAACCAGAGCCCACCCGAAGTCACAAAAGGGAGTCCCACGACACCGGAGGACAACTCAGAAGGTTGTGCACTGCAGGTTAGAGTTTCGGGACCCAGGCTTGGCTGTGCACGAAGGAGATCCTGGAAGAGTGCACAGGAGCCGGAGCAGCTGCAAATCACGCGGTACCCAGCAATGCAGTCTAGCGTGGCGAGGCAAGGACCTACCTCCACCAAACTTGAACTGAAGAGTCACTGGACTGTGGACGTCACTTGGACAGAGTTGCTGGGTTGCAGGGACCATGCTCGTCATGCTGAGAGGGGACCCAGAAGACCGGTGAGGCAGTCTTTTGTTGCCTGCGGTTGCAGGGGGAAGATTCTGTCGACCCACTGGAGATTACTTCAGAGCTCCTGGTGCAGAGAGGAGGCAGGCTACCCCCAGAGCATGCTCCACCTGGAAACAGTCAAGAAAGACGGCAGGATGAAGCGATACAAGGTTGCTAGTAGTCGTCTTGCTACTTTGTTGCGGTTTTGCAGGCATCCTGAGCAGTCAGCGGTCGATCCTTTGGCAGAAGGTGAGGGAGATGCAGAGGAACTCTGGTGAGCTCTAGCATTCGTTATCTGGTGAGATCCCCAAAGCAGAGACCCTAAATAGCTAGAAAAGGAGGTTTGGCTACCTAGGAAGGAGGATTGGCTACCAAGAGAGGTAAGAGCCTATCAGAAGGAGCCTCTGGTGTCACCTGCTGGCACTGGCCACTCAGAGCAGTCCAGTGTGCCGCAAACACCTCTGTTTCCAAGATGACAGAGGTCTGGGACACACTGGTGGAGCTCTGGGCACCTCCCATGGGAGGTGCAGGTCAGGGGAGTGGTCACTCTCCTTTCCTTTGTCCAGTTTCGTGCCAGAGCAGGGCTGGGGGATCCCTGAACTGGTGTAGACTGGCTTATGCAGAGATGGGCACCATCTGTGCCCATCAAAGTATTTCCAGAGGCTGGGGGAGGCTTCTCCTCCCCAGCCCTCACACCTATTTCCAAATGGAGAGGGTGTTACACCCTCTCTCAGAGGAAGTCCTTTGTTCTGCCTTCCTGGGCCAGGGCTGCCTGGACCCCAGGAGGGCAGAAACCTGTCTGAGGGGTTGGCAGCAGCAGCTGCAGTGGAGACCCCGGAAAAGCAATTTGGCAGTACCTGGGTTCTGTGCTGGAGACCCGGGGTTGCATGGAATTGTCACCCCAATACCAGAATGGTATTGGGGTGACAATTCCATGATCCTAGACATGTTACATGGCCATGTTCGGAGTTACCTTTGTGATGCTACATATAAGTAGTGACCTATATGTAGTGCACACGTGTAATGGTGTCCCCGCACTCACAAAGTCCGGGGAATTTGCCTGAACAATGTGGGGGCACCTTGGCTAGTGCCAGGGTGCCCACACACTAAGTAACTTGACACCTAACCTTCACCAAGTGAGGGTTAGACATATAGGTGACTTATAAGTTACTTATGTGCAGTGAAAATGGCTGTGAAAAAAACATGGACGTTATTTCACTCAGGCTGCAGTGGCAGTCCTGTGTAAGAATTGTCTGAGCTCCCTATGGGTGGCAAATAAATGCTGCAGCCCATAGGGATCTCCTGGAACCCCAATACCCTGGGTACCTATGTACCATATCCAAGGGAATTATAAGGGTGTTCCAGTGTGCCTATGAGAATTAGTAAAATTAGTCACTAGCCTGCAGTGACAATTTTAAAAGCAGAGAGAGCATAAACACTGAGGTTCTGGCTATTAGAGCCTCAGCGATACAGTTAGGCACCAAACAGGGAACACATACAGGGCATACATTATGAGCACTGGGGTCCTCCCTAGCAGGATCCCAGTGACACATAGGCAAAAACAAACACACATACAGTGAAAATGGGGGTAACATGCCAGGCAAGATGGTACTTCCCCACTCAGGCTCTGGCTGGAACAAGCAAGGACAGGGCTGGAATACAGGGAATAGGAATGAGCAGAAAACAGGACTTGAAAGAGAGAGCAGGTTCAGGCTGAAACAAGGCAGGAACAGGACAGAGTAACAGGGAGTAGGCTCTGGAATAAACAAACAGGTATGAGGCTAAGAGATAGGGAGCAGACTCTGGCTGGAACAATCAGGAACAGGGCAGAGAAACAGGAAACAGGCTCAAGCTGGAACAGAACAGGAACAAGTCTGGAACACCATCCGCTAAAGAGTCTGTAACACAAAAGAATTGAACTCCAATGCACGACGGGGATTTTGAGGAAATGGCTGCTTATAAGCAGTTCCAAGCTGTAAAAAACCCCAGGTGGAATCACATGACTGGGCTGCACGGGAGAGGTCTCAGGTGTGTGCAGTTGCCTGGCATGTTACCCCCATATTTCACTGTATATATGTTGTTTTAGTCTATGTGTCACTGGGACCCTGCCAGGCAGGGCCCCAGTGCTCATAAGTGTGCCCTGTATGTGTTCCCTGTGTGATGACTAACTGTCTCACTGAGGCTCTGCTAACCAGAACCTCAGTGGTTATGCTCTCTCTGCTTTCCAAATTGTCACTACAGGCTAGTGACCAATTTCACCAATTCACATTGGCATACTGGAACACCCTTATAATTCCCTAGTATATGGTACTGAGGTACCCAGGGTATTGGGGTTCCAGGAGATCCCTATGGGCTGCAGCATTTCTTTTGCCACCCATAGGGAGATCTGACAATTCTTACACAGGCCTGCCAGTGCAGCCTGAGTGAAATAACGTCCACGTTATTTCACAGCCATTTACCACTGCACTTAAGTAACTTATTAGTCACCTATATGTCTAACCTTCACCTGGTGAAGGTTGGGTGCAAAGTTACTTAGTGTGTGGGCATCCTGGCACTAGCCAAGGTGCCCCCACATTGTTCAGGGCAAATTCCCCGGACTTTGTGAGTGCGGGCACACCATTTCACGTGTGCACTATACATATGTCACTACCTATGTATAGCGTCACAATGGTAACTCCGAACGTGGCCATGTAACATGTCTAAGATCATGGAATTGTCTTGGGGAGACAATTCCATGATCCCCCGGGTCTCTTGCACAGAACCCGGGTACTGCCAAACTGCCTTTCCGGGGTCTCCACTGCAGCTGCTGCTGCTGCCAACCCCTCAGACAGGTTTCTGCCCTCCTGGGGTCCAGGCATCCCTGGCCCAGGAAGGCAGAACAAAGGATTTCCTCTGAGAGAGGGTGTGACACCCTCTCCCTTTGGAAATAGGTGTTATGGCTGGGGAGGAGTAGCAACCCCCAGCCTCTGGAAATGCTTTGATGGGCACAGATGCTGCCCATCTCTGCATAAGCCAGTCTACACAGGTTTAGGGTTCCCCCAGCCCTGCTCTGGCGCGAAACTGGACAAAGGAAAGGGGAGTGACCAGTCCCCTGACCTGCACCTCCCAGGGGAGGTGCCCAGAGCTCCTCCAGTGTGCCCCAGACATCTGCCATCTTGGATACAGAGGTGTTGCTGGCACACTGGACTGTTCTGAGTGGCCAGTGCCATCAGGTGACGTCAGAGACTCCTTCTGATAGGCTCTTACCTTTCTTACTAGCCTATCCTCCTTCCTAGGTAGCCAAACCTCCTTTTCTGGCTATTTAGGGCCTCTGCTTTGGGGAATTCTTCAGATACCGTATGCAAGAGCTCACCAGAGTTCCTCTGCATCTCCCTCTTCACCTTCTGCCAAAGGATCGACCGCTGACTGCTCAGGACGCCTGCAAAACCGCAACAAAGTAGCAAAGACGACTACTAGCAACCTTGTATCGCTCATCCTGCCGGCTTTCTCGACTGTTTCCTGGTGGTGCATGCTCTGGGGGTAGCCTGCCTCCTCTCTGCACCAGGAGCTCTGAAGAAATCTCCAGTGGGTCGACGGAATATTCCCCATGCAACCTCAGGCAACAAAAGACTGCATCACCGGTCCTCTGGGTCCCCTCTCAGCACGACGAGCGTGGTCCCTGCAACTCAGCAATTCTGTCCAAGTGACTCCCAAAGTCCAATGACTCTTCAGTCCAAGTTTGGTTGAGGTAAGTCCTTGTCTCCCCAAGCTAGACTGCATTGCTTGGTCCCGCTTGATTTGCAGCTGCTCCGGATCCTGTGCACTCTTCCAGGATTTCCTTCGTGCACAGCCAAGCCTGGGTCCCCGACACTCTAACCTGCAGTGCACAACCTTCTGAGTTGTCCCCCGGCGTCGTGGGACTCCCTTTTGTGACTTCGCATGGAGTCTGGTTCACTTTTCTTCCAAGTGCCTGTTCAGGTACATCTGCGGGTGATGCCTGCTTCTGAGAGGGCTCCGTGACTTGCCTGGTGCCCCCCGTCTCCTCATCCAAGTGGCGACATCCTGGTCCCGCCTGGGCCACAGCAGCATCCAAAAACATTAACCGAGTCCCTTGCAGGTAGCAAGGCTTGTTTGCGGTCTTTCTGCGTGGGAACACATCTGCAAGCTTCTTCACGACGTCTGACATCCATCCTACAAAGGGGAACTTCCTCGTCTTCTTCGTACTTGCAAAACACCAAGCGTCTTCCATCTGGTGGCAGCTTCCTTGCACCCTCAGCTGGCATTTCCTGGGCTCCTGCCCACTCTCAACACTGTTGCGACTCTTGGACTTGGTCCCCTTGTCTTACATGTACTCAGGTCCAGAAATCCACTGTTGTTGCATTGCTGGTGTTGGTTTTCCTTGCAGAATCCCCCTATCACGACTTCTGTGCTCTCTGTGGTTGTAGGCGCACTTTACACCTACCTTACAGGGTCTTGGGGTGGGCTATTTTTCTAACCCTCACTGTTTTCTTGCAGTCCCAGCAACCCTCTACAAGCTCACATAGGTTTGGGGTTCATTCGTGGTTCGCATTCCACTTTTGGGGTATATGGTTTGTGTTGCCCCCATACCTATGTGCTCCTAGTGCAATCTATTGTAATTTTACACTGCTTGCATTACTTCCTTTTGCTATTACTGCATAATTTTGGTATTGTGTACATATATCTTGTGTATGTTTGGCATCCTCATACTGAGGGTACCCACTGAGATACTTTAGGCACATTGTCATAAAAATAAAGTACCTTTATTTTTAGTATATCTGTGTATTGTGTTTTCTTATGATATTGTGCATATGACACCATGATCTTAGACATGCTACGTGGCCATGTTCGGAGTTACCATTGTGACGCTATACATAGGTAGTGACCTATGTATAGTGCACGCGTGTAATGGTGTCCCCGTACTCACAAAGTCCAGGGAATTTGCCCTGAACGATGTGGGGGCACCTTGGCTAGTGCCAGGGTGCCCACACACCAAGTAACTTTGCACCCATTCTTCACCAGGTGAAGGTTAGACATATAGGTGACTTATAATTTACTTATGTGCGGTAGTAAATGGCTGTGAAATAACGTGGACGTTATTTCTCGCAGGCTGCACTGGCAGGCCTGTGTAAGAATTGTCAGAGCTCCCTATGGGTGGCAAAAGAAATGCTGCAGCCCATAGGGATCTCCTGGAACCCGAATACCCTGGGTACCTCAGTACCATATACAAGGGAATTATATGGGTGTACCAGTATGCCAATGTGAATTGGTAAATTTAGTCACTAGCCTGTTAGTGACAAATTTGGAAAGCAGAGAGAGCATAACCACTGAGGCTCTGGTTAGCAGAGCCTCAGTGAGACAGTTAGGCATCACACAGGGAACACATACAGGGCACATACTTATGAGCACTGGGGCCCTGCCTGGCAGGGTCCCAGTGACACATAGGCGGTCATTACAACATTGGCGGTCAAAGCCGCTTACAGCCGTGCAGAAGACCACCAACACAGCGCCGCGGAATTCCGCCACAGCTATTATGATCCACAGCACCGAATCCGCCAATATTCAGACACCCACACAAGTCCGCCACACCAAAGATCAGTAATAAACTGGCGAAAACAAAACCTCCACCGTGATGCCAACAGAAATACGCCCACTCTATCACGACCCACGAATCCACACGGTGGTCTTTCAACCGCGGTATTCCATTGGCGGTACACACCGCTGCTCTCAAAATACACACACACTTACAAAACACAGCCACATTGGACAATTCAAAATACACACACCTGATACACATACACACACCACTCCCACACACCCAACACAATATAAAACACACACCCACATCACCCACAAACCCCTACGACCACAATTGAGAAAGAAGCACAGAGGAAGACACCACCATCAACAATACTAGCATCCACAGGCACCCAACACCATCACCCACATAACTTCCACGCACCTCACACAACACCCCACTACATATCAGCACACTTATCACCACACACACCACCCCACACATCACCCACACCACCCCATGGCACGGCAAAGACACCCCAGTTTCTCGGAGGAGGAGCTCAGGGTCATGGTGGAGGAAATCGTCCGGGTAGAGCCACAGCTATTCGGATCACAGGTGCAGCACACCTCCATAGCTAGGAAGATGGAGCTATGCCGCAGAATAGTGGACAGGGTCAGCGCAGTGGGACCGCACCCAAGAAATCGGGATGACATCAGGAAGAGGTGGAACGACCTACGGGGGAAGGTGCATTCTGTGGTCTCAAGACACAACCTTGCGGTTCAGTGCACTGGCGGCAAACCCCTCCCCCACAACTAACATGGGAGGAGCAGGTCTTGGTGATTCTGCATCCTGAGGGCCTCGCAGAAGTAGCTGGAGGAATGGACTCTGGTAAGTCAAATCTTAAGTTTTACATCCCCCACCCTACCTGCATGCCATCACATACCACCACCCTCACCCCCTTCACTCCAACTCCTCACAAATGTCCCAACATCACAAACCACACATCCCAACACCAAGCCCTGCATGCAAAAACAAAGCATGGACACCCATCACCAAAGCATGCCCATTGCACAAACCCATACACCCCCCTAAACCATCATCACACAAGGTCCCACACAGGAATGCAAGCACTGGGGTAAACGGTCTCCCACCCATTGCACATCATGCCACACACAGATGTAATAAACATCCTTTTATACCCCTGCAGGACCCCTACCCAACGTCACCGGACAGGAGGGTCCACACATGTCCACACCACCAACAGAAGAGGCCCACAGTGATGACAGCACCTCTGTCCAACTGGATCTAGATGACTAGCCTGGCCCATCGGGGACCTCGGGACAGTCGGTTCCCCTCACACAGTCACAGGCCACTACAGAGCTTCCACCCTCTGGAAACACCAGCACATCACCCACCCAGCGGGCCCATAACTCCGTCCCCAGGACACGTCAATCAGCAGTGTGTCCGCCACTACAGGGAACCCAGGCTAACCCACCACCCCTACAACAACAGGGACCTGGGGGCAGTGGCAGTGGGCACACAGTCAAGGGGACGGAGGCCCAGGAACACACGGGAACTGGGACGGCTGCTATGCGACAGGGGAAGGACAGGCCAAGGGAACCCGCTCTCCACGAGGCCCTCTCCAACATCATGGGAGCCTACCACCACTCCCAGGAGACGATGGCAACTGTACTGGCTAAGTTTCAGGAGACCCAGCGCCTGCAGGATGAACAGTATTTGGGCTTCAGGGAGGAACTCAGAGCCATCAATTCCACCCTGGGCACCATCGTAGGGATGCTGAAGGAAGTACTGTAGGAGGCTGACATGGCTTGTAGTGGGTACCAGAGGTACTTACACCTTGTGCCAGGTCCAGTTATCCCTTATTAGTGTAGAAGATGTGTTTCTAGCAGCTTAGGCTGATAGAAGGTAGCTATGGCAAAGCAGCTTAGGCTGAACTAGGAGACATGTAAAGCTCCTAATATACCACTGGTGTCATATGCACAATATCATAAGAAAACATAATACACAGAGTTACTAAAAATAAAGATACTTTACTTTTATGACAATATGCCAAAGGTATATCAGTGAGTACCCACAGTATGAGTATAAGATATCTACACAAGTTATATGTACACAAACCAAAATTAGGTAAGTAATAACAAGAAAAGTAATGCAAGCAGTGTAGAATTACAGTAGATTGCAATAGGAGCACATAGGTATAGGGGCAACACAAACCATATACTCCAAAAGTGGAATGCAAACCAAGAATGGACCCCAGACCTATGTGAGCTTGTAGAGGGTCGCTGGGACTGTAAGAAAACAGTGAGGGTTAGAAAAATAGCCCACCCCAAGACCCTGAAAAGTAGGTGTAAAATGCACCTACTACACCCAGAGAGCACAGAAGTCGTAATAGGGGGATTCTGCAGGAAGAACAAACACCAGCAATGCAACAACAGGGGTTTTCCGGACCTGAGTACCTGTAAGACAAGGGGACCGAGTCCAATAGTCACGACAGTGTCAAGAGTTGGCAGGAGCCCAGGAAATGCCAGCTGAGCGTGCAAGGAAGCTGCCACCGGGTGGAAGAAGCTTAGAGTTCTGCAAGAAGGTAATGGACTAGGGACTTCTCCTTTGGAAGACAGATGTCCCACATTGCGATAAAGCTTGCAGAGGTGTTCCCACGCAGAAAGACCACAAACAAGCCTTGCTAGCTGCAAGGGTCGCGGGAGAAGTTTTTGGGTACTGTTGTGGCCCAGGAGGGACCAGGATGTCGCCACTTGCAGGAGACAGAGGGGGCACCCAGCAACTCAGAGAGCCCTCACAGAAGCAGGCAGCACCCACAGAAGTGCCCTTACAGGCACTTGGAAGAAGAGAGAACCAGAGTCCATGCGAAGTCACAAAACGGAGTCCCACGATGCCAGAGGACAACTCAGAAGGTTGTGCACTGCAGGAAGGAGTGTCGGGTACCCAGGCTTGGCTGTGCACGAAGGAAATCCTGGAAGAGTACACAGGAACCAGAGCAGCTGCAAATCCCGCGGTACCCAGCAATGCAGTCTAGTGTGGGGAGGCAAGGACTTACCTCAACCAAACTTGGGCTGAAGAGTCACTGGACTGTGGGAGTCACTTGGACAGAGTTGCTGAGTTCCAGGGACCATGCTCGTCGGGATGAGAGGGGACCTAGAGGACTAGTGTTGCAGTATTTTGGTGCCTGAGTTAGCAGGGAGAAGATTCTGTCGACCCACAGGAGACTTCTTCAGAGCTTCTGGTGCAGGGTGAAGGCAGGCTACCCCCAGAGCATGCACCACCTGGAAACAGTCGAGAAAGCCAGCAGGATGAGGCGCTACAATGTTGCTGGTAGTCATCTTGCTACTTTGTTGCAGTTTTGCAGGCATCCTGAGCAGTCGATCCTTTGGTAGAAGGTGAAGAGGGAGATGCAGAGGAACTCTGATGAGCTCTTGCATTCGTATCTGCTGAATTCCCCAAAGCAGAGACTCTAAATAGCCGGAAAAGGAGGTTTGCCAACCTAGGAAGGAGGATTGGCTACCAAGAGAGGTAAGAGCCTATCAGAAGGAGCCTCTGACGTCACCTGCTGGCACTGGCCACTCAGAGCAGTCCAGTGTGCCCCCAACACCTCTGTTTCCAAGATGGCAGAGGTCTGGGACACACTGGAGGAGCTCTGGGCACCTCCCCTGGGAGGTGCAGGTCAGAAGTGGTCACTCCCCTTTCCTTTGTCCAGTTTCCACCAGAGCAGGGCTGGGGGATCCCTGAACCGGTGTTGACTGGCTTATGCAGAGATGGGCACCATCTGTGCCCATCAAAGCATTTCCAGAGGCTGGGAGAGGCTACTCCTCCCCAGCCCTCACACCTATTTCCAAAGGGAGAGGGTGTTACACCCTCTCTGAGAGGAAGTCCTTTGTTCTGCCTTCCTGGCTGAGGGGTTGGCAGCAGCAGCAGCTGCAGTGGAGACCCCGGAAAAGCAGTTTGGCAGTACCCGGGTACTGTGCTAGAGACCCGGGGGATCATGGAATTGTCCCCCCAATACCAGAATGGTATTGGGGTGACAATTCCATGATCTTAGACATGTTACATGGCCATGTTCAGAGTTACCATTGTGACGCTATACATAGGTAGTGACCTATGTATAGTGCACGCGTATAATGGTGTCCCCGCACTCACAAAGTCCGGGGAATTTGCCCTGAGCAATGTGGGAGCACCTTGGCTAGTGCCAGGGTGCCCACACACTAAGTAGCTTTGCACCCAACCTTCACCAGGTGAAGGTTAGATATTTAGGTGACTTATCAGTTACTTAAGTCCAGTGGTAAAAGGCTGTGAAATAACGTAGACGTTATTTCACGCAGGCTGCACTGGCAAGCCTGTGTAAGAATTGTCAAAGGTCCCTATGGGTGGCAAAATAAATGCTGCAGCCCATAGGGATCTCCTGGAACCCCAATACCCTTGATAACTCAGTACAATACACTAGGGAATTATGTGGGTGTAGCAGTATGCCAATGTGAATTGGTGAATTTAGTCACTATCCTGTTAGTGATAAATTTGGAAAGCAGAGAGAGCATAACCACTGAGGTTCTGGTTAGCGGAGCCTCAGTGAAACAGTTAGGCATCACACAGGGAACACATACAGGGCATATACTCATGAGCTCTGGGGCCCTGCCTGGCAGGGTCCCAGTGACACATAGACTAAAACAACATGTATTCAGTGAAATATGAGGGTAACATGCCAGGCAAGATTGTACTTTCCTACAAGTACTCAACACCAGGAGGGACACTGTGGCACTACAAGGGGCCCCTGACACTAGCCTGGACGATGAACTGCCCACCACCTCCGCCGGCGCTAGTGGACAGGAGGCACCACCACAGGACCACCACACCAGCACCCCACCCCCTGCAGCGGGAGAACCACCTCGCAAATGGTCCCTGAGATCCAGGACAAAGACAGAGAACGATGCCAAGACCCCACCAAGAAATGAGACCACTCTGAATGTCATCCTTCTGTCCCACTTTGTCACCCTTTCCATCCTTAAACTTCCCCAGCTCCACTTCCTATGCCCATTTGGGCAATGCACATGTGAGACTAATAGACTGGACTCTGCCATGGACATTCCTCTACCATCACCCCTCACCATTTTGCTACCCCCTCCAATATTGAGCACTACAAAGCACAAAACAATCTGGAGTCAGTCTGTGATTTTGGAATAGTGTATTAACAATTACAGTGTCAAAAATCTCTTTCATTTGTAATGTCAACATACCTATGTCACACAGCTGTAGTCCATGAGGAATCAAAGCAGATTTCACACTGTGGGACCCACATCTGTGAAATCGTAAGGGAAAGTGACAACTCAGTGACCATACACTGGGTGGAAACGACAGACAGTAGAGAGGTAGTAGTGTTAAAGTAGATGTAGTAGGCAGGTTTGTATTCTTACCTGTGTTTCACTGGAAATATTGCTGGATCACTGAGTCCCTGTTGTCCATGTCTTCTTCTTCTGCTTCCTCGTCTTCACTGTCCACAGGCTCCACAGCTGCAACAACACCGCCATCTGGACCATCCTCCTGCAGAAACGGCACCTGTCGTCGTAAAGCTAAGTTGTGAAGCATACAGCAGGCCACGATGATCTGGCACACCTTCTTTGGTGAGTAGGATAGGGATCCACCTGTCATATGGAGGCACCTGAACCTGGCCTTCAGGAGGCCGAAGGTCCGCTAGATTATCCGCCGTGTTCGCCCATGGGCCTCATTGTAGCATTCCTCTGCCCTTGTCCTGGGATTCCTCACTGGGGTCAGTAGCCATGACAGGTTGGGCTAACCAAAGTCACCTGCAAATGGCGAGGGACAACTGTTAGACACACATTAACCTGTAGGGATATCCCCAGACCCAGACAACCATTCCCACTGCCTTGCTTCCAGGTGCTCACCTAATAGCCACACACAGTGCCTCTGGAGTTGACCCATCACATAAGGGATGCTGCTATTCCGCGGGATGTAGGCGTCATGCACTGAGCCAGGGAACTTGGCATTAACATGGGAGATGTACTGGTCTGCCAAACATACCATCTGTACATTCATGGAATGGTAACTCTTCCGGTTTCTGTAAACCTGTTCACTCCTGCGGGGGGGGTACCAAAGCCACATGGGTCCCATCAATGGCACCTATGATGTTGGGGATACGTCCCAGGGCATTGAAATCACCTTTCACTGTAGGCAAATCCTCCACCTGAGGGAAAACGATGTAGCTCCGGATGTGTTTCAGCAGGGCAGACAACACTCTGGACAACATGTTGGAAAACATAGGCTGATGCAATGGCCACTGTTGTTTGAAATGACCCACTTACAAGGAAATGGAGCACTGACAGCACCTGCACTTGAGGGGGGATTCCTGTGGGATGGTGGATAGCTGACATCAGGTCTTGGTCCAGCTGGGTACACAGTTCCTGGATTGTGGCCCATTCAAGCCTGTAGGTGATGATCACATGTCTTTCCTCCATTGTCGACAGGTACACCAACGGTCGGTACACCGGAGGATGCCACCATCTCCTCACATGTCTCAGCAGACAGTGCCTATGAAGGACAACAGCGAGCACAGAGTCAACCAACTCAGAGGTACGTACCCACAGCTTACACAGAACACAAATCATAATTCAAAAAGTGGCCTGTATGTAACTGCACTGGCGTTGTACACCGTCGCGGTAGGCGGTCGAAGACCGCGGCGCAATGCTGCATTGGTTAACATTGGACCATATGGGTCCCAGGAGCCAATGACGATGTACGCCGGCGGTGATGGTACGCACTACCGCGGACGTGACTGCCATTTTCTATCTGTTCAATCACTCGACAGGAGAGGACCTACACTGCAAGTGCTGCTGTGACCTCAGTCTGGAAGAGACAATCGCTCGAGTGTCTGGGGAAAGGGCCCCTGCCTTCACATCGGAGGAGTTGGAGAAACTCGTGGACGGGGTCTTCCCCCAGTACACGCTACTCTACGGTCCTCCAGACAAATAGGTAAGTACACTGGGAGCATGCTGTATGGGCTATGCCTGTGTGGAGTGGGGTGGATGTAAGAAGGGGGGGAGGTTGCGGCGTGCATGAAACAACGGTGAGTGCATGTGCCACATGGCAAGGGGAGGGATGTGGGCCAATGATTGTGACGCTGCAGTTGGTAATAAGTTTCTCTTCCCCCTGTACAATTCATGTAGGTCAGCGCCCACCAGAAAAATGATATTTGGTGTGCCATCACCAAGGACGTCTGGACCCTGGGGTCTACCACAGACGGAGCACCCACTGCTGGTAAAGATGGAAGGACATTCGCCGCTGGAGCAAGAAGATGGCGGAGGCTCAGCTGGGGATGACCTCCCAACGTGGGAGGGCTGCCTGTTGCACCATGACCCCCCTGATGTTCAGGATCCTGGCGGTGGCGTACCCGGAGTTGGATGGGCGCTTGAAGTATCACAGCAGCCACAAGGGGGGTGAGTACACTCTCATCCTGCTGATTTTGCGCACATTGGAGGTGTCTGGGTGGGGGAGGTGGCCTGTGGGTTTCCCTAGGCCAGGGCGAGTTTCGTAGGCAAGGTCCCTCGTAAGGCAGGCCATGTGGCCCCCCACCTCTGTAGAGTGCCAAGTACACCTAGTCATGCCCCTTTGTCATCCATGTATGTCGTCCGTAGCCTAGTAGGCCATTTCCCAGGGATTGAACAGTGGAGCCCAATCAATTAATCAATCAATCAAGGCATTTATAGAGCATGCTACTCACCCGTGAGGGTCTCAAGGTGCTGGGAGGGGGAGTTACTGCTGCTCAAAGAGCCAAGTCTTGAGGCGCTTCCTGAAGGTGAGGTGGTCCTGGGTAGTTCTTAGGTGAACGGGGAGGGAGTTCCAAGTTTTGGCTGCCAGGTAGGAGAAGGATTTACCTCCAGCGGTGGTTCTGCGGATACGAGGGACGGTGGCGAGGGCGCGGCTGTCTGAGCGAAGCTGACGGGTGGGCGTGTAGAAAGAGAGGCGTCTGTTGTAGTATTCGGGGCCCCTGTTGTGTAGGGCTTTGTGTGCGTGGGTGAGAAGCCTGAAGGTGATCCTTTTGTTGACAGGGAGCCAGTGTAAGTGTTTTAGGTGGGCGGATATGTGGCTGTTGAGAGGTATGCTGAGGATGAGGCGTGCAGAGGCGTTCTGTATGCGTATAAGGCGTTTCTGTAGCTTTGCGGTGGTTCCTGCGTATAGGGTGTTTCCGTAGTCCAGGTGGCTTGTGACGAGGGTGTGGGTGACAGTTTTTCTAGTTTCGGCGGGATCCATCGGAAGATTTTTCGGAGCATGCGAAGGGTGTGGAAGCAAGAAGACAAGACGGCGTTGACTTGCTTCGTCATAGTGAGGAGGGGGTCCAGGATGAATCCGAGGTTGCGTGCGTGGTCTGTTGGGGTTGGTGCGGTGCCCAGAGCCTTGGGCCACCAGGAGTCGTTCCAGGTGGACGGGGAGTGTCCGAGGATGAGGACCTCCGTCTTATCTGAATTCAGCTTCAGGCGGCTGAGCTTCATCCATTCTGCGATGTCTTTCATTCCATCCTGTAGGTTGGTTTTGGCGGTGGTAGGGTCTTTGGTGAGGGAGAGTATCAGCTGGGTGTCGTCTGCGTAGGAGATGATGTTGATGTTGTGTTTGCGAGCGATGTTGGCGAGGGGGCTCATGTAGATATTGAAGAGGGTGGGGCTGAGCGAAGAGCCTTGTGAAACGCCGCAGATGATCTTGGTGGGTTCCGAGCAGAAGGGAGGGAGGTAGACTCTTTGGGTTCGGTCAGAGAGGAACGAGATGATCCAGTCCAGGGCCTGTCCTTGGATTCCAGTGGAGCGGAGGCGGGTTATTAGGGTGCGATGGCACACAGTGTCGAAGGCAGCCGAGAGGTCCAGGAGGATGAGGGCGGTTGTTTCTCCATTGTCCATCAGGGTTCTGATGTCGTCGGTGACTGCGATGACGGCGGTTTCCGTGCTGTGGTTGGCACAAAAACATGATTGGGAGGGGTCGAGCAGGTTGTTATCTTCAAGAAAGTTGGTCAGTTGCTTGTTGACGGACTTCTCGATGACCTTGGCCGGGAAGGGGAGAAGAGAGATGGGGCGAAAGTTCTTCAGGTCGTTGGGGTCAGCCGTGGGTTTTTTCAGGAGAGCGTTGACTTCCGTGTGTTTCCAGCTCTCGGGAAGGTGGCAGAAGCGAACGAGCTGTTGAAGATGCTCTGGAGATAGGGGGCGATGATGGCGTCGGCTTTGTTGAAGATGTGATTGGAGGCACGGGTCCGAGGGGGAGCCGGAGTGGATGGTGTTCATGGTGATTCTGGTCTCTTCGGAGCTGATGGGGATCCAGGCGTTGAGGGTAGTGGTTGGGGCTGTTGGTTCAGTGGTGGATGGTGGGGTCTGGGGTCCGAAGCTGTTGTGTAGGTCAGTGATCATTCGATGGAAGAAAGTAGCGAGGGAGTTGCAGAGTTCTTGTGAGGGCGTGATGGTGTTGGAGCTGGCGCTGGGGTTGGAGAGCTCTTTGACGATGTTGAAGAGTTCTTTGCTGTTGTGGGTGTTGTTGTCAAGTCTCTCTTTGAAAGATGCCCTTTTGGTGGAGCGGATCAGCTGGTGGTATTCACGGGTGGCGATCTTGAGGGCTAACATGTTTTCTGCGGTGTGTTCTTTGCGCCAGGTTTTTTCTGAGGGTACAGCAGGATTTTTGGGATTCTTTGAGGGCGTCCGTGAACCACAGGGGTTTCCTGATGTTGGTCTCTCTTGGGTGGCTTCTAAGTGGGGCAAGGTTGTCGGCACAGTTGGTGATCCACTGTGTGAGGCTGAGGGCTGCGTTGTTGGCGTCGGTGGTGATGGCTGGTTGGTTATGGTTTAGAGTTGAGAGGAGCTGCTCTGTGGAGATTTTGTTCCAGGGTCTGCGGGGGATTTGTTGTGTGCGATGGTGGTGGGTCTCGCATTTGAAGGTGAAGTGGACGCATCTGTGGTCGGTCCAGTGTAGTTTAGAGGAGTGGCTGAAGGATATGTGGTTGCTGGCAGAAAAGATGGGGTCGAGCGTGTGGCCAGCGGTGTGGGTGGGGGTGTTCACCAGTTGCTTGAGTCCGAGGTTGGCGAGGTTGTCCAGCAGGGTGGCGGTGTTGGTGTCGTTGTTTTTCTCCAGGTGGAAGTTCAGGTCCCCGAGGAGGATGTAGTCTGGTGAGGCTAGGGCGTGCGGGGTGATGAAGTCAGTGATGGATTCGCTGAATAGGGCGCGTGGGCCAGGGGGCCTGTAGACGAGAGTACCTCTGAGGGTGGTTCTGGGGTCGGGCGGCTGCCATAAAAGGGAAGGGGGAGGAGGAGGGGTCAGCTGGGAGGGGGGACAACGAATGGGAGCGGGGGCAAGGCTGCACGGGGGCAGTGGCGGGAAAGCGGGAGGCGGGAGAGCGGGAAAGTGGGAGGCGGGAGAGCGGGAAGGCGGGAAGGCAGGAGAGCGCAACAAGAGAGAAAATGCAACCGGAGAAAAAAAGGCAATAAGAGAGAAAAAGACAAAAAGAGAGAAATAGGCAATAAGAGTGATAAAGGCAAAAATAGAGAAAAAGGCAATAAGAGAGAAAAAGGCAAAAAGAGAGAAAAAGGCAGCAAGAGCGATAAAGGCAAAAAGAGAGAAAAAGGCAGCAAGAGCGATAAAGGCAAAAAGAGAGAAAAAGGCAGCAAGAGCAATAAAGGCAACAAGAGCGATAAAGGCAGCAAGAGTGATAAAGGCAAAAAGAGAGAAAAAGGCAGCAAGAGTGATAAAGGTAAAAAGAGAGAAAAAGACAGCAAGAGCGATAAGGCAGCAAGAGCGATAAAGGCAACACGAGCGATAAAGGCAATGAGAGAGAAAAGGCACCAAGAGAGAAAAATGACAACTCAGTAGCAAAAGCACAGTGGTGGAGTCTGAGATCTACACACAGGTGGCAGGGGCCTGGGCAGGTGGAGCTGCAGCGGCGTAGTGCAGGGGGCTTCTGTGTCTGTCGTGTCCACCAGTGGTAGCGGTAATGTATGCACTTAACATGTCTTTCTTCTGTCGTCCACCCCCTTTTTGTGGTCTCCCTGTGCTTGTGTGCATTAGCATCATCAGGCCGAGGAGCAGTGGCACCGGGGCACGAGGGGGCTCCATCCCACATGGCCATGGAGGGCCACACTACGGAATCGGACTTCACCAGTGGGACTGAGGGCGAGGGGAGCTCCACGGCAGAGACAGGAGCTGAGACCAGCGACACTGACCTGTCCTCTGATGGGAGCTCCCTTGTGGTGGTGGCAACATCTGTGCCGCCCCCATCTACAGGTATAGCCGCCACCCCCCTACCAGCACCGCCCTCCCAGCAGCCCCTCAGCCTTTGCCCCGTGCCTGCTCACCCGGGAGGGTGGGCATCACCTTCGCCCCAGGCACCTCAGCCCCTGCCCCAGTCACCCCTGCTGCCCTCAGTGAGGTGGCCATTGACCTCCTCAGGTCCCTCACTGCTGGGCAGTCTACCATTTTGAATGCCATCCAGGGTGTAGAAAGGCCGTTGCAACAAACCAATGCATTCCTGGAGGGCATTCATTCTGGTCAGGCGGCCCTTCATCGAGCTTTTCAGACTCTGGCCTCAGCACTGATGGCAGCCATTGTCCCTCTGTCTAGATTCCCCCCTCCAACTTCCTCCACCCAGCCCCAATCCCCTGTACCCCAGCCTATTACAAGCACACCTACAGACCAGCATGCACACACCGCAACACACAAGGGAAGCTCAGGCAAACATAAACATCACACATCCCACAGGCACTCACGCAAGCATCACACACATGCAGACACACCAACATCCACTGCCTCCACTGTGTCCCCCTCCTACTCGTCTCCCTCCTCCCTCCCAGTCTCATCTACACTCACACCTGCATGCACGACATCTACAGCCACTACTGCCATCACCAGCACACCCACCAGCACACCCTACTCACATGCAGTCACCACCCCCACTACCATTCACACGTCCCCTGTGTCCTCTCCCAGTGTGTCTGTGACGCCACCTCCCAAGATACACAAACGCAGGCACACACCCACCCAACAGCCATCCATCTCACGAAAGCCTCCAGCCCATGCACCTTCACCCAAAGTCAGCAAACGAACACCTCCTACAAGCACGACCTCTTCCTCCACTCCCAAACCCCCTCCAGCTACCTGTCCCAGGGTCTCCAAAAAATGTTTCCTGTCCAACCTTGGCCTCTTTCCAACCCCTCCCCCACCCCGTCCGTCTCCTAGGTCCCGAACTAGCACCTCAACAACAACATCTCTGGGACCAGTGGTGCCTGTAGTCACCGGAATCTGCAGTGCACCGGCCACCAGGGCAGCCAGTGTGGCACGGAGCCACAGCACGGACAGTCCCCCACCTGTCAAGCATCAAAAGTTGGCCAGTGCCCGGCGGGAGAAGGGGAAGACTCCAGCCACCAAAGCGGCTCCCAGGGGTCCCGGTGGGAGTGTGGAGTCAGCTGCAACACCTTCCAAGGTGGGGAAGGGCCACAAGAAACCAGGAAAGTCTGGGAAGAGCAGCACAGTGGAGGAGACCGCCATCATCCCCGCTGCCCAGGAGGCCACTGCCATCATCCCCGCTGGCCAGGTGGCCACAGCCATCAGCCCTGCTGCCCAGGAGGCCACAGCCATCATCCCCGCTGGCCAGGAGGCCACCGCCATCAGCCCGCTGGGACAGAGAGGACCGCCAGTACAAGCCCCACTGGGCTAGAGAGGACTGCCAGCACAAGCCCTGCTGGGCTAGAGAGGACCGCCAGCACAAGCCCCATTGGGCTAGAAAGAACTGCCAGCACAAGCCCCGCTGGGACAGAGAGGACCGCCAGCACAAGCCCCGCTGGGACAGAGAGGAGCACCAGCACAAGCCCCGCTGGGACAGAGAGGACCGCCAGCAGCTGAATCACTGCAAAGGAGCCCGCCGCCTCAAGCACCGCTGCCTCAAGCACCGCTGAACAGGGCACCGCCGCTCCAAGCACCGCTGAACAGGGCACCGCAGCTCCAAGCACCGCTGAACAGGGCACCGCCACTCCAAGCACCGCTGAACAGGGCACCGCCGCCTCAAGCACCGCTGAACAGGGCACCGCCTCTCCAAGCACCGCTGAACAGGGCATCGCCACCTCAAGCACCGCTGGCCCATGAGCGCCAAGGGCACTGATGCTACTGAGTCCGTCACGAGCAGGATGAAGCACTCTGGGCACCATGCCCCCTCCAGAACCAGTTGAGAGATACATCCACTACCTCTGTCCTTAGCAGGATGAAGCACTCTGGGCACAGAGCCCGCTCCAGAACCAGTGGAGAGATACATCCAGCACTCTGGGCACCATGCCCCCTCCAGAACCAGTGGAGAGATACATCCACTACCTCTGTCCTTAGCAGGATGAAGCACTCTGGGCACCATGCCCCCTCCAGAACCAGTGGAGAGATACATCCACTACCTCTGTCCTTAGCAGGATGAAGCACTCTGGGCACAGAGCCCCCCTCCAGAACCAGTGGAGACTGTCATCTACTTGAGAGACTGTGGCTTTGCACTCCCCAGGATGGAACAGTGGGAACCCACCCACTGTAGAGACTTGAGAGACTGTGGCTTTGCACTCTCGTGGATTTGGCGTTGTGCACTCAACCGGCTGAGGTGCCCCCCCTTTCCCTCCCCCTGAGGTGCCTGTTTTCTTGCTCTCTGATGCCCTGCAGTGTTCTCTCTGTCATGGTCGGGGATCTTGTGTGGGCCTCGCCCATATCGTGTGGGCCCAGTGTTCCATGGACTTCATGAGAGCACTACCTGGACTACTAAGCTTGGTGTATATTTTGTTTATGGTGTATATATGTATTTTTGCATACTTGATTTTAATATATTACAATGGTTACACTCATTTTCTTTTGTCTTTGCATTCTTCCGGGGGAGGGTTGGGGGGTGTAACTATCATGTATCAATATGTATTAGTGTGTGTGTTGTAGTGGGTGAGGGTGGGGGTGGGGGTGTTGCATGTGTGTGTGTCCCTGTTTTTTACCTCCCCTCTCCCCTGTGTCGTAGGTGCAGTACTCACCATGGTCTTCGCCGCCGGCGTTCATGCTCCTGGTAGAGAAGCAGGAAGACTATCGCAGGGAGAATTTGGAGTTCCGGCTCCATGGTGTCCTGGTTCCTCGTGGGGTGTGTAGAGGTGAGCGTTTTCCCTTCAAATTCCTGTTTCCGCCGTGTTTTTATCCGCAGTTAATCCGCCCTGGAAAAGGTGGCGGATTGGTAGGATGTGATACTGTGGGAATTACTTTGTCTTCTGCCTGTCTGTTGGCGGTGACCGCCAAGCTGTTTGTCTGTACCGCCGTGGCTGTCGGAGTGTTAAAGTGGCTGTCTTTGTTGGCGGTTTCCGCCACGGTCGTAATTGCAATTTTTTTACCGCCGGCCTGTTGGCGGTCTTACCGCCGCTTTAACACCGACCGCCAGGTTGTAATGACCACCATAGACTAAAACAACATATATACAGTGAAATATGGGGGTAACATGCCAGGCAAGATGGTACTTTTCTACACTTTTCCTAGAGATGGAAGATGTCCCACGTCGCGATGAAGGTTGCAGAAGTGTTCCCACGCAGAAATACCGTAAACAAGCCTTGCTAGCTGCAAGGGGCGCGGTAAAGATTTTTGGGTGCTGCTGAGGACCAGGAAGGACCAGGATGTCGCCGCTTGGAGGAGGAGACAGAGGGGGCGCTCAGCAACTCAGAGAGCCGTCACAGAAGCAGGCTGCAGCCGCAGAAGTACCTGCACAGGCACTTGGAAGATTTGTGAACCGGAGTCCACGCAGAGTAACAAAAGAGGGTCCCACAACGTCGGAGGCCAACTCAGCGGGTTGAGCACTACAGGACGGAGTGCTGGGGACCCAGGCTAGGCTATGCACGAAGGAAATCCTGGAAGAGTGCACAGAAGCCGGAGCAGCTGCAAATCACACAGTACACAGGTTTGCAGTCTAGCGTGGGGAGGCAAGGACTTACCTCTACCAAACTTGGACTGAAGGGCCACTAGACTGTGGGAGTCACTTGGGTAGAGTTTCTGTGTTCCACGGAGACCACGCTTGTCAGGATGAGAGGGGACCCAGAGGACCAGTGATGCAGTCTTTTGGTGCCTGCGTTGGCAGGGGGAAGATTCCGTCGACCCACAGGAGATTTCTTCTGAGCTTCTTGTGCAGGGTGAAGGCAGGCTACCCCCAGAGCATGCACCACCAGGAAACAGTCGAGAAAGCCGGCAGGATGAGGCGCTACAATGTTGCTGGTAATCGTCTTGCTACTTTGTTGCGGTTTTGCAAGGTTAGGGACAGGTCCCCCTCTCAAACTTCCCACATTTCCACTTTGTCAAAGCTTTCCCAACCCACCCATCCTGAGGATAACTTGTTAGAAAGGGAACTCAAAAGTTAAGGGTTGAAGAGACCAGACTGAAGCTTAAACAGCAGCAGCTGGCCTTAGATAGGGAATCCCTAGACATAGAGAGGGAAAGACAGGGGTTGGGGTTAGTTCCCCATGGTGGCAGCAGCAGTATTTCTGATAGCAATCCTGTTAAAGAGCAAGATTCCAGGAATCTGCACAAGATAGTCCCCCCTTACAAGGAGTTGGTCCTTCAAAGGCAGTGGGCTGCTATTTTGGGGCGATCAGTAGTGGTAATAGTGGTGGTACTGCTGGCAACAGTCAAAATAAGGGTGTAGTTGGGTTCACTTATGGGTCCATCATAGAAACTGGGGTAGTCAGTCCCAAGACAGTTTCTGTCACACCTGGTGGCACTGGCCTTGCCACACTGGCTGCTTGTCCCCTTACAATGGATAAGTACAGGCAAACAGTTTCAATAAATAGTGTTGAGGCTCAGGCCTACAGGGACACAGGTGCCAGTATCACTTTGGTGACTGAAAACCTTCACTTGCTGACAGTTAGGTGCAAAGTTACTAAGTGTGAGGGCACCCTTGCCTAGCAAAGGTGCCCCCACATAGTTCAGGGCCATTTCCCCGGATTTTGTGAGACGCGATTACACACGTGTAAATGTAAAATGTAAATTAGCACTTGTATAGCGCACTACTCACCCGTTAGGGTCTCAAGGCGCTGTACTCATACGCACTACATAAAGGTCAATACCTATATGTAGGTTCACAATGGTAACTCCAAATATGGCCATGTAAGATTTCTAAGATCATGGAATTGCCCCCCCCATTCCAAATCTGGTATTGAGGAGCCAATTCCATGCATCCTGGGGGCTCCACCATGGACCCCAAGTATTGCCAAACCAGCTCTCTGAGACTTGCACTGCAGCTACAGCTGCTGCCACCTCACAGACAGGGTTCTGCCCTCCTTGGGTCTGGGCAGCCCAGTCCCTGGAAGGTAGAACAAAGCATTTCCTCTGAGAGCAGGGTGTTACACCCTCTCCCTTTGGAAATAGGTGTTACAGGCTGGGGAGGGGTAGCCTCCCCAACCTCTGGAAAAGCTTTAAAGGGCACAGATGGTGCCCTCCTTGCATAAACCAGTCGACACTGGTTCAGGGACTCCTCCTCCCCTGCTCTGGCGGGAAACTGGACAAAGGAAAGGGGAGTGCCCACTCCCCTGTCCATCACTGTAGGAGGCTGGCCTGGCTTATAGTGGGTATCTGATGGTACTTACACCTTGTGCCAGGTCCAGTTATTCATTATTAGTAGATTAGTAGTGTTCTAGCAGCTTAGGCTGATAGAGGTAGCTATAGCAGAGCAACTCAGGCTGAACTAGGAGACATGCAAAGCTACTACTATACCACTTAAATCATATAGCACTATTTCATAAGAATCACAATACTCAGAGTTACTAAAAATGTAAATACTTTATTTTAGTGACAATGTGTCAGAAATATCTCAGAGGATATACTCCCTTAGGAAGTAAGTAAAATACACAAAATATACACACAAACCAAAATCAGGTAAGTAAACAGTTAGAAAAGTAGTGCAAACACTGTAGAATACAATAGGATGCAATAGGCCTAAGGGCAACACAAACCATATACTAAGAAAGTGGAATGCGAACCACTTAAGGACCCCAGGCCTAGTGTAGTGTGTGGGGGGTTGCTGGGAGGGTTAGAGAACAGTAAGTGGCATATTTATACTCTGTTTGCGCCGAATGTGCGTCAACAAATTTGACACACATTCAGCGCAAACCGTGCACCATATTTAAACTTTGATGCCCGCGAACGCCAAAGTTCCGCCGTGTGCGTCATTTTCTGGATGTGGGAAACCGCCTTGCATTAATGACATGCAAGGTAGGAGTTCCCATCCAAAAAATGACTTACACACCTGTGCGCCTTATTTATCCAATCGCGCAAAAATCCCGCACGGCCAGGAGGCGGAAAATTATGCACAGCCTGATTTGCGTAAAAAAATAACGCCTGGGTCAGGGCAGGCGTTAAAATGGGGCAAACACACCTGTACTTAATGAAAACACACAGAAGCAACAGCAGAGCTCCAAAAGGAAGACATGGAGGTGCTTTTCATCCAGCATGCATGCAGACGCAGAGCACAGGACCAACAGCAGCAGCTTCCACAACACCAACAGGGACCCCAAAGGCAGCGCAGAATGCAGGAGAGGATATTCCGCACCAGGACAACCCTTCTGGGACTCTGCCAACAAGACATCATTCAGAGGTACAGGCTCAACTGGCAAGCCATTCAGCAGCTGCTGCGCAACATTGAGCCACAGTTGGCACTCAGCTTGCAGACACCCCGCAACATTCCACCAGAAACCAAGCTGCTAGCTATACTCCACATGTTGGCAAGGGGCTCCTTTCAAACCACTGGTGCCCTGGTTGCCGGGATCTCACAGCCCTCATTCTCCGCCTTCCTTCCCAAGGTACTGGATGCTATCATCTCCCTCACACCCCACCACATCAGCTTCCCCACCACACAGCAGAAGCAGCAGGAGACAAAACAGGGGTTTTACCAAATTAATGGCTTCCCAAACGTGCTTGGTGCCATTGACTGCACACATGTCCGCCTTGTGCCTCCTGTTGCAACTGAACATCTATACTGCAACAGGAAGCACACACACTCCATCAATGTGCATGCCATTGTCAATCACCGGGGATTGATCACCAACATTGTGGCAAAGTATCCTGGGAGTGTACATGATTCATTCAACTTCTGTCACTGCACCATCAATCAACATTTCAAGGATGGACGATATGGAAATGGCCTACTTGTTGGTAAGTGCAGAAACTCGGTTATATATACCCAGCACAGCAACCCTCTAGGACACACAACACATACACCACAACATTGATACGTGGTCAAGAAGACAATGAGGTTGTGACACCACTAGTCATGTTTGATATCCTCACCCAATGGGATACACACCTATGGACAAATGACCGTATGAAAGAACAACAGATGCAACTCCACAGACACAAGGGGACAATTTAAAACAACACACTGACAATGACATGGCCTCAAATGGCAGTACAATTTGTAAGATTAATCTTTCAATATCACATCAATAACACTCAATCAAACACCCTTCCAACCAATACGTACTGTGTAAGGGGTGTGTAATGTGTTTTGCTGAAGGTCAAACACCATGACACACATAGCATGATGATGACTACAATGAAGGTGACATGCAATCATTGAGGCTGTACCAATATCTCACATCACTCCTGCTCTCACATTGCCCACTACCAATAAGCAAGTGGACTGTGCAGAGAACACATATTGATGGGACAATATTGAAAGTGCACATTCCTACACATACGCATTGTGACAAATTCACACGCACCCAACAGATGTACAGGCACCTTCTGACCCTCAAAATTACAACCTCACAACCAAGTTAGCCATCTGAACTAGAACATGTTCAGTAGTATAGGTACTAGTTACAACCTGAGTCGACTTGGCAAGGGCAGAGAAATAGGTTTGCAGTGAACTTGTCACACATGTGAAATTAGTGCATAGTCAATTGTCAACACGTCAGTGCTGACAACGTACGGGATGTGTTGTACATTGTCGCCTAGTCAAATCTAAGGGTCTCACTGATGTTTAAATAATTCTATTGCATATGTGAAATTGGATGGGATGCCCAGGGTATATAGATGCAACTGTGTTACCACCACTGTGGAATTGATTCTGTGTATGGAAGTATCATCTCACCCCCGTTAAGACACAGCAACACATCTTTCACATGACATAATGCAAGGGAGTACACACTACAAAAATACTGCTGACATCCGGTCAATCAGCCAAACACCCGTTCAGATAAGGAAATAACCCAATGCTGATGGTACATCCTGGAAACCTAGGATTCCACACAATAACACAAACACCAATGAGTCACAGACAACACAAGAGAACAACTGCCATGCAAAGTGATAATTATGGTGCAAGCTACATCAACATGTTCTCACTCATTTTCTCTTTCAGCTGATCAGGGGTATGGGATCCAGCCATGGATCATGACCCCATTTGCAAACCCAAGCACTGCAGCAGAACGTGTCTATAATGAGGCACATAGGAGGACACACACCATAGTCGAGAGGACCTTTGGCATCCTAAAGTCAAGATCCAGGTGCCTCGACATCACTGGAGGCAGCCTTCTATACTCACCTGAAAAGGTGTGCAAAATAACTTTGACCTATGCCATCCTGCACAACATATGTGCAAGAAGGAACATTCCTCTACGTGAACCCGACCCACAAATGCCTGAAGAGGATGAAGAGGAGGATGCTGTCCATCAACATGAGGGGGACCAACTAAACACAGCTGCAAGATTGCGTCAGAGACAACATATTGTCCAAAATTTCTTTTAACTCCACTCATCCATCACCACTGTCTTACCATATGTCAATAAACACCTATTCTAATCACTATATCATGGTCTGGATAATCATTTTTGCATAGCATTATCCCTAACTATCAGAATCAGAGTGTAGCCTCATGGAGCATTGCAGAAATACAGATTAGGACACAGACAAATCCACAGCAAATTTGATGCGTATGAATGTACAGCCAAATTCACACACACTGTAAATTACATATATCCTGTACATTTCACATTTGAAGGGCAATAGCAGAGGACCACAGCTATTTCACACATACATGTTGGCAACATGGTTCATCGCAGCATATAGCACACAACTAAGACACCATCAGTCAATAAGGAAAAACAATGCCTCATACATGAAGCAGTGGATGTGCTATTGCATTGGTGACAAGAAGGTATGACCAGACCCTTGACAGCAGTAAGTGTTACATCACCTATCTTTGCTAGGACTATGTGTGACAAGATTTCCATATAAGCAGCAAATTGATAACACAAGTGCCCCAGGTATGACTAACATTGCTCACAAGACATCCCCTGCACATGGCAGCCCACCCATGTTCCCTGTCTCACCCCACCCTTCTTCAGAGGTCCCTGGAAAAGGAATATGTGTACCCATATAATCCCTCCTCTACACACACCCAGACTCACAATTTGAATCCAGTGTTCTTCCCTCTTCAGTATGGTATGCCATAGTCATTGTACTTCTGGCTGCATGGACGTCTGGTTAAATAATGCACTGCCTTGTAGTCTGTAGGACCTGTAATCACCTGTACATTGCTTCCCATGTGAAAGGTACTGTTGGCCCTTTGAACTTGATTCTCACCTACAGGACTTGTGAGAGACTGAAGCTGCACACACCTGTTTGGACCTCCATGGAGACCAGCCATTTGAACATGCACTGCCCTTGCAGCTGCCTGTAACAGCATAGAAGCTGCCATTTTATCTATAACACTGTTATGCATTGCTGTATAAATCAGCTGTGTAACACAGCCCTTGGGTTATTGTGTTACGTTCCAACACACAGGAGAAACACAGTTTTCATTTTCCACAGTGCTGTTCCACCTTTGACCAGTCTCAGTCTGCTCACTGTGTATTTGCCTTGTTAAATTTTTGGATCCTGATTGACCCTGCATCCTGTTAGCCTGACTGGTTCCTGTCTTTGCATTACCATAAAGGTTCCCTGTGGCTACATTTGTATCATAGTTGCTTTACCAGCCCTCACTTTCCTCCTGGGGTATTGTGTCAGGTGGGTTAACAATGCATACTCAATTAAATTGTATAGCATAATCAGTTTACTTATCGTACCATGGGGTGGAACTTTTCTCCAAATAGCCGAATCATGGACTATCCCTTGCCTGGGTTTCATGTATGCATGAGTGACAAATAGTGACAGTGTACCATGGCTGTATGCATGGATCGGGTATGATTTCTCCAGCATAACAAACAACGTCAGATAATGTGCATGAAATGTCAACACATGTTAGGACCCTGACAGTCCACACGCTGATTCACATTGCCCCCCACATATTGATGGGGCTTGCGTGGTGAATAGCTGTGAGATTAATCAGCATAGAGGCACTGATGTTCCCAGATGCAGTGGGAATTTTAGAGGCCAACCTGTACAAATGTTGTGAGGACACCTGCCAGTTTAAGAATCCTGATACATTAACTTTGTCAGCACACCAAGGTTGCCCTGTTGTCAGTCTCATAACATGTCTGCAGTGCCATAGCTGGACTATCCCCATGTGTGTTCTCAATTCCTCATTGGCTTTCCTTCAGTTGATTTGTAAAGGATACTTTATAGATGCAGGAAATGGCTCCACAGACTCATGACTAGACCTGCACGTACCTGTGATAACATGGACGACCCCAATAATGATAGAGGCTAAACATTGGCCCACACACTTGAACCGGACACCTTTGTGCATTTTACCACTGGAAATATGTCAAGACGTGCTGCTTGGTCTGCTGTTCCTCCACTTCCACAGGAGAGACATGGCTCATTTATATGACTCCAGCTGTGGCATGACATGACATTTGTGGATTGTAATTAAGACTCGGTGTCACAAACACGGTGCCCACATAGCATTATCCCATGGCTGACTTAAGGTGAGTAAACAAACAAGTGCCTAGGAAGTAGTATCCAACATTCCAGGACATGTGATGGCTTAGTTTCGGAACATTGCCATGATCAACAGTCTGCTATCTTTCCTGTGCATGCTTTGTCATTGGTGGTGCTTATGTTCCAAAAAACCTAGGAAGTGCATGTAGGAAGGTAGCCTCTTTCTAGCCTTGTAACCCCCACTTTTGGCCTGTTTGTGAGTACATGTCAGGGTGTTTTCACTGTCTCACTGGGATCCTGCTAGCCAGGGCCCAGTGCTCATAGTGAAAACCCTATGTTGTCAGTGTGTTTGTTATGAGTCACTGGGATTCTGCTAGCCAGGACCCCAGTGCTCATAAGTTTGTGGCCTATGTGTTCCCTGTGTGGTGCCTAACTGTATCACTGAGGCTCTGCTAACCAGAACATCAGTGTTTAAGCTCTCTCTGATTTCTAAATTTGTCACTGTAGGCTAATGACTAAATTTACCAATTCACATTAGCATATTGGTGTAGGAAAGTACCATCTTGCCTGGCATGTTACCCCCATATTTCACTGTATATATGTTGTTTTAGTCTATGTGTCACTGGGACCCTGCCAGGCAGGGCCCCAGTGCTCATAGATATGTGCGCTGTATGTGTTCCCTGTGTGATGCCTAACTGTCTCACTGAAGCTCTGCTAACCAGAACCTCAGTGGTTATGCTCTCTCTGCTTTCCAAATTTTTCACTAACAGGCTAGTGACTAAATTTACCAATTCACATTGGCATACTGGTACACCCATATAATTCCCTTGTATATGGTACTGAGGTACCCAGTGTATTGGGGTTCCAGGAGATCCCTATGGGCTGCAGCATTTCTTTTGCCACCCATAGGGAGCTCTGACAATTCTTACACAGGCCTGCCACTGCAGCCTCCGTGAAATAACGTCCACGTTATTTCACAGCCATTTACCACTGCACTTAAGTAACTTCTAAGTCACCTCTATGTCTAACCTTCACCTGTTGAAGGATGGGTGCAAAGTTACTTAGTGTGTGGGCAACCTAGCACTAGCCAAGGTGCCCCGACATCGTGCAGGGCAAATTCCCCGGACTTTGTGAGTGCAGGCACACTATTACACACGTGCACTATACATAGTCCACTACTTATGTATAGCGTCACAATGGTAACTTGGAACATGGCCATGTAACATGTCTAAGATCATGGAATTGTCACCACAATACCATTCTGGTATTGGGGGGACAATTCCATGATCCCCCGGGTCTCTAGCACAGAACCCGGGTACTGCCAAACTGCCTTTCCGCGGTCTCCACTGCAGCTGCTGCTGCTGCAAACCCCTCAGAAAGGTTTCTGCCTCCCGGGGTCCAGGCAGCCCTGGCCCAGGAAGGGAGAACAAAGGATTTCCTCTGAGAGAGGGTATTACACCCTCTCCCTTTGGAAATAGGTGTGAAGGGCTGGGGAGGAGTAGCCTCCCCCAGCCTCTGGAAATGCTTTGATGGGCACAGATGGTGCCCATCTCTGCATAAGCTAGTTTACACCGGTTCAGGGATCCCCCAGCCCTGCTGTGGCGCGAAACTGGACAAAGGAAAGGGGAGTGACCACTCCCCTGACCAGTACCTCTCAGGGGAGGTGCCCAGAGCTCGTCCAGTGTGTCCCAGACCTCTGCCATCTTGGAAACAGAGGTGTTGGGGGCACACTGGACTGCTCTGAGTGGCCGGTGCCAGCAGGTGACGTCAGAGGCTCCTTCTGATAGGCTATTACCTCTTTTGGTAGCCAATCCTCTTTCCTTGGTAGCGAAACCTCCTTTTCTGGCTATTTAGGGTCTCTGCTTTTGGGAATTCTTTAGATAACCAATGCAAGAGCTCACCAGAGTTCCTCTGCAACTCCCTCTTCACCTTCTACCAAAGGATCGACCGCTGACTGCTCCAGGACACCTGCAAAACCGCAACAAAGTAGCAAGACGACTACCAGCAACATTGTAGCGCCTAATCCTACCGGCTTTCTTGACTGTTTCCAGGTGGTGCATGCTCTGGGGGTAGCCTGCCTTCACCCTGCACCAGAAGCTCCAAAGAAATCTCCTGTGGGTTGACAGAATCTCCCCCCTGCTAAGGCAGGCACCAAAAGACTGCAACACTGGTCCTCTGGGTCCCCTCTCATCCTGACAAGCATGGTCCCTGGAACACAGCAACTCTTTCCAAGTGACTCCCACAGTCCAGTGACTCTTCAGTCCAAGTTTGGTGAAGGTAAGTCCTTGCCTCCCACGCTAGACTGCAAAGCTGTGTACCGCGTGATTTGCAGCTGCTCCGGCTCCTGTGTACTCTTCCAGGATTTCCTTCGTGCACAGCCAAGCCTGGGTCCCCGGCACTCCATCCTGCAGAGCACAACCTTCTGAGTTGTCCTCCAGTGTAGTGGGACTCCCTTTTGTGACTTCAGATGGATTCCAGTTCACACTTCTTCTAAGTGCCTGTTAGGGTACTTCTGCAGGTGCTGCCTGCTTGTGTAAGGGCTTCCTGCTTTGCTGGGCGCCCCCTCTGTCTCCTCCTCCAAGTGGCGACATTCTGGTCCTTCCTGGGCCACAGCACCACCCAAAAACCTTCTCTCCAACCCTTGCAGCTAGCAAGGCTTGTTTGCGGTATTTTTGCGTGGGAATTCCTCTGCAAGCTTCATCGCGACGTGGGACATCTGTCTTCCAAAGGAGAGGTATCTAGTCCTCTTCTTTCTTGCAGAACTCCAAGGTTCTTCCAAGCGGTAGCAGCTTCCTTGCACCTTCAGCTGGCATTTCCTGGGCTCCTGCCCACTCGCGACACTGTCGCGACTATTTGACTTGGTCCCCTTGTCTTACAGGTACTCAGGTCCGGAAATCCACTGTTGTTGCATTGCTGGTGTTTGTTCTTCCTGCAGAATCCCCCTATCACGACTTCTGTGCTCCCTGGGGGTAGTAGGTGCACTTTATCCCTACCTTTCAGGGTCTTAGGTTGGGGTATTTATATTACCCTCACTGTTTTCTTACAGTCCCAGCTACCCTCTACAAGCTCACATAGTTCTGGGGTCCATTTGTGGTTCGCATTCTACTTTTGGAGTGTATGGTTTGTGTTGCCCCATACCTATGTGCCCCTATTGCAATCTATTGTAATTCTACACTGTTTGCATTACTTTTCTTGCTATTACTTACCTAATTTTGGTTTGTGTACATATAAATTGTGCATATATATTACCTTCTTACTGAGGGTACTCACTGAGATACTTTTGGCATATTGTACTAAAAATAAAGTACCTTTATCTTTAGTAACTCTGTGTATTGTGTTTTCTTATGATATTGTGGATATGATATAAGTGGTATAGTAGGAGGTTTACATGTCTCCTAGTTCAGCCTAAGCTGCTTTGCCATAGCTACCTTCTATCAGCCTAAGCTGCTAGAAACACCTCTTCTACACTAATGTGAGAAAATAGGGCTGATTGCAGAGGCCCCATAACTTTTTGCCCCCATTTTTGCACTTTTTGCTGGTGTTTTATTGACTCTGATGGTGCCCTGGGTACTGCTAACCAGTCCCAGGGCCTGTGCTCTGTGTAAAATCAATATGCAAATTAGGCTAATTATAATTGGCTAAGTTAACCTACCTATAAGTCCCTAGTATATGGTAGGGCATGTAGGTTTAGGGACCACAGCATAGGTAGTGCACCCATAGGTGCACTGCTCAGGTGCCCAGTGTCATTTTAAAGGCAGGCCTGCCTTGCTGGCTGCTTTTAAATTAAAGTTATATGCAAATTCGACTTTGGAATTAAAAGTAGTTCCAAAGTCTTAAGCTACCTTATTTTTACATATAAGTCACCCCTAAGGTGTGCCCTATGTGCCCCTAGGGCTGGGTGCCATGTAACTATAAGCAGGGACCTTATAAAAATAGTTTTATAAGCACTGGTGAGGTAAAAACAGCCAAATTCGTTGTTCCCTCATTGTAGTAAATGGCCTTCATAGGCTAGAATGGGGAGACTTTATTTTAATTTTTAAAGTCTCCTTAAATGATGGATACCAAGAGTTTGGTATCAAATTAATTGTTGTAATAAATCCCACAACTTCCAGTTGTGGGATTTAATATAACTTGTTCAGGTAAAGAGTTTTAAACTTTACCTGAAAAGTTGCCAATTTCAGCCCTGCATTGTTTTTGCTGTTGTGCTCTGATTGGCCAGCCTCTAGCAGCCTGGCCAGGCTGCGTTGATGAGGTGTGAAGTGGCCGGGCTTCATAAAAAGGAATGTGCCTGTGGGAGGGAATCTCCCCTCAGCAGATGGTGAGGCAGGAAGGGGGAGGGCTGCCTAACTGGTCTTCAAAGGCAGAGAAGGACATTTGGAGCAACCAGCAACACCCCCACATCCTGCAACCCCAGACAACTAGGTGCCCCCTTGATTAGATTAGGAGAGGGCAGGAGAGGGGTGTGTTTATGATTTTTAGCCACACCAGTGGGTGGGCTCAGCCAGATGTAACCTCAAAAAATCAGATTCAGCCATGATGGATTTTTGGAGAATGTTGCCTCCTGGGATTGATTTTTGCCACACTTCCCAGGAAGTGGTCATCACAGGGAGAAGGACCCTGCACCTGATTGGAGAACCAGGACCCCTGCTTTTCACCTAGGAGCAAGGATAAAACTGGCAGACCTGTACCCACACCTCAGATCCCCATCAGATTCCAACAAGGAAGAACCAAAGGAGAAGAAGGACCTCCCTGCTGGACCCCTGGCCTGCACCTGGAACTTGCACTCAGAAGGACTGCACTAGCTGCACACTTGGGCTTCACCACAAGAAGGACTTTGCCTGGCTTCAACTGGTTCAAGGAGGGACTCCCTGTTTGCTACAGGTGAAAAATTGCTATCCAGAGTCCCCTGCACCAACTCCTGAAGAAATCAACCAGCTGGCCACTGCCCAGTGGCCAAAAAGGAGTTTGCGCCAGGTGCATTCTGGGAGTTGTAGTCCGCACCCCCAAGGGCCATCTCAGAACTTCTGGACCCTTGGGGTGAGCTGTGGACCTCAAAAGAACCTTAAAAGGACATCTGGGAGAAGCCCCAGAAGTTTGGAGAAGTTTGGAGAACTTTTGTAAAAAAGCTCCATAGAGGGACCAACCCACCGCGGCAACTCTAGCCGGCTTGCCTCAACCGCGACCCGGCCTGATTTGCTGGTTCATCCCGGTAAAGAAAATCTCCGAAAAAGAGCCTAAGTCTGAAGGTAAAAAGTTGACCGGGACCTCCAGACAGCGTATCCAAGGATGGCTCCAGGGACGTCGGATCAAGATCCAGGTTTACCCCGGGCGATGGATTTTCACCTCGAAAAAACAACTAAGTCCGAAGGTAAAAATCTCCTCCGAGGATTCCCGCATCGCGTATCCGGAGAAGGGCTCCAGGAGGTCGGATTGGACTGGCAGGTTCATCCTGCTGAAGAAAATCTTCGACAAAGAGACTAAGGGGGTCATTACAACCCTGGCGGATGGCGGAGAACCGGCTGTAAGACCGCCAACAGGCTGGCGGTCTTACCTTGGTGAATTATGACCATGGCCGTTATCGCCATGGTCTTCCGCCAGTTCTCCGTCCCGCCCACCAGGGTGGAGACGACCGCCGGGCTGGTGACCTTGGTCTCCAGCCCGGCGGCCGTCAGTATACCGCCAACGGTATTTGGACCCGGCTTACCGCCGTGGATTACCAGCGTTTTCAACCGCCATGAAATCCATGGCGGTAAGCACTATCAATGCCAGGGAATTCCTTCCCTGGCACTGATAGGGGTCTCCCCCACCCCCCACCCGACTCCCTCCCCTACCCCTCCCGCCACCCCTGCCACCCCCCAAAGGTGGCAGGGCCCCCCTCCCCACCCCGACCCCCAACATAACATTACTCACACACACCTGACACGCATGCAGGCACCACCAACACACACACACGCACACACCCCGACATACATGCCCATAACCACACACACAGTCAGACACGCACACCCACATTCAAACATACACGCACACATCCATACAGCCATACCCACAGCCATACACACACTCATTCCCATACACACAACACCCCCGCAAGCATACACGCACCCACACACCCCCTCTACATACGCACACCCCCATGCATGCACACAACACACAACACCCCCCCACCCCCCTCCCCTAACGGACGATCGACTTACCTGGTCCGTCGATCCTCCGGGAGGGGACGGGAGCCATGGGGGCAGCTCCGCCGACACCAGACCGCCAACAGAACACCGCCACGGCGAATCACAGGAAGTGATTCGCTGGGCGGTGTTCTGTTGGCGTGGCGGTGGAGGTGGAGCAACCTCCACTTCCCTGCCGCCCCCAAGTATGGCTGTTGGCGGCTCTCCGTCGGAATAACGACGGGGAGCAGCCACCAGTCACAATACGCCGAGCGGCAAACCGCCTGCACAGGCGGTCTTCCGCACGGCGGTCCCTCGGCGGTCTTGCAAAAAGACCGCCGAGGTCGTAATGAACACCAATGTTTGAAGGTAAACTCTTAACCGAGGCCTCCCGCGGCTTGTAGCCGAGCAGGGCTCCATTGCGGTCGACCTTAAACTTTGCCCTCTGTCGAGGTGCAACCAGATGACCCGATTGGCGCTTTTTGTTTATAGGCGCTAAAAAGCAATAATTCTTTAAACATTCATATCTCCGGTTCCGCTTATCCGATTTTATTCGTTTTTGTGTCATTTTAAAGATAAAAATATAATCTATTTATAAACTGTTTCCTGTGTTTGATTTAATTACTGTTTTGTGATATTTGAATGCTTTACACTCTGTCTCCTAAGTTAAGCCTTGACGCTCGTTGCCAAGCTACCAAGGGTTGAGCTGGGGTTAATTTACTGAGACCTAACTGTACCTTAGTGGAGGTTAGTGGCCTATTGCTAAGTGTAGGTACCTACCTGCCCTTACCAATAACCCATTTTCCAACATTTTCGGTGAGCAGTGATGGGATCCTGTACTTGTGTTCAGTATCACATTACAGTTTTGAGTAAAACAAATTAAAAATCATTTAAATTGTCCTAGTGCACAAATTGTTTTTTAATTTTTAATTTGGATTAATTTCAATTATTGAATTTTTGTGATTTTTCTAAATTCTTGTTTCCAATTTTTGCAAAAAGTTTTTGTTGACACAAAACTAGGGAACCATAGAGCTTGATCTGGCTAGCCTACCCACACTGACAGTAGTCCAGCTTAGGGGGTTGTGTACTGAAAGAGGGTTGCCTGCAACAACTGACCTCAGGAAGCATGTCCTGATCAAATCCCTGACAGCATGGCCTGAGGCCCAAGAGGTAGACCCAGAGGAAGCACCAGAGGAGGGAGAAGTAGGGGAGGATGCTAGCTCTAACCACTCAGGGGAGGGAGGGCATCTGAGCCTAAGTGAGGATGAGGAAGACCGGTCCTCATTACATACAGTCACTAGGAGCAGACCCAAAGCTAGTTGGGGGAAGGGGTTCCCTTCAGGAGGAGAGAACCTGTCCCTCAGAGAAAGAGAGCTGGAGGCCCAGCTAGCATTCATAGCTTTGGAGGCAGAGAAGCTGGACCTAGAAAAGAAAAAGTGGGCAAAGAGAGAGAAAAGAGATGGTGGCAGCGACAGAGAAGTTGAGGGGTCCATGGATGGGGGTTTTTGCCCCAGATTACCCAAGGGGGTGGTTCCTGCTTATGTAGAGAGGGATGATATAGACAAGTGGTTGGAGGCTTTTGAGAGGGCACTCCAAATGAGAAGGGTTAGGCCTCAATACTGGGGTTCACTTTTATGGGAGTTGGTCCCCAACTCAGGGAGGGATAGGCTTCTGACCTTAAGGGGGGAGGAGGCAGGTTCATACCCTAGTATGACGAGGTGCTTAGCCAAGACGTTTGCTCTGACCCCAGAGCAGTATAGAATGAAGTTCAGGGACACCCAGAAGGTCAGTACCCAGTCTTGGGTTGACTTTGTAGACACCTCACTTAAGGCATTAGAGGGCTGGATTATTGGTAACAAAGTAAATACTCATGAGGGGTTATACAATCTGATCATGAGAGAGCACATCTTGACCAATTGTACCCAAGAAAGGTTACGCCAGCATCTAGTGGACTCTAAGCTGACCAACCCTAGAGAGCTAGGGGAGGCAGCTGATGAGTGGTTGAGAACCAGGGTGGTTGTCAAGTCCCAGGGGGGAGACTCCAAGAAGGGGGGGGTCAGGTCCCCAAAAACCTAAGGAGGGAGGTGGTAAGCCCACCACAGAGTCTCCCCCTTTACCCCAGAACCCTAAGAAGGAGGAGAGTAAATCCCACTCCCACTCTGACAAGCAGAGACAGGGAGACCCAGGGTTAAAAAAGCTCTTGGACAGTAAGGCTTGCTTTGACTGTCAGCAGACAGGTCACTTCAGAGGAGATGCAGCCTGTCCAAAGAAGGTGGTTAGCACTGGGCTGTCCAGTGTAGCCATGGAGGAAGACTCCTCAGATGATGAAGTCCTCCTAGCATTGAGCTGGGAGAAAGGACCAGATGGTAAGCTGGTGATCCCTGAGGGTGGGAGTAGGCACTTCCACCCCATTCAGGTGAATGGGGTCCCTACCACTGGCCTGAGAGACACCTGTGCCAGTCACACTATAGTGAGTGACCTGTGGTACTGAAAATTCTGGACCCTTGTTATAAACATCGTCGTATCACAACGATTTTGGTATCAGAAGACCTAGAATGATTAGAATAGTATGCACAAGCATTGTATTCATATTCAGGTGACGAAATCACCCGAATATCAGAGTTTCCGTCCTGAAACTCTGAGGTTCCATTTAAACGACAGTGTCATTTTGTGATTGCACTCACATAGGCCAATGACTAATGCCGAAAACGAGTCTGAAGGACACGTACATCTTTGCTGACTCCTCTGTGACCTGGGCAAGCTGACTCCACTGCCTGAAGCCAAACCTGTTCGGCCAGTTTCATTCCCAGTGGCCGAATGAGATTAGTATCAAGGCACAACACATCATAAAACCTTTAATCACACACAAACCATGCCTAATCTTACACACACCTGTCCCTGTTTCTTTCTTTATGACTTGCTTTACAAGGAGGAGGTGCCTGTTTAAATGGGGGGTCCGTCGATATCTGATGAAAGTACTGAGCCTTGCCGGGTAATTGATTGAGGGCTGGACAAACTGAAATATGGCTTGTCATCATAACCCTGCTATTTCTTTGTAGTGAAAATATGTGAATGGTCAACTGTAAAATAAGGAATGTTTGCCTAAAGCATAATATTTTGTATAAAAGAGAAGGTTAGCTTTGCAAGGGGAGCAGTCTCCTGAGAATATACACCGTGTTGTACTTCTAGGATACCTGTTACTGGCTGCAGCCAATAAACAAGATCTTTGACTTCACCAAGAAGACTCTGTGTTTCTGTAGTCTGAAACAGGAAGGACTCGAAGTCTTAGGGTGTGTTCCCTGGCACCACTGGGTTCTGAAAAACCCAGTACTTCAGACCGGTTAGTGACCCCAGACATGTATGTCCCAGGAGAGACCAGGAAAGTCAGGGTAGCCACAGGAGAGGTCACCTCCAAACTTGTAGCCATAGTGCCCCTAGAGAGGGCGGGTATCCTTGACCGGTTCAGGGTGGTAGTCAGTGCTGACCTCCCCCTAGATTGTATCCTGGGCAATGACCTCCCAGAAGTGAGTCTGGTCCCAGATGGGGCGGTCGCCCAGGGTGCCCCCCCAACCCAAAGTCCTGGGGAGTCAGTCCCTACAGTTAGGAGACAGGGGTCCCCAAGAAAAGGAAAGAAGAAAAGGAAGGGTAGGCCACTCTTAAAGAGAGTTTCAGGGAGCCAAAGTCCTTCAGCCCCAGTAGGGGGGGAGCCCAGAGTTGGCGCCGGTGAGGACTCACCTGACCCCAAGGAAGTCCTGAGTAGTCAGGCAGCTGTCCAGATGCAGGGTGTTGCCCCTGCACTGACAGAAGGAAGAGTGGAAGGAGGGTGTCTGCCACAGAAGGTGGTAGCCCCCCCCACTCTAGACAGCAAGAGGGGTGCCAGGACCCCACAGTTGCCCCTAAAGCAGCTCAGCCACCTGTCAGTGGAGAGCTTAGGGTGTGGTTCTGGGTACTGACAGCTGTCAGTAGCCTCTGCTGGGTGCTAGCCTTCCTGCCAGCACTGCACTTGGCCTGGGAGGCAGACCCCAGGGCCAAAAGCAAAGTAGGCCCCCTGACCCTGTTGGTCATGGTGGGGTTGCTCAAGTGTTGGGTGACCTCTTTGGGTAACCTAGGCGTTGCCCTAGCAAAGTTAGGAGTAGGGAGGTGGGCACCTCATTACCCAAGTTGGCAGAGAGAGAGGAGGAAGACCCCCCTAGAGGGAAGTTTCAGTTTGAGATGGGTCCTTACACTGTTGGGATGGCTTCACCACCCAGAGGGAGTGACCATGGCAGGAGGATGTAAGGCAGAGTAGGCCCTGCAAAGGGACAGCCAGTTTTCTTCACAGTCTTCCTCGCCTAACAAGCCAGAAAGACTTTCCCAGGGTTGGGCTGAGTCTCCTGGGCGTGTGGGCTGGGGGGGCTTGTGTGAGAAAACAGGGCTGATTGCAGAGGCCCCCTAACTTTTTGCCCCCATTTTTCACTTTTTGCTGTTTTTTTCCTGACTCTGATGGTGCCCTGGGTACTGCTAACCAGTCCCAGGGCCTGTGCTCTGTGTAAAATCAATAGGCAAATTAGGCTAATTATAATTGGCTAAGTTAACCTACCTATAAGTCCCTAGTATATGGCAGGGCATGTAGGTTTAGGGACCACAGCATAGGTAGTGCACCCATAGGTGCACTGCTGAGGTACCCAGTGTCATTTTAAAGGCAGGCTGCCTTGCTGGCTGCTTTTAAATAAAAGTTATATGCAAATTCGACTTTGGAATTAAAAGTAGTTCCAAAGTCTTAAACGACCTTATTTTTACATATAAGTTACCCGTAAGGTGTACCCTATGTGCTCCTAGGCCTGGGTGCCATGTAACTATAAGCAGGGATCTTATAAAAATAGTTTTATAAGCCCTGGTGAGGTGAAAACAGCAAAGTTCGTTTGTTCCTTCATTGTAGTAAATGGCCTTCATAGGATAGAATGGGGAGACTTTATTTTATTTTTTAAAGTCTCCTTAAATGATGGATACCAAGAGTTTGGTATCAAATTAATTGTTGTAATAAATCCCACAACTTCCAGTTGTGGGATTTAATATAACTTGTTCAGGTAAAGAGTTTTAAACTTTACCTGAAAAGATGCCAATTTCT
Source organism: Pleurodeles waltl (assembly GCF_031143425.1). Lineage (NCBI taxonomy): Eukaryota > Metazoa > Chordata > Amphibia > Caudata > Salamandridae > Pleurodeles > Pleurodeles waltl. The sequence goes on along the minus strand of NC_090445.1, from coordinate 1,179,142,203 downwards.
GCCCTGCGTTGCTTTTGCTGCTGTGCTCTGATTGGCCAGCCTCTAGCAGCCTTGATGAGGTGTGAAGTGGCCTGGCTTCACACAAAGGTATTTGCCTGTGGGAGGGAATCTCCCCTCAGCAGATGGTGAGGTAGGGAGGGGGAGGGCTGCCAAACTGGTCTTCAAAGGCAGAGAAGGACATTTGGAACAACCAACAACACCCCGACATCCTGCAACCCCAGACAACTAGGTGCCCCCTTGATTAGATTAGGAGAGGGCAGGAGAGGGGTGTGTTTATGATTTTTAGCCACACCAATCGGTGGGCTCAGCCAGATGTAACCTCCAAAAATCAGATTCAGTCATGATGGATTTTTGGAGAAAGTTGCCTCCTGGGACTGATTTTTGCCACACTTCCCAGGAAGTGGTCATCACAGGGGGAAAGACCCTGCACCTGATTGGAGAACCAAGACCCACCTGCTTTTCACCCAGGAGCAAGGATAAAACTGGCAGACCTGCACCCACACCTCAGATCCCCATCAGATTCCAACAAGGAAGAACTAAAGGAGAAGAAGGACTGCCCTGCTGGACCCCTGGCCTGCACCTGGAACCTGCACCAGCTGCACATTTGGGCTTCACCACAAGAAGGACTTTGCCTGGCTTCAACTGGTTCAAGGAGGGACTCCCTGTTTGCTACAGGTGAAAAATTGCTATCCAGAGTCCCCTGCACCAACTCCTGAAGAAATCAACCAGCTGGCCACTGCCCAGTGGCCAAAAAGGAGTTTGCGCCAGGTGCATTCTGGGAGTTGTAGTCCGCACCCCCAAGGACCATCTCATAACTTCTGGACCCTTGGGGTGAGCTGTGGACCTCAAAAGAACCTTAAAAGGACATCTGGGAGAAGCCCCAGAAGTTTGGAGAACTTTGGAGAACTTTTGTAAAAAAAGCTCCATAGAGGAACCAACCCGCCGTGGCAACTCTAGCCGGCTTGCCTCAACCGCGACCCGGCCTGATTTGCTGGTTCGTCCTGGTAAAGAAAATCTCCGAAAAAGAGGCTAAGTCCGAAGGTAAAAAGTTGACCGGGACCTCCCAACCAGCGTATCCGAGAGGGCTCCAGGGACGTCGGATCAAGATCCAGGTTTACCCCGGTCGAAGGATTTTCAACTCGAAAAAACGACTAAGTCCGAAGGTAAAAATCTCCACCGAGGATTACCGCATTGCGTACCCGGAGAAGGGCTCCAGGAGGTCGGATTGGACTGGCAGCTTCGTCCCGCTGAAGAAAATCTTCAAAAAAGAGACTAAGTTTGAAGGTAAACTTTTAACCGAGGCCTCCCTCGGCCTGTAGCCGAGCAGGGCTCCATCGCGGTCAGCCTTAAACTTTGACTTTGCCCCGGTCGAGGTGCAACCAGATGACCCGATTGGCACTTTTTGTTTCTAGGCGCTAAAAAGCAATCATTCTTTAAAAATTCATATCTCCGGTTCCCCTTATCCGATTTTATTCATTTTTGTGTCATTTTAAAGATAAAAATACAATCTATGTTTATAAATTGGTTTTTGATTTTTAAAATGTTTCCTGTGTTTTATTTAATTACTGTTTTGTGATATTTGAATGCTTTACACTCTGTCTCCTAAGTTAAGCCTTGACGCTCATTGCCAAGCTACCAAGGGTTGAGCTGGGGTTAATTTACAGAGTCCTAACTGGACCTTAGTGGAGGTTAGTGGCCTATTGCTAAGTGTAGGTACCTACCTGCCCTTACCAATAACCCATTTTCCAACAACTAATAAGAGATAACTAGAACTGGCACAAGGTGTAAGTACCTCTGGTACCCACTACAAGCCAGGCCAGCCTCCTACAACTGGTACACCCATATAATTCCCTTGTATATGGTACTGAGGTACCCAGGGTATTGGGGTTCCAGAACATCCCTATGGGCTGCAGCATTTCTTTTGCCACCCATAGGGAGCTCTGACAATTCTTACACAGGCCTGCCACTGCAGCCTGCGTGAAATAACGTCCACGTTGTTTCACAGTCATTTACCACTGCACTTAAGTAACTTATAAGTCACCTATATGTCTAACCTTCACCTGGTGAAGGTTGGGTGCAAAGTTACTTAGTGTGTGGGCACCCTGGCACTAGCCAAGGTGCCCCTACATCATTCAGGGCAAATTTCCCGTACTTTGTGAGTGCGGGGACACCATTACATACGTGCACCATACATAGGTCACTACCTATATATAGCGTCACGATGGTAACTCCGATCATGGCCATGTAACATGTCTAAGACCATGGAATTGTCACCACAATACCATTCTGGTATTGGGGGGACAATTCCATGATCTCCTGGATCTCTAGCTCAGAACCTGGGTACTGCCAAACTGCCTTTCCGGGTCTCCACTGCAGCTGCTGCTGCTGCCAACCCCTCAGACAGGTTTCTGCCCTCCTGGGGTCCAGGCAGCCCTGGCCCAGGAAGGCAGAACAAAGGATTTCCTCTCCCTTTGGAAATAGGTGTGAAGGGCTGGGGAGGAGTAGCCTCCCCAAGCCTCTGGAAATGCTTTGATGGGCACAGATGGTGCCCATCTCTGCATAAGCCACTCTACACCGGTTCAGGGATCCCCCAGCCCTGCTCTGGCGCGGAACTGGACAAAGGAAAGGGGAGTGACCACTCCCCTGACCAGTACCTCCCAGGGGAGGAGCCCTGAGCTCCTCCAGTGTGTCCCAGACCTCTGCCATCTTGGAAACAGAGGTGTTGGGGGCACACTGGACTGCTCTGAGTGGCCAGTGCCAGCAGGTGATGTCAGAGGCTCCTTCTGATAGGCTCTTACCTCTCTTGGTAGCCAATCATCCTAACTTGGTAGCCAAACCTCCTTTTCTGGCTATTTAGGGTCTCAGCTTTGGGGAATTCTTCAGATAACGAATCCAAGAGCTCACCAGAGTTCCTCTCCATCTCCCTCTTCACCTTCTACCAAGGATCGGCCGCTGACTGCTCCAGGATGCCTGCAAAACTGCAACAAAGTAGCAAGACTACTACCAGCAATATTGTAGGGCCTAATCCTGCCGGCTTTCTCAACTGTTTCCAGGTGGTGCATGCCATGGGGGTAGCCTGCCTTCACCCTGCGCCAAAATCTCCAAAGAAATCTCCCGTGGGGCGACAGAATCTTCCCGCTGCTAACGCAGGCACCAAAAGACTGCATCACTGGTCCTCTGGGTCCCCTCTCATCCTGACAAGCATGGTCCCTGGAATACAGCAACTCTGTCCAAGTGACTCCCACAGTCCAGTGACTCTTCAGTCCAAGTTTGGTGGAGGTAAGTCCTTGCCTCCCCACGCTAGACTGCAAAGCTGGGTACCGCGTGATTTGCAGCTGCTCCTGCTCCTGTGCACTCTCCCAGGATTTCTTTTGTGCACAGCCTAGCCTGGGTTCCCAGCACTTCGTCCTGCAGTGCACAACCTTCTGAGTTGTCCTCCAACGTTGTGGGACCCCCTTTTGTGACTTTGCATGGACTCCGGGTCAGTGCCTGTTGATGTACTTCTGCGGGTGCTGCCTGCTTCTGTGAGGGCTCTCTGAGTTGCTGAGCACCCCCTCTGTCTCCTCCTCCAAAAGGCTACATCCTGGTCCTTCCTGATCCTCAGCAGCACCCAAAAACCTCTACAGCGACCCTTGCAGCTAGCAAGGCTTGTTTGTGGTCTTTCTGTGTGGCAATACCTCTGCAAGCTTCACTGCGATGTGGGACATCCGTCTTCCAAAGGAGAAGTTCCTAGTCCTCTTCTTTCTTGCAGAACTCCAAGCTTCTTCCAACCAGAGGCAGCTTCCTTGCACCTTCATCCGGGGTTTCCTGGGCTCCTGCCCCTCCTGGACACTGTCGTGACTATTGGACTTGGTCCCCTTGTCTTACAGGTACTCAGGTCCGGAAATCCGTTGTCAGTGCACTGCTGGTGTTTGTTCTTCCTGCAGAATCCCCCATCACGACTTCTGTGCTCTCTGTACTTTACTCCTACTTTTCAGGGTCTTGGGGTGGGGTATTTTGCTAACCCTCACTGTTTTCTTACAGTCCCAGCGACCCTCTACAAGCTCACATAGGTCTGGGGTCCATTCATGGTTCGCATTCCACTTTTGGAGTAAATGGTTTGTGTTGCCCCTATACCTATGCTTGCCTTTTGCAACCTATTGTAATTCTTCACTGTTTGCCTTACCTTTCTTGCTCTTACTTACCTGATTTTGGTTTGTGTACATATAACTTGTGTATATTACTTACCTTCTTACTGAGGGTACTCACTGAGATACTTTTGGCATATTTTCATAAAAATTAAGTACCTTTATTTTTAGTAACTCTGTGTATTGTGTTTTCTTATGATATTGTGCATATGATATAAGTGGTATAGTAGGACCTTTACATGCCTCCTAGTTCAGCCTAAGCTGCTTTGCCATAGCTACCTTCTATCGCCTAAGCTGGTAGAAACACCTCTTCTACACTAATAAGGAATAACTGGACCTGGCACAAGGTGTAAGTACCTCTGGTACCCACTACAAGCCAGGCCAGCCTCCTACAGTGCACACAGCAGTTATTGCTACGTGTATGACAAACACATGTCCTCTCTCATTTCCACACTGAATAGCATCTGAGGGTTAAACACATTGACTCCACATGCATACAAGCAGATTTGCAAAAATGTGTCTTGTGATGTTCACACAATGGGACAACAAGAATAGTAAGAGCCAAATCACACACATTGACCCATAGGCACTGAGTTACTGTATTGAGTTGCGTCGCCTTGCTATCCTCTCTTGATGCAAAACATGCCCAAACTGGGTAATACCTAATTGTATTCCACACGTTTAACCATCTATTGCGTCAGTGAAGAGTGCAAATCCGGTACAATAGGTAGAGGATCATGATCCGCAGTAGTATGATCAGTCACATGTGCCCCTACACCGGAATCCACAATGTTGGTGCAATCAGCGTATCTCTGTATTGTCACAACTGTCATGTCCTATTACAAATGAGAAATGACCCAAACCCAGTTAAAGACAGAAATTTTGACGCATACTCGTAAAAAAGAAGCACATGTGTCAAAAAATTATGCATATGCATCGAAATATGACGCACATTGCCATGAAACATCCATTGTCCCTGAGCGGTAATTCCCACACTGTACCCCCTGAAATTGGTTAAGTATGAAACATATTTCAAAATATGGACGCAGGATAATTTCTAAGCATGTGGGTAAAAAAAAATGACGCTCAGACTGGAAGCGTCATAATATTTTGACGCATAATAATAAAAACGCACTGCATTTGAGGCAGGAAGTGATGTAACAGGATATACTGTTTACAGAATTGGTACAGTGGGTGAACTTTCACTTTCACTTTGCAGTCTGTGATATTTCCTGACTGTGTGGCTGTGTTTTGACTAGTCTCTCTGTGCATTTTGTGAATTTTTCTCCAGAGTGGTCTCTAAATTGTCTTTTTGTGTTTCATAAGTGTCTTTGGTATCCTGTGTTGGTGTTTTTTGGTCATTTCTGGTCTCAACATTTGTCTTTGTAGTGTTGGGAGTCTGTTGCGGGTAGAGTTAGTTTGGGGATAGTTGGGCTGTGTTCTTTTAGTTATTTTGCATTTCCCTGTCCTGCTTTCCCTCTATTCTCCTCTGTACCCCGTTATTCCCTTTTTTGGTGCAAGCATGTTGGGTAGGCCTCGTCTTGCCAGGATGGGGAAGGAGGAGCTGGGTGGCTTTATTTGGCTGGTGTGCCACTTTCTGCCGTTAATGATTGAAGCAGGTGGTCGTGTGATACAGGGCTATCACACAGAGGCAAGGAGGTTCCGGTGGGCAAAGGTGTTGTACCATCTACAGCAAATCTACAACACACCACACAATGACCACCAGCTGAAACACTGTTTGGCTGACCTGGTTGTTTGAGAGCAAGACCTGCTGGACCACCTGGGGATTGTGATTGGAGGCCCTGTTGGTGAGTACAGATCAGAGTAGTACAAAACTTTGTTTGATTGTTTATCAACAACCATAAAAGCACATAAAACATAAATGCATTATATCACAAATAGTCTGGCTATCTTCAATTATTAATAAGAAACACATGGAACATTATTCTCGTGAATTTTTGATAAAAAGATCAAACTTACCACCCAGAATTCAATATGGGACCTAACCTCGATTATTAATAGAAAAACATATAAGACATATTCTGAAATATTTTGTTGGGGGTAAAAATCTCATGACACCACAGAAATCATTTATAAAAACATCTCCAAGATCATCTAAAAGCCCTTTCTTGCCTTCAAAACTGCACATAGATACGCTGCAAGAGCATTACAAATTTTAATTGATGCCAATGTTAACAAGTACAAAAAAGCCGGGCGACACTGATGTATTTGTAAAGTTTTTAAAAGTGGTGTCACAAATTCCTTTCTCTGCTCAGACTATAATGTGCAAAATAAGATTGTGTGCATTGTGCTTTGTATCAAAACTGAGTCACAAGGACAATTCCCCAATACTGGGCTCCAGTCGTTAGTTACAGGAAAACTGACTAATCGATGGAATGTCTCTAGTCTTAAGCGGGTGAAAACAAAACAATGCTTATCAACAACCATAAAAGCACATAAAACATAAATGCATTATATCACAAATAGTCTGGCTATCTTCAATTATTAATAAGAAACACATGGAACATTATTCTCGTGAATTTTTGATAAAAAGATAAAACTTACCACCCAGAATTCAATATAGGACCTAACCTCGATTATTAATAGAAAAACATATAAGACATATTCTGAAATATTGTGTTTGGGGTAAAAATCTCATGACACCACAGAAATCATTTATAAAAACATCTCCAAGATCATCTAAAAGCCCTTTCTTGCCTTCAAAACTGCACATAGATACGCTGCAAGAGCATTACAAATTTTAATTGATGCCAATGTTAACAAGTACAAAAAAGCCGGGCGACACTGATGAATTTGTAAAGTTTTTAAAAGTGGTGTCACAAATTCCCTTCTCTGCTCAGACTATAATGTGCAAAATAAGATTGTGTGCATTGTGCTTTGTATCAAAACTAAGGGGGTGATTCCTAGTTTGGCGGGCGGCGGGCGCCGCCCGCCAAGCGGGAACCGCCAGAAGACCGTACCGTGGTCAAAAGACCGCAACGGTCATTCTGGCTTTCCCGCTGGGCTGGCGGGCGACCGCCAAATGGCCGCCCGCCCGCCCAGCGGGAAAGCACCAGCAACGAGGAAGCCAGTTCCGAATGGAGCCGGCGGAGTTGCTGGTGTGCGACGGGTGCAGTTGCACCCGTCGCGATTTTCAGTGTCTGCTAGGCAGACACTGAAAATCAATGTGGGGCCCTGTTAGGGGGCCCCTGCAGTGCCCATGCCATTGGCATGGGCACTGCAGGGGCCCCCAGGGGCCCCACGACACCCGTTACTGCCATCCTGTTCCTGGCGGTGAAAACCGCCAGGAACAGGATGGCGGTAAGGGGGTCGGAATCCCCATGGCGGCGCTGCAAGCAGCGCCGTCGTGGAGGATTCCCTGGGGCAGCGGGAAACCGGCGGGACACCGCCGGTTTCCCGTTTCTGACCGCGGCTGTACCGCCGCGGTCAGAATGCCCACGGAAGCACCGCCAGCCTGTTGGCGGTGCTTCCTCCGTCACCTGCCCTGGCAGTCATAGACCGCCAGGGTAGGAATGACCCCCTAAGTCACAAGGACAATTCTCCAATACTGGGCTCCAGTCGTTAGTTACAGGAAAACTGACTAATCGATGGAATGTCTCCAGTCTTAAGCGGGTGAAAACAAAACAATGCCTCAAATTCAAGACATACTGTAGATATGGTTCCATACCATCCATTAGCTGCAGCAAGTGATTTCTCAGAACGCTAGATTTTTTCGCTTCTGTGGGCCACCTCAAGTCGGCCAAGCGAGTGAGACATTCCTTTTTAAGATCTTTCCTTGATAATTTCCTTCTTTCCTGGAGTAAAATATTAATCCGGATGACCCAGGTCCATAAAAAAGTTATTTATATACTCTAGCCACGGAATTTGCAATGAATGACTTAATGATTGAGAATCTACAATACTCGCCCTATTCAAGCTCGCAGATTCTGAAGTCCAAACTTTATGCCAAAGTAATACTGGTTGTATTCTTTTTAGATCTGTAATATATACAGCCCCCAAATCTGAATGTCACACAAATGTTGAAGTAGATTTTGGAGCACTCAGGTGATTTTAAAAAGTCATTTTCTGATGTCTGCAAGGCATTACATTTTTTATATCCCCATAAGCCTGCCCCATACGTTGCGACAGAAACACATTTTGCGCTATAAATTGTAATCATATTTTTTGGAGTGATCATCCCTACTCTTTTAGAAAACTTTTTTTATAGCCATAATAGTTTTTATAAGATTTAGTTTCCTGGAGCTGATTGCTTGAGACCAAGTGCCTTTATTGTCAAACAGAATTCCTAAGTACAAACATTTTTGAGTGACATCTATTCTCCCACCCTTTGTTGTAACAGGGCATTTTTTTGCTGTCTTTGTACCACATTTCATCATATAAGTTTTAGAACGGTTAACTCTGAGACCTAATTTTTCCATATACTTAGCAAAAGTTGTCAGGAGGTGCTGCAAGGCTACTGGGGTCCGTGCCATAAGGACGGCATCATCAGCGTACATAAGTACTAGGATCGGTCGATGGCCGATTTGTGGTAGGTCTCTACATTCTGTAGATAGTACAGACTCAAGTTTATTTATATATAATGAGAAATTGAAAGGGTGCTAAAACGCAACCTTGTTGTACCCCCTGATTTATGGCAAATTAAGTGGGACATTCCTCCCTGTGCCCCAAATCGTACCTTTGCTCTACTTCTGGAGTATAACTCCATGATAAAATGAACTATTGCTACGTCTACCGCCATTTGCAGCAGGATGTGAATTACACAGTCAAATACAGAGGTCAGGTCTACAAAGGCGAGATATAGGTTTCCTTTCTTGGCCTTCATATATTTACCAATCAGAGGGGATCATTACAACCCTGGCGGACGGTGTTAAAGCTGCGGTAATACCGCAAACAGGCCGGCGGAGAAAAAAAGGGAATTATGACCATGGCGGAAACCGCCAACATAGACAGCCACTTTAACACTCCGACCGGCACTGCGGTACAGACAAGCAGCACAGCGGTCACCGCCAACAGACAGGCAGGAGACAATGTACCGCCCACACTATTACAACCCACCAATCCGCCACCTTTTTCGGGGCAGATTCATCGTGGATAAAAACACGGCGGAAACAGCTTTTGCAATGGGAAAATGCTCACCTTAACACACTCCACGAGGAAGGAGGGCACCATGGAGCCCGAACTCCAAATACTCCCTACGCTTGTGTTCCTGCTCCTCTACGAACATCAGCAACGGCGGCGCCGAAGACAACGGTGAGTACTGCACCTACGACATAGGGGAGGGGGGAGGCAAAAGTCACGGACACACACACGCAACACCCCCACCCCCACCCGAACCTCACCCACTACAACACACACACCAATGCATATCCAAACATCACAGTAACAACCCACAACCCCCCGGAAGAATGCAAAGACAAAAGGGAATCATTATAACTATTGTAATGAATAAAAATACAGTAAGCTCATATATACAGAAATATATACACATTCCAAATATATACATCACGATTAGTAGTGCAGGTATGCACAATTCAATGTCCGTGGACCACTGGGCCCAAAATCCATGGGCGAGGCCCACATACAATACCTGTCCAGAAACGGAGAGAACACTGCAGGGTCATCAGATAGAAATACAACAGGCACCTCAGGGGGAAGGGAAGGGGGGGCACCTCAGCCGGATGAGTGCAAAGCCAGATCCACGACGGGGCTCCATGCCCATTGATGTATTCTGGGGAGTGCAAAGCCACAGTCTCTCAAGTCTCTACAGTGGGTGGTTTGCCCACTGTACCATCCTGGGGAGTGCAAAGCCACAGTCTTGCAAGTCTCTACAGTGGGTGGTTTGCCCACTGATCAATCCTGGGGAGTGCAAAGCCACAGTCTCACAAGTCTCGACAGTGGGTGGTTTGCCCACTGATCAATCCTGGGGAGTGCAAAGCCACAGTCTCTCAAGTCTCTACAGTGGGTGGTTTGCCCACTGTCCCATCCTGGGGAGTGCAAAGCCACAGTCTCACAAGTCTCTACAGTGGGTGGTTTGCCCACTGATCAATCCTGGGGAGTGCAAAGCCACAGTCTCTCAAGTCTCTACAGTGGGTGGTTTGCCCACTGTCCCATCCTGGGGAGTGCAAAGCCACAGTCTCGCAAGTCTCTACAGTGGGTGGTTTGCCCACTGATCAATCCTGGGGAGTGCAAAGCCACAGTCTCTCAAGTCTCTACAGTGGGTGGTTTGCCCACTGTCCCATCCTGGGGAGTGCAAAGCCACAGTCTTGCAAGTCTCTACAGTGGGTGGTTTGCCCACTGATCAATCCTGGGGAGTGCAAAGCCACAGTCTCTCAAGTCTATACAGTGGGTGGGTTGCCCACTGTACCATCCTGGGGAGTGCAAAGCCACAGTCTCGCAAGTCTCTACAGTGGGTGGTTTGCCCACTGATCAATCCTGGGGAGTGCAAAGCCACAGTGTCTCAAGTCTCTACAGTGGGTGGGTTGCCCACTGTACCATCCAGGGGAGTGCAAAGCCACAGTCTCTCAAGTGGATAACAGTCTCCACTGGTTCTGGAGGGGGACTGGTGCCCAGAGTGCTTCATCCGGTGAAGGACAGAGGTAGTGGATGCAGTTCTCCACTGGTTCTGGAGGGGGACTGGTGCCCAGAGTGCTTCATCCTGTGAAGGACAGAGGTAGTGGATGCAGTTCTCCACTGGTTCTGGAGGGGGACTGGTGCCCAGAGTGTTTCATCCTGTGAAGGACAGAGGTAGTGTATGCAGTTCTCCACTGGTTCTGGAGGGGGACTGGTGCCCAGAGTGCTTCATCCTGTGAAGGATTCAGGTAGTGGATGCAGTTCTCCACTGGTTCTGGAGGGGGACTGGTGCCCAGAGTGCATCACGCTCCTCGTGACGGTCCCAGTTCCGTCACTGTCCCAGACGCACATGGGCTAACGATGCTTGAGTTGGCGGTGCTTGCCCTATTCAGCGGTGCTTGCCATGGCGGTCTTTGCCCTGTTCAGCGGTGCTTGACTTTGCCGTTTCTGACCTGTTCAGCGGTGCTTGCCCTGTTCAGCGGTGCTTGCCATGGCGGTCTTTGCCCTGTTCAGCGGTGCTTGACTTTGCCTTTTCTGACCTGTTCAGCGGTGCTTGCCCTGTTCAGCGGTGCTTGACTTTGCTGTCTGTGACCTGTGCAGCGGTGTGTGGCATGATTGTCCCGCAATGCCCAGCGGGCTGTGGGTGCCGGGGCCCTCCAGGGTACTGACGCTGGCGGTGGTCTCCGGACCAGTGACGATAGTGCTGGCCTCCAGGGCACTGACTCTGGCGGTGGTCTCCGGACCAGTGACGATAGTGCTGCCCTCCAGGGCACTGACTCTGGCGGTGGTCTCCAGACCAGTGACGATAGTGCTGCCCTCCAGGGCACTGACTCTGGCAGTGGTCTCCGGACCAGTGACGATAGTGCTGCCTTCCAGGGCACTGACTCTGGCAGTGGTCTCCGGACCAGTGACGATGGGGCTGGCGGTGGCGTCCTGGACAGCGGGGAGGATGGCGGCCTTCTCCGCCGTGCTGCTCTTACCAGACTTTGGAGACTTCTTCTGCCCCTTCTCCACCTTGGGAGGGGTCATAGCTGAGTCGACACTCCCCCCGGGACCCTTGTGGGCAGCTTTGCTGGCAGGATTCTTCACCCTCTCCCGTCGGGCACTGTCCAACTTCTAGTGCTTTACAGGGGGTGGACTGGCAGTGCTTTGGCTCCGTGTCACACTGGCTGCCCTGGTGGCCGGTGCACTCCACATACCTCTAACACGCACCACTGGTACCGGACTTTTTTTGGGTGAGGTGCTAGTACGGGACCTATGAACTGGAGGGGTGGGGGTGGTGGAACAGAGGTCAAGGTGTCTCAGGAAAAGTTTTTGACGAACACTGGGACGGGTAGCTGGAGGGGGTCTGGGAGTAGTGGAAGAGGAGGTGGTTGTAGGAGATGTAACTTTAGATGATTTGGGTGCAGGTGCAGGTTCTGGAGGCTGTCATGAGGTGGATGGATGTTGGGTGTGTGGGTGTCCGCGTTTGTGTACTTTGGGAGGGGGCGTCACAGACACACTGGGAGCGGACACAGGGGACGTGTAAATGGTAGTGGGGGTGGTGAGTGCAGGTGAGCGGGGTGTGGTGCTGGGTGTTCTAGTGCGAGTCCTAGTGGCTGTAGTGGTAGTGCATGCAGGTGAGAGTGTAGACGAGACTGGGAGGGAGGAGGGAGACGACGAGGAGGGTACACAGTGGAGGCAGTGGATGTTGCTGTGTCTGATGTGGGTGATGCTTGTGTGAGTGCCTGTGGGATGTGTGGTGCCTATGTTTGCCTGAGCTGCCCTTGTGTGTTGATGTGTGTGCAGGCTGGTCTGATGGTGTGCTTGGGATAGGCTGGGGTACAGGGGATTGGGTCTGGGTGGAGGAAGTGAGAGGGGGAGGCTAGACACAGGGACAATGGCTGCCATCAGTGCTGAGGCCAGAGATTGCAGGGTTCGATGATGGGCAGCCTGACAAGAATGAATGCCCTCCAGGAATGCATTAGTGTGTTGCAACTCCCTTTCTACACCCTGGATGGCATTCACAATGGTAGACTGCCCAACAGTGAGTGACCTGTGGAGGTCAATGGCCTCCTCACTGAGTGTAGCAGGGGTGACAGGGGCAGGGGCTGAGGTGCCTGGGGCGAAGGTGATGCCCACCCTCCTGGATGAGCGGGCACAGAGCGAAGGCTGAGGGGCTGCTGGGAGGGCGGTGCTGGTAGGTGGGGTGGCGGCTGTACCTGTAGAAGTGGGGGGCACAGATGATGCTGCCACCACAAGGGAGCTCCCATCGGAGGACGAGTCCGTGTCGCTGTTTGCTGATCCGGTGACTGACGTGAAGCTCCCCTCGCCCTCCGTCCCACTGGTGTATTCTGTGTCTGTGGTGTGGCCCTCCATGGCCATGTGGGATGCAGCACCCTCGTGCTCCAGTGCCACTGTACCTCCGCCTGATGATGCTGATGCACAAAAGAACAGGGAGAGCACAAAAAGGGGTGGGGAAACAGAAGAAAGACTTGTTGAGTGCATGGCTTACCGCTACCATTGGCGGACAATACAGACACAGTAGCCCACTGCACTACGCTGTGCTCTTGGCCTCTACAGATGCAGTTCCTGGGATATGGCCTACATGGCTATTAGTGTCATCTACCCACATAGATGACACAAGGGCATGTATACCTGTACTTGGCACTCTACAGAGGTGGGGTGGAGTGGCACATGACCTGTATTCCGGAGGGGCCTAGCCTACGGAACTCGCCCTGGCCTAGGGAAACCCACAGCCCTCCTCCCCCACCCAGACCCCTCCACTGCGTGCAAAGTCATGAGAATGTGAGTGTACTCACCCCCTTGTGTCTGCTGTGATACCCTCATGCGCCCATCCAACTCAGGGTAGGCCACCGCCAGGATCCGGAACATCAGGGGGGTCATGGTTCGACGGGCACCCCTCCCACGTTGGGAGGCCATCCCCAGCTGAGTCTCCGCCGTCTTCTTGCTCCAGCGGCGAATGTCCTCCCATCTTTTACGGCAGTGGGTGCTCCGTCTCTGGTGGACCCCCAGGGTCCGGACGTCCTTGGCGATGGCACGCCAAATATCCTTCTTCTTGTGGGCGCTGACCTACATGACATGTACAGGGGAAGAAGAGAAGTCATTAGCAACAGCACCATCGAAGTGAGTGGCCCACATCCCTGGCCTTGCCATGTGGCACATGCAATCACACTTCTACATGCTCGCAGGACTCTGCCCCCTTCCTACTGACATCCAGCCCTCTCCACCCAGGCATAGCCCATACAACGTGCTCCCTGTGTTCTTACCTGTTTGTCTGGAGGACCATAGAGTAGCGTGTACTGGGGGAGGACCCCGTCCACGAGCCTCTCCAACTCCTGTGCAGTGAAGGCAGGGGCCCTTTCCCCAGACGCACCAGCCATTGCCTCTTCCAGACCGAGGTCACAGCAGCACTTGCAGTGTAGGTCCTCTCCTGTCGAAGATCAGGTATCGAGTGATTGAACAGATAGAAAATGGCGGTCACGTCCACGGTGGTGACATCTGCGGTGGTGCGTATCATCACCGCCGGCGCACTTCGTCATTGTCTCCTGGGACCCATAGGGTCCAATGTTAACCAATGCAGCATTGCGCCGCGGTCTTTGACCGCGACGGTGTACAACGCCAGCGCAGTTACCTCACATCCCATTGTCCCACTTTAGAGGTCAGGCAGCTGCCATTTCAGGGGCCCACATGGCTTCATTTACAACTGCGTCACACATACCTAGGCCTACACTCAACACACATACAGGAAGGATATTGTATTTAGTGTTGTGTTCTGTGTAGCTGTGGGTACATATCTCAGAATTTGTTGACTATGTGGTTGCTGTTGTCCTTCCTAGTCACCGTCAGCTGGGACATGTGAGGAGATGGCGGAATCCTCTGGTGTACCGACCGCTGGTGGACCTGTTAACAATGGAGGAGTGACATTTAATCATCACCTACAGGTTTGACCGTGCCACAATCCAGGAACTATGTACCCAGTTGGAGCCAGACCTGATGTCACCAATCCGCCATCCCACAGGAATCCCCCCTCAAGTGCAGGTGCTATCAGTGCTCCATTTCCTAGCAAGTGGGTCATTTCAGACAACTATGGCCATGGCATCAGGGAAGTCCCAGCCTATGTTTTCAAACGTGTTGTCCAGTGTGTTGTCGGCCCTGCTGAAACATGTGAGGAGCTACATCATTTTCCCTCAGGTGGAGGATTTGGCTACAGTTAAAGGTGACTTCTATGCCCTGGGACATATCCCTAACATCATAGGTGCCATTGATGGGACCCATGCGGCTTTGGTCCCCCCCCCCCACAGGAGTGAACAGGTGTACAGGAACCAGAAGAGTTATCATTCCATGAATGTACAGATGGTATGTTTGGCAGACCAGTACATCTCGCAGGTAAATGCAATGTTCCCTGGCTCAGTGCATGACGCCTACATCCTGTGGAATAGCAGCATCCCTTATGTGATGGGTCAACTCCAGAGGCACCGGGTGTGGCTATTAGGGGACTCTGGTTACTCCAACCTGTCATGGCTATTGACCCCAGTGAGGAATCCCAGGACCAGGGCAGAGGAAAGCTACAATGAGGACCATGGGCGGACTAGGAGGATGATCAAACGCACCTTCGGCCTCCTTAAGGCCAGGTTCAGGTGCCTTCATATGACAGGTGGTCCCCTATTCTACTCACCAAGGAAGGTGTGCCAGATCATCATCGCCTGCTCGATGCTTCACAATCTTGCTTTGCGACACCAGGTGCCTTTTCTGCAGGAGGATGGTCCAGTTGACGGTGTTGTGGCAGCTGTGGAGCTTGTGGACAGTGATGAGGAGGAAGCAGAGGAAGAAGACATTGATAACAGGGACTCTGTCATACAGCAATATTTCCAGTGACACACAGGTGAGAACAATTTTTTACTATTACATTCACTTTCACACTTCTACCTCTATCCTGTCTGTCAATTTGAAGTAGTATCTGCTAACTGAGTGATACATTTCCATTACGGTTTCACAGGTGTGGTTACCAACGTGTGTCATCTGCTTGCATCCTTCATGGACTTGTGATGTGTAACATAGGTATGTTGACATTACTATTGAGAATGGATTTTGTCACTGTCATAGCTAATACACATTTTCAAAATCACAGGCTGACTCCAGATTGTTTTGTGGTTCAAGGGTGTTTATTGAAGTGCTAATTATTGGAGGGGGAGGCAAAATGGTGATGGGTGATGGTGGAGGAATGTCCATGGCAGAGTCCAGTCTATTAGTCTCACAGGTGCATTGCCCATATGGGATTAGGAAGTGGAGCTGGGGCAGTTCCAATCTGGACAGGGTAACAAAGTGGGACAGTGGGAGGACAATCAGGGTGGTCTCATTTCCTGGCGGGGGTCTTCCCATCTTGCTCTGTCCTGTTCCTGGATCTCAGGGACCGCTTGCGAGGTGATTCTCCGTCTTCAGGGGGTGGGGTTCTGGTGTGGTGGTCCTGTGGCGGGGCATCCTGTCCACTAGCGCCGGCGGAGGTGGTGGGCAGTTCATCATCCATGCTAGAGTCAGGGGCCCCTTGGAGTGCCACGGTGTCCCTCATGGTCTTTTGTATGTCCTTCAGCACCCCTGCGATGGTGCCCAGGGCAGAGCTGATGGTTCTGAGCTCCTCCCTCACCCCCCAAATACTGTTTGTCCTGCATGCGCTGGGTCTCCTGAAACTTGGCCAGGACCGTTGCCATCGTCTCCTGGGAGTGGTGGTATGCTCCCATGATGGAGGAGAGGGCCTTGTGGAGAGTGGGTTCCCTTGGCCTGTCCGCCCCCTGTCGCACGGCAGCCCTCCCAGTTCCCCTGTGTTCCTGTGCCTCCGTCCCCTGGACTGTGTGCCCACTACCACTGCCTCCAAGTCCCTGTTGTTGTTGGGGTGGTGGGCTATCCTGGGTTCCCTGTAGTGGTGGACACACAGCTGACTGACGTGTCCTGGGTACGGAGGTATGGGCCCGCTGGGTGGGTGCTGTGCTGGTGTTACCAGAGGGTGGAGGTCAGTGTTGGGCTGTGCCTGTGCGATGGGAACCGACTGTCCCGAGGCCCACGATGGTCCGGGCTGGTCATCTGGATCCAGTTGGCCAGAGCTGCTGTCATCACTGTGGGCCTCTTCTGGGGGTGGAGTGGACATGTCTGGACCCTCCTGTCTGGTGACGTTAGGTAGTGGTCCTGCAGGGGTATAAAAGCATGATTATTGCATGTGTGTGTGTCATGGTGTGCAATGGGTGGGGGGGTAAGTATAGAGATCTCATTCTTACTTACATTTTGATTATGTAAGGTCTTTTTAAGTTTTTTATAGGCCTGTGTACATTCAGTATCAAACCAACCCTTTTTTTCCGAGGTCCAGACATTTTCGCACTTATGGTAAGTGACTTCTTAATTCCCCTTGTAATTGCAATAAAAGCTGTAATACATTAATGTGGGCTTATATTGTCAGTAAGACAAATCTCAACCTCTTTGGCATGGTTACTGAACAACTGTTTCATAAATCCTGGTGGTTCGATCTGAGACCACCGTAGAAAATCTCCATTTCTTGCGCCCAGTTCTATATTGGTAACATTATCCATAGTTCCTGTGTATTTCTTTTTTTCTACAGACAGTGCAAGATGTATAATATGGGGGTAGTGATCGCTAAATGCAATGTCATAGATTTGATGCTCAGATATGCTATGAGCAAAATTCTTAGATGTTAGGATGAAATCTATTGTTGTATTTGTGTGTCTACCATTAAAGGTGGGTTTAATCTGTGTTTTATTATCATGTAGTCCATTTAAGAGTGATAAATCAAATGTAAACATTGTATCATTCAATATGCTACCATATGGGTTATGACTAAAATGGAGTTGATCATAATTTCCCCCAGCATATAAACAACAGGTTTTCTCAGCTAGTTGTGTGCATAAATGTATATTAAAGTCGCCTCCCCATACAATCAGAGTCTCTTTCCGCGTAGAGTTACACACAAGTTCCAAATCATCCTGTAATTGTCTAATTATATGTAAGATTTTATGTGGAAGAGCATTGTTGTAGAAATTCACAATAACTAGCTGTGGTATGTTTTTTAATTCACATAAAATCAGCTGGT
Source organism: Pleurodeles waltl (assembly GCF_031143425.1). Taxonomy (NCBI): domain Eukaryota; kingdom Metazoa; phylum Chordata; class Amphibia; order Caudata; family Salamandridae; genus Pleurodeles; species Pleurodeles waltl. The sequence goes on along the minus strand of NC_090445.1, from coordinate 1,179,124,389 downwards.
AAAAGACATTAGAGGTTAGACTAATCACCTTTACCAAGTCAAGCTTATTAGAAATATACTGTAGGTACCCAGCCCCCCCCTTCGGCCTGCCATGTGCAGAGGGAATCGGGGTATATGAAGTGTCCTGTATCCATTTATATGTATAGGATCTATACACCTGGGGCCAGATGTAGTAAGTAAATGGGTTTGCGACTCGCAAATTGCGAGTTGGAGCGACTCGCAATTTACGAGTTGCAAACCCATATGCAGAATGGTGTCCCTGACACCATCTGCAAATCGCAAGGGGGTCGCAAAGACCCACCTGATTAATATTAATGAGGTGGGTCGCAATTTGCGACCCCCTTGCGATTCCCTGCACTCACAGAGATGGTGGCCTGCTGGAGACAGCAGACCACCATGTCTGTGACTGCTTTGTTAAGAAAGCAGGTTTTTTTTTTTTGTATTGCAGCCCGTTTTCCTTAAAGGAAAATGAGTGGCAATATACTCGAGAAAATGAAACCATTTGGTTTCATTTTTTCAGAGTAGGCAGTGGTCCATAGGACCACTGCCTGCTCTGAAAAAATATTTTTAGAGCCATTCTCAAGGGTGGAGGGGTCCCCTGGGGACCCCTTCCCCTTTGCGAATGGGTTAGCACCCACTTCACTTGGGTGCTAACTGCGAATTGCTTTGCGCCAGCGTTCGCGGTCACAAAGCAATTCTGTATTGCGATGCGAATCGCAAATAGGAAGGAGAACACCTCTTCCTATTTGCGAGTCGCATTCCCATTTTGCGAGTCGGTAACCAAGTTACTGACGCGCAAAATGGGAATGTGCATCGCGATGCGCGTTTTGCATGGCGCAAACTGCAAATTTTGCAGTTTGCGCCATGCAAAACGTTACATACATCTGGCCCCAGTCCTCTTGAAGGCACAGACAAGTGACTAACCCAATCAAACCTAGTCAGTCATCATTTTCAATTTTAGTGCGAAGGCCTGCCATGTTCCAAAACAAATATTTTACACCTGATGTAAATGTCCCTTGACCATGAACATCTGGGGCAACATGCCCATCCTCCTTAATTGCAGTGAGTATTTGAATAGTCCCTACCTCCAAACAAGGGGTAAATATTTGGGTAGTCAAATGTACGGGATCTCCTTCTTCTAGCACTCCAACTATGGAATTATAATTTTCTTTTTCTAATCCCATAAGTACGTCCCCACCACGCACCGTTTGGTCTTTTTTATTGTCTAGTGGATCAGCTAAAAGTTTCACAATAATAGGTTTCTTCCTGTCGCCAACCTGATCAGCCAGCAGTCAATCCACTTCCTCCAGAGACGGAAGGACTCTATTGTTAATGGGGACAGTGTAACTACTCTCGATTCTACTCTGTAAGGATAAATTCTCTTTTTTTTATTGTTCCAGAGTCCTATTGTCTTGATAAAAATAGCATAGTGTTAGTAATGAAATGCCATGGTTAGATGCCTGTCGAGGACTTATACATCTCAAGATATCCTCCACCAATTCTGGGGTTTTAAACGAGAGTACCACACAATCTCCCATTAATATTTTCTGGCTTCTGCCCACCCATTTGACTCTCCTGACCATTTTTATATCTTCGAATAGTATACCAGCCATGCCAGGTTTCAGACGGGATCCTATCCAATTTGAGGATTTATTTCTTAATGCCGCCCATGTGTCCCGGTTTTCACAGGATATGGTAGGGACATTTGCAAGAACCACTACATAAGGGGTCACTGCGGGAGGTAGATGTAATGTATCGCTTGGTAATAGTGTTGTGACAGCAGGGAGATAGGGTGCACTATGAATCTCCAAGCCCTTTATGTTTGTGTGTGTCGTCATTGGTTGGTGTGCACTACTAATACCATCTACGTATGTGCGGGGTTCTGTATGAGGCTGCTTATCTAAGGATGTAGTTTGCGAAAATTGGCGCTCTGTAGCTGAGCGTGAATTTAAGTCGATAGCACCACTTGTTTGGGGAGTTATAGGGATTGGATCATGTATTCGTGTCTTCACTAAGTTAAGAATAGTCACCACATAACTCTCTACTTGAATTAGACGATTTAGCAGCGTATCAAAAGAAGTTTTAACCAGATGTTCCAAAGCTCTAATGATATTTAAAGTGTTTAATTGTGTCTTTAATGTAATTCCAGTTGTCTTCTGGTGGGGTTTCGTAGTAGCAGTTTTAATTTGCGGCTGTCCAGACACTTGGGTAACTATTTTACCCTTATTGCAAATTTCAGCTCTCTTGATGTACTCTGGGTTTCCTTATTCATTTAGGAGGCGGTGAGGAGTCATCAACCTCTAATATAGACTAGTTTGTGTGTTGAATACACCCATTTGAGCCCTGACCCTGATCCCTAATTCCTGTTGCCTCTAACTGATTTGGGGGGTCTAGTGCTGCAGAGAGGAATTTTTTATGCAAGGATAAGGCCTCCAATGGGCCTTTCTGTGTTAATATCCTCTCCCCGACATTTGTAATCTGCTTGTCAATAGCCCCCACTGCTCCTGAGATATATTTTAGTATTGATGAATGATCTCTCTGGAGAGGTGTATCTTTAGCACTTAATTGTTTCCTCTTACCCATCTCTAACTTTCAATCCTGCACTCTAGAGCTCAATTAAAATTGCTTTGAAACACTTCTTACTAATCAAGACGCCTATTCATACACCGTACAGAAGACTCAATTTATACAGACTAGACTTAATATACTAAGGGCCAGATGTAGCAAGGCATTAGCGCGTCGCAAACAGCGAAAAACCCTGTTTGCGAGGCGCTAATGCCCGCGCGCGATGCAGAAACACATTTTGCGAGACGGAACCGACTCGCAAAATGTGTTTCCGACTCGCAAATAGGAAGGGGTGTTCCCTTCCTATTTGCGACTCGCACCGCGATGTAAGTTGATTTGCGACCGCGAAAACGGTCGCAAATCAACTCGCAGTTACCATCCACTTGAAGTGGATGGTAACTCATTCGCAAACGGGAAGGGGTCCCCATGGGACCCCTTCCCCTTTGTGAATGATCACAAAATTATTTTTTCAGAGCAGGCAGTGGTCCAATGGACCACTGCCTACTATGAAAAAAAAACCGAAACAAAAGGTTTCGGTAATTTTTCTATTTGCAGCTCGTTTTCCTTTAAGGAAAATGGGCTGCAGATAGAAGAAAAAAAAACTGCTTTATTTAAAAGCAGTCATGGACATAGTGGTCTGCTGTCTCCAGCAGGCCACCATCCCCGTGAGTGCCCAGACTCGCTATGGGGTCGCAAACGGCGACCCACCTCATTAATATTAATGAGGTGGGTCTTTACGACCCCATAGCGAGTCGCAGAAGGTGTCTGAGACACCTTTCTGCATAGCAAATTGCGAGTTGCAACTTGCGAGTCGCTCTGACTCCCATATTGCAAGTCGCAATTTGCTGTCTACCTACATCTGGCCCCTAGCTATAAAACATGTTGGATTGTGTAAAAAATGTAAATATTTAAAACTTTAATTCAAAAGTCAGGGACAACCAGGGAACAAGGTCACTCTGGTAAATCCCACCAAGTTTCAATTTTTCACATAGTCCTTTTGGCTAAAATTGACCCGTACAACAAAGTACCTGTTGTAGGAAAGTACCATCTTGCCTGGCATGTTACCCCCATATTTCACTGTATGTATGTTGTTTTAGTCCTTGTGTCACTGGGACCCTGCCAGGCAGGGCCCCAGTGCTCATAGTATGTGCCCTGTATGTGTTCCCTGTGTGGTGACTAACTAGCCAGAACCTCAGTGGTTATGCTCTCTCTGCTTTCCAAATTTGTCACTACAGGCTAGTGACTAAATTTACCAATTCACATTGGCATACTGGTACACCCATATAATTCCCTTGTATATGGTACTGAGGTACCCAGGGTATTGGGGTTCCAGGAGATCCCTATGGGCTGCAGCATTTCTTTTGCCACCCATAGGGAGCTCTGACAATTCTTAGACAGGCTTGCCACTGCAGCCTGCGTGAAATAACGTCCACGTTCTTTCACAGCCATTTACCACTGCACTTAAGTAACTTATAAGTCACCTATATGTTTAACCTTCACCTGGTGAAGGTTGGGTGCAAAGTTACTTAGTGTGTGGGAACCCTGGCACAAGCCAAGGTGCCCCCACATCATTCAGGGCAAATTCCCCGGACTTTGTGAGTGCGGGGACACCATTACACTTGTGCACTATACATAGGTCACTACCTATGTATATCGTCACAATGGTAACTCCGAACATGGCCATGTAACATGTCTAAGATCATGGAATTGTCACCCAAATACCATTCTGGTATTGGGGGAACAATTCCGTGATCCCCCGGTTCTCTAGCACAGAACCCGGGAACTGCCAAACTGCCTTTCCGGGGTCTCCACTGCAGCTGCAGCTGCTGCCAACCCCTCAGACAGGTTTCTGCCCTCCTGGGGCCAGGAAACCTTGGCCCAGGAAGGCAGAACAAAAGATTTCCTTTGAGAGAGGGTGTTACACCCTCTCCCTTTGGAAATAGGTGTGAAGGGCTGGGGAGGAGTAGCCTCCCCCAGGCTCTGGAAATGCTTTGATGGGCACAGATGGTGCCCATCTCTGCATAAGCCAGTCTACACCGGGTCAGGGATCCCCCAGCCCTGCTCTGGCACGAAACTGGACAAAGGAAAGGGGAGTGACCACTCCCCTGACCAGTACCTCCCAGGTGAGGTGCCCAGAGCTCCTCCAGTGTGTCCCAGACCTCTGCCATCTTGGAAACAGAGGTGTTGGGGGCACACTAGACTGCTCTGAGTAGCCAGTGCCAGCAGGTGACGTCAGAGGCTCCTTCTGATAGGCTCTTACCTCTTTTGGTAGCCAATCCTCCTAACTTGGTAGCCAAACCTCCTTTTCTGGCTATTAAGGGCCTCTGCTTCGGGAAATTCTTCAGATAACGAATGTAAGAGCTCACCAGAGTTCCTCTGCATCTCCCTCGTCACCTTCTACCAAAGGATCGACCGCTGACTGCTCCAGGACGCCTGCAAAACTGCAACAAAGTAGCAACACGACTACAAGCAACATTGTAGCGCCTAATCCTGCCGGCTTTCTCAACTGTTTCCAGGTGGTGCATGCTCTGGGGGTAGCCTGCCTTCACACTGCACCAGATGCTCCGAAGAAATCTCCCGTGGGTCGACGGAATCTTCCCCCTGTTAACGCAGGTACCAAAAGACTGCATCACTGGTCCTCTGGGTTCCCTCTCATCCTGACGAGCGTGGTCCCTGGAACACAGCAACTCTGTCCCAGTGACTCCCACAGTCCAGTGACTCTTCAGTCCAAGTTTGGTGGAGGTAAGTCCTTGCCTCCCCACGCTAGACTGCAAAGCTGTGTATAGCGTGATTTGATTTCCTGTGCACTCTTCCAGGATTTCCTTCATGCACAGCCTAGCCTGGGTCCCCAGCACTCCGTCCTGCAGTGCACAACTTCTGAGTTGTCCTCCGACGTCGTGGGACCCCCTTTTGTGACTTCGCGTGGACTCCGGTTCACTCTTCTCTTAGGTGCCTGTTGGGGTACTTCTGCGGGTGCTGCCTGCTTTTGTAAGGGCTCTCTGAGTTGCTGAGTGCCCCCTCTGTCGCCTCCTCCAAAAAGCGACATCCTGGTCCCTCCTGGTCCTCAGCAGCACCCAAAAACCTCTGCCCCAACCCTTACAGCTAGCAAGGCTTGTTTGTGGTCTTTCTGCGTGGGAACACCTCTGCAAGCTTCATCGCTACGCGGGACATCCGTTTTTCAAAGGAGAAGTTCCTAGTCCTCTTCTTTCTTGCAGAACTCCAAGCTTCTTCCAACTGAAGGCAGCTTCCTTGCACCTTCATCCGGGGTTTCCTGGGCTCCTGCACCCCCTGGACACTGTCGCGACTATTAGACTTGGTCCCCTTGTCTTACAGGTACTCAGGTCCGGAAATCCACTGTTGTTGCATTGCTGGTGTGCCGGGGACCCAGGCTTGGCTGTGCACGAAGGAAATCCTGGAAGAGTGCACAGGAGACGGAGCAGCTGCAAATCACAAGGTACACAGTTTTGCAGTCTAGCGTGGGGAGGCAAGGACTTACCTCCACCAAACTTAGACTGAAGAGTCACTGGACTGTGGGAGTCACTTGAACAGAGTGGCTGTGTTCCAGGGACCTCGCTCGTCAAGATGAGAGGGGACCCAGAAGACCAGTGTTGCAGTCTTTTGGTGCCTGCATTAGCAGGGGGAAGATTCCGTCGACCCACGGGAGATTTCTTTGGAGCTTCTGGTGCAGGGTGAAAGCAGGCTACCCCGAGAGCATGCACCACCTGGAAACAGTTGAGAAAGCCGGCAGAATTAGGCGCTACAATGTTGCTGGTAGTCGTCTTGCTACTTTGTTGGGGTTTTGCAGGCGTCCTGAGCAGTCAGGGGTCTATCCTTTGGTAGAAGGTGAAGAGGGAGATGCAGAGGAACTCTGATAAGCTCTTGTATTCGTTATCTAAAGAATTATCCAAAGAATTCCCTAAATAGCCAGAAAAGGAGGTTTGGCTACCAAGGAAGGAGGATTGGCTACCAAGAGAGGTAAGAGCCTATCAGAAGGAGCCTCTGGCGTCACCTGCTGGCACTGGCCACTCAGAGCAGTGTGCCCTGAACACCTCTGTTTCCAGGATGGCAGAGGTCTGGGACACACTGGAGGAGCACTGGGCACCTCCCCTGGGAGGTACTGGTCAGGGGAGTGGTCACTCCCCTTTGCTTCATCCAGTTTTACGCCAGAGCAGGGCTGGGGGATCCCTGAACCGGTGTAGACTGGCTTATGCAGAGATGGGCACCATCTGTGCCCATCAAAGCACTTCCAGAGGCTGGGGGAGGCTACTCCTCCCCAGCCTTCACACCTATTTCCAAAGGGAGAGGGTGTAACACCCTCTCTCGGAGGAAGTCCTTTGTTCTGCCTTCCTGGTCCAGGGCTGCCTGGACCCCAGGAGGGCAGAAACCTGTCTGAGGGGTTGGCAGCAGCAGCAGCTGCAGTGGAGACCGCGGAAAGGCAGTTTGGCAGTACCCGGGTACTTTGCTAGAGACCCGGGGGATTATGGAATTGTCTCCCCAATACCAGAATGGTATTGGGGTGACAATTCCATGATCTTAGACATGTTACATGGCCATGTTAGGAGTTACCATTGTGACGCTATACATAGGTAGTGACCTATGTATAGTGCACGAGTGTAATGGTGTCCCCGCACTCACAAAGTCCGGGGAATTTGCCCTGAACGATGTGGGGGCACCTTGGCGAGTGCCAGGGTGCCCACACACTAAGTAACTTTGCACCCAACCTTCACCAGGTGAAGGTTAGACATATAGGTGGCTTATAAGTTACTTAAGTGCAGTGGTAAATGGCTGTGAAATAACGTGGACGTTATTTCACGCAGGCTGCACTGGCAGGCCTGTGTAAGAATTGTCAGAGCTCCCTATGGGTGGCAAAAGAAATGATGCAGCCCATAGGAATCTCCTGGAACCCCAATACCCTGGGTACCTCAGTACCATATACAAGGGAATTATATGGGTGTACCAGTATGCCAATGTGAATTGGTAAATTTAATCACTAGCCTGTTAGTGACAAATTTGGAAAGCAGAGAGAGCATAACCACTGAGGTTCTGGTTAGCAGAGCCTCAGTGAGACAGTTAGGCATCACACAGGGAACACATACAGGGCACATACTTATGAGCACTAGGGCCCTGCCTGGCAGGGTCCCAGTGACACATAGACTAAAACAACATATATACAGTGAAATATGGGGGTAACATGCCAGGCAAGATGGTACTTTCCTACAGTGGCCTAGCCCAGCCTCATCCAGGCGATGGCGGGGGAAGGACGGGCCTGCCCTTGGCCCGCGCCCGTCCTGTGAAGCGGGAGTGCAGGCAGCGCTTTGTGCGCGTTCAGGCAGGCGTGGCCCAGCCCACGTTCTCCTGTTTGATGCCGGGGCTTAGCTCCCCCCGGAGTGCGGCTGACTCCTCCTTTCCCGCTAAGCGGAAGTGCAGGCAGCGCTTTGTGCGTGTTCAGGCAGGCCTGGCCCCGCCCACTTACTCCTGTTTGATGCCGGGGCTTAGTTCCCCCCGGATTGCGGCTGACTTCTCCTTTCCCACAAAGCGGGAGTGCAGGCAGCGCTTTGTGCTCGTTCAGGCAGGCCTGGCCCCGCCCACGTTCTCCTGTTTGATGCCGGGGCTTAGCTCCCCCTGGATTGCGGCTGACTTTTCCTTTCAGAGTAATGTGCACATTTAAATGCTCTGTAGTGACAGTAGGTGATTTGTTCATATGCTGCAGGCAATGTTTTTGAACATGTGGAATGGAAATTAAATATACAGGCCCATATTTCTACTTTATTAGCACCGCATTTGCTTCATTTTTTGAAGCACGAGCGACACAAACTTACAAAATACAATTGTATTTTGTAAGTTAGCGCCGCTTTTGTGCCAAAAAGCAGCACAAATGCGGCGCAAAATATGCATAATTTTGGGCCACAGTTGCCTGTGAGATATACAATAATTCCTACACATTATCGTCATTTGTTGACGAAACAGCGAGACTAACTTTCAAAACACAACAGGAGCCTGTAAATTAGTGCTGCCTTCATGTCAATTGATGATGCTAATGTGGCTCTAACATATGTTTCATGCACGGTCTGTGAGTGTATCAGGAAACACATGTTTTAAATCCAGATTTTTACAAGAAATATAGGGGGTCATTCTGACCCTGGCGGTCAGTGTTAAAGCGGCGGCCAACCCGCCAACAGGCTGGCGGCCAAAAATATTGAATTCTGACCCTGGCGGGAACCGCCAACACAGGCCGCCACATTAACACTCCGACCGCCACGGCGGTACAAACAAACAGCGCGGCGGTCACCGCCAACAGGCAGGCGGCAGACAATGTACCGCCCACCCTATCACGACTCACCAATCCACCACCTTTTCCGGGGCGGGAGCCCCGCCGATAAAAACACGGTGGATACAGACATTTCAAAAGGAAAACGCTTACCTCGACACACTCCACGAGGAATCGGAACAGCATGGAACCCGAACTCCACATCCTCCCAGCCATTGCCTTCCTGCTCTTCTTCCAGGATCACGAACCTCGCCGCAGACGACAACGGTGAGTACTGCACCTACGACACAGGGGAGGGGGGAGGAGGAAAGGTTACGGGCACACACATACGCGACACACCCACCCTCACCCCGACCGAAATACCTACACACCTATGCATATAAAAAGTCAGAGTGACACCCCCAAACCCTCCCCCCAAAAAGCTAAGACAAAAGGCAATGAATGTAAAAGTAGAACTCTATTATTGCAACAATAAAGTATAGCGATCTTAGCAATATATGAATAATAAATACACATCTAGAACTATATACATACAAGTAGCAAAAGTCCGGCCCAGTCTTTCAAAGTCCAAATGTCCGTGGGCCAATGTGCAGCAACACATGGGCAAAGCCCACACACGAGAACGAGTCCATTGGAGAGAACACTGCTGGGGCATCACAAAAAGATAAAACAGGCACCTCAGGGGGAAGGGAAGGGGGGGCACCTCAGCCACATGAGTCCACGACGCCAGATCCACGAACGGCCTCCATGCCCACTGTGCCATCCTGGGGAGTGCAAAGCCACAGTCTCTCAAGTCTCTACAGTGGGTGGCTTGCCCACTGTGCCATCCTGGGGAGTGCAAAGCCACAGTCTCTCAAGTCTCTACAGTGGGTGGCTTGCCCACTGTGCCATCCTGGGGAGTGCAAAGCCACAGTCTCTCAAGTGGATGACAGAGACCACTGGTCATGGAGGAGGCATGGTGGGCAGAGTGCGTCGTGAAGGCCTGCCCGACACAGAACCGGGACTGCCAATGGGCCAGCGGTGCTTGACAGGAAGGGCCCAGCGGAGCGGTGCTTGACAGGAAGGGCCCAGCGGAGCGGTGCTTGAGACGGCGGGGCCCAGCGGAGCGGTGCTCGACAGGAAGGGCCCAGCGGAGCGGTGCTTGACAGGAAGGGCCCAGCGGAGCGGTGCTTGACAGGAAGGGCCCAGCGGAGCGGTGCTTGAGACGGCGGTGCCCAGCGGAGCGGTGCTTGACAGGAAGGGCCCAGCGGAGCGGTGCTTGAGACGGCAGGGCCCAGCGGAGCGGTGCTTGACAGGAAGGGCCCAGCGGAGCGGTGCTTGACAGGAAGGGCCCAGCGGAGCGGTGCTTAACAGGAAGGGCCCAGCGGAGCGGTGTTGAGACGGCGGGGCCCAGCGGAGCGGTGCTTGACAGGAAGGGCCCAGCGGAGCGGTGCTTGAGACGGCGGGGCCCAGCGGAGCGGTGCTTGAGACGGCGGTGCCCAGCGGAGCGGTGCTTGACAGGAAGGGCCCAACGGAGCGGTGCTTGACAGGAAGGGCCCAGCGGAGCGGTGCTTGACAGGAAGGGCCCAGCGGAGCGGTGCTTGAGACGGCGGTGCCCAGCGGAGCGGTGCTTGACAGGAAGGGCACAGCGGGGCGGTGCTTGACAGGAAGGGCCCAGCGGAGCGGTGCTTGACAGGAAGGGCCCAGCGGAGCGGTGCTTGACAGGAAGGGCCCAGCGGAGCGGTGCTTGACAGGAAGGGCACAGCGGAGCGGTGCTTGAGACGGCGGGGCCCAGCGGAGCGGTGCTTGAGACGGCGGTGCCCAGCGGAGCGGTGCTTGACAGGAAGGGCCCAGCGGAGCGGTGCTTGACAGGAAGGGCCCAGCGGAGCGGTGCTTGACAGGAAGGGCCCAGTTCAGCAGTGCTTCTCACGGCGGGGCCCTGTTCAGCGGTGCTTGAGACGGCGGTGCCCTGTTCAGCAGTGCTTCTCACGGCGGTGCCCTGTTCAGCGGTGCCTGTCTTGTGTTTCCAGTGAACCACACCTGGCCAATACTTGCCGCTCAGTCTGCATCGGACCTCTCCGTTGCGGGGCCCTCCTGTGATGGAGCCCTCGGGCCCTGTGTCTCCTCCGATACCCCCGGAATGGGGCTGGTGGGGCCCTCATGGCCAGGTCGGCTGCTCCCTGCCTTTTGCTCCTTGCTGCCCTTGCCCTCCTTGGCAGACTGTCCGTGGCCCTTGGCTCCCTTACCTGATGTGGCAGGTGACGGTGTAAGGCTACCCTCCTTGGGGGCAGGCGTATCAGGCCTGTCGCGCCTGCCCTTGAGTTTTTTGCTCCTCTTCCCAGGGGGGGGGGGGCTGGCTGTGCCTTTGCTGCTGGACGATGTCCCTGCCCAAGGAAAGGGCGGACTCCAAAAAACGGGCACGACGTTCTTGGGAGTTGCTGGGCTGGTGGTGGCTGAGGTGTTTGTGGAACTCTTACGGGATGGAGGGGGTGGGTCAGGTGAGGAAAAGAGGTCATGTTTAGAGAGGAAAATTTTCTTTGGAGCCATGGGAAGGGTAGCTGGAGTGGGTATGGGAGTGGAGGAAGAGGATGTGGTTGTAGGAGAGTCAAGTGTGCTGTCTTTGGGTGCAGGTGCTTGGGCTGGAGGCTGACGTGAGGTGGATGGCTGTTGTTTGGGTGCCTGCCTGCGTTTGTGTGGTTGGGAAGCGGGGGTGACAGACACACTGGGAGAGGACACAGGGGACGTGTACATGGCAGTGGGGGTGGTGACTGCACGTGTGCGGACTGTACTGGAGGGTGTGCTGGTGATGTGTGCAATGGCTTATGGTAGTGTGCTTGCAGGTGTGTGTGGAGACGTCACAGGGAGGGAGGAGGGAGACGAGGAGGTGGGGGACACAGAGGAGGTAGTGACTGTTGGCATGTCTGCATCTGGATGTTGCTTGGGTGAATGCTTGTGTGTTCTGTGGTGCTTATGTTTGGATGAGCTGCCCTTGGGTGTTGAGGTGTGTGCAGGCTGGTCTGTAGGTGTGGATGGGATAGGCAGAGGAACAGGGGAGTGGGACTGGGTGGAGGGAGTCAGAAGAGGGAGGCTGGAGACAGGGACAATCGCTGCCGTCAGTGCTGAGGCCAGAGCGTTGAACGATCGTTGATGGGCAGCCTGACACGAATGAAGGCCCTCCAGGTATGCATTGCTTTGATGCACCTCCCTCTCCACACCCTGGATGGCATTCAAAAGGGTAGACTGCCCAACAATGATGGTCCTCAGGAGGTCAATGACCTCCTCACTGAGGGCAGCAGGGGTGACTGGGGCAGGGCCTGAGGTGCCTGGGGCGAAGGAGATGGCCGGCTTCCTGGCCTTGAGGGCACGGGCCGAAGGCCCAGGGGCTGCTGGGAGGGCGGAGCTGGTGCGCTGGGTGGCAGTTGTACCTGTAGGATCGGTGGGCACGGATATTGCCGCCACCGCAAGGGAGCTCCTTTCCGAGGACGTGTCGGTGTCGCTGAGGTCTCCACGGGTCCCCGTGGTGGAGCCCCCCTCGCCCTCCGTCTCACTGGTCATGTCGGAGTCAGTTGCATGGCCCTCCGGGGCCATGTGAGATGCAGCTCCCTCTTTGCGCCGATGCCACTTCTCCTCCGCCTGATGATGCTAATGCACACATTCACAGAAAAACAAAGAAAATGGGGGGGGGTGGAAAACATAAAGACAAGTTGAGTGCATGCATTGGGGACACCGTTGGCGGAGAGGACAGACACAGAAGCCCCCTGCACTACGCTGCGCACTTGGGGTACACTACTCATTCACTGGGACATGCCCTACAAGCCTATGGGCGACAACTGCCCACACAGTATACACTGGTCCATGAATCGCATTACTAGGCACCCTACAGAGGTGGGGGGCGGGGGCACAGGACCATACCTCACGGACGGGCCTATCCTACAGAAATCGCCCTGGCCTAGGGATACCCACAGCCCTCCTCCTCCCCCAGGCACCTCCACTGCGCGCTAAATAGCCGAATGTGCTGGTACTCACCCACTTGTGTCTGCTGTGATGTCCTCAAGCGCCCATCTAAATCGGGGTAGGCCACCGCCAGGATCCGGGACATCAGGGGGGTCAAGGTACGACTGGCACCCCTCCTAGGTTGGGAGGCCATCCCCAGCAGAGCCTCCGTGGTCTTCCTGCTCCCGCGGCAGATGTCCTCCCACCTCTTGCGGCAGTGGGTGCCCCTTCTGTTGTGGACACCCAGGGCCCGGACGTCCTTGGCGATGGCACGCCAAATGTCGATCTTCTGATGGGCGCTGACCTATGTGACATGTACAGGGGGGGAAGAGAAACATCATCACCTTTCTGCATGCTCGATGTGAGTGGCCCCCCCTCCCCAACCTTGCCATGTGGCACATGCTCTCATCTGTCGTGCCATGCATTCGTCATTCGCTGCCCTCGCCTCCATCGTACATCCTCCCCACTCAACCCAGGCATTGGGCACTATGCATTGCCCCCCGTGTACTCACCTGTTGGTCTGGAGGCCCGTAGAGTAGCGCATATTGGGGGAGGACCCCGTCCACGAGCTTCTCCAACTCCTCGGAACTGAAGGCGGGGGCCCTTTCCCCAGTCGCAGCAGCCATTGTCACTTCCAGACCGAGGTCACAGCAGCACTTGCAGTATAGGACCTCTCCTGTGGATGATCAGGTCTCATGTGAATAAGCATAGAGAAAATGGCGGTTACGGCCGCGGCGGTGCGTACCGCGGCGGTGCGTACTGTAGGAAAGTACCATCTTGCCTGGCATGTTACCCCCATTTTTCACTGTATATATGTTGTTTTAGTTGTATGTGTCACTGGGACCCTGGTAACCCAGGGCCCCAGTGCTCATAAGTGTGCCTGTATGTGTTACCTGTGTAGTGACTAACTGTCTCACTGAGGCTCTGCTAATCAGAACCTCAGTGGTTATGCTCTCTCATTTCTTTCCAAATTGTCACTGACAGGCTAGTGACCATTTTTACCAATTTACATTGGCTTACTGGAACACCCTTATAATCCCCTAGTATATGGTACTGAGGTACCCAGGGTATTGGGGTTCCAGGAGATCCCTATGGGCTGCAGCATTTCTTTTGCCACCCATAGGGAGCTCTGACAATTCTTACACAGGCCTGCCACTGCAGCCTGAGTGAAATAACGTCCATGTTATTTCACAGCCATTTTACACTGCACTTAAGTAACTTATAAGTCACCTATATGTCTAACCTTTACCTGGTAAAGGTTAGGTGCAAAGTTACTTAGTGTGAGGGCACCCTGGCACTAGCCAAGGTGCCCCCACATTGTTCAGAGCCAATTCACTGAACTTTGTGAGTGCGGGGACACCATTACACGCGTGCACTACATATAGGTCACTACCTATATGTAGCTTCACCATGGTAACTCCGAATATGGCCATGTAACATGTCTATGATCATGGAATTGCCCCCTCTATGCCATCCTGGCATTGTTGGTACAATTCCATAATCCCAGTGGTCTGTAGCACAGACCCTGGTACTGCCAGACTGCCCTTCCTGGGGTTTCTCTGCAGCTGCTGCTGCTGCCAACCCCTCAGACAGGCATCTGCCCTCCTGGGGTCCAGCCAGGCCTGGCCCAGGATGGCAGAACAAAGAACTTCCTCTGAGAGAGGGTGTGACACCCTCTCCCTTTGGAAAATGGTGTGAAGGCAGGGGAGGAGTAGCCTCCCCCAGCCTCTGGAAATGCTTTGTTGGGCACAGAGGTGCCCAATTCTGCATAAGCCAGTCTACACCGGTTCAGGGACCCCTTAGCCCCTGCTCTGGCGCGAAACTGGACAAAGGAAAGGGGAGTGACCACTCCCCTGACCTGCACCTCCCCTGGGAGGTGTCCAGAGCTCCTCCAGTGTGCTCCAGACCTCTGCCATCTTGGAAACAGAGGTGCTGCTGGCACACTGGACTGCTCTGAGTGGCCAGTGCCACCAGGTGACGTCAGAGACTCCTTGTGATAGGCTCCTTCAGGTGTTAGTAGCCTTTCCTCTCTCCTAGGTAGCCAAACCCTCTTTTCTGGCTATTTAGGGTCTCTGTCTCTGGGGAAACTTTAGATAACGAATGCATGAGCTCAGCCGAGTTCCTCTGCATCTCTCTCTTCACCTTCTGATAAGGAAACGACCGCTGACCGCGCTGGAAGCCTGCAAACCTGCAACATAGTAGCAAAGACGACTACTGCAACTCTGTAACGCTGATCCTGCCGCCTTCTCGACTGTTTTCCTGCTTGTGCATGCTGTGGGGGTAGCCTGCCTCCTCCCTGCACCAGAAGCTCCGAAGAAATCTCCCGTGGGTCGACGGAATCTTCCCCCTGCAACCGCAGGCACCAAAAAGCTGCATTACCGGTCCCTTGGGTCTCCTCTCAGCACGACGAGCGAGGTCCCTCGAATCCAGCGACACCGTCCAAGTGACCCCCACAGTCCAGTGACTGTTCAGCCCAAGTTTGGTGGAGGTAAGTCCTTGCCTCACCTCACTGGGCTGCATTGCTGGGAACCGCGACTTTGCAAGCTACTCCGGCCCCTGTGCACTTCCGGCGGAAATCCTTCGTGCACAGCCAAGCCTGGGTCCACGGCACTCTAACCTGCATTGCACGACTTTCTAAGTTGGTCTCCGGCGACGTGGGACTCCTTTGTGCAACTTCGGCGAGCACTGTTTCACGCATCCTCGTAGTGCCTGTTTCTGGCACTTCTCCGGGGGCTACCTGCTTCAGTGAGGGCTCCTTGTCTTGCTCGACGTCCCCTCTCTCTGCAGGTCCAATTTGCGACCTCCTGGTCCCTCCTGGGCCCCAGCAGCGTCCAAAAACGCCAAACGCACGATTTGCGTGTAGCAAGGCTTGTTGGCGTCCATCCGGCGGGAAAACACTTTTGCACGACTCTCCAAGGCGTGGGGGATCCATCCTCCAAAGGGGAAGTCTCTAGCCCTTGTCGTTCCTGCAGTATTCACAGTTCTTCAGCCTAGTAAGAGCTTCTTTGCACCAACCGCTGGCATTTCTTGGGCATCTGCCCATCTCCGAGTTGCTTGTGACTTTTGGACTTGGTCCCCTTGTTCCACAGGTACCCTCAGTCAGGAATCCATCGTTGTTGCATTGCTGATTTGTGTTTTCCTTGCATTTTCCCTCTAACACGACTATTTTGTCCTTAGGGGAACTTTAGTGCACTTTGCACTCACTTTTCAGGGTCTTGGGGAGGGTTATTTTTCTAACTCTCACTATTTTCTAATAGTCCCAGCGACCCTCTACAAGGTCACATAGGTTTGGGGTCCATTCGTGGTTCGCATTCCACTTCTGGAGTATATGGTTTGTGTTGCCCCTATCCCTATGTTTCCCCATTGCATCCTATTGTAACTATACATTGTTTGCACTGTTTTCTAAGACTATACTGCATATTTTTGCTATGGTGTATATATATCTTGTGTATATTTCCTATCCTCTCACTGAGGGTACACTCTAAGATACTTTGGCATATTGTCATAAAAATAAAGTACCTTTATTTTTAGTATAACTGTGTATTGTGTTTTCTTATGATATTGTGCATATGACACTAAGTGGTACTGTAGTAGCTTCACACGTCTCCTAGTTCAGCCTAAGCTGCTCTGCTAAGCTACCATTATCTATCAGCCTAAGCTGCTAGACACCCTATACACTAATAAGGGATAACTGGGCCTGGTGCAAGGTGCAAGTACCCCTTGGTACTCACTACAAGCCAGTCCAGCCTCCTACATTGGTTGTGCAGTGGTGGGATAAGTGCTTTGAGACTACTTACCACTCTTGTCATTGTACTTTTCATAAGAGAAAAATATACAAAACAAGGTCAGTGTATATACACATAGCCAAAAAGTTTTGCATTTCCTCTTTTCACTCTTTTCTAAGTGCTGAAAAGTACTTCTAAACTTTCAAAAAGTTCTTAAAAGTTTAAAAAGTTTTTTCTGTCTTTCCAAAAAGTTCTGAAAACTTTTTTCTCTTTGTCTATCACTTTAACTCTCTCTAAGAATGTCTGGCACAGGCCAAAAAGTTGAACTGTCCAAACTTGCATATGATCACCTTAGCTGGAAAGGAGCAAGGAGTCTCTGCATAGAGAGAGGTTTGAGTGTAGGGAAGAATCCTTCTTTAGAACTGTTAATTAATATGCTTAGAGTACAGGATAAGGCCATAAGTGCCCAATCTGTAGAAAAAGTAGCTAATGGTTCTCAATCTGATCCAGGGACTCCCCCAGGAAAAGGTTCAGGAAAGAAACTTCTCAGCCTGCCCATTACTAGACAGTCTAGCATAGTTGGTACAGAGGTTGAATCACATCATACTGATGATGTGCTCTCACATTATACTGGTAGCCAAGCTGTTAGGGTGCCCTCTGTAAGGGACAGGTCTCCTTCTGTTCATTCCCATCATACCTCTGTATCTAGAAATGTCCCTCCCACCCACCCTGATGACAGATTGTTGGAAAGGGAGCTCAATAGATTGAGAGTGGAGCAAACCAGACTGAAGCTCAAGAAGCAACAGCTGGATTTGGATAGACAGTCTTTAGAAATAGAGAGGGAAAGACAGAAAATGGGTTTAGATACCCATGGTGGCAGCAGCAGTATTCCCCATAGTCATCCTGCAAAAGAGCATGATTCCAGGAATCTGCATAAGATAGTTCCCCCTTACAAGGAGGGGGATGACATTAACAAGTGGTTTGCTGCACTTGAGAGGGCCTGTGCTGTACAGGATGTCCCTCAAAAGCAGTGGGCTGCTATCCTATGGCTATCATTTACTGGAAAAGGTAGGGATAGGCTCCTTACTGTAAAAGAAAATGATGCTAACAATTTCCAAGTTCTTAAGAATGCACTCCTGGATGGTTATGGCTTAACCACTGAACAGTACAGGATCAAGTTCAGAGATACCAAAAAGGAGTCTTCACAAGACTGGGTTGATTTCATTGACCAGGCAGTGAAGGCCTTGGAGGGGTGGTTACATGGCAGTAAAGTTACTGATTATGACAGCCTGTATAACTTAATCCTGAGAGAGCATATTCTTAATAATTGTGTGTCTGATTTGTTGCACCAGTACTTGGTGGACTCTGATCTGACCTCTCCCCAAGAATTGGGAAAGAAGGCAGACAAATGGGTCAGAACAAGAGTGAACAGAAAAGTTCATACAGGGGGTGACAAAGATGGCAACAAAAAGAAGGATGGTAAGTCTTCTGACAAGGGTGGGGACAAATCTAAAAATGAGTCTTCATCAGGCCCACAAAAACACTCTGGTGGGGGTGGTGGGCCCAAACCCTCCTTTAATCAGAACAAGGAAAAGAAACCATGGTGCTATTTATGTAAGATAAAAGGCCATTGGACAACAGATTCCAGTTGTCCAAAGAAAGGCACCACAGCTCCTACCACTACAACCCCTACTGCTACACCTAGTGTCCCTACTAATAGCAGTGGTGGTGGGAGCAAACCTACTAATAGCCAATCCAAGGGAGTAGCTGGGCTCACTTTTGGTAATTTAGTTGGGGTTGGTCTGATTAGGGAGACCACAGAGGCTACTTTAGTCTCTGAAGGGGCTATTGACTTAGCCACTTTGGTTGCTTGCCCCCATAACTTGGAGAAGTACAAGCAACTAACCCTAATAAATGGTGTTGAGGTCCAGGCCTACAGGGACACAGGTGCCAGTGTCACAATGGTGATTGAGAAACTGGTGCACCCTGAACAACACATACTTGGACACCAGTACCAAGTAACCGATGCTCACAACATAACACAAAGCCACCCCATGGCTGTTGTAAATCTCAACTGGGGGGGGGTATCTGGTCCAAAGAAAGTTGTGGTAGCTTCAGATTTACCTGTAGACTGTCTATTAGGGAACGATTTGGAGACATCAGCTTGGTCAGATGTGGAGTTGGAGGCCCATGCAGCAATGCTGGGCATCCCAGGGCATATTTTTGCTTTGACAAGGGCTCAGGCCAAAAAGCAAAAAGGACAGGGAAGCTTGGATCCTGGAACAATGGACCAAGTGCTCCCTAAAGCTAGGGCTAGTAGAAGCAAACCACTTCCTACTATCCCTCCCTCTACAGTGGATTCTACTTCTGAGGAAGAAGAATTCCCTCCCTGTGCAGAACCTACACCAGAGGAGCTGGAAGCAGACACTGCTGAGCTTTTGGGTGAAGGGGGGCCTGCCAGAGAGGAGCTGAGTGTGGCACAGCAAACCTGTCCCACATTAGAGGGTCTCAGACAGCAAGCTGTCAAACAGGCTAATGGGGATGTCAGTGACTCACACAGAGTTTACTGGGAGGACAACCTCTTGTACACTGAGCAAAGGGATCCTAAACCTGGAGCTGCCAGGAGATTAGTGATTCCTCAGGAGTACAGAAAGTTCCTCCTAACACTGGCACATGACATTCCCTTAGCTGGGCACCTGGGTCAAATGAAAACTTGGGACAGATTGGTACCACTGTTTCATTGGCCTAGGATGTCTGAGGACACAAAAGAATTTTGTAAGTCCTGTGAAACCTGTCAAGCCAGTGGCAAGACAGGTGGCACTCCAAAGGCACCCCTTATCCCACTGCCTGTGGTTGGGGTTCCCTTTGAAAGGGTAGGGGTTGACATAGTTGGCCCCCTTGACCCTCCTACTGCTTCAGGCAATAGGTTTATCTTGGTGGTAGTGGACCATGCCACAAGATATCCTGAAGCTATTCCTTTAAGGACCACTACAGCTCCTGCAGTGGCAAAGGCCCTCCTGGGAATATTTTCCAGGGTGGGCTTCCCAAAGGAAGTAGTATCAGACAGAGGAAGCAATTTCATGTCTGCATACTTAAAGGCCATGTGGAAGGAGTGTGGTGTAACTTACAAGTTCACAACACCCTATCATCCACAAACAAATGGACTGGTGGAGAGATTTAATAAAACTCTCAAAGGCATGATTATGGGACTCCCTGAAAAACTCCGCAGGAGATGGGATATCCTTCTACCATGCCTCCTTTTTGCCTACAGGGAGGTACCCCAGAAAGGAGTGGGCTTCAGCCCCTTTGAACTTCTTTTTGGACACCCTGTTAGGGGTCCACTCACACTTGTAAAGGAGGGTTGGGAACAACCTTTAAAAGCTCCTAAGCAGGATATTGTGGATTATGTACTTGGCCTCAGATCAAGGATGGCTGAGTACATGAAAAAGGCCAGTAAAAACCTTCAGGCCAGCCAAGAGCTCCAGAAGCAATGGCATGACCAGAAGGCTGTTTTGGTTCAGTACCAACCAGGGCAGAAAGTGTGGGTCTTGGAGCCTGTGGCCCCAAGAGCACTCCAAGATAAATGGAGTGGTCCACACACAATTGTTGAAAAGAAGGGTGAAGTCACCTACTTGGTTGACTTAGGCACTGCCAGGAGTCCCCTTAGGGTGCTCCATGTCAACCGCCTGAAACCCTACTATGACAGGGCTGATCTCACCCTGCTCATGGCAACAGATGAGGGACAGGAAGAAGACAGTGATCCTCTACCTGATCTCTTCTCTTCCACAGAACAAGATGCTCTTGTGGAAGGGGTAGTTTTGGCTGATTGTCTTACTGCTGAGCAGAAAGATAATTGCATAAATCTCCTAGGACAATTTTCAGAACTCTTCTCCATTGTGCCAGGCACCACTTCTTGGTGTGAGCACACTATAGATACTGGAGACAGTTTACCTGTCAAAAGTAAGATCTATAGGCAGCCTGACCATGTCAGGGACTGCATAAAGCAAGAAGTTCAGAAGATGTTGGAACTAGGAGTGGTTGAGCACTCTGACAGTCCATGGGCTTCTCCTGTGGTACTGGTACCAAAACCCAATTCTAAAGATGGAAAGAAGGAAATGAGGTTTTGTGTAGACTATAAAGGTCTCAACTTGGTAACCAAAACAGATGCTCACCCTATACCCAGGGCAGATGAGCTAATAGATACACTGGCATCTGCCAAGTATCTAAGCACTTTTGATTTGACTGCAGGGTATTGGCAGATCAAAATGTCAGAAGATGCTAAACCTAAGACTGCATTTTCTACCATTGGAGGACATTACCAGTTTACTGTAATGCCTTTTGGTTTGAAAAATGCACCTGCCACTTTTCAGAGGTTGGTGAACACAGTCCTGCAAGGGCTGGAAGCTTTCAGCGCAGCATATTTGGATGATATAGCTGTCTTTAGCTCCAGCTGGGATGATCACCTGGTCCACCTTTGGAAAGTTTTGGAGGCCCTGCAAAAGGCAGGCCTCACTATCAAGGCTTCAAAGTGCCAGATAGGGCAGGGTAAGGTGGTTTATCTGGGACACCTTGTTGGTGGGGAACAGATTGCACCACTTCAGGGGAAAATCCAAACTATTATTGATTGGATTCCCCCTACCACTCAGACTCAGGTGAGAGCCTTCCTAGGCCTCACTGGGTATTACAGGAGGTTCATTAAGAACTATGGCTCCATTGCAGCCCCTCTTAATGACCTCACATCCAAGAAAATGCCTAAAAAGGTATTATGGACAGCAAACTGTCAGAAAGCTTTTGAGGAGCTGAAGCAGGCCATGTGCTCTGCACCTGTCCTGAAAAGCCCTTGTTACTCTAAAAAATTCTATGTCCAAACTGATGCATCTGAATTAGGAGTAGGGGCAGTCCTATCACAACTTAATTCTGAGGGCCAGGATCAACCTGTTGCTTTTATTAGTAGAAGGTTGACCCCTAGAGAAAAGCGTTGGTCTGCCATTGAGAGGGAGGCCTTTGCTGTGGTCTGGGCTCTGAAGAAGTTGAGGCCATACCTGTTTGGCACTCACTTCATTGTTCAGACAGACCACAAACCTCTACTTTGGCTAAAACAAATGAAAGGTGAAAATCCTAAATTGTTGAGGTGGTCCATATCCCTACAGGGAATGGACTATACAGTGGAACATAGACCTGGGAGTAGCCACTCCAATGCAGATGGACTCTCCAGATATTTCCACTTAGACAATGAAGACTCATCAGGTAATGGCTAGTCTTATTGTCCTTCGTTTGGGGGGGGGTTGTGTAGGAAAGTACCATCTTGCCTGGCATGTTACCCCCATTTTTCACTGTATATATGTTGTTTTAGTTGTATGTGTCACTGGGACCCTGGTAACCCAGGGCCCCAGTGCTCATAAGTGTGCCTGTATGTGTTACCTGTGTAGTGACTAACTGTCTCACTGAGGCTCTGCTAATCAGAACCTCAGTGGTTATGCTCTCTCATTTCTTTCCAAATTGTCACTGACAGGCTAGTGACCATTTTTACCAATTTACATTGGCTTACTGGAACACCCTTATAATCCCCTAGTATATGGTACTGAGGTACCCAGGGTATTGGGGTTCCAGGAGATCCCTATGGGCTGCAGCATTTCTTTTGCCACCCATAGGGAGCTCTGACAATTCTTACACAGGCCTGCCACTGCAGCCTGAGTGAAATAACGTCCATGTTATTTCACAGCCATTTTACACTGCACTTAAGTAACTTATAAGTCACCTATATGTCTAACCTTTACCTGGTAAAGGTTAGGTGCAAAGTTACTTAGTGTGAGGGCACCCTGGCACTAGCCAAGGTGCCCCCACATTGTTCAGAGCCAATTCACTGAACTTTGTGAGTGCGGGGACACCATTACACGCGTGCACTACATATAGGTCACTACCTATATGTAGCTTCACCATGGTAACTCCGAATATGGCCATGTAACATGTCTATGATCATGGAATTGCCCCCTCTATGCCATCCTGGCATTGTTGGTACAATTCCATAATCCCAGTGGTCTGTAGCACAGACCCTGGTACTGCCAGACTGCCCTTCCTGGGGTTTCTCTGCAGCTGCTGCTGCTGCCAACCCCTCAGACAGGCATCTGCCCTCCTGGGGTCCAGCCAGGCCTGGCCCAGGATGGCAGAACAAAGAACTTCCTCTGAGAGAGGGTGTGACACCCTCTCCCTTTGGAAAATGGTGTGAAGGCAGGGGAGGAGTAGCCTCCCCCAGCCTCTGGAAATGCTTTGTTGGGCACAGAGGTGCCCAATTCTGCATAAGCCAGTCTACACCGGTTCAGGGACCCCTTAGCCCCTGCTCTGGCGCGAAACTGGACAAAGGAAAGGGGAGTGACCACTCCCCTGACCTGCACCTCCCCTGGGAGGTGTCCAGAGCTCCTCCAGTGTGCTCCAGACCTCTGCCATCTTGGAAACAGAGGTGCTGCTGGCACACTGGACTGCTCTGAGTGGCCAGTGCCACCAGGTGACGTCAGAGACTCCTTGTGATAGGCTCCTTCAGGTGTTAGTAGCCTTTCCTCTCTCCTAGGTAGCCAAACCCTCTTTTCTGGCTATTTAGGGTCTCTGTCTCTGGGGAAACTTTAGATAACGAATGCATGAGCTCAGCCGAGTTCCTCTGCATCTCTCTCTTCACCTTCTGATAAGGAAACGACCGCTGACCGCGCTGGAAGCCTGCAAACCTGCAACATAGTAGCAAAGACGACTACTGCAACTCTGTAACGCTGATCCTGCCGCCTTCTCGACTGTTTTCCTGCTTGTGCATGCTGTGGGGGTAGCCTGCCTCCTCCCTGCACCAGAAGCTCCGAAGAAATCTCCCGTGGGTCGACGGAATCTTCCCCCTGCAACCGCAGGCACCAAAAAGCTGCATTACCGGTCCCTTGGGTCTCCTCTCAGCACGACGAGCGAGGTCCCTCGAATCCAAGTGACCCCCACAGTCCAGTGACTCTTCAGCCCAAGTTTGGTGGAGGTAAGTCCTTGCCTCACCTCACTGGGCTGCATTGCTGGGAACCGCGACTTTGCAAGCTACTCCGGCCCCTGTGCACTTCCGGCGGAAATCCTTCGTGCACAGCCAAGCCTGGGTCCACGGCACTCTAACCTGCATTGCACGACTTTCTAAGTTGGTCTCCGGCGACGTGGGACTCCTTTGTGCAACTTCGGCGAGCACTGTTTCACGCATCCTCGTAGTGCCTGTTTCTGGCACTTCTCCGGGTGCTACCTGCTTCAGTGAGGGCTCCTTGTCTTGCTCGACGTCCCCTCTCTCTGCAGGTCCAATTTGCGACCTCCTGGTCCCTCCTGGGCCCCAGCAGCGTCCAAAAACGCCAAACGCACGATTTGCGTGTAGCAAGGCTTGTTGGCGTCCATCCGGCGGGAAAACACTTCTGCACGACTCTCCAAGGCGTGGGGGATCCATCCTCCAAAGGGGAAGTCTCTAGCCCTTGTCGTTCCTGCAGTATTCACAGTTCTTCAGCCTAGTAAGAGCTTCTTTGCACCAACCGCTGGCATTTCTTGGGCATCTGCCCATCTCCGAGTTGCTTGTGACTTTTGGACTTGGTCCCCTTGTTCCACAGGTACCCTCAGTCAGGAATCCATCGTTGTTGCATTGCTGATTTGTGTTTTCCTTGCATTTTCCCTCTAACACGACTATTTTGTCCTTAGGGGAACTTTAGTGCACTTTGCACTCACTTTTCAGGGTCTTGGGGAGGGTTATTTTTCTAACTCTCACTATTTTCTAATAGTCCCAGCGACCCTCTACAAGGTCACATAGGTTTGGGGTCCATTCGTGGTTCGCATTCCACTTCTGGAGTATATGGTTTGTGTTGCCCCTATCCCTATGTTTCCCCATTGCATCCTATTGTAACTATACATTGTTTGCACTGTTTTCTAAGACTATACTGCATATTTTTGCTATGGTGTATATATATCTTGTGTATATTTCCTATCCTCTCACTGAGGGTACACTCTAAGATACTTTGGCATATTGTCATAAAAATAAAGTACCTTTATTTTTAGTATAACTGTGTATTGTGTTTTCTTATGATATTGTGCATATGACACTAAGTGGTACTGTAGTAGCTTCACACGTCTCCTAGTTCAGCCTAAGCTGCTCTGCTAAGCTACCATTATCTATCAGCCTAAGCTGCTAGACACCCTATACAC
Source organism: Pleurodeles waltl (assembly GCF_031143425.1). Taxonomy (NCBI): domain Eukaryota; kingdom Metazoa; phylum Chordata; class Amphibia; order Caudata; family Salamandridae; genus Pleurodeles; species Pleurodeles waltl. Next base: position 1,179,099,666 of record NC_090445.1, on the reverse strand, counting down.
TAATAAGGGATAACTGGGCCTGGTGCAAGGTGCAAGTACCCCTTGGTACTCACTACAAGCCAGTCCAGCCTCCTACACGTACCGCGACCGCCGGCGCTCACCGCCATTGGCTCATGAAACCCATAGGGTTCAATGTTGTCCAATGCGGCTTTGCGCCGCGGACTGCGACCGCCTACCGCCACGGTGTGCCACGCTTGTGCAATGACCTCACTTCACATTGTCACACTTCACAGGTCAGAAAGCCGCCATTTCCAGGGCCCAAATGGCTTAATTCCTACTGCGTCACATATGGCTAGGCCTTGCACCGACATTCATACTAGCCATTCAATACCGAGAGATTTGTGTACTGTGCATGCTGTGGGCACTTACCTGTGGGTTGCTTGACTCGGTGCTCCATGTTGTCCTTCCTAGGCACCGTCCGCTGGGACTGGCGAGGAGATGGAGGAATCCTCCCGTGTACAGACCGCTGGTGGACCTGTCGACAATGGAAGAAAGACACGTCATACTAACCTACAGACTCAACCGTGCCACTATACAGGAACTGTGTGCCCAGCTGGAGCCAGACCTGATGTCACCCATCCGCCAACCCACAGGGATTACGCCTCTAGTGCAGGTGCTGTCAGTACTGCATTTTTTTGCCAGTGGATCATTTCAAACTACAGTGGCCATTTCATCTGGCATGTCTCAGCCTATGTTTTCAAAGGTGTTGTCCAGAGTGTTGTCTGCCCTGATGAAATACATGCGGAGCTACATCATTTTCCCTGAGGTGGGTGACTTGCCTACAGTGAAGGGTGATTTCTATGCCCTTGGACACATTCCCAATATCATTGGTGCCATTGATGGTACCCATGTGGCTTTGGTTCCCCCAAAAGACGATGAACAGGTGTACAGGAACCGAAAAAGTTATCATTCGATGAATGTCCAGGTGGTCTGTTTGGCTGACCAGTACATCTCCCATTTAAATGCCAAGTTCCCAGGGTCAGTGCATGACGCGTACATCATGCGAAATAGCAGCATCCCTTATGTGATGGAACAGCTACAGAGACACCGTGTGTGGCTAATTGGTGACTCTGGTTACCCCAACCTGCCTTGGCTATTGACCCCAGTGAGGAATCCCAGGACCAGGGCAGAGGAACGGTACAATGAGGCCCATGGGCGTACTAGGAGGGTGATTGAGCGTACCTTCGGCCTCCTGAAGGCCAGGTTTAGGTGCCTGCATATGACAGGTGGATCCCTAATGTATTCACCAAAGAAGGTGTGTCATATCCCCGTGGCCTGCTGCATGCTTCACAACCTGGCTTTGCGACGCCAGGTGCCTTTCCTGCAGGAGGATGGTCCAGATGGTGGTGTTGTGGCCGCTGTGGAGCCTGCGGAGAGTGAAGAGGAGGAAGACGAAGAGGACGACACAGACAACAGGGACAGAGTGATACTGCAGTATTTCCAGTGACACACAGGTAAGAATCTACTCCTGCATTGTATTAATTCTGTAACTGTAGAGGCTCTCTACTGTCTGACCTTTCACCCCAATGTATGGTAACTTAGTTGTGTTTTTCACTTCCTATTTGAGTGATCTGATCCCCACGGAGTGCCCTCTGTTTTTTTTCCCCATGGACTACCGCTGTGTGACACTGGTATGTTGTCATCACAATGTTAATAGAAGAGTTTTGTTGGTTATCTCGAATACATTTGGTTTAAATAAATAGATAGCAGAATCCAGTTTGTTTTTGTGCAAAAAATGTGTTTATTGTAGTTTTCAAATAGGTGTATAGTTCTAAAAGGGTGATGGGTGATGGTGGAGGCATGTCCATGGCAGTGTCCAGACTGTCGTTCCTACAGGTCCATTGTCCATATGCCTGTGGAAGGTGGAGCAGGGGCAGTTCAAGGTTGGACAGGGTGAACAAGTGGGACAGTGGGATGACATCCGGGGGATTCCGTGCATGGCGGGGGTCTTGACATCCTACTCTGTCTTCTTCCTCGATCTCAGGCCTTTCTTGCGGGGTGGTTCTTGTTCTGCAGGGGGTGGGGTCCGGGTGGGCCGTTGCTGTTGTGTCGGGGCCTCCTGACCACTAGCGCCGGCGGAGGTGGTGGGATGTTCTTCCTCCATGCTAGTGGCAGAGGCCATTTGGGGGGCCACATGGTCCCGCAATGTGGTGACAATCTGGTTGAGTGCCACCACGATTGTACCCATTGCAGAACTGATGCTGCGCAGTTCTTCCCGGAACCCCATGTACTGGCCCTCCTGCATGGCCTGGATCTCCTGGAACCTGGCCAGGACCGTCGCCATTGTCTCTTGGGAGTGGTGGTACGCTCCCATGATGGTGGTGAGGGCCTCTTGGACAGTGGGTTCCCTAGGCCTGTCCTCCCTCTGTCGCACAGCAGCCCTCCCAGTTCCCCTTTGTTCCTGGGCCTCTGTCCCCTGGACGGTGTGCCCACTACCAGTGCCCCCAGGTCCCTGTTGTTGTTGGGGTTGTGGGTTACCCTGGGTGCTCTGTACTGGTAGACACACCGCTGCTTGACCTGTCCTGGAGACAGAAGCATGGGCCCGCTGGGTGGGTGCTGTGCTGGTGTTTCCAGAGGGGGGTAGGTCTGCTGTGGCCTGTGGCTGACTGAGGGTAACCGACTGTCCAGAGGTCCCCGATGGTCCGGGCTGGTCATCAGGTTATAGGTTGACAGAGCTGCTGTCATCACTGGGGGCCTGTTTTGGGGGTGGGATGGACAAATCTGGACCCTCCTGGCCGGTGTGTTGGCGTTCGGGCCCTGCAGGGGTAAAAGAGTATGGTTATTGCTTTTGTGTGTGCCATGGCGTGCGATTTGTGGGTGCCCTTGTCCCCCAGTGCTGGCAGTCCCTTGTGGGAGGAGTTGTGAGGGTGGTTTGGGGGGGGGATGGGTATGTGCAGTGGTCATGCTTAGGTGATGGGTGTCCATGGTTTGTGTTGGCATTCAGGGGTTGGTGTTCGGTTGGGTGGGTTGTGCTGGTGAGACATTAACAGGGAGGATGTGTGCTGGGGGGTTGGGGGTGAGGGTGGGGGTGTGGGTTGGCATGCTGGTGGGTGGGGGGGGGTGAAGTAGTTGAGATTGAACTTACCAGAGTCCATTCCTCCGCCTACTCCAGCGAGGCCCTCAGGATGCAGGATGTTCAAGACCTCTTGCTCCCATGCTGTGAATTCGGGTGGAGTGGGTGGGGGTCCGCCGCCAGTCTTCTGCACAGCGATGTTGTGTCTTGACACCATCAACCGCACCTTCCCCCGTAGGTCGTTCCAGCGCTTTCGGATGTCTTCCCGATTTCTGGGATGCTGTCCCACAGCGTTGACCCTGTCGACGATCCTTTGCCATAGCTCCGCCTTCCTGGCTATTGTGGTGTGCTGCACCTGTGTGCCGAAGAGCTGGGGCTCTACCCTCATTATTTCCTCCACCATGACTCTGAGTTCTTGGTCCGAGAACCTGGGGTGTCTTTGGGGTGCCATGGGGTGGTGTGGATGAGGTGTGGGGTGGTGTTTGTGGTGATGAGTGTGGTGGTGTGTGGTGTTTTGTGCGTAGATGTGGTGTGGGTGATGATGTTGGGTTCCTGTGTGTGCTGTGCTTTGCGTTCCCTGTGCTCTCTCTCTGTGTTTTGCGCCTTGTCTCTGAATTTCGAGTTGTGGGGGTTTGTGGGTGTTGTGGGTGTGTGTTTTATATAGTGATGGGTGTCTGGGAGTGGTGTATGTATGTGTATCAGGTGTGTGTATTTCGAATTGTCCAATGTGGTAGTGTTTTGTAAATGTGTGTGTATTTTGACCGCGGCGGTGTGTACGGCCAATGGGATACCGCGGTTGAAAGACCGCTGCGTGGATTCGTGGGTCGTAATGGCATGGGCGTGTTTGTGTTGGCGTGACGGTGGAGGTTTGGTCATCTCCAGTTTATCGCTGACCGCTGATGAGGCGGCCTTCAGTGGATGTCGGGTTTTTGGCGATTTGGCAGTTGTGGGTCAGAATGACCGTGGCGGTTTACCGCGGCCGCGGCGGTATGATGGCGGTCTTCTGACCGGCGGTAAGAGCCTTTTACCGCCGAGGTCAGAATGACCCCCATAGTGTTCCTCAATGTTTTGTAATACATGTCTGAACTGGATTCTGACACATATGTAACAAGTTATAGCTGACCTCAGGTAACATCTTAGACTGATATTTGGAGTTTGTAGTGCCACATTTAAATTAGGGATGGATGCCAAAAGGTATGCACACGGGTTCATATCTCTATGGTTGGTGCAACTTACACATAGCTGTGGCACATCAAATTAAGAAAATTATACAGATTGAGGGCTGTCCCTGGCCCTCTGTACATTGTACTTGTGTGTTTTAAATTGGTCTTTCTCACAATAGTTGGGTGACTGGTATTGCAGTCCTCCCGGAAAGTGACTTGGCATGTCTCTCATGGATAGACATGATGAGAGGAATACACTCCATGAATTAGTCTGCTTACAAATGAAGGAGCATGTTTGCCACCACATGATAGTTAGGGCCACTGCATGTGTGCAGATATGTGTGTGTATCACTCACTGAAGTCCCCAGGTCTGTACATGTTTGCAGTGGTATGTAGGATGCAGTATCATCATGTCTGAGAGGCTTGACTTTCTGAGTTAATATTACTCATAGTATTTGTATTTGGAAGTGTTGTACAGTGCACAGACAATAAGCAAATTTCTCCCTTCCATGCCTTACAGGTGGACCTGCACCCTACACTATCGGAGTGGTGGCTCGATTTGCGGACCCAGACATCTCCAGTAAGTGTTGATATTTCTGTTTTGTGTTGTGTTTGCTGATGATGTGTGATTGACTCCTGTGTGTTGGACACAAAGCAAGGTGTGATGCGCTGGTCAATGATTGGATATGTTCCTTGAGTGGAGTATCATTTTTTCCCCATCTTTGAGTTGGCCAATCATTAGCGTATTGTCATAATTTGGGATTGTAGGTCAGTCCTGTAGGCACGGCCATGTGAATAGGGATGAGTTATGTGGATAAAACTTAAATTCAGAAAATTTAGCAGAGGACCATATTAGTGATTTAGTCAGCAAGTCAGACCCTGATTCTCCCAGAATAGGGATGCCAAAGTCTTACCCACAGACTTCAGCCACCCTATTTACTAATGAACATGTTTGACTGTATGTTTGACTTCCTAGCAGCATGTAGCTCCACATGTTGTGCTACGAGTATGAGGCACTTGAGTACAATGGCCTAGGTGTGCATGCAGCTTATGGCCAGATGTGTGCTTGCATCTATCCTCTTGGTGTAAGTCATGTGTTACTGGTAGGAAATGATCTTGACAATTGTATGCATTTCCAAACATAAGTGTGGATGGTATTGTCCAAGGTTTGGGTGTATCCTAGTTGGACTTCCTCCTTACCTTTGGTGGGCTGGCCAAAGCCATGTACAGCTGTCCAAAGCTTCCTGGGTGTCCTTGTTGTTGTAAAGTATTTGTGGCTTGTCCACCCCCCCCCCAGGCACAGGCGTAGGGTTGTGAATAGTGTACCTAGGACTGATGATCCAAGTTTAGTACACAGACATGTAAATCTGTAAGTCACTTGTCCAAACCTAGGATACCCACTCATGATTAGCTTCTGCATTCTATCCTGGCAATTCTATTTACAACTCGCATATCTTTGTGGCCCTTGATTGTCATCAAGAACATAGTAATTTGTTGGCCTTTCAGTGTGGAGGACTTGCAGAATTACTTTTACCTGACAAATGGCTGAACAATGATGCCAAATTCATTCAAGTTGTTACCCATCTTTTAGAGTTTTGCTGTGCTGTTTGATGATAGGACATGTGTAGGCTGCCTTGGTATGTACTGCCTCAGGGACAATCAGTGATCTGTATGATAATATGGCCTGTTTCTGGTACATTAGATGTATTGTCTGATTTACTTCTGGAGCCATATCACACAATGAAGTACCTAATGTTTGGTTTTATATTTGTTTTAACAGCTGCCAATCTGAATCCCATCCAGATTCGGGAGTTTCAGCACAGGGCGATGCGTTACCGCCACATTCTGAATGTGGAGTCGGGGTTCCGCAACATGGCAAGGCGTTATCGCCATGAAAGAGCCTCCGGAGTGTGGAGGGCATTTGTCCAAGGGGGCTCTTCCGTGTCCACCACAGCCACCACCACCAGCACCACCACTACCACCCAGGAAGCACCAACATTAGCAGGCGCCTTTGCTGGACCGTCAACATCCACAGCTCCAGGACCTGTCACAGCACCACCTGCACCTCCTCCTACAGACATGGCACCGACAAGGGCCCATACTTCCTCCACTGGCACCCAGGCCACCCCTGCTGCAGTCATAGACCCAGCAGCTTTTTTACAGATGCAATGGAACATGGACCGTATGTTGCGGAAAATGATCAGGCTGCAGCAGGAGGTGGCACAAGTAAATCGGAGGGCGCTTGCCATCAAAAATACCCTGCTGAGGGCCAACTTGTAGACACTATACTTAGCCATGATTCCCTCCCCTCCCTCCTCTTTCCTGGTTCTTTTAATTAGTGGGTTTAGGGGGCTTAGTGTTAGGTTAGTATAGGCTGTTAGTTTAGTTAGTAGTAGTGGATGGGGGGTGTGTGTCTGATCCTTTTTATATCTGTTTTTTATTAAGTGTTTGGGTGGGGGACGATGCTGGGGTTTTGAGGTTTTTCAAAAAAAAAAAAAAAAAAAATATATATATATATATATATATATATATATATATATATATATATATATATATATATATATATATATATATATATATATATATATAAAAAAATCCCAAAAACATATATTTGTTTACTATAAGATACTATGGTGGTCATTACAACCCTGGCGGACGGTGTTAAAGCGGCGGTAAGACCGCCAACAGGCCGGCGGTAAAAAAATTGGAATTACGACCGTGGTGGAAACTGCCAACAAAGACAGCCACTTTAACACTCCGACCGCCACGGCGTTAAGAAAAACAGCTTGGCGGTCACCGCCAACAGACACGCAGAAGACAAAGTAACGCCCACAGTATCACAACCTACCAATCCGCCACCTTTTCCCGGGCGTATTCACCGCGGATAAAAACACGGCGGAAACAGGACTGCGAAGGGAAAACGCTCACCTCTACACACCCCACGAGGAATCCGGACGCCATGGAACCAGAGCTGCACATCCTGCCAGCCCTCATCTTCTTGCTCCTCTATCAGGAGCACGGACGCCGGCGGCGAAGACCACGTGAGTACTGCACCTACGACACAGGGGAGGGGGGAGGGAAAAAACAGGGACACACACACGCAACACCCCCACCCTCACCCACTACAACACACACACTAATACAGCATGATACATCACAGTTATTCCCCCCAACCCCCCCGGAAGAATGCAAAGACAAAAGTAAATGAGTGTAACCATTGTAATATATTAAAATGCAGTACGCAAAAATATATATATACACCATAAACAAATTATGCACCAAGCTTAGTAGTCCAGGTAGTGCTCCAATGAAGTCCGTGGAACACTGGGCCCACACGGTATGGGCAAGGCCCACACAAGATCCCCGACCATGACGGAGAGAACACTGCAGGGGCATCAGAGAGCAAGAAAACAGGCATCTCAGGGGGAGGGAAAGGGGGGGCACCCCAGCCGGTTGAGTGCACTATGCCAAATCCACGAAAGGGCCACATGCCCACTGTTCGATCCTGGGGTGTGCTAAGCCACAGTCTCTCAAGTCTTTACAGTGGGTGGGTTGCCCACTGTTCCATCCTGGGGAGTGCAAAGCCACAGTCTCTCAAGTCTCTACAGTGGGTGGGTTGCCCACTGTTCCATCCTGGGGAGTGCAAAGCCACAGTCTCTCAAGTCTCTACAGTGGGTGGGTTGCCCACTGTTCCATCCTGGGGAGTGCAAAGCCACAGTCTATCAAGTAGATGTATCTCTCCACTGGCTCTGGAGGGGGCCTTGAGCCCAGAGTGCTTCATCCTGCTAAGGACAGAGGTAGTGGATGACAGTCTCCACTGGTTCTGGAGGGGGCATGGTGCCCAGAGTGCTTTATCCTGCTAAGGACAGAGGTAGTGGATGACAGTCTCCACTGGTTCTGGAGGGGGCTCTGTGCCCAGAGTGCTTCATCCTGCTCGTGATGGACTCAGTAGCGTCAGTGCCCTTGGTGCTCATGTGCCAGCGGTGCTTGGAGCGGCAGTGCCCTGTTCAGCGGTGCTTGGAGTGGCGGTGCCCTGTTCAGCGGTGCTTGGAGCGGCGGTGCCCTGTTCAGCGGTGCTTGGAGCGGCGATTCCCTGTTCAGCGCTGCTTGGCACGGTGGTGCCCTGTTCAGCGGTGCTTGGAGCGGCGGTGCCCCGTTCTGCGGTGCTTAAGGCAGCGGTGCCCTGTTCAGCGGTGCTTGAGGCGGCGGGCTCCTTTGCAGTGACTCAGCTGCTGGCGGTCCTCTCTGTCCCAGTGGAGCTTGTGCTAGCGGTCCTCTCTGTCCCAGCGGGACTTGTGCTGGCGGTCCTCTCTGTCCCAGCGGGGCTTGTGCTGGCAGACCTCTCTGTCCCAGCGGGGCTTGTGCTGGCGGTCCTCTCTGTCCCAGCGGGGATGATGTCGGTGGCCTCCTGGCCAGCGGGGATGATGGCCTCCTGGCCAGTGGGGATGATGGCGGTGGCCTCCTGGGCAGCGGGGATGCTGGCGCCGTGCTGCTCTTCCCAGACTTTCCTGGTTTCTTGTGGCCCTTCCCAACCTTGGGAGGTGTCGCAGCTGACTCCACACTCCCACCGGGACCCCTGGGAGCGGCTTTGGTGGCTGGAGTTTTCCCCCTCTCCCGCCGGGCACTGGCCCACTTTTGATGCCTAGGACTCGGACGGGGGGAGTAGGTGTGGGAAAGAGGTCAAGGTTGGACAGGAAAAGATTTTTGGAGACACTGGGATGGGTGGCTGGAGGGGGTTTGGGAGTGGAGGAAGAGGTTGTGGTTGTAGGAGGTGTTCATTTGGTGACTTTGGGTGAAGATGCATGCGCTGGAGACTGTCGTGAGGTGGATGGCTGTTGGGTGAGTGTGTGCCTGCATTTGTGTATCTTGGGAGGTAGCATCACAGACACACTGGGAGAGGACACAGGGGACGTGTGAATGGTAGTGGGGGTGGTGACTGCACGTGAGCGGGGTGTGGTGGTGGGTGTGCTGGTGATGGCAGTAGTGGCTGTAGATGTAGTGCATGCAGGTGTGAGTGTAGACGAGACTGGGAGGGAGGAGGGAGACAAGGAGGAGGGGGACACAGTGGAGGCAGTGGATGTTGGTGTGTCTGCCTGTGTGGGAAGCTTGCGTGAGTGCCTGTGAGTGCCTGTGCGTGAGTTCCCTTGTGTGTTGACGTGTGTGCATGCTGGTCTGAAGGTGTGCTTCGGATAGGCTGGGGTACAGGGGATTGGGTCTGGGTGGAGGAAGTTGGAGGGGAGAGGCTAGAGACAGGGACAATGGCTGCCATCAGTGCTGAGGCCAGAGTCTGAAAAGCTCGCTGAAGGGCCGCCTGACCAGAATGAATGCCCTCCAGGAATGCATTTGTTTGTTGCAACTGCCTTTCTACACCCTGGATGGCATTCAAAATGGTAGACTGCCCAACAGTGAGGGACCTGAGGAGGTCAATGGCCTCCTCACTGAGGGCAGCAGGGGTGACTGGGGCAGGGCCTGAGGTGCCTGGGGCGAAGGTGATGCCCACCCTCCCGGGTGAGCGGGCACGGTGCAAAGGCTGAGGGGCTGCTGGGAGGGCAGTGCTGGTAGGGGGGGTGGCGGCTGCACCTGTAGATAGGGGGCACAGATGTTGCTGCCACCACAAGGGAGCTCCCATCAGAGGACGAGTCAGTGTCGCTGGTGTCAGCTCCTGTCCCCGCCGTGGAGCTCCCCTCGCACTCCGCCCAACTGGTGAACTCTGGGTCTGTAGTGTGGCCCTCCATGGCCATGTGGGATGCAGCTCCCTCCTGCTCCGGTGCCACTGCTCCTCCGCCTGATGATGCTAATGCACACAAGAACAGGGAGATCACAAAAAGGGGGGGACGACAGAAGAAAGACATGTTGAGTGCATGCATTACCGTTGGCGGACACAACAGACACAGAAGCCCCCTGCACTACGCTGCACTCTTCGGCTCCACTGTTCAATCCCTGGGAAATGGCCTACTAGGCTATGCACGACATCTTCACACATGGATGACACAGGGGCATGACTTGGTGTACTTGGCACTCTACAGAGGTGGGGTGGGGTGCCACATGGCCTGCCTTACGGAGGGACCTTGCCTACTAAACTCACCCTGGCCTATGGAAACCCACAGCCCACCTCCACCACCCAGACCCCTCGACTGCACACAAAATCAGCAGGATGAGAGTGTACTCACCCCCTTGTGGCTGCTATGATGCCCTCAAGCACCCATCGAACTCCAGATACGCCACCGCCAGGATCCTGAACATCAGTGGGGTCATGGTGCGACGGGCACCCCTCCCATGTTGGGAGGCAATCCTCAGCTGGGCCTCCGCCGTCTTCTTGCTCCAGCAGCGAATGTCCTCCCATCTCTTACGGTAGTGGGTGCTCCGTCTGTTGTAGACCCCCAGGGTCCGGACGTCCTTAGCGATGGCACACCAAATATCTTTTTTCTGGTGGGCGCTGACCTACATGAATTGTACAGGGGGAAGAGAAACTTATTACTAAGTGCACAGTCATTGGCCCCCATCCCTACCCTTGCCATGTGGCACATGCACTCACCGTCGTTTCATGCACGCCGCAATCTCCCCCCCACCTCTTACATCCACCCCACTCCACACAGGCATAGCACATACAGCATGCTCCCAGTGTACTTACCTGTTTGTCTGGAGGACCGTAGAGTAGCGTGTACTGGGGGAGGACCCCGTCCACAAGTTTCTCCAACACCTCCGATGTGAAGACAGGGGCCCTTTCCCCGGACACTGGGGCCATTGTCTCTTCCAGACCGAGGTCACAGCAGCACTTGCAGTGTAGGTCCTCTCCTGTCAACGATCAGGTATCGAGTGATTGAACAGATAGAAAATGGCGGTCACGTCCGCGGCGGTGCATACCATTACCGCTGGCGTACATCGTCATTGGTTCCTGGGACCCATAGGGTCCAATGTTACCCAATGCAGCATTGCGCCGCGGTCTTTGACCGCCTAATGCGACGGTGTACAATGCCAGCCCAGTTACCTCACATCCCATTGTCCCACTTTAGAGGTCAGGCAGCCGCCATTTCAGTGGCCCACATGGCTTCATTTTTTACTGCGTCACACATTGGCTTCATTTTTTACTGCGTCACACATACCTAGGCCTAGACTCAACACACATACAGGCCACTTTTCGGATTAGGATTCGTGTTCTGTGTAAGCTGTGGGTATGTACCTCTGAATTTGTTGACTCTGTGCACGCTGTTGTCCTTCATAGGCACCATCCGCTAGGACATGTGAGGAGATGGCGGCATCCTCCGGTGTAAAGACCGCTGGTGGACCTGTCGACAATGGAGGAAAGACATGTGATTATCACATACAGGCTTGACCGTGACGCAATCCAGGAACTGTGTACCCAGCTGGAGCCAGACCTGATGTCAGCTATCCGCCATCCCACAGTGATCCCCCCTCAAGTGCAGGTGCTGCCAGTGCTCCATTTCCTTGCAAGTGGGTCATTTCAAACAACAGTGGCCATTGCATCAGGGATGTCCCAGCCTATGTTTTCCAACGTGTTGTCCAGAGTGTTGTCTGCCCTGCTGAAACACATGCGGAGCTACATCGTTTTTCCTCAGGTGGAAGATTTGCCTACAGTGAAAGGTGATTTCTATGCCTTGGGACATATCCCCTACATCATAGGTTCCATTGATGGGACACATGTGGCTTTGGTCCCCCCCGCAGGAGTGAACAGGTGTACAGAAACCGGAAGAGTTATCATTCGATGAATGTACAGATGATATGTTTGGCAGACCAGTACATCTCCCATGTGAATGCCAAGTTCCCTGGCTCAGTGCATGACGCCTACATCCTGCGGAATAGCAGCATCCCTTATGTGATGGGTCAACTCCAGAGGCACCGTGTGTGGCTATTAGGTGAGCACCTAGAAGCAAGTCAATGGGAATGGTTGTCTGGGTCTGGGGATATCCCTACAGGTTAGTGTGTGTCTAACAGTTATCCCTCGCCATTTGCAGGTTACCCCAACCTGTCATGGCTACTGACCCCAGTGGGGAATCCCAGGACAAGGGCAGAGGAACGCTACAATGAGGCCCATGGGCGAACTCAGCGGATAATCGAGCGGACCTTCGGCCTCCTGAAGGCCAGGTTCAGGTGCCTCCATATGACAGGTGGATCCCTATTCTACTCACCAAAGAAGGTGTGCCAGATCATCGTGGCATGCTGTATGCTTCACAACTCGGCTTTGCGATAACAGGTGCCTTTTCTGCAGTAGAATGGTCCAGATGTCGGTGTTGTTGCAGCTGTGGAGCCTGTGGACAGTGAAGACGAGGAGGGTGAAGAAGAAGACATGGACAACAGGGACTCAGTGATTCTGCAATATTTCCAGTGAGACACAGGTAAGAATACAAACCTGCCTAATACATGTACTTTAACACTACTACCTCTCTACTGACTGTCGTTTTTACCCAGTGTATGGTCACTGTGTTGTCACTTTCCCTTACGATTTCCCAGATATGGGTCCCACTGTGTGACATCTGCTTTGATTCCTCATGGACTAGAGCTGTGTGACATAGTTATGTTGACATTACAATTGAAAGAGGTTTTTGACACAGTAATTGCTAATACCCTATTTCAAAATCACAGACTGACTCCAGATTGTTTTGTGCTTCAAGGGTGTATATTTAAGTGCTCAATATTGGAGGGGGTTGTAAAATGGTGAGGGGTGATGGTGGAGGAATGTCCATGGCAGAGTCCAGTCTATTAGTCTCACAGGTGCATTGCCCAAATGGGCATAGGAAGTGGAGCTGGGGCAGTTTGAGGATGGACAGGGTGACAAAGTGGGACAGAAGGATGGCATTCAGACTGGTCTCATTTCTTGGCGGGGGTCTTGGCATCATTCTCTGTCTTTGTCCTGGATCACAGGGACCGTTTGCGGGGTGGTTCTCCCTCTGCAGTGGGTGGGGTGCTGGTGTGGTGGTCCTGTGGCGGTGCCTCCTGTCCACTAGCGCCGGCGGAGGTGGTGGGCAGTTCATCGTCCATGCTAGTGTCAGGGGCCCCTTGTTGTGCCACAGTGTCCCTCCTGGTGTTGAGTACTTCCTTCAGCACCCCTACACTGGTGCCGAGGGTGGAATTGATGGTTCTGAGTTCCTCCCTGAAGCCCAAATACTGTTCCTCCTGCAGGCGCTGGGTCTCCTAAAACTTGGCCAGTACCATTGCCATTGTCTCCTGGGAGTGGTGGTAGGCTCGCCAGATGTTGGAGAGGGCCTCATGGATAGTGGGTTCCCTTGGCCTGTCCTCCCCCTGTCGCACGGCAGCCCTCTCAGTTCCCCTGTGTTCCTGGGCCTCCGTCCCCTGGACCGTGTGCCCACTGCCCTCAGGTCCCTGTTGTTGTTGGGGTGGTGGGTTATCCTGGGTTCCCTGTAGTGGTGGACACACTGCTGATTGACGTGTCCTGGGGACGGAGGTATGGGCCCGCTGGGTGGGTGCTGTGCTGGTGTTTCCAGAGGGTGGAAGCTCTGTAGTGGCCTGTGACTGTGTGAGGGGAACCGACTGTCCCGAGGTCCCCGATGGGCCGGGCTGGTCATCTAGATCCAGTTGGACAGAGGTGCTGTCCTCACTGTGGCCCTCTTCTGTTGGTGGTGTGGACATGTGTGGACCCTCCTGTCCGGTGACGTTGGGTAGGGGTCCTGCAGGGGTATGAAACGATGTTTATTACATCTGTGTGTGGCATTGTGTGCAATGGGTGGGTGACTGTTTACCCCAGTGCTTGCATTCCTGTGTGGGACCTTGTGTGATGATGGTTTAGGGGGGTGTATGGGTTTGTGCAGTGGGCATGCTTTGGGGATGGGTGTCCATGCTTTGTTGTTGCATGCAGGGCTTGGTGTTGCGATGTGTGGTTTGTGATGTTGGGACATTTGTGAGGAGTTGGAGTGATGAGGGTGAGGGTGGGGGTATGTGACGGCATGCAGGTAGGGTGGGGGATGTAATAGTTAAGATTTGACTTACCAGAGTCCATTCCACCGTCTAATCCTGCGAGGCCCTCAGGATGCAGAATCGCCAAGACCTGCTCCTCTCATGTTGTTAGTTGTGGGGGAGGAGGTGAGGGTCTGCCGCCAGTCCGCTGAACCGCAAGGTGGTGTCTTGAGACCACAGATGCACCTTACCCCGTAGGTCGTTCCACTTCTTCCTGATGTCAGCCCGATTTCTTGGGTGTTGTCCCACTGCGTTGACCCTGTCCACTATTCTTCGCCATAGCTCCATCTTCCTTGCAATGGAGGTGTGCTGCACCTGTGATCCGAATTGCTGTGGCTATACCCATATGATTTCCTCCACCATGACCCTGAGCTCCTCCTCCGAGAACCTTGGGTGTCTTTGCTGTACTATGGGGTGGTGTGGGTGATGTGTGGGGTGGTGTGTGTGGTGATAAGTGTGCTGATATGTAGTGGGGTGTTGTGTGAGGTGCGTGGAAGTTATGTGGGTGATGGTGTTGTGTGCCTGTGGATGCTAGTATTGTTGATGGTGGTGTCTCTCTTTGTGCTTCTTTCTCAGTTGTCCAACGTGGCTGTGTTTTGTATGCGTGGATTCGTATGTCGTGATAGGGTGAGCGTATTTCTGTTGGCGTAACGGTGGAGGTTTTGTTTTCGCCAGTTTATCACTGACCTTTGGTGTGGCGGACTTGTGTGGGTGTCTGCATTTTGGCGGATTTCGTGCTGTGGATCATAATGGCTGTGGCGGATTTCCGCGGGCGAGGCGGTGTGTTGTCGGTCTTCTGCACGGCGATAAGCGGCTTTTACCGCCAATGTTGTAATGACCGCCTATGTGTTTATGTTAGAATACGTTGTCCTCCCTGTGTCCCATCTTATAAAGGGGTGGGGTGTTGATGTTTAGATCGTTTCGTTAAATGTGATAAGTAAGTTTAGCTTAGGTTAGTTAGGGCCAGTTGTGAGTAATGTGTAGTTAGAATAGTTTAGGCTAGGTAAGCCCCTGGTTTTAGCTTCTGTTTTTACTGTTTAATAAATATTTAGGTAACTCTTTACAGTATGTGTCAAATGCCTGTAGATCAGGGCCTTGGTGTAGGAGGCTGGCCTGGCTTGTAGTGGGTACCAAAGGTACTTACACCTTGTGCCAGGTCCAGTTATCCCTTATTAGTAGAATAGAGGTGTTTCTTGCAGCTTAGGCTGATAGAAGGTAGCTATGGCAAACCAGCTTAGGCTGAACTAGGAGACATGCAAAGCTCCTACTATACCACTCATTTCATATGCACAATATCATAAGAAAACACAATACACAGAGTTACTAAAAATAAAGGTACTTTATTTTTATGACAATATGCCACAAGTATCTAAGTGAGTACCCTCAGTAAGAAGGTAAGTAATATACACAAGGTATATGTACACAAACCACAAATAGGTAAGTAAGAGTAAGAAAAGTAATGCAAACAGTGTAGAATTACAATAGATTGCAATAGGCAGACATAGGTCTAGGGGCAACACAAACCATATACTCCAAAAGTGGAATGCGAATCATGAATGGACCCCAGACATATGGGAGCTTGTAGAGGGTCACTGGGACTGTAAGAAAACAGTCAGGGTGTCCAAGATACCCCACCCCAAGACCCTGAAGAGTAGGAGTAAAGTACACCTACTACCCCAAAAGAGCACAATAGTCGTGATAGGGGGATTCTGCAAGGACAACAAACACCAGCAAGGCACTGAAGGTGGATTCTTGGACCTGAGGACCTGCAAAGCAAGGAGACCAAGTCCAAGAGTCACAATAGTTTCCAGGGGGGGCAGGAGCCCAGAAAACCCCGGATGAAGGTGCAAGGAAGCTGACTCTGGGTGGAAGAAGCTTGGGGTTCTGCAACAACAAAGAGGACAAGGAACTTCTCCTTTGGAAAGAAGATGTCCCACGTCGCGATGAAGGTTGCAAACCCACGCAGAAATACCACAAACAAGCATTGCTAGCTGCAAGGGTTGCAGAAAAGGTTTTTGGGTACTGCTAGGAACCAGGAAGGACCAGGATGTTGCCCTTTGGCGAAGGAGACAGAGGGGGCCCTCAGCAAATCAGAGAGGCCCAACAGAAGCAGGCAGCACCCACAGAAGTACCTGAACAGGCACTTGGAAGATTTGTGAACCAGAGTCCACGCAGAGTTACAAAGGAGGGTTCCACAACGTCGGAGGCTAACTCAGAGGATTGAGCACTGCAGGACAGAGTGTTGGGGACCCAGGCTACGCTGTGCACAAAGAAAATCCTGGAAGAGTTCACAGGAGCCGGAGCAGCTGGAAATCATGCAGTACATAGTTTTTCAGTCTAGCGTGGGTAGGCAAGGACTTACCTCCACCAAACTTGGACTGAAGGATCACTGGACTGTGGGAGTCACTTGGATAGAATTCCTGTGTTCCAGGGACCACGCTCGTCAGGATGAGAGGGGACCCAGAGGACCGGTGATGCAGTCTTTTGGTGCCTGCATTAGCAGGGGGAAGATTCAGTCGACCCACTGGAGATTTCTTCTTGGTTTCCAGTGCAGGGTGAAGTCAGGTGACCCCCCAGAGCATGCACCACCAGGAAACAGTCGAGAAAGCCGGCAGGATGAGCTGCTACAATGTTGCTGGTAGTCATTTTGCTACTGTGTTGTGGTTTTGCAGGAGTCCTGGAGCAGTCAGCGGTCAATCCTTGGTAGAAGTCGAAGAGGGAACTGCAGAGGAACTCTGGTGAGCTCTTACATTCGTTATCTGAAGAATTCCCCAAAGCAGAGACCCTAAATAGCCAGAAAAGGAGGTTTGGCTCCCAAGAAAGGAGGATTGGCTACCAAGAAAGGTAAGAGTCTATCAGAGGGGGTCTCTGACGTCACCTGCTGGCACTGGCCACTCAGAGCAGTCCAGTGTGCCCCCAACACCTCTGTTTCCAAGATGGCAGAGGTCTGGGACACACTGGAGGAGCTCTGGGCACCTACCCGGGGAGGTACTTGTCAGGGGAGTGGTCACTCCCCTTTCCTTTGTCCAGTTTCGCGCCAGAGCAGGGCTGGGGGTTCCCTGAACCGGTGCAGACTGGCTTATGCAGAGATGGGCACCATCTGTGCCCATCAAAGCATTTCCAGAGGCTGGGGGAAGCTACTCCCCCCCAGCCCTTCACACCTATTTCCAAAGGGAGATACCACATGGAAGTAACCATACAGTGGATGTTAAAGGGAGTAACCAAGCTAATGCAGAACTACTCTCTACTTATCAGCACTTAGACAATAAAGACTCAACTGGCCGAGGTTAGCCTTATTGTCCTTAATTTGGGGGGTGGGGTTGTGTAGGAAGGTAGCCTCTTTCTAGCCTTGTTACACCCACTTTTTGTCTGTTTGTGAGTATATGTCAGGGTGTTTTTACTATCTCACTTGGACCCTGCTAGCCAGGGCCCAGTGCTTATAGTGAAAACCCTATGTTGTCAGTGTGTTTGATATTTGTCACTGGGATCCTGCTAGCCAGGAGCCCAGTGCTCATACGTTTGTGGCCTATATGTGTTACCTGTGATATGACTAACTGTCTCACTGAGGCTCTGCTAACCAGAACCTCAGTGGTTATGCTCTCTCTGCTTTCCAAATTGTCACTAACAGGCTAGTGACCAATTTTACCAATTCACATTGGCATACTGGAACACCCTTATAATTCCCTAGTATATGGTACTGCGGTACCCAGGGTATTGGGGTTCCAGGAGATCCCTATGGGCTGCAGCATTTCTTTTGCCACCCATAGGGAGATCTGACAATTCTTAAACAGGCCTGCCACTGCAGCCTGAGTGAAATAACGTCCACGTTATTTCACAGCCCTTTACCACTGCACTTAAGTAACTTATAAGTCACCTACATGTCTAACCTTTACCTGGTAAAGGTTGGGTGCTAAGTTACTTAGTGTGTGGGCACCCTGGCACTAGCCAAGGTGCCCCCACATCGTTCAGGGCAAATTCCCCGGACTTTGTGAGTGCGGGGACACCATTACACGCGTGCACTGGACATAGGTCACTACCTATGTACAGAGTCACAATGGTAACTCCGAACATGGCATGTAACATGTCTAAGATCATGGAATTGTCACCCCAATGCATTCCTGGCATTGGAGAGACAATTCCATGATCCCCCAAGTCTCTAGCACAGACCCGGGTACTGCCAAACTACCTTTCCCGGGGTTTCACTGCAGCTGCTGCTGCTGCCAACCCCTCAGACAGGTTTCTGCCCTCCTGGGGTCCAGCCAGGCATGGCCCAGGAAGGCAGAACAAAGGACTTCCTCAGAGAGAGGGTGTTACACCCTCTCCCTTTGGAAAAAGGTGTCAGGGCTGGGGAGGAGTAGCCTCCCCCAGCCTCTAGAAATACTTTGATGGGCACAGATGGTGCCCATCTCTGCATAAGTCAGTCTACACCGGTTCAGGGCTCCCCCAGCCCTGCTCTGGTGCGAAACTGGACAAAAGAAAGGGGAGTGACCACTCCCCTGACCTGCACCTCCCAGGGGAGATGCCCAGAGCTCCTCCAGTGTGCTCCAGACCTCTGCCATCTTGGAAACAGAGGTGCTGCTGGCACACTGGACTGCTCTGAGTGGCCAGTGCCAGCAGGTGACATCAGAGACTCCTTCTGATAGGCTCTTACCTGTGTTGCTAGCCTATCCTCCTTCCTAGGTAGCCAAACCTCCTTTTCTGGCTATTTAGGGTCTCTGCTTTGGGTAATTCTTTAGATAACTAATGCAAGTGCTCATCCGAGTTCCTCTGCATCTCTCTCTTCATCTTCTGCCAAAGGATCGACCGCTGACTGCTCAGGACGCCTGCAAAACCACAACAAAGTAGCAAAGACGACTACTGCAACCTTGTATCGCTGATCCTGCCGCCTTCTCGACTGTTTTCCTGGTGGTGCATGCTCTGGGGGTAGCCTGCCTCATCTCTGCACTAGGAGCTCTGAAAAAATCTCCCGTGGGTGGACGGAATCTTCCCCCTGCAACCGCAGGCAACAGAAGACTGCTTCACAGGTCCTCTGGGTCCCCTCTCAGCATGACGAGCGTGGTCCCTGGAACTCAGCAACTCTGTCCAAGTCACTCCCACAGTCCAGTGACCCTTCAGTCCAAGTTTGGTGGAGGTAAGTCCTTGCCTCCCCACGCTAGACTGCGTTGCTGGGTACCGCGTGATTTGCAGCTGCTCCGGCTCCTGTGCACTCTTCCAGGATTTCCTTCGTGCACAGCCAAGTCTGTATCCCCGACACTCTAACCTGCAGTGCACAACCTCCTGAGTTGTCCTCCGGTGTCGTGGGACTCCCTTTTGTGTCTTCAGGTGAGCTCCGGTTCACTCCTCTTCATAGTGCCTTTTCTGGCACTTCTGCGGGTGCTGCCTGCTCCTGTGAGGGCTCCCTGACTTGCTGGGCGCCCCCTCTGTCTCCTCATCCAAGTGGCGACATCCTGGTTCCTCCTGGGCCACAGCAGCATCCAAAAACCCTAACCGCGACCCTTGCAGCTAGCAAGGCTGGTTTGCGGTCTTTCTACGTGGGAACACCTCTGCAAGCTTCTCCACGACGTGGGACATCCTTCCTCCAAAGTGGAAGTTCCTAGTCCTCTTCGTTCTTGCAGAATCCACAGCTTCTACCATCCGGTGGCAGCTTCTTTGCACCCTCAGCCAGTATTTCCTGGGCATCTGCCCAATCTCGACTTTGTCGCGACTCTTGGATTTGGTCCCCTTGTTCCACAGGTACTCTCGTCCGGAAATCCACTTTGGTTGCATTGCTGGTGTTGGTCTTCCTTGCAGAATTCCCCTATCACGACTTCTGTGCTCTCTGGGGAATATAGGTGCACTTTACACCTACTTTTCAGGGTCTTGGGGTGGGCTATTTTTCTACCCCTCACTGTTTTCTTTCAGTCCCAGCAGCCCTCTACGAGCTCACATAGGTTTGGGGTCCATTCGTGATTCGCATTCCACTTTTGGAGTATATGGTTTGTGTTGCCCCTATACCTATGTGCTCCTACTGCAATCTACTGTAACTTTACATTGCTTGCATTACTTCCTTTTACTATTACTGCATATTGTTGGTATTATGTACATATATCTTGTGTATATTTGGCATCCTCATACTGAGGGTACTCACTGAGATACTTTTGGCATATTGTCTTAAAAATAAAGTACCTTAATTTTTAGTATATCTGTGTATTGTGTTTTCTTATGATATTGTGCATATGACACCAGTGGTATAGTAGGAGCTTTGCATGTCTCCTAGTTCAGCCTAAGCTGCTTTGCTATAGCTACCTTCTACCAGCCTAAGCTTCTAAAAACACCTCTTCTACACTAATAAAGGATAACTGGACCTGGTACAAAGTGTAAGTACCCCTTGGTACCCACTACCAGCCAGGCCAGCCTCCTACATTGGCCGTGCAGCGCTGGGATAAGTACTTGCAACTACTTACCACTTTGTCATTTTGTACTTTTCATAAGAGAAAAATATACAAAACAAGTTCAGTGTATGTACACCTAACCAAAATGTTTTGCTTTTCTTCTCTTACTCTATTGCTAAGTGCTGAAAATTACCTCTAAAACTTTAAAAAAGTTTCTAAAAAGTTGAAAAAGTTTTTTCTTCTGTTTCCTTAAAAGGTCCTGAAACTTTTTCTTTCTTTTATCTGTCCCTGGTACAGGTCCTACTCTTGATCTGGCCAGCACTGCTTATGATAACCTTAGAAACCTTGGAAAGGTGTGAGGAGTCTCTGCATTGATAGAGGTTTAGGGGTAGGGAAGAATCCCTCTAGAGAATTGTTAATTAACATGCTCATTGTAGTAAAGTACCATCTTGCCTGGCATGTTACCCCCATTTTTCACTGTATATATGTTGTTTTAGTTGTATGTGTCACTGGGACCCTGCCAGCCAGGGCCCCAGTGCTCATAAGTGTGCCCTGTATGTGTTACCTGTGTTATGACTAACTGTCTCACTGAGGCTCTGCTATCCAGAACCTCAGTGGTTATGCTCTCTCATTTCTTTCCAAATTGTCACTAACAGGCTAGTGACCAATTTCACCAATTTACATTGGCATACTGGAACACCCTTATAATTCCCTAGTATATGGTACTGAGGTACCCAGGGTATTGGGGTTCCAGGAGATCCCTATGGGCTGCAGCATTTATTTTGCCACCCATAGGGCGCTCTGACAATTCTTGCACAGGCCTGCCACTGCAGCCTGAGTGAAATAACGTCCACGTTATTTCACAACCATTTACCACTGCACTTAAGTAACTTATAAGTCACCTATATGTCTAACCTTTACCTGGTAAAGGTTACGTGCAAAGTTACTTAGTGTGTGGGCACCCTGGCACTAGCCAAGGTGCCCCCAGATGGTTCAGGGCAAATTCCCCGGACTTTGTGAGTGCGAGGACACCATTACACGTGTGCACTACACATAGGTCACTACCTATGTGTAGCTTCACAATGGTAACTCCGAATATGGCCATGTAACATGTCTAAGATCATGGAATTGCCCCCTCTATGCCATCCTGGCATTGTTGGCACAATCCCATGATCCCACGGGTCTCTAGCACAGACCCAGGCACTGCCAAACTGCCTTTTCAGGGGTTTCACTGCAGCTGCTGCTGCTGCCAACCCCTCAGACAGGTTTCTGCCCTCCTGGGGTCCAGCCAGGCTTGGCCCAGGAAGTCAGAACAAAGGACTTCCTCAGGGAGAAGGTGTTACACCCTCTCCCTTTGGAAAAAGGTGTTAAGGCAGGGGAGGAGTAGCCTCCCCCAGCCTCTGGAAATGCTTTCATGAGCACAGATGGTGCCCATTTCTGCATAAGCCAGTCTACACCGGTTCAGGGACCCCTCAGCCCTGCTCTGGCGCGAAACTGGACAAAGGAAAGGGGAGTGACCACTCCCCTGACCTGCACCTCCCCTGGGAGGTGCCCAGAGCTCCTCCAGTGTGCTCCAGACCTCTGCCATCTTGGAAACAGAGGTGCTGCTGGCACACTGGACTGCTCTGAGTGGCCAGGGCCAGCAGGTGACGTCAGAGACTCCTTCTGATAGGCTCCTTCAGGTGTTGCTAGCCTATCCTCTCTCCTAAGTAGCCAAACCCTCTTTTCTGGCTATTTAGGGTCTCTGCTTTGGGGAATTCCTTAGATAACGAATGCAAGAGCTCATCAGAGTTCCTCTGCATCTCTCTCTTCACCTTCTGCCATGGAATCGACTGCTGACTGTGCTGGAAGCCTGCAAAACTGCAACAAAGTAGCAAAGACGACTACTGCAACATTGTAACGCTGATCCTGCCGCCTTCTCGACTGTTTTCCTGGTGGTGCATGCTGTGGGGGTAGTCTGCCTTCTCTCTGCACTAGACGCTCCGAAGAAATCTCCCGTGGGTCCACGGAATCTTCCCCCTGCTACCGCAGGCACCAAAGAACTGCATCACCTGTCCCCTGGGTCTCCTCTCAGCACAACTAGCGAGGTCCCTTGAATCCAGCATCTCTGTCCAAGTGACTCCCACAGTCCAGTGACTCTTCAGTCCAAGTTTGGTGGAGGTAAGTCCTTGCCTACCCACGCCAGACTGCATTGCTGGGAACCGCGTCGTTTGCAGCTACTCCGGCCTCTGTGCACTTCCGGCAGAAATCCTTTGTGCACAGCCAAGCCTGGGTCCACGGCACCCTAACCTGCATTGCACGACCTCCTGAGTTGTCCTCCGGCGGCGTGGGACTCTCTTGTGCAACTTCAGGTGAGCACCGTTTCACTCCACTTTGTAGTGCCTGTTCCGGCACTTCTCCGGGTGCTGCTTGCTTTTGAGTGGGCTCCTTGTCCTGCTGAACGCCTCCTCTGTCCCCTGACACAATTGGCGACATCCTGGTCCCTCCTGGGCCACAGCAGCATCCAAAAACCCTAACTGCATGATTTGCAGCTAGCAAGGCTTGTTGGCGGTATTTCTTCAGGAAAATACTTCTGCACGACTCTCCACGGCGTGGGACATCCATCCTCCAAAAGGGAAGTTTCTAGCCCTTGTCGTTCTTGCAGAATCCTTAGCTTCTACTGTCCAGTAGCAGCTTCTTTGCACCCACAGCTGGCATTTCCTGGGCATCTGCCCACTCCCGACTTGATCGTGACTTTTGGACTTGGTCCCCTTGTTCCACAGGTACTCTCGCCTGGAAATCCATCGTTGTTGCATTGCTGGTTTTGGTCTTTCCTGCAGAATTCCCCTATCACAACTTCTGTGCTCTTTGGGGAACTTTAGTGCACTTTGCACTCACTTTTCAGGGTCTTGGGGTGGGTTATTTTTCTAACCCTCACTGTTTTCTTACAGTCCCAGCCACCCTCTACCAGGTCACATAGGTTTGGGGTCCATTAGTGGTTCGCATTCCACTTTTGGAGTATATGGTTTGTGTTGCCCCTATCCTTATGTGCCCCCATTGCATCCTATTGTAACTATACATTGTTTGCACTGTTTTCTAAGACTATACTGCATATTTTTGGTATTGTGTACGTATATCTTGTGTATATTTGCTATCCTCATACTGAGGGTACTCACTGAGATACTTTGGCATATTGTCATAAAAATAAAGTACCTTTATTTTTAGTATATCTGTGTATTGTGTTTTCTTATGATATTGTGCAAGTGACACTGGTGGTACTGTAGGAGCTTCACTCCTCTCCTAGTTCAGCCTAAGCTGCTCTGCTAAGCTACCATTATCTATCAGCCTAAGCTGCTAGACATCCTATACACTAATAAGGGATACCTGGGCCTAGTGCAAGGTGTAAGTACCCCTTGGTACTCACTACAAGCCAGTCCAGCCTCCTACATTGGTTGTGCAGCGGTGGGATAAGTACTTTGCAACTACTTACCACTTTTGTCACTGTACTTTTCATAAGAGAAAAATATACAAAACAAGTTCAGTGTATGTACACCTAACCAAAAAGTTTTTGCTTTTCTCCTTTCACTTCTTTACTAAAGTGCCGAAAAGGACTTCTAAACTTTCTAAAAAGTTCTTTAAAAGTTTAAAAAGTTTTTTTTCTGTCTTTCCAAAAGTTCTGAAAAACTTTTTCTCACTTTTTCTATCACTTAAACACTTTCTAAAATGTCTGGCACAGGCCAAACTGTTGATCTGTCCAAACTTGCTTATGATCACCTTAGCTGGAAAGGAGCAAGGAGTCTCTGCATAGAAAGAGGTTTAAGTGTAGGGAAGAATCCCCCTAGAGAACTGTTGGTTAATATGCTTGTTGAACAGGATAAGGCCAGAGGTGGCACTTCTGTTGAAAAGTTAGCTGATGGTTCCCAATCTGATCCTGGGGCACCCCTAGCAAAAGATTTAGAAGGGAAACTTCCTAGCCTGCCCATTAGCAGACAACCTAGCATAGCTGGTACTGATGTAGAGTCACATCATACAGATAGTGTGGTCTCTCATCACAGTAAGAGTATTCCTTCTCACCATTGTAGAAGTGCTGTTTCTGTGAGCCAAGCTGTTAGGGACAGGTCTCCTTCTGTTCATTCTCACCATACTTCTGTTTCTAGGCATGTCCCTCCCACCCACCCTGATGACAGAGTGTTAGAAAGGGAGCTCAATAGATTGAGAGTGGAGGAATCCAGGCTGAAGCTCAAGAAGCAACAGCTGGATTTAGATAGGCAGTCCTTAGAGATAGAAAGAGAAAGACAGAAAATTGGGTTTGAAACCCATGGTGGCAGCAGCAGTATTCCCCATAGTCATCCTGCAAGAGAGCATGATTCAAGGAATCTGCACAAGATAGTTCCCCCTTATAAGGAGGGGGATGACATTAACAAGTGGTTTGCTGCACTTGAGAGGGCCTGTGTTGTACAGGATGTCCCTCAAAGGCAGTGGGCTGCTTCCTATGGCTATCATTTAGTGGAAAGGGTAGGGATAGGCTCCTTACTGTGAAAGAAAGTGATGCCAATAATTTTACAGTACTTAAGAATGCACTCCTGGATGGCTATGGCTTAACCACTGAACAGTACAGGATGAAGTTCAGAGAGACCAAAAAGGAGTCTTCACAAGACTGGGTAGACTTTGTTGACCATTCAGTGAAGGCCTTGGAGGGGTGGTTACATTGCAGTAAAGTTACTGATTATGAAAGCCTGTATAACTTAATCCTGAGAGAGCATATTCTTAATAATTGTGTGTCTGATTTGTTGCACCAGTACCTGGTGGACTCTGATCTGACCTCTCCCCAAGAATTGGGAAAGAAGGCAGACAAATGGGTCAGAACAAGGGTGAACAGAAAAGTTCATACAGGGGGTGACAAAGATGGCAAGAAGAAGGATGGTAAGTCTTCTGACAAGGGTGGGGACAAATCTAAAAATGAGTCTTCATCAGGCCCACAAAAACACTCTGGTGGGGGTGGTGGGCCAAAATCCTCTTCAAATCAAAACAAAGAAAATAAACCAAGGTGCTATTTATGTAAAATAAAAGGCCATTGGACAACAGATCCCAGTTGTCCAAAGAAAAGCACCAAGCCTCCTACCACTACAACCCCTACTGCTACACCTAGTGTCCCTACTAATAGCAGTGGTGGTGGGAGCAAACCTACTAATAGCCAATCCAGGGGAGTAGCTGGGTTCACTATTGGCAACTTAGTTGGGGTTGGTCTGATTAGGGAGACCACAGAAGCTGTGTTAGTCTCTGAGCGGGCTATTGATTTAGCCACCTTGGTTGCTTGTCCCCTTAACATGGATAAGTACAAGCAACTACCCCTAATAAATGGTGTTGAGGTTCAGGCCTACAGGGACACAGGTGCCAGTGTTACAATGGTAATAGAGAAACTGGTCCACCCTGAACAACACCTACTTGGTCACCAGTACCAAGTAACCGATGCTCATAACAACACCCTTAGCCACCCCATGGCTGTTGTGAATCTCAACTGGGGGGGTTACTGGCCCAAATAAAGTTGTGGTTGCCTCAGATTTACCTGTAGACTGTCTATTAGGGAATGATTTAGAGACATCAGCTTGGGCAGAAGTGGAGTTGGAGGCTCATGCAGCAATGCTGGGCATTCCAGGGCATATTTTTGCTTTGACCAGGGCTCAGGCTGTAGGAAGTTGGCTCTGTATGCACTATTTCAAAGTAAGGAATAGTATGCACAGAGTCCAAGGGTTCCCCTTAGAGGTAAGATAGTGGCAAAAAGAGATAATACTAATGCTCTATTTTGTGGTAGTGTGGTCGAGCAGTAGGCTTATCCAAGGAGTAGTGTTAAGCATTTGTTGTACATACACACAGGCAATAAATGAGGAACACACACTCAGAGACAAATCCAGCCAATAGGTTTTGTTATAGAAAAATATCTTTTCTTAGTTTATTTTAAGAACCACAGGTTCAAATTCTACATGTAATATCTCATTTGAAAGGTATTGCAGGTAAGTACTTTAGGAACTTTGAATAATTACAGTAGCATATATACTTTTCACATAAAACACAAATAGCTGTTTTAAAAGTGGACACAGTGCAATTTTCACAGTTCCTGGGGGAGGTAAAGTATTGTTATTTTTAGCAGGTACGTAAATCACTTACAGGTCACAGTTTTGGGTCCAAGGTAGCCCACCGTTGGGGGTTCAGAGCAACCCCAAAGTTACCACACCAGCAGCTCACTGCCGGTCAGGTGCAGAGGTCAAAGAGGTGCCCAAAACACATAGGCTTCAATGGAGAGAAGGGGGTGCCCCGGTTCCAGTCTGCCAGCAGGTAAGTACCTGCGTCTTCGGAGGGCAGACCAGGGGGGTTTTGTAGGGCACCGGGGGGGACACAAGTCAGCACAAAAGGTACACCCTCAGCAGCGCGGGGGCGGCCGGGTGCAGCGTGTAAACAAGCGTCGGGTTCTCTGTAGGTTTCAATGGGAGACCAAGGGGTCTCTTCAGCGGTGCAGGCAGGCAAGGGGGGGGCTCCTCGGGGTAGCCACCACCTGGGCAAGGGAGAGGGCCTCCTGGGGGTCACTCCTGCACAGAAGTTCCATTCCTTCAGGTGCTGGGGGCTGCGGGTGCAGGGTCTTTTCCAGCCGTTGGGACTTTAGGTTCAGGCAGTCGCGGTCAGGGGGAGCCTCGGGATTCCCTCTGCAGGCGTCGCTGTGGGGGCTCAGGGGGGACAACTTTGGTTACTCACGGTCTCAGAGTCGCCGGAGGGTCCTCTTTTGCTCAAGGTGCCATTTTGATTTGCCAGTACCCTGCTGTTAAGTCAAAGGTACTTAAGAATTTGGCAGCACCTAATTTGTTAATCAGCTCGTCAGCTCTAGGAATGGGATGGGCATCTTGTCTGTTTGTGAGTATATGTCAGGGTGTTTTTACTATCTCACTTGGACCCTGCTAGCCAGGGCCCAGTGCTTATAGTGAAAACCCTATGTTGTCAGTGTGTTTGATATTTGTCACTGGGATCCTGCTAGCCAGGAGCCCAGTGCTCATACGTTTGTGGCCTATATGTGTTACCTGTGATATGACTAACTGTCTCACTGAGGCTCTGCTAACCAGAACCTCAGTGGTTATGCTCTCTCTGCTTTCCAAATTGTCACTAACAGGCTAGTGACCAATTTTACCAATTCACATTGGCATACTGGAACACCCTTATAATTCCCTAGTATATGGTACTGCGGTACCCAGGGTATTGGGGTTCCAGGAGATCCCTATGGGCTGCAGCATTTCTTTTGCCACCCATAGGGAGATCTGACAATTCTTAAACAGGCCTGCCACTGCAGCCTGAGTGAAATAACGTCCACGTTATTTCACAGCCCTTTACCACTGCACTTAAGTAACTTATAAGTCACCTACATGTCTAACCTTTACCTGGTAAAGGTTGGGTGCTAAGTTACTTAGTGTGTGGGCACCCTGGCACTAGCCAAGGTGCCCCCACATCGTTCAGGGCAAATTCCCCGGACTTTGTGAGTGCGGGGACACCATTACACGCGTGCACTGGACATAGGTCACTACCTATGTACAGAGTCACAATGGTAACTCCGAACATGGCATGTAACATGTCTAAGATCATGGAATTGTCACCCCAATGCATTCCTGGCATTGGAGAGACAATTCCATGATCCCCCAAGTCTCTAGCACAGACCCGGGTACTGCCAAACTACCTTTCCCGGGGTTTCACTGCAGCTGCTGCTGCTGCCAACCCCTCAGACAGGTTTCTGCCCTCCTGGGGTCCAGCCAGGCATGGCCCAGGAAGGCAGAACAAAGGACTTCCTCAGAGAGAGGGTGTTACACCCTCTCCCTTTGGAAAAAGGTGTCAGGGCTGGGGAGGAGTAGCCTCCCCCAGCCTCTAGAAATACTTTGATGGGCACAGATGGTGCCCATCTCTGCATAAGTCAGTCTACACCGGTTCAGGGCTCCCCCAGCCCTGCTCTGGTGCGAAACTGGACAAAAGAAAGGGGAGTGACCACTCCCCTGACCTGCACCTCCCAGGGGAGATGCCCAGAGCTCCTCCAGTGTGCTCCAGACCTCTGCCATCTTGGAAACAGAGGTGCTGCTGGCACACTGGACTGCTCTGAGTGGCCAGTGCCAGCAGGTGACATCAGAGACTCCTTCTGATAGGCTCTTACCTGTGTTGCTAGCCTATCCTCCTTCCTAGGTAGCCAAACCTCCTTTTCTGGCTATTTAGGGTCTCTGCTTTGGGTAATTCTTTAGATAACTAATGCAAGTGCTCATCCGAGTTCCTCTGCATCTCTCTCTTCATCTTCTGCCAAAGGATCGACCGCTGACTGCTCAGGACGCCTGCAAAACCACAACAAAGTAGCAAAGACGACTACTGCAACCTTGTATCGCTGATCCTGCCGCCTTCTCGACTGTTTTCCTGGTGGTGCATGCTCTGGGGGTAGCCTGCCTCATCTCTGCACTAGGAGCTCTGAAAAAATCTCCCGTGGGTGGACGGAATCTTCCCCCTGCAACCGCAGGCAACAGAAGACTGCATCACAGGTCCTCTGGGTCCCCTCTCAGCATGACGAGCGTGGTCCCTGGAACTCAGCAACTCTGTCCAAGTCACTCCCACAGTCCAGTGACCCTTCAGTCCAAGTTTGGTGGAGGTAAGTCCTTGCCTCCCCACGCTAGACTGCGTTGCTGGGTACCGCGTGATTTGCAGCTGCTCCGGCTCCTGTGCACTCTTCCAGGATTTCCTTCGTGCACAGCCAAGTCTGTATCCCCGACACTCTAACCTGCAGTGCACAACCTCCTGAGTTGTCCTCCGGTGTCGTGGGACTCCCTTTTGTGTCTTCAGGTGAGCTCCGGTTCACTCCTCTTCATAGTGCCTTTTCTGGCACTTCTGCGGGTGCTGCCTGCTCCTGTGAGGGCTCCCTGACTTGCTGGGCGCCCCCTCTGTCTCCTCATCCAAGTGGCGACATCCTGGTTCCTCCTGGGCCACAGCAGCATCCAAAAACCCTAACCGCGACCCTTGCAGCTAGCAAGGCTGGTTTGCGGTCTTTCTACGTGGGAACACCTCTGCAAGCTTCTCCACGACGTGGGACATCCTTCCTCCAAAGTGGAAGTTCCTAGTCCTCTTCGTTCTTGCAGAATCCACAGCTTCTACCATCCGGTGGCAGCTTCTTTGCACCCTCAGCCAGTATTTCCTGGGCATCTGCCCAATCTCGACTTTGTCGCGACTCTTGGATTTGGTCCCCTTGTTCCACAGGTACTCTCGTCCGGAAATCCACTTTGGTTGCATTGCTGGTGTTGGTCTTCCTTGCAGAATTCCCCTATCACGACTTCTGTGCTCTCTGGGGAATATAGGTGCACTTTACACCTACTTTTCAGGGTCTTGGGGTGGGCTATTTTTCTACCCCTCACTGTTTTCTTTCAGTCCCAGCAGCCCTCTACGAGCTCACATAGGTTTGGGGTCCATTCGTGATTCGCATTCCACTTTTGGAGTATATGGTTTGTGTTGCCCCTATACCTATGTGCTCCTACTGCAATCTACTGTAACTTTACATTGCTTGCATTACTTCCTTTTACTATTACTGCATATTGTTGGTATTATGTACATATATCTTGTGTATATTTGGCATCCTCATACTGAGGGTACTCACTGAGATACTTTTGGCATATTGTCTTAAAAATAAAGTACCTTAATTTTTAGTATATCTGTGTATTGTGTTTTCTTATGATATTGTGCATATGACACCAGTGGTATAGTAGGAGCTTTGCATGTCTCCTAGTTCAGCCTAAGCTGCTTTGCTATAGCTACCTTCTACCAGCCTAAGCTTCTAAAAACACCTCTTCTACACTAATAAAGGATAACTGGACCTGGTACAAAGTGTAAGTACCCCTTGGTACCCACTACCAGCCAGGCCAGCCTCCTACATTGGCCGTGCAGCGCTGGGATAAGTACTTGCAACTACTTACCACTTTGTCATTTTGTACTTTTCATAAGAGAAAAATATACAAAACAAGTTCAGTGTATGTACACCTAACCAAAATGTTTTGCTTTTCTTCTCTTACTCTATTGCTAAGTGCTGAAAATTACCTCTAAAA
Source organism: Pleurodeles waltl (assembly GCF_031143425.1). Classification (NCBI taxonomy): domain Eukaryota; kingdom Metazoa; phylum Chordata; class Amphibia; order Caudata; family Salamandridae; genus Pleurodeles; species Pleurodeles waltl. Next base: position 1,179,069,110 of record NC_090445.1, on the reverse strand, counting down.
CTTTAAAAAAGTTTCTAAAAAGTTGAAAAAGTTTTTTCTTCTGTTTCCTTAAAAGGTCCTGAAACTTTTTCTTTCTTTTATCTGTCCCTGGTACAGGTCCTACTCTTGATCTGGCCAGCACTGCTTATGATAACCTTAGAAACCTTGGAAAGGTGTGAGGAGTCTCTGCATTGATAGAGGTTTAGGGGTAGGGAAGAATCCCTCTAGAGAATTGTTAATTAACATGCTCATTGTAGTAAAGTACCATCTTGCCTGGCATGTTACCCCCATTTTTCACTGTATATATGTTGTTTTAGTTGTATGTGTCACTGGGACCCTGCCAGCCAGGGCCCCAGTGCTCATAAGTGTGCCCTGTATGTGTTACCTGTGTTATGACTAACTGTCTCACTGAGGCTCTGCTATCCAGAACCTCAGTGGTTATGCTCTCTCATTTCTTTCCAAATTGTCACTAACAGGCTAGTGACCAATTTCACCAATTTACATTGGCATACTGGAACACCCTTATAATTCCCTAGTATATGGTACTGAGGTACCCAGGGTATTGGGGTTCCAGGAGATCCCTATGGGCTGCAGCATTTATTTTGCCACCCATAGGGCGCTCTGACAATTCTTGCACAGGCCTGCCACTGCAGCCTGAGTGAAATAACGTCCACGTTATTTCACAACCATTTACCACTGCACTTAAGTAACTTATAAGTCACCTATATGTCTAACCTTTACCTGGTAAAGGTTACGTGCAAAGTTACTTAGTGTGTGGGCACCCTGGCACTAGCCAAGGTGCCCCCAGATGGTTCAGGGCAAATTCCCCGGACTTTGTGAGTGCGAGGACACCATTACACGTGTGCACTACACATAGGTCACTACCTATGTGTAGCTTCACAATGGTAACTCCGAATATGGCCATGTAACATGTCTAAGATCATGGAATTGCCCCCTCTATGCCATCCTGGCATTGTTGGCACAATCCCATGATCCCACGGGTCTCTAGCACAGACCCAGGCACTGCCAAACTGCCTTTTCAGGGGTTTCACTGCAGCTGCTGCTGCTGCCAACCCCTCAGACAGGTTTCTGCCCTCCTGGGGTCCAGCCAGGCTTGGCCCAGGAAGTCAGAACAAAGGACTTCCTCAGGGAGAAGGTGTTACACCCTCTCCCTTTGGAAAAAGGTGTTAAGGCAGGGGAGGAGTAGCCTCCCCCAGCCTCTGGAAATGCTTTCATGAGCACAGATGGTGCCCATTTCTGCATAAGCCAGTCTACACCGGTTCAGGGACCCCTCAGCCCTGCTCTGGCGCGAAACTGGACAAAGGAAAGGGGAGTGACCACTCCCCTGACCTGCACCTCCCCTGGGAGGTGCCCAGAGCTCCTCCAGTGTGCTCCAGACCTCTGCCATCTTGGAAACAGAGGTGCTGCTGGCACACTGGACTGCTCTGAGTGGCCAGGGCCAGCAGGTGACGTCAGAGACTCCTTCTGATAGGCTCCTTCAGGTGTTGCTAGCCTATCCTCTCTCCTAAGTAGCCAAACCCTCTTTTCTGGCTATTTAGGGTCTCTGCTTTGGGGAATTCCTTAGATAACGAATGCAAGAGCTCATCAGAGTTCCTCTGCATCTCTCTCTTCACCTTCTGCCATGGAATCGACTGCTGACTGTGCTGGAAGCCTGCAAAACTGCAACAAAGTAGCAAAGACGACTACTGCAACATTGTAACGCTGATCCTGCCGCCTTCTCGACTGTTTTCCTGGTGGTGCATGCTGTGGGGGTAGTCTGCCTTCTCTCTGCACTAGACGCTCCGAAGAAATCTCCCGTGGGTCCACGGAATCTTCCCCCTGCTACCGCAGGCACCAAAGAACTGCATCACCTGTCCCCTGGGTCTCCTCTCAGCACAACTAGCGAGGTCCCTTGAATCCAGCATCTCTGTCCAAGTGACTCCCACAGTCCAGTGACTCTTCAGTCCAAGTTTGGTGGAGGTAAGTCCTTGCCTACCCACGCCAGACTGCATTGCTGGGAACCGCGTCGTTTGCAGCTACTCCGGCCTCTGTGCACTTCCGGCAGAAATCCTTTGTGCACAGCCAAGCCTGGGTCCACGGCACCCTAACCTGCATTGCACGACCTCCTGAGTTGTCCTCCGGCGGCGTGGGACTCTCTTGTGCAACTTCAGGTGAGCACCGTTTCACTCCACTTTGTAGTGCCTGTTCCGGCACTTCTCCGGGTGCTGCTTGCTTTTGAGTGGGCTCCTTGTCCTGCTGAACGCCTCCTCTGTCCCCTGACACAATTGGCGACATCCTGGTCCCTCCTGGGCCACAGCAGCATCCAAAAACCCTAACTGCATGATTTGCAGCTAGCAAGGCTTGTTGGCGGTATTTCTTCAGGAAAATACTTCTGCACGACTCTCCACGGCGTGGGACATCCATCCTCCAAAAGGGAAGTTTCTAGCCCTTGTCGTTCTTGCAGAATCCTTAGCTTCTACTGTCCAGTAGCAGCTTCTTTGCACCCACAGCTGGCATTTCCTGGGCATCTGCCCACTCCCGACTTGATCGTGACTTTTGGACTTGGTCCCCTTGTTCCACAGGTACTCTCGCCTGGAAATCCATCGTTGTTGCATTGCTGGTTTTGGTCTTTCCTGCAGAATTCCCCTATCACAACTTCTGTGCTCTTTGGGGAACTTTAGTGCACTTTGCACTCACTTTTCAGGGTCTTGGGGTGGGTTATTTTTCTAACCCTCACTGTTTTCTTACAGTCCCAGCCACCCTCTACCAGGTCACATAGGTTTGGGGTCCATTAGTGGTTCGCATTCCACTTTTGGAGTATATGGTTTGTGTTGCCCCTATCCTTATGTGCCCCCATTGCATCCTATTGTAACTATACATTGTTTGCACTGTTTTCTAAGACTATACTGCATATTTTTGGTATTGTGTACGTATATCTTGTGTATATTTGCTATCCTCATACTGAGGGTACTCACTGAGATACTTTGGCATATTGTCATAAAAATAAAGTACCTTTATTTTTAGTATATCTGTGTATTGTGTTTTCTTATGATATTGTGCAAGTGACACTGGTGGTACTGTAGGAGCTTCACTCCTCTCCTAGTTCAGCCTAAGCTGCTCTGCTAAGCTACCATTATCTATCAGCCTAAGCTGCTAGACATCCTATACACTAATAAGGGATACCTGGGCCTAGTGCAAGGTGTAAGTACCCCTTGGTACTCACTACAAGCCAGTCCAGCCTCCTACATTGGTTGTGCAGCGGTGGGATAAGTACTTTGCAACTACTTACCACTTTTGTCACTGTACTTTTCATAAGAGAAAAATATACAAAACAAGTTCAGTGTATGTACACCTAACCAAAAAGTTTTTGCTTTTCTCCTTTCACTTCTTTACTAAAGTGCCGAAAAGGACTTCTAAACTTTCTAAAAAGTTCTTTAAAAGTTTAAAAAGTTTTTTTTCTGTCTTTCCAAAAGTTCTGAAAAACTTTTTCTCACTTTTTCTATCACTTAAACACTTTCTAAAATGTCTGGCACAGGCCAAACTGTTGATCTGTCCAAACTTGCTTATGATCACCTTAGCTGGAAAGGAGCAAGGAGTCTCTGCATAGAAAGAGGTTTAAGTGTAGGGAAGAATCCCCCTAGAGAACTGTTGGTTAATATGCTTGTTGAACAGGATAAGGCCAGAGGTGGCACTTCTGTTGAAAAGTTAGCTGATGGTTCCCAATCTGATCCTGGGGCACCCCTAGCAAAAGATTTAGAAGGGAAACTTCCTAGCCTGCCCATTAGCAGACAACCTAGCATAGCTGGTACTGATGTAGAGTCACATCATACAGATAGTGTGGTCTCTCATCACAGTAAGAGTATTCCTTCTCACCATTGTAGAAGTGCTGTTTCTGTGAGCCAAGCTGTTAGGGACAGGTCTCCTTCTGTTCATTCTCACCATACTTCTGTTTCTAGGCATGTCCCTCCCACCCACCCTGATGACAGAGTGTTAGAAAGGGAGCTCAATAGATTGAGAGTGGAGGAATCCAGGCTGAAGCTCAAGAAGCAACAGCTGGATTTAGATAGGCAGTCCTTAGAGATAGAAAGAGAAAGACAGAAAATTGGGTTTGAAACCCATGGTGGCAGCAGCAGTATTCCCCATAGTCATCCTGCAAGAGAGCATGATTCAAGGAATCTGCACAAGATAGTTCCCCCTTATAAGGAGGGGGATGACATTAACAAGTGGTTTGCTGCACTTGAGAGGGCCTGTGTTGTACAGGATGTCCCTCAAAGGCAGTGGGCTGCTTCCTATGGCTATCATTTAGTGGAAAGGGTAGGGATAGGCTCCTTACTGTGAAAGAAAGTGATGCCAATAATTTTACAGTACTTAAGAATGCACTCCTGGATGGCTATGGCTTAACCACTGAACAGTACAGGATGAAGTTCAGAGAGACCAAAAAGGAGTCTTCACAAGACTGGGTAGACTTTGTTGACCATTCAGTGAAGGCCTTGGAGGGGTGGTTACATTGCAGTAAAGTTACTGATTATGAAAGCCTGTATAACTTAATCCTGAGAGAGCATATTCTTAATAATTGTGTGTCTGATTTGTTGCACCAGTACCTGGTGGACTCTGATCTGACCTCTCCCCAAGAATTGGGAAAGAAGGCAGACAAATGGGTCAGAACAAGGGTGAACAGAAAAGTTCATACAGGGGGTGACAAAGATGGCAAGAAGAAGGATGGTAAGTCTTCTGACAAGGGTGGGGACAAATCTAAAAATGAGTCTTCATCAGGCCCACAAAAACACTCTGGTGGGGGTGGTGGGCCAAAATCCTCTTCAAATCAAAACAAAGAAAATAAACCAAGGTGCTATTTATGTAAAATAAAAGGCCATTGGACAACAGATCCCAGTTGTCCAAAGAAAAGCACCAAGCCTCCTACCACTACAACCCCTACTGCTACACCTAGTGTCCCTACTAATAGCAGTGGTGGTGGGAGCAAACCTACTAATAGCCAATCCAGGGGAGTAGCTGGGTTCACTATTGGCAACTTAGTTGGGGTTGGTCTGATTAGGGAGACCACAGAAGCTGTGTTAGTCTCTGAGCGGGCTATTGATTTAGCCACCTTGGTTGCTTGTCCCCTTAACATGGATAAGTACAAGCAACTACCCCTAATAAATGGTGTTGAGGTTCAGGCCTACAGGGACACAGGTGCCAGTGTTACAATGGTAATAGAGAAACTGGTCCACCCTGAACAACACCTACTTGGTCACCAGTACCAAGTAACCGATGCTCATAACAACACCCTTAGCCACCCCATGGCTGTTGTGAATCTCAACTGGGGGGGTTACTGGCCCAAAGAAAGTTGTGGTTGCCTCAGATTTACCTGTAGACTGTCTATTAGGGAATGATTTAGAGACATCAGCTTGGGCAGAAGTGGAGTTGGAGGCTCATGCAGCAATGCTGGGCATTCCAGGGCATATTTTTGCTTTGACCAGGGCTCAGGCTGTAGGAAGTTGGCTCTGTATGCACTATTTCAAAGTAAGGAATAGTATGCACAGAGTCCAAGGGTTCCCCTTAGAGGTAAGATAGTGGCAAAAAGAGATAATACTAATGCTCTATTTTGTGGTAGTGTGGTCGAGCAGTAGGCTTATCCAAGGAGTAGTGTTAAGCATTTGTTGTACATACACACAGGCAATAAATGAGGAACACACACTCAGAGACAAATCCAGCCAATAGGTTTTGTTATAGAAAAATATCTTTTCTTAGTTTATTTTAAGAACCACAGGTTCAAATTCTACATGTAATATCTCATTTGAAAGGTATTGCAGGTAAGTACTTTAGGAACTTTGAATAATTACAGTAGCATATATACTTTTCACATAAAACACAAATAGCTGTTTTAAAAGTGGACACAGTGCAATTTTCACAGTTCCTGGGGGAGGTAAAGTATTGTTATTTTTAGCAGGTACGTAAATCACTTACAGGTCACAGTTTTGGGTCCAAGGTAGCCCACCGTTGGGGGTTCAGAGCAACCCCAAAGTTACCACACCAGCAGCTCACTGCCGGTCAGGTGCAGAGGTCAAAGAGGTGCCCAAAACACATAGGCTTCAATGGAGAGAAGGGGGTGCCCCGGTTCCAGTCTGCCAGCAGGTAAGTACCTGCGTCTTCGGAGGGCAGACCAGGGGGGTTTTGTAGGGCACCGGGGGGGACACAAGTCAGCACAAAAGGTACACCCTCAGCAGCGCGGGGGCGGCCGGGTGCAGCGTGTAAACAAGCGTCGGGTTCTCTGTAGGTTTCAATGGGAGACCAAGGGGTCTCTTCAGCGGTGCAGGCAGGCAAGGGGGGGGCTCCTCGGGGTAGCCACCACCTGGGCAAGGGAGAGGGCCTCCTGGGGGTCACTCCTGCACAGAAGTTCCATTCCTTCAGGTGCTGGGGGCTGCGGGTGCAGGGTCTTTTCCAGCCGTTGGGACTTTAGGTTCAGGCAGTCGCGGTCAGGGGGAGCCTCGGGATTCCCTCTGCAGGCGTCGCTGTGGGGGCTCAGGGGGGACAACTTTGGTTACTCACGGTCTCAGAGTCGCCGGAGGGTCCTCTTTTGCTCAAGGTGCCATTTTGATTTGCCAGTACCCTGCTGTTAAGTCAAAGGTACTTAAGAATTTGGCAGCACCTAATTTGTTAATCAGCTCGTCAGCTCTAGGAATGGGATGGGCATCTGTCTTGGTGATAGAATTAAGACCTCTGTAGTCCACACAAAACCTCATCTCTCTCTTTCCATCTTTGGTGTGAGGTTTGGGGACTAAGACCACTGGGCTAGCCCAGGGGCTGTCAGAGTGCTCAATTACTCCCAATTCCAGCATCTTGTGGACTTCCACCTTGATGCTTTCCTTAACTTGATCAGACTGTCTGAAGATTTTGTTTTTGACAGGCATGCTGTCTCCTGTGTCCACATCATGGGTACACAGGTGTGTCTGACCAGGGGTTAAGGAAAAGAGCTCAGCAAACTGTTGCAGGACCTTCCTACAATCAGATTGCTGTTGGCCAGAGAGGGTGTCTGAATAGATCACTCCATCCACTGAGCCATCTTTAGGGTCTGATGAGAGGAGATCAGGGAGAGGCTCACTCTCAGCTTCCTGGTCCTCATCTGTTACCATCAACAGATTCACATCAGCTCTATCATGGAAGAGTTTTAGGCGGTTTACATGGATCACCCTCTTGGGGCTCCTGCTTGTGCCTAGGTCCACCAGGTAGGTGACCTGACTCTTCTTTTCCAGGATTGGGTAAGGGCCACTCCATCTGTCCTGAAGTGCCCTGGGAGCCACAGGCTCCAAAACCCAGACTTTCTGCCCTGGTTGAAATTCAACCATTGCAGCCTTTTGGTCATACCAAAACTTCTGGAGCTGTTGGCTGGCCTCAAGGTTTTTACTTGCCTTTTCCATGTACTCTGCCATCCTTGAGCGAAGGCCAAGTACATAGTCCACTATGTCTTGTTTAGGCTCATGAAGAGGTCTCTCCCAGCCTTCTTTAACAAGAGCAAGTGGTCCCCTTACAGGGTGGCCAAACAGAAGTTCAAAGGGTGAGAACCCTACTCCCTTCTGAGGCACCTCTCTGTAAGCGAAAAGCAGACATGGCAGGAGGACATCCCATCTCCTTTTGAGTTTTTCTGGGAGCCCTATGATCATGCCCTTTAATGTCTTGTTGAATCTCTCAACAAGGCCATTAGTTTGTGGATGATATGGTGTAGTGAATTTATAAGTCACTCCACACTCATTCCACATGTGTTTCAGGTATGCTGACATGAAGTTGGTACCTCTGTCAGACACCACCTCCTTAGGGAAGCTCACTCTGGTAAAGATACCAATGAGGGCCTTGGCTATGGCAGGGGCAGTAGTCGACCTAAGGGGAATAGCTTCAGGATACCTAGTAGCATGATCCACTACTACTAGGATGTACATATTTCCTGAGGCTGTGGGAGGTTCAAGTGGACCCACTATGTCCACACCCACTCTTTCAAAGGGCACCCCCACCACTGGAAGTGGAATGAGGGGGGCCTTTGGATGTCCACCTGTCTTACCACTGGCTTGACAGGTGGTACAGGAGATGCAAAACTCCTTAACCTTCTGGGACATGTTGGGCAGGTAGAAGTGGTTGACTAACCTCTCCCACGTCTTGGTTTGTCCCAAATGCCCAGCAAGGGGAATATCATGGGCTAAGGTCAGAATGAACTCTCTGAACGCCTGAGGCACTACCACTCTCCTAGTGGCACCAGGTTTGGGATCTCTTGCCTCAGTGTACAGGAGTCCATCTTCCCAATAGACCCTATGTGTTCCATTTTTCTTGCCTTTGGACTCTTCAGCAGCTTGCTGCCTAAGGCCTTCAACAGAGGGACAGGTTTCTTGCCCCTTACACAACTCTTCCCTTGAGGGTCCCCCTGGGCCTAAGAGCTCAACCTGGTAAGGTTCCAGCTCCATAGGCTCAGTTCCCTCAGAGGGCAGAACTTCTTCCTGAGAAGAGAGGCTCTCTTTTCCTTGTTGTGTTGCAGCTGGTTTCCCAGCTGACTTTCCTTTTCTCTTGGTAGGCTGGGCCTTTCTTCCAGACTCCAGCTCTACTTTTTCACCCTGTGCCTTGCACTGTGCCCTTGTCTTGACACACACCAGTTCAGGGATACCCAGCATGGCTGCATGGGTTTTCAGTTCTACCTCAGCCCATGCTGAGGACTCCAGGTCATTTCCAAGCAAACAGTCTACTGGGATATTTGAGGAGACCACCACCTGTTTCAGGCCATTGACCCCTCCCCACTCTAAAGTTACCATTGCCATGGGATGTACTTTAGTTTGATTGTCAGCATTGGTGACTGGATAAGTTTGTCCAGTCAGGTATTGGCCAGGGGAAACCAGTTTCTCTGTCACCATAGTGACACTGGCACCTGTATCCCTCAGGCCCTCTACACTTGTCCCATTAATTAAGAGCTGCTGCCTGTATTTTTGCATGTTAGGGGGCCAGGCAGCCAGTGTGGCTAAATCCACCCCACCCTCAGAGACTAATGTAGCTTCAGTGTGACACCTGATTTGCTCTGGGCACACTGTTGATCCCACTTGGAGACTAGCCATTCCAGTGTTAGCTGGAGTGGAGTTTGAAGTGGTATTTTTCTTGGGACAGGCCTTGTCTCCAGTTTGGTGTCCAGACTGACTACAGCTACGACACCAGGCCTTTTTGGGATCAAAGTTTTTACCCTTGTACCCAGAATTGTTTTGTGAGGAGGCTCTGGGCCCACCCTCCTGTGCAGGTTTTTGGGGGCCTGTAGAAGACTCTTTACTATTTTTGTTTTTGGCTGTCTCACCACCCTTCCCCTGGGGAGGTTTTGTGAACCCTTTCTTTTGGTCACCCCCTGTGGAAGTTTTGGACACCCTAGTCTTGACCCAATGGTCCGCCTTCTTTCCCAATTCTTGGGGAGAAATTGGTCCTAGGTCTACCAGATGCTGATGCAGTTTGTCATTGAAACAATTACTTAATAGGTGTTCTTTCACAAATAAATTGTACAGCCCATCATAATTACTTACACCACTGCCTTGAATCCAACCATCTAGTGTTTTTACTGAGTAGTCTACAAAGTCAACCCAGGTCTGGCTCGAGGATTTTTGAGCCCCCCTGAATCTAATCCTATACTCCTCAGTGGAGAATCCAAAGCCCTCAATCAGGGTACCCTTCATGAGGTCATAAGATTCTGCATCTTTTCCAGAGAGTGTGAGGAGTCTATCCCTACACTTTCCTGTGAACATTTCCCAAAGGAGAGCACCCCAGTGAGATTTGTTCACTTTTCTGGTTACACAAGCCCTCTCAAAAGCTGTGAACCATTTGGTGATGTCATCACCATCTTCATATTTAGTTACAATCCCTTTAGGGATTTTCAACATGTCAGGAGAATCTCTGACCCTAGTTATGTTGCTGCCACCATTGATGGGTCCTAGGCCCATCTCTTGTCTTTCCCTTTCTATGGCTAGGATCTGTCTTTCCAAAGCCAATCTTTTGGCCATCCTGGCTAGCTGGATGTCCTCTTCACTGGAGTTATCCTCAGTGATTTCAGAGAGGTTGGTCCCTCCTGTGAGGGAACCAGCATCTCTGACTATTATGTTTGGAGACAGGGCTTGAGAGGCCCTGTTCTCCCTAGTTAGGACTGGTAGGGGGGAATTTTCCTCCAAGTCACTATCTTCATCCTCTGTGTTGCCATCCTCAGAGGGGTTGGCCTTTTCAAACTCTGCCAACAGCTCCTGGAGCTGTATTTTGGAAGGTCTGGGGCCCATTACTATTTTCTTTATTTTACAGAGTGACCTTAGCTCCCTCATCTTAAGATGGAGGTAAGGTGTGGTGTCGAGTTCCACCACATTCACATCTGTACTGGACATTATGCTTCTAAAAGTTGGAATACTTTTTAAGAATCTAAAACTAGTTCTAGAATCTAATTCAAACTTTTACCAAACTTTTAAACTCTAAAAGCAATGCTAACAGGGACTAACACAAGGCCCTAGCAGGACTTTAAAGAATTTAGAAAAATTTCAAATTGCAAAAAATCAATTTCTAATGACAATTTTGGGAATTTGTCGTGTGATCAGGTATTGGCTGAGTAGTCCAGCAAATGCAAAGTCTTGTACCCCACCGCTGATCCACCAATGTAGGAAGTTGGCTCTGTATGCACTATTTCAAAGTAAGGAATAGTATGCACAGAGTCCAAGGGTTCCCCTTAGAGGTAAGATAGTGGCAAAAAGAGATAATACTAATGCTCTATTTTGTGGTAGTGTGGTCGAGCAGTAGGCTTATCCAAGGAGTAGTGTTAAGCATTTGTTGTACATACACACAGGCAATAAATGAGGAACACACACTCAGAGACAAATCCAGCCAATAGGTTTTGTTATAGAAAAATATATTTTCTTAGTTTATTTTAAGAACCACAGGTTCAAATTCTACATGTAATATCTCATTTGAAAGGTATTGCAGGTAAGTACTTTAGGAACTTTGAATAATTACAGTAGCATATATACTTTTCACATAAATCACAAATAGCTGTTTTAAAAGTGGACACAGTGCAATTTTCACAGTTCCTGGGGGAGGTAAAGTAATGTTATTTTTAGCAGGTACGTAAATCACTTACAGGTCACAGTTTTGGGTCCAAGGTAGCCCACCGTTGGGGGTTCAGAGCAACCCCAAAGTTACCACACCAGCAGCTCACTGCCGGTCAGGTGCAGAGGTCAAAGAGGTGCCCAAAACACATAGGCTTCAATGGAGAGAAGGGGGTGCCCCGGTTCCAGTCTGCCAGCAGGTAAGTACCCGCGTCTTCGGAGGGCAGACCAGGGGGGTTTTGTAGGGCACCGGGGGGGACACAAGTCAGCACAAAAGGTACACCCTCAGCAGCGCGGGGGCGGCCGGGTGCAGCGTGTAAACAAGCGTCGGGTTCTCTGTAGGTTTCAATGGGAGACCAAGGGGTATCTTCAGCGGTGCAGGCAGGCAAGGGGGGGGCTCCTCGGGGTAGCCACCACCTGGGCAAGGGAGAGGGCCTCCTGGGGGTCACTCCTGCACAGAAGTTCTGTTCCTTCAGGTGCTGGGGGCTGCGGGTGTTGGTCTTTTCCAGCCGTCGGGACTTTAGGTGCAGGCAGTCGCGGTCAGGGGGAGCCTCGGGATTCCCTCTGCAGGCGTCGCTGTGGGGGCTCAGGGGGGACAACTTTGGTTACTCACGGTCTCGGAGTCGCCGGAGGGTCCTCCCTGAGGTGTTGGTTCTCCACCAGTCGAGTCGGGGTCGCCGGGTGCAGTGTTGCAAGTCTCACGCTTCTTGCGGGGATTTGCAGGGGTCTTTAAATCCGCTCCTCTGTAACAAAGTTGCAGTTCTTTTGGAGCAGTGCCGCTGTCCTCTGGAGTTTCTTGTCTTTCTTGAAGCAGGGCAGTCCTCTGAGGATTCAGAGGTCGCTGGTCCTTGGGAAAGCGTCGCTGGAGCAGGTTTCTTTGGAAGGCAGGAGACAGGCCGGTAGGTCTGGGGCCAAAGCAGTTGGTGTCTTCTTTTCTTCCTCTGCAGGGGTCTTTCAGCTCAGCAGTCCTCTTCTTCTTGTAAGTTGCAGGAATCTAAATTCTTAGGTTCAGGGAAGCCCTTAAATACTAAATTTAAGGGCGTGTTTAGGTCTGGGGGGTTAGTAGCCAATGGCTACTAGCCCTGAGGGTGGGTACACCCTCTTTGTGCCTCCTCCCAAGGGGAGGGGGTTACATCCCTAATCCTATTGGGGGAATCCTCCATCTGCAAGATGGAGGATTTCTAAAAGTTAGAGTCACTTCAGCTCAGGACACCTTAGGGGCTGTCCTGACTGGCCAGTGACTCCTCCTTGTTAATCTCATTATTTCCTCCGGCCTTGCCGCCAAAAGTGGGGGCCGTGGCCGGAGGGGGCGGGCAATTCCACTAGCTGGAGTGTCCTGCTGTGCTGGAACAAAGGGGTGAGCCTTTGAGGCTCACCGCCAGGTGTTACAGCTCCTGCCTGGGGGAGGTGTTAGCATCTCAACCCAGTGCAGGCTTTGTTACTGGCCTCAGAGTGACAAAGGCACTCTCCCCATGGGGCCAGCAACATGTCTCTAGTGTGGCAGGCTGCTGGAACCAGTCAGCCTACACAGATAGTTGGATACAGTTTCAGGGGGCACCTCTAAGGTGCCCTCTGGGGTGTGTTTCACAATAAAATGTACACTGGCATCAGTGTGCATTTATTGTGCTGAGAAGTTTGATACCAAACTTCTCAGTTATCAGTGTAGCCATTATGGTGCTGTGGAGTTCGTGTTTGACAAACTCCCAGACCATATACTCTTATGGCTACCCTGCACTTACAATGTCTAAGGTTTGGCTTAGACACTGTAGGGGCACAGTGCTCATGCACTGGTGCCCTCACCTATGGTATAGTGCACCCTGCCTTAGGGCTGTAAGGCCTGCTAGAGGGGTGACTTATCTATACTTGCATAGGCAGTGAGAGGCTGGCATGGCACCCTGAGGGGAGTGCCATGTCGACTTACTCATTTTGTTCTCACCAGCACACACAAGCTGGCAAGCAGTGTGTCTGTGCTGAGTGAGGGGTCTCCAGGGTGGCATAAGTCATGCTGCAGCCCTTAGAGACCTTCCCTGGCATCAGGGCCCTTGGTACCAGAGGTACCAGTTACAAGGGACTTCCCTGGATGCCAGGGTGTGCCAATTGTGGATACAAAAGTACAGGTTAGGGAAAGAACACTGGTGCTGGGGCCTGGTTAGCAGGCCTCAGCACACTTTCAATTCAAAACATAGCATCAGCAAAGGCAAAAAGTCAGGGGGTAACCATGCCAAGGAGGCATTTCCTTACACAGGCCAAAAAGCAAAAAGGACAGGGTGACTTGGATTCTGGAAGAATGGACCAAGTGCTCCCTAAAGCCAGGGTTAGTAAAGGTAAATCACTACCTACTATCCCTCCCTCTACAGTGGATTCTACTTCTGAGGAAGAAGAATTTCCACCCTGTGCAGAACCTACACCAGAGGAGCTGAAAGCAGACACTGCTGAGCTTTTGGGTGAAGGGGGGCCTGCCAGGGAGGAGCTGAGTGTGGCACAGCATACCTGTACCACACTAGAGGGTCTAAGGCAGCAAGCTGTCCAACAAGCAAATGGGGATGTCAGTGACTCTCACAGAGTTTACTGGGAGGACAACCTCTTGAACACTGAAGCAAGGGATCCAAAACCTGGAGCTGCCAGGAGATTGGTGATTCCTCAGGAGTACAGAAAGTTCCTCCTAACTCTAGCTCACGACATTCCCTTAGCTGGACATTTGGGGCAAATGAAAACTTGGGACAGGCTTGTTCCCTTGTTTCATTGGCCTAGAATGTCAGAGGACACAAAGGAATTTTGTAAGTCCTGTGAAACATGTCAAGCCAGTGGCAAGACAGGTGGCACTCCAAAGGCACCCCTTATTCCACTGCCTGTGGTTGGGGTTCCCTTTGAAAGGGTAGGGGTTGACATAGTTGGCCCCCTTGACCCTCCTACTGCTTCAGGCAATAGGTTTATTTTGGTAGTAGTGGACCATGCCACCAGATATCCTGAAGCAATTCCTCTAAGGACCACTACAGCTCCTGCAGTGGCAAAGGCCCTCCTGGGAATCTTTTCCAGGGTGGGCTTCCCAAAAGAGGTGGTATCAGACAGGGGAAGCAATTTCATGTCTGCTTACTTAAAGGCCATGTGGAAGGAGTGTGGTGTTACATACAAGTTCACCACACCCTATCATCCACAAACAAATGGACTGGTGGAGAGATTTAACAAAACTCTCAAAGGCATGATTATGGGACTCCCTGAAAAACTCCGCAGGAGATGGGATATCCTTTTACCTTGCCTCCTTTTTGCTTACAGGGAGGTACCCCAGAAAGGAGTGGGCTTCAGCCCCTTTGAACTCCTATTTGGTCACCCTGTGAGAGGTCCTCTAACACTTGTTAAGGAGGGTTGGGAAAAAACTTTAAAATCTCCAAAGCAAGACATAGTGGACTATGTACTTGGCCTCAGATCGAGGATGGCGGAGTACATGAAAAAGGCCAGTAAAAACCTTCAGGCCAGCCAAGAGCTCCAAAAGCAATGGCATGACCAGAAGGCTGTGTTGGTTCAGTACCAACCAGGGCAGAAAGTGTGGGTCTTGGAGCCTGTGGCCCCAAGAGCACTCCAAGACAAATGGAGTGGACCCCACATAATTGTTGAAAAGAAGGGTGAAGTCACCTACTTAGTTGACTTAGGCACTGCCAGGAGTCCCCTTAGGGTGCTCCATGTCAATCGCCTGAAACCCTACTATGACAGGGCTGATCTCACCCTGCTCATGGCAACTGATAAGGGACAGGAAGAAGAGAGTGACCCTCTCCCTGATATCTTCTCTTCCACAGAACAAGATGCTCTAGTGGAAGGTGTTGTACTAGCAGATTGTCTTACTGCTGAGCAGAAAGACCACTACATAAATCTCCTGGGTCAGTTTTCTGAACTCTTCTCTACTGTGCCAGGTACCACTTCTTGGTGTGAGCACACTATAGATACTGGAGACAGCTTGCCTGTCAAAAGTAAGATCTATAGGCAGCCTGACCATGTCAGAGACTGCATAAAGCAAGAGGTGCAGAAAATGCTTGAACCCTGAGTGGTTGAGCACTCTGAAAGTCCATGGGCCTCTCCTGTGGTACTTGTACCAAAACCTCATTCCAAAGATGGAAAGAAGGAAATGCGGTTTTGTGTTGACTACAGAGGTCTCAACCAGGTAACCAAAACTGATGCTCACCCTATACCCAGGGCAGATGAGCTAATAGATACACTGGCATCTGCAAGTATCTAAGCACTTTTGATTTGACTGCAGGGTATTGGCAGATCAAATTATCAGAAGATGCAAAAGCAAAAACTGCATTTTCAACCATTGGAGGCCATTACCAATTCACAGTAATGCCTTTTGGATTGAAAAATGCACCTGCCACTTTTCAGAGGTTGGTGAATACAGTCCTGCAAGGGCTGGAAGCATTCAGTGCAGCATATCTGGACGATATAGCTGTCTTTAGCTCCAGCTGGGATGATCACCTGGTCCACCTATGGAAAGTTTTGGAGGCTCTGCAAAAGGCAGGCCTCACTATCAAGGCTTCAAAGTGCCAGATAGGGCAGGGAAAGGTGGTTTATCTGGGACACCTGGTAGGTGGAGAACAGATTGCACCACTTCAGGGGAAAATCCAAACTATTATAGATTGGGTTCTCCCTACAACTCAGACTCAGGTGAGAGCCTTTTTAGGCCTCACTGGGTACTATAGGAGGTTCATAAAGAAGTATGACTCCATTGCAGCCCCTCTTAATGACCTCACATCTAAGAACATGCCTAAGAAGGTATTATGGACAGCAAACTGTCAGAAAGCTTTTGAGGAGCTGAAGCAGGCCATGTGCTCTGCACCTGTCCTGAAAAGCCCCTGTTACTCCAAGAAATTCATTGTCCAGACTGATGCATCTGAATTAGGGGTAGGGGCAGTCTTATCACAACTTAATTCTGAGGGCCAGGATCAACCTGTTGCTTTTATCAGCAGGAGGTTGACCCCTAGAGAAAAGCGTTGGTCTGCCATAGAGAGGGAGGCCTTTGCTGTGGTCTGGGCACTGAAGAAGCTGAGGCCATACCTGTTTGGCACTCACTTCATTGTTCAGACAGACCACAAACCTCTACTTTGGCTAAAACAAATGAAAGGTGAAAATCCTAAATTGTTGAGGTGGTCCATATCCCTACAGGGAATGGGCTATACAGTGGAACATAGACCTGGGAGTACCCACTCCAATGCAGATGGACTCTCCAGATATTTCCACTTAGACAATGAAGACCCATCAGGTAATGACTAGTCTTATTGTCCTTCGTTTGGGGGGGGGGGTTGTGTAGGAAAGTACCATCTTGCCTGGCATGTTACCCCCATTTTTCACTGTATATATGTTGTTTTAGTTGTATGTGTCACTGGGACCCTGCCAGCCAGGGCCCCAATGCTCATAAGTGTGCCCTGTATGTGTTACCTGTGTTATGACTAACTGTCTCGCTGAGACTCTGCTATCCAGAACCTCAGTGGTTATGCTCTCTCATTTCTTTCCAAATTGTCACTAACAGGCTAGTGACCAATTTCACCAATTTACATTGGCATACTGGAACACCCTTATAATTCCCTAGTATATGGTACTGAGGTACCCAGGGTATTGGGGTTCCAGGAGATCCCTATGGGCTGCAGCATTTATTTTGCCACCCATAGGGAGCTCTGACAATTCTTACACAGGCCTGCCACTGCAGCCTGAGTGAAATAACGTCCACGTTATTTCACAGCCATTTACCACTGCACTTAAGTAACTTATAAGTCACCTATATGCCTAACCTTTACCTGGTAAAGGTTAGGTGCAAAGTTACTTAGTGTGTGGGCACCCTGGCACTAGCCAAGGTGCCCCCACATGGTTCAGGGCAAATTCCCCGGACTTTGTGAGCGCGGGGACACCATTACAAGCGTGCACTACACATAGGTCACTACCTATGTGTAGATTCACAATGGTAACTCCGAAAATGGCCATGTAACATGTCTAAGATCATGGAAGTGCCCCCTCTATGCCATCCTGGCATTGTTGGCACAATCCCATGATCCCACGGGTCTCTAGCACAGACCCAGGCACTGCCAAACTGCCTTTTCAGGGGTTTCACTGCAGCTGCTGCTGCTGCCAACCCCTCAGACAGGTTTCTGCCCTCCTGGGGTCCAGCCAGGCTTGGCCCAGGAAGGCAGAACAAAGGACTTCCTCAGAGAGAGGGTGTTACACCCTCTCCCTTTGGAAAAAGGTGTTAAGGCAGGGGAGGAGTAGCCTCCCCCAGCCTCTGGAAATGCTTTCATGGGCACAGATGGTGCCCATTTCTGCATAAGCCAGTCTACACCGGTTCGGGGACCCCCCAGCCCTGCTCTGGCGCGAAACTGGACAAAGGAAAGGGGAGTGACCACTCCCCTAACCTGCACCTCCCAGGGGAGGTGCCCAGAGCTCCTCCAGTGTGCCCCAGTCCTCTGCCATCTTGGGAACAGAGGTGTTGCTGGCACACTGGACTGCTCTGAGTGGCCAGTGCCATCAGGTGACGTCAGAGACTCCTTCTGATAGGCTTTTACCTTTCTTACTAGCCTATCTTCCTTCCTATGTAGCCAATCCTCCTTTTCTGGCTACTTAGGGTCTCTGCTTTGGGGAATTCTTCAGATACCGAATGCAAGAGCTCCCCAGAGTTCCTCTGCATCTCCCTCTTCACCTTCTGCCAAAGGATCAACCACTGACTGCTCAGGACGCCTGCAAAACCACAACAAAGTAGCAAAGACGACTACTAGCAACCTTGTATCGCTCATCCTGACGGCTTTCTCGCCTGTTTCCTGGTGGTGCATGCTCTGGGGGTAGCCTGTCTCCTTCTTGCACCAGGAGCTCTGAAGAAATCTCCCGTGGGTCGACGGAATCTTCCCCCTGCAACCGCAGGCAACAAAAGACTGCATCACCGGTCCTCTGGGTCCCCTCTCAGCATGACGAGCGTGGTCCCTGGAACTGAGCAACTCTGTCCAAGTGACTCCCACAGTCCAGTGACTCTTCAGTCCAAGTTTGGTGGAGGTAAGTCCTTGCCTCCCCACGCTAGACTGCATTGCTGGGTACCGCGTGATTTGCAGCTGCTGCGGCTCCTGTGCACTCTTCCAGGATTTCCTTCGTGCACAGCCAAGCCTGGGTCCCCGACACTCTAACCTGCAGTGCACAACCTTCTGAGTTGTCCTCCGGTGTTGTGGACTCCCTTTTCTGACTTCGGGTGGACTCCAGTTCACTCCTCTTCTAAGTGCCTGTTCCGGTACTTCTGCGGGTGCTGCCTGCTTCTGTGAGGGTTCCCTGACTTTCTGGGCACTCCCTCTGTCTCCTCATCCAAGTGGCGACATCCTGGTCCCTCCTGGGCCACAGCAGCATCCAAAAATACTAACCGCTATCTTTGCAGCTGGCAAGGCTTGTTTGCAGTCTTTCTGCGTGGGAACACCTCTGCAAGCTTCTTCACGACGTGGGACATCCATCCGCCAAAGGGGAAGTTCCTAGTCCTCTTCGTTCTTGCAAAACACCAAGCTTCTTCCATCCAGTGGCAGCTTCCTTGCACCCTCAGCTGGCATTTCCTGGGCTCCTGCCCACTCTCGACACTGTCGCAACTCTTGGACTTGGTCCCCTTGTCTTACAGGTACTCAGGTCCGGAAATCCACTGTTGTTGTATTGCTGGTGTTTGTTTTCCTTGCAGAATCCCCCTATCACGACTTCTGTGCTCTCTGGGGATTGTAGGTGCACTTTACACCTACTTTACAGGGTCTTGGGGTAGGCTATTTTTCTAACCCTCACTGTTTTCTTACAGTCCCAGCGACCCTCTACAAGCTCACATAGGTTTGGGGTCCACTAGTGGTTCGCATTCCACTTTTGGAGTATGTGGTTTGTGTTGCCCCAATACCTATGTGCTCCTATTGCAATCTATTGTAACTTTACACTGCTTGCATTACTTCCTTTTGCTATTACTGCATATTTTTGGTATTGTGTACATATATCTTGTGTATATAACTTATCCTCACATAGAGGGTACTCACTGAGATACTTTTGGCATATTCTCATAAAAATAAAGTACCTTTATTTTTAGTACTTCTGTGTATTGTGTTTTCTTATGATATTGTGCATATGACACCAGTGGTATAGTAGGAGCTTTAAATGTCTCCTAGTTCAGACTAAGCTGCTTTGCCCTAGCTACCTTCTATCAGCCTAAGCTGCTAGAAACACCTCTTCTACACTAATAAGGGATAACTGGACCTGGCACAAGGTGTACGTACCTCTGGTACCCACTACAAGCCAGGCCAGCCTCCTACATTTGGTATATGATTTTCTTATGAAAAGCACCAAATGACAAAATGGTAAAGCAGTTACAAGTACTTAACCCCCCCCCGCACTGTTGAGTAGGCTCTCATTATCTTAATGAGACTACTGGAGTTTGAGCAACAAGATCGTCCACGATGTGGTTGACTGAGTCTGGCCCACGGTAGATGACGCTTGTCACTCCAAATCTGGGTTTTTCTCGGCTAACTAGCAGTGCCTCATCTCTCCCAAATGGTAGAGACAATTGGGAAGCCGAGCGCATGACATCTCAGTACTTCTCAGGGAAGTCGTGGTCACTCAGGTCACAACCGGTTCTCTCATACACAGTGCGGTCTCATATATAAATGACAATAGAAGCAGTAGAATTTTAAAGATTGGTTTAATAAAATGACTGCATTTTTTATAACAAAGCGTGAGCTGCAATAACCAGAACTACACAACACACTAATATTAAAATAGTAACGATGAGAGTGAAGCACAAGAATAAGGCTATCATAGTGCTTCTAGATTATTCTCTCTCTCTAAGCTAAACTTCAAGCACAGCATGTTAAGCTCTAAGCCTGCCTTTCAGGTTCCCCCGGGAGGACATCAACCCTCATACCTGAGCAAAGGCCTGTAATCTGCTTCAGCATCTGCAACGGGGCATTCAGCATACAGTTGTGGTCCCTGGCTGGAATCTCCCTCTTCACGTATACTAGGACTAGAAAGTGTTTTTATAACTAACATGCAGATGTTCTAAGAAAACGTCCCTACGTAAGGATGTGTATTTTCTACGAATGCTGGAGACTAAACTTCGACCACGTTTACCGGCAATGTACCAGACTGTAGCCTTGACTGAAGCACAGGGCGATCAAGAATGCATTATTTGAGAACACAGTGCTGAACTAAGCTAAACAATGTGATAGAGGTAATTAAAACAAGACCGTAAAAACTGTTTATTGTAAAATAACAGTGAGAAGCTGAATAAAATATATCTAGGGCAAAGTGCACAGCAGCCTAGTATGTTAAACCAACGTGCATGGAGCTATACTAAAAATGGCTACACAACCCCCTCCCTGTGTCAGCAGAAAGTTGTTCAAGCCAAAGCTAAAATGCCCTAACCTAAAAAATAATTAAAACCCTACTTAATTTTGACAAGTTAAGAGTTCACAAAAGCATACTACTTGACAATTTATAAGTGAGCATGCGGCTTAGTGCCAAATTGTAAAAAAAAACAACAAAAAAAACGTCTATTTTAAACAGTTCTGAATTAATCACTAGAGATGGAATGGAGGAGATTATCCATTTCGGCAGATGACATAACCGGTAAGTCCACGCCAAAAACGACCAAGGAGCACGTGTGTTCCATAGCCCCAGTATCAATCAGCATCCCGTGCAGTGCCCATTGACGAGTTGATAGCAACTTCCTCCAGGAAAGGTAGCTCGTAATCAGCTTCTCTTAGCAAACGCAGCCGCAGTGCGCATGTCTGGTAATGAACCCTCAAAAAGAACATCAACAGATCAGCATCAATCACTGAGGGGCGATGCTGTGAAAGACAAACTTCTAGTGCATGTTCAAAAGAGCACCAACGGCACCGAAACACGGGCTGCACACAATCCAAAACCGGTCTGAATGACAGAGACCAGTCACACCACAAATGTTCCAGGAGTGTTGCTGTAAACTGCTGCATTATGCACTCACGACACAGCTGCGCTGATGGGAGCGCCTTCATTTGTCCTTGTTGCAGCGGGACAGCCATTGCGGAAAAACAACAGCAACAGCAAAATGCCGGCTAATAAAGCCAAAGTTATTGGAAATCCCCCAAAAATGCTTCCGAAAATTGAGTGAATAGCCGAAGGTATCAAACCAAATATAGAGGAAAAGGTGTGAACAAAAACAATACCAATAGCTTTGAAAAATTTTGCTAATCCAGCCGTGCTGGACGCATTAAATATACGTCCCACAAGTTCACCAAAGTGTCTCGGAAAGTTTGTATTTGGCAGGGACTGTATTTCTGCTGACGACCTTGCCACTTGAAGTGCGTAGGTCTCACGTGCAGATCTAAGGGCCACATGCTTCTGAAACAATAAAGCCTTCAGTCTACTTAAGTTGTCAAAATTCACCTTGGAAGTAGCAATGTGAGGCCAGATATCAGCTACCTCCCTAAATTTAGTGGGGGGAAACAACATGTTCCCGCAGCATGTAACGACCTTAGAGACCGAAACAACGTAAACTATTCCGGCCCGCATGCCACAACAGCCTTCACTATTGAGGAGGACGTAGCTGCCGTTTGAAAGCACCTGGAACGTGCGTTTAATCAAAGGGACTGGAACTCCCTTCAGATAGCATGCCAAGTTTGCAACCGAGGCATCACACGCCCCATGCAAGGACAGCTGCCTACAAATCATCGAATGGCTGACTGAAGTCTCGCATTCACTACCGCTAAGAAAGACCTCTTTCATGCCATTGAGGCATTTCTATGAGAAGGGAAGCTCCCACACCTCATGGATGTAACTATCTTCCAACTTTACATATCTGCCTACCGGAACGTGTTTCAAACAAGAAGTGAATTGTAATGTAGAAATAGGCAGATTAATAACCCAGTGTATCAATCACTCTGCCGAAGGAATCTCGGCCACGGTAAAAGGCAGTCTTTCTATCTTTTCAATGTTAAGCATGACATAAGTCGCTTCCTTCTTAGCCATCAGTTGTTGTTGGCGCGTCAAATTAAAGGAAAAAAATATTTTCCTGGCACTGATGTGGTGCCACAGAACGCGACCCGCCTTCAATGTCTGAAGTGTCCAACCCAACTGCATGATGGACCTGGTCTGACTCTGTCAATGATATAAAGAAGACATATCAGATCGTATAATGTCTATAGCAGAAAAAACAATGTTATTAATTGTAGATATCCGGTCGGACAAGGTGTGAATCCCATTATCCACAACAGCTAATGCCTTTTTCAAATTTTCCTGGTCTATCTGCCTTAACCGGGCTGCAGCCTCTTGTTGGGAAAGTTTCCATATTTCATTGTATACCTCATACAAGAAACGCTTCCTACGTGGTATCTTTGGGCCTGACAAGAAATCCTGTAAGTCAGTGTTGTTAGGCAGGAGATTGAGGTGTGTCTTAACCGCATCTAGTGAGGATGATTTTAGCCACTGTTGGCACAATTTTCCTACACTGTGGTGGTCATTACGACCCTGGCAGTCGGAGACCGGCAGGGGTAAGGTAGCGTCCGTACCGCCAACAGGCTGGCGGTACGGAGGCCCTCGTTATGACCGCGGCGGTAGTGCCGCGGTCGCACCGCCGGGGCCGGCGGTTTCCCGCCGTTTTAGCCCCAGCGGTGATAATCCGCCAAGGCAGCGCTGCAAGCAACGCTGCCCTGGGGATTATGACACCCCTACCGCCAGCCTGTTTCTGGCGGTTTGCACCGCCAGGAAGAGGCTGGCGGTAAGGGGTGTCCTGGGGCCCCTGGGGGACCCTGCACTGCCCATGCCACTGGCATGGGCAGTGCAGGGGCCTCCTAACAGGGCCCCGGCCAGCTTTTCACTGTCTGCACAGCAGACAGTGAAAAGCGCGACGGGTGCAACTGCACCCGTCGCACGGCTGCAACACCGCCGGCTCCATTAGGAGCCGGCTCCTATGTTGTGGCCTCATCCCCGCTGGGCCGGCGGGCGCAAACCAATGGAGCCGGCTCCTATGTTGTGGCCTCATCCCCGCTGGGCCGGCGGGTGCAAACTAGGTTTGCGCCCGCCGGCCCAGCGGGGATGTCGTAATGGGGGCCGCGGGAGTGCGGCTGCATTGGCGGCCGCATGGCGGTTACCGCTTGGCAAGGACGTAATGACCCCCTATATGTTGTAAATATGTCAGCATGTTCTGGTGATACATAGCGAGGGTCTGACTTACTCATTCGGAAACCCCTCGGGGAGGTGACAAAACATTGATGACACCCATTGGTATCTATTGGCCACAATAACCACCCGCCTGGACGTGTCAGTGAAGCATTAAACATACCATTCCGGACCCACTCATTGAGCTCGTTTATAGTTGCATTCGTCTACTTTTGCCAGTTATCAAATTTTGCAGGGGCAGGTATGGTGGGCATGTTTAATTCTCCAATTGTTGCTAAGCCTAAACAACTTGTTTGTTGTACCATTTAATTTAAAAAGATCATTTGAACAGGGATGAGACATGCTCTAAACAATATTTCTCTGCCCTTGGTCTGCCAATTTTTTGTTCTCCAATCACTTTTCAAATCAACATATTTTGACCAATATTCATAACCTTCAATTGATAACCGGGAAACAAAGGAGTCCGAATATATAAATTTCGTGATTTATTGATGATGCCCAGAAAAATACGCAAACTTTTCAGTATAAGTTTTTGAACTCTCTTGCGGGGGAGTTGGGCAATGTTCCCATTGTGTGTAATTAAATATTGTTTTTGGACTGCTTGCTCTATGTATGAAGTGGTGCCCATAATAATTCTAGCAAAACATATCACCATAATTTTCTTTAAACTGATAAACATCTTCTAAAAAATAATAAAAATAAAGATAAACATCTTTGTTTTCATAGACAGTATAATATTGCAATTCTGTCATCATAGAATCAACTGTTCACATCCCAATCATCAGATACAATGCCTGGTATGACTATATTGTTCATGAATAATTTTAACACATACGGTACTTGAATAATTTCAGTGGGACCATATATATCAAACATTACTTTGTCCCACACAATCCCATCAGGAATTGGTACTGCAGAAATGTTCACAAAAGACAAGTCTCTTCGAATCTCATGTAATGAAAAATGTGGTTTCAAAACCTCCTCCACCTGTCCAATCGCTGATCTCTCGGGAAGAAAATGACCATGTATTAACACGAAAAAGGTAATGACAAAACCAGTCCAAAGCACCTGACAGATCAGCTGTCGAAGAGGCAAACGAGTCCGATAGACCATCGTTGTAGTCGGCAAAATAACCAGAGACTGTTTGTGCAAATGGCGTAGCTGTGGCCAACGGTGGAGTTGGTTTTCCTGTGGTGGTACACTGTAGACAGCACCATCCGTCTGGCTTGTAATCGTAATGACTTGATCAAATGTTTCTAAATTGCTTGTTGTTAGTGGAACTAATGAAAGTTCATCATCCACCCTCCCCAAGCTCGGAGAGGTATCAGTGTTGGTATAAACAACTTGAAGCGGAACTTCTTCTCCAGTAGTGAGAGGGGTATTCGGGAACTACTGGACGTTCCTCTTTGTCGGCTGTGCAGAATCGGCAACATGCTGTAGTTTGACATTGTCAATGGAAACAAAACGATTTTCTTTGGCATCTGGCAACGGTGGTAGAATAACAGTTCTGGTACCGTGTACCCCCAGCACAGGGACCAGTGCTCAATAAGAAGGGTCAAATAATGTTTGCACTGCAACCTTTTCACATTCAAAAGCCGGTGGATGTTACTGGCACATCCTTAATTCCTGTGGAGGCAGCACAGAGTTATCTTCACGGAACTGCTGTAATTCCTGTAAAACAGTGACACAATCATTTATGTCAAAAGGTGTTTCTGCTGTCTCCACCCCAGGACCATCAAGATCTGGAACAAACATTTGTGTTCCGAACAGACACTCATATGAAGTCCGACCCCCAGGGACCTTCTAGGCAGGTTATTTAGTGCTCTCTGAACTCCATATGGGTGGGTTAGCCAACTACGACCCGTACCTAAGACTCTGGCTGTTAAGGATTGCTTTAAAACGCAGTTTAATCGCTCCACGACACTATTTCCCTCGGAAATGAATTGGAGACGAGTACTGTAGTTGGACCCCCAACTAAGCCATGGTGTCCCTGAATGCCCTTGAGGTAAAAGCAGGGCCCTGGTCCGAATGGAATGCCGCAACTGCATATGTACCGACAAAGACTCGCAAAGCTTTAGTTACAGTCCGAGCGTCAGCCGAGCGTTGCGGCCACACCCACACAAATCTGGAGCAGGAATCAACAGCGACTAATATGTATTTGTATGCACTATCAGGTGTAAATGGACCGCAATGGTCCAAGTGCACACATTGTAATGGTCTATTGGAAATTAAGAGGGGTGTCTGCGGCGGGCGCTTGGCAGTGGAAACTTTAATTTGTTGACAGATGTCACAACAAAGCACATACTGCTTAGTCTCTTTATAGAGACTGGGCCACCAATAACGGGCCTTTAACAGTGAAATTGTAGCCGCCACACCAGTATGTGCAGATGCCACCCGCTCATGCGCTGCTTTAATCAATTGAGGTCTTACATCTATATTGGGGATGCCCCGTACACCTATGCCTGGAATTTTAAGTTCATCGTTCAGCATACCTCCCATCAAGTATTGATATTTAGTAGGAAATCCTTCAGGATAAGGCGTGCCATCAACCGTAGCTTTTATGGCAGCCATTATGTCTGTGTCTGGTTTGGAACTCGAACGCGTCACTGCAGCTACAGTGGCAACTGCCACTGCTGACTTTGCGACTTCATCAGCCAAAGTATTTCCAGCAACGTGTATTCCAACGCGTTGGTGACCAAGTGTATGCACAACATGGACTTTGGGTAGCGTCTCTTTGAGGTCTGCTACTTTCCCCCACAGGAGTCTGTGTTTTATGGTGTTGCCTTTTGGATCTCTGAACCCATTCGAGCGCCAGTAATGCAGGTATTCATTAAAAGACTGGACGCAATAATATGAATCACAAACAATCAGTGTGAACTGTGTCGGATCTGTGTGTTCTAGTGCCATCAATAGAGCTTTTAGCTCAGCCAATTGTGCTGTACAATCCCCTAAGGTCTGTGTATAGGTATGTTGGGGACAGAATTTCTCCCCCTCCATATAGCAGCTTGTAACCGCACATGCAGCAGAATATTGATGTTTAGTTCAAATCACTGGTTGCGCAGCGCCATCGGTGTACATGACTGTATGATATTGAACAATAGGCAAGGTGTCTGCTGGAACTGGATATTCTACTTCATATTGTAGAAATTCTTGAGTTTGTAATTTTGGGTCGTAAATGTAGTCTACATCAGTGGCTGTTAGAGACATAGCCCATTGTATCCATCGAGGATGAAGTGCTTTCACATTTGGAACGCTAGCTTATGTAACAGCCTCTAGGGCTGGGATACGAGAAACGACAATAATGCGTTTTCCTTGGGCAACAGGTCTTTCTTTAATAACAGCCATCTGCACAGCAGTGAGAATTTTCTCCGTGGGTGCAAAGCGTTGTTCAGCAGCTGAATACAAATATGATTTGTATGCAATCGGGACTGTCTCACCTTCATTAAATGTTACATAAGTGAAACCGATGGCCCAACTATTACCCTGATGACCACATGTGTTTTATTGTCCCTTGTGTGTAAATGTTTTGCTGCTAGCATATCGGTCTGTAAATCTCGAAGAGTGCGTGTATGTTCAAACGTCCAGAATTTACTTGAGAAATCGGGACGAATGAAGTCATAAAAAGGTTTTATGAGTGTTGCATAATCAGGAATGTATGTTCTGCCAAAATTTAGAAAGCCCAACAATGATTGAAGTTTTTTAATTGTATTTGGTGGCTGCAATTGTGCACATTTTTCTAAAAATTGTGGCGCTAGGCTCTTCCCTTCACTCGACAGCTCATATCCCTGACGAAGGCGATTTTTGACTTTTTAAAGTTAAATTTGCAGCCGAGTTCAGCAAACCCTAAAACAATGCGGGCTACCCGTCTTAAATGTTGTAGTAACTCGTCATCCGTGAGATATATATCGTCCACATATGACAATGCTTCAGGGTCTATCTCATGTAAAATAGCAGTCACACGAGCCAAAGTAGTCCTGGGCTGTTCTTATACCCCTGGGGTAAACAACTGAATTTTTTCTGGAAGCCTAATGTGCTAAAGCTTGTTAAGTCTGTGCTTTCAGGTGCTATATTCTGGCAGAAGAACCCATTAGAGATATCTAAAGTTGTTTTGTATTTTTTCCGCACTATGTTGCTCATTAGTGCAGTGCTATGAGAGTTTTGTATAGCATATGTGTAGGAGGCTGGCCTGGCTTATAGTGGGTACCCTGTGATACTTACACCCTGTGCCTAGTCCAGTTATCCCTTATTAGTAGGATAGAGGTGTTTCTATCAGCTTAGACTGATAGAAGGTAGCCATGGCAAAGCATCTTAGGCTGAACTAGGAGACATGCAAATCTCCTGCTATACCACTTATATCATATGCACAATGTCTTAAGAAAACACAATACAAAGAGTTACTAAAAATAAAGGTACTTTATTTTTATGACAATATGCCACAAGTATCTCAGTGAGTAACCTCAGTAAGAAGGTAAGTAATATACACAAGTTATATGTACACAAACCCAAAACAGGTAAGTAAGAGTCAGTCAGAAAAGTAATGCAAACAGTGTAGAATTACAATAGGTTGCAATAGGCAAGCATAGGTGTAGGGGCAACACAAACCATATACTCCAAAAGTGGAAAGTGAAACACGAATGGACCCCAGACCTATGGGAGCTTGTAGAGACTTGTAAGAAAACAGTCAGCGTGTCCAAGATACCCCACCCCAAGACCCTGAAAAGTAGGAGTAAAGTACACCTACTACCCCAAAAGAGCACAATAGTAGTGATAGGGGGATTCTGCAAGAACAACAAAAACCAGCAAGGCACTGATGGTGGATTCCTGAACCTGAGGACCTGCAAGGCAAGGGGACCAAGTCCAGGAGTCGCGATAGTGTCCAAGGGGGGCAGGAGCCCAGAAAACCCCAGATGAAGGTGCAAGGAAGCTGCCTCCTGGTGGAAGAAGCTTGGAGCTCTGCAACAACGAAAAGGACTAGGAACTTCTCCTTTGGATGGAAGATGTACCACGTCGCGATGAAGCTTGCAGAAGTGTTCCCAGGCAGAAATACCACAAACAAGCCTTGCTAGTTGTAAGGGTCGGGGTGGAGGTTTTTGGGTGCTGCTGGGGACCAGGAAGGACCACGATGTCACCCCTTTGGAGGAGGAGACAGAGGGGGCGCTCAGCAACTGAGAGAGCCCCCACAGAAGCAGCCAGGACCCACAGGCACTTGGAAGATTTGTGAACCAGAGTCCACGCAGAGTTACAAAGGAGGGTCCCACGACGTCGGAGGCCAACTCAGAGGGTTGAGCACTGCAGGACGGAGTGCTGGGGACCCAGGCTAGGCTGTGCATGAAGGAAATCCTGGAAGAGTGCAGAGGAGCCGGAGCAGCTGCAAATCACACAGTACACTGTTTTGCAGTCTAGTGTGGGGAAGCAAGGACTTATCTCCACCAAACTTACTCTGAAGGATCACTGGACTGTGGGAGTCACTTGGATAGTGTTCCTGTGTTCCAGGGACCATGCTCGTCAGGATGAGAGGGGACCCAGAGGACCGGTGATGCAGTCTTTTGGTGCCTGCATTAGCAGGGGGAAGATTCCGTCGACCCACAGGAGATTTCTCCTTGGCTTCCAGTGCAGGGTGAAGGCAGATAACCACCAGAGCTTGCACCACCAGGAAGCAGTCAAGAAAGCCAGCAGGATGAGGTGCTACAATGTTGCTGGTAGTCATCTTGCTACATTGTTGCGGTTTTGCAGGGGTCCTGGAGCAGTCAGCGGTCGATCCTTGGCAGAAGTCTAAGAGGGAGATGCAGAGGGACTCTGGTGAGCTCTTGCATTCGTTATCTGAAGAATTCCCCAGAGGAGAGACCCTAAATAGCCAGAAAAGGAGGTTTGGCTACCAAGAAAGGAGGATTGGCTACCAAGAGAGGTAAGGGCCTATCAGAGGGGGTCTCTGACGTCACCTGCTGGCACTGGCCACTCAAAGCAGTCCAGTGTGCCCCCAACACCTCTGTTTCCAAGATGGCAGAGGTCTGAGACACACTGGAGGAGCTCTGGGCACCTACACTGGGAGGTACTGGTCAGGTGAGTAGTCACTCCCCTTTCCATTGCCCAGTTTTGTGCCAGAGCAGGGCTGGGGGATCCCTGAACCGGTGTAGACTGGCTTATGCACAGATGGGCACCATCTGTGCCGATCAAAGCATTTCCAGAGGCTGGAGGAGGCTACTCCTCTCCAGCCCTTCACACCTATTTCCAAAGGGAGAGGGTATAACACCCTCTCTCAGAGGAAATCCTTTGTTCTGCCTTGCTGGGCCAGGGCTGCATGGAACCCAGGAGGGCAGAATCCTGTCTGAGGGGTTGGCAGCAGCAGCAGCTGCAGTGGAAACCCCTGGAAGGCAGTTTGGCAGTACCCGGGTTCTGTACTAGAGACCCGGGGAATCATGGAATTGTCCCCCCAATACCAGAATGGTATTGGGGTGACAATTCCATGATCTTAGACATGTTACATGGCCATGTTCGGAGTTACCATTGTGACGCTATACATAGGTAGTGACCTTTGTATAGTGCACACGTGTAATGGTGTCCCCGCACTCACAAAGTCCAGGGAATTTGTCCTGAACAATGTGGGGGCACCTTGGCTAGTGCCAGGGTGCCCACACACTAAGTATCTTGGCACCCAACCTTCACTAGGTGAAGGTTAGACATATAGGTGACTTATAAGTTACTTAGGTGCAGTGTAAAATGGCTGTGAAATAACGTGGACGTTATTTCACGCAGGCTGCAGTGGCAGGCCTGTGTAAGAATTGTCAGAGCTCCCTATGGGTGGCAAAAGAAATGCTGCAGCCCATAGGGATCTCCTGGAACCCCAATACCCTGGGTACCTAAGTACCATATACAAGGGAATTATATGGGTGTACCAGTGAGCCAATGAGAATTGGTCAATTTAGTCACTAGCCTACAGTGACAAATTTATCAAGCAGAGAGAGCATAAATACTGAGGTCAGGTTAGCAGAGCCTCATTGATACAGTTAGGCACCACACAGGGAACACATACAGGGCACATACTATGAGCACTGGGGTCCTGCCTGGCAGGATCCCAGTGACAAAAGGGCTAAAACAACATACATACAGTGAAATATGGGGGTAACATGCCAGGCAAGATGGTACTTTCCTACACAACCCCCCCCCAAACGAAGGACAATAAGACTAGCCATGACCTGATGAGTCTTCATTGTCCAAGTGGAAATATCTGGAGAGTCCATCTGCATTGGAGTGGGTACTCCCAGGTCTATGTTGCACTGTATAGTCCATTCCCTGTAGGGATATGGACCACCTCAACAATTTAGGGTTTTCACCTTTCATTTGTTTTAGCCAAAGTAGAGGTTTGTGGTCTGTCTGAACAATAAAGCGAGTGCCAAACAGGTATGGCCTCAACCTTTTCAGTGCCCAGACCATAGCGAAGGCCTCCCTCTCTATGGCAGACCAACGATTTTCTCTAGGGGTCAACCTTCTGCTGATAAAAGCAACTGGTTGATCCTGGCCCTCAGAATTCAGTTGGGATAAGACTGCCCCTACCCCTAATTCAGATGCATCAGTTTGAACAATTAATTTCTTGGAGTAACATGGGCTTTTTAGGACAGGTGCAGAGCTTATGGCCTGTTTGAGCTCCTCAAAAGCTTTCTGACAGCTAGCTGTCCATAACACCTTCTTAGGCATTTTCTTGCTTGTGAGATCATTAAGAGGGGCTGCTATGGAGCCATAATTCTTGATGAATCTCACGTAGTACCCTGTGAGGCCTAAAAAGGCTCTCACCTGGGTCTGAGTTGTAGGGGGAACCCAATCCATGATTGTCTGGATTTTCCCATGTAGTGGTGCAATCTGTTCTCCACCTACCAGGTGGCCCAGATAAACCACTTTTCCCTGCCCTATCTGGCACTTTGAGGCTTTGATAGTGAGGCCTGCCTTTTGCAGGACTTCCAAAACTTTCCAAAGTTGGACCAGGTGCTCATCCCAGGTTGAGCTAAAGACAGCAATATCATCTAGATATGCTGCACTAAAAGCCTCTAACCCTTGCAGGACTATGTTCACCAACCTCTGAAAAGTGTCAGGTGCATTTTTCAAACCAAAGGGCATTACTGTGAATTGGTAGTGCCCTCCTATGGTAGAAAATGCAGTCATTGGTTTAGCATCTTCTACCAATCTGATCTGCCAATACCCTGCAGTCAGATCAAACGTGCTAAGATACTTGGCAGAAGCCAGTGTTTCAATGAGCTCATCTGGACTGAGTATAGGGTAAGCATCAGTTTTTGTTACCTGATTGAGCCCTCTGTAATCTACACAAAACCTCATCTCTCTCTTTCCATCTTTGGTATGAGATTTTGGTACAAGCACCACTGGGATAGCCCATGGGTTTTCAGAAGGTTCGGTCACTGTAGGAGGCTAGCCTGGCTTGTAGTGGGTACCAAAGGTACTTACACCTTGTGCCAGGTCCAGTAATACCTTATTAGGAGAATAGAGGTGTTTCTAGCAGCTTAGGCTGATAAAAGGTAGCTATGGCAAAGCAGCTTAGGCTAAACTAGAAGACATGTAAAGCTCCTATTATACCACTTATATCATATGCACAATATCATAAGAAAACACAATACACAGAGTTACTAAAAATAAAGGAACTTTATTTTTATGACAATATGCCACTGTAGGAGGTTGGCCTGGCTGATAGTGGGTACCAAAGGTACTTACACCTTGTGCCAGGTCCAGTTATCTCTTATTAGTAGAATAGAGGTGTTTCTAGCAGCTTAGGCTGATAGAAGGCAGCTATGGCAAAGCAGCTTACGCTGAACTAGGACACATGCAAAACTCCTACTATACCACTTATATCATATGTACAATATCATAAGAAAACACAATACACAGAGTTACTAAAAATAAAGGAACTTTATTTTTATGACAATATGCCACAAGTATCTCAGTGAGTAACCTCAGTAAGAAGGTTAGTAACATACACAAGTTATATGTACACAAACCCAAAACAGGTAAGTAAGAGTCAGAAAAGTAATGCAAACAGTGTAGAATTACAATAGGTTGCAATAGGTAAACATAGGTCTAGGGGCAACACAAAGAATATACTCCAAAAGTGGAATGCAAATCACAAATGCACCCCAGACCTATGGGAGCTTGTAGAGGGTCGGTGGGACTGTAAGAAAACAGTCAGGGTGTCCAAGATACCCCACCCCAAGACCCTGAAAAGTAGGAGTAAAGTACACCTACTACCCAAGAGAGCACAATAGTCTGGATAGGGGGATTCTGCAAGAACCACAAACACCAGCAATGCACTGAACATGGATTCCTGGACCTGAGGACCTGCAAAGCAAGGGGAGCAAGTCCATTAGTCGCGACAGTGTCCGGGGGGGCAGGAGCCCAGAAAACCCTGAATGAAGGTGCAAGGAAGCTGCCTCTGGATAGAAGAAGCTTGGAATTCTGCAAGAACGAAGAGGACTAGGAACTTCTCCTTTGGATGGAAGATTTCCCACGTCACGTTGAAGTTTGTAGAAGTATTCCCATGCATAAATACCGCAAACAAGCCTTGCTACCTGCAAGGGTTGCAGTTGAGGTTTTTGGGTGCTGCTGAGGACCAGGAAGAACCAGGATGTTGCCCCTTGGAGGAGGAGAAGGAGGGGGCATGCCACAACTCAGAGAGCCCGCACAGAAGAAGGCAGCACCCGCAGAAGTACCTGAACAGGCATGTGGAAGATTTGAGAACCGGAGTCCACGCTGAGTTACAAAAGAAGGTCCCACGATGTCGGAGGCCAACTCGGAGGGTTGAGCACTGCAGGACAGAGTGCTGGTGACCCAGGCTTGGCTGTGCACGAAGGAAATCCTGGAAGAGTGCACAGAAGCCAGAGCAGCTGCAAATCACGCAGTACACAGGTTTGCAGTTTAGCGTGGGGAGGCAAGGACTTACCACTACCAAACTTGGACTGAAGAGTCACTGGACTGTGAGAGTCACTTGGCCAGAGTTCTGTGTTCCAGGGACCATGCTCGTCAGGATGAGAGGGGACCCAGAGGACCGGTGATGCAGTCTTTTGGTGCCTGCGTTAGCCGGGGGAAGATTCCGTCGACCCACTGGAGATTTCTTCTTGGCTTCCAGTGCAGGGTGAAGGCAGATGACCCCCAGAGCATGCACCACCAGGAAACAGTCGAGAAAGCTGGCAGAATGAGGCACTACAATGTTGCTGGTAGTCGTCTTGCTACTTTGTTGCGGTTTTGCAGGCTTCCTGGAGAAGTCAGCGGTCGATCCTTGGCAGAAGTCGAAGAGGGAGATGCAGAGAAACTCTGCTGAGCTCTTGCATTCATTATCTGAAGAATTCGACAGAGGAGATGTAAGAGGTTGGCCTGGCTTGTAGTGGGTACCAGAGGTACATACACCTTGTCCCAGGGCCAGTTATCCCTTATTAGTGTAGAATAGGTGTTTCTAGCAGCTTAGGCTGATAGAAGGTAGCTATGGCAAAGCAGCTTAGGCTGAACTAGGAGACATGTAAAGCTCCTACTATACCACTGGTGTCATATGCACAATATCATAAGAAAACACAATACACAGATAGACTAAAAATAAAGGTACTTTATTTTTATGACAATATGCCAAAAGTATCTCAGTGAGTACCCTCAGTATGAGGATGAGAAATATAGACAAGATATATGTACACAAACCAAAATTATGCAGGTTATAGCAAAAGGAAGTAATGTAAGCAATGTAAAGTTACAGTAGATTGCAATAGGAGCACATAGGTATAGGGGCAACACAAACCAAATACTCCAAAAGTGGAATGCGAACCACGAATGGACCCCAAACCTATGTGAGCTTGTAGAGGGTCGCTGGGACTGTAAGAAAACAGTGAGGGTTAGAAAAATAGCCCACCCCAAGACCCTGTAAGGTAGGTGTAAAGTGCACCTACAACCCCCAGAGAGCACAGAAGTCGTGATAGGGGGATTCTGCAAGGAAAACCAACACCAGCAATGCAACAACAGTGGATTTCCGGACCTGAGTACCTGTAAGACAAGGGGACCAAGTCCAAGAGTTGCAACAGTGTCGAGAGTGGGCAGGAGCCCAGGAAATGCCAGCTGAGGGTGCAAGGAAGCTGCCACCAGATGGAAGAAGCTTGGTGTGTTGCAAGAACGAAGAAGACTAGGAACTTCTCCTTTGGAGGATGGATGTCCCACGTCGTGAAGAAGCTTGCAGAGGTGTTCCCATGCAGAAAGACCATAAACAAGTCTTCCTAGCTGCAAGGGTCGCAGTTAGGGTTTTTGGATGCTGCTGTGGCCCAGGAGGGACCAGGATGTCGCCACTTGGACGATGAGACAGAGGGGGAGCCCAGCAAGTCAGGGAGCCCTCACAGAAGCAGGCAGCACCCGCAGAAGTACCAGAACAGGCACTTAGAAGAGGAGTGAACCAGAGTCCACCCGAAGTCACAAAAGGGAGTCCCACGACGCCGGAGGACAACTCAGAAGGTTCTGCCCTGCAGGTTAGAGTGTCGGGGACCCAGGCTTGGCTGTGCATGAAGGAAATCCTGGAAGAGTTCACAGGAGCTGGAGCAGCTGCAAATCACGCGAAACCTAGCAATGCAGTCTAGTGTGGGGAGGCAAGGATTTACCTCCACTAAACTTGGACTGAAGAGTCACTGGACTATGGGAGTCACTTGGACAGAGTTGCTGAGTTCCAGGGACCATGCTCGTCAGGATGAGAGGGGACCCAGAGGACCAGTGTTGCAGTCTTTTGGTGCCTGCGTTAGCAGGGGGAAGATTCGGTCGACCCACAGGAGATTTCGTCGGAGCTTCTAGTGAAGGGTGAAGGCAGGCTACCCCCAGAGCATGCACCACCTGGAAACAGTCAAGTAAGCCGGCAGGATGAGGCGATACAAGGTTGCTAGTAGTCGTCTTGCTACTTTGTTGCGGTTTTGCAGGCGTCCTGAGCAGTCAGCGGTTGATCCTTTGGTAGAAGGTGAAGAGGGAGATGCAGAGGAACTCTGATAAGCTCTTGCATTTGTTATCTACAGAATCCCCCAAAGCAGAGACCCTAAATAGCCAGAAAAGGAGGTTTGGCTACCTAGGAAGGATGATTGGGTACCAAGAGAGGTAAGAGCCTATCAGAAGGAGCCGCTGATGTCACCTGCTGGCACTGGCCACTCAGAGCAGTCCAGTGTGTCCCCAACATCTCTGTTTCCAAGATGGCAGAGGTCTGGGACACACTGGAGGAGCTCTGGGCACCTCCCCTGGGAGGTGCAGGTCAGAAGAAGTGGTCACTCCCCTTTCCTTTGTCCAGTTTCGCGCCAGAGCAGGGCTGGGGGATCCCTGAACCGGTGTAGGCTTGCTTATGCAGAGATGGGCAGCATCTGTGCCCATCAAAGAATTTCCAGAGGCTGGGGGAGGCTACTCCTCCCCAGCCTTCACACCTACTTCCAAAGGGAGAGGGTGTAACACCCTCTCTCAGAGGAAATCCTTTGTTCTGCATTCCTGGGCCAGGGCTGCCTGGACCCCAGGAGGGGAGAAACCTGTCTGAGGGGTTGCAGCAGCAGCTGCAGTGGAGACCCTGGAAAGGCAGTTTGGCAGTACCCGGGTACTGTGCTAGAGACCCGGGGGATCATGGAATTGTCCCCCCAATACCAGAATGGTATTGTGGTGACCATTCCATGATCTTAGACATGTTACATGGCCATGTTCGGAGTTACCATTGTGACGCTATACATAGGTAGTGACCTATGTATACTGCACGCACGTAATGGTGTCCCCGCACTCACAAAGTCCGGGGAATTCGCCCTGAACGATGTGGGGGCACCTTGGCTAGTGCTAGGTTGCCCACACACTAAGTAACTTTGCACCCAACCTTCACCAGGTGAAAGGTTAGACATATAGGTGACTTATAAGTTACATAGGTGCACTGCTAAATGGCTGTGAAATAACGTGGACGTTATTTCACGCAGCCTGCACTGGCAGGCCTGTGTAAGAATTGTCAGAGCTCCCTATGCGTGGCAAAAGAAATGCTGCAGCCCATAGGGATCTCCTGGAACCCGAATACCCTGGGTACCTCAGTATCATATGCCATGGAATTACATGGGTGTAACAGTATGCCAATATGAATTGGTAAATTTAGTCACTAACCTGTTAGTGACAAATTTGGAAAGCAGAGAGAGCATAACCACTGAGGTTCTGGTTAGCAGAGCCTCAGTGAGACAGTTAGGCATTGTGAGAAGGTAGCCTCTTTCTAGCCTTGTTACCCCCACTTTTGGCCTGTTTGTGAGTGTATGTCAGGGTGTTTGTCACTGTTTTCACTGTCTCACTGGGATTCTGATAGCCAGGCCTCAGTGCTCATAGTGAAAACACTATGTTTTCAGTATGTTTGTTATGTGTCACTGGGATCCTGCTGGTCAGGACCCCAGTGCTCATAGGTTTGTGGCCTATATGTATGTGTCACTGGGACCCTGTCACACAGGGCCCCAGTGCTCATAGGTGTGCATGTATATGTTCCCTGTGTGGTGCCTAACTGTCTCACTGAGGCTCTGCTAACCAGAACCTCAGTGGTTATGCTCTCTCATTACTTTTAAATTGTCACTAACAGGCTAGTGACCAATTTTACCAATTTACATTGGCTTACTGGAACACCCTTATAATTCCCTAGTATATGGTACTGAGGTACCCAGGGTATTGGGGTTCCAGGAGATCCCTATGGGCTGCAGCATTTCTTTTGCCACCCATAGGGAGCTCTGACAATTCTTACACAGGCCTGCCACTGCAGCCTGAGTGAAATAACGTCCACGTTATTTCACAGCCATTTTACACTGCACTTAAGTAACTTATAAGTCACCTATATGTCTAACCTTTACCTGGTAAAGGTTAGGTGCAAAGTTACTTAGTGTGAGGGCACCCTGGCACTAGCCAAGGTGCCCCCACATTGTTCAGAGCCAATTCCCTGAACTTTGTGAGTGCGGGGACACCATTACACGCGTGCACTACATATAGGTCACTACCTATATGTAGCTTCACAATGGTAACTCCGAATATGGCCATGTAACATGTCTATGATCATGGAATTGCCCCCTCTATGCCATCCTGGCATTGTTGGTACAATTCCATGATCCCAGTAGTCTGTAGCACAGACCCTGGTACTGCCAAACTGCCCTTCCTGGGGTTTCACTGCAGCTGCTGCTGCTGCCAACCCCTCAGACAGGCATCTGCCCTCCTGGGGTCCAGCCAGGCCTGGCCCAGGATGGCAGAACAAAGGACTTCCTCTGAGAGAGGGTGTGACACCCTCTCCCTTTGGAAAATGGTGTGAAGGCAGGGGAGGAGTAGCCTCCCCCAGCCTCTGGAAATGCTTTCTTGGGCACAGATGTGCCCAATTCTGCATAAGCCAGTCTACACCGGTTCAGGGACCCCTTAGCCCCTGCTCTGGCGCGAAACTGGACAAAGGAAAGGGGAGTGACCACTCCCCTGACCTGCACCTCCCCTGGGAGGTGTCCAGAGCTCCTCCAGTGTGCTCCAGACCTCTGCCATCTTGGAAACAGAGGTGCTGCTGGCACACTGGACTGCTCTGAGTGGCCAGTGCCACCAGGTGACGTCAGAGACTCCTGCTGATAGGCTCCTTCAGGTGTTAGTAGCCTATCCTCTCTCCTAGGTAGCCAAACCCTCTTTTCTGGCTATTTAGGGTCTCTGTCTCTGGGGAAACTTCAGATAACGAATGCATGAGCTCAGCCGAGTTCCTCTGCATCTCCCTCTTCACCTTCTGATAAGGAAACGACCGCTGACCGCGCTGGAAGCCTGCAAACCTGCAACATAGTAGCAAAGACGACTACTGCAACTCTGTAACGCTGATCCTGCCGCCTTCTCGACTGTTTTCCTGATTGTGCATGCTGTGGGGGTAGCCTGCCTCCTCTCTGCACCAGAAGCTCCGAAGAAATCTCCCGTGGGTCGACGGAATCTTCCCCCTGCAACCACAGGCACCAAAAAGCTGCATTACCGGTCCCTTGGGTCTCCTCTCAGCACGACGAGCGAGGTCCCTCGAATCCAGCGACGCTGTCCAAGTGACCCCCACAGTCCAGTGACTCTTCAGCCCAAGTTTGGTGGAGGTAAGTCCTTGCCTCACCTCGCTGGGCTGCATTGCTGGGAACCGCGACTTTGCAGCTACTCCGGCCCCTGTGCACTTCCGGCGGAAATCCTTCGTGCACAGCCAAGCCTGCGTCCACGGCACTCTAACCTGCATTGCACGACTTTCTAAGTTGGTCTCCGGCGACGTGGGACTCCTTTGTGCAACTTCGGCGAGCACCGTTTCACGCATCCTCGTAGTGCCTGTTTCTGGCACTTCTCCGGGTGCTACCTGCTTCAGTGAGGGCTCTATGTCTTGCACGACGTCCCCTCTCTCTGCAGGTCCAATTTGCGACCTCCTGGTCCCTCCTGGGCCCCAGCAGCGTCCAAAAACGCCAAACGCACGATTTGCGTGTAGCAAGGCTTGTTGGCGTCCTTCCGGCGGGAAAACACTTCTGCACGACTCTCTAAGGCAAGAGGGATCCGTCCACCAAAGGGGAAGTCTCTAGCCCTTTTCGTTCCTGCAAAAACCTCAGCTTCTTCTGTCCAGTCGAAGCTTCTTTGCACCCGCAGCTGGCATTTCCTGGGCATCTGCCCATCTCCGACTTGCTTGTGACTTTTGGACTTGGTCCCCTTGTTCCACAGGTACCCTAGATTGGAAATCCACAGTTGTTGCATTGCTGGTTTGTGTCTTTCCTGCATTATTCCTCTAACACGACTCTTTTGTCCTTAGGGGAACTTTAGTGCACTTTGCACTCACTTTTCAGGGTCTTGGGGAGGGTTATTTTTCTAACTCTCACTATTTTCTAATAGTCCCAGCGACCCTCTACAAGGTCACATAGGTTTGGGGTCCATTCGTGGTTCGCATTCCACTTTTGGAGTATATGGTTTGTGTTGCCCCTATCCCTATGTTTCCCCATTGCATCCTATTGTAACTATACATTGTTTGCACTGTTTTCTAAGACTATACTGCATATTTTTGCTATTGTGTATATATATCTTGTGTATATTTCCTATCCTCTCACTGAGGGTACACTCTAAGAAACTTTGGCATATTGTCATAAAAATAAAGTACCTTTATTTTTAGTATAACTGTGTATTGTGTTTTCTTATGATATTGTGCATGTGACACTAAGTGGTACTGTAGTAGCTTCACACGTCTCCTAGTTCAGCCTAAGCTGCTCTGCTAAGCTACCATTATCTATCAGCCTAAGCTGCTAGACACCCTATACACTAATAAGGGATAACTGGGCCTGGTGCAAGGTGCAAGTACCCCTTGGTACTCACTACAAGCCAGTCCAGCCTCCTACATTGGTTGTGCAGTGGTGGGATAAGTGCTTGAGACTGCTTACCACTCTTGTCATTGTACTTTTCATAAGAGAAAAATATACAAAACAAGGTCAGTGTATATACACATAGCCAAAAAGTTTTGCATTTCCTCTTTTCACTCTTTTCTAAGTGCTGAAAAGTACTCCTAAACTTTCAAAAAGTTCTTAAAAGTTTAAAAAGTTTTTTTTCTGTCTTTCCAAAAAGTTCTGAAAACTTTTTTCTCTTTTTCTATCACTTTAACTCTCTCTAAAAAATGTCTGGCACAGGCCAAAGTGTTGATCTGTCCAAACTTGCATATGACAACCTTAGCTGGAAAAGAGCAAGGAGTCTCTGTATAGAGAGAGGTTTGAGTGTAGGGAAGAATCCTTCCTTGGAACTGTTACTAAACATGCTTAGAGAACAGGATAAGGCCAGAGGTGGCCCATCTGTTGAAAAAGTACCTAATAGTTCCCAATCTGATTCAGGGACTCCCCCAGGAAAAGATTCAGGAAAGAAACTTCCTAGCCTGCCCATTACTAGACAATCTAGCATAGATGGTAATGATGATGAGCCACACCAAAGAAATAGTGTTGTCTCACATCATAGCAAAAGCATTTATTCTCACCATACTGGTAGTAATGTTTCTGTAAAACAAGCTGTTAAGTTGGCTTCTGTAAGGGACAGGTCTCCTTCTGTTCATTCCCATCATAGCTCTGTTTCTAGAAATGTCCCTCCCACCAACCCTGATGACAGAATGTTAGAGAGGGAACTCAATAAGTTGAGGGTGGAACAAACCAGACTGAAGCTTAAAAAGCAACAGCTGGATTTGGATAGACAGTCTTTTGAATTAGAGAAGGAAAGACAGAAGTTGGGTTTAGATACCCATGGTGGCAGCAGCAGTATTCCCCATAGTCATCCTGCAAAAGAGCATGATTCCAGGAATCTGCACAAGATAGTTCCCCCTTATAAGGAGGGGGATGACATTAACAAGTGGTTTGCTGCACTTGAGAGGGCCTGTGTTGTACAGGATGTCCCTCAAAGGCAGTGGGCTGCTATCCTATGGCTATCATTTAGTGGAAAAGGTAGGGATAGGTTCCTTACTGTGAAAGAAAATGATGCCAATAATTTTACAGTTCTTAAGAATGCACTCCTGGATGGTTATGGCTTAACCACTGAACAGTACAGGATAAAGTTCAGAGAGACCAAAAAGGAGTCTTCACAAGACTGGGTTGATTTCATTGACCATTCAGTGAAGGCCTTGGAGGGGTGGTTACATGGCAGTAAAGTTACTGATTATGAAAGCCTGTATAACACAATCCTGAGAGAGCATATACTTAATAATTGTGTGTCTGATTTGTTGCACCAGTACCTGTTAGACTCTGATCTGACCTCTCCCCAAGAATTGGGAAAGAAGGCAGACAAATGGGTCAGAACAAGGGTGAACAGAAAAGTTCATACAGGGGGTGACAAAGATGGCAATAAGAAGAAAGATGGTGAAAAATCTCAAGATAAGCATGGGGATAAGGGTAAAACCAAAGATCCCACTTCAAATCTTAAACACTCTTCAGAGGGTGGGGATAAAACAAATTCTTCCTCTTCTTCCCAACCTGCACACATTAAAAAGCCTTGGTGCTTTGTGTGTAAAAACAGAGGCCATAAGCCAGGGGATAAGTCCTGTCCAGGTAAACCCCCTGAGCCTACCACCACTAATACATCAAGCTCTAGTGCCCCTAGCAGTAGTGGTACTAGTGGTGGGACTGCTGGCAACAGTCAAGTGAAGGGTGTAGTTGGGTTCACTTTTGGGTCCATAGTAGAAAGTGGGGTAGTCACTCCCAAGACAGATTCTGTCACACCTAGTGGCATTGGCCTTGCCACACTGGCTGATTGTCCCCTTACAATGGATAAGTACAGGCAGACAGTTTCAATAAATGGTGTTGAGGCCTTGGCCTACAGGGACACAGGTGCCAGTTTCACTTTGGTGACTGAAAACCTAGTGCACCCTGATCAACACATCATTGGACAACAGTATAAGATTATTGATGTCCATAACTCCACTAAGTTTCTTCCCTTAGCTATAAT
Source organism: Pleurodeles waltl (assembly GCF_031143425.1). NCBI lineage: Eukaryota > Metazoa > Chordata > Amphibia > Caudata > Salamandridae > Pleurodeles > Pleurodeles waltl. The sequence continues at coordinate 1,179,027,480 of NC_090445.1, read as the reverse complement.
TCAGTTTAGTTGGGGTGGAGTTACTGGCCCTAAGCAGGTGGTGGTATCACCTAGCTTACCTGTAGACTGTCTCTTAGGTAATGACCTAGAGGCCTCAGGTTGGGCTGATGTAGAGTTTTATGCCCATGCAGCCATGCTGGGCATCCCTGAGGAATTGTTCCCTCTCATTTCAAGTGAAATGAAAAAGCAAAGGAGAGAAGGCCTGAAAACTCAGGATCCCTCTCCATCAACAGGTAAAAAGGGTATCACAGTATCCCCTAACCACCCTACCATTCAGGATACCATTCCTGTGGTGGGAGAAACCTCTCCTGGGGTGGCACCTCTTCCAAGGGAATCATCAGCTGGCAAAGCTGGACTCCCTGAGGTGGAAGTACCTCTCTGTGGGATAACTAACATTGGTGAGAAAAACAGCACCATTTTAGTTAACATGGAGCATCCCTCCAACCCTCCCAGAGAAACTTTAGTGCAGAAACCCTACACTACCTCACAACACTTAGGACAGCATCCCTGCCCTAGTGTGGAGCTCATAGGACAGCATCCCTGCCCTGCTCCAACTCAAGAGAAACAGCATCCCTGTTCCCTCTTCCAGCCACATGGACAAAGTTTTTGCCCAGCTATGGCTTTTCTGAGACAGCATCCCTGTCTGGCATTTCCATCACTACAAATAGGTTCAGTGGACAATTCCCACTGCTCTAAACTAAAAATTACTGATAGAAACTCTGAAAATACATCTTCACATTGTTGCTTAGCTAAAAAACTTCAAACAGGGTGGTTTACATCCCCACAGGGAAGTAACCATATAGTGGATGATAAAGGGAGTAACCAGTCTACTGCAGAGCTACTCTCTACTTATCACCACTTAGACAATAAAGTCTCAACTGGCCAAGGTTAGCCTTATTGTCCTTCGTTTGGGGGGGGGTTGTGTGAGAAGGTAGCCTCTTTCTAGCCTTGTTACCCCCACTTTTGGCCTGTTTGTGAGTGTATGTCAGGGTGTTTGTCACTGTTTTCACTGTCTCACTGGGATCCTGATAGCCAGGCCTCAGTGCTCATAGTGAAAACACTATGTTTTCAGTATGTTTGTTATGTGTCACTGGGATCCTGCTGGTCAGGACCCCAGTGCTCATAGGTTTGTGGCCTATATGTATGTGTCACTGGGACCCTGTCACACAGGGCCCCAGTGCTCATAGGTGTGCATGTATATGTTCCCTGTGTGGTGCCTAACTGTCTCACTGAGGCTCTGCTAACCAGAACCTCAGTGGTTATGCTCTCTCATTACTTTTAAATTGTCACTAACAGGCTAGTGACCAATTTTACCAATTTACATTGGCTTACTGGAACACCCTTATAATTCCCTAGTATATGGTACTGAGGTACCCAGGGTATTGGGGTTCCAGGAGATCCCTATGGGCTGCAGCATTTCTTTTGCCACCCATAGGGAGCTCTGACAATTCTTACACAGGCCTGCCACTGCAGCCTGAGTGAAATAACGTCCACGTTATTTCACAGCCATTTTACACTGCACTTAAGTAACTTATAAGTCACCTATATGTCTAACCTTTACCTGGTAAAGGTTAGGTGCAAAGTTACTTAGTGTGAGGGCACCCTGGCACTAGCCAAGGTGCCCCCACATTGTTCAGAGCCAATTCCCTGAACTTTGTGAGTGCGGGGACACCATTACACGCGTGCACTACATATAGGTCACTACCTATATGTAGCTTCACAATGGTAACTCCGAATATGGCCATGTAACATGTCTATGATCATGGAATTGCCCCCTCTATGCCATCCTGGCATTGTTGGTACAATTCCATGATCCCAGTGGTCTGTAGCACAGACCCTGGTACTGCCAAACTGCCCTTCCTGGGGTTTCACTGCAGCTGCTGCTGCTGCCAACCCCTCAGACAGGCATCTGCCCTCCTGGGGTCCAGCCAGGCCTGGCCCAGGATGGCAGAACAAAGGACTTCCTCTGAGAGAGGGTGTGACACCCTCTCCCTTTGGAAAATGGTGTGAAGGCAGGGGAGGAGTAGCCTCCCCCAGCCTCTGGAAATGCTTTCTTGGGCACAGATGTGCCCAATTCTGCATAAGCCAGTCTACACCGGTTCAGGGACCCCTTAGCCCCTGCTCTGGCGCGAAACTGGACAAAGGAAAGGGGAGTGACCACTCCCCTGACCTGCACCTCCCCTGGGAGGTGTCCAGAGCTCCTCCAGTGTGCTCCAGACCTCTGCCATCTTGGAAACAGAGGTGCTGCTGGCACACTGGACTGCTCTGAGTGGCCAGTGCCACCAGGTGACGTCAGAGACTCCTGCTGATAGGCTCCTTCAGGTGTTAGTAGCCTATCCTCTCTCCTAGGTAGCCAAACCCTCTTTTCTGGCTATTTAGGGTCTCTGTCTCTGGGGAAACTTCAGATAACGAATGCATGAGCTCAGCCGAGTTCCTCTGCATCTCCCTCTTCACCTTCTGATAAGCAAACGACCGCTGACCGCGCTGGAAGCCTGCAAACCTGCAACATAGTAGCAAAGACGACTACTGCAACTCTGTAACGCTGATCCTGCCGCCTTCTCGACTGTTTTCCTGCTTGTGCATGCTGTGGGGGTAGCCTGCCTCCTCTCTGCACCAGAAGCTCCGAAGAAATCTCCCGTGGGTCGACGGAATCTTCCCCCTGCAACCGCAGGCACCAAAAAGCTGCATTACCGGTCCCTTGGGTCTCCTCTCAGCACGACGAGCGAGGTCCCTCGAATCCAGCGACGCTGTCCAAGTGACCCCCACAGTCCAGTGACTCTTCAGCCCAAGTTTGGTGGAGGTAAGTCCTTGCCTCACCTCGCTGGGCTGCATTGCTGGGAACCGCGACTTTGCAACTACTCCGGCCCCTGTGCACTTCTGGTGGAAATCCTTCGTGCACAGCCAAGCCTGGGTCCACGGCACTCTAACCTGCATTGCACGACTTTCTAAGTTGGTCTCCGGCGACGTGGGACTCCTTTGTGCAACTTCGGCGAGCACCGTTTCATGCATCCTTGTAGTGCCTGTTTCTGGCACTTCTCTGGGTGCTACCTGCTTCAGTGAGGGTTCTTTGTCTTGCTCGACGTCCCCTCTCTCTGCAGGTCCAATGTGCGATCTCCTGGTCCCTCCTGGGCCCCAGCAGCGTCCAAAAACGCCAAACGCACGATTTGCGTGTAGCAAGGCTTGTTGGCGTCCTTCCGGCGGGAAAACACTTCTGCACGACTCTCCAAGGCAAGAGGGATCCGTCCACCAAAGGGAAAGTCTCTAGCCCTTTTCGTTCTTGCAGAAACCTCAGCTTCTTCTGTCCAGTCGAAGCTTCTTTGCACCCGCAGCTGGCATTTCCTGGGCATCTGCCCATCTCCGACTTGCTTGTGACTTTTGGACTTGGTACCCTTGTTCCACAGGTACCCTAGATTGGAAATCCACAGTTGTTGCATTGCTGGTTTGTGTCTTTCCTGCATTATTCCTCTAACACGACTCTTTTGTCCTTAGGGGAACTTTAGTGCACTTTGCACTCACTTTTCAGGGTCTTGGGGAGGGTTATTTTTCTAACTCTCACTATTTTCTAATAGTCCCAGCGACCCTCTACAAGGTCACATAGGTTTGGGGTCCATTCGTGGTTCGCATTCCACTTTTGGAGTATATGGTTTGTGTTGCCCCTATCCCTATGTTTCCCCATTGCATCCTATTGTAACTATACATTGTTTGCACTGTTTTCTAAGACTATACTGCATATTTTTGCTATTGTGTATATATATCTTGTGTATATTTCCTATCCTCTCACTGAGGGTACACTCTAAGAAACTTTGGCATATTGTCATAAAAATAAAGTACCTTTATTTTTAGTATAACTGTGTATTGTGTTTTCTTATGATATTGTGCATATGACACTAAGTGGTACTGTAGTAGCTTCACACGTCTCGTAGTTCAGCCTAAGCTGCTCTGCTAAGCTACCATTATCTATCAGCCTAAGCTGCTAGACACCCTATACACTAATAAGGGATAACTGGGCCTGGTGCAAGGTGCAAGTACCCCTTGGTACTCACTACAAGCCAGTCCAGCCTCCTACAGGCATCACACAGGGAACACATATAGGCCACAAATTTATGAGCACTGGGGTCCTGGCTAGCAGGGTCCCAGTGACACATAACAAACATACTGACAACATAGGGTTTTCACTATGAGCACTGGGCCCTGGCTAGCTGCAAGGTTTTCTGTTAGGGTTTTTGGATGCTGCTGTGGCCCAGGAGGGACTAGGATGTCGCCAATTGCGTGAGGAGACAGAGGGGGCATCCAGCAAACAGCAGCTGCAGTGAAACCCTGGGAAAGGTAATTTGGCAGTACCCGGGTCTGTGCTAGAGACTCTGGGGATCATGGAATTGTATCCCCAATGCCAGAATGGCATTGGGGTGACAAGTCCATGATCTTAGACATGTTACATGGCCAGCTGTGGCTTTACTGAGACAGCATCCCTGTCTGGCATTCTCATCACTAGAAATAGGTCCAGTGCACAATTCCAACTGCTCTAAACTAAAACTTACTGATAGGAACTCTGAAAATATATCTTCACATTGTTGGTTAGCTAAAAAACTTCAAACAGGGTGGTTTACATCCCCACAGGGAAGTAACCATATAGTGGATGATAAAGGGAGTAACCAGTCTATTGCAGAGCTACTCTCCACTTATCACCACTTAGACAATAAAGACTCAACTGGCCAAGGTTAGCCTTATTGTCCTTCGTTTTGTGGGGGGGGGGGGAAGTTGTGTGAGAAAGTAGCCTCTTTCTAGCCTTGTTACCCCCACTTTTGGCCTGTTTGTGAGTATATGTCAGGGTGTTTTCACTGTCTCACTGGGATCCTGCTAGCCAGGGCCCAGTGCTCATAGTGAAAACCCTATGTTGTCAGTATGTTTGTTATGTGTCACTGGCACCCTGCTAGTCAGGACCCCAGTGCTCATACGTTTGTGGCCTATATGTATGTGTTCACTGTGTGATGCCTAACTGTCTCACTGAGGCTCTGCTAACCATAACCTCAGTGGTTATGCTCTCTCTGCTTTCCAAATTGTCACTAACAGGCTAGTGACCAATTTCACCAATTCACATTGGCATACTGTGAGAAAGTAGCCTGTTTCTAGCCTTGTTACCCCCACTTTTGGCCTGTTTGTGAGTGTATGTCAGGGTGTTTTCACTGTCTCACTGGGATCCTGCTGGCCTGGTTTGTAGTGGTACCAAGGGGTACTTACACTCTGCACCAGGTCCAGTTATCCCTTATTAGTGTAGAAGAGGTGTCTAGCAGCTTAGGCTGATAGAAAAGGTAGCTTAGCAGAGCAGTTATGCTAGGTGAAAACCCTAGGTTTCCAGTATGTTTGTTATGTGTCACAGGAACCCTGCTAGTCAGGGCCCCAGTGCTCATAAGTTTGTGACCTATATGTATGTGTTCCCTGTGTGACACCTAACTGTCTCACTGAGGCTCTGCTAACCAGAACCTCAGTGGTTATGCTCTCTCTTTACAAATTGTCACTAACAGGCTAGTGACCAATTTCCCCAATTTACATTGGCATACTGGAACACCCTTATAATTCCCTTATACTGAGGTACCCAGGGTATTGGGGTTCCAGGAGATCCCTATGGGCTGCAGCATTTCTTTTGCCACCCATAGGGAGCTCTGACAATTCTTACACAGGCCTGCCATTGCAGCCTGAGTGAAATAACGTCCACGTTATTTCACAGCCATTTACCACTGCACTTAAGTAACTTATAAGTCACCTATATGTCTAAACCTTTACCTGGTAAAGGTTGGGTGCTAAGTTACTTAGTGTGTGGGCACCCTGGCACTAGCCAAGGTGCCCCCACATTGTTCAAGTCAAATTCCCCGGACTTTGTGAGTGCGGGGACACCATTACACGCATGCACTATACATATGTCACTACATATGTATAGCGTCACAATGGTAACTCCGAACATGGCAATGTAACATGTATAAGATCATGGAATTGTCACCCCAATGCCATTCTGGCATTGGTGAGACAATTCCATGAACCCCAGAGTCTCTAGCACAGACCCGGGTACTGCCAACCTACCTTTCCCGGGGTTTCACTGCAGCTGCTGCTACTGCCAACCCCTCAGACAGGTTTCTGCCCTCCTGGGGTCCAGCCGGGCTTGGCCCAGGAAGGCAGAACAAAGGACTTCCTCAGAGAGAGGGTGTTACACCCTCTCCCTTTGGAAAAAGGTGTCAGGGCATGGGAGGAGTAGCCTCCCCCAACCTCTGGAAATGCTTTGATGGGCACAGATGGTGCCCATCTCTGCATAAGCCAGTCTACACCGGTTCAGGGATCCCCCAGCCCTGCTCTGGCACGAAACTGGACAAAGGAAAGGGGAGTGACCACTCCCCTGACCTGCACCTCCCCTGGGAGGTGCCCAGAGCTCCTCCAGTGTGCTCCAGACCCCTGGCATCTTGGATACAGAGGTGCTGCTGGCACACTGGACTACTCTGAGTGGCCAGTGCCAGCAGGTGACGTCAGAGACTCCTTCTGATAGGCTCTTACCTGTGTTGTTAGACTCTCCTCCTTCCTAAGTAGCCAAACCTCCTTTTCTGGCTATTTAGGGTCCTTGCTTTGGGGAATTCTTTAGATAACGAATGCAAGAGCTCGTCAGAGTTCCTCTCCATCTCTCTCTTCACCTTCTGCCAAGGAATCGACAGCTGACTGCTCTGGATGCCTGCAAAACTGCAACAAAGTAGCTAAGACGACTACTGCAACCTTGTATCGCTGATCCAGCCGCTTTCTTGTCTGCTTTCCTGGTGGTGCATGCTGTGGGGGTAGTCTGCCTCCTCTCTGCACTAGAAGCTCCGAAGAAATCTCCAGTGGGTCGACGGAATCTTCCCCCTGCAACCGCAGGCACCAAAAGACTGCATCACCAGTCCTCTGGGTCCCCTCTCAGCACTGCGAGCGTGGTCCCTGGAACTCAGCAACTCTTTCCAAGTGACTCCCACAGTCCAGTGACTCTTCAGTCCACGTTTGGTGGAGGTAAGTCCTTGCCTCCCCCACGCTAGACTGCATTGCTGGGTACCGTGTGATTTGCAGCTGCTCCGGCTCCTGTACACTCTTCCAGGATTTCCTTTGTGCACAGCCAAGCCTGGATCCCCGACACTCTAACCTGCAGTGCACGACCTCCTGAGTTGTCCTCCGGCGTCGTGGGACCTTCTTTTGTGACTTCGGGTGAGCTCCGGTTCACTCTTCTTCGTAGTGCCTGTTGCAGCACTTCTGCGGGTGCTCCTTGCTTCTGAGTGGGCTCTTTTTCTTGCTGGATGCCCCCTCTGTCTCCTCACGCAATTGGCGGCATCCTGGTCCCTCCTGGGCCACAGCAGCATCCAAAAACCCTAACCGCGACCCTTGCAGCTAGCAAGGCTTTTTTGAGGACTTTCTGTACGGAAACACCTCTGTGTCTGGGCCAAAACATTGTCCATATGGCTGTAAGAGAGAACAGGGATGCTGTTTCTCTTTAGTTGGAGCAGAGGCAGGGATGCTGTCCTATGAGCTACACACTAGGGCAGGGCTGCTGTCCTAAGTGTTGTGAGGCAGTGCAGGGTTTCTGCACTAAAGTTTCTCTGGGAGAGTTGGAGGGATGCTCCATGTTAACTACAATGGTGGACTTTTTCTCACCAATATTAGTTATCCCACAGAGAGGTACTTCCACCTCAGGGAGTACAGCTATGCCAGCGGATGATTCCCTTGGTACAGGTGCCACCGCAGGAGAGGTTTCTCCCACCACAGGAATGGTATCCTGAATGGCAGGGTGGGTAGGGGATACTGTGATACCCTTTTTACCTGTTGTTGGAGAAGGATCCTGAGTTTTCAGGCCTTTTTCTCTCCTATGCTTTTTCATTTCAGTAGAAATGAGAGGGAACAATTCCTCAGGGATACCCAGCATGGCTGCATGGGTATAAAACTCTACCTCAGCCCAACCTGAGGTCTCTAGGTCATTACCTAAGAGACAGTCTACAGGAAAGCTCAGTGCTCATAGTGAGGACCCTATGTTGTCAGTATGTTTGTAATGTGTCAATGGGACCCTGCTAGCCAGGACACCAGTGCTCATAAGTTTGTGGCCTATATGTGTTCCCTGTGTGATGCCTAACTGTCTACTGAGGCTCTGCTAACCAGAATCTCAGTGGTTATGCTCTCTCTGCTTTCCAGATTTGTCACTAACAGACTAGTGACAAAATTTACCAATTCACATTGGCATACTGGGACACCCATATAATTCCCTAGTATATGGTACTGAGGTACTGTAGGAAAGTTCCATCTTGCCTGGCATGTTACCCTCATATTTCACTGTATATATGTTGTTTTAGTCTATGTGTCACTTGGACCCTGCCAGGCAGGGCCCCAGCGCTCATAAGTATGTGCCCTGTATGTGTTCCCTAAGTGATGCCTAACTGTCTCACTGACGCTCTGCTAACCATAACCTCAGTGGTTATGCTCTCTCTGCTTTCCAAATTTGTCACTAACAGGCTAGTGACTAAATTTACCAATTCACATTTGCATACTGGTACACCCATATAATTCCCTAGTACATGGTAGTGAGGTACCCAGGGTATTGGGGTTCCAGGAGATCCCTATGGGCTGCAGCATTTCTTTTGCCACCCACAGGGAGCTCTGACAATTCTTACACAGGCCTGCCAGTGCAGCCTGAGTGAAATAACGTCCACGTTATTTCACAACCATTTACCACTGCACTTAAGTAACTTATAAGTCACCTATATGTCTAACCTTCACCTGGTGAAGGTTGGGTGCAAAGTTACTTAGTGTGTGGGCACCCTGGCACTAGCCAAGGTGTCCCCACATCGTTCAGGGCAAATTCCCCGAACTGCGGGGACACCGTTACACGCGTGCACTGTACATAGGTCACTTCCTATGTATAGCATCACAATGGTAACTCCGAACATGGCCATGTAACATGTCTAAGATCATTTAATTGTCCCCCTAATGACATTCTGGCATTGGGGAGACTATTCCATGATCCACAGGGTCTCTAGCACAGAAACCGGGTACTGCCAAACTGCCTTTCCGGGGTCTCCACTGCAGGTGCTGCTGCTGCCAACCCCTCAGACAGGTTTCTGCCCTCCTAGGGTCCAGGCAGCCCTGGCCCAGGAAGGCAGAACAAAGGACTTCCTCTGAGAGAGGGTGTAACACCCTCTCCCTTTGGAAATAGGTGTGAAGGCTGGGGAGGAGTAGCATCCCCCAGCCTCTGGAAATTCTTTGATGGGCACAGAGGGTACCCATCTCTGCATAAGCCAGTCTACACCGGTTCAGGGATCCCCCAGCCCTGCTCTGACGCGCAACTGGACAAAGGAAAGGGAAGTGACCACTCCCCTGACCTGCACCTCCCAGGGGAGGTGCCCAGAGCTCCTCCAGTGTGTCCCAGACCTCTGCCATCTTGGAAACAGAGGTGTTTGTGGCACACTGGACTGCTCTGAGTGGCCAGTGCCAGCAGGTGATGTCAGAGGCTTCTTCTGATAGGCTCTTACCTCTCTTGGTAGCCAATCCTCCTTCCTAGGTAGCCAAACCTCCTTTTCTGTCTATTTAGGGTCTCTGCTTTGGGGAATTCTTCAGATAACGAATGCAAGAGCTCACCAGAGTTCCTCTGCATCTCCCTCTTCACCTTCTGCCAAGGGATCGACCGCTGACTGCTCAGGACGCCTGCAAAACCGCAACAAAGTAGCCAGACGACTACTAGCAACCTTGTATCGCTTCATCCTGCCGGCTTTCTCGACTGTTTCCAGGTGGCGCATGCTCTGGGGGTAGCCTGCCTCCTTTCTGTACCAGAAGCTCTGAAGAAATCTCCCGTGGGTCGACGGAATCTTCCCCGTGCAACCGCAGGCAACAAAAGACTGCATCACCGGTCCTCTGGGTCCCCACTCAGCACGACGAGCGTGGTCCCTGGAACTCAGCAACTCTATCCAAGTGACCCCCACAGTCCAGTGACTCTTCAGTCCAAGTTTGGTGGTGGTAAGTCCCTGCCTCCCCACGCCAGACTGCATTGCTGGGTACCGTGTGATTTGAAGCTGCTCCGGCTCCTGTGCACTCTTCCAGGATTTCCTTTGTGCACAGCCAAGCCTGGGTCCCCGACACTCTAACCTGCATTGCACAATCTTCTGAGTTGTCCTCCGGCGTCGTGGGACTCCCTTTTGTGTCTTCGGGTGGACTCCGGTTCACTCCTCTTCCAAGTGCCTGTTCCGGTACTTCTGCGGGTGCTGCCTGCTTCTGTGAGGGCTCCCTGACTTGCTGAGGGCCCCCTCTGTCTCCTCATCCAAGTGGCGACATCCTGGTCCCTCCTGGGCCACAGCAGCATCCAAAAACCCTAACTGCGACCCTTGCAGCTAGCAAGGCTTGTTTGCGATCTTTCTGCATGGGAACACCTCTGCAAGCTTTTTCACGATGTGGTACATTCATCCTCCAAAGGGGAAGTTTCTAGCCCTCTTCGTTCTTGCAGAATCTACAGCTTCTACCATCCGGTGGCAGCTTCTTTGCACCCTCAGCTGGCATTTCCTGGGCATCTGCCCCATCTCGACATTGTTGCGACTCTTGGACTTGGTTCCCTTGTTTCACAGGTGCTCAGGTCCGGAAATCCACTGTTGTTGCTTGGCTGGTGTTGGTCTTCCTTGCAGAAACCCCCAATCACGACTTCTGTGCTCTCTGGGGGTCATAGGTGCACTTTACACCTACTTTTCAGGGTCTTGGGGTGGGCTATTTTTTCTATCCCTCACTGTTTTCTTACAGTCCCAGCGACCCTCTACAAGCTCACATAGGTCTGGGGTCCATTCGTGGTTCGCATTCCACTTTTGGAATATATGGTTTGTCTTGCCCGATACCTATATGCTCCTACTGCAATCTACTGTAACTTTACATTGCTTGCATTACTTCCTTTTGCTATTACTGCATATTTTTGGTATTGTGTACATATATCTTGTGTATATTCGGCATCCTCATACGGAGGGTACTCACTGAAATACTTTTGGCATTTTGTCATAAAAATAAAGTACCTTTATTTTTGGTATATCTGTGTATTGTGTTTTCTTATGATATTGTGCATTTGACACCAGTGGTATAGTAGAAGCTTTGCATGTCTCCTGGTTCAGCCTAAGCTGCTCTGCTATAGCTACCTTCAATCAGCCTAAGCTGCTAGAAACACCTCTTCTACACTAATAAGGGATAACTGGACCTGGTACAGAGTGTAAGTACCCCTTGGTACCCACTACAAGCCAGGCCAGCCTCCTACACTTATCCATTGTAAGGGGACAAGCAGCCAGTGTGGCAAGGCCAGTGCCACTAGGTGTGACAGAAACTGTCTTGGGACTGACTTCCCCAGTTTCTATGATGGACCCGTAAGTGAACCCAACTACACGTTACTTTGACTGTTGCCAGCAGTCCCACCTCTATTACCACTACTGCTAGGGGCACTAGAGTTTGATGTATTAGTGGTGATTGGCTCAGGAGGTTTACCTGGACAGGACTTATCCCCTTGCCAATGGCCTTTATTTTTACACACATAGCACCAAGGCTTTTTCATATGTGTATGTTGTGAAGAAGACGAAGAATTTGATTTATCCCCACCCCCTGAAGAGTGTTTAGGATTTGAAGAAGGATCTTTGGTTTTACCCTTATCCCCATGCGTATCCTGAGATTTCTCACCATCTTTCTTCTTGCCATCCTTATCACACCCTGTATGAACTTTTCTGTTCACTCTTGTTCTGACCCATTTGTCTGCCTTCTTTCCCAATTCTTGGGGAGAGGTCAGATCTGAGTCCATTAGATATTGGTGCAACAAGTCAGACACATAGTTATTCAGAATATGCTCTCTCAGAATAAGATTATACAGGCTTTCATAGTCATATACCTTACTGCCATGTAACCACCCTGTGAGAAAGTAGCCTCTTTCTAGGCTTGTTACCACCACTTTTGGCCTGTTTGTGAGTATATGTCAGGGTGTTTTCACTGTCTCACTGGGATCCTGCTATCCAGGGCCCAGTGCTCATAGTGAAAACCCTATGTTGTCAGTATGTTTGTTATGTGTCACTGGGACCCTGCTAGCCAGGACCCCAGTGCTCATAAGTTTGTGGCCTATATGCATGTGTTCCTTGTGTGATGCCTAACTGTCTCACTGAGGCTCTGCTGACCAGAACCTCAGTGGTTATGCTCTCTCTGCTTTCCAAATAGTCACTAACAGGCTAGTGACCAATTTCACCAATTCACATTGGCATATTGGTACACCCATATAATTCCCTAGTATATGGTACTGAGGTACCCAGGGTATTGGGGTTCCAGGAGATCCCTATGGGCTGCAGCATTTCTTTTGCCACCCATAGGGAGATCTGACAATTCCTACACAGGCCTGCCAGTGCAGCCAGAGTGAAATAACGTCCACATTATTTCACAGCCATTCACCACTGCACTTAAGTAACTTATAAGTCACCTATATGTCTAACCTTCACCTGGTAAAGGTTGGGTGCAAAGTTACTTAGTGTATTGGCACCCTGGCACTAGCCAAGGTGTCCCCACATTGTTCAGTAGCCTCCCCAGCCTCTGGAAATGCTTTGATGGGCACAGATGGTGCCCATCTCTGCATAAGCCAGTCTACAACGGTTCAGGGATCCCCCAGCCCTGCTCTGGCGCGAAACTGGACAAAGGAAAGGGGAGTGACCACCCCCCTGACCTGCACCTCCCAGTGGAAGTGCCCAGAGCTCCTCCAGTGTCCCCCAGACCTCTGCCATCTTGGAAACAGAGGTGTTGCTGGCACACTGGGCTGCTCTGAGTGGCCAGTGCCAGCAGGTGACGTCAGAGACTCCTTCTGATAGGCTCTTACCTGTGTTACTAGCCTATCCTCCTTCCTAGGTAGCCAAACCTCCTTTTCTGGCTATTTAGGGTCTCTGCTTTGGGGAATTCTTCATATACCGAATGCAAGAGCTCACCAGAGTTCCTCTGCATCTCCCTCTTCACCTTCTGCCAAAGGATCGACCGCTGACTGCTCGTGACGCCTGCAAAACCGCAACAAAGTAGCAAAGACAACTACTGCAACCTTGTATCGCTTCATCCTGCCGGCTTTCTCAACTGTTTTCTGGTGGTGCATGCTCTGGGGGTAGCCTGCCTCCTTTCTGCACCAGGAGCTCTGAAGAAATCTCCCGTGGGTCGACGGAATCTTCCCCCTGCAACTGCAGGCAACAAAAGACTGCATCACTGGTCCTCTGGGTCCCCTCTCAGCAAGACGAGCGTGGTCCCTGGAACTCAGCAACTCTGTCCAAGTGACTCCCACAGTCCAATGACTCTTCAGTCCAAGTTTGGTGGAGGTAAGTCCTTGCCTCCCTACGCTAGACTGCATTGCTGGGTACCATGCGATTTGCAGCTGCTCCGGCTCCTGTGCACTCTTCCAGGATTTCCTTTGTGCACAGCCAAGCCTGGGTCCCTGACACTCTAAATATACACAAAAGGAGAGCAATGGGAGTGTAACTCGCCCACACCACCTCCCAGACGAAATCTATATAAACACTAAAGGTGTGGGATAGTGGGAACTGAGGGTGGAACTGGTTTAGTCTCTGTTCAGTGCCCGATGTCGGTTGGAATGCTAAAATCCTGAGATGGGATAGTAATGGTTGGAGACTGTCCAATCATGGGGGTGCTGTGTAGTCCTGCAGGGGAAGGGGGAAATTTCCTTTACGGACTAGGTGGTCTCACACACATAATAGTGTCTTGCTTCATCATTTGACCACCTAGCCCCACCCAAGTAAGATGATACTGCTTGGGCGGACTCAACCTCTTGGTTAAAAGAACCAGAGGGAGTGCTGAAATTAGATTGCCTGGATAATTTACAGGGATCCAGAATGGGTGAATAATAAAGTAAAATTACCGAACATGTCACCAGTGATTGCTACTCATTTTAATGGTGGTGCATGCTGGTAAGACTAAAAATAAGGGGGAGAGGCTCATTCAGAGAATAATGTCTCTTTGAGTCTATAAAAGAAGTGTATCAGACCAACATGTTTCTGCCCTCACTGAGTGCTGGTAGGTCAGGGGCATTCGTCAGGGTCGGAGCACACGTACGAAGTGGGGTGCTCAAAGTGGATAAAATATGGCCTACCTGAACAGGTAGTTCGCGGTGGGGTAGGCCTATGATAAATGATACATAAACCACAATTTATACAAAGTGCAAGAGCTAAATGCAGAGTGAAGAAAAGTGGCACACCACTGCACACAACACAGCACGGGTGAAAGATGTAAATGCACTCACGCAAGCATGCAAATATGACTTACCCCGGAGTCGGGGGCGATTGGCCTCTGGTCTGTCTAGTGCCGGGGGGGGGGGGTTTCCCTTGTAGTCACACTCTGAGGAGATTAAGGGTTTAGCGCGAGGGAAGGGGGGAACAGAAGTCAAATGAAAGTGCATGGGGTGAAGGGGGAGATGCCAAAGGGGCGAAGGGATGAGGGATGAGAATGGGGACCGGGCTAAAGAGGGTAGGAGCAAGTAATAGGGGAGGGGGAGAAAGTACAGGCCAAGGAGAAGAGAATGAACTAGGGGTTACTAGAGAAAGGAAAAAGAAAGAAGAGGGGGAGAAAAGAGAAAAAAGAAGAAAAGAAAGAAAAAGAGAGGGGAAAAAAAGGGGGGTGGGAAGAGAAAGAAGGGAAGTGAAAGAAAAGAGAGTAAGAAAAAGAGGGAAAAGGCAAAAAGCTCCCAGAGAAATAAAAGAGAAAAGGAGAAAGGGAGAGAAGGGGGGAGAGAGAAGGGGGAAGAGAGATCCAAAGGGCCAGGGAGGCCCACACTTACCACTCCAAAGGGAATACCATGGGGGGTACCTACATGCCGGAGCCAGGCCGCTCTGGTACTGACTCTGAGGCTTGTCAGGTTTATATGAGGATCAGCGTCCAATCGCTGTGGAGCTGCAGAAACAGGGGGTGGAACCCCAAGGGAATGGAGTACAGGTGTGCCGGGCTTCATGATGTAGAAGCTGACTGGCTGTTAGGATGCGTGCTGCCACGCCCCCAAGTCCGGCCGTGCCCTTATTCCCAGGCTGCGTCCGGTAGGGTGCCAAAGGGGGCCTGCTAGGTCCTCGTAATGCGCGGGGGCCCGCGGGGCTGTGGTCGGACACAACAAGCGTCTATCGGTGATGCTGAAAAGCGAGGCGTCTCCTCCGTGGTGTGTAGCGCGCACGGAGGGGCGCCCTGAAATGACGCGTCGCGTCGGACGCGGCGCGTCAAAACGGGGCAAAGGACTCTGGGAAACTGAGTCCCGTCGAACACAACGGTTCGTTGTGCGGCGATGAACGGGACGGGGAGCGGAAAGAGGGGGTGGAAAGGGGGAGCAGGGAAAAGGGGAAGAAGAGAAGGAAAAAGAAGGAGGAAAAGAAGAGGAGAGCAGAGGAAAAAAGGCAATATATATTTTTATATCTACACAAATAAAATGCCAGACATGAAACAAAAAGACAAACTGTAGAAAAGGAAGAAAAGAAAGGAGAAGAGAGAAGAGAGAAGAGAAAAGATAGAAAGGGAAAAAGGTGGGAAAGAAACAGGTTTGAATCTAAAAATATAAAAATGAAGAGCAGGGAAACAAAAAGGGGGGGGGTTGGTGGAACGACAAAAGCTAAACTATCAAGGGGAAATTACTCTAGATGGTGGGGTTACTATCCGATATCATCGAGGGAAGTGGTGAACCCGTAATTGGGCAATAAGTGGCCCATAGAATAGGGGTTATCAGTGAAGCTTCACTGGAGTCTGGAAGTCAGCCTAAGGATGACCATTGTATATTGTCATTCAATCCTAACGTATCCGTTTGCAGCCTCCATATCCATCTCTGTTCATATATTAAGAGTTTATGTTTGGCATTGGTTGTTGTGGATTTTAGTTGGTCCACTAAAATCCAATTACGGGTTCACCACTTCCCTCGATGATATCGGATAGTAACCCCACCATCTAGAGTAATTTCCCCTTGATAGTTTAGCTTTTGTCGTTCCACCAACCCCCCCCCTTTTTGTTTCCCTGCTCTTCATTTTTATATTTTTAGATTCAAACCTGTTTCTTTCCCACCTTTTTCCCTTTCTATCTTTTCTCTTCTCTCTTCTCTCTTCTCCTTTCTTTTCTTCCTTTTCTACAGTTTGTCTTTTTGTTTCATGTCTGGCATTTTATTTGTGTAGATATAAAAATATATATTGCCTTTTTTCCTCTGCTCTCCTCTTCTTTTCCTCCTTCTTTTTCCTTCTCTCCTTCCCCTTTTCCCTGCTCCCCCTTTCCACCCCCTCTTCCCGCTCCCCGTCCCGTTCATCGCCGCACAACGAACCGTTGTGTTCGACGGGACTCAGTTTCCCAGAGTCCTTTGCCCCGTTTTGACGCGCCGCGTCCGACGCGACGCGTCATTGCAGGGCGCCCCTCCGTGCGCGCTACATACCACGGAGGAGACGCCTCGCTTTTCAGCATCACCGATAGACGCTTGTTGTGTCCGACCACAGCCCCGCGGGCCCCCGCGCATTACGAGGACCTAGCAGGCCCCCTTTGGCACCCTACCGGACGCAGCCTGGGAATAAGGGCACGGCCGGACTTGGGGGCGTGGCAGCACGCATCCTAACAGCCAGTCAGCTTCTACATCATGAAGCCCGGCACACCTGTACTCCATTCCCTTGGGGTTCCACCCCCTGTTTCTGCAGCTCCACAGCGATTGGACGCTGATCCTCATATAAACCTGACAAGCCTCAGAGTCAGTACCAGAGCGGCCTGGCTCCGGCATGTAGGTACCCCCCATGGTATTCCCTTTGGAGTGGTAAGTGTGGGCCTCCCTGGCCCTTTGGATCTCTCTTCCCCCTTCTCTCTCCCCCCTTCTCTCCCTTTCTCCTTTTCTCTTTTATTTCTCTGGGAGCTTTTTGCCTTTTCCCTCTTTTTCTTACTCTCTTTTCTTTCACTTCCCTTCTTTCTCTTCCCACCCCCCTTTTTTCCCCTCTCTTTTTCTTTCTTTTCTTCTTTTTTCTCTTTTCTCCCCCTCTTCTTTCTTTTTCCTTTCTCTAGTAACCCCTAGTTCTTTCTCTTCTCCTTGGCCTGTACTTTCTCCCCCTCCCCTATTACTTGCTCCTACCCTCTTTAGTCCGGTCCCCATTCTCATCCCTCATCCCTTCGCCCCTTTGGCATCTCCCCCTTCACCCCATGCACTTTCATTTGACTTCTGTTCCCCCCTTCCCTCGCGCTAAACCCTTAATCTCCTCAGAGTGTGACTACAAGGGAAACCCCCCCCCCCGGCACTAGCCAGACCAGAGGCCAATCGCCCCCGACTCCGGGGTAAGTCATATTTGCATGCTTGCGTGAGTGCATTTACATCTTTCACCCGTGCTGTGTTGTGTGCAGTGGTGTGCCACTTTTCTTCACTCTGCATTTAGCTCTTGCACTTTGTATAAATTGTGGTTTATGTATCATTTATCATAGGCCTACCCCACCGCGAACTACCTGTTCAGGTAGGCCATATTTTATCCACTTTGAGCAGCCCACTTCGTACGTGTGCTCCGACCCTGACGAATGCCCCTGACCTACCAGCACTCAGTGAGGGCAGAAACATGTTGGTCTGATACACTTCTTTTATAGACTCAAAGAGACATTATTCTCTGAATGAGCCTCTCCCCCTTATTTTTAGTCTTACCAGCATGCACCACCATTAAAATGAGTAGCAATCACTGGTGACATGTTCGGTAATTTTACTTTATTATTCACCCATTCTGGATCCCTGTAAATTATCCAGGCAATCTAATTTCAGCACTCCCTCTGGTTCTTTTAACCAAGAGGTTGAGTCCGCACAAGCAGTATCATCTTACTTGGGTGGGGCTAGGTGGTCAAATGATGAAGCAAGACACTATTATGTGTGTGAGACCACCTAGTCCGTAAAGGAAATTTCCCCCTTCCCCTGCAGGACTACACAGCACCCCATGATTGGACAGTCTCCAACCATTACTATCCCATCTCAGGATTTTAGCATTCCAACCGACATCGGGCACTGAACAGAGACTAAACCAGTTCCACCCTCAGTTCCCACTATCCCACACCTTTAGTGTTTATTTATCCCTGACACTCTAACCTGCAGTGCACAACCTTCTGAGTTGTCCTCCGGCGTCGTGGGACTCCCTTTTGTGACTTCGGGTGGACTCTGGTTCACTCCTCTTCTAAGTGCCTGTTCCCATACTTCTGAGGGTGCTGCCTGCTTCTGTGAGGGCTCCCTGACTTGCTGGGCGCCCCCTCTGTCTCCTCATCCATGTGGCGACATCCTGGTCCCTCCTGGGCCATAGCAGCATCCAAAAACCCTAACTGCGACCCTTGCAGCTTGCAAGGCTTGTTTGCGGTCTTTCTGCGTGGGAACACCTCTGCAAGCTTCTTCACAACGTGGGACATCCATCCTCCAAAGGGGAAGTTCCTAGTCCTCTTCGTTCTTGCAAAACACCAAGCTTCTTCCATTCAGTGGCAGCTTCCTTGCATCCTCAGCTGGCATTTCCTGGGCTCCTGCCCACTCTCGACACTTCACAGTCGTGACTCTTGGACTTGGTCCCCTTGTCTTACAGGTACTCAGGTCCGGAAATCCATTGTTGTTGCATTGCTGGTGTTGGTTTTCCTTGAAGAATCCCCCTATCACGATTTCTGTGCTCTCTGGGGGTTGTAGGTGCACTTTACACCTACCTTACAGGGTCTTGGGGTGGGCTATTTTTCTAAGCCTCACTGTTTTCTTACAGTCCCAGCGACCGTCTACAAGCTCACATAGGTTTGGGGTCCATTTGTGGTTCGCATTCCACTTTTGGAGTATATGGTTTGTGTTGCTCCTATACCTATGTGCTCCTATTGCAATCTATTGTAACTTTACACTGCTTACATTAATTCCTTTTGCAATTACTGCATAATTTTGGTATTGTGTACATATATCTTGTGTATATTTGTCATCCTCATACTGAGGGTACTCACTGAGATACTTTTGGCATATTGTCATAAAAATAAGGTACCTTTATTTTTAGTATATCTGTGTATTGTTTTTTCTTATGATATTGTGCATATGACACCAGTGGTGTAGTAGGAGCTTTATATGTCTCCAAGTTCAGCCTAAGCTGCTTTGCCATAGCTACCTTCTATCAGCCTTAGCTGCTAGAAACACCTCTTCTACACTAATAAGGGATAACTGGACCTGGCACAAGGTGTAAGTACCTCTGGTACCCACTACAAGCCAGGCCAGCCTCCCACAGGTATTTTGGACACCCTGACTGTTTTCTTACAGTCCCAGCGACCCTAAGCTGGCTTGTAGTGGGTACCAAAGGTACTTACACCCTTTGCCAGGTCCAGTTATCCCTTATAAGTAGAATAGAGGTGTTTCTAGCAGCTTAGGCTGATAGAAGGTAGCTATGACAAAGCAGTTTAGGCTGAACTAGTAGAAATGCAAAGCTCCAACTATACCACTTATATCATATGCACAATATCATAAGAAAACGCAATACACAGAGTTACTAAAAATAAAGGTACTTTATTTTTATGACAATATGCCACAAGTATCTCAGTGAGTACACTCAGTAAGAAGATAAGTAATATGCACAGGTTATATGTACACAAACCCAAAACAGGTAAGTAAGAGTCAGAAAAGTAATGCAAACAGTGTAGAATTACAATAGGTTGCAATAGGCAAACATAGGTCTAGGGGCAACACAAACCATATACTCCAAAAGTGGAATGCGAATCACGAGTGGGCCCCAGACCTATGGGAGCTTGTAGAGGGTCGCTGGGAATGTAAGAAAACAGTCAGGGTGTCCAAGATACCCCACCCCAAGACCCTGAAAAGTAGGAGTAAAGTACACCTAGTGCCCCAAATGAGCATAATAGTCGTGATAGGGGGATTCTGCAAGAACAACAAACACCGGCAGTGCAATGAAAACGGATTCTGGACCTGAGGACCTGCAATGCAAGGGGACCAAGTACAATAGTCACGACAGTGTCCGGGGGGGGGGCAGGAGCCCAGGAAACCCCGGATGAAGGTGCAAGGAAGCTGCCTCCGGATGGAAGAAGCTTGAAATTCTGCAAGAACGAAGAGGACTAGGAACTTCTCCTTTGGATGGAAGATGTCCCACGTCGCGAAGAAGGTTTCAAAAGTATTCCCATGCAGAAATACCACAACCAAGCCTTGCTAGCTGCAAGGGTAGCAATAGAGGTTTTTGGGTGCTGCTGAGGACCAGGAAGGACCAGGATGTCACCCCTTTGAGGAAGAGACAGAGGGGGCGCTCAGCAACTCAGGGAGCCCTCACAGAAGCA
Source organism: Pleurodeles waltl (assembly GCF_031143425.1). NCBI lineage: Eukaryota > Metazoa > Chordata > Amphibia > Caudata > Salamandridae > Pleurodeles > Pleurodeles waltl. The sequence goes on along the minus strand of NC_090445.1, from coordinate 1,179,007,191 downwards.
GGCAGCACTGGCAGAAGTACCTGAACAGGCACTTGGAAGATTTGTGAACCGGAGTCCACGCAGAGTTACAAAGGAGGGTCCCATGACGTCGAAGGCCAACTCAGCGGGTTGAGCACTGCAGGACGGAGTGCTGGGGACCCAGGCTAGGCTGTGCACGATGGAAATCCTGGAAGAGTGCACAGAAGACGGAGCAGCTGCAAATTACGCAGGAAACAGGTTTGCAGTCTAGCGTGGGGAGGCAAGGACTTACTTCCACCAACCTTGACGTGAAGGATCACTGGACCGTGGGAGTCAATTGGATAGAGTTCCGGTGTTCCAGGTACCACGCTCGTCAGGATGAGAGGGGACCCAGAGGACCGGTGATGCAGTCTTTTGGTGCCTGCATTAGCAGGGGGAAGATTCTGTCGACCAACTGGAGATTTCTTCTTGGCTTCTGGTGCAGGGTGAAGGCAGGCTACCCCCAGAGCATGCACTACCAGGAAACAGTCGAGAAAGCCGGCAGGATGAGCTGCTACAATGTTGCAGATAGTCGTCTTGTTACTTTGTTGCGGTTTTGCAGGCATCCCGGAGCAGTCAGCGGTCGATCCTTTGGTAGAAGTCGAAGAGGGAGATGCAGAGGAACTCTAGTGAGCTCTTGCATTCGTTATCTGAAGAATTCCCCGGAGGAGAGACCCTAAATAGCCAGAAAAGGAGGTTTGGCTACAAAGAAAGGAGGATTGGCTACCAATAAAGGTAAGAGCCTATCAGAGGGGGTCTCCGATGTCACCTCCTGGCCCTGGCCACTCAGAGCAGTCCAGTGTGCCCCCAACACCTCTGTTTCCAAGATGGCAGAGGTCTGGAACACACTGGAGTAGCTCTGGGCTCCTCCCCTGGGAGGTACTGGTCAGGGGAGTGGTCTCTCCCCTTTCCTTTGTCGAGTTTCGCACCAGAGCAGGGCTGGGGGATCCCTGAACCGGTGTAGACTGGTTTATGCAGAGATGGGCACCATCTGTGCCCATCAAAGCATTTCCAGAGGCTGGGGGAGGCTACTCCTCCCCAGCCCTTCACACCTATTCCCAAAGGGAGAGGGTGTAACACGCTCTCTCAGAGGAAATCCCTTGTTCTGCCTTCCTGGGCCAGGGCTGCCTGGACCTCAGGAGGGCAGAATCCTGTCTGAGGGGTTGGCAGCAGCTGCAGTGGAAACCCCGGAAAGGCAGTTTGGCAGTACTCGGTTTCTGTGCTAAAGACCCGGGGGATCATGGAATTGTCCCCCCAATACCAGAATGGTATTGGGGGACAATTCCATGATCTTAGACATGTTACATGGCCATGTTCGGAGTTACCATTGTGATGCTATACATGGGTAGTGACCTATGTATAGTGCACATGTGTAATGGTGTCCCCGCACTCACAAAGTCCAGGGAATTTGCCCTGAACTATGTGGGGGCACCTAGGCTAGTGCCAGGGTGCCCACACACTAAGTAACTTTGCACCCAACCTTCACCAGGAGAAGGTTAGACATGTAGGTGACTTACAAGTTACTTATGTGCAGGGGTAAATGGCTGTGAAATAACATGAACGTTATTTCATGCAGGCTGCAGTGGCAGGCCTGTGTAAGAATTGTCAGAGCTCCCTATGGGTGGCAAAAGAAATGCTGCAGCCCATAGGGATCTCCTGGAACCCCAATACCCTGGGTACCTCAGTACCATATACCAGGGAATTATATGGTTGTACCAGAGTGCCAATGAGAATTGGTAAATTTGGTCATTAGCCTGCCGTGACAAATTTAAAAAGCAGAGAAAGCATAAGCACTGAGGTTCTGGTTAGCAGAGCCTCAGTGATACTGTTAGGCACCACACAGGGAACCCATACAGGGCACATACTATGAGCACTGGGGTCCTGCTTGGCAGGATCCCAGTGACACAAGGGCTAAAACAACATACATACAGTGAAATATGGGGGTAACATGCCAGGCAAGATGGTACTTTCCTACATGCACCAGCTGTAGACTCTGTCTAAGAATTTGAAACGAAAGAGAAACTGACTATGCTCATGGTGGGGCACAGAAAAGAAGGCTTGTAACATGTCAACCACTGTGAACCATTCTGCATTGCATGGAATCTGGAACATTATTACTGCTGGATTCTGCACCACAGGGCAACACTTGACCACCATGTCATTTACCTTTCGTAAATCCTGTACATTTCCCACTTTCCCATAAGGTTTCTTCAAACCCATGATCGGTGAATTACATGGGCTGTTCAGTACTTCTTTCAAAACACCCTGTTTCAGAAAATCTCCAATTATTTGTGCCACTTTCATTAAAACATCTTGCACCATATTGTACTGTGGAAGCTGTGGAAACACCACATTTGACATCAAAGTAACCTTACTCGGCTCCACTCCCGTGATAAAACCCACTTCTTAACCTGTCAGGTCCCACACGTTTTCCTGTACAGTTCCCTGCAAATCTGCATGAAGCTCTTTCACTGTAAACATCAGGAAAAATTCAATTAATGGGTACTCATCATTTGTAGTTTCATTCTCAATTTCTGAAGTCAGTTGTTCTACATCATCACTATTCATCTGAATCTCTATTCCAGATGGTGAACAAGTAATTGAACATTTGGTCTTGCACAACAAGTCCCTTCCAGTAGGGATACTGGACTTGAATCACAGACTACAAACGTATGCAGTCCCTGGAAGTTACCAACCTCGACTTGCACTGGATCTGTGATCGGATTTGTCAAATGCTTATTCGCTACTCCTACAACCTGCACTGTTCTTCCTGAAAGTGGTAAGTTTGGGACCTCTTCACTCCTCACTGTAAAGCGTGTAGCTCCTGTGTCCACTAAAAATGAGACCTTATAAGCCATCACCTTTCCTCTCAAAAAGATCCTCTCTGATCTACCTCTAAGGAGGCTGCAAGCATACATGGCTCCTCATCCATTCACCATTTATTTCATTCTCACTACGGAATGGGAATTGGTGCACTGTGTCACAAATTCTGCCTTGTCTCTGACCCGTGATCTGCTGAGTAAGCATCATCTGTTGCTGCTCCATCGGGACTTGAGGTATCTACATTTGTTGTCTAAATACCATAGGAACCTGCTGCTGTACTAGTTGCAACTGTGCCAATTGTGCACAAGGCATTTGCACCTGCTGCATAGGTTGAAAATTCTGCATCTGAGTCATGTTATTCTGAAAATTTGGATTAGGACCTCTCATTCCTGGGACCCTCACATTTTGAAATGTATTGACGTCACCACTTTGCTGAAAAACACCTTCCTGCACCATCGTCGGACACTCCTGCTTCCAGTGTCCCACTGCTCCGCAAATGTGACACAGTAACATCTTCTTCATCCCTTGCACATCATTCTGAACCACTAGAGTACCCAAATCTGGTCCACGATTTATATTGACTCCACGACCTCTACCTCTCATTTGAGGTTGGAACATAACAGTTCCGTGCTGTTGTGGTATCTGCTAACCAAAAGTTCCCTGCACTCCTGTTTGAGCTGCCTTAATCTGCATCACCATCGCCTTCAGCTTTTTCTGCTTCAACTCAATCTCGTCACTACAGTATTTGGCATACTGCAGCACCTCATCAATCGGCTTCGCTTGCCAACAAATCAAATGACTCCTAATCATCTGACTTATTTCAGGTCTCAGTCCTTCCACAAATCTGAACACAAAATGCAACATGTCTTTTGGCTCGATCGTTTCTTTGTCACTGTACTCCTTAAACGCCTTTAACACTCTCTCATAGTATGCATGTATCGACTCCTTTACACCCTGCACTGTTCTGTCAATCCTTTGCCAGTCAATATTTTTAGGTGAAATTCTCATCTTCAGGAATTCAGTCACATTATAATAATGCTTCATTACTTCAGGTGGTGGTGCACCTGTAGCCCTATCCCTTTCTGGTTCACTCGTCGGCCAATCTACAGCTCTTTTGCATTCCACCCACAAATCGGCTGGAACTACTTTTTCTAGTAAAGTATTCAGGTCTTCCCACAAACATTTAGAAAGCTTCACAAATACATCTGCTTGCTGGTACCACTCGACCAGTTTCTCCCTAAATTTTAGATAATCGTTTGTAAATGACAGAATATCACTCCTGTGCCAAGGAACATGAACAAACTGACCTCCTGGAATCTCCCTCATTGGTAAAATTTTTACTGGATCCTTATCCTTCTGTACACTTTCGGACCCTTCTTGTGAATCTCGTTTCAGTTTGTCTTTCTTTGCCCATCTGCCTTCCCACTTTTCCTAAAGCTCCCCAAATCTGAGCACTCTGCAGTAGTTCCTTAGGATGCGCTTTCATCCCAGCTGACCTCATGTGTTCAAAATCCTTTGCTTCGAAATCTAACCTGTAACTCCTTTTCAAATGCTTCGTTTTCCCAATTTCTATATCATGTTTTTCTGCTAAATCTGCCAATCTCTGATGTATCTTGCCCACCTCTCTCGTGATCCTCGGGAAAAGTATCTCAGCTCTTCTTCTGTATAGGTTTCCAACCTATTCACCCCCATTGTTCCTTCAACTAGTAGGTTATCTCTATATTCAACATAACACGATCAATCTGCTCTTCGCTCTTGGACATATTCTGTGGAGTGTTCAAACTATCTAACCACTCATTCAGCTGCTGAGCTGTCAATCCCTGTAATGTAATATTACTTGCATTTAGTGATGGCTCCTGTTGTACCACTGCACCTGGAGTTTGCAGAGTCAAAAGCTTCAAGCTCTGACTTACACTTCGACCATTTGCTGCCTCAGGAAGTGCAACTAGAGGACTAAGATCCATCAGTGGCCTGGATTCATTAAAAATCTGACCAATGGAAGAAACTACCTGTACCTGTTCTCTCACCCCCCCTCCTCACGAGGCTTTGTGACATCTCACACTGTTCTCCTGTGATTAACTTCTTCTGCGCAAACAATGGTACCACTGGACCAAAAGTAACCAGCAGCTATATTGCATCTGGAGCTGCTCTTGCTCCTGCATTCTGTGGAAGAGTTACTCTCATACTCTGATTCATTATCGGAGTCAAATCTGACTCTGTCCCTGTTAATGGTGTAAACCTCTGCAAACCCTGTGGCTGTGCCAGGGGCATCAGTATCAGAGTTGGTTCAGTCTGGACCAGTAATGGTCTTGGAACCAATTGTTCTGTATACACCACAAAATTTAAAGTTGTCTCAAGAATCGGTACTTCAGGATAAATTCTCTGTATCAGTGGCGGATACATCTGTGCTTGGACTACCGAAGCAGTCAACACATTAGGAGTACTCTGCACCACACCTTGTACTGGTCCATGTAGGAGGCTGGACTGGCTTGTAGTGAGTACCAAGGGGTACTTGCACCTTGCACCAGGCCCAGTTATCCCTTATTAGTGTATAGGGTGTCTAGCAGCTTAGGCTGATAGATAATGGTAGCTTAGCAGAGCAGCTTAGGCTGAACTAGGAGACGTGTGAAGCTACTACAGTACCACAAGTGTCACTTGCACAATATCATAAGAAAACACAATACACAGTTATACTAAAAATAAAGGTACTTTATTTTTATGACAATATGCCAAAGTATCTTAGAGTGTACCCTCAGTGAGAGGATAGGAAATATACACAAGATATATATACACAATAGCAAAAATATGCAGTATAGTCTTAGAAAACAGTGCAAACAATGTATAGTTACAATAGGATTCAATGGGGAAACATAGGGATAGGGGCAACACAAACCATATACTCCAAAAGTGGAATGTGAACCACGAATGGACCCCAAACCTATGTGACCTTGTAGAGGGTCGCTGGGACTATTAGAAAATAGTGAGAGTTAGAAAAATAACCCTCCCCAAGACCCTGAAAAGTGAGTGCAAAGTGCACTGAAGTTCCCCTAAGACCAAAGAAGTCGTGTTAGAGGAATAATGCAGGAAAGACACAAACCAACAATGCAACAACTGTGGATTTCCAATCTAGGGTACCTGTGGAACAAGGGGACCAAGTCCAAAAGTCACAAGCAAGTCGGAGATGGGCAGATGCCCAGGAAATGCCAGCTGCGGGTGCAAAGAAGCTTCAACTGGACAGAAGAAGCTGAGGTTTCTGCAGGAACGAAAAGGGCTAGAGACTTCCCCTTTGGTGGACGGATCCCTCTCGCCGTGGAGAGTCGTTCAGAAGTGCTTTCCCGCCGAAATAACGCAAACAAGCCTTGCTAGCTGCAAATCGTGCGGTTAGTGTTTTTGGACGCTGCTGTGGCCCTGGAGGCACCAGGAGGTCGCAAATTGGACCAGGAGAGAGAGGGGACGTCGAGCAAGACAAGAAGTCCTCTCAGCAGCAGGTAGCACCAGGAGAAATGCCAGAAACAGGCACTACAAGGATGTGTGAAACAGTGCTCACCCCAAGTCGCACAAAGGAGTCCCACGTCGCCGGAGACCAACTTAGAAAGTCGTGCAATGCAGGTTAGAGTGCTGTGGACCCAGGCTTGGCTGTGCACAAAGGATTTCCGCCGGAAGTGCACAGGGGCCGGAGTAGCTGCAAAAGTCGCGGTTCCCAGCAATGCAGCTCAGCGAGGTGAGGCAAGGACTTACCTCCCCCAAACTTGGACTGAAGAGTCACTGGACTGTGGGGGTCACTTGGACAGAGTCGCTGGATTCGAGGGACCTCGCTCGTCGTGCTGAGAGGAGACCCAAGGGACTGGTAATGCAGCTTTTTGGTGCCTGCGGTTGCAGGGGGAAGATTCCGTCGACCCACGGGAGATTTCTTTGGAGCTTCTGGTGCATAGAGGAGGCAGACTACCCCCACAGCATGCACAAGCAGGAAAACAGTCGAGAAGGTGGCAGGATCAGCGTTACAGAGTTGCAGTAGTCGTCTTTGCTACTATGTTGCAGGTTTGCAGGCTTCCAGCGCGGTCAGCAGTCGATTCCTTGGCAGAAGGTGAAGAGAGAGATGCAGAGGAACTCGGATGAGCTCTTGCATTCGTTATCTGAAGTTTCCCCAGAGACAGAGACCCTAAATAGCCAGAAAAGAGGGTTTGGCTACCTAGGAGAAAGGATAGGCTAGCAACACCTGAAGGAGCCTATCACAAGGAGTCTCTGACGTCACCTGGTGGCACTGGCCACTCAGAGCAGTCCAGTGTGCCAGCAGCACCTCTGTTTCCAAGATGGCAGAGGTCTGGAGCACACTGGAGGAGCTCTGGACACCTCCCAGGGGAGGTGCAGGTCAGGGGAGTGGTCACTCCCCTTTCCTTTGCCCAGTTTCGCGCCAGAGCAGGGCTAAGGGGTCCCCTGAACCGGTGTAGACTGGCTTATGCAGAATTGGGCACCTCTGTGCCCAACAAAGCATTTCCAGAGGCTGGGGGAGGCTACTCCTCCCTTGCCTTCACACCATTTTCCAAAGGGAGAGGGTGTCACACCCTCTCTCAGAGGAAGTTCTTTGTTCTGCCATCCTGGGCCAGGCCTGGCTGGACCCCAGGAGGGCAGATGCCTGTCTGAGGGGTTGGCAGCAGCAGCAGCTGCAGTGAAACCCCAGGAAGGGCAGTTTGGCAGTACCAGGGTCTGTGCTACAGACCACTGGGATCATGGAATTGTGCCAACAATGCCAGGATGGCATAGAGGGGGCAATTCCATGATCTTAGACATGTTACATGGCCATATTCGGAGTTACCATTGTGAAGCTACATATAGGTAGTGACCTATATGTAGTGCACGCGTGTAATGGTGTCCCCACACTCACAAAGTTCAGGGAATTGGCTCTGAACAATGTGGGGGCACCTTGGCTAGTGCCAGGGTGCCCTCACACTAAGTAACTTTGCACCTAACCTTTACCAGGTAAATGTTAGACATATAGGTGACTTATAAGTTACTTAAGTGCAGTGTAAAATGGCTGTGAAATAACGTGGACGTTATTTCACTCAGGCTGCAGTGGCAGGCCTGTGTAAGAATTGTCAGAGCTCCCTATGGGTGGCAAAAGAAATGCTGCAGCCCATAGGGATCTCCTGGAACCCCAATACCCTGGGTACCTCAGTACCATATACTAGGGAATTATAAGGGTGTTCCAGTAAGCCAATGTAAATTGGTAAAATTGGTCACTAGCCTGTTAGTGACAATTTAGAAAGAAATGAGAGAGCATAACCACTGAGGTTCTGGTTAGCAGAGCCTCAGTGAGACAGTTAGGCACTACACAGGGAACACACACATATAGGCCACAAACTTATGAGCACTGGGGTCCTGACTAGCAGGGTCCCAGTGACACATAACAAACATACTGAAAACATAGGGTTTTCACTATGAGCACCGGGCCCTGGCTAGCAGGATCCCAGTGAAACAGTGAAAACACCCTGACATACACTCACAAACAGGCCAAAAGTGGGGGTACCAAGGCTAGAAAGAGGCTACTTTCTCACAGTCCATTATCGACCTGCACTGGACTCATAGTCCCGTTGCATGTGCTGGAGCAGTTGGAGCTGAGCTAGTACTCGAGCACCCTCATGCACCGCGTATGGTGGAGGTCGGTCCCTCAACATCTGAGTAATAAGATCCTCAACATCTGAGTCTTCTACTATGTAAGACTTTTTCTTCTTTTTACTCCCAGATTAACTTTTATCACTTTTGCTAGTCTCCTCTTTCCCTTCTGCCTCATCTTCTTCTGTAATATCAGGAAACAACTTAACATCCTGCAGTGTCACTGTCCTCCACTTTCTCTGTTCCCAATCCCATCTCGCTTCAGCTAAGGACTTCTCCACCTTCCTTATTCTTCTCTGAAACTTTATTTACTGCTGCTGTCTCACTATCAGCTCCCAAACTGCTAACACCTAAAACTGTGCCGGTATCGGAAGGGGCCTTGTCTTATCCAATGCCATCCATAACTGATCCAAAATTCTCAAATTATTCGGAGTTACCATTGTGAAGCTACATATAGGTATTGACCTATATGTAGTGCACGCGTGCAAAGGTGTCCCGCACTAACAAAGTCCGGGGAAATTGCCCTGAACTATGTGGGGGCACCTTGGCTAGTGCCAGGGTGCCCACACACTTAGAAACTTTGCACCTAACTTTCAGCAAGTGAAGGTTAGACATATAGGTGACTTATAAGGTACTTAAGTGCAGTGAAAATGGCAGTGAAATAACGTGTGCGTTATTTCTCTCAGGCTGCGGTGGCAGTCCTGTGTAAGATTTGTCAGAGCTCCCTATGAGTGGCAAAAGAAATGCTGCAGCCTATAGGGATCTCCTGGAACCCCAATAGCCTGGGTACCTAAGTACCATATACTGGGTGTAGGAAAGTACCATCTTGCCTGGCATGTTACCCCCATTTTTCACTGTATATATGTTGTTTTAGTTGTATGTGTCACTGGGACCCTGGTAACCCAGGGCCCCAGTGCTCATAAGTGTGCCTGAATGTGTTACCTGTGTAGTGACTAACTGTCTCACTGAGGCTCTGCTAATCAGAACCTCAGTGGTTATGCTCTCTCATTTCTTTCCAAATTGTCACTGACAGGCTAGTGACCATTTTTACCAATTTACATTGGCTTACTGGAACACCCTTATAATTCCTTAGTATATGGTACTGAGGTACCCAGGGTATTGGGGTTCCAGGAGATCCCTATGGGCTGCAGCATTTCTTTTGCCACCCATAGGGAGCTCTGACAATTCTTACACAGGCCTGCCACTGCAGCCTGAGTGAAATAACGTCCACGTTATTTCACAGCCATTTTACACTGCACTTAAGTAACTTATAAGTCACCTATATGTCTAACCTTTACCTGGTAAAGGTTAGGTGCAAAGTTACTTAGTGTGAGGGCACCCTGGCACTAGCCAAGGTGCCCCCACATTGTTCAGAGCCAATTCACTGAACTTTGTGAGTGCGGGGACACCATTACACGCGTGCACTACATATAGGTCACTACCTATATGTAGCTTCACAATGGTAACTCCGAATATGGCCATGTAACATGTCTATGATCATGGAATTGCCCCCTCTATGCCATCCTGGCATTGTTGGTACAATTCCATGATCCCAGTGGTCTGTAGCACAGACCCTGGTACTGCCAGACTGCCCTTCCTGGGGTTTCACTGCAGCTGCTGCTGCTGCCAACCCCTCAGACAGGCAGCTGCCCTCCTGGGGTCCAGCCAGGCCTGGCCCAGGATGGCAGAACAAAGAACTTCCTCTGAGAGAGGGTGTGACACCCTCTCCCTTTGGAAAATGGTGTGAAGGCAGGGGAGGAGTAGCCTCCCCCAGCCTCTGGAAATGCTTTGTTGGGCACAGAGGTGCCCAATTCTGCATAAGCCAGTCTACACCGGTTCAGGGACCCCTTAGCCCCTGCTCTGGCGCGAAACTGGACAAAGGAAAGGGGAGTGACCACTCCCCTGACCTGCACCTCCCCTGGGAGGTGTCCAGAGCTCCTCCAGTGTGCTCCAGACCTCTGCCATCTTGGAAACAGAGGTGCTGCTGGCACACTGGACTGCTCTGAGTGGCCAGTGCCACCAGGTGACGTCAGAGACTCCTGCTGATAGGCTCCTTCAGGTGTTAGTAGCCTTTCCTCTCTCCTAGGTAGCCAAACCCTCTTTTCTGGCTATTTAGGGTCTCTGTCTCTGGGGAAACTTTAGATAACGAATGCAAGAGCTCATCCGAGTTCCTCTGCATCTCTCTCTTCACCTTCTAATAAGGAAACGACCGCTGACCGCGCTGGAAGCCTGCAAACCTGCAACATAGTAGCAAAGACGACTACTGCAACTCTGTAACGCTGATCCTGCCGCCTTCTCGACTGTTTTCCTGCTTGTGCATGCTGTGGGGGTAGTCTGCCTCCTCTCTGCACCAGAAGCTCCGAAGAAATCTCCCGTGGGTCGACGGAATCTTCCCCCTGCAACCGCAGGCACCAAAAAGCTGCATTACCGGTCCCTTGGGTCTCCTCTCAGCACGACGAGCGAGGTCCCTCGAATCCAGCGACTCTGTCCAAGTGACCCCCACAGTTCAGTGACTCTTCAGCCCAAGTTTGGTGGAGGTAAGTCCTTGCCTCACCTCGCTGGGCTGCATTGCTGGGAACCGCGACTTTGCAGCTACTCCGGCCCCTGTGCACTTCCGGCGGAAATCCTTTGTGCACAGCCAAGCCTGGGTCCACGGCACTCTAACCTGCATTGCACAACTTTCTAAGTTGGTCTCCGGCGACGTGGGACTCCTTTGTGCAACTTCGGCGAGCACCGTTTCACGCATCCTCGTAGTGCCTGTTTCTGGCACTTCTCCGGGTGCTACCTGCTTCAGTGAGGGCTGTTTGTCTTGCTCGACGTCCCCTCTCTCTTCAGGTCCAATTTGCGATCTCCTGGTCCCTCCAAGGCCCCAGCAGCATCCAAAAACGCCAAACGCACGATTTGCAGCTAGCAAGGCTTGTTGGCGTTCTTTCGGCGGGAAAACACTTCTGGCCGACTCTTCATGGCGAGAGGGATCCGTCCACCAAAGGGGAAGTCTCTAGCCCTTTTCGTTCCTGCAGAAACCTCAGCTTCTTCTGTCCAGTCGAAGCTTCTTTGCACCCGCAGCTGGCATTTCCTGGGCATCTGCCCATCTCCGACTTGCTTGTGACTTTTGGACTTGGTCCCCTTGTTCCACAGGTACCCTAGATTGGAAATCCACAGTTGTTGCATTGCTGGTTTGTGTCTTTCCTGCATTATTCCTCTAACACGACTACTTTGTCTTTAGGGGAACTTTAGTGCACTTTGCACTCACTTTTCAGGGTCTTGGGGAGGGTTATTTTTCTAACTCTCACTATTTTCTAATAGTCCCAGCGACCCTCTACAAGGTCACATAGGTTTGGGGTCCATTCGTGGTTTGCATTCCACTTTTGGAGTATATGGTTTGTGTTGCCCCTATCCCTATGTTTCCCCATTGCATCCTATTGTAACTATACATTGTTTGCACTGTTTTCTAAGACTATACTGCATATTTTTGCTATTGTGTATATATATCTTGTGTATATTTCCTATCCTCTCACTGAGGGTACACTCTAAGATACTTTGGCATATTGTCATAAAAATAAAGTACCTTTATTTTTAGTATAACTGTGTATTGTGTTTTCTTATGATATTGTGCATATGACACTAAGTGGTACTGTAGTAGCTTCACACGTCTCCTAGTTCAGCCTAAGCTGCTCTGCTAAGCTACCATTATCTATCAGCCTAAGCTGCTAGACACCCTATACACTAATAAGGGATAACTGGGCCTGGTGCAAGGTGCAAGTACCCCTTGGTACTCACTACAAGCCAGTCCAGCCTCCTACACCACCCAGGACAGAAGGTGTGGGTATTGGAGCCTGTGGCCCCAAGAGCACTCCAGGACAAATGGAGTGGACCTCATCTAATTGTTGAGAAAAAGTGTGAGGTTATCTACTTGGTAGACCTGGGCATTGCCAGGAGTCCCCTTAGGGTGCTCCATGTCAACCACCTAAAACCCTACTATGGCAACTGATGAGGGACAGGAAGAAGAGAGTGACCTTCTGCCTGATCTCTTCTCTACCACTGAAGCAGATGGCTTATTGGAGGGAGTAGTACTTGCAGATTGTCTTACTGCTGAGCAGAAAGACAACTGTGTAAATCTTTTAAGTCAGTTTTCTGAAGTCTTCTCACTGATACCAGGTACCACTACTTGGTGTGAGCATACAATCAATACTGGAGACAGCTTACCTGTCAAAAGTAAGATTTATAGGCAGCCTGACCATGTCAGGGACTGCATTAAACAAGAGGTTCAGAAAATGTTAGACTTAGGAGTGATTAAGCCTTCAGAAAGCCCAAGGTCTAGCACAGTGGTGCTTGTTCCAAAACCTCACAGTAAAGATGGAAAGAGAGACATGAGGTTTTGTGTTGACTATAGAGGGCTCAACCAAGTAACCAAGACAGATGCTCACTGTAGGAAAGTACCATCTTGCCTGGCATGTTACCCCCATTTTTCACTGTATATATGTTGTTTTAGTTGTATGTGTCACTGGGACCCTGGTAACCCAGGGCCCCAGTGCTCATAAGTGTGCCTGAATGTGTTACCTGTGTAGTGACTAACTGTCTCACTGAGGCTCTGCTAATCAGAACCTCAGTGGTTATGCTCTCTCATTTCTTTCCAAATTGTCACTAACAGGCTAGTGACCATTTTTACCAATTTACATTGGCTTACTGGAACACCCTTATAATTCCCTAGTATATGGTACTGAGGTACCCAGGGTATTGGGGTTCCAGGAGATCCCTATGGGCTGCAGCATTTCTTTTGCCACCCATAGGGAGCTCTGACAATTCTTACACAGGCCTGCCACTGCAGCCTGAGTGAAATAACATCCATGTTATTTCACAGCCATTTTACACTGCACTTAAGTAACTTATAAGTCACCTATATGTCTAACCTTTACCTGGTAAAGGTTAGGTGCAAAGTTACTTAGTGTGTGGGCACCCTGGCACTAGCCAAGGTGCCCCCACATTGTTCAGAGCCAATTCACTGAACTTTGTGAGTGCGGGGACACCATTACACGCGTGCACTACATATAGGTCACTACCTATATGTAGCTTCACAATGGTAACTCCGAAAATGGCCATGTAACATGTCTATGATCATGGAATTGCCCCCTCTATGCCATCCTGGCATAGTTGGCACAATCCCATGATCCCAGTGGTCTGTAGCACAAACCCTGGTACTGCCAAACTGCCCTTCCTGGGGTTTCACTGCAGCTGCTGCTGCTGCCAACCCCTCAGACAGGCATCTGCCCTCCTGGGGTCCAGCCAGGCCTGGCCCAGGAGGGCAGAACAAAGAACTTCCTCTGAGAGAGGGTGTGACACCCTGTCCCTTTGGAAAATGGTGTGAAGGCAGGGGAGGAGTAGCCTCCCCCAGCCTCTGGAAATGCTTTGTTGGGCACAGAGGTGCCCAATTCCGCATAAGCCAGTCTACACCGGTTCAGGGACCCCTTAGCCCCTGCTCTGGCGTGAAACTGGACAAAGGAAAGGGGAGTGACCAATCCCCTGACCTGCACCTCCCCTGGGAGGTGTCCAGAGCTCCTCCAGTGTGCTCCAGACCTCTGCCATCTTGGAAACAGAGGTGCTGCAGGCACACTGGACTGCTCTGAGTGGCCAGTGCCACCAGGTGACGTCAGAGACTCCTGCTGATAGGCTCCTTCAGGTGTTAGTAGCCTATCCTCTCTCCTAGGTAGCCAAAACCTCTTTTCTGGCTATTTAGGGTCTCTGTCTCTGGGGAAACTTCAGATAACGAATGCAAGAGCTCATCCGAGTTCCTCTGCATCTCTCTCTTCACCTTCTGATAAGGAATCGACTGCTGACCGCGCTGGAAGCCTGCAAACCTGCAACATAGTAGCAAAGACGACTACTGCAACTCTGTAACGCTGATCCTGCCGCCTTCTCGACTGTTTTCCTGCTTGTGCATGCTGTGGGGGTAGTCTGCCTCCTCCCTGCACCAGAAGCTCCGAAGAAATCTCCCGTGGGTCGACGGAATCTTCCCCCTGCAACCGCAGGCACCAAAAAGCTGCATTACCGGCCCCTTGGGTCTCCTCTCAGCACGACGAGCGAGGTCCCTCGAATCCAGCGACTCTGTCCAAGTGACCCCCACAGTCCAGTGACTCTTCAGCCCAAGTTTGGTGGAGGTAAGTCCTTGCCTCACCTCGCTGGGCTGCATTGCTGGGAACCGCGACTTTGCAGCTACTCCGGCCCCTGTGCACTTCCGGCGGAAATCCTTTGTGCACAGCCAAGCCTGGGTCCACGGCACTCTAACCTGCATTGCACGACTTTCTAAGTTGGTCTCCGGCGACGTGGGACTCCTTTGTGCAACTTTGGCGAGCACCGTTTCACGCATCCTTGTAGTGCCTGTTCCTGACACTTCTCTGGGTGCTACCTGCTTCAGTGAGGGCTCTTTGTCTTGCGCGACGTCCCCTCTCTCTCCTGGTCCAATTTGCGACCTCCTGGTCCCTCCTGGGCCCCAGCAGCGTCCAAAAACACCAAACGCACGATTTGCAGCTAGCAAGGCTTGTTGCCATTCTTTCAGCGGGAAAACACTTCTGCACGACTCAACACGGCAAGAGGGATCCGTCCACCAAAGGGGAAGTCTCTAGCCCTTTTCGTTCCTGCAGAAACCTCAGCTTCTTCTGTCCAGTCGAAGCTTCTTTGCACCCGCAGCTGGCATTTCCTGGGCATCTGCCCATCTCCGACGTGCTTGTGACTTTTGGACTTGGTCTCCTTGTTCCACAGGTACCCTAGATTGGAAATCCACAGTTGTTGCATTGCTGGTTTGTGTCTTTCCTGCATTATTCCTCTAACACGACTTCTTTGTCCTTAGGGGAACTTTAGTGCACTTTGCACTCACTTTTCAGGGTCTTGGGGAGGGTTATTTTTCTAACTCTCACTATTTTCTAATAGTCCCAGCGACCCTCTACAAGGTCACATAGGTTTGGGGTCCATTCGTGGTTCGCATTCCACTTTTGGAGTATATGGTTTGTGTTGCCCCTATCCCTATGTTTCCCCATTGCATCCTATTGTAACTATACATTGTTTGCACTGTTTTCTAAGACTATACTGCATATTTTTGCTATTGTGTATATATATCTTGTGTATATTTCCTATCCTCTCACTGAGGATACACTCTAAGATACTTTGCCATATTGTCATAAAAATAAAGTACCTTTATTTTTAGTATAACTGTGTATTGTGTTTTCTTATGATATTGTGCATATAACACTAAGTGGTACTGTAGTAGCTTCACACGTCTCCTAGTTCAGCCTAAGCTGCTCTGCTAAGCTACCATTATCTATCAGCCTAAGCTGCTAGACACCCTATACACTAATAAGGGATAACTGGGCCTGGTGCAAGGTGCAAGTACCCCTTGGTACTCACTACAAGCCAGTCCAGCCTCCTACATTGGTTGTGCAGTGGTGGGATAAGTGCTTGAGACTACTTACCACTCTTGTCATTGTACTTTTCATAAGAGAAAAATATACAAAACAAGGTCAGTGTATATACACATAGCCAAAAAGTTTTGCATTTCCTCTTTTCACTCTTTTCTAAGTGCTGAAAAGTACTTCTAAACTTTCAAAAAGTTCTTAAAAGTTTAAAAAGTTTTTTCTGTCTTTCCAAAAAGTTCTGAAAACTTTTTTCTCTTTTTCTATCACTTTAACTCTCTCTAAAAAATG
Organism: Pleurodeles waltl; assembly: GCF_031143425.1. NCBI lineage: Eukaryota > Metazoa > Chordata > Amphibia > Caudata > Salamandridae > Pleurodeles > Pleurodeles waltl. The sequence goes on along the minus strand of NC_090445.1, from coordinate 1,178,991,067 downwards.
TCTGGCACAGGCCAAAGTGTTGATCTGTCCAAACTTGCATATGACAACCTTAGCTGGAAAAGAGCAAGGAGTCTCTGTATAGAGAGAGGTTTGAGTGTAGGGAAAAATCCTTCCTTGGAATTGTTACTTAACATGCTTAGAGAACAGGATAAGGCCATAGGTGCCCCATCTGTTGAAAAAGTACCTAATAGTTCCCAATCTGATTCAGGGACTCCCCCAGGAAAAGATTCAGGAAAGAAACTTCCTAGCCTGCCCATTACTAGACAATCTAGCATAGATGGTAATGATGATGAGCCACACCAAATAAATAGTGTTGTCTCACATCATAGCAAAAGCATTTATTCTCACCATACTGGTAGTAATGTTTCTGTAAACCAAGCTGTTAGGGTGGCTTCTGTAAGGGACAGGTCTCCTTCTGTTCATTCCCATCATAGCTCTGTTTCTAGAAATGTCCCTCCCACCAACCCTGATGACAGAATGTTAGAGAGGGAACTCAATAAGTTGAGGGTGGAACAAACCAGACTGAAGCTTAAAAAGCAACAGCTGGATTTGGATAGACAGTCTTTTGAATTAGAGAAGGAAAGACAGAAGTTGGGTTTAGATACCCATGGTGGCAGCAGCAGTATTCCCCATAGTCATCCTGCAAAAGAGCATGATTCCAGGAATCTGCACAAGATAGTTCCCCCTTATAAGGAGGGGGATGACATTAACAAGTGGTTTGCTGCACTTGAGAGGGCCTGTGTTGTACAGGATGTCCCTCAAAGGCAGTGGGCTGCTATCCTATGGCTATCATTTAGTGGAAAAGGTAGGGATAGGCTCCTTACTGTGAAAGAAAATGATGCTAATAATTTCCAAGTTCTTAAGAATGCACTCCTGGATGGTTATGGCTTAACCACTGAACAGTACAGGATAAAGTTCAGAGAGACCAAAAAGGAGTCTTCACAAGACTGGGTTGATTTCATTGACCAGGCAGTGAAGGCCTTGGAGGGGTGGTTACATGGCAGTAAAGTTACTGATTATGACAGCCTGTATAACTTGATCCTGAGAGAGCATATTCTTAATAATTGTGTGTCTGATTTGTTGCACCAGTACTTGGTGGACTCTGATCTGACCTCTCCCCAAGAATTGGGAAAGAAGGCAGACAAATGGGTCAGAACAAGAGTGAACAGAAAAGTTCATACAGGGGGTGACAAAGATGGCAACAAAAAGAAGGATGGTAAGTCTTCTGACAAGGGTGGGGACAAATCTAAAAATTAGTCTTCATCAGGCCCACAAAAACACTCTGGTGGGGGTGGTGGGTCCAAATCCTCCTTTAATCAGAACAAGGAAAAGAAACCATGGTGCTATTTATGTAAAATAAAAGGCCATTGGACAACAGATCCCAGTTGTCCAAAGAAAGGCACCACAGCTCCTACCACTACAACCCCTACTGCTACACCTAGTGTCCCTACTAATAGCAGTGGTGGTGGGAGCAAACCTACTAATAGCCAATCCAAGGGAGTAGCTGGGCTCACTTTTGGTAATTTAGTTGGGGTTGGTCTGATTAGGGAGACCACAGAGGCTACTTTAGTCTCTGAAGGGGCTATTGATTTAGCCACTTTGGTTGCTTGCCCCCATAACTTGGAGAAGTACAAGCAACTAACCCTAATAAATGGTGTTGAGGTCCAGGCCTACAGGGACACAGGTGCCAGTGTCACAATGGTGATTGAGAAACTGGTGCACCCTGAACAACACATACTTGGACACCAGTACCAAGTAACCGATGCTCACAACATAACACAAAGCCACCCCATGGCTGTTGTAAATCTCAACTGGGGGGGGGGTAACTGGTCCAAAGAAAGTTGTGGTAGCTTCAGATTTACCTGTAGACTGTCTATTAGGGAATGATTTGGAGACATCAGCTTGGTCAGATGTGGAGTTGGAGGCCCATGCAGCAATGCTGGGCATCCCAGGGCATATTTTTGCTTTGACAAGGGCTCAGGCCAAAAAGCAAAAAGGACAGGGAAGCTTGGATCCTGGAACAATGGACCAAGTGCTCCCTAAAGCTAGGGCTAGTAGAGGCAAACCACTTCCTACTATCCCTCCCTCTACAGTGGATTCAACTTCTGAGGAAGAAGAATTCCCTCCCTGTGCAGAACCTACACCAAAGGAGCTGGAAGCAGACACTGCTGAGCTTTTGGGTGAAGGGGGGCCTGCCAGAGAGGAGCTGAGTGTGGCACAGCAAACCTGTCCCACATTAGAGGGTCTCAGACAGCAAGCTGTCAAACAGGCTAATGGGGATGTCAGTGACTCTCACAGAGTTTACTGGGAGGACAACCTCTTGTACACTGAGCATAGGGATCCTAAACCTGGAGCTGCCAGGAGATTAGTGATTCCTCAGGAGTACAGAAAGTTCCTCCTAACACTGGCACATGACATTCCCTTAGCTGGGCACCTAGGACAAATGAAAACTTGGGACAGGCTTGTTCCCCTGTTTCATTGGCCTAGGATGTCTGAGGACACAAAGGAATTTTGTAAGTCCTGTGAAACCTGTCAAGCCAGTGGCAAGACAGGTGGCACCCCAAAGGCACCCCTTATTCCACTGCCTGTGGTTGGGGTTCCCTTTGAAAGGGTAGGGGTTGACATAGTTGGCCCCCTTGACCCTCCTACTGCTTCAGGCAATAGGTTTATCTTAGTGGTAGTGGACCATGCCACAAGATATCCTGAAGCAATTCCTTTAAGGACCACTACAGCTCCTGCAGTGGCAAAGGCCCTCCTGGGAATATTTTCCAGGGTGGGCTTCCCAAAGGAAGTAGTATCAGACAGGGGAAGCAATTTCATGTCTGCATACTTAAAGGCCATGTGGAAGGAGTGTGGTGTAACGTACAAGTTCACAACACCCTATCATCCACAAACAAATGGACTGGTGGAGAGATTTAATAAAACTCTCAAAGGCATGATTATGGGTCTCCCTGAAAAACTCCGCAGGAGATGGGATATCCTTCTACCATGCCTCCTTTTTGCCTACAGGGAGGTACCCCAAAAAGGAGTGGGCTTCAGCCCCTTTGAACTTCTTTTTGGACACCCTGTTAGGGGTCCACTCACACTTGTAAAGGAGGGTTGGGAACAACCTTTAAAAGCTCCTAAGCAGGATATTATGGATTATGTACTTGGCCTCAGATCAAGGATGGCTGAGTACATGAAAAAGGCCAGTAAAAACCTTCAGGCCAGCCAAGAGCTCCAGAAGCAATGGCATGATCAGAAGGCTGTTTTGGTTCAGTACCAACCAGGGCAGAAAGTGTGGGTCTTGGAGCCTGTGGCCCCAAGAGCACTCCAAGATAAATGGAGTGGACCCCACACAATTGTTGAAAAGAAGGGTGAAGTCACCTACTTGGTTGACTTAGGCACTGCCAGGAGTCCCCTTAGGGTGCTCCATGTCAACCGCCTGAAACCCTACTATGACAGGGCTGATCTCACCCTGCTCATGGCAACAGATGAGGGACAGGAAGAAGACAGTGATCCTCTACCTGATCTCTTCTCTTCCACAGAACAAGATGCTCTTGTGGAAAGTGTAGTTTTGGCAGATTGTCTTACTGCTGAGCAGAAAGACCATTGCATAAATCTCCTAGGACAATTTTCAGAACTCTTCTCTACTGTGCCAGGCACCACTTCTTGGTGTGAGCACACTATAGATACTGGAGACAGTTTACCTGTCAAAAGTAAGATCTATAGGCAGCCTGACCATGTCAGGGACTGCATAAAGCAAGAAGTTCAGAAAATGTTGGAACTAGGAGTGGTTGAGCACTCTGACAGTCCATGGGCTTCTCCTGTGGTACTGGTACCAAAACCCAATTCTAAAGATGGAAAGAAGGAAATGCGGTTTTGTGTAGACTATAGAGGTCTCAACTTGGTAACCAAAACTGATGCTCACCCTATACCCAGGGCAGATGAGCTTATAGATACACTGGCATCTGCCAAGTATCTAAGCACTTTTGATTTGACTGCAGGGTATTGGCAGATCAAATTATCAGAAGATGCTAAACCTAAGACTGCATTTTCTACCATTGGAGGACATTACCAGTTTACTGTAATGCCTTTTGGTTTGAAAAATGCACCTGCCACTTTTCAGAGGTTGGTGAACACAGTCCTGCAAGGGCTGGAAGCTTTCAGTGCAGCATATTTGGACGATATAGCTGTCTTTAGCTCCAGCTGGGATGATCACCTGGTCCACCTATGGAAAGTTTTGAAGGCCCTGCAAAAGGCAGGCCTCACTATCAAGGCTTCAAAGTGCCAGATAGGGCAGGGTAAGGTGGTTTATCTGGGACACCTTGTTGGTGGGGAACAGATTGCACCACTTCAGGGGAAAATCCAAACTATTATTGATTGGGTTCCCCCTACCACTCAGACTCAGGTGAGAGCCTTCCTAGGCCTCACTGGGTATTACAGGAGGTTCAATAAGAACTATGGCTCCATTGCAGCCCCTCTTAATGACCTCACATCCAAGAAAATGCCTAAAAAGGTATTATGGACAGCAAACTGTCAGAAAGCTTTTGAGGAGCTGAAGCAGGCCATGTGCTCTGCACCTGTCCTGAAAAGCCCTTGTTACTCTAAAAAATTCTATGTCCAAACCGATGCATCTGAATTAGGAGTAGGGGCAGTCCTATCACAACTTAATTCTGAGGGCCAGGATCAACCTGTTGCTTTTATTAGTAGAAGGTTGACCCCTAGAGAAAAGCGTTGGTCTGCCATTGAGAGGGAGGCCTTTGCTGTGGTCTGGGCTCTGAAGAAGTTGAGGCCATACCTGTTTGGCACTCACTTCATTGTTCAGACAGACCACAAACCTCTACTTTGGCTAAAACAAATGAAAGGTGAAAATCCTAAATTGTTGAGGTGGTCCATATCCCTACAGGGAATGGACTATACAGTGGAACATAGACCTGGGAGTAGCCACTCCAATGCAGATGGACTCTCCAGATATTTCCACTTAGACAATGAAGACTCATCAGGTCATGGCTAGTCTTATTGTCCTTCGTTTGGGGGGGGGTTGTGTAGGAAAGTACCATCTTGCCTGGCATGTTACCCCCATTTTTCACTGTATATATGTTGTTTTAGTTGTATGTGTCACTGGGACCCTGGTAACCCAGGGCCCCAGTGCTCATAAGTGTGCCTGAATGTGTTACCTGTGTAGTGACTAACTGTCTCACTGAGGCTCTGCTAATCAGAACCTCAGTGGTTATGCTCTCTCATTTCTTTCCAAATTGTCACTAACAGGCTAGTGACCATTTTTACCAATTTACATTGGCTTACTGGAACACCCTTATAATTCCCTAGTATATGGTACTGAGGTACCCAGGGTATTGGGGTTCCAGGAGATCCCTATGGGCTGCAGCATTTCTTTTGCCACCCATAGGGAGCTCTGACAATTCTTACACAGGCCTGCCACTGCAGCCTGAGTGAAATAACGTCCACGTTATTTCACAGCCATTTTACACTGCACTTAAGTAACTTATAAGTCACCTATATGTCTAACCTTTACCTGGTAAAGGTTAGGTGCAAAGTTACTTAGTGTGTGGGCACCCTGGCACTAGCCAAGGTGCCCCCACATTGTTCAGAGCCAATTCACTGAACTTTGTGAGTGCGGGGACACCATTACACGCGTGCACTACATATAGGTCACTACCTATATGTAGCTTCACAATGGTAACTCCGAAAATGGCCATGTAACATGTCTATGATCATGGAATTGCCCCCTCTATGCCATCCTGGCATAGTTGGCACAATCCCATGATCCCAGTGGTCTGTAGCACAAACCCTGGTACTGCCAAACTGCCCTTCCTGGGGTTTCACTGCAGCTGCTGCTGCTGCCAACCCCTCAGACAGGCATCTGCCCTCCTGGGGTCCAGCCAGGCCTGGCCCAGGAGGGCAGAACAAAGAACTTCCTCTGAGAGAGGGTGTGACACCCTCTCCCTTTGGAAAATGGTGTGAAGGCAGGGGAGGAGTAGCCTCCCCCAGCCTCTGGAAATGCTTTGTTGGGCACAGAGGTGCCCAATTCCGCATAAGCCAGTCTACACCGGTTCAGGGACCCCTTAGCCCCTGCTCTGGCGCGAAACTGGACAAAGGAAAGGGGAGTGACCACTCCCCTGACCTGCACCTCCCCTGGGAGGTGTCCAGAGCTCCTCCAGTGTGCTCCAGACCTCTGCCATCTTGGAAACAGAGGTGCTGCAGGCACACTGGACTGCTCTGAGTGGCCAGTGCCACCAGGTGACGTCAGAGACTCCTGCTGATAGGCTCCTTCAGGTGTTAGTAGCCTATCCTCTCTCCTAGGTAGCCAAACCCTCTTTTCTGGCTATTTAGGGTCTCTGTCTCTGGGGAAACTTCAGATAACGAATGCAAGAGCTCATCCGAGTTCCTCTGCATCTCTCTCTTCACCTTCTGATAAGGAATCGACTGCTGACCGCGCTGGAAGCCTGCAAACCTGCAACATAGTAGCAAAGACGACTACTGCAACTCTGTAACGCTGATCCTGCCGCCTTCTCGACTGTTTTCCTGCTTGTGCATGCTGTGGGGGTAGTCTGCCTCCTCTCTGCACCAGAAGCTCCGAAGAAATCTCCCGTGGGTCGACGGAATCTTCCCCCTGCAACCGCAGGCACCAAAAAGCTGCATAACCGGTCCCTTGGGTCTCCTCTCAGCACGACGAGCGAGGTCCCTCGAATCCAGCGACTCTGTCCAAGTGACCCCCACAGTCCAGTGACTCTTCAGCCCAAGTTTGGTGGAGGTAAGTCCTTGCCTCACCTCGCTGGGCTGCATTGCTGGGAACCGCGACTTTGCAGCTACTCCGGCCCCTGTGCACTTCCGGTGGAAATCCTTTGTGCACAGCCAAGCCTGGGTCCACGGCACTCTAACCTGCATTGCACGACTTTCTAAGTTGGTCTCCGGCGACGTGGGACTCCTTTGTGCAACTTCGGCGAGCACTGTTTCACGCATCCTCGTGGTGCCTGTTTCTGGCACTTCTCCGGGTGCTACCTGCTTCAGTGAGGGCTGTTTGTCTTGCTCGACGTCCCCTCTCTCTTCAGGGGTCCAATTTGCGACCTCCTGGTCCCTCCTGGGCCCCAGCAGCGTCCAAAAACGCCAAACGCACAATTTGCAGCTAGCAAGGCTTGTTGGCGTTCTTTCAGCGGGAAAACACTTCTGCACGACTCTCCACGGCGAGAGGGATCCGTCCACCAAAGGGGAAGTCTCTAGCCCTTTTCGTTCCTGCAGAAACCTCAGCTTCTTCTGTCCAGTCGAAGCTTCTTTGCACCCGCAGCTGGCCTTTCCTGGGCATCTGCCCATCTCCGACGTGCTTGTGACTTTTGGACTTGGTCCCCTTGTTCCACACGTACCCTAGATTGGAAATCCACAGTTGTTGCATTGCTGGTTTATGTCTTTCCTGCATTATTCCTCTAACACGACTTCTTTGTCCTTAGGGGAACTTTAGTGCACTTTGCACTCACTTTTCAGGGTCTTGGGGAGGGTTATTTTTCTAACTCTCACTATTTTCTAATAGTCCCAACGACCCTCTACAAGGTCACATAGGTTTGGGGTCCATTCGTGGTTCGCATTCCACTTTTGGAGTATATGGTTTGTGTTGCCCCTATCCCTATGTTTCCCCATTGCATCCTATTGTAACTATACATTGTTTGCACTGTTTTCTAAGACTATACTGCATATTTTTGCTATTGTGTATATATATCTTGTGTATATTTCCTATCCTCTCACTGAGGATACACTCTAAGATACTTTGGCATATTGTCATAAAAATAAAGTACCTTTATTTTTAGTATAACTGTGTATTGTGTTTTCTTATGATATTGTGCATATGACACTAAGTGGTACTGTAGTAGCTTCACACGTCTCCTAGTTCAGCCTAAGCTGCTCTGCTAAGCTACCATTATCTATCAGCCTAAGCTGCTAGACACCCTATACACTAATAAGGGATAACTGGGCCTGGTGCAAGGTGCAAGTACCCCTTGGTACTCACTACAAGCCAGTCCAGCCTCCTACACTCACACTATACCCAGGGCAGATGAGCTGACAAATACACTGGCTTCTGCCAAGTAATGAAGCACTTTTGATTTAACTGTAGGGTATTGGCAGATTAAGTTATCAGAAGATGCTAAACCCAAAACTGCATTTTCAACCATTGGAGGGCACTATCAATTTACTGTAATGCCCTTTGGTCTAAAAAAATGCACCTGACACTTGTCAAATGTTGGTGAACACAGTCCTGCAAGGGTCGGAAGCTTTTACTGCAGCATATCTGGATGATATAGCTGTCTTTAGCTCCACCTGGGATGATCACCTGGTTCACCTATGGAAAGTTTTGGAGGTCCTGCTAAAGGCAGGCCTCACTATCAAGACCTCAAAGTGTCAGGGGAAAGTGGTTTATCTGGGCCACCTGGTAGGTGGGGAACAGACTGCACCACTGCAGGGGAAGATCCAGACCATTATGGCATGGGCTCCCCCTATAACTCAAACCCAGGTGAGTGCCTTTTTAGGACTCAGAGGGTACTATATGAGGTTCATCAAGAATTATGGCTCCATTGCAGCTCCTCCTAATGACCTCACTAGTAAGAAGATGCCTAAAAAGGTATTGTGGACAGCTAGCTGTCAAAAAACTTTTGATGAGCTCAAACAGGCCATGTGCTCTGCACCTGTCCTCAAAAGCCCTTGCTACTCCAAAAAGTTCATAGTCCAGACTGATGCTTCTGAATTGGGGGTTGGGGCAGTGCTATCACAGCTTAATACTGAGGGCCAGGATCAACCTGTTTCTTTTATCAGCAGGAGGTTGACCCCTAGAGAAAAGTGTTGGTCTGCCATAGAGAGGGAGGCCTTTGCTGTGGTCTGGGCACTGAAAAAGTTGAGACCATATCTGTTTGGTACTCACTTTATTGTTCAGACATACCACAAACCTCTACTTTGGCTAAAACAAATGAAAGAGGAAAACCCTAAATTGTTGAGGTGATCCATCTCACTACAGGGAATGGACTATACAGTAGAACATAGACCTGGGAGTACCAACTCCAATACCGATGGAATCTTCAGATATTTCCACTTAGACAATGAAGACTCATCTGGGCAAGGTTAACCTTCTTGTCCCTCATTTGGGGGGGGGGGGAGGGTTGTGTAGGAAAGTACCATCTTGTTTGGCATGTTACCCCCATTTTTACTTGTGTGTATGTTTGTGTTTGCCTGTGTCACTGGGATCCTGCTAGCCAGGACCCCAGTGCTCATAATTTATGCCCTGTATGTGTTCCCTGTGTGGTGCCTAGGAGATCCCTATGGGCTGCAGCATTTCTTTTGGCACCTATAGGGAGCTCAGACAATTCTTACACAGGACTGCCAATGCAGCCTGAGTGAAATAACGTCCACGTTATTTCACAGCCATTTTACACTGCACTTAAGTAACTTATAAGTCACCTATACGTCTAACCCTCACTTAGTGAGGGTTAGGTGCAAAATTACTAAGTGTGAAGGCCCCCTGGCACCAGCCCAGGTGCCCCCACATTGTTCAGGGCAATTTCCCCGGACTTTGTGAGTGCGAGGACACCATTACACGCATGAACTACATATAGGTCAATACCTATGTGTGGCTTCACAATGGTAACATGGCCATGTAACATGTCTAAGATCATGGAATTGTCCCCTCAAGCCAAATCTGTTATTGGGGTGCCCATCCTATGCATCCCTGGGGCTCCAGCATGGACCCCGGGTACTGCCAAAATAACTCTCTGGGGTTTTCTCTGCAGCTACTGCTGCTTCCAAACCTCAGACAGGTTTCTGTCCCCCTGGAGCCTGGGCAGCACAGTCACAGGAAGGCAGAACAAAGGATTTCCTCTGAGAGAGGGTGTTACACTCTCTCTCTTTGGAAATAGGTGTTAAGGGCCTGAGAGGAGTAGCCTCTCCTGGCCTCTGGGAATTCTTTGAAGGGCACAGATGGTGCCCTTCTTGCATAAACCAGTCTACACCGGTTCAGGGAGCCCCCAGCCCCTGCTCTGGCGCAATACTGGACAAAGGAAAGGGGAGTGACCCCTCCCCTGTCCATCACCACCCTAGGGGTGGTACCCAGAGCTCCTCCAGTGTGTCCCAGACCTCTGCCATCTTGAATGCAGAGGTGTGAGGGCACAATGGAGACCTCTGAGTGGCCAGTGCCAGCAGGTGACGTCAGAGACCCCTCCTGATAGGCTCTTACCTGGTTAGGTAGCCAATCTCCTCTGAGGGCTATTTAGGGTCTCTCCTGTGGGTTCCTCTTCAGATAACGAATGCAAGAGCTCACCAGAGTTCCTCTGCACTTCTCTCTGTGACTTCTGCCAAGGATCGACCGCTGACTGCTCCTGGACGCCTGCAAAACTGCAACAAAGTAGCAAGAAGACTACCAGCAACACTGTAGCTCCTAATCCTGCCGGCTTTCTCGACTGTTTCCAGGTGGTGCATGCTCTGAGGGCTGTCTGCCTTCATCCTGCCCTGGAAGCCAAGAAGAAATCTCCCGTGGGTCGCCAAATCTTCCCCCTGCTAACGCAGGCACCAAACTTCGGCATCACCGGTCCTCTTGGTCACCTCTCATCTTGACCAACATGGTCTCTGGAACACAGGAGCTGGATCCAAGTGACCCCGACAGGGGTCCTTCTGTCCTAATTTGATGGAGGTAAGTCCTTGCCTCCCCACTCCAGACAATAATCCTGTGTACTGGGTGATCTGCAGCTGCTAGAGCTTCTGTGCACTCTTGCAAGGATTCCTTCATCCACAGCCTAGCTGAGGTCCCCAGCTCTCTTTCCTGATTGCATTGCTGAGTTGACCTCTGACTTCACGGGACCCTCTTTTGTTGTGCTGAAACGACCGCTGTGCTCAGATTTCTTGAACGTCTGTTCAAGTGCTTCTGTGGGTGCTGCCTGCTTCTGCATGGGCTCTCTCTCTGTTGCTGAGCGCCCCCCTCTGTCTCGTCCTACAAGGGGTGCCCTCCTGGTCCTTCCTGGGCCCTGGAAACACCCAAAATCTTCAACCGCAACTCTTGCAGCTAGCATCCTCCAGCATGCCGTGGGACATCTTCTGACCAAAGGAGAAGTTCCTGGCACCTTCCGTTGTTGCAGAATCTTTGGCTTCTTCCACCCAGAGGCAGACCTTTTGCACCTTCATCCAGGGTTTAGTTGGCTCCTGCCCCCCCGGACACTTGTGTGACTCTTGGAGTTGGTCCCCTTCCTACATTTACCATCCTGTAGAAACCTGAGGCAGCACCGGTATATAATGCCACCCTAGTTGTGCCATTATCATCTACATATCACCAAAACATATCTAAGATACCCATTGTGTTCACCTTTTCCTTGTGTGATGCAGTGACGCACACATTGAAACACATCGTCAGAATTGAAAGATCATGTGCAGGAATAAACACCTCACAGCACACCAACAATAATACCTGTGAATCCCACATCTCCTCACCATGATACAAGGGTACCAACAGTGGACAGAGGCAGCTGAACTCCTTCCAATGTACTAGTAGAGGCCAGAAATACATATGATTGAAAAGACATGGGACTTTGCAAAGCTGGACTGGTGGTGCCGGGCAGTGCAGAAAAGCACATCATGCCCTGTCCTGTCCCACAGGCGTCTGCACACCATCAACATTTTGTGCAAGGGAGGTATTCCAAGGGCAACGGGTGGGGTTCACATGGAACACACAGGGCACAACACCTATTACATGGCACACAAAACACAAAATAGGTATAAATGTAACTAACATCACCCTTCTGCAGGTTTAAAGTTAAGGGACTAAGGGCCACATGTTAGAAACGCGGTGCAGCATCCAAAGCAGAGTCACTTTCCTTGAGCCCATTAGCACCCCCCCCTATAGACACCATGTGTGCAACACTCTAGGAGGCTGGCCTGGCTTATAGTGGGTACCTTATGGTACTTACACCTTGTGCCAGGTCCAGTTATCCCTTATTAGTAGAATAGAGGTGTTTCTAGCAGCTTAGGCTGTTAGAGTTAGCTATGGCAAAGCAGCTTAGGCTGAACTAGGAGACATGCAAAGCTCCTACTATACCACTTATATCATATAGCACTATATCATAAGAAAACACAATACTCAGAGTTACTAAAAATAAAGCTACTTTATTTTAGTGACAATATGCCAAATGTATCTCAGAGGATACCCTCACTTAGAAAGTAAGTAATATACACAAATTATATGTACACAAACCAAAACAGGTAAGTAACAGTAAGAAAAGTAGTGCAAACAATGTAGAATCACAATAGGATGCAATAGCTAGAAATAGGCCTAGGGACAACACAAACCATATACTCCAAAAGTGGAATGCGAATGACAAATGGACCCCAGGCCTATGGTAGGTTGTAGAGGGTTGCTGGGACTGTAAGAAAACAGTAAGGGTGTCCCAGATACCCAACCTCAAGACCCTGAAAAGTAGGAGTAAAGTTACCCTACTGCCCCAGAAAGACACAATAGTCGTGATAGGGGATTCTGCAAGAACCACAAGCACCAGCAAAACACTGAAGATGGGTTCCTGGACCTGAGGACCTGTAAAGGAAGGGGACCAAGTCCAAGAGTCACACAAGTGTCCAGGGGGGGCAGGAGCCCAGGAAAGCCTGGATGAAGGTGCAAAAGAGCTGCCTCTGGGTGGAAGAAGCCAAAGATTCTGCAACAACAGAAGGTGCCAGGAACTTTCCCTTTGGTGAGAAGATGTCCCACGGCGTGCTGGAGGTTGCAGAAGTGTTTCCATGCAGAAATACCGCAAACAAGCCTTCCTAGCTGCAAGAGTCACAGCTGAGGATTTTGCGTGTTGCTGGGAACCAGAAAGGACCAGGATGTCGCCCCTTGGAGGAGGAGACAGAGAGGGTACTCAGCAACTCAGAGAGCCCCCGCAAAAGCAGGCAGCACCCGCAGAAGTACCAAAACAGGCACTTAGAAGATCTGAGGACAGCGGTCGACTCAGAGCCACAAAGGGGGGGGGTCCCACGATGTCGGAGTCCAACTCAGCGAGTTGTGCAATGCAGGACAGAGTGCTGGGGTCCCAGGCTAGGCTGTGCACAAAGGAAGTCCTGGAAAAGTGCAGAGAAGCCGGAGCAGCTGCAAATCATGCAGTACACAGGTTTGCTGTGTGGCGTGGGGAGGCAAGGACTTACCTTCACCAAATTGGGACAGAGGGGCGACTGGACGGTGGGAGACACTTCCACCTAGCTCCTGTGTTCCAGGGACCATGCTCGTCAGGATGAGAGGAGACCCAGAGGACCTGTGATGCTGTAATTTGATGTCTGAGTTGGCAGGGGGAAGATTCCGTCAACCCACGGGAGATTTCTTCTTGGCTTCCAGTGCAGGGTGAAGGCAGACAGCCCTTTGAGCACGCACCACAAGGAAACAGTTGAGAAAGGCAGCAGGATGAGGCGCTACAATGCTGCTGGTAGTCGTCTTGCTACTTTGTTGCGGTTTTCAAGCGTCCTGGAGCAGTCAGCGGTCGATAATTGGCAGAAGTCGAAGAGGGAAGTGCAGAGGAACTCTGGTGAGCTCTTGCATTCGTTATCTGCGGAATAGCCCAGAGGAGAGACCCTAAATAGCCAGAAAAGGAGGTTTGGCTACTGAGAAAGGAGGCTTGGCTACTGAAAGAGCACCTATCAGGAGTGGTCTCTGACGTCACCTGCTGGAACTGGCCACTCAGAGCATTACATTGTGCCCCCAACACCTCTGAATCCAAGATGGCAGAGGTCTGGGACACACTGGAGGAGCTCTGGACACCTCCCCTGGGAGGTGCAGGTCAGGGGAGTGGTCACTCCCCTTTCCTTAGTCCAGTTTCGCGCCAGAGCAAGGCTGGGGGATCCCTGAACCGGTGTAAACTGGCTTATGCAGAGATGGGCACCATCTGTGCCCATCATAGCATTTCCAGAGGCTTGGGGAGGCTACTCCTCCCCAGCCCTTCACACCTATTTCCAAAGGGAGAGGGTGTAACACCCTCTCTCAGAGGAAATCCTTTGTTCTGCCTTCTTGGCACTGGGCTGCCCAGGCCCCAGGGGGGCAGAATCCTGTCTGAGGGGTTGGCAGCAGCAGCAACTTGCACCTTCATCCAGGGTTTAGTTGGCTCCTGCCCCCCCGGACACTTGTGTGACTCTTGGAGTTGGTCCCCTTCCTACATTTACCATCCTGTAGAAACCTGAGGCAGCACCGGTATATAATGCCACCCTAGTTGTGCCATTATCATCTACATATCACCAAAACATATCTAAGATACCCATTGTGTTCACCTTTTCCTTGTGTGGTGCAGTGACGCACACATTGAAACACATCGTCAGAATTGAAAGATCATGTGCAGGAATAAACACCTCACCGCACACCAACAATAATACCTGTGAATCCCACATCTCCTCACCATGATACAGGGGTACCAACAGTGGACAGTGGCAGCTGAACTCCTTCCAATGTACTAGTAGAGGCCAGAAATACATATGATTGAAAAGACATGGGACTTTGCAAAGCTGGACTGGTGGTGCCGGGCAGTGCAGAAAAGCACATCATGCCCTGTCCTGTCAAACAGGCGCCTGCACACCATCAACATTTTGTGCAAGGGAGGTATTCCAAGGGCAACGGGTGGGGTTCAAATGGAACACACAGGGCACAACACCTATTACATGGCACACAAAACACAAAATAGGTATAAATGTAACTAACATCACCCTTCTGCAGGATTAAAGTTAAGGGACTAAGGGCCACATGTTAGAAATGCGGTGCAGCATCCAAAGCAGAGTCACTTTCCTTGAGCCCATTAGCACCCGCCCTATAGACACCATGTGTGCAGCACTCTAGGAGGCTGGCTTGGCTTATAGTGGGTACCTTGTGGTACTTACACCTTGTGCCAGGTCCAGTTATCCCTTATTAGTAGAATAGAGGTGTTTCTAGCAGCTTAGGCTGTTAGAGTTAGCTATGGCAAAGCAGCTTAGGCTGAACTAGGAGACATGCAAAGCTCCTACTATACCACTTATATCATATAGCACTATATCATAAGAAAACACAATACTCAGAGTTACTAAAAATAAAGCTACTTTATTTTAGTGACAATATGCCAAATGTATCTCAGAGGATACCCTCACTTAGAAAGTAAGTAATATACACAAATTATGTGTACACAAACCCAAAACAGGTAAGTAACAGTAAGAAAAGTAGTGCAAACAATGTAGAATCACAATATGATGCAATAGCTAGAAATAGGCCTAGGGACAACACAAACCATATACTCCAAAAGTGGAATGCGAATGACAAATGGACCCCAGGCCTATGGTAGGTTGTAGAGGGTTGCTGGGACTGTAAGAAAACAGTAAGGGTGTCCCAGATACCCAACCTCAAGACCCTGAAAAGTAGGAGTAAAGTTACCCTACTGCCCCAGAAAGACACAATAGTCGTGATAGGGGATTCTGCAAGAACCACAAGCACCAGCAAAACACTGAAGATGGGTTCCTGGACCTGAGGACCTGTAAAGGAAGGGGACCAAGTCCAAGAGTCACACAAGTGTCCAGGGGGGGCAGGAGCCCAGGAAAGCCTGGATGAAGGTGCAAAAGAGCTGCCTCTGGGTGGAAGAAGCCAAAGATTCTGCAACAACAGAAGGTGCCAGGAACTTTCCCTTTGGTGAGAAGATGTCCCACGGCGTGCTGGAGGTTGCAGAAGTGTTTCCATGCAGAAATACCGCAAACAAGCCTTCCTAGCTGCAAGAGTCACAGCTGAGGATTTTGGGTGCTGCTGGGGACCAGAAAGGACCAGGATGTCGCCCCTTGGAGGAGGAGACAGAGAGGGTACTCAGCAACTCAGAGAGCCCCCGCAAAATCAGGCAGCACCCGCAGAAGTACCAAAACAGGCACTTAGAAGATCTGAGGACAGCGGTCGACTCAGAGCCACAAAGGGGGGGGGGTCCCACGATGTCGGAGTCCAACTCAGCGAGTTGTGCAATGCAGGACAGAGTGCTGGGGACCCAGGCTAGGCTGTGCACAAAGGAAGTCCTGGAAAAGTGCAGAGAAGCCGGAGCAGCTGCAAATCATGCAGTACACAGGTTTGCTGTGTGGCGTGGGGAGGAAAGGACTTACCTTCACCAAATTTGGACAGAGGGGCGACTGGACGGTGGGAGACACTTCCACCTAGCTCCTGTGTTCCAGGGACCATGCTCGTCAGGATGAGAGGAGACCCAGAGGACCTGTGATGCTGTAATTTGATGTCTGAGTTGGCAGGGGGAAGATTCCGTCAACCCACGGGAGATTTCTTCTTGGCTTCCAGTGCAGGGTGAAGGCAGACAGCCCTTTGAGCACGCACCACAAGGAAACAGTTGAGAAAGGCAGCAGGATGAGGCGCTACAATGCTGCTGGTAGTCGTCTTGCTACTTTGTTGCGGTTTTCAAGTGTCCTGGAGCAGTCAGCGGTCGATAATTGGCAGAAGTCGAAGAGGGAAGTGCAGAGGAACTCTGGTGAGCTCTTGCATTCGTTATCTGCGGAATAGCCCAGAGGAGAGACCCTAAATAACCAGAAAAGGAGGTTTGGCTACTGAGAAAGGAGGCTTGGCTACTGAAAGAGCACCTATCAGGAGTGGTCTCTGACGTCACCTGCTGGAACTGGCCACTCAGAGCATTACATTGTGCCCCCAACACCTCTGAATCCAAGATGGCAGAGGTCTGGGACACACTGGAGGAGCTCTGGGCACCTCCCCTGGGAGGTGCAGGTCAGGGGAGTAGTCACTCCCCTTTCCTTTGTCCAGTTTCGTGCCAGAGCAAGGCTGGGGGATCCCTGAACCGGTGTAAACTGGCTTATGCAGAGATGGGCACCATCTGTGCCCATCATAGCATTTCCAGAGGCTGGGGGAGGCTACTCCTCCCCATCCCTTCACACCTATTTCCAAAGGGAGAGGGTGTAACACCCTCTCTCAGAGGAAATCCTTTGTTCTGCCTTCTTGGCACTGGGCTGCCCAGGCCCCAGGGGGGCAGAATCCTGTCTGAGGGGTTGGCAGCAGCTGCAGTGGAGACCCCGGAAAGGCAGTTTGGCAGTACCCGGGTTGTGTGCTAGTGACCCGGGGATGCATGGAAATGTCCCCCCAATGCCAGAATGGTATTGGGGTGACACTTTCATGATCCTAGACATGTTACATGGCCATGTTCGGAGTTAACATTGTGACGCTACATATAGGTAGTGACCTATATGTAGTGCGCACGTGTAATGGTGTCTCCGCACTCACAAAGTCCGGAGAAATTGCCCTGAACAATGTGGGGGCAACTTGGCTGGTGCCAGGGTGCCTTCACACTTAGTAATTTTCCACCTAACCTTCACCAAGTGAGGGTTAGACATATAGGTGACTTATAAGTTACATATGTGTAGTGAAAATGGCTGTGAAATAACGTGGATGTTATTTCACTCAGGCTGCAGTGGCAGTCCTGTGCAAGAATTGTCTGAGCTCCCTCTGGGTGGCAAAAGAAATGCTGCAGCCCATAGGGGTCTCCTGGAACCCCATTACCCTGGGTACCTAGGTACCATACACAAGGGAATTATAAGGGTGTTCCAGTGTGCTAATCAGAATAGGTAAAATTAGTCACTAGCCTACAGTGACAATTTTAAAAGCAGAGAGAGCATAAACCCTGAGGTTCTGGTTAGCAGAGCCTCAGTGATACAGTTAGGCACCACACAGGGAACATATATAGGCCACATACTTATGAGCACTGGGGTCGTGGCTAGCAGGATCCCAGTGACACATATCAAACACACTGACAACATAGGGTTTTCACTATGAGCACCGGGCCCTGGCTAGCAGGATCCCAGTTAGACAGTAAAAATACCCTGACATATACTCACAAACAGGCCAAAAGTGGGGGTAACAAGGCTAGATAGAGGCTACCTTCCTACACCCCCCCCCACAAACGAAGGACAAGAAGGCTAACCTTGGCCAGTAGAGTCTATATTGTCTAAGTGGTGATATGTGAAGAGTACCTCTGCAATAGATTGGTTACTCCCTTTATCATCCACTATATGGTTACCTCCCTGTGGGGATGTAAACCACCCTGTTGAAAGTTTTTTAGCTAGCCAACAACGTGAAGTCATATTCTCAGAGTTCCTATTAGTATGTTTAAGTTGAGAGCAATGGGATTGTCCACTGGACCTATATCAAGTGATGAGAATGCCAGACAGGGATGCTGTCTCAGTAAAGCCATAGCTGGGCAAAAACATTGTCCATATGGCTGTAAGAGAGAACAGGGATGCTGTTTCTCTTGAGTTGAAGCAGGGCAGCGATGCTGTCCTATGAGCTCCACACTAGGGTAGGGCTGCTGTCCTAAGTGTTGTGAGGCAGTGCAGGGTTTCTGCACTAAAGTTTTTCTGGGAGGGTTGGAGGGATGCTCCATGTTAACTAAAATGGTGCTCTTTTTCTCACCAATATTAGTTATCCCACAGAGAGTTACTTCCACCTCAGGGAGTACAGCTGTGTTAGCTGATGATTCCCTTGGTACAGGTGCCACCCCAGGAGAGGTTTCTCCTACCACAGGAATGGTATCCTGAATGGTAGGGTGGGTAGGGGATACTTTGATACCCTTTTTACCTGTTGTTGGAGAGGGATCCTGAGTTTTCAGGCCTTTTTCTCTCCTTTGCTTTTTCATTTCAGCAGAAATTAGAGAAAGCAATTCCTCAGGGATACCCAGCATGCCTGCATGTGTATTAAACTCTACCTCAGCCCAACCTGAGGCCTCTAGGTCATTACCTAAGAGACAGTCTACAGGTAAGCTAGGTGCTACTACCACCTGCTTAGGACCAGTAACTCCACCCCAACTAAACTGAATTATAGCTAAGGGAAGGAACTTAGTGGAGTTCTGGAAATCAATAATCTTGTACTGGTGTCCAATGATTTGTTGTGCAGGAGAATTCAGTCACCAAAGTGATACTGGCACCTGTGTCCCTGTAGGCCGGAGCTTCAACACCATTTATTGAAATTTTCTGCCTGTACTTATCCATTGTAAGGGGACAAGCAGCCAGTGTGGCAAGGCCAATGCCACCAGGTGTGACAGAAACTATCTTGGGACTGACTACCCCAGTTTCTATGATGGACCCATAAGTGAACCCAACTACACCCTTATTTTGACTGTTGCCAGCAGTCCCACCACTATTACAACTACTGCTAGGGGCACTAGAGTTTGATGTGTTAGTGGTGGTAGGCTCAGGGGGTTTACCTGGGTAAGACTTATCCCTTGGCCTATGGCATTTATTTTTACACACAAAGCACCAAGGCTTTTTAATGTGTGTGGGTTGTGAAGAAGAGGAAGAAGATGATTTATCCCCACCCCCCTGAAGAGTGTTTCGGATTTGAAGAAGGATCCTTAGTTTTACCTTTATCCCCATTCTTATCCTGAGATTTCTCACCATCTTTCTTCTTGCTATCCTTGTCACCTCCTGTATGAACTTTTCTGTTCACTCTTGCGCTGACCCATTTGTCTGCCTTCTTTCTCAATTCTTGGGGAGAGGTCAGATTTGAGTCTACCAACTACTGGTGCAACAAATCAGACACACAATTGTTAAGAATATGCACTCTCAGGATCAGATTATACAGCCTTTCATAGTCAGTCACCTTACTGCCATGTAACCAACTCTCCAAGGCCTTCACTGAACAGTCTACAAAATCTGTCCAGTCTTGAGAGGACTCTTTTCTGGTGTCTCTGAACTTAATCCTGTATTTTTCAGTGGTTAAGCCAAATCCATGTTCAGTGAAGGCCTTGGAGGGGTGATTACATGGCAGTAAAGTTTCTGACTATGAAAGCCTGTATAATCTTATTCTGAGAGAGCATATTCTGAATAACTGTGTGTCTGACTTGTTACACCAATATCTAGTGGACTCAGATCTGACCTCTCCCCAAGAATTTGGAAAGAAGGCAGGCAAATGGGTCAGAACAAGAGTGAACAGAAAAGTTCATACAGGGGGTGACAAGGATTGCAAGAAGAAGGATAGTAAGTCTTCTGACAAGGGTGGAGACAAAAGTAAAAATGAGTCTTTATCAGGCCCACAAAAATCCTCTGGTGGGGGTGGTGGGTCCCCGTCCTCTTCCAATAATCAACCTAAAAAGCCTTGGTGTTATTTGTGTAAAGTCAAAGGCCATTGGACAACTGATGCCAGTTGTCCAAAGAAAAACACCAAACCTCCCACTGCCACAACCCCTACTGCAAATTCTAGTGCCCCTAGTAATAGCAGTGGTGGTGGGAGCAAACCTACTAATAGCCAATCCAAGGGAGTAGCTGGGTTCACTTTTGGTAACTTAGTTGGGGTTGGGCTTGTTAGGGAGACCACAGAGGCTATGTTAGTCTCTGAAGGTGCCATTGATTTGGCCACCTTGGTTGCTTGTCCCCTTAATATGGATAAGTACAAACAACTTCCCCTAATAAATGGTGTTGAGGTTCAGGCCTTCAGGGATACAGGTGCCATTGTTACCATGGTGAACCACCTAAAACCCTACTATGACAGGGCTGATCTCACCCTACTCATGGCAACAGATCAGGGACAGAAAGAAGAGAGTGACCCTCTCCCTGATCTCTTTTCCACCACTGAAAATGATGCTTTAGTGGAGGGAGTAGTTTTGGAAGATTGTCTGACTGTAGAAGAGAAAGACAACTGCATAAATCTCCTTGGACAATTTTCTGAACTCTTTTCAACTGTGTCAGGCACCACATCTTGGTGTGAACACACAATTGATATTGGAGACAGCTTGCCTGTCAAAAGTAAAATCTATAGGCAGCCTGACCATGTCAGGGACTGCATAAAACAAGAAGTTCAGAAAATGCTTGATCTAGGAGTGGTTGAACCTCTGAAAGCCCAAGGGCGACTCCTGTGGTGCTTGTACCAAAGCCTCATTCAAAAGATGGAAAAAGGGAGATGAGGTTTTGTGTAGACTACAGAGGTCTCAATCAGGTAACAAAAACTGATGCTCACCCTATACCCAGGGCAGACGAGCTCATAGATACACTGGCATCTGCCAAGTATCTAAGCACCTTTGATTTGACTTCAGGGTATTGGCAGGTAAAATTGGCTGAGGACGCTAAACCTAAAACTACATTTTCAACTATAGGAGGGCACTAACAATTTACAGTGATGCCCTTTTGTTTGAAAAATGCACCTGCCACTTTTTAGAGGTTAGTAAACACAGTCCTGCAAGGCTTGGAGGCTTTTAGTGCAGCATATCTACATGATATTGCTGTCTTTAGCTCCACCTGGGATGAGCACCTGGTACACCTGTGGAAAGTTTTGGAGGCCCTGCAAAAGGCAGGCCTCACTATCAAGGCCTCAAAGTGCCAGATAGGGTAGGGAAAGGTAGTTTATCTAGGACACCTGGTAGGTGGAGAACAGATTGCACCACTTCAGGGAAAAATCCAGACAATCATGGATTGGGTTCCCCCTACAACACAGACCCAGGTGAGAGCCTTCTTAGGCCTCATTGGGTATTACAGGAGATTCATTAAAAACTATGGCTCCATAGAAGCCCCTCTTAATGATCTCACAAGTAAGAAGATGACTAAAAAGGTATTATGGACAGGTAGCTGTCAGAAAGCTTTTGAGGAGCTCAAACAGGCCATGTGCTCTGCACCTGTCCTAAAAAGCCCATGTTACTCCAAGAAATCCATTGTTCAAACTGATGCATCTGAATTAGGGGTAGAGGCAGTCTTATCACAACTGAATTCTGAGGGCCAGGATCAACCAGTTGCTTTTATCAGCAGAAGGTTGACCCCCTAGATAAAAGCGTTGGTCTCCCATAGAGAGGGAGGTGTTTGCTGTGGTCTGGGCACTGAAAAAGTTGAGGCCATACCTATTTGGCACTCACTTTATTGTTCAGACAGACCACAAACCTATACTTTGGCTAAAACAAATGAAATGTGAAAACCCTAAATTTTTGAGGTGGTCCATATCTCTACAGGGAATGGACTTGACAGTGGAACATAGACCTGGGAGTACCCACTCCAATGGAGATGGACTCTCCCGATATTTCCACTTAGACAATGAAGACTCATCAGGCCACGGCTAGTCTTATTGTCCTTCGTTTGGGGGGGGGGGGGGTTGTGTAGGAAAGTACCATCTTGCCTGGCATGTTACCCCCATATTTCACTGTATATATATTATTTTAGTCTATGTGTCACTGGGATCCTGCCAGGCAGGGCCCCAGTGCTCATAAGTATGTGCCCTGCATGTGTTCCCTGTGTGATGCCTAACTGTCTCACTGAGGCTCTGCTAACCAGAACCTCAGTGGTTATGCTCTCTCTGCTTTCCAAATTTGTCACGAACAGGATAGTGACTAAATTTACCAATTCACATTGGCATACTGGTACACCCATATAATTCCCTAGTATATGGTACTCAGGTACCCAGGGTATTGGGGTTCCAGGAGATCCCTATGGACTGCAGCATTTATTTTGCCACCCATAGGGAGCTCTGACAATTCTTACACAGGCCTGCCACTGCAGCCTGCGTGAAATAACGTCAACGTTATTTCACAGCCATTTACCACTGCACTTAAGTAACTTATAAGTCACCTATATGTCTAACCTTCACCTGGTGAAGGCTGGGTGCAAAGTCACTAGCCAAGGTGCCCCCACATCGTTCAGGGCAAATTCCCATGACTTAGTGAGTGCAGGGACACCATTACACGTGTGTACTGTACATAGGTCACCACCTATGTATAGCGTCACAATGGTAGCTCCGAACATGGCCATGTAACATTTCTAAGATCATGGAATTGTCACCCCAATGCCATTCTGCCACTGGGGGGACAATTCCATGATACCCCGGGTCTCTAGCACAGAACCCGGGTACTGCCAAACTGCCTTTCTGGGGTCTCCACTGCAGCTGCTGCCAACCCCTCAGACAGGTTTCTGCCCTCCTGGGGTCCAGGCAGCCCTGGCCCAGGAAGGCAAAACAAATGATTTCCTCTGTGAGAGGGTGTAACACCCTCTCCCTTTGGAAATAGGTGTGAAATCTGGGGAGGAGTAGCCTCCCCCAGCTTCTGGAAATGCTTTGATGGGCACAAATGGTGCCCATCTCTGCCTAAGCCAGTCCACACCGGTTTAGGGATCCCCCAGCCCTGCTCTGGCACGAAACTGGAAAAAGGAAAGGGGAGTGACCACTCCCCTGACCTGCACCTCCCGGGGGAGGTGCCCAGAGCTCCTCCAGTGTGTCCCAGACCTCTGCCATCTTGGAAACAGAGGTGTTTGTGTCACACTCGACTGCTCTGAGTGGCCAGTGCCAGCAGGTGACGTCAGAGGCTCCTTCTGACAGGCTCTTACCTCTCTTGGTAGGCAATCCTCCTTCCTTGGTAGCCAAACCTCCTTTTCTGGCTATTTAGGGTCTCTGCTTGGGGAATTCTTTAGATAACGAATGCAAGAGCTCACCAGAGTTCCTCTGCATCTCCCTCTTCACCTTCTGCCAAAGGATCGGCCGCTGACTGCTCAGGACGCCTGCAAAACTGCAACAAAGTAGCAAGATGACTACTAGCAACCTTGTATTGCCTCATCCTGCTGGCTTTCTCGACTGTTTCTGGGTGGTTCATGCTCTGGGGGTAGCCTGCCTCCTCTCTGCACCAGGAGATCTGAAGAAATCTCCCGTGGGTCGACAGAATCTTCCCCCTGCAACCGCAGGCACCAAAAGACTGCATCACTGGTCCTCTGGGTCCACTCTCAGCACGACGAGCGTGGCCCCTGGAACTCAGCACCTCTGTCCAAGTGACTCCCACAGTCCAGTGTCTCTTCAGTCCAAGTTTGGTGGAGGGAAGTCCTTGCCTCCCCACGCTAGACTGCATTACTGGTTACAGCGTTATTTGCAGCTGCTCCGGCTCCTGTGCACTCTTCCAGGATTTCCTTTGAGCACAGCCAAGCCTTGGTCCCCGACACTCCTTCCTGCAGTGCACAACCTTCTGAGTTGACCTCTGGTGTCGTGGGACTCCCTTTTGTGACTTTGAGTGGACTCCGGTTCACTTTTCTTCCAAGTTCCTGTTCAGGTACTTTTGCGGGTGCTGCCTGCTTCTGAGAGGGCTCACTGAGTTGCTGGGCGCCCCATCTGTCTCCTCCTCCAAGTGGTGACATCCTGGTCCCTCCTGGGCCACAGCAGCACCCAAAAACCTCTAGTACAACCGTTGCAGCTAGCAAGGCTTGTTTGTGGTCTTTCTGCGTGAGAACACTTCTGCAAGCTTTATCGCGATGTGGGACATCCGTTTTCCAAATGAAAAGTCCCTAGCTTTCTTCTTTCTTGCAGAAGTCCAAGCTTCTTCCATCCTGTGGCATCTTCCTTGCACCCTCAGCTGGCATTTCCTGGGCCCCTGCCCACTCTTGACACTGCCGCGACTATTGGACTTGGTCCCCTTGTCTTACAGGTACTCAGGTCTGGAAATCCACTGTTGTTGCATTGCTGGTGTTTGTTCTTCCTGCAGAATCCCACTTTCACGACTTCTGCGCTCTCTGGGGGTAGTAGGTGCACTTTACACCTACTTTTCAGAGTCTTGGGGTGGGCTATTTTTCTAACACTCACTGTTTTCTTACAGTCCCAGCGACCCTCTACAAGCTCACATAGGTTTGGGGTCCATTTGTGGTTCGCGTTCCACTTTTTGAGTATTATGGTTTGTGTTGCCCCTATACCTATGTGCTCCTATTGCAATCTATTGTAATTCTACACTGTGTGCATTACTTTTCTTGCTATTACTTACCTAATTTTAGTTTGTGTACATATATCTTGTGTATGTAACTTATCCTCATACTGAGGGTACTCACTGAGATACTTTTGGCATATTGTCATCAAAATAAAGTACCTTTATTTTTAGTACTTCTGTGTATTGTGTTTTCTTATGATATTGTGCATATGACACCAGTGGTATAGTAGGAGCTTTACATGTCTCCTAGTTCAGCCTAAGTTGCTTTGCCATAGCTACCTTCTATCAGCCTAAGCTGCTAGAAACACCTCTTCTACACTAATAAGGGATAACTGGACCTGGCACAAGGTGTAAGTACCTCTGGTACCCACTACAAGAAAGGCCAGCCTCCTACAGGGTATTGCGTGTTGCGTGGGTGTGTCACTCTTTTTTCCCTCTGTAGGAAAGTACCACCTTGCCGGGCATGTTACCCCCATTTTTCACTGTATATATGTTGTTTTAGTTGTATGTGTCACTGGGACCCTGCCAGCCAGGGCCCCAGTGCTCATAAGTGTGCCTGACTGTGTTACCTGTGTTATGACTAACTGTCTCACTGAGGCTCTGCTATCCAGAACCTCAATGGTTATGTTCTCTCATTTCTTTCAAATTGTCACTAACAGGCTAGTGACCAATTTTACCAATTTACATTGGCTTACTGGAACACCCTTACAATTCACTAGTATATGGTACTGGGGTACCCAGGGTATTGGGGTTCCAGGAGATCCCTATGGGCTGCAGCATTTCTTTTGCCACCCCTAGGGAGCTCTGACAATTCTTACACAGGCCTGCCACTGCAGCCTGAGTGAAATAATGTCCACGTTATTTCACAGCCATTTACCACTGCACTTAAGTAACTTATAAGTCACCTATATGTCTAACCTTTACCTGGTAAAGGTTAGGTGCAAAGTTACTTAGTGTGAAGGCACCCTGGCACTAGCCAAGGTGCCCCCACATTGTTCAGGGCAAATTCCCCGGACTTTGTGAGTGCGGGGACACCATTACACGCGTGCACTACACATAGGTCACTACCTATGTGTAGCTTTACAATGGTAACTCCGAACATGGCCATGTAACATGTCTATGATCATGGAATTGCCCCCTCTATGCCATCCTGGCATAGTTGGCACAATCCCATGATCCCAGTGGTCTGTAGCACAGACCCTAGTACTGCCAAACTGCCTTTTCAGGGGTTTCTCTGCAGCTGCTGCTGCTGCCAACCCCTCAGACAGCTTTCTGCCCTCCTGGGGTCCAGCCAGGCCTGGCCCAGGATGGCAGAACAAAGGACTTCCTCTGAGAGAGGGTGTTACACCCTCTCCCTTTGGAAAATGGTGTGAAGGCAGGGGAGGAGTAGCCTCCCCCAGCCTCTGGAAATGCTTTCATGGGCACAGATGGTGCCCATTTCTGCATAAGCCAGTCTACACTGGTTCAGGGACCCCTTAGCCCTGCTCTGGCGCGAAACTGGACAAAGGAAAGTGGAGTGACCACTCCCCTGACCTGCACCTCCCCTGGGAGGTGTCCAGAACTCCTCCAGTGTGCTCCAGACCTCTGCCATCTTGGAAACAGAGGTGCTGCTGGCACACTGGACTGCTCTGAGTGGCCAGGGCCAGCAGTTGACGTCAGAGACTCCTTCTGATAGGCTCCTTCAGGTGTTGCTAGCCTATCCTCTCTCTTAAGTAGCCAAACCCTCTTTTCTGGCTATTTAGGGTCTCTGCTTTGGGGATTTCCTTACATAACGAATGCAAGAGCTCATCAGAGTTCCTCTGCATCTCTCTCTTCACCTTCTGCCAAGGAATCGACTGCTGACCGCGCTGGAAGCCTGCAAAACTGCAACAAAGTAGCAAAGACGACTACTGCAACTCTGTAACGCTGATCCTGCCACCTTCTCGACTGTTTTCCTGGTGGTGCATGCTGTGGGGGTAGTCTGCCTCCTCTCTGCACTAGAAGCTCCGAAGAAATCTCCCGTGGGTCGACGGAATATTCCCCCTGCTACCGCAGGCACCAAAGAACTACATCACCGGTCCCCTGGGTCTCCTCTCAGCATGACGA
The DNA here is from genome assembly GCF_031143425.1 of Pleurodeles waltl. Lineage (NCBI taxonomy): Eukaryota > Metazoa > Chordata > Amphibia > Caudata > Salamandridae > Pleurodeles > Pleurodeles waltl. The sequence goes on along the minus strand of NC_090445.1, from coordinate 1,178,964,335 downwards.
GCGAGGTCCCTTGAATCCAGAAACTGTGTCCAAGTGACTCCCACAGTCCAGTGACTCTTCAGTCCAAGTTTGGTGGAGGTAAGTCCTTGCCTCCCCACGCCAGACTGCATTGCTGGGAACCGCGACTTTTGCAGCTACTCCGGCCTCTGTGCACTTCCGGCGGAAATCCTTTGTGCACAGCCAAGCCTGGGTCCACGGCACTCTAACCTGCATTGCACGACTTTCTAAGTTGGTCTCCGGCGACGTGGGACTCCTTTGTGCAACTTCGGGTGAGCACCATTTCACTCTTCTTCGTAGTGCCTGTTCCAGCACTTCTGCGGGTGCTGCCTGCTTCTGAGAGGGCTCTTTGTCTTGCTCTACGCCCCCTCTGTACCCAAACGAAATTGGAGACATTCTGGTCCCTCCTGGGCCACAGCAGCATCCAAAAACCCTAACCACACAATTTGCAGCTACCAAGGCTTGTTGGCGGTCCTTCGGCGGAAAAACACTTCTGCACGACTCTGCACGGCGTGGGAAATCAGTCCTCCAAAGGGGAAGTCTCTAGCCCTTGTCGTTCTTGCAGAATCCTCAGCTTCTACTGTCCAGTAGAAGCATCCTTTGCACCCACAGCTGGCATTTCCTGGGCATCTGCCCATCTCCGACTTGCTTGTGACTTTTGGACTTGGTCCCCTTGTTCCACAGGTACCCTCGACTGGAAATCCATTGTTGTTGCATTGCTGGTTTGTGTCTTTCCTGCAGAATTCCCCTATCACGACTTCTTTGTCCTTTGGGGAACTTTAGTGCACTTTGCACTCACTTTTCAGGGCCTTGGGGTGGGCTATTTTTCTAACCCTCACTATTTTCTAATAGTCCCAGCGACCCTCTGCAAGGTCACATAGGTTTGGGGTCCATTCGTGGTTCGCATTCCACTTTTGGAGTATATGGTTTGTGTTGCCCCTATCCCTATGTGTCCCCATTGCATCCTATTGTAACTATACATTGTTTGCACTGTTTTCTAAGACTATACTGCATATTTTTGGTATTGTGTACATATATCTTGTGTATATTTGCTATCCTCATACTGAGGGTACACTCTGAGATACTTTGGCATATTGTCATAAAAATAAAGTACCTTTATTTTTAGTATATCTGTGTATTGTGTTTTCTAATGATATTGTGCAAGTGACACTAGTGGTACTGTAGGAGCTTCACTCGTCTCCTAGTTCAGCCTAAGCTGCTCTGCTAAGCTACCATTACCTATCTGCCTATGCTGCTAGACACCCTATACACTAATAAGGAATAACTGGGCCTGGTGCAAGGTGTAAGTACCCCTTGGTACTCACTACAAGCCAGTCCAGCCTCCTACATTGGTTGTGCAGCGGTGGGATAAGTGCTTTGAGACTACTTACCACTCTTGTCATTGTACTTTTCATAAGAGAAAAATATACAAAACAAGTTCAGTGTGTGTACACATAGCTAAAAAGTTTTGCATTTCCTCTTTTCACTCTTTTCTAAGTGCTGAAAAGTACCTCTAAACTTTCTAAAAGTTCTTAAAAAGTTTTAAAAGTTTTTTTTCTGTCTTTCCAAAACTTCTGAAAAACGTTTTCTTCACTTTTTCTATCACTTAAACTCTTTCTAAAATGTCTGGCACAGGCCAAAATGTTGATCTGTCCAAACTTGCATATGATCACCTTAGCTGGAAAGGAGCAAGGAGTCTCTGTGTAGAAAGAGGTTTGAGTGTAGGGAAGAATCCTTCTTTGGAATTGTTGCTTAACATGCTTAGAGAACAAAATAAGGTCAGAAGGGCCCCATCTGTTGAAAAAGTAGCTAATGGTTCCCAATCTGATCCAGGGACTCCCCTAGGAAAAGATTCAGGAAAGAAACTTCCTAGCCTGCCCATTACTAGACAGCCTAGCATAGATGGTACTGATGTAGAGTCACACCACACAGAAAGTGTTGTCTCACATCATAGCAAGAGTATTCCTTCTCACCACAGTAGAAGTGATGTTTCTGTTAACCAAGCTGTTAGGGTGCCTTCTGTAAGGGACAGGTCTCCTTCTGTCCATTCTCACCATACTTCTGTTTCAAGGCATGTCCCTCCCACCCACCCTGATGACAGATTGTTAGAAAGGGAGCTCAATAGATTGAGAGTGGAACAAACCAGACTGAAGCTCAAGAAGCAACAGCTGGATTTGAATAGACAGACCTTAGAAGTAGAGAAGAAAAGACAGAAGTTGGGTTTAGAAACCCATGGTGGCAGCAGCAGTATTCCCCATAGTCATCCTGCAAAAGAGCATGATTCCAGGAATCTGCACAAGATAGTTCCCCCTTATAAGGAGGGGGATGACATTAACAAGTGGTTTGCTGCACTCGAGAGGGCCTGTGCTGTACAGGATGTCCCTCAAAGGCAGTGGGCTGCTATCCTATGGCTATCATTTAGTGGAAAAGGTAGGGATAGGCTCCTTACTGTGAAAGAAAATGAAGCCAATGATTACAAAGTTCTTAAGAATGCACTCCTGGATGGTTATGGCTTAACCACTGAACAGTACAGGATAAAGTTCAGAGAGACCAAAAAGGAGTCTTCACAAGACTGGGTTGATTTCATTGACCATTCAGTGAAGGCCTTGGAGGGGTGGTTACATGGCAGTAAAGTTACTGATTATGACAGCCTGTATAACTTGATCCTGAGAGAGCATATTCTTAATAATTGTGTGTCTGATTTGTTGCACTAGTACTTGGTGGACTCTGATCTGACCTCTCCCCAAGAATTGGGAAAGAAGGCAGACAAATGGGTCAGAACAAGGGTGAACAGAAAAGTTCATACAGGGGGTGACAAAGATGGCAACAAGAAGAAGGATGGTAAGTCTTCTGACAAGGGTGGGGACAAATCTAAAAATGAGTCTTCATCAGGCCCACAAAAACACTCTGGTGGGGGTGGTGGGTCCAAATCCTCTTCAAATCAAAACAAAGAAAATAAACCATGGTGCTATTTATGTAAAAATAAAGGCCATTGGACAACAGATCCCAGTTGTCCAAAGAAAAGCACCAAGCCTCCTACCACTACAACCCCTACTGCTACACCTAGTGTCCCTACTAATAGCAGTGGTGGTGGGAGCAAACCTACTAATGGCCAATCTAAGGGAGCAGCTGGGCTCACCTTTGGTAACTTAGTTGGGGTTGGTCTGATTAGGGAGACCACAGAGGCTGTGTTAGTCTCTGAGGGGGCTATTGATTTAGCCACCTTGGTTGCTTGTCCCCTTAAAATGGATAAGTACAAGCAACTACCCCTAATAAATGGTGTTGAGGTTCAGGCCTACAGGGACACAGGTGCCAGTGTCACAATGGTGATAGAGAAACTGGTCCACCCTGAACAACACCTACTTGGTCACCAGTACCAAGTAACCGATGCTCACAACAACACCCTTAGCCACCCCATGGCTGTTGTAAATCTCAACTGGGGGGGGGGGGGGGGGTTACTGGCCCAAATAAAGTTGTGGTTGCCTCAGATTTACCTGTAGACTGTCTATTAGGGAATGATTTAGAGACATCAGCTTGGGCAGAAGTGGAGTTGGAGGCTCATGCAGCAATGCTGGGCATTCCAGGGCATATTTCTGCTTTGACAAGGGCTCAGGCCAAAAAGCAAAAAGGACAGGGTGACTTGGATCCTGGAACAATGGACCAAGTGCTCCCTAAAGCTAGGGCTAGTAGAAGTAAAGCACTACCTACTATCCCTCCCTCTACAGTGGATTCTACTTCTGAGGAAGAAGAATTTCCACCCTGTGCAGAACCTACACCAGAAGAGCTGGAAGCAGACACTGCTAAGCTTTTGGGTGAAGGGGGGCCTGCCAGGGAGGAGCTGAGTGTGGCACAGCAGACCTGTCCCACACTAGAGGGTCTAAGACAGCAAGCTGTCAAACAAGCAAATGGGGATGTCAGTGACTCTCACAGAGTTTACTGGGAGGACAACCTCTTGTACACTGAAGCAAGGGATCCAAAACCTGGAGCTGCCAGGAGATTGGTGATTCCTCAGGAGTACAGAAAGTTCCTCCTAACTCTTGCTCACGACATTCCCCTTGCTGGACATTTGGGGCAAATGAAAACTTGGGACAGGCTTGTTCCCTTGTTTCATTGGCCTAGAATGTCTGAGGACACAAAAGATTTTTGTAAGTCCTGTGAAACCTGTCAAGCCAGTGGCAAGACAGGTGGCACTCCAAAGGCACCCCTTATTCCACTGCCTGTGGGTGGGGTTCCCTTTGAAAGGGTAGGGGTTGACATAGTTGGCCCCCTTGACCCTCCTACTGCTTCAGGCAATAGGTTTATCTTGGTGGTAGTGGACCATGCCACCAGATATCCTGAAGCAATCCCTCTAAGAACCACTACAGCTCCTGCAGTGGCAAAGGCCCTCCTGGGAATCTTTTCCAGGGTGGGCTTCCCAAAAGAGGTAGTTTCAGACAGAGGAAGCAATTTCATGTCTGCTTACTTGAAGGCCATGTGGAAGGAGTGTGGGGTGACATACAAGTTCACCACACCCTATCATCCACAAACAAATGGACTGGTGGAGAGATTTAACAAAACTCTCAAAGGCATGATTATGGGACTCCCTGAAAAACTCCTCAGGAGATGGGATATCCTTTTACCATGCCTCCTTTTTGCCTACAGGGAGGTACCCCAGAAAGAAGTGGGCTTCAGCCCCTTTGAACTCCACTTTGGACACCCTGTTAGGGGTCCACTAACACTTGTCAAGGAGGGTTGCGAACAACCTTTAAAAGCTCCAAAGCAAGATATTGTGGATTATGTACTTGGCCTCAGATCAAGGATGGCTGAGTACATGAAAAAGTCCAGTAAAAACCTTCAGGCTAGCCAAGAGCTCCAGAAGCAATGGCATGACCAGAAGGCTGTTTTGGTTCAGTACCAACCAGGGCAGAAAGTGTGGGTCTTGGAGCCTGTGGCCCCAAGAGCACTCCAAGATAAATGGAGTGGACCCACACAATTGTTGAGAAAAAGGGTGAAGTCACCTACTTAGTTGACTTAGGCACTGCCAGGAGTCCCCTTAGGGTGCTCCATGTCAATCGCCTGAAACCCTACTATGACAGGGCTGATCTCACCCTGCTCATGGCAACTGATGAGGGACAGGAAGAAGACAGTGATCCTCTACCTGATCTCTTCTCTTCCACAGAACAAGATGCTCTAGTGGAAGGTGTTGTACTGGCAGATTATCTTACTGCTGAGCAGAAAGACCACTGCATAAATCTCCTGGGTCAGTTTTCTGAACTCTTCTCTACTGTGCCAGGTACCACTTCTTGGTGTGAGCACACTATAGATACTGGAGACAACTTGCCTGTCAAAAGTAAGATCTATAGGCAGCCTGATCATGTCAGAGACTGCATAAAGCAAGAGGTGCAGAAAATGTTAGAACTGGGAGTGGTTAAGCACTCTGAAAGTCCATGGGCTTCTCCTGTGGTACTTGTACCAAAACCCCATTCCAAGGATGGAAAGAAGGAAATGTGGTTTTGTGTAGACTACAGAGGGCTCAACCAGGTAACCAAAACTGATGCTCACCCTATACCCAGGGCAGATGAGCTGATAGATACACTGGCATCTGCCAAGTATCTAAGCACTTTTGATTTGACTGCAGGGTATTGGCAGATCAAATTATCAGAAGATGCTAAAGCTAAAACTGCATTTTCAACCAATGGAGGCCATTACCAATTCACAGTAATGCCTTTTGGATTGAAAAATGCACCTGCCACTTTTCAAAGGTTGGTGAATACAGTCCTGCAAGGGCTGGAAGCTTTCAGTGCAGCATATTTGGACGATATAGCTGTCTTTAGCTCCAGCTGGGATGATCACCTGGTCCACCTATGGAAAGTTTTGGAGGCCCTGCAAAAGGCAGGCCTCACTATCAAGGCTTCAAAGTGCCAGATAGGGCAGGGGAAGGTGGTTTATCTGGGACAACTGGTTGGTGGGGAACAGATTGCACCACTTCAGGGGAAAATCCAAACAATTATTGATTGGGTTCCCCCTACTACTCAGACTCAAGTGAGAGCCTTCTTAGGCCTCACTGGGTACTACAGGAGGTTCATTAAGAACTATGGCTCCATTGCAGCCCCTCTTAATGACCTCACATCCAAGAAAATGCCTAAAAAGGTATTATGGACAGCAAACTGTCAGAAAGCTTTTGAGGAGCTGAAGCAGGCCATGTGCTCTGCACCTGTCCTGAAAAGCCCTAGTTACTCTAAAAAATTATATGTCCAAACTGATGCATCTGAATTAGGAGTAGGGGCAGTCCTATCACAACTTAATTCTGAGGGCCAGGATCAACCTGTTGCTTTTATTAGTAGGAGGTTGACCCCTAGAGGAAAGCGTTGGTCTGCCATTGAGAGGGAGGCCTTTGCTGTGGTCTGGGCACTGAAGAAGTTGAGGCCATACCTGTTTGGCACTCACTTCATTGTTCAGACAGACCACAAACCTCTACTTTGGCTAAAACAAATGAAAGGTGAAAATCCTAAATTGTTGAGGTGGTCCATATCCCTACAGGGAATGGACTATACAGTGGAACATAGACCTGGGACTACCCACTCCAATGCAGATGGACTCTCCAGATATTTCCACTTAGACAATGAAGACCCATCAGGGAATGACTAGTCTTATTGTCCTTCGTTTGGGGGGGGGGGTTGTGTAGGAAAGTACCATCTTGCCTGGCATGTTACCCCCATTTTTCACTGTATATATGTTGTTTTAGTTGTATGTGTCACTGGGACCCTGCCAGCCAGGGCCCCAGTGCTCATAAGTGTGCCTGACTGTGTTACCTGTGTTATGACTAACTGTCTCACTGAGGCTCTGCTATCCAGAACCTCAATGGTTATGCTCTCTCATTTCTTTCAAATTGTCACTAACAGGCTAGTGACCAATTTTACCAATTTACATTGGCTTACTGGAACACCCTTATAATTCCCTAGTATATGGTACTGGGGTACCCAGGGTATTGGGTTTCCAGGAGATCCCTATGGGCTGCAGCATTTCTTTTGCCACCCATAGGGAGATCTGACAATTCTTACACAGGCCTGCCACTGCAGCCTGAGTGAAATAACGTCCACGTTATTTCACAGCCATTTACCACTGCACTTAAGTAACTTATAAGTGTAGGAGGCTGGGCTGGCTTGTAGTGAGTACCTAGGGGTACTTGCACCTTGCACCAGGCCCAGTTATCCCTTATTAGTGTATAGGGTGTCTAGCAGCATAGGCTGATAGATAATGGTAGCTTAGCAGAGCAGCTTAGGCTGAACTAGGTGTAGGAGGCTGGACTGGCTTGTAGTGAGTACCAAGGGGTACTTGCACCTTGCACCAGGCCCAGTTATCCCTTATTAGTGTATAGGGTGTCTAGCAGCTTAGGCTGATAGATAATGGTAGCTTAGCAGAGCAGCTTAGGCTGAACTAGGAGACGTGTGAAGCTACTACAGTACCACTTAGTGTCATATGCACAATATCATAAGAAAACACAATACACAGTTATACTAAAAATAAAGGTACTTTATTTTTATGACAATATGCCAAAGTATCTTAGAGTGTACCCTCAGTGAGAGGATAGGAAATATACACAAGATATATATACACAATAGCAAAAATATGCAGTATAGTCTTAGAAAACAGTGCAAACAATGTATAGTTACAATAGGATGCAATGGGGAAACATAGGGATAGGGGCAACACAAACCATATACTCCAAAAGTGGAATGCGAACCACGAATGGACCCCAAACCTATGTGACCTTGTAGAGGGTCGCTGGGACTATTAGAAAATAGTGAGAGTTAGAAAAATAACCCTCCCCAAGACCCTGAAAAGTGAGTGCAAAGTGCACTAAAGTTCCCCTAAGGACAAAGAAGTCGTGTTAGAGGAATAATGCAGGAAAGACACAAACCAACAATGCAACAACTGTGGATTTCCAATCTAGGGTACCTGTGGAACAAGGTCCAAAAGTCACAAGCAAGTCGGAGATGGGCAGATGCCCAGGAAATGCCAGCTGCGGGTGCAAAGAAGCTTCTACTGGACAGAAGAAGCTGAGGTTTCTGCAGGAACGAAAAGGGCTAGAGGCTTCCCCTTTGGTGGACGGATCCCTCTCGCCGTGGAGAGTCGTGCAGAAGTGTTTTCCCGCCGAAAGAACGCCAACAAGCCTTGCTAGCTGCAAATCGTGCGGTTAGCGTTTTTGGACGCTGCTGTGGCCCTGGAGGGACCAGGAGGTCGCAAATTGGATCAGGAGAGAGAGGGGACGTCGAGCAAGACAAGGAGCTCTCTCAGCAGCAGGTTGCACCCGGAGAAGTGCCAGAAACAGGCACTACGAGGATGCGTGAAACGGTGCTCACCCGAAGTCGCACAAAGGAGTCCCACGTCGCCGGAGACCAACTTAGAAAGTTGTACAATGCAGGTTAGAGTGCTGTGGACCCAGGCTTGGCTGTGCACAAAGGATTTCCGCCGGAAGTGCACAGGGGCTGGAGTAGCTGCAAAAGTCGCGGTTCCCAGCAATGCAGCCCAGCGAGGTGAGGCAAGGACTTACCTCCACCAAACTTGGACTGAAGAGTCACTGGACTGTGGGGGTCACTTGGACAGAGTCGCTGGATTCGAGGGACCTCGCTCATCGTGCTGAGAGGAGACCCAAGGGACCGGTAATGCAGCTTTTTGGTGCCTGCGGTTGCAGGGGGAAGATTCCGTCGACCCACGGGAGATTTCTTCAGAGCTTCTGGTGCAGAGAGGAGGCAGACTACCCCCACAGCATGCACAAGCAGGAAAACAGTCGAGAAGGCGGCAGGATCAACGTTACAGAGTTGCAGTAGTCGTCTTTGCTACTATGTTGCAGGTTTGCAGGCTTCCAGTGCGGTCAGCAGTCGATTCCTTGGCAGAAGGTGAAGAGAGAGATGCAGAGGAACTCGGATGAGCTCTTGCATTCGTTATCTAAAGTTTCCCTAGAGACAGAGACCCTAAATAGCCAGAAAAGAGGGTTTGGCTACTTAGGAGAGAGGATAGGCTAGCAACACCTGAAGGAGCCTATCACAAGTAGTCTCTGACGTCACCTGGTGGCACTGGCCACTCAGAGCAGTCCAGTGTGCCAGCAGCACCTCTGTTTCCAAGATGGCAGAGGTCTGGAGCCCACTGGAGGAGCTCTGGACACCTCCCAGGGGAGGTGCAGGTCAGGGGAGTGGTCACTCCCCTTTCCTTTGTCCAGTTTCGCGCCAGAGCAGGGCTAAGGGGTCCCCTGAACCGGTGTAGACTGGCTTATGCAGAATTGGGCACATCTGTGCCCAAGAAAGCATTTCCAGAGGCTGGGGGAGGCTACTCCTCCCCTGCCTTCACTCCATTTTCCAAAGGGAGAGGGTGTCACACCCTCTCTCAGAGGAAGTTCTTTGTTCTGCCATCCTGGGCCAGGCCTGGCTGGACCCCAGGAGGGCAGATGCCTGTCTGAGGGGTTGGCAGCAGCAGCAGCTGCAGTGAAACCCCAGGAAGGGCAGTTTGGCAGTACCAGGGTCTGTGCTACAGACCACTGGGATCATGGGATTGTGCCAACTATGCCAGGATGGCATAGAGGGGGCAATTCCATGATCATAGACATGTTACATGGCCATATTCGGAGTTACCATTGTGAAGCTACATTAGGTAGTGACCTATATGTAGTGCACGCGTGTAATGGTGTCCCCGCACTCACAAAGTTCAGGGAATTGGCTCTGAACAATGTGGGGGCACCTTGGCTAGTGCCAGGGTGCCCTCACACTAAGTAACTTTGCACCTAACCTTTACCAGGTAAAGGTTAGACATATAGGTGACTTATAAGTTACTTAAGTGCAGTGTAAAATGGCTGTGAAATAACGTGGACGTTATTTCACTCAGGCTGCAGTGGCAGGCCTGTGTAAGAATTGTCAGAGCTCCCTATGGGTGGCAAAAGAAATGCTGCAGCCCATAGGGATCTCCTGGAACCCCAATACCCTGGGTACCTCAGTACCATATACTAGGGAATTATAAGGGTGTTCCAGTAAGCCAATGTAAATTGGTAAAAATGGTCACTAGCCTGTTAGTGACAATTTGGAAAGAAATGAGAGAGCATAACCACTGAGGTTCTGATTAGCAGAGCCTCAGTGAGACAGTTAGTCACTACACAGGTAACACATTCAGGCACACTTATGAGCACTGGGGCCCTGGGTTACCAGGGTCCCAGTGACACATACAACTAAAACAACATATATACAGTGAAAAATGGGGGTAACATGCCAGGCAAGATGGTACTTTCCTACACTAGGAGACAAGTGAAGCTCCTACAGTACCACAAGTGTCATATGCACAATATCATAAGAAAACACAATACACAGTTATACTAAAAATAAAGGTACTTTATTTTTATGACAATATGCCAAAAGTATCTCAGTGAGTACCCTCAGTATGAGGATAGCAAATATACAAAAGATATATGTACACAATACCAAAAATATGCAGTATAGTCTTAGAAAACAGTGCAAACAATGTATAGTTACAATAGGATGCAATGGGGACACATAGGGATAGGGGCAACACAAACCATATACTCCAAAAGTGGAATGCGAACCACGAATGGACCCCAAACCTATGTGACCTTGTAGAGGGTCGCTGGGACTATTAGAAAATAGTCAGGGTTAGAAAAATAGCCCACCCCAAGACCCTGAAAAGTGAGTGCAAAGTGCACTAAAGTTCCCCAAAGGACATAGAAGTCGTGATAGGGGAATTCTGCAGGAAAGACACAAACCAGCAATGCAACAACGATGGATTTCCAGTCGAGGGTACCTGTGGAACAAGGGGACCAAGTCCAAAAGTCACAAGCAAGTCGGAGATGGGCAGATGCCCAGGAAATGCCAGCTGTGGGTGCAAAGAAGCTGCTACTGGACAGTAGAAGCTTAGGTTTCTGCAGGAACGACAAGGGCTAGAGACTTCCCCTTTGGAGGACCGATCCAGCACGCTGTGAAGAGTCGTGCAGAAGTGTTTTCCCGGAAAAAGACCGGCAACAAGCCTTGCTAGCTGCAAATCGTGCGGTAAGGGTTTTTGGACGCTGCTGTGGCCCAGGAGGGACCAGGATGTCGCCAATTGCGTCAGGGGACAGAGGGGGAGTCGAGCAAGACAAGAAGCCCTCTCAGCAGCAGGCAGCACCCGCAGAAGAGCCAGAAACAGGCACTATGAGGATGCATGAAATGGTGCTCACCAGAAGTCGCACAAAGGAGTCCCACGTCGCCGGAGGACAACTTAGGAGGTCGTGCAATGCAGGTTAGAGTGCTGTGGACCCAGGCTGGACCGTGCACAAAGGATTTCCGCCGGAAGTGCACGGAGGTCGGAGTAGCTGCAAAAGTCGTGGTTCCCAGCAATGCAGTCTGGCGTGGAGAGGCAAGGACTTACCTCCACCAAACTTGGACTGAAGATTCACTGGACTGTGGGAGTCACTTGGACAGAGTTGCTGGATTCAAGGGACCTCGCTCGTCGTGCTGAGAGGAGACCCAGGGGACCGGTAATGCAGTTCTTTAGTGCCTGCGGTTGCAGGGGGAAGATTCCGTCGACCCACGGGAGATTTCTTCGGAGCTTCTAGTGCAGAGAGGAGGCAGACTACCCCCACAGCATGCACCACCAGGAAAACAGTCGAGAATGCGGCAGGATCAGCGTTACAGAGTTGCAGTAGTCGTCTTTGCTAGTTTGTTGCAGTATTGCAGGCTTCCAGCGCGGTCAGCAGTCGATTCCTTGGCAGAAGGTGAAGAGAGAGATGCAGAGGAACTCAGATGAGCTCTTGCATTCATTATCTAAGGAATTTCAAGAGACAGAGACCCTAAATAGCCAGAAAAGAGGGTTTGGCTACCTAGGAGAGAGGATAGGCTAGCAACACCTGAAGGAGCCTATCAGAAGGAGTCTCTGACGTCACCTGATGGCACTGGCCACTCAGAGCAGTCCAGTGTGCCAGCAGCACCTCTGTTTCCAAGATGGTAGAGGTCTGGAGCACACTGGAGGAGCTCTGGGCACCTCCCAGGGGAGGTACAGGTCAGGGGAGTGGTCACTCCCCTTTCCTTTGTCCAGTTTCGCGCCAGAGCAGGGCTAAGGGGTCCCTGAACCGGTGTAGACTGGCTTATGCAGAAATGTGCACCAAAGGTGCCCATGAAAGCATTGCCAGAGGCTGGGGGAGGCTACTCCTCCCCTGCCTTCACACCATTTTCCAAAGGGAGAGGGTGTAACACCCTCTCTCAGAGGAAGTCCTTTATCCTGCCATCCTGGGCCAGGCCTGGCTGGACCCCAGGAGGGCAGATGCCTGTCTGAGGGGTTGGCAGCAGCAGCAGCTGCAGTGAAACCCCTGAAAAGGCAGTTTGGCGGTACCAGGGTCTGTGCTACAGACCACTGGGATCATGGGATTGTGCCAACTATGCCAGGATGGCATAGAGGGGGCAATTCAATGATCATAGACATGTTACATGGCCATATTTGGAGTTACCATTGTGAAGCTACATATAGGTAGTGACCTATATGTAGTGCACGCGTGTAATGGTGTCCCCGCACTCACAAAGTCCGGGGAATTGGCCCTGAACAATGTGGGGGCACCTTGGCTAGTGCCAGGGTGCCCTCACACTAAGTAACTTTGCACTTAACCGTTACCAGGCAAAGGTTAGACATATAGGTGACTTATAAGTTACTTAAGTGCAGTGTAAAATGGCTGTGAAATAACGTGGACGTTATTTCACTCAGGCTGCAGTGGCAGGCCTGTGTAAGAATTGTCAGTGCTCCCTATAGGTGGCAAAAGAAATGCTGCAGCCCATAGGGATTTCCTGGAACCCCAATACCCTGGGTACCTTAGTACCATATACTAGGGAATTATAAGGGTGTTCCAGCAAGCCAATGTAAATTGGTAAAATTGGTCACTAGCCTGTTAGTGACAATTTGAAAGAAATGAGAGAGCATAACCACTGAGGTTCTGATTAGCAGAGCCTCAGTGAGACAGTTAGTCACTACACAGGTAACACATTCAGGCACACTTATGAGCACTGGGGCCCTGGCTGACAGGGTCCCAGTGACACATACAACTAAAACAACATATATACAGTGAAAAATGGGGGTAACATGCCAGGCAAGATGGTACTTTCCTACAATAAGTCACCTATATGTCTAACCTTTACCTGGTAAAGGTTAGGTGCAAAGTTACTTAGTGTGAAGGCACCCTGGCACTAGCCAAGGTGCCCCCACATTGTTCAGGGCAAATTCCCCGGACTTTGTGAGTGCGGGGACACCATTACACGCGTGCACTACACATAGGTCACTACCTATGTGTAGCTTCACAACGGTAACTCCGAATATGGCCATGTAACATGTCTAAGATCATGGAATTGCCCCCTCTATGCCATCCTGGCATTATTGGCACAATCCCATGATCCCACGGGTCTGTAGCACAGGCCCTGGTACTGCCAAACTGCCTTTTCAGGGGTTTCACTGCAGCTGCTGCTGCTGCCAACACCTCAGACAGCTTTCTGCCCTCCTGGGGTCCAGCCAGGCCTGGCCCAGGATGGCAGAACAAAGGACTTCCTCTGAGAGAGGGTGTTACACCCTCTCCCTTTGGAAAATGGTGTGAAGGCAGGGGAGGAGTAGCCTCCCCCAGCCTCTGGAAATGCTTTCATGGGCACAGATGGTGCCCATTTCTGCATAAGCCAGTCTACACCGGTTCAGGGACCCCTTAGCCCTGCTCTGGCGCGAAACTGGACAAAGGAAAGGGGAGTGACCACTCCCCTGACCTGCACCTCCCCTGGGAGGTGTCCAGAGCTCCTCCAGTGTGCTCCAGACCTCTGCCATCTTGGAAACAGAGGTGCTGCTGGCATACTGGACTGCTCTGAGTGGCCAGGGCCAGCAGGTGACGTCAGAGACTCCTTCTGATAGGCTCCTTCAGGTGTTGCTAGCCTATCCTCTCTCCTAAGTAGCCAAACCCTCTTTTCTGGCTATTTAGGGTCTCTGCTTTGGGGATTTCCTTAGATACCGAATGCAAGAGCTCATCAGAGTTCCTCTGCATGTCTCTCTTCACCTTCTGCCAAGGAATCGACTGCTGACCGCGCTGGAAGCCTGCAAAACTGCAACAAAGAAGCAAAGACGACTGCTGCAACTCTGTAACGCTGATCCTGCCGCCTTCTCGACTGTTTTCCTGGTGGTGCATGCTGGGGGGGTAGTCTGCCTCCTCTCTGCACTAGAAGCTCCGAAGAAATCTCCCGTGGGTCGACGGAATCTTCCCCCTGCTACCGCAGGCACCAAAGAACTGCATTACCGGTCCCCTGGGTCTCCTCTCAGCACGACGAGCGAGGTCCCTTGAATCCAGCAACTGTGTCCAAGTGACTCCCACAGTCCAGTGACTCTTCAGTCCAAGTTTGGTGGAGGTAAGTCCTTGCCTCCCCACGCCAGACTGCATTGCTGGGAACCGCAACTTTTGCAGCTACTCCGGCCTCTGTGCACTTCCAGCGGAAATCCTTTGTGCACAGCCTAGCCTGGGTCCACGGCACTCTAACCTGCATTGCAAAACTTTCTAAGTTGGTCTCCGGCGACGTGGGACTCCTTTGTGCAACTTCGGGTGAGCACCGTTTCACTCTTCTTTGTAGTGCCAGTTGTGGCAGTTCTGTGGGTGCTGCCTGCTTCTGAGAGGGATCCTTGTCTTGCTCGACGCCCCCTCTGTCCCCAAACGCAATTGGCGACTTTCTGGTCCCTCCTGGGTCACAGCAGCATCCAAAAACCCTAACCGCATGATTTGCAGCTAGCAAGGCTTGTTGGCGGTCATTCGGCGGGAAAACACTTCTGCACAACTCTCCACGGCGTGGGGGATCTATCCTCCAAAGGGGACGTCTCTAGCCCTTGTCGTTCATGCAGAATCCTCAGCTTCTACTGTCCAGTAGCAGCTTCTTTGCACCCACAGCTGGCATTTCCTGGGCATCTGCCCATCTCCGACTTGCTCGTGACTTTTGGACTTGGTCCCCTTGTTCCACAGGCACCCTCGACTGGAAATCCATCGTTGTTGCATTGCTGGTTTGTGTCTTTCCTGCAGAATTCCCCTATCACGACTTCTTTGTCCTTTGGGGAACTTTAGTGCACTTTGCACTCACTTTTCTGGGTCTTGGGGTGGGCTATTTTTCTAACCCTGACTATTTTCTAATAGTCCCAGCGACCCTCTACAAGGTCACATAGGTTTAGGGTCCATTCGTGGTTCGCATTCCACTTTTGGAGTATATGGTTTGTGTTGCCCCTATCCCTATGTGTCCCCATTGCATCCTATTGTAACTATACATTGTTTGCACTGTTTTCTAAGACTATACTGCATATTTTTGGTATTGTGTACATATATCTTGTGTATATTTGCTATCCTCATACTGAGGGTACACTCTGAGATACTTTGGCATATTGTCATAAAAATAAAGTACCTTTATTTTTAGTATATCTGTGTATTGTGTTTTCTTATGATATTGTGCAAGTGACACTAGTGGTACTGTAGGAGCTTCACTCGTCTCCTAGTTCAGCCTAAGCTGCTCTGCTAAGCTACCATTATCTATCAGCCTATGCTGCTAGACACCCTATACACTAATAAGGGATAACTGGGCCTGTTGCAAGGTGTAAGTACCCCTTGGTACTCACTACAAGCCAGTCCAGCCTCCTACACCCTCCCCATCCCCTGTGTCGTAGGTGCAGTACTCACCGTGGTCTTCGCCGCCGACGTTCGTGCTGCTGGTAGTGGAGCAGGAAGACAAAGTCAGGGAGTATCTGGAGTTCCGGTTCCATGGCGTCCAGTTTCCTAGTGGAGTGTGTAGAGGTGAGCGTTTTCCCTTCCAATTCCTGTTTCTGCCGTGTTTTTGTTCATGGTGAATTTGCCCCGGAAAAGGTGGCGGATTGGACTGTTGTAATACTGTGGGCGGTACATTGTCTTCCGCCTGTCTGTTGGCGGTTACCGCTGCGGTGTTTGTTTGTACAGACGTGGCGCTCGGAGTGTTAAAGTGGCTGTCTGTGTTGGCGGTTTCCGCCACAGTCGTGATTCCATTTTGTTTACCGCTGGCCTGTTGGCGGTTTTACTGATGCTTTAACACCGACCGCCAGGGTTGTAATGACCACCATAGTCTTCAATGTCTTGCTTCGGATGTTTTAAAGGTTTTTCCCGACCCTCCTTAACAAGAGGAAGGGGACCCCTAACAGGGGGACTAAATAAGAGTTCAAAGGGCTGTATCCCACTACTTTCTGGGGTACCTCCCTGTAGGCGAAAAGGAGGCATGGCAAGAGGACATTCCATCTCCTTCTCAGTTTCTCGGAGAGTCCCATGATCATTCCTTTGAGAGTTTAATTAAACATCTCAACCAATTCACTTGTTTGTGCATGATAAGGGGTCGTGAACTTGTAGGTAACACCACACTCCTTACACATTGCCTTGATGTATGCAGACATGAAGTTACTACCTCTGTCTGATACAACTTCCTTAGGGAAACCCACCCTGGAAAACATTCCCAGGAGGGCCTTTGCCAGAGCAGGTGTGAAGAAAAAGTACCATCTTCCTTGGCATGTTACCAACAATTTTACATGTATGTCAGTATGTTTTTGCCTGTCTCACTGGGATCCTGCTAGTCAGGACCCCAGTGCCCCCAGTGCTCATAGTTAGAGGCCTAAGTGTGCATGCCTGTGTAGTGCCTAACTGTGTCACTGAGGCTCTGCTAATCAGAACCTCAGTGCTCATGCTCTCTCTGCCTTTAAATTTGTCACTATAGGCTAGTGACTACATTTACCAATTACAATTGCCATACTGAACCCCCCTTATAAGTCCCTAGTATACGGTAACTAGGTACCTAGGGCATTGGGGTTCCAGGAGATCCATATGGGCTGCAGCATTTCTTTTGCCACCCATAGGGAGCTCCAACAAACCCTTACACAGGACTGCCATTGCAGCTTGCGAGAAATAACGCACACATTATTTCACAGCCATTTTCACTGCACCTATGTAACTTATAAATCACCTATATGTCTAACCTTCACTTGCTGAAGGTTAGGTTCAAAGTTACTAAGTGTGAGGGCACCCTTGCACTAGCAAAGGTGCCCCCACGTAGATCAGGGCCATTTCCCCAGACTTTGTGAGTGCGGGGACACCATTACACGCATGCACTATATATAGGTCAATACCTATATGTAGCTTCACAATGGTAACTCCGAATACGGCCATGTAACGTGTCTAAGATCATGGAATTGTCCCCCCATTCCAAATCTGGTATTGGGGAGCCAATTCCATGCATCCTGGGGGCTCCACTGTGGACCCCCAGTACTGCCAAACCAGCTCTCTGGGGTTTTCTCTGCAGCTACAGTCGCTGCCACACCACAGACATAGTTATGCCCTCCTGGGGTCTGGGCAGGCCCGTCCCATGAAGGCAGAACAAAGCATTTCGTCTGAGAGCAGGGTGTTACACCCTCTCCCTTTGGAAATAAGTGTTAAAGGCTGAGGAGTGGTAGCCTCTCCCAGCCTTTGGAAATGCTTTGAAGGGCACGGATGGTGCCCTCCTTACATAAGCCAGTCTATACCTGTTTAGGGAACCCCCAGTCCCTGCTCTGGTGCGAAACTGGACTAAGGAAGGGGGAGGTGCATACCTGACTAGGTGGCCATTCCTCCTCTGAGGGCTATTTAGGGTCTCTCCAAAGGGTTTCTCATCAGATTACTGTAGGAGGCTTGATTGGCTTGTAGTGAGTACCAAGGGGTACTTGCACCTTGCACCAGGCCCAGTTATCCCTTATTAGTGTATAGGGTGTCTAGCAGCTTAGGCTGATAGATAATGGTAGCTTAGCAGAGCAGCTTAGGCTGAACTAGGAGACGTGTGAAGCTACTACAGTACCACTTAGTGTCATATGCACAATATCATAAGAAAACACAATACACAGTTATACTAAAAATAAAGGTACTTTATTTTTATGACAATATGCCAAAGTATCTTAGAGTGTACCCTCAGTGAGAGGATAGGAAATATACACAAGATATATATACACAATAGCAAAAATATGCAGTATAGTCTTAGAAAACAGTGCAAACAATGTATAGTTACAATAGGATGCAATGGGGAAACATAGGGATAGGGGCAACACAAACCATATACTCCAAAAGTGGAATGCGAACCACGAATGGACCCCAAACCTATGTGACCTTGTAGAGGGTCGCTGGGACTATTAGAAAATAGTGAGAGTTAGAAAAATAACCCTCCCCAAGACCCTGAAAAGTGAGTGCAAAGTGCACTAAAGTTCCCCTAAGGACAAAAGAGTTGTGTTAGAGGAATAATGCAGGAAAGACACAAACCAGCAATGCAACAACTGTGGATTTCCAATCTAGGGTACCTGTGGAACAAGGGGACCAAGTCCAAAAGTCACAAGCAAGTCGTAGATGGGCAGATGCCCAGGAAATGCCAGCTGCGGGTGCAAAGAAGCTTCGACTGGACAGAAGAAGCTGAGGTTTCTGCAGGAATGAAAAGGGCTAGAGACTTCCCCTTTGGTGGACGGATCCCTCTCGCGTTGGAGAGTCGTGCAGAAGTGTTTTCCTGCCGGAAAGACGCCAACAAGCCTTGATACACGCAAATCGTGCGTTTGTTGTTTTTGGAAGCTGCTGGGGCCCAGGAGGGACCAGGAGGTCGCAAATTGGACCTGCAGAGAGAGGGGACGTCGAGCAAGACAAAGAGCCCTCACTGAAGCAGGTAGCACCCGGAGAAGTGCCAGAAACAGGCACTACGAGGATGCGTGAAATGGTGCTCGCCGAAGTTGCACAAAGGAGTCCCACGTCGCCGGAGACCAACTTAGAAAGTCGTGCAATGCAGGTTAGAGTGCTGTGGACCCAGGCTTGGCTGTTCATGAAGGATTTCCGCCGGAAGTGCACAGGGGCCGGAGTAGCTGTAAAGTCGCGGTTCCCAGCAATGCAGCCCAGCGAGGTGAGGCAAGGACTTACCTCCACCAAACTTGGGCTGAAGAGTCACTGGACTGTGGGGGTCACTTGGACAGCATCGCTGGATTCGAGGGACCTCGCTCGTCGTGCTGAGAGGAGACCCAAGGGACCGGTAATGCAGCTTTTTGGTGCCTGCGGTTGCAGGGGGAAGATTCCGTCGACCCACGGGAGATTTCTTCGGAGCTTCTGGTGCAGAGAGGAGGCAGGCTACCCCCACAGCATGCACAAGCAGGAAAACAGTCGAGAAGGCGGCAGGATCAGCGTTACAGAGTTGCAGTAGTCGTCTTTGCTACTATGTTGCAGGTTTGCAGGCTTCCAGCGCGGTCAGCGGTCGTTTCCTTATCAGAAGGTGAAGAGAGAGATGCAGAGGAACTCGGCTGAGCTCATGCATTCGTTATCTAAAGTTTCCCCAGAGACAGAGACCCTAAATAGCCAGAAAAGAGGGTTTGGCTACCTAGGAGAGAGGAAAGGCTACTAACACCTGAAGGAGCCTATCAGCAGGAGTCTCTGACGTCACCTGGTGGCACTGGCCACTCAGAGCAGTCCAGTGTGCCAGCAGCACCTCTGTTTCCAAGATGGCAGAGGTCTGGAGCACACTGGAGGAGCTCTGGACACCTCCCAGGGGAGGTGCAGGTCAGGGGAGTGGTCACTCCCCTTTCCTTTGTCCAGTTTCGCGCCAGAGCAGGGGCTAAGGGGTCCCTGAACCGGTGTAGACTGGCTTATGCAGAATTGGGCACATCTGTGCCCAACAAAGCATTTCCAGAGGCTGGGGGAGGCTACTCCTCCCCTGCCTTCACACCATTTTCCAAAGGGAGAGGGTGTCACACCCTCTCTCAGAGGAAGTTCTTTGTTCTGCCATCCTGGGCCAGGCCTGGCTGGACCCCAGGAGGGCAGCTGCCTGTCTGAGGGGTTGGCAGCAGCAGCAGCTGCAGTGAAACCCCAGGAAGGGCAGTTTGGCAGTACCAGGGTCTGTGCTACAGATCACTGGGATCATGGAATTGTACCAACAATGCCAGGATGGCATAGAGGGGGCAATTCCATGATCATAGACATGTTACATGGCCATATTCGGAGTTACCATGGTGAAGCTACATATAGGTAGTGACCTATATGTAGTGCACGCGTGTAATGGTGTCCCCGCACTCACAAAGTTCAGGGAATTGGCTCTGAACAATGTGGGGGCACCTTGGCTAGTGCCAGGGTGCCCTCACACTAAGTAACTTTGCACCTAACCTTTACCAGGTAAAGGTTAGACATATAGGTGACTTATAAGTTACTTAAGTGCAGTGTAAAATGGCTGTGAAATAACGTGGACGTTATTTCACTCAGGCTGCAGTGGCAGGCCTGTGTAAGAATTGTCAGAGCTCCCTATGGGTGGCAAAAGAATTGCTGCAGCCCATAGGGATCTCCTGGAACCCCAATACCCTGGGTACCTTAGTACCATATACTAGGGAATTATAAGGGTGTTCCAGTAAGCCAATGTAAATTGGTAAAATTGGTCACTAGCCTGTTAGTGACAATTTGAAAGTAATGAGAGAGCATAACCACTGAGGTTCTGGTTAGCAGAGCCTCAGTGAGACAGTTAGGCACCACACAGGGAACATATACATGCACACCTATGAGTACTGGGGCCCTGTGTGACAGGGTCCCAGTGACACATACATATAGGCCACAAACCTATGAGCACTGGGGTCCTGACTAGCAGAATCCCAGTGACACATAACAACCATACTGAAAACATAGTGTTTTCACTATGAGCACTGAGGCCTGGCTATCAGGATCCCAGTGAGACAGTGAAAACAGTGACAAACATCCTGACATACACTCACAAACAGGCCAAAAGTGGGGGTAACAAGGCTAGAAAGAGGCTACCTTCTCACACAACCCCCCCCCCCCAAACGAAGGACAATAAGGCTAACCTTGGCCAGTTGAGACTTTATTGTCTAAGTGGTGATAAGTAGAGAGCAGCTCTGCAATAGACTGGTTACTCCCTTTATCATCCACTATATGGTTACTTCCCTGTGGGGATGTAAACCACCCTGTTTGAAGTTTTTTAGCTAAGCAACAATGTGAAGATGTATTTTCAGAGTTTCTATCAGTAAGTTTTAGTTTAGAGCAGTGGGAATTGTCCACTGAACCTATTTGTAGTGATGGAAATGCCAGACAGGGATGCTGTCTCAGAAAAGCCATAGCTGGGCAAAAACTTTGTCCATCTGGCTGGAAGAGAGAAGGAGGGATGCTGTTTCTCTTGAGTTGGAGCAGGGCAGGGATGCTGTCCTATGAGCTCCACACTAGGGCAGGGATGCTGTCCTAAGTGTTGTGAGGTAGTGCAGGGTTTCTGCACTAAAGTTTCTCTGGGAGGGTTGGAGGGATGCTCCATGTTAACTAAAATGGTGCTGTTTTTCTCACCAATGTTAGTTATCCCACAGAGAGGTACTTCCACCTCAGGGAGTCCAGCTTTGGCAGCTGATGATTCCCTTGGAACAGGTGCCACCCCAGGAGAGGTTTCTCCCACCACAGGAATAGTATCCTGAATGGTAGGGTGGTTAGGGGATACTGTGATACCCTTTTTACCTGTTGATGGAGAGGGATCCTGAGTTTTCAGGCCTTCTCTCCTTTGCTTTTTCATTTCACTTGAAATGAGAGGGAACAATTCCTCAGGGATGCCCAGCATGGCTGCATGGGCATAAAACTCTACATCAGCCCAACCTGAGGCCTCTAGGTCATTACCTAAGAGACAGTCTACAGGTAAGCTAGGTGATACCACCACCTGCTTAGGGCCAGTAACTCCACCCCAACTAAACTGAATTATAGCTAAGGGAAGAAACTTAGTGGAGTTATGGACATCAATAATCTTATACTGTTGTCCAATGATGTGTTGTTCAGGAGGCACTAGGTTTTCAGTCACCAAAGTGAAACTGGCACCTGTGTCCCTGTAGGCCAAGGCCTCAACACCATTTATTGAAACTGTCTGCCTGTACTTATCCATTGTAAGGGGACAAGCAGCCAGTGTGGCAAGGCCAATGCCACTAGGTGTGACAGAAACTGTCTTGGGACTGATTACATCAGTTTCCACTATGGACCCATAAGTGAACCCAACTACACCCTTTGCTTGACTGTTGCCAGCAGTCCCACCACTAGTACCACTACTGCTAGGGGCACTAGAGCTTGATGTATTAGTGGTGGTAGGCTCAGGGGGTTTACCTGGACAGGACTTGTCCCCTGGCCTATGGCCTCTGTTTTTACACACAAAGCACCAAGGCTTTTTAATGTGTGCAGGTTGGGAAGAAGAGGAAGAATTTGTTTTATCCCCACCCTCTGAAGAGTGTTTAAGATTTGAAGTGGGATCTTTGGTTTTACCCTTATCCCCATGCTTATCTTGAGATTTTTCACCATCTTTCTTCTTATTGCCATCTTTGTCACCCCCTGTATGAACTTTTCTGTTCACCCTTGTTCTGACCCATTTGTCTGCCTTCTTTCCCAATTCTTGGGGAGAGGTCAGATCAGAGTCTACCAGGTACTGGTGCAACAAATCTGACACACAATTATTAAGTATATGCTCTCTCAGGATTGTGTTATACAGGCTTTCATAATCAGTAACTTTACTGCCATGTAACCACCCCTCCAAGGCCTTCACTGAATGGTCAATGAAATCAACCCAGTCTTGTGAAGACTCCTTTTTGGTCTCTCTGAACTTTATCCTGTACTGTTCAGTGGTTAAGCCATAACCATCCAGGAGTGCATTCTTAAGAACTTGGAAATTATTGGCATCATTTTCTTTCACTGTAAGGAGCCTATCCCTACCTTTTCCACTAAATGATAGCCATAGGATAGCAGCCCACTGCCTTTGAGGGACATCCTGTACCACACAGGCCCTCTCAAGTGCAGCAAACCACTTGTTAATGTCATCCCCCTCCTTATAAGGGGGAACTATCTTGTGCAGATTCCTGGAATCATGCTCTTTTGCAGGATGACTATGGGGAATACTGCTGCTGCCACCATGGGTATCTAAACCCAACTTCTGTCTTTCCTTCTCTAATTCAAAAGACTGTCTATCCAAATCCAGCTGTTGCTTTTTAAGCTTCAGTCTGGTTTGTTCCACCCTCAACTTATTGAGTTCCCTCTCTAACTTTCTGTCATCAGGGTTGGTGGGAGGGACATTTCTAGAAACAGAGCTATGATGGGAATGAACAGAAGGAGACCTGTCCCTTACAGAAGCCAACTTAACAGCTTGGTTTACAGAAACATTACTACCAGTATGGTGAGAGTAAATGCTTTTGCTATGATGTGAGACAACACTATTTGTTTGGTGTGGCTCATCATCATTACCATCTATGCTAGATTGTCTAGTAATGGGCAGGCTAGAAAGTTTCTTTCCTGAATCTTTTCCTGGGGGAGTCCCTGAATCAGATTGGGAACTATTAGGTACCTTTTCAACAGATGGGCCACCTCTGGCCTTATCTTGTTCTCTAAGCATGTTAATTAACAGTTCCAAGGCAGGATTCTTCCCTACACTCAAACCTCTCTCTATACAGAGACTCCTTGCTCTTTTCCAGCTAAGGTTGTCATATGCAAGTTTGGACAGATCAACACTTTGGCCTGTGCCAGACATTTTTTTGAGAGAGTTAAAGTGATAGAGAAAGAGACAAAAGTTTTCAGAACTTTTTGGAAAGACACAAAAAAACTTTTTAAACTTTTAAGAACTTTTTTAAAGTTTTAGAAGTACTTTTCAGCACTTAGAAAAGAGTGAAAAGAGGAAAATGCAAAACTTTTTGGCTATGTGTATATACACTGACCTTGTTTTGTATATTTTTCTCTTATGAAAAGTACAATGACAAGAGTGGTAAGTAGTCTCAAGCACTTATCCCACCACTGCACAACCAATGTAGGAGGCTGGACTGGCTTGTAGTGAGTACCAAGGGGTACTTGCACCTTGCACCAGGCCCAGTTATCCCTTATTAGTGTATAGGGTGTCTAGCAGCTTAGGCAGATAGATAATGGTAGCTTAGCAGAGCAGCTTAGGCTGAACTAGGAGACGTGTGAAGCTACTACAGTACCACTTAGTGTCATATGCACAATATCATAAGAAAACACAATACACAGTTATACTAAAAATAAAGGTACTTTATTTTTATGACAATATGCCAAAGTATCTTAGAGTGTACCCTCAGTGAGAGGATAGGAAATATACACAAGATATATATACACAATAGCAAAAATATGCAGTATAGTCTTAGAAAACAGTGCAAACAATGTATAGTTACAATAGGATGCAATGGGGAAAAATAGGGATAGGGGCAACACAAACCATATACTCCAAAAGTGGAATGCGAACCACGAATGGACCCCAAACCTATGTGACCTTGTAGAGGGTCGCTGGGACTATTAGAAAATAGTGAGAGTTAGAAAAATAACCCTCCCCAAGACCCTGAAAAGTGAGTGCAAAGTGCACTAAAGTTCCCCTAAGGACAAAAGAGTCGTGTTAGAGGAATAATGCAGGAAAGACACAAACCAGCAATGCAACAACTGTGGATTTCCAATCTAGGGTACCTGTGCAACAAGGGGACCAAGTCCAAAAGTCACAAGCAAGTCGTAGATGGGCAGATGCCCAGGAAATGCCAGCTGCGGGTGCAAAGAAGCTTCGACTGGACAGAAGAAGCTGAGGTTTCTGCAGGAACGAAAAGGGATAGAGACTTCCCCTTTAGTGGACGGATCCGTCTCGCCTTGGAGAGTCGTGCAGAAGTATTTTCCCGCCGGAAGGATGCCAACAAGCCTTACTATACGCAAATCGTGTGTTTGGCGTTTTTGGACGCTGCTGGGGCCCAGGAGGGACCAGGAGGTCGCAAATTGGACCTGCAGAGAGAAGGGACGTCGAGCAAGACAAAGAGCCCTCACTGAAGCAGGTAGCACCCGGAGAAGTGCCAGAAACAGGCACTACGAGGATGCGTGAAACGGTGCTCGCCGAAGTTGCACAAAGGAGTCCCACGTCGCCGGAGACCAACTTAGAAAGTCGTGCAATGCAGGTTAGAGTGCCGTGGACCCAGGCTTGGCTGTGCATGAAGGATTTCCGCCGGAAGTGCACAGGGGCCGGAGTAGCTGCAAAGTCGCGGTTCCCAGCAATGCAGCCCAGCGAGGTGAGGCAAGGACTTACCTCCACCAAACTTGGGCTGAAGAGTCACTGGACTGTGGCAGTCACTTGGACAGTGTCGCTGGATTCGAGGGACCTCGCTCGTTATGCTGAGAGGAGACCCAAGGGACCGGTAATGCAGCTTTTTGGTGCCTGCGGTTGCAGGGGGAAGATTCCGTCGACCCACGGGAGATTTCTTCGGAGCTTCTGGTGCAGAGAGGAGGCAGGCTACCCCCACAGCATGCACAAGCAGGAAAACAGTCGAGAAGGCGGCAGGATCAGCGTTACAGAGTTGCAGTAGTCGTCTTTGCTACTATGTTGCAGGTTTGCAGGCTTCCAGCGCGGTCAGCGGTCGTTTCCTTATCAGAAGGTGAAGAGAGAGATGCAGAGGAACTCGGCTGAGCTCATGCATTCGTTATCTAAAGTTTCCCCAGAGACAGAGACCCTAAATAGCCAGAAAAGAGGGTTTGGCTACCTAGGAGAGAGGAAAGGCTACTAACACCTGAAGGAGCCTATCAGCAGGAGTCTCTGACGTCACCTGGTGGCACTGGCCACTCAGAGCAGTCCAGTGTGCCAGCAGCACCTCTGTTTCCAAGATGGCAGAGGTCTGGAGCACACTGGAGGAGCTCTGGACACATCCCAGGGGAGGTGCAGGTCAGGGGAGTGGTCACTCCCCTTTCCTTTGTCCAGTTTCGCGCCAGAGCAGGGGCTAAGGGGTCCCTGAACCGGTGTAGACTGGCTTATGCAGAATTGGGCACATCTGTGCCCAACAAAGCATTTCCAGAGGCTGGGGGAGGCTACTCCTCCCCTGCCTTCACACCATTTTCCAAAGGGAGAGGGTGTCACACCCTCTCTCAGAGGAAGTTCTTTGTTCTGCCATCCTGGGCCAGGCCTGGCTGGACCCCAGGAGGGCAGCTGCCTGTCTGAGGGGTTGGCAGCAGCAGCAGCTGCAGTGAAACCCCAGGAAGGGCAGTTTGGCAGTACCAGGGTCTGTGCTACAGACCACTGGGATCATGGAATTGTACCAACAATGCCAGGATGGCATAGAGGGGGCAATTCCATGATCATAGACATGTTACATGGCCATATTCGGAGTTACCATGGTGAAGCTACATATAGGTAGTGACCTATATGTAGTGCACGCGTGTAATGGTGTCCCCGCACTCACAAAGTTCAGGGAATTGGCTCTGAACAATGTGGGGGCACCTTGGCTAGTGCCAGGGTGCCCTCACACTAAGTAACTTTGCACCTAACCTTTACCAGGTAAAGGTTAGACATATAGGTGACTTATAAGTTACTTAAGTGCAGTGTAAAATGGCTGTGAAATAACGTGGACGTTATTTCACTCAGGCTGCAGTGGCAGGCCTGTGTAAGAATTGTCAGAGCTCCCTATGGGTGGCAAAAGAATTGCTGCAGCCCATAGGGATCTCCTGGAACCCCAATACCCTGGGTACCTTAGTACCATATACTAGGGAATTATAAGGGTGTTCCAGTAAGCCAATGTAAATTGGTAAAATTGGTCACTAGCCTGTTAGTGACAATTTGAAAGTAATGAGAGAGCATAAACACTGAGGTTCTGGTTAGCAGAGCCTCAGTGAGACAGTTAGGCACCACACAGGGAACATATACATGCACACCTATGAGTACTGGGGCCCTGTGTGACAGGGTCCCAGTGACACATACATATAGGCCACAAACCTATGAGCACTGGGGTCCTGACTAGCAGGATCCCAGTGACACATAACAACCATACTGAAAACATAGTGTTTTCACTATGAGCACTGAGGCCTGGCTATCAGGATCCCAGTGAGACAGTGAAAACAGTGACAAACATCCTGACATACACTCACAAACAGGCCAAAAGTGCAGGTAACAAGGCTAGAAAGAGGCTACCTTCTCACAATTACGACTTGCAAGAATCCTGCAGGACTCCTCTGCACGTCTCTCTTCGACTTCTGCCAAGGATCGACTGCTGACTGCTCCAGGATGCCTGAAAAACTGCAACAAAGTAGCAAGAAGACTACCAGTGACATTGTAGCACCTAATCTTGCCGGCTTTCTAGACTGTTTCCTGGTGGTGCATGCTCTGGGGGCTGCCTGCCTTCACACTGCACTGGAAGCCACGAAGAAATCTCCCCTGGGTCGACAGAATCTCCCTAATGCTTCAGCAGGCATCAAACTTCAGCTTTACCGGTATTCTGGGTCCCCTCTCATCCTGATGAGCGTGGTCTCTGGAACACAGGTGGTGGACTCAAGTGACCCAGATTGTCCAGAGGTCCAACTGTCTGAATTTGGAGGAGGTAAGTCCTTGTCTCCCCTTCCCAGACAGTAATCCTATCATCCGTGTGATCTGCAGCTACAAGGGCTTCTGTGCACATTTCCAAGAAATCCTGAATGCACAGCTGAGCCTAGGTCCCCAGCACTCTGTCCTGTGATGCTCAGGTGCCTGAGTTGTCCTCCGGTGTAGTGGGACCTCTCTTTGCAGTGGTGAGATGACCCCCATGTAGGAGGCTGGCCTGGCTTGTAGTGGGTACCAGAGGTACTTACACCTTTTGCCAGGTTCAGTTATCCCTTATTAGTGTAGAAGAGGTGTTTCTAGCACCTAAGGCTTATAGAAGGTAGCTATGGCAAAGCAGCTTAGGCTGAACTAGGAGACATGTAAAGCTCCTACTATACCACTGGTGTCATATGCACAATATCATAAGAAAACACAATACACAGATATACTAAAAATAAAGGTACTTTTTTTATGACAATATGCCAAAAGTATCTCAGTGAGTACCCTCAGTATATGGATGAGAAATATACACAAGATAAATGTACACAAACCAAAATTATGCAGCTAATAGCAAAAGGAAGTAATGCAAGCAATGTAACGATACAGTAGATTGCAATAGGAGCACATAGGTATAGGGGCAATACAAACCATATACTCCTAAAGTGGAATGTGAACCACGAATGGACCCCAAACATACGTGAGCTTGTAGAGGGTTGCTGGGACTGTAAGAAAACAGTGAGGGTTAGAAAAATAGCCCACCCCAAGACCCTTAAAGGTAGGTGTAAAGTGCACCTACTACCCCCAGAGAGCACAGAAGTCGTCATAGGGGGATTCTGCAAGGAGAACAAACACCAGCAATGCAACAACAGTGGATTTCCAGACCTGAGTACCTGTAAGACAAGGGGACCAAGTCCAAGAGTCGCGACAGTGTTGAGAGTGGGCAGAAGCCCACGAAATGCCAGCTGAGGGTGCAAGGAAGCTGCCACCAGTTGGAAGAAGCTTGGTGTTCTGCAAGAACGAAGAGGACTAGGAACTTCCCCATTGGAGGATGGATGTCCCACGTGGAGAAGAAGCTTGCAGAAGTGTTCCCAAGTAGAAAGACCGCAAACAAGCCTTGCTAGCTGCAAGGGTTGCGTTAGAGTTTTTGGATGCTGCTGTGGCCCAGGAGGGACCAGGATGTCGCCACTTGGATGAGGAGACAGAGGGGGCGCCCAGCAAATCACGGAGCCCTCACAGAAGCAGGAAGCACCCGCAGAAGTACCTGAACAGGAACTTAGAAGAAAAGTGAACTGGAGTCCACCCGAAGTCACAAAAGGGAGTCCCACGATGCTGGAGGACAACTCAGAAGGTTGTGCACTGCAGGTTAGAGTGTCAGGGACCCAGGCTTGGCTGTGCACAAAGGAAATCCTGGAAGAGTGCACAGGAGCCGGAGAAGCTGCAAATCACGCAGTACCCAGCAATGCAGTCTAGCATGGGGAGGCAAGGACTTACCTCCACCAAACTTGGACTGAAGAGTCACTGGACTGTGGGAGTCACTTGGACAGAGTTGCTGAGTTCCAGGGACCACGCTCGTCTTGCTGAGAGGAGACCCGGAGTACGGGTGATGCAGTCTTTTGTTGCCTGCGGTTGCAGGGGGAAGATTCCTTCGACCCACGGGAGATTTCTAGAGAGCTCCTGGTGCAAGAAGGAGGCAGGCTACCCCCAGAGCATGCACCACCTGGAAACAGTTGAGAAAGCCGGCAGGATGAAGCGATACAAGGTTGCTAGTAGTCGTCTTGCTACTTTGTTGCGGTTTTGCAGGCGTCCTGAGCAGTCAGCGGTCGATCCTTTGGCAGAAGGTGAAGAGGGAGATGCAGAGGAACTCGGTGAGCTCTTGCATTCGTTATCTCGTGAGATCCCCAAAGCAGAGACCCAAAATAGCCAGAAAAGGAGGTTTGGTTACCTAGGAGGAGGATTGGCTACCAAGAGAGGTAAGAGCCTATCAGAAGGAGCCTCTGACGTCACCTGCTGGCAATGGCCACTCAGAGCAGTCCAGTGTGCCACAAACACCTTTGTTTACAGGATGGCAGAGGTCTGGGACACACTGGAGGAGCTCTGGGCACCTCAGGTCAGGGGAGTGGTTCCTCCCCTTTCCTTTGTCCAGTTTCGCGCCAGAGCAGGGCTGGGGGATCCCTGAACCGGTGTAGACTGGCTTATGCAGAGATGGGCACCATCTGTGCCCATCAAAGCATTTCCAAAGGCTGGGGAGGCTACTCCTCCCCAGCCTTCACACCTATTTCCAAAGGGAGAGGGTG
Source organism: Pleurodeles waltl (assembly GCF_031143425.1). Classification (NCBI taxonomy): domain Eukaryota; kingdom Metazoa; phylum Chordata; class Amphibia; order Caudata; family Salamandridae; genus Pleurodeles; species Pleurodeles waltl. The sequence continues at coordinate 1,178,934,703 of NC_090445.1, read as the reverse complement.
TTACACCCTCTCTCAGAGGAAGTCCTTTGTCCTGCCTTCCTGGGCCAGGGCTGCCTGGACCCCAAGAGGGCAGAAACCTGTCTGAGGGGTTGGCAGCAGCAGCAGCTGCAGTGGGGACCCCAGAAAGGCAGTTTGGCAGTACCCGGGTTATATGCTAGAGACCCGGGGGATAATGGGATTGTCCCCCCAATGCCAGAATGTCATTGGGGTGACAATTCCTTGATGTTAGACATGTTACATGGCCATGTTCGGAGTTACCATTGTGACGCTGTACATAGGTAGTGACCTATATACAGTGCAAGCGTGTAATGGTGTCCCCGCACTCACAAGGTCCGGGGAATTCGCCCTGAACGATGTGGGGGCACCTTGGCTAGTGCCAGGGTGCCCACACATTATGTAACTTTGCACCCAGCCTTCACCAAGTGAAGGTTAGACATATAGGTGACTTATAAGTTACTTAAGTGCAGTGATAAATGGCTGTGAAATAACGTGGACATTATTTCACGAAGCCTGCACTGGCAGGCCTGTGTAAGAATTGTCAGAGCTCCCTATGGGTGGCAAAAGAAATGCTGCAGCCCATAGGGATCTCCTGGAACCCCAATACCCTGGGTACCTCAGTACCATATACTAGGGAATTATATGGGTGTACCAGTATGCCAATGTGAATTGGTGAAATTGGTCACTAGCCTGTTAGTGGCAAATTAGGAAAGCAGAGAGAGCATAACCACTGAGGTTTTGGTTAGGAGAGCCTCAGTGAGACAATCTGGCATCACACAGGGAACACATACAGGGCACATACTTATGAGCACTGGGGCCCTGCCTGGCAGGGTCCCAGTGACACATAGACTAAAACAATATATATACAGTGAAATATGGGGGTAACATGCCAGGCAAGATGGTACTTTCCTACAATATGTTGTTTTAGTCTATGTGTCACTGGGACCCTGCCAGGCAGGGCCCCAGTGCTCATAAGTATGTGCCCTGTATGTGTTCCCTGTGTGATGCCTAACTGTCTCACTGTCTCACTGAGGCTCTGCTAACCTGCCTATGTATAGCATCACAAGGGTAACTCCGAATATGGCCATGTAACATTTCTAAGATCATGGAACTGTCACCCCAATGCCATTCTGGTATTGGGGAGACAATTCCATGATCCCCTGGGTCATAGTGAAAACCCTATGTTGTCAGTATGTTTCTTATGTGTCACTGCGACCCTGCTAGCCAGCACCCCAGTGCTCATAAGTTTGTGGCCTATATGTATGTGTTCCCTGTGTGACGCCTAACTGTCTCACTGAGGCTCTGCCAACCAGAACCTCAGTGGTTATGCTCTCTCTGCTTTCCAAATTCTCACTAACAGGCTAGTGACCAATTTCACCAATTCACATTGGCATACTGGTACACCCATATAATTCCCTAGTATATTGTACTAAGGTACACAGGATATTGGGGTTCCAGGAGATCCCTATGGGCTGCAGCATTTCTTTTGCCACCCATAGGGAGATCTGACAATTCTTACACAGGCCTGCCAGTGCAGCCTGAGTGAAATAACGTCCACGTTATTTCACAGCCATTTACCACTGCACTTAAGTAACTTATAAGTCACCTCTATCTCTCACCTTCACCTGGTGAAGGTTAGGTGCAAAGTTACTTACTGTGTGGGCACCCTGGCAACAGCCAACGTGACCCCACATCGTTCAGGGCAAATTCCCCGGACTTTGTGAGTACAGGGACACCATTACACACGTGCACTATACATAGGTCACTACCTATGTATAGCGTCACAATGGTAACTCCGAACATGGCCATGTAACATGTCTAAGATCATGGAACTGTCACCCCAATGCCATTCTGGTATTGGGGAGACAATTCCATGATCCCCTGGGTCTCTAGCACAGAACCCGGGTACTGCCAAACTGTCTTTCCAGGGTCTCCACTGCAGCTGCTGCCAACCCCTCAGACAGGTTTCTGCCCTCCTGGGGTCCATGCAGCCCTGGCCCAGGAAGGCATAACAAAGGATTTCCACTGAGAGAGGGTGTAACACCCTCTCCCTTTGGAAATAGGTGTGAAGGCTGGGGAGGAGTAGCCTCCCCCAGCCTCTGGAAATGCTTTGGTGGGCACAGATGCTGCCCATCTCTGCATAAGCCAATCTACACCGGTATAGGGATCCCCCAGTCCTGCTCTGGTGCGAAACTGGACAAAGGAAAGGGGAGTGACCACTCCCCTTACCTGCACCTCCCAGGGGAGGTGCCCAGAGCTCCTCTAGTGTGCCCCAGACCTCTGCCATCTTGGAAACAGAGGTGTTGCTGGCACACTGGACTGCTCTGAGTGGCCAGTGCCATCAGGTGACGTCAGAGACTCCTTCTGATAGGCTCTTACCTTTCTTACTAGCCTATCCTTCCTCCTAGGTAGCCTAACCTCCTTTTCTGGCTATTTAGGGTCTCTGCTTTGGGGAATTCTTCAGATACCGAATGCAAGGGCTCACCAGAGTTCCTCTGCATCTCCCTCTTCACCTTCTGCCAAAGGATCAACTGCTGACTGCTCAGGACGCCTGCAAAACCGCAACAAAGTACTAAAGACGACTACTGCAACCTTGTATCGCTTCATCCTGCTGGCTTTCTCGCCTGTTTCCTGGTGGTGCATGCTCTGGGGGTAGCCTGCCTCCCTTCAGCACCAGGAGCTCTGGAGAAATCTCCCGTGGGTCGACGGAATCTTCCCCCTGCAACTGCACGCAACAAAAGACTGCATCACCGGTCCTCTGGGTCTCCTCTCAGCACGACGAGCGTGGTCCCTGGAACTCAGCAACTCTGTCCAAGTGACTCCCACAATCCAGTGACTCTTCAGTCCAAGTTTGGTGGAGGTAAGTCCTTGCCTCCCCACGCTAGATTGCGTTGCTATGAACCACGTGATTTGCAGGTGCTCCGGCTCCTGTGCACTCTTCCAGGATTTCCTTCATGCACACCCAAGCCTGGGTCCCCGACACTCTAACCTGCAGTGCACAGCCTTCTGAGTTGTCCTCCGGCGTCGTGGGACTCCCTTTTCTGACTTTGGGTTGACTCCGGTACACTCCTCTTCTAAGTGCCTGATCCGGTACTTCTATAGGTACTGCCTGCTTCTGTGAGGGCTCTCTGACTTGCTGAGTGCCCCTTCTGTCTCCTCATCCAAGTGGCGACATCCTGGTCCCTCCTGGGCTACAGCAGCATCCAAAAACCCTAACCGTGACCATTGCAGCTATCAAGGCTTGTTTGCGGTCTTTCTGCGTGGGAACACCTTTGCAAGCTTCAACGCGATGTGGGACATCCATCCTCCAAAGGGGAAGTTCCTAGTCCTCTTCTTTCTTGCAGAACTCCAAGCTTCTTACAACCGGTGGCAGCTTCCTGGCACCCTCAGCTGGCATTTCCTAGGCTCCTGCCCACTCTCCACACTGTTGCGACTATTGGACTTGGTCCCCTTGTCTTACAGGAACTCAGGTCTGGAAATCCACTGCTGTTGCATTGCTAGTGTTTGTTCTTCCTGCAGAATCTCCCTATCAAGACTTCTGTGCTCTCTGGGGGTAGTAGGTGCACTTTACACTTACCTTTCAGGGTCTTGGGGTGGGCTATTTTTCTAACCCTCACTGTTTTCTTACAGTCCCAGCAGCCCTCTACAAGCTCACATAGGTTTGGGGTCCATTCGTGGTTCGCTTTCCACTTTTGGAGTATATGGTTTGTGTTGCCCGTATACCTATGTGCTCCTATTGCATTCTACTGTAATTCTACACTGTTTGCATTACTTTTCTTGCTATTACTTACCTAATTATGGTTTGTGTACATATATCTTGTGTATATAACTTATCCTCATAATGAGGGTACTCACTGAGATACATTTGGCATATTGTCATAAAAATAAAGTACCTTTATTTTTAGTAACTCTGTTTATTGTGTTTTCTTATGATATTGTGCATATGACACCAGTGGTATAGTAGGAGCTTTACATATCTCCTAGTTCAGCATAAGCTGCTTTGCCATAGCTACTTTCTATCAGCCTAAGATGCTAGAAACACCTCTTCTACACTAATAAGGGATAACTGGACCTGGCACGAGGTGTAAGTAGCTCTGGTACCCACTACAAGCCAGGCCAGCCTCCTACATTGGTTGTGCAGCGGTGGGATAAGTACTTGTAACTACTTACCACTTTGTCATTGTGTACTTTTCATAAGAGAATAATATACAAAACAGTTCAGTGTATGTACACCTAACCAAAAAGTTTTGCTTTTCTCCTCTTAAACTTTTTACAAAGTTCTGAAAAGTTTTCTGAAAGTTCTAAAAGTTAGAAAAAGTTTTTTCTCTGTTCTTTAAAAAGTCCTGAAACGTTTTCTTCCTTCTCACTGTCTCTAAACCTATTGCTATCATGTCTGTAGAAGACTCTACTCTTAAAATGGTCAATACTACTTATGACAATTTGAATTACAAGAGCCTAAGGAGTCTCTGCTTAGAAAGAGGTTTAGTGATAGGAAAGAACCTTACCAAAGAATTTCTATTTAACATGCTTATTGTAAATGATGAGTCCCAAGCAGGCACTTCAAATGAGAGGTTAATAGAAGGTTCCCAATCTGACTCAGGGGATCTCCTTGAGGGAGGCAGGGAGGGTTCTGCTCAGGATTTGCCCTCTAACAAGACACCCAGTAATGTTCGTAGTAATGGAGGTTCCCATCACAGTAGGGAAGTCTTTATTCCTGGAGGCCAAGTTGCTAGGGTTCAGTCAGTTAGGGACAGACCCCCCTCTGTTCTTTCCAATTTATCTTCTGTGTCCAAGCATTCCCAACCCACCAACCTTGAAGACAACATGTTAGAAAGGGAACTCAAAAAGTTGAGAGTTGAAGAGACCAGACTGAAGCTTAAACAGCAACAGCTGGCCTTAGATAGGGAATCCTTAGACCTGGAGAAGGAGAGACAGAGATTGGGGTTCGGACCCCATGGTTGCAGCAACATCAGTATTCCTGATAGTAATCCTGTTAGAGAGCATGATTCCAGGAACCTGCACAAGATAGTCCCCCCTTACAAGGAGGGGGATGACATCAACAAGTGGTTTGCTGCACTTGAGAGGGCCTGTATGGTACAGGGGGTCCCTCAAAAGCAGTGGGCTGCTATATTGTGGCCATCTTTCACTGGAAAGGGTAGGGATAGGCTCCTTACTGTTAGTGAAAGTGATGCTAACAATTTTGCAGTTTTGAAGGATGCACTCTTGGATGGATTTGGCTTAACCACTGAAAAATACAGGATTAAGTTCAGAGACACCAGAAAAGAGTCCTCACAAGACTGGATAGACTTTGTTGACTGTTCAGTGAAGGCCTTGGAGGGGTGGTTACATGGCAGTAAATTATCTGACTGTGAAAGACTGTATAATCTCATTCTGAGAGAGCATATTCTGAATAACTGTGTGTCTGACTTGTTACACCAATATCTAGTGGACTCAGATCTGACCTCTCCCCAAGAATTGGGAAAGAAGGCAGACAAATGGGTCAGAACAAGAGTGGACAGAAAAGTTCATACAGGGGGTGACAAGGATGGCAAGAAGAAGGATGGTAAGTCTTCTGACAAGGGTGGGGACAAAAGTAAAACTGAGTCTTCATCAGGCCCACAAAAATCCTCTGGTGGGGTGGTGGGTCAAACTCCTCTTCCAATAATCAACCTAAAAAGCCTTGGTGTCATTTGTGTAAAGTCAAAGGCCATTGGACAATTGATGCCAGTTGTCCAAAGAAAAACACCAAACCTCCCAATACCACAACCCCTGCTGCAAATTCTAGTGCCCCTAGTAATAGCAGTGGTGGTGGGAGAAAACCTACAAATAGCCAATCCAAGGGTGTAGCTGGGCGCACTATTGGCAATGTAGTTGGGGTTGGTCTTGTTAGGGAGACCACAGAGGCTGTGTTAGTCTCTGAAGGTGCTATTGATTTGGTCACCTTGGTTGCCTGTCCCCTTAATATGGATAAGTATAAGCAACTTACCCTAATAAATGGTGTTGAGGTTCAGGCCTACAGGACACAGGTGCCAGTGTTTTCATGGTGATAGAGAATCTGGTCCACCCTGAACAACACCTACTTGGTCAGCAGCACCAAGTGACAGACGCTCATAACAACACTCTTAGCCACCCCATGGCTGTTGTGAATCTCAATTGGGGGGCAGTTACTGGTCCAAAGAAAGTTGTGGTTGCCTCAGATTTACCTGTAGATTGTCTACTAGGGAACGATTTAGAGACATCAGCTTGGGCAGAATTGGAGTTGGAGGCTCATGCAGCAATGCTGGGCATTCCTGGGCATATTTTTGCTTTGACAAGGGCTCAGGCCAAAAAGCAAAAAGGAGAGGGTAACTTGGATCCTGGAACAATGGACCAAGTGCTCCCTAAAGCTAGGGGTAGCAAGGGTAAATCCCTACCCACTATCCCTCCCTCTACAGATGATTCTCCTTCTGAGGAAGAAGAATTTCCTCCCTGTGCAGAACCTTCACCAGATGAGCTGGCAGCAGACACTGCTGAGCTTTTGGGTGGAGGGGGGCCTGCCAGGGAAGAGCTGAGTGTGGCACTGCAATCCTGTCCCACATTAGATGGTCTCAGACAGCAAGCTGTCAAGCAGCAAAATGGGTATGTCCGTGACTCACATAGAGTTTACTGGGAGGACAACCTCTTGTACACAGAGGCAAGGGACCCAAAACCTGGAGCAGGCAGGAGATTGGTAATTCCCCTGCAGTACAGAGAGTTCCTTCTAACTCTGGCACATGATATTCCTTTGGTTGGGCATTTGGGCCAGATCAAAACCTGGGAAAGGCTTTTCCCCCTGTTTCACTGGCCTAGGATGTCAGAGGACACAAAAGATTTTTGTAAATCTTGTGTGACCTGCCAAGCCAGTGGCAAGACTGGTGGCACACCAAAGGCCCCCCTTATTCCACTACCTGTGGTTGGGGGCCCCTTTGAAAGGGTAGGGGTTGACATAGTTGGCCCCCTTGACCCTCCTACTGCTTCAGGCAATAGGTTTATCTTGGTGGTTGAGGACCATGCCACAAGATATCCTGAAGCAATTCCTCTAAAGACCACTACAGCTCCTGCAGTGGCAAAAGCCCTCCTGGGAATCTTTTCCAGGGTGGATTTCCCAAAAGAGGTTGTATCAGACAGGGGTAGCAACTTTATGTCTGCATACTTGAAAGCTATGTGGAAGGAATGTGGTGTAACATACTGTAGGAGGCTGGACTGGCTTGTAGTGAGTACCAAGGGGTACTTACACCTTGCATCAGGCCCAGGTATCCCTTATTAGTGTATAGGGTGTCTAGCAGCTTAGGCTGATAGATAATGGTAGCTTAGCAGAGCAGCTTAGGCTGAACTAGGAGACGAGTGAAGCTCCTACAGTACCACTAGTGTCACTTGCACAATAGCATAAGAAAACACAATACACAGATATACTAAAAATAAAGGTACTTTATTTTTATGACAATATGCCAAAGTATCTCAGTGAGTACCCTCAGTATGAGGATAGCAAATATACACAAGAGATATGTACACAATACCGAAAATATGCAGTATAGTCTTAGAAAACAGTGCAAACAATGTATAGTTACAATAGGATGCAATGGGGACACATAGGGATAGGGGCAACACAAACCATATACTCCAAAAGTGGAATGCGAACCACGAATGGACCCCAAACCTATGTGACCTTGTAGAGGGTCGCTGGGACTGTAAGAAAACAGTGAGGGTTAGAAAAATAGCCCACCCCAAGACCCTGAAAAGTGAGTGCAAAGTGCACTAAAGTTCCCCAAAGGACATAGAAGTCGTGATAGGGGAATTCTGCAGGAAAGACACAAACCAGCAATGCAACAATGATGGATTTCCAGTCGAGGGTACCTGTGGAACAAGGGGACCAAGTCCAAAAGTCACAAGCAAGTCGGAGATGGGCAGATACCCAGGAAATGCCAGCTGTGGGTGCCAAGAAGCTGCTACTGGACAGTAGAAGCTGAGGATTCTGCAGGAACGACAAGGGCTAGAGACTTCCCCTTGGGAGGATGGATCCCCCACGCCGTGGAGAGTCGTGCAGACGTATTTTCCTGAAGAAAGACTGCCAACAAGCCTTGCTAGCTGCAAATCGTGTGGTTAGGGTTTTTGGATGCTGCTGTGGCCCAGGAGGGACCAGGATGTCGCCAATTGCGTCTGGGGACAGAGGGGGCGTCGAGCAAGACAAGGAGCCCTATCAGAAGCAGGCAGCAACTGCAGAAGTGCCGCAACAGGCACTACGAAGAGGAGTGAAATGGTGCTCACCTGAAGTTGCACAAAGGAGTCCCACACCGCCGGAGGACAACTTAGAAAGTCGTGCAATGCAGGTTAGAGTGCCGTGGACCCAGGCTTGGCTGTGCACAAAGGATTTCCGCCGGAAGTGCACAGAGGCCGGAGTAGCTTCAAAAGTCGTGGTTCCCAGCAATGCAGTCTCGCGTGGGGAGGCAAGGACTTACCTCCACCAAACCTGGACTGAAGAGTCACTGGACTGTGGGAGTCACTTGGACATAGTTGCTGGATTCAAGGGACCTCGCTCGTTGTGCTGAGAGGAGACCCAGGGGACCGGTGATACAGTTCTTTGGTGCCTGCGGTAGCAGGGGGAAGATTCCGTCGACCCACAGGAGATTTCTTCGGAGCTTCTAGTGCAGAGAGGAGTCAGACTACCCCCACAGCATGCACCACCAGGAAAACAGTCGAGAAGGCGGCAGGATCACCGTTACAGAGTTGCAGTAGTCGTCTTTGCTACTTTGTTGCAGTTTTGCAGGCTTCCAGCGCGGTCAGCACTCGATTCCTTGGCAGAAGGTGAAGAGAGACATGCAGAGGAACTCTGATGAGTTCTTGCATTCGGTATCTAAGGAAATCCCCAAAGCAGAGACCCTAAATAGCCAGAAAAGAGGGTTTGGCTACCTAGGAGAGAGGATAGGCTAGCAACACCTGAAGGAGCCTATCAGAAGGAGTCGCTGATGTCACCTGCTGGCCCTGGCCACTCAGAGCAGTCCAGTGTGCCAGCAACACCTCTGTTTCCAAGATGGCAGAGGTCTGGAGCACACTGGAGGAGCTCTGGGCACCTCTCAGGGGATGTGCAGGTCAGGGGAGTGGTCACTCCCCTTTCCTTTGTCCAGTTTCGCGCCAGAGCAGGGCTGAGGGGTCCCTGAACCGGTGTAGACTGGCTTATGCAGAAATGGGCACCATCTGTGCCCATGAAAAGCATTTCCAGAGGCTTGGGGAGGCCACTCCTCCCCTGCCTTGACACCTTTTTCCAAAGGGAGAGGGTGTAACACCCTCTCTCTGAGGAAGTCCTTTGTTCTGCCATCCTGGGCCAAGCCTGGCTGGACCCAGGAGGGCAGAAACCTGTCTGAGGGGTTGGCAGCAGCAGCAGCTGCAGTGAAACCCCTGAAAAGGCAGTTTGGCAGTACCAGGGCCTGTGCTACAGACCCGTGGGATCATGGGATTGTGCCAATAATGCCAGGATGGCATAGAGGGGGCAATTCCATGATCTTAGACATGTTACATGGCCATATTCGGAGTTACCATTGTGAAGCTACACATAGGTAGTGACCTATGTGTAGTGCACGCGTGTAATGGTGTCCCCGCACTCACAAACTCCGGGGAATTTGCCCTGAACAATGTGGGGGCACCTTGGCTAGTGCCGGGGTGCCCACACACTAAGTAACTTTGCACCTAACCTTTACCAGGTAAAGGTTAGACATATAGGTGACTTATAAGTTACTTAAGTGCAGTGGTAAATGGCTGTGAAATAATGTGGACGTTATTTCACTCAGGCTGCAGTGGCAGGCCTGTGTAAGAATTGTCATAGCTCCCTATAGGTGGCAAAAGAAATGCTGCAGCCCATAGGGATCTCCTGGAACCCCAATACCCTGGGTACCTCAGTACCATATACTAGGGAATTATAAGGGTGTTCCAGTATGCCAATTTGAATTGGTAAAATTGGTCACTAGCCTGTTAGTGACAATTTGGAAAGAAATGAGAGAGCATAACCACTGAGGTTCTGGATAGCAGAGCCTCAGTGAGACAGTTAGTCATAACACAGGTAACACATTCAGGCACACTTATGAGCACTGGGGCCCTGGCTGGCAGGGTCCCAGTGACACATACAACTAAAACAACATATATACAGTGAAAAAATGGGGGTAACATGCCAGGCAAGATGGTACTTTCCTACACATACGAATTCACCACACCTTATCATCCACATACTAATGGACTGGTGGGGAGGTTTAATAAAACTCTCAAAGGTATGATAATGGCACTCCCTGAAAAACTCAGGAGGAGATGGAATGTCCTGTTACCTTGCCTCCTTTTTGCTTACAGGGAGGTACCCCAAAAAGGAGTGGGCTTCAGCCCCTTTGAACTCCTCTTTGGACACCCGGTAAGAGGTCCACTAACACTTGTGAAGGAGGGTTGGGAACAACCTTTAAAAGCTCCAAAACCGGACATAGTGAACTATGTGCTTGGCCTAAGATCCAGAATGGCTGAGTACATGAAAAAGGCCAGTAAAAACCTTCAGGCCAGCCAAGAGCTCCAGAAGCAATGGCATGACCAGAAGGCTGTTCTGATTCAGTACCAACCAGGACAGAAGGTGTGGGTATTGGAGCCTGTGGCCTAAAGAGCACTCCAGGACAAATGGAGTAGGCCCCGGTGAGAAAGTAGCCTCTTTCTAGCCTTCTTACCCCCACTTTTGGCATGTTTGTGAGTATATTTCAGGGTGTTTTCACTGTCTCACTGGGATCCTGCTAGCCAGGGCCCAGTGCTCATTGTGAAAACCCTATGTTGTCAGTATGTTTGTGTGAGAAAGTAGCCTCTTTCTAGCCTTGTTACCCCCAATTTTGGCCTGTTTGTGAGTATATGTCAGGGTGTTTTCACTGTCTCACTGGGATCCTGCTAGCCAGGGCCCAGTGCTCATAGTGAAAACCCTATGTTTTCAGTATGTTTGTTATGTGTCACTGGGACCCTGCTAGCCAGGACCCCAGTGCTCATAAGTTTGTGGCCTATATGTATGTGTTCCCTGTGTGATGCCTAACTGTCTCACTGAGGCTCTGCTAACCAGAACCTCAGTGGGTATACTCTCTCTGCTTTCTAGATTGTCACTAACAGGCTAGTGACCAATTTCACCAATTCACATTGGCATACTGGAACACCCTTATAATTCCTTATTATATGGTACTGAGGTACCCAGGGTATTGGGGTTCCAGGAGATACCTATGGGCTGCAGCATTTCTTTTGCCACCCATAGGGAGCTCTGACAATTCTTACACAGGCCTGCCAGTGCAGCCTGAGGGAAATAACGTCCACGTTATTTCACAGCCATATACCACTGCACTTAAGTAACTTATAAGTTACCTATATGTCTAACCTTCACCTGGTGAAGGTTGGGTGCTAAGTTACTTAGGGCCACATGTAGCAACCCGTTTGCGAGTCGCAAACGGCGAAATTCGCCGTTTGCGAGTCGCAAACGTGGGTTTGGCATGCAGAAATGCATATTGCGAGTCGTTACCGACTCGCAATATGCATTTGCGACTCGCAAATAGGAAGGGGTGTTCCCTTCCTATTTGCGAGTTGCTGTGGGATGCAATACCATTTGCGACCGCGTACGCGGTCGCAAATGGCATCGCAGTTACCATCCACTTCAAGTGGATGGTAACCCACTCGCAAATTGGAAGGGGTCCCCATGGGACCCCTTCCAGTTTGTGACTGGACCCCAAAATATTTTTTCAGGGCAGGGAGTGGTCCAATGGACCACTCCCTGCCCTGGAAAAATATTGAAACAAAAGATTTCGTTTTTTTTGCAGTGCAGCTCGTTTTCCTGTCAGGAAAACGGGCTACACTTAAAAAAAAAAAACTGCTTTATTTAAAAGCAGGTCGCGAACATGGAGGTCTGCTGACATCAGCAGGCCTCCATGTTAGCAAGTGCCTATACTCGCAATGGGGCCGCAATTTGCGACCCACCTCATGAATATTCATGAGGTGGGTCATTGCGACCCCATTGCGAGTCGCAGTCGGTGTCTGAGACACCGTACTGCATAGCAAATTGCGACTTGCAATTAGCGAGTCGGATGGACTCGCAAATTGCAAGTCGCAATTTTGCTTTTTGCTACATCTGGCCCTTAGTGTGTGGGCACCCTGGCACTAGCCAAGGTGCCCCCACATCGTTCAGGGACAAATTCCCCAGACTTTGTGAGTGCGGGGACACCATTTCATGCGTGCACTACACATAGGTCACTACCTATGTATAGCGCCACAATGGTAACTCCGAACATGACCATGTAACATGTCTAAGATCATGGAATTGTCACCCCAATGCCATTCTGGCATTGGGGAGACAATTCCATGATCCCCCGAGTCTCTAGCACAGACCCGGGTACTGCCAAACTACCTTTCCCGGGGTTTCACTGCAGCTGCTGCTGCTGCCAACCCCTCAGACAGGTTTCTGCCCTCCTGGGGTCCAGCCAGGCTTGGCCCAGGAAGGCAGAACAAAGGACTTCCTCAGAGAGAGAGGGTGTTACACCCTCTCCCTTTGGAAAAAGGTGTCAGGGCTGGGGAGGAGTAGCCTCCCCCAACCTCTGGAAATGCTTTGATGGGCACAGATGGTGCCCATCTCTGCATAAGCCAGTCCACACCGGTTCAGGGATCCCCCAGCCCTGCTCAGGTGCGAAACTGGACAAAGGAAAGGGGAGTAACCACTCCCCTGACCTGCACCTCCCAGAGGAGGTGCCCAGAGCTCCTCCAGTGTGCTCCAGACCTCTGCCATCTTGGAAACAGAGGTGTTGCTGGCACACTGGACTGCTCTGAGTGGCCAGTGCCATCAGGTGACGTCAGAGACTCCTTCTGATAGGCTCTTACCTGTGTTACTAACCTATCCTCCTTCCTAGGTAGCCAAACCTCCTTTTCTGGCTATTTAGGGTCTCTGCTTTGGGGAATTCTTCAAATACCGAATGCAAGAGCTCACCAGAGTTCCTCTGCATCTCTCTCTTCACCTTCTGCCAAAGGATCGACCGCTGACTGCTCAGGACGCCTGCAAAACCGCAACAAAGTAGCAAAGACTACTGCAAACTTGTATCGCTGATCCTGCCGCCTTCTCGACTGTTTCCTGGTGGTGCATGCTCTGGGTGTAGCCTGCCTCCGTTCTGCACCAGGAGCTCTGAAGAAATCTCCCGTGGGACAACGGAATCCTTCCCCTGCAACCGCAGGCAACAAAAACACTGCATCACCGGTCCGCTGGGACCCCACTCAGCACGACGAGCATAGTCCCTGGAAGTCAGCAACTCTGTCCAAGTCACTCCCACAGTCCAGTGACTCTTCAGTCCAAGTTTGGTGGAGGTAAGTCCTTGCTTCCCCACGCTAGACTGCATTGCTGAGTACCACGTGATTTGCAGCTGCTCCGGCTCCTGTGCACTCTTCCAGGATTTCCTTCGTGCACAGCCAAGCCTGGGTCCCCGACACTCTAACCTGCAGTGCACAACCTTCTGAGTTGTCCTCCGGCATCGTGGGACTCCCTTTTGTGTCTTCGGTGGACTCCAGTTCACCTCCTCTTCCAAGTGCCTGTTCCGGTACTTTTGTGGGTGCTGCCTGCTTCTGTGAGGGCTCTCTGACTTGCAGGGCACCCCCTCTGTCTCCTCATCCAAGTGGCGACATCCTGGTCTTCTTGGGCCACAGCAGCATCCAAAAAACCCTAACCGCGACCCTTGCAGCTAGCAGGGCTTGTTTGCGGTCTTTCTGCGTGGGAACACCTCTGCAAGCTTACTCACGACGTGGGACATACATCCTCCAAAGGGAAGTTTCTAGCCCTCTTCGTTCTTGCAGAATCCACAGCTTCCACCATCCAGTGACAGCTTCTTTGCACCCTCAGCTGGCATTTCCTGGGCAATCTGCCCACTCTAGACATTGTCGCGACTCTTGGACTTGGTCCCCTTGTTCCACAGGTACTCAGGTCTGGAAATCCACTTTGATTGCTTTGCTGGTGTTGGTCTTACTTGCAGAAACCCCTATCATGACTTCTGTGCTCTCTGGGGGTTATAGGTACACTTTACACCTACTTTTCAGGGTCTTGGGGTGGGCTATTTTTCTAACCCTCACTGTTTTCTTACAGCCCTAGCGACCCTCTACAAGCTCACATAGGTTTTGGGGTCCATTCGTGGTTCGCATTCCACTTTTGGAGTATATGGTTTGTGTTGCCCCTATACCTATGTGTTCCTATTGCAATCTATTGTAACTTTACACTGCTTGCATTACTTCCTTTTGCTATTACTGCATATTTTTGGTATTGTGTACATATATGTTGTGTATATTTGCATCCTCATACTGAGGGTACTCACTGAGATACTTTTGGCATATTGTCATAAAAATAAAAATACCTTTATGTGTTTTTCTTTATGATATTGTGCATATGACACCAGTGGTATAGTAGGAGCTTTGCATGTCTCCTAGTTCAGCTAAGCTGCTCTGCTATAGCTACCTTCTACCAGCCTAAGCTGCTAGAAACACCTCTTCTACACTAATAAGGGATAACTGGACCTGGTACAGAGTGTAAGTACCACTTGGTACCCACTACAAGCCAGGCAGCAACTGGGGTAGTCAGTCCCAAGACAGTTTCTGTCACACCTAGTGGCATTGGCCTTGCCACACTGGTTGCTTGTCCCCGTACAATATATAAGTACAGGCAGACAGTTTCAATAAATGGTGTTGAGGCCCAGGCCTACAGGGACACAGGTGCCAGTATCACTTTTGTGACTGAAATCCTAGTGGCTCCTGAACAACACATCATAGGACAACAGTACAAGATTATTGATTTCCATAACTCACTAAGTTCTTCCCTTAGCTATAGTTCAGCTTAGTTGGGGTGGAGTTACTGGACCTAAGCAGGTGGTAGTCTCACCTAGCTTACCTGTAGGACTGTCTCTTAGGTAATGACCTAGAGACCTCAGGTTGGGCTGAGGTAGAGTTTTATACGCATGCAGCCATGCTGGGTATCCCTGAGGAATTGTTCCCTCTCATTTCTACTGAAATGAAAAAGCAAAGGTGAGAAAAAGGCCTGAAAACTCACGATCCCTCTCCAACAACAGGTAAAAAAGGGTATCACAAGCATCCCCTAACCACCCTGCCATTTAGGATACCAATTCCTGTGGTGGGAGAAACCTCTCCTGGGGTGGCACCAAGGGAATCATCAGCTGGCATAGCTGTACTCCCTGAGGTGGAAGTACCTCTCTGTGGGATAACAAAATATTGGTGAGAAAAAGCACCATTTTAGTTAACATGGAGCATCCCTCCAACCCTCCCAGGGAAACTTAAGTGCAGAAACCCTGCACTGCCTCACAACACTTAGGACAGCAGCCCTGCCCTAGTGTGGAGCTCATAGGACAGCATCCCTGCCCTGCTCCAACTCAAGAGAAACAGAATCCCTGTTCTCTCTTACAGCCATATGGACAAAGTTTTTGCCAGCTATGGCTTTACTGAGACAGCATCCCTGTCTGGCATTCTCATCACTAGAAATAGGTCCAGTGGACAATTCCCACTGTTCTAAACTAAAACTTACTGATAGAAACTCTGAAAATGTACTTTCACATTGTAGGTTAGCTAAAAAACTTCAAACAGGGTGGTTTGCATCCCCACAGGGAAGTAACCATATAGTGGATGATAAAGGGAGTAACCAGTTGTATTGCAGAGCTACTCTCCACTTATCACCACTTAGACAATAAAGTCTCAACTGGCCAAGGTTAGCCTTATTGTCTTCGTTTTGGGGGGGGGGGGGGGTTGTGTGAGAAAGTAGCCACTTTCTAGCCTTGTTATCCCCACTTTTGGCCTGTTTGTGAGTATATGTCAGGGTGTTTTCACTGTCTCACTGGGATCCTGCTAGCCATGGGCCCAGTGCTCATTGTGAAAACCCTATGTTGTCAGTATGTTTGTTATGTGTCACTGGGACCCTGCTAGCCTGGACCCCAGTGCTCATAAGTTTGTGGCCTATATGTATGTGTTCCCTGTGTGATGCCTAACTGTCTCACTGAGTGCGCTGCTACCAGAACCTCAGTGGTTATGCTCTCTCTGCTTTCCAAATTGTGACTAACAGGCTAGTGACCAATTTCACCAATTCACATTGGCATACTGGTACACCCATATAATTCCTTAGTATATGGTACTGAGGTACCCAGGGTATTGGGGTTCCAGGAGATACCTATGGGCTGCAGCATTTCTTTTGCCACCCATAGGGAGCTCTGACAATTCTTACACAGGCCTGCCAGTGCAGCCTGAGGGAAAATAACGTCCACGTTATTTCACAGCCATTTACCAATGCACTTAAGTAACTTATAAGTCATCTATATGTCTAACCTTCACCTGGTGAAGGTTGGGTGCAAAGTTACTTAGTGTGTGGGCACCCTGGCACTAGCCATGGTGCCCCCACTTCGTTCAGGGGCAAATTACCCGGACTTTGTGAGTGCGGGAATACCAATACACGTGTGCACTATACATAGGTCACTACCTATGTATAGCGTCAAAATGGTAACTCCGAACAAGGCATTGTGCCGTTTTTACTGTATTGTGACTGTATTCTGTGCCTTGCTTTATTCTGCCTTTTTGCCCCATTTGCGTCGCTAGACTCGTGTGCATTGTGCCGTTTTCACTGTATTTGTGACTGTATTCTGTGCCTTGCTTTTTTGTGCCTTTTGCTCCATTTTGCTTCCATTTGTGCCTTTTTAGGACTGTTGTAACCGCTTTTTTCGCCCCTTGTGCGCTCCCCCTTCCGCTTTCCCCTGCCGCTGCCTCCCTGCGGCCCGCCCCCCTCGCGCCCCCATTCGCCGCTCCCTCACGCCTCCCAGCTGCTCCTCCCTCCCCCCCTCCCTCTTAATGGCTGGCGGCTGCGCGTCAAGGGTGGAGCGAGCTCTGACCTGATTTCGCTCAAGAGCTCGCTCCCCCCACATCCGCAGCACCACCTTGCTGTGTCCATGTCCCTGACCCCCCCCGCCCCACGCTGCTGATAGCGTGTTC